>NC_059132.1:40443445-41743445 GCF_020740605.2 Lemur catta
CCAGTGGCTTGTCTATGATTAGCAGACTTCCTCATCTTAACTTAAAACATTTCAAGCCTTTAGACAAAGCTTCATTTCCTTAACCAATTATTATACAAATCAAAGAATCTTTAAATCCACCTATAATCTGTAATCCCCCACGTTTGAGATGTCCTGCCTTTTTGAGCCAAACCAATGTATGTCTTCCATGTATCAATTTATGACTTTATGTGGAATTCCTGTCTCCCTGAAATAAAACCAAACTGTAACCCAACCATGGTGAGACTACTTGCTCAAGGCTTCTTGCTTGTGGCTCCGGGCCACTCATACTTGGCTCAGAATAAACCTCTTTAATTTTTTAATTTTATTTTTTTATTTTTATTTTTTTGGAGACAGAGTCTCACTCTGTTGCCTGGGCTAGAGTGCCGTGGCATCACCCTAGCTCACAGCAACCTCAAATTCCTGGGCTCAAGCGATCCTCCTGCCTCAGCCTCCCGAGTAGCTGGGACTACAGGCATGCGCCCCATGCCTGGCTAATTTTTTCTATATATTTTTAGTTGTCCAGCTAATTTCTTTGTATTTTTAGTACAGACAGGGTCTTGCTCTGGCTCAGGCTGGTCTCAAACTCCTGACCTTGAGGGATCCTCCCACCTTGGCCTCCCAGAGTGCTAGGATTATAGGTGTGAGCCACTGCACCCGGCCAGAATAAACCTCTTTAAATTATTTTACAGAGTTTGGGTTCTTTTCCTTTGACAAGAACAACTCCATCCAGTGGGTGGCTGGTGCCATAGTGCAGCAAGAGCCTCTGGATCATGCCACCCTGGCACTGGGGATGCTGGGGAGATGGGCTGAAATTGGGACTTGCATTACAGCAAGGTGGCCTTGAAGATCCAGAAGGGTGCCTCCTTGGTCAAACTTACTGCTCCCCATAAAGGGATCCCCTTGAAGACCCACTTGGATTTCACACAAAGGGCAAGGAGTTAAATTCCAGATGCAGGCTTGGGTATTACAGAATTAAAGCAAAAGAGGGCATGGGATATGCATTTTTTAATTAAAAAAAATTTTTTAAGGACAGAGTGTCACTACAATGCCCAGGTTTGAGTGCAGTGGCTACTTACAGGTGTAATCATAGTGCACTGCAGCCTTGAACCCCTGGGCTCAAGCAATTGTCCTGCCTCAGCCTCCTGAGTAGCTGGGACTACAGGTGTGCACCACCTGTGCCTGGCTGAGATATGCATTTTCATTCTTCCTACTCACAATAATAAGAGTGATTCGAAATTTTCATTCTTTTTAAACAAAGGTGGGCTGTTCACTTTCAGTACCCACCCCACCCTGAATTAGAGAACCCCAGCCCCTTAGCAGGAAGATATCTGTTCACTGAGCCCCAAGGACAAAGCAGTTAGGGTTGAGTGAGGGGGACTGTACCATCTGTCACCACTGCTATCTTCCTCTTTCACTTCTCCCACACAAGACATTCCCCCAATGTACACACTCTTGTTTCTTTCCCAAGCTGAACACCACTCCCAGAGACGATCTACTATTTTCACACGGACTGTGGGGAGTTCTAATCCTTTCAGTTATGCAACCGGATGGGCAAAGCCCTTTAGATCATTGACAGTGCTTTTCTTTGGATAACTTGACCTTTGCTGATCAGCTTTAATAACATCATTATATGACCTATCTGGCATTGTAAAGTGGTAACTGACTCACTGACTGTGGTGTAACTAATTGTTTCATTCATTACACAAGCTTTCATTGAGTACTTACTATAGGCCAGGAGCTATACTAGGGACTGGCACTATGAGGACAGGAGACACAGTCCCTGGCCTCAAGACACCAGACAGATGTGCAGACAAATGAAATAAGATGCCATATGTACTATAATGGCGCCAAGTATAAGGAGCAACAGAAATTAGAAGTAGTAACAGTAAGTCTGACTGGACAAATCAAGAAAGGCGTCCCAGAGTCCCTAATACTTGAGCTGAGATCTGAAGAATGAGGATGAGCTGACCAGGTGACAGACAAGAGGGTTGTATGACCACCTAGGAGATTGGGAAACAGGCCAAAATATGTACATTTGAGGAAACAAATAGCTTACTATTACTATGTAAAGAAAAATAAAAATCTCAGGACACCCCAACTCCTTATGTAAAAGGGAAGTCCAAGCCTGGAGGCTGAGTCATGCAACACCCCTTTCCAAATGAATCTCCGTTACTAACATTATACATGAGTCAGATCCCCAGAGAAAGGTAAAACGCCTCAGGCATCTACAAATACTGCCCCCACAGATCATTCATAAGGAAATCCCTGGCTGGCCTCCAAGGCAGGACTTACAACAAGGACATGCAAATTGTAACTTTAGGTCTGGAGGCTAAGTCTAGCTCCTAAAACTCAAGTCTGTTTGATTCTACACCAAATAATGTTGATTACAAGTTTATCTTCCCAGGTGCAAAACAGACAAGATCAATCATTCCTCCACCTATCCAGAGACATTTGCATAATGAATTCTTCCTTCACTCCCTTTTTGTCTTTGAACATTCACCTTACCGTATGTAAAATGTAAATTTACTGAGCACTAATTAGAGCCTCACAAGAATATAACCATTTGCCTCCCTGCCCACCTCCTCCTCCTTTTTCTTTCTGTGTGCCCTCTCCCCTTAATTACTGAGCTCCCAAATCCCTCTCCAGAGAGCACAGGCCACAGATGCTTCTGTGGTTTGTGCTTATCCCAGGTGAGTCCTCAACCTTTGGCTTAATAAACCTCCATTGACTGAAGTCTTTGCCTCAGTCACTTATTTGGGGTTGTCAATTACATCATTAAACAGGAGGCGATTCAGACTGGACACCTATGAAGAGTGTCCTTATATTCAGTAAGTCACACCAAGTGGTTTTTATTTCATTTCATAGGCAGTGGAGAGCCTCTGAGGAACCCTGAGCTGGGTGGTCACGTCATCAGCGTCACCATGGGAAAGACTGCTCTGCAGCAACCTAGACAACCCGGACGCAGCCAGACTGCGGGCGGGAAACCAAGAGGTGGACCAAGCAGCTGCAGTGGGGGATTAGGGCACAGATGTACCAGCTGTTTACAAAGGAGGATAGACAGGGCTTGAGGCTTGTTGGATGGGTGGATCAGGAAGGAGGAATCTAGCATGACTTTCAGATTATTGACTTGGACCAGCAGGTGAATGGCTGTGACAACAAGCATGATAGGGAAAACAGGAAGGTGAATGGATTTGAAGGAAAAAAATGTATTTGCTTTTTGGCATAGCGTGAAAGGCTCAGGAGAGAGGTCTAGACGCCCAATGTTAACGTGGGGTCAAATGAATATAGCTGAAGGCATGGGCACGGTGAGGGTTTCCCAGGAGAGCAGGGACTTCAGGGAATGCCATACATAGGGTGAATAGAGAGGAAAGACCCAGAAAACGACGAGGGGCCAGAGAGGCATGCAAAAAAATCAGGAAAGAGGTACTAAAAACACACAAAAGTAGGGAGCGTTTTAAAGAAAGCTGAGCAGTTTGGGCAGGAGTGGGAGGCCAGGGCCGAGAGTCAGGGGCCTTCAGACTGGGCAGGGTAGGAGCTGATGGGTCGGGGTTAGGCCGGTCCTCTCTGAGGATGCTTGCTGAAGGCTGCAGAGGCGGGGACGGAGGTTGGTGGGGAAGCCGAATCAGACGCTAAACTCCCCCACGCAGGAGCCTGAAATGACCAGGCTTGGGGAAATAAGGGCTGAAAGCAGGGTGGAGGTTGTGCTGCCTGCCTAGTGGTCTGGGGGGGCCCAAGAGCGGGAGAGCCCTCCCGGCGCCTCTCCGGTCCTGGGCTGGAGGGATCAGAACGCTTGGCCTCCACTCGGAGCGCTGCAGCAGCGGGGGAGTCCGGGGCGAGGCACGGTGTCGCGCTCCCCGACAGCCAGAGCCAGCGACAGGGTGAGTCAGATGGTAGAGTGCGGGAGGAGTCACCCAGGTTTCGGGGAAGAAGGGGTGCTGGGTCGGGACGGGCTCGCGTCGGGGCTGGGAGCTGAGCGAGACCGAGACCGAGACCGAGACCGAGACGGAGACCGAGACCGAGACGGAACGCGGCCCCTGAAAGCAACAGACAGCGCCGGGGCTCCCCAGGGGTTAACCCCTGCTTGCAGTGGCGGACCACAAGCCCAGGGCGCAGGGCGTGCGGGAGGGCTCCGCCGGGTCCGCGGCGAGGAGGGTGGTTCTCCCGGGGGCGTCCCTTCCTCCCTGCCGCGCTAGAGCCCAGGCTGGCGCCGCCCTGGCCGCGGCGTGCCCCGGGGGTCCGCCCCACAGGCTCGCGTCCCGCGGTCGGCGCCGCAGCGCGCCCTGGTGGCTGAAGCGCTCCCGCGACCTAACTCGCCGCGCCCGGGAGGGGACCGCGAGGGCGCGGCTGGGGCCCGCGGGGCCGCGGGCGGGGGCGCAGGGCGGGAGGGCCTGACGGGAGGAGCCGCCGGGTAAATGGGCTGGGGCCCAGGCTGGGCGGGGTCCAGCGACACCTAGGCCACCCGAAGGGGCCGCGTCTGCTAGTGTCTACCACAGCTTCCTTTTCATTTCCTTCGCAGCACTGGTCACCGTCTGTCGTTTTACTCAGTCATCCCGGGCTCCACGCGAAGGCAACGTCCAGGAGGCGGGCTCAGGACGCTGCGTTCGCCAGCGCGGGAGCTGCGCGGGCCTCGTGGCGCATCCGGCACGGGGGAGGAAGGTCGGGCGCTCCGGAGCGCCAGCCTCCCGTGCTGAGGCCCGGCCAAGGCCAGCGGGGGTGCGGGCACTGGCTGCGTCGCAGGTCAGCAGTAAGAGAAACTTCACCACATCACATCCAACGTGCAGGCCCACGCCAGTGCCACTCAGGCACTGTTAGGGCCCCTGGCTTTGCCAAGGGAAAGCCCGTACACCAGTTGGAGCCCCAGGAGTCACACCGGGACCGGGCATTGCATGTGCAGTGTCGAGCTAAGTAACAGAGAGAGGTTTTCCAAAAGAAAATGATATTTATTTGGGAGGTAAAGGAAGACAAAGATTTTTAGAAGAAAATTGAGGATTACATAATTGTTTTGAGATAATTATCCTTGGCTACAAGGATCAGTAACAAAGGTGGCACCAGTCCGAGGCTGGACAGACAGGCAGTTGCTGGGAGGATGTCTTTGTAGAAGTATTTTTTGTGTAAGTTGTGATGACATTTGTGCAAGGTTGTGGTTTTTGCAGTCTTTTGTAGTAGTTCTTGTTATCAGGCATTGGTGCATGAGAACCCTCCCCTTCATGGCCTTCCCAGGCTCTGTTGGTCAAGGCTTTTTCTGTTTTGTTTTGTTAGCACAAGTGACTCCATTTTGATTCTGACAACTAACAACAGTCTGTGCTCGTGGAAGTCCTGCAGCCCAGCTTTCTGTTGTTGCTCCAATTTTTCATTAGATATTTGAGATCTTATCTACACTTCAGACCATTTTTAAAGCACTTTCGAAAATAAGCACAAAGTATAAATAGCCTAACATCAGTTAAAAAGTAGAATTTTGGCTGAGCAATGTGGTTCACGCCTGTAATCCTAGCACTCTGGGAGGCAGAGGCGGGAGGATCGCTTGAGGTCAGGAGTTCGAGACCAGCCTGAGTAAGAGCCAGACGCCATCTCTACTAAAAATAGAAAAATTAGCTGGGCATGGTGGCACACGCCTGTAGTCCCAGCTACTCGGGAGGCTGAGGCAGGAGAATCGCTTGAGCCCAGGAGTTTGAGGTTGCTGTGAGCTAGGCTAACACCACGGCACTCTAGCCCAGATGACAGAGCAAGACTCCATCTCAAAAAAAAAAAAAAAAGTAGAATTTTCATTATCCTATGCAGATCATTAAAACTAGATGCATTTTGCTAAGTTTTGCTGGTTAGTTACTGTGGTGTACTATTCTCAAAGTAGACCAGAAATGTATTGTTTTGCTACTCACTTTGGTAGGGAAACAGAGTTCACATTCAAGAGCTGATTTTCCTGTCTGCTCCTGCTGAGGTCCCTGACTAACCACCCTGTGGTGGGTTACCTGAGGGGCCTGGTGCAGTTCAGGGGCATTTCTGGAGCTGTTCCTGACTTTTATAGCAGGCTTCTCCTGGGAATGTTCTGATCAGCAGTGTAGTTCTTTGAGCTGATCCCAGCTTTTTATTTTGTAAAAAAAAAAAAAAAAAAATTAAATGCAATTTTAGGTTCATAGCAAAATTGAGAAGAAGATACAGAGATTTCCCATATACCTCTTCCCCCTACCCCATGCATATCTTCCCCCATTATCAACATTTCCCACTGGAGTGGTCCATTTGTTACAATGGATGAACCTACATTGACGCATCATTGTCACCCAAAGTTCATAGTCAACTTTCTATTTGTTAGTGCTTACTGAGAGTTTTTCTGGTCCACCAAAGCTTGCCTCCTTGTTTTCTAGTGGGATTAAGGGTTTGCCTATGTTTTTAAAAGTTTTTTATATTTCAAGGAATTTGGATGGGAAGGCTTCACATGAGCTCAGATGCCATCTTGCAACAAAATGCTTCCATGCTGTTTTTAATTCTATAAATATAGGCTTCTCCCCTTCCACTCCAAGCTCAGCCCAGAGGACTCTTCCACATACACTTTGCTTTAAGAATGTTGCAAATGCAATGTATGTTCTTGTAACAAAATCAAACAATCCAGAATTATAGAAAGTAATAAAATATATTATCCCTTTCTCCCCCAGAGACCCTGTGTACATTAAAATATCTGTGGAAACTTCTACATTTATATAATATTTTTACAAAAATAAAACCATATTATTGGTAAAGGAAGATCTACAAACAAAACGAACCAACCCAGCAGGAACTGAGGTCCCTTCTGACAGGACCCTGAAATAATTTTATTTTTCCCTGGTAGCAACTGAGATTACCAGAGCATGATTATCATCTACTGTGACAATTTCAAAAAGACAGGCTACATAAATGCATACTAAGGGAGTAACGTCAGCAAAATTTCCCCACCTAAAGCCTCTTTATTTAAAAAGCCTGGTGTGTGTGTGTGTGTGTGTGTGTGTGTGTGTGTATATGATTATATATACACATACACATGCACACATATACCCGTACATGCACACACACATGCATGTGTCTTCAAGATGACTGCAATTTATTTTGCAGTCATTCTTTGCACTAGTTCCCAATTTTAGTCCGTTTCCCCCACTAGTCTGTAAGGTACGTGATTCCAGGAGACCAGGGGACTAGGGTCTGTTTTTGCTGGGAAATGAGTCCTCCATGCCCCAAATAGTTAGTGACAGAGTAGAGGCTCAGTAAATAACTTTTTTAAAAGTTCTTTTTTATTTTTTAGAGAAGGGGCTCACTATGTTGCCCAAGCTGGAGTGCAATGGCTCTCCACAGGTGATGTTATAGAACACTATAGCCTCAAACTCCTGGGCTCAAGCGATCCTCCTGCCTCAGCCTCTCAAAGTGCTGGGATCACAGGTGTGACCTACCATGCTAGGCCAGCTCTTGCCTCAATCTTGAGAGTAGCTGGTACTATAGGCCCCTGCCATTGTGCCTGGCTCTTACTAAGCACTTTTTAAATGAATGACTGCTTGACTAAATCTTACCGATCTGAAGCTTCTAGGGTCATCCTTTTTCTTTTATTGTTTGTTTGAAATATACTATGTTTAAGATCTTCTCACTGCCAGCCTCCAAGATAGTGTTGTGCGGGGCTTGCTTTATTCTATGATTTCCATGATCCCAATTCACTTGTTACCTGCTTCTCTTTTGAGTTCACAATGATACACAATTTTTAATTTACTAAAGCACAAACACAGGGGAATTTTGTTCATTTAATGTGAGATATTATGATATAACCAAACTGTGTCTTAAGATATGATAAAATAATTATTATAATTTTCTATCTTTGGCATTAAGGCTCTAAAATTCTTTAATGCTATAACACAGGACCAAGATTTGATTCAGAAAAGAGAATTTCGTGGTCTAATTTATACATTATTCATGACAGATTCAGTTTTTTTTTTTATTAGATGAATTTGTAAAAACAACCTAGAATAATGTAATCAGCCTAAAATTAGAATAGCAGCTTATGAGACCACCAATAAGTAGTTCTGTAGTAGGGTTTTAAAATAAATTAGAAAAACATAATTTGGGGGAGATCTTAGTATTACTAAGAATATATTCTTATAGCTAACAGCATCTATATTTATATAAATTAGAAATTTGCTCTTTTAGCTCATGAGATTTTTAAAAGCAGGGATTTTAGCATATCTAAACTTTTATATATAAAAGTTATTTTCAATACAGTTTTTATTTTGGAATAATGTTAGATTCACAGAAAAGTTGGAAAGATAATACTATCTTACCCTAACACAGTTTCCCCTAATGGTAACATCTTAAATTACTGTGGTAGTGTAGCAAATTCTTATAATTTTATGTTGTCTCGGCATCCACTGTGAATATAAATTGGATTTTCTCATACCAGAAGCAGGGCTTAGTCACCCTGGACACAGTTTCCAATTCTCCACCTTCTCCCAGTTCTTCCATGTGGTTGACCCAGGTATCTGCCTTATGCAACTGCCTCCTGGTGACCACTTCCCTGGGGGACAGCTAGGTACAACCTGCTGGCCCTGCTGACCATCACACCCTGTGTGGACTGTGCAGATGTGGCACAGTCATAGCATGACCTCCTAGAACTCATATCTGCTTGCTTTAAACCCACCAATTAAAACTTCCCTTGGGAAACCTGTTTGAAAAATGCCCTGGACCCAGTAAAGTCATTGGCTGATGGGTCTACATGCTCCCTGGCCTCTTTATGTCTGGCCTCCAGGCATGCCGTCTACCCCCAGAGCCTGTAAGCAATAACATCTTTATTTCTATCTTATGTCTTTCCTACTCATTGAAGGGATGTTCTCCATCTTAAAGATCCTAAATTAAAACAGATACATGTGTCAAAACTAAGAAGCCAACATGGATACATTAACATTAACTAAACTACAGACTTCATTTGGATTTCACAGTTTTTCCATTAATGTCAGCCTAAGTATTTTAAAAATAGCAGAAAAAGTGGATTTAATTTTACAGTGGTAATTTATAAACAAATGATATTCTTGAGAAACTTATTTATCAATAACATATCACCTTTAACTATATATTATATCAATGTACTTGAGAAATCAGGCCTTGGTAAAGATTTTTTTTCACTAAGTAATGCATGTGAAATATGGTAAGTGACAATAATAATACAGTGACCTTATAAATACCTCAAGATTTATAAGGCATGCAACTAATGACATAGTGTTTCTGAAATGTAAATAAAAGTCATATTAAGACAAAATATGTTTAAGTGATAAAGGTAAAATTTGTTATTCTCTCTATCTGTATAGATATTACAGGATCTCTAGAGTGTATTACTTCAAGACTTATTTACTAAGAAAACTGATAAGTTTGATAGTTTCAAAAAATGACACATTTGTTTCAATGCAGATGTTTTTGCCACTTTGAGAGTTTTCCAAAGTATTTGCTGTCAATGACATATTTCTAAGTGATCTGCATCAATAATGTGACAGTAGCTTCAGACCAGGAACCTACACTCCTTAGAAGAAGGCGGCATGTTAACAAGGGTGTTGAGTCTAAGACTGCAGTGTCTACACTGGTGTTATATTTACCATCCTCTCCAGTGTCACCATTTCTATGATACGATTTGAAAATATTTTCTACATACCAGTAAGACCATAGGAATTTACAAGTGTTACGTGTCTAGCACATATGAAAAAACTAGACACTGTGCAAAGAAAGGCTATGTTTGCATGAGAAACTAATGTTTGGTTTAGGCATGTGAGTTGTTCAGAAACACGGTCTGGTCAAATTTATGTCAATCTTAATAGAAATGTGGCTGATAAACAACTAATACTTGAAAGATGGCAGTAGTACAGACTATTTTGCCTAAAGATTATTTACTTGATAAAATTTTTTTTTTAAAGTTTCAGAAGGTGGTTTAATGTTCAAAAATATATATATAGGAGAAATAGGCTTGGGGATTCAAGATGGCTGACCAGAGACATTGGCTACCAAAGCATCTCAGTGAGAAGGAAAAGTTTTAGGTGAAAGAGAAACAAACAAACGTAGATCAGGTATAATTCTGAGGGAAGGGTGCCAGAACCTACAAGAGACTCCACGGGAAGAAGGTGTGGAGCAGAACAAGGAGGAGCAAAATATTGGCAGAAATCAACTGGCTTGGCGATCAGTGAAAAGGGCAGGTGGACCGGTTTGTTTCTGCCTCCCTCACATCTCTGACGGCCAGCGGGTTCCCGAGCTGCTGGAGAGACTTTCTTCCTCCATGAGCTCAAAAGCTGCTGCTGCCAGTGATCTGGGAGCTTCCTGTGGACAAAGCACCAGGCTTCCCCCCACCCCCGGGGTGCTCCTTGTCACCACAGACTCAGCTGGGACGGCAGGCGCCACATTGTGTCTCTACCCACTGTGTGCCTTTGTCCTCCCCAGGGCGTGTCAGCTCCTCAGGTTTCGTCTTGCTCATTCACACATTTCCCAACTCTGGCCTAGACTGTGGGAGTCACAGGGGTCTTACGGGTTCCAGGGCATCTGCATGACTCCAGAGCCTGATTCCAGGTGGGCTGCCTCCTTAAGGGAGGGACAGAGATGACCAGAGTGCTAGCTTTCCTCCATCTGGACTCTTCTCCCCTTCCCTCCCCACCCGTGGTTGCCAAGAGCTCTTAAGGTCCTGCTGCTCCAACTATGAGCTCCCTGCTCACCGGCCCTCCCTGGTCCTGCTTGCACGGCTCAGAGCAGGGCATGCCCCCAAGCAGAAGGACATCAAACCTGCCTGAGCACCCCATAGCCAACTCAGACCAGCATACTTTTCCCTGGCATGGTCAGGGATTAATCTTCAGGGATCCAGGCTCAGGCTTGCATGCTAGACCCCATACCCCAGGTCTCAATCGTGTTGCCTGGGGGCAGAGAGGGGACATTTGTGAACTAATCTCTGGAGGCGAGGGAGCCCATGGGGGCAGAACTGAGAGGAGAGTGAAGTGTGGGTCCCAGCCACTGTGTACTCATGGGGCACCCCTCCCCCCACAAGAAGGCTGTGCTTTCAGCCCAGGCCGGGATCACGGGTGAAGTTCCCCAGTCTGCAGCACAATCGTGGGAGAGCTCAGCTAGTTTGAACTCCTGCCTGCTGGCAGATGCCAGAGGGAAACCGCAGAGCAGAGGAGGGCAGAGAAGAGGGAAGCCTGCTCGGGACAGCCAGACTGTGAATCTCAGATGGCCCCGCCTCCACAAGCAGACTTTCTGGTTGGCTGGGACCACTTCAGCCCCTCCTTGTGGCTTTGCCCAGAAGTTGGGAGCAGACTTTTGACTTCTGCTGAAGCAGATACCTTGCCAGCTTTTGTGGAGCCTGAGGGCAAGCTCACCCAACCCAGCCCCACCCAGCCTCATTCACCCACCCACCTCTGCTGTGGCAGAGAATAGAGACTCACCTGGAAGTTCCAGGGCCACACCCACCACCTTGGGCATTCAAGTGCCTCTGCTGAGGGACTACAGCCCGGTCACAGATCCCCAAAACAACATTGCAGCTTGTTCCTTCTGTCAAGCACCGCCTACTGACGGGGAGGTCAATTTACATGCCCTTTATAGCATTTACTGACTCAAGCATATGGGGTGTGGTTGATTCTTACCCACAAGTACCACCTAATGTCTCAGAGATTAAACTGGGCCTGCCATTACAACTCACACTGTTAAGAAGACCACAGGGCTGGGGAAAGAGAAAGGATTTCAAAGACCTCCATCCCCCGTCATTGAAGAGAGACAGCGAATCTTCCCACTCACATAGCTCACCACTCCTACAGCCTACAAACAACTAGCAACTGAGAAAAACCACCACACCAAAGATAGGTATAATCAAGGCATCCATCCAGAGCCTGGATGGCCATTGAAACAAAGCAAAACAAAGCCAAAGGTTCTTACCAAACATACGCTACAAACACACCTGTATGTGTGTATGTGGGGGTGGGGTGGGGTTGGGGAGTGGGAAGTCCCATCTAAACAAAAGAAAATCCAAAAATAAGAAGGAACAGCTGCTCCAGATTAGAAGTAATCAGCAAAAAAACTCCAAAAATATGAAAAATCAGAGTGAAAGGACACCCCCAAAAGGGAACACCAGCTCTCTAGCAATGGGTACTAGCCAAAATGAAAATAATTGAAATGACAAATAAAAAATTCCAAATATAGATAGTAAGGAAGCTCAATGAAGTACAAGAGAAAATGGAAAACCACCTCAAAGAAACCAGAAAAACAATTCAGGAAATGAATAGAAAATTCACTAAAGAGATTGAAATTAAAAAAAAAAAAATAGAACTTCTGGAAATGAAAAATTCACTTAAGGAAATACAAAGCACAGGGGAAAGTTTTAAGAATAGCCTTGACCAGGCATAAAAAAGAATCTCAGAGCTTGAAGACAGCTCTGTCAAATTAACTCAGTCCAAAATAAAGAACACAGAATTAAGAGGAATGAACAAAGCCTACAAGAAATATGAGATTATGTAAAATGACCAAATATAAGAATCATAGGCATCCCTGAGGGTGAAGAAGAAAGTACACAAGAGCTGGAAAACCTATTTGAGGGAATAATTGAGGAAAACTTCCCCGGTCTTGATAGAGACTTAGACATCCAGGTATAAGAAGCCCCAAAAAACACCTGGGAGATTCATCACAAAGAGGCAATCACCAAGACACACAGTCATCAGACTGGCCAAAGTCAACATGAAAGAGGAACTCCTGCAAGCCGTGAGGTGAAAATATCAAGTAACTTACAAAGGAAAACCCATCAGGCTAACTGCAGACTTCTCAACTGAGACCTCACAAGCCAGAAGGGATTGGGCCCCATCTTTAGTCTTCTTACACATAACAACTGCCAGTCTATAATTTTTTATCCTGCAAAACTAATGAAGGAGGAGAAAAATATATGAAGGAGAAATAAAGTTTTTTTCCAGACAAGCAGACAGCGAGGGAATTTGTCAAGACCAGACCTGCCCTGCGGGAAATACTCAGAACTGCGTTATACATGGATCAGCACAATAGTCACCCACCAGAGAAAAACCATCCAAAAGCTAAAGCACATAGCTGATATAAAACAATAGTACAAGAGGCAAAACAAAGCAATAACATAAGTCCAATGGGATGAACAGAACAGCATCCCAAGTATAAATTCTATCAATCAACATGAATGGTTTGAATTTCCCACTTAAGAGACATAGGCTGACTGAATGGATAAAAAAAAAAAAAAAATACAAGCCAAGTATCTGCTGTTTCCAGGAAACACATCTAACCCACAAGGGCGCATTCAGACTCAAGGTGAAGGGATGGAAAAAAAATATTCCATGCAAATGGACACCAAAACAGAGCAGATATAGCCATTCTCATATCAGAAAAAATTGACTTGAAATCAACAATAGTAAAGAAATTACATAATGATAAAGGGAGGAAGTCAACAAGAAGACATAACAATCCTAAATATTTATGCACCTAACCCAGGAGCACCCAGATTCATAAAGCAAATGCTACTAGATCTAAGCAAAGAGATAAACAGCAACATCATAGTTGCTGGGGACTTCAACACACCACTGACAGAACTAGACAGATAATCCAAGCAAAAAATAAATAAAGAAACCCTGGACTTAAATGAGACTCTAGAATAAATGGGCCTAACAGATATTTACAGAACATTTTACCCCAAAACTACTAAATATACATTCTTCTTATCAGCACATGGAACATTCTGCAAGATTGATCATATTTTAGGCCATAAAACATGGCTCAAAAAATTAAAAAATATGGAAATCATACCATGTGTCTTCTCAGACCACAGTGGAATAAAACTAGAAATCAACTCCAAGACAAACACTCCATTCTACACAAAGTCATGGAATTAAACAGCCTGCTGCTGAATGATTATTGGATCAATAATGAAATTAAAATGGAAATTAAAAGATTCCTTGAACTGAATGACAAAAGGGACATAAGCTATCAAAATCTATGAGATTCAGCAAAAGTAGTCCTAAGGGAGAAATTCATAGCCTTACATGCCTTCATCAGAAAGACAGAAAGAGCACAAATTAACAATCTAGTGACACATCTCAAGAACTAGAAAAGGAGGAGCAAACCAATCCCAAACCCAGCAGAAGAAAAGAAATAACCAAGGTCAGAGCAGAACTAAATGAAATTGAAAACAAGAAAATAATACAGAAGATCAACAAGACAAAAAGTTGGCTCTTTGAAAAGATAAACAAAATCGATAGACCTCTTGCTAGATTAACCAGGAATAGAAGAGAAAGAACTCAAATACACTGAATCAGAAATGAACAAGGAGATATTACAATAGATACCACAGAAATACAAAATATCTTCTGTGAATACTATGAAAATCTCTATGCACATAAACTCGAGAACATAGAGGAAATGGAGAAGTTTCTGGAAACAACCTCTCAAGACTCAATCAGGAAGAAACAGAACTCCTGAACAGACCAATAATGAGCAATGATATTGAAGCAGCAATAAAAAAAAATCTTCCAACAACAAATAAAAACCATAGACCAGACAGAGTCACAGCTGAATTTTATCAGACCTACAAAGAAGAGTTGGTATCCATTTTACAGAAATTATTCCATAACATTGAGAAGGAGGGAATCCTCCCCAACTCATTCTGTGAAGTCAGTATTACCTTGATATCAAAGCCAGGAGAGTTCAATCAGTAGCAGGAGCGGAGAGCGGACCCCAGAGAGCCCTGGGCAGCCCCACTGCCACCGCCGGCCTAGTTACCATCACACATTGTGAGGAGCCACAGCTGCTGCAGCCAGCCCTAATCACCACCACCGCAACCATGAGCAGCAAGGCGAAGACCCAGCAGCTGTCTGCCACCCCCCCTGCCACCCCCACCCTCAGCGCTGCTGACACCAAGCCCGGCACCACAGGCAGTGCTGCAGGGAGTGGTGGCCTGGGCAGCCTCTCATCGGCGGCACCTGCCAGGACAAGAAGGTCATCGCAACGAAGGTTTTGGGGACAGTAAAATGGTTCAATGTAAGAAACGGATATAGTTTCATCAACAGGAATGACACCAAAGAAGATGTATTTGTACACCAGACTGCCATAAAGAAGAATAACCCCAGGAAGTACCTTTACAGCATAGGAGATGGAGAAACTGTGGAGTTTGATGTTGTTGAAGGAGAAAAGGGTGCGGAGGCAGCAAACGTTACAGGCCCTGGTGGAATTCCAGTTCAAGGCAGTAAATATGCAGCAGACCATAACCATTACAGACGCTATCCACATCGCAGGGGTCCTCCATGCAATTTCCAGCAGAGTTACCAGAATAGTGAGAGTGGGGAAAAGAATGAGGGATCGGAGAGTGCTCCTGAAGGCCAGGCCCAACAAAGCCGGCCCTACCACCGGCGAAGGTTCCCACCTTACTACATGCGGAGACCCTATGGGCATCGACCACAGTATCCCAACCCTCCTGTGCAGGGAGAAGTGATGGAGGATGCTGACAACCAGGGTGCAGGAGAACAAGGTAGACCACCAGTAAGACAGAATATGTACCGGGGTCATAGACCACGATTCCGCAGGGGCCCTCCTCGCCAAAGACAGCCCAGAGAGGACAGCAATGAAGAGGATAAAGAGAATCAAGGAGATGAGACCCAAGGTCAGCAGCTGCCTCAACGTCGGTACCACCGCAACTTCAATTACCGATGCAGATACCCAGAAAACCCTAAACCACAAGACGGCAAAGAGACAAAAGCAGCCGATCCACCAGCTGAGAATTCATCTACTCCCGAGCTGAGCAGGGTAGGGCTGAGTAAATGCCGGCTTACCATCTCCACCATTGTCCGGTTTAGTCATCCAACAAGAAGAAATGAATATGAAGTTCCAGCAATAAGAAATGAACAAGATTGGAGCTGAAGACCTTAAGTGCTTGCTTTTTGCCCGTTGACCAGATAACTAGAACTATCTGCATTATCTATGCAGCATGGGGTTTTTATTATTTTTACCTAAAGATGTCTTTTTTGGTAATAACAAACGTGTTTTTTAAAAAAGCTTGGTTTTTCTCAATATGCCTTTAAAGGTTTTTAAATTGTTTCATATCTGGTCAAGTTGAGATTTTTAAGAACTTCATTTTTAATTTGTAATAAAAGTTTACAACTTGATTTTTTCAAAAAAGTCAACAAACTGCAAGCACTTGTTAATAAAGGTCTTAAATAATTAAAAAAGAAAAAGCCAGGAAAGCACACAACAAAAAAGAAAACTACAGACCAATATCCCTTATGAATATAGATGCAAAAATCCTCAATAAAATACTAGCAAACAGAATTCAACAGCACTCAAGAAAATAATCCACAATGACCAAGTGGGCTTCATCCCAGGGATGCAAGGATGGTTCAACATACATAAATCAATAAATGTGATTCACCACATAAACAGAAGGAAAAACAAAGATCATATGATCATCTCAATAGATGCAGAAAAAGCATTCAACAAAGTTCAACACCCTTTCATGATAAAAACTCTCAACAAACTAAGCATAGAAGGAAAATACTCAAAATTATAAAAGCCATATATGACAAACCTACAGCAAGCATCATACTGAACGGGGAAAAGGTGAAAGCACTCCCACTAAGAACTGGAACAAGACAAGGATGTCCACTGTCAGTACTTCTATTCAACATAGTGCTGGAAGTCCTAGCCAGAGCACTCAGGCAAGAGAAAGAAATTAAAGGCATCCAAATCAGGAAAGAGGAGGTCAAACTATTGCTCTTTGCAGATGACATTATCTTATATCTTGAAAACCCCAAAGATTCCAAGAGGCTCCTGGAATTGATAAATAAATTCAACAAAGTTTCAGATTACAAAATCAATGTACACAAATCAGTAGCATTCCTATACATCAATAACAGTCAAGCTGAGAGTCAAATCAAAGACTCAATACCATTCACAATTGCTAAAAAGAAAAGAAAATACCTGGGAATATACTTAACCAAGGAGGTGAAAGAGCTCTACAAAGAGAACTATGAAACACTGAGGAAAGAAATCACAGATGATACAAACAAATGGAAAGACATATTATGTTCATGGGTCAGTAGACTCAACATTGTTAAAATGTCCATACTACCCAAAGTGATTTACAGATTAAATGCAATCCCCATCAAAATACCAACATCATATTTTACAGATCTAGAAAAAATAATTCTATGCTTTGTTTGGAACGAGAAAAGAACATGAATAGCCAAAATAATCTTAAACAAAAGTAACAAATCAGGAGGTATCACATTATCAGACTTCAAACTACACCACAAGGTTACCTGGTATTAGCACAAAAATAGAGACATAGACCAATGGAACAGAACAGAGAACCCAGATATAAAACCATCCACATACAGCAAACTGATCTTTGACAAAGCATATAACAATATACACTGGGAAAAGAATCCCTTTTCAATAAATGGTGCTGGCAAAATTGGATAGCCACATGCAGAAGAATGAAACAGGATCCATATCTTTCACCACTCACAAAAATTAATTCAAGATGGATAAAGGACTTAAATGTAAGGCATGAGACCATAAGAATTCTAGAAGAAAATATTGGAAAAACTCTTCTGGATATTGGCCTAAGCAAAGAATTTATGAGGAACACCCCAGTGGCAATTACAGCAACAACAAAAATAAATGGAACTGATTAAGTTAAAAAACCTTCTGCACAGCCAAGGAAATAATCAACAGAGCAAATGGACAACCTACAGAATGAGAGAAAATATTTGCAAGCTATACATTTGGTAAAGGACTAACAACCAGAACATACAAAAAACTCAAGCAAATCAGCAAGAAAAAAATCAAACAACCCCATTAAAAAGTGGGCAAAAAGACATGAACAGAAGCATCTCAAAAGAAGATAGGCAAATAGCCAATCACCATATGAAAAAATGCTCTATGTCATTAATCATCATGGAAATGCAAATTAAAACCACAATGAGGTATCACCTTACCCCAGTAAAAATGGCTTTTATTAAAAAGTCCAAAAACAGTAGATGCTGGCATGGCTGCAGAGAAAAAGGAACACTTACACACTCTTAGTGGGACTGCAAATTAGTATAACCTCTTTGGAAAATAGTATGGAGATTACTCAAAGAGCTAAAGGTAGACCTACCATTTGATCCAGCAATCCCACTACTTGGTATTTACCCAAAGGAAAAGAAGTTATTTTATCAGAAAGACATCTGCACTCAAATGTTTATTACAGCCCAATTCACAATTGCAAAGATGTGGAATCAACCCAAATGCCCATCAATTCATGAGTGGATTAACAAAATGTGGTATATGTATGCCATAGAATACTGCTCAGCCATGATGAAGGATGACTTGATGCCTTTTGCAACAATTTGGATGGAACTAGAGACCATTATCCTAAGTGAAGTATCTAAATAATGGAAAAACAAACACCACATGTACTTACTATTAAACTGGACTTAACTGATGAACACACATGTGCATAAAGGGAAGTAAAAGTCAATGGAAATCAAGCAGAAGTGGGGGAGGGGGAGGAGGGGATGGGCAAAAATCAACCTAGCGGGTACAATGAACACTATGTGGGTGATGGGCACACTTTAACCCTGATTCAAGCATTACAAAAGTGATCCATGTAACCAGAAATATTTATGCCCCCATAATACTTTCAAATTTTATGTATGTAATTCTAGATATTGGCCTAGGCAAAGAATTTATGAGGAAGATCCCAATGGCAATTACAGCAACAACAAAAATAAATGGGACTTGATTAAATTAAAAGCCTTCTGTACAGCCAGGGAAATAATCAACAGAGCAAATAGACAATGTACAGAATGGGAGAAAATATTCACTATATATATAATAGAATCCAAGGATCTATCTACACAGATATATATAGATCTACTGTGTGTGTGTGTGTGTGTGTGTGTGTGTGTGTGTGTGTGTGTGTGTGTATTCGTGTCTTTTGCCCACTTTTTACTGGGATTATTTGATTTTTCTACTATATATTTAGTAGATCCTTTGTATGTGAGGGAGATTGGTTCCAGGACCCCCACAGATACCAAACTCCATAGATGTTTGAGTCCTTATATAAAATGATGTAGTGTTTGCATACAACCTGTGCACATTCTCCTGCATCCTTTAAATAATCTCTAGATTACTTATAATACTTAATACAATGTAAATATCTGTTATACTATATTCTAAAACTTGGATCATTTTTTATTGTTGTATTGTTATTTTTTTAAATATATTCCATTCATGGTTGTTGAATCAGCAAATAGACTATATTACAACCTATGGCTGTGTAGAGCCTACTGTATCTATTAATAAATCTAGATTAATGAAAGTGGTTAAAAAATTTTTATCTCCATTTAGATAGGTCATGCCAGAGAGAAAACTAAACTCAAAGATTGCTTTGATCAATTAACACAGCTTTGTGACTGACAGGGTATTCATACCTTTTGTACATGTGGCTATATGTGTGATCACCCCATGCTAGAGGTGTCAATAGATTGCCTAACCTTTCTGAAAAATAACAATATAACAGTTGATAATAATATCAATCACAAAGCTTAAAAAGACACATGAACATATGATCCATTGAAAGAAACTAAATAAAGTGACGGAAATTGTCCCTGAGGAAGCCCAGACATCAGGATTACCAAACGAAGACTTTAAAACAAATGTCTTGAATATGCTCAAAGAGTTAAAGTAAAACATAGACAAGGAACTAAAGGAAATCAGGATAATGATGTATGATCAAAATGAGAATATCAATAAACAGATAGAAAGTATAAAAAGGAACCAAACAGAAATTATGTAGCTGAAAAGTAGAATAACTGAAATGAAAAATTCACTAGAGAGGTTCAACAGATTCAAGCAGGAAGAAAAATTCTATTGGATTCTATCAGACAATATGGGACAATTGAAGTAATTGAGTCTGAGGTACAGAAAGAAAAAGGAATGACAAAAAGTGAACACAAACTAAGGAAACCATGGGACACTGCCATGCGGACCAAATACACATTATGGCAGTCTCAGAAAGTGGAGAGAGAGGAAAGGACACAAAGAACCTTTGAAGAAACAATGCCCCAACACCTCTCAAATTTGATAAAACATATGTATTTACAAATCTAAGATGCTTAATGCACTCCAAGTAGGAACTCAAGGAGGCTCACATAGAGACACATCGTAATCAAACTAGTTATAGGAATACTGAGGAGATATTGCAAGTTCAGTTCCAGACTACCACAATAAAGTGAATACCACAATAGTGAGTCACGCAAATGTTTTGGTTTCCAGTGCATACAAAAATTATGTCTATACTATACTATAGTCAATGAAGTATACAAAAACATTATGTATAAAAAACAGTATATATCTTAATTTTAAAGTATTTATTTAGAAAAGCTAACAATTGTCTGAGCCTCTAGCAAGTCATACTCTTTTTGCTGGTGGAGGGTCTTGCCTTGATGTTGATGGCTGCCAATTGATCAGGGTGGTGGTTACTGAAGGTTAGGGTGACTGGCAATTTCTCAGAATAGGACAATAATGAAGTTTGCCACACATGTGGACTTTTCCTTTCACAAAATATTTCTCCATAGCATCTGATGCTGTTTGATAGCATTTTACCCACAGTAGAACTTTTTTCAAATTGGAGTCAGTCTGATCAAACCCTGCTGCTGCTTTATCAACTTAATTTATGTAATATTCTAAATCCTTTGTTGTCATTTCAACAATTTTCACAGCACCTTCACCAGGAGTAGATTCCATTTCAAGAAACCACTTTCTTTGCTTATCCCTAAGAAACAACTTTTCGTTCATTCAAGTTTTTTCAGGAGATTGCAGCAATGCAATCACATCTTATAATTGTAGTTGTCTTGGTAGTTCTACCACATCTGCAGTTCCTTCTTCCACTGAAGTCTTTAACCCCTCAAAGCCATCCATAAGGGTTGGAATCAACTTCTTCCAAACTCCTGCTAATGTTGATATTTTTACCTCCTCCCATGAATCAGGAATGTTCTTAATGGCATCTAGAATGGTGAATCCTTTCCAGAAGGTTTTCAATTTACTTTGCCCAGATCTCTCAGAATAATCACTATTTATGGCAGCTATAGCCTAATGAAATTTAATTATTAAATAATAAGACTTGAAAGTTGAAATTACTCCTTGATGTATGGCCTGCAGAATGGATGCTGTTAGCAGTCATGAAAACAACATTCATCTCTTTGTATATCTCCATCCAAGCTCTTGGGTGACCAAGTGCATTGTAAATGAGCTATAATATCTTTTTCTGAGCAGAAATCTCTTTTTCTGAGCAGTGGGTATCAATAGTAGGCTTAAAATATTCAGTAAACCATGCTGTAAACATATGTGCCATATATATACATATATCCAGGCTTTGTAGTTCCATTTATAGAGCACAGGCAGAGTAGATTTTGCACAAATTTTTAAGGCCCTAGGGTGTTCAGAATGGTAAAAAAGCACTGGCTTCAACTTAAAGTCACCAGCTGAATTAGCCCCTAACAAGAAAGCCAGCCTGTTATTTAAAGCTTTTAAGTCAGGCATTGATTTTTCCTCTCTAGCTATAAAAGTTCTAGATGGCATCTTCTTCCAATATAAAGTTATTTTTTTCTACATTGGAAATCTCTTGTGTGGCTGCCTTCGTCAATGATCTTGGCTAGATCTTCTGGATAACTTGTTGCAGCTTCTCCATCAGCACTTGCTGCTTCACCTTACACTTTTATGTTATGGAGATGGCTTCTTTCCCTAACCTCATGAACAAGTCTCTGCCAGCTTCAAAATTTTCTTCAGGGGCCAGGCACAGTGGCTGACACAGGTAATCCCAGTGCTTTGGGAGGCTGATGTGGGAGAATTTCTCAGGCCAACAGTTTGAGACCAACCTGGGCAACATAGTGAGACTCTGTCTCTATAAAATTTTTTTAAAAAAATTAGCCAGGTATGGTGGTGTGTTCCTGTAGTCTTAGCTACTTGGGAGGCTGAGGCAGGAGGATCACTTGAGCCCAGGAGTTCAAGGCTGCAATTTCCCCACTGCACTCTCACCTCCCTCAGTCTTCATAGAATTGAAGAGAGTTAGGGCCTTGCTCTGCATTAGACTTTGGATTAAGGGAGTATTGTGGCTGGTTTGATCTTCTATCCAGACCAATAAAACATTCTCCATACCAGCACTAAAGCTGTTTTGCTTTCTAGTCATTTTTGTATTCACTGGAATAGCACTTTTAATTTTGTTCAAGAACTTTGCATTCACAACTTGGGTAAGTGTTTGGTGCAAGAGTCCTAGCTTTCAGCCTATCTTGGTTTTCAACATGTCTTTGTCACTAAGCTTAATGATTTCTGTTTTTTTTTTTAAGAGACAGGGTCTTGCTCTGTTGCCCAGCCTGGAGTGCAGTGGTACGATTATAGCTCACTGCAGCCCAAGGATCACTCTTGGGCTCAAGTGATCCTCCTGCCTCAGCTGCCCAAGTAGCTAGGACTATAGGTGCATGCCACCACACCCAACTAATTTACTTTTTTTTAATTTTTTTATAGAGACAGGGTCTTGCCATGTTGCCCAGGCTGGTCTCAAACTCCTAGCCTCCAGTAACCCTCCTACCTTGCCCTCCCAAAGTGCTGGGATTACAGGCATAATTAATTCTACTTGGCCTCTAGCTTTTGATTTAAAGTGAGATAGGTGCAACTCTTCATTTCACTTGCAAGGCCAGTGGAGGGTTTTTAATTGACCTAATTTCAGTATTGTTGTGTCTCAGGGAATAGGAAAGCCCCTGGAAAGGGAGAGAGATGGGGGAATAGCCAGGCAGTAGAGCAGTCGGAACACACACAACATTTATCAATTAAGTTTGTCATCTTATATGGGCTTGGTTCATGGTACCTGAAAACAATCAAAGATCACTGATCACAGATCACCATAACAGATGTCATAATAATGACAAAATTTGAAATATTACAAAAATTACCAAAATGTGACACAGAAACACAAAGTGAGCATGTGCTGTTGGAAAAATGGCACCTCGCTCAAAACAGGGTTGCCACAAATCATCAATTTGTCTCTGTGAATCGCAATAAAGGGAAGTGCAATAAAATGAGGTATGCCTGTAAAAGACAAAGAGAGAATCTGAAAAGCAGCGAGAGATATACAGAGATCATCAATAAACCCACATATCTACGGCCAGTTGATTTTTGACAAGGGTGACAAGTCCATTCAATGGGGGAAAGAATAGTCTCTTCAATATACGATGCTGGGACAACTGGATTTCCACAAGCAAGAGTGAAGTTGGACCCCTATGCCACACCATATACAAAAAATAACAAACAACTAATGACCTAAATATAAGAACTAAAACCATAAAACTCTTAGAAGAATGCATAGGAGTAAATCCTCATGAAGTTGGATTTGGCAATAGGTTCTCAGATATGATACCAAAAGCCAAAGCAAAAAAGCAAAACAAAAAAATAAAAAAAAATCCAAGAAAATAGATAAATTGGACTTCCTCAAAATTTAAAACTTTTACGAATCAAAGGACATTATCAAGAAGATGAATAACAACCTACAGAATGGGAGAACATATTCACAAATCATACATCAAATGATATCCATAATATATAAAGAACTCCTACAAATCAACAACAAATAGACAAGAAAAAAAAACCAATTAAATAATGGGCAAAGGACTTGAACAGACATTTCTCCAAAGTTGTATATGTGAATGGCCAGTAAACACATGAAAAGATGCTCAAAGTTATTAGTCATTAGGGAAATGCAAATCAAAAACACAATGAGATACCACTTCACACCTATTAAAATGGCTATGATTTAGGGGAAAAAGGAACAAAGCAAATGTGGGTGAAAATGTGGAGAAATTGGAACCCTTGTACATTGCTAGTGAGAGTGCAAAATGGGGCAGCTACTGTGGAAAATACTTTGACTGTTCCTCAAAAAGCTAAATATAGAATTACAATAGCATTATTTTAATACCAACAATTCCACTGCTGGGTGTATACCCAAGTCTGGAAGTCCCCAGAGGTGATGTTTGTCCTTGGTGCTAACTCTATTTTATCTTGTTTTAATAGCATGACCTCCTCCTCTAACTCGGGATACAAATATGATCACATCTTATTTGTTTGCAGTAATTGCTCTGCCCCTGATGCCAGATTAGCTGGAAGTTCTGTTGTTTTTCTTTTGAGGATGGGCTCCCACTGAACTGTCCTGGAATCAACCACAATTCCATTTAACGCCACTCAAAAGAACCAGGAATTGAGGTCAGTCCAGCTTACAGCTTGCTCAGTCCACACTGTGATTTCTCGTTGCTGCCACAAGGTGGTGATGTTGTGTTACAGATGCGCGCGATCGACGTGCAGATGCCAGTGCTCCCCGTGGACCGTTCCTAAACGAAAACTGTCTTGTGATCTCACAAGACAAAGCAGCCTGCTCCCTGCTGGGGAGCTCAAAGGCATGAGGATATCCCAGAGAGGCCATATTCCCGTCTCTGAAGACAAAGAAAACATCATCAACAGACTGACCAAGCCCAACACTGCATCCTAAGATGGGGAAGGGCCACTGCGAGTGAAAGCAAAAATAAATAAACATAAATCTAAGAGGGGAAGTCCCAGGAACCAACCGCTGCAGGTACTTTCTTTAGGAACCTTAAGAACACAGGGAAAACCTTCCTTCTGCTCTGTTGTTGGAATAAGGCCATCCCAGGACACCAGAAATCAAGGCATAGAGTTTAGGGAGGGCCTTGGGGAGGTCACAGTGGCAGGTGGGCTGCCAAATGAGGTGACACAAACCAGAAAGCACTGGAAAAAGAGACAAGTAGCCCAAATTTCAGCATCACTACTCTCCCCCACTCCCCCCCCTCGAAGGCCCCCAGGCTCTGGTTCCACGACTTTCCACTTTCTAGAGGATGTTCTTGATCTTAAACCATTTTCCTCCTTTTTTTTTTTTTTAAGAGACAGTGTCTGGCTCTGTCGCGCAGGCTGGAGTGGCCTGATCAGAGCTCACTGCAGCCTCGAACTCCTGGGCTCAAGGGATCCTCCCGCCTCTGCCTAAGGAGTAGCTGGGACCGCAGGCAGGAACCACGCCGCCCCGCGTCCGTTTCCCTTTAGTTTTTTATTTTGAGGCATATACCCCTTATCCAGTTTTCCCCAGTGGTAACGTCTCACAAAACCGCAGCCCGGGACCCCGACCCGCACGCTGGCCGCGGTCCGCCAGGCACAGGACCCCGCCGCGACCGCACAGCCCGCGCGGCTTCCGCAGCTCCGGCCGCTTCCCCCCTACTGGACGCCACCGATCAGCTCCTCCGGGACCTGTTCGTTCCAGAAACGAAACCGTGCGGTGCAGAACTTTCGGGATTGGCTTTTTTCATTCGGCTAACGCCCCGGAGTTCCAGGCAGGCTGTGGGTGCACCAGGAGCTCGTTTCATACTGCCAAGGGCGGCGCCGCGGCCCAGCACACCGACCCTCATTTTCCGACCCGGACACCCGCGAGGGCGGCGGGACGGGGAGGCGCATGGCTGGGCGCTGCTCCACCCAGCACAGCGTCCCGGGGGTCCAGGTCCTGCTGGTGCAGCTTCCACCGCCTTGGAACCCACCAGTGTCCTGGGCCTGGGCGTGTACGCAGCGCCTGTGCGGAGGCGGGGCCTGGGTGTGGGCGGAATCCCTGCGCGGAGGCGGGGCCTGGGTGTGGGCGGAGCGCCTGCGCGGAGGTGGGGCCTGGGCGTGGGCGGAATCCCTGCGCGGAGGCGGGGCCTGGGTGTGGGCGGAGCGCCTGCGCGGAGGTGAGGCCTGGGCGTAGGCGGAGCGCCTTGCGGAAGCGGGACGTGGGCGGAGCGCCTGCCCGGAGGTGAGGCCTGGGCGTAGGCGGAGCGCCTGTGCGGAGGCGGGGCCTGGATGTGGGCGGAGCGCCTTGCGGAAGCGGGACGTGGGCGGAGCGCTTACCCGGAGGCGGGGCCTGGGCGTGGGCGCCGGACTGAAAAGGGCTTGGAGCGCGGCGGCGCAGGGATCCAGCTTCAGCCTGGTCTGTGCCAGCACCCGGTTCCGGAGCGGGCAGCCGAGGAACTCCCGCACGCCGGCGACTGCGCGTGCTCTGCCCGGCACGACTGTAACCTGGAGGGGACGGCCGGAGCGCCCCTCGGGGAGGCGCGAGTCCGAGCCTGGCGCTCCTACCCAGGCGTGCGCTGGCCAGAGGGTGAGTGACCTCTGACCGGGGACCCGGGGCTTGGCTGGGACTGTTCCCTGGACCGCAGGGCTCGAGAGGTCCCTGCGATTTTAACTTGCCCGCCAGACGGTGGACACGTGGGCTCCGTGGTTCCTTGCGCCTGGGCCACGGACCATTTCGAAAATGTGATGGGACGGACCTCTGCCTGTGCGCCGCCGCACGCTGGGGCCAGCTGTGAGCGCTTCCCAGGAATCATCCCATCCAGTCTGCCCTCGCCCGGCCCGTATTTCACGTAGGAATCCGGGAGCCCGAGGTCAGTTTGCAAAGGGGTGCGGTGGTTTAGGCCGATGCACCGCCCAGGGCTGCCCTGATCCCGCGGCTGAGTCACTGTGATTTGGCGCTGCCCTTGTCCAGGACACTGTGGCAGTCTGAAAAAATCAGCTTCTTTAACCTTTAATCTCTGAAAATCTCAGCCAAACCAACACGGGAAAAGGAATGTGTATTAAATAATACACACTTCTAACCATGCTACCTATAATCCTTTGAAAAAAAAGTGGAAGTAACCTAAGTGCCCAGAAATAGGGAAATGGGCACAAAAGGGCATGTGGGCAATGGTGTCACTACACCTACTACACCATGAAAAGTTGTATAGCTGTTAGAATGTCCAGCATGGGGCCCGTCCTCATGGAAAGAGGCACAGGAAATAACAAAGTGAAAACATCATAAAATACCTTCTGGATGCTGATTAAGATGAAATACTGTGTACGTCAACAATAGCAAAGCCCATTTGATGTGATATGCAGAGTTTAATAACCAGGTGGCCCTTTTTCCTGTAGGCCTGGGCAAGTGTGTAGTTTCTAACAAAAGAGAAAAGATTACTGCTGTGGATGGGGCGCTCAGGGACGGGCCTGAGGCTGGAGTGCCCTGGACTGTGAGTCAGGAACCTGGTTGGAGTCTTTTGTCTGTTATTTTCAGCAAGTTGCTCTGTCTTTGGGCCTCAGTTTCTTATTGTAGCACTAGGAGAACTGGAGATAGGGAGTCACAAACACAAATGCCAGGCCAGGCATGTGACATAAATATGTAAACTGGGCCAAGCAAGACCACAGGAAGTGGTGAGGCTTGGGGACACTGAAGGTGCCTGCCCTGCCTAGGGGCCTTAAATTAAAAGCATTTGATCCAAACCAACATGTCTTTCGGCCCTCAGTTTAGGAGTCTCAGGATAAGGTGTTCCCTGAGTCTGCAGAAGCACTGGCAGCATTTTAAAACGTAAAGCAGGTCACATCAGTCCCCTGCCTAAGAAACTCCTGTGGCTTTCTGTTAGGCTTAGGTTGAAATCCTTGCCCAAGCCCCAGGGGCCTGACCCCTGCCATCTTTCAGTTTGCATCTCCCGCCACCGAACTCTTCTTTTCTCAACCACAGTCCAGCCAAACAGGCTCTCTTGCTGTTTCCTGAACCTAGGCCACCTCCCACCTCAGGCCCTTACGGCCATTCCATCTGCCTGGACACCTGTTCCCCCAGATCTTTGCATGGCTGGTTCCATGTCACCATTCACTGTCCTGCTCAGAGACACCTTCCTAGACCACCTCTAAAATACCAAACATATCCCTGCCATTTTATCCACTGAATACTTTATTTGCTGATCACCATTATTTACCATTTTTACTGTTGTGTACTGGTATCTGGAATTCTATGGTTGCTTTCTTTGCCTGCTTGTTTATTCCCCATCACCACCCCAACAAAAGTATAATACAATGTTGCTTTCTCATCTGGCTTATTCACCACTGTCACTTCAGCACCCAGTGCAGTACCTGGTCACCTCCAACAAGGTGTGGATGTGGCTGAATGAATAATGAGCATATCTGTTAGCATCATACTTACTGCTAGTATCATAATAGAGTCAATTCCAGTGGCTTTCACAAAACCCACGGTTTAATTTCTCACGTGAAGAAATCTGGAGTTTGTCTGAAACCCTCAGCCTTTCTGGAACCTGCCTGAATCTGAGCTCCATATTCACCTTCCATTCACAGTTTCACCTCAGACTTGACCTGTAACCCTCCTGGGAGCCTGTTCTCAATTGTGCTTTAGATTCTTCCATTTTTTTTGCTTCAGAGCACCTGTTTTACCTTAGACCAATACCAGCTCTGGCCTCAGGATCGCTGCATAGTTTGTGCTCCTTAGCAGCTGCCTACCTCCCAGGTTCATGAGAGACTTTATTTACATTTATTTACTTTTTTGAGACAGGGTCTTGCTCTGTTACCGAGGCTGGAGTGCAGTGGCATAATCATAGCTCACTGTAACCTTAAACTCCTGTGCTCAAGTGATCCTCTTGCCTCAACCTCCCAAACAGCTGAGACTACAGGTATGCATCACTATGCCCAACTAATTTTTAAATTTTTTGTAGAGATGGGGTCTTGCTATGTTGTTCAGGCTGGTCTCGAACTCCTGGCCTCAAGTGATCCTCTTGCCTCGGCCTCCTAAAATGCTCACGATAGACTTTAGAGGGAAGCTGAGCAGGTGGGCCAGGCTATGAGCTGCCGTGCTAAGTGATGCTCAGGGAATCACCAGAGGGGCCATCCTATCTGACTCAACAACACGACTTCTGTTGCCCTGTGCTTTTCTCAGGCTTCCATGTGCACTTTTTACACACACTCTCTGATGGCCGAAGTTCACTTTCTACAAGCTAAACCTCAAGGCAATGTCTGTCTACCAAGACTGCAAAGCCTCCTAGCTGAGTCATTAACTCTGTGCTGTTTCTCTTACTGCGATGAGCCACACGATGCCTTTCATGACTTGCCCTTTTGGCCCCTGCTGTAAGTTACAGCCGTATTTCTCACTGCCTGAGGTGTTGGTGTCAGCAGCTAGCCCAGGGACAGTGGATCCTGGAAACCTGCCTCATCAGCAGGCTTTGAGGAGTGGCCTCTGGGGAGCTAGAGACATGCTTGCTGCGAGCTTCATTTCCACAATTGTGCTGCTGAGAACATCCAGGATTTCAGCCTCAGCAATGGGACAACTATGTCTCTCACGACATGTGCTCTGGTACTAATAACTCTGGGAAAGCAGGGGCAGCGCAGGTCCCTGGACTTACAAGAGGTAGCAAATGCCTGAAATCCAAAGGCCTCATCCTCGAGCAGGTGAACTCTTCTGTTTTAATGACATAATATTTTTCATTGTGATTTATAGTGCAACTTTTTGTTTCAAACAATACCATCTGTCATCACACACTTTCTTTTTTCTTTCCTTCCTCACTGCCCAGCTTTAGGTTCACCATTGTGTTGCTGTTGTCGTAATAGAAACCCCCCTGAACTTTGAACGCATGAATGTGACCTCTCCCACATTCTCCTGTGCTCTGGCTTGAACACACTAAAGTGCTTGGACACAAAACGTACCTTGAGGGCTTATGTGGTTCCAAACTGACAGTCCATGGCCCTCCCCACAGATTAAATGCCACTGCAAATATTACTGCATGAAAAAAACCAAAGTGAAAATATCCGGAGGTTGGTAGTCCAGAACCATCTTGCCTCTCCAGTAAGGCATCGGGAACCCAGGTTCCATTTGTATTTCTGCTCCCCATCCTCCGTGTATAGCCTCTGTCCCTGGATGACTGACTCTGCCCTCCTATTCCACAGTCCAGCTAGGAGGAAGGCCAGTGACAAGGGCCAAAATGGCACCTCCCCTCACCCCCCCAGCTGAGTCAGCTCCTTAAGGACATTTCCTAGAAGCCCCACCCAGTGACTTCTGCTCACACCTCACTGGCCACCCCTGACTACAGGGGAGGCTGGGGAGATGTGATCTTTACCTGGGCACGTTAACTCCCTGAATAAATTCAGGGTGTGTTCCTAAGGAATGAGGAGGGGATGTTGGATAGCCAAAGAGGCAGTCAATAGTCAAGTGAATGGGAAAGGACTTTAACTCACCTTTGTGGTGTGAGGGTGTTTGGAGTGATCAGAGCTGTCTGCTCCCTCTTGGCAGTGACAGCACCCCCCTCTGTAAGTCCCAGGACTGCCCTCCGACTTAGCTCCCCAGCCAGGGTGGTGGAAGCCTCTTTTCCTTTCTGTCCACAGGGCACCCATCTTGTAGAGCCCGCTGCTGTGCACCCCTCGCTGCTCGGCAGTGTTCTGCAGACCCGGCCCTGCACAGCGCTTCTGGACGGCTGGAGGTGGGGAGTGGGCCCTGCAGATGCAAACGCAGGCCCTGCCCCAGGTTTCAGCTGCAGCGGGGATAAGCTCAACTTCTGCATTTCTCTGTTCTTTTTATTATCCCGTAAAGATGCACTGTTATTTTAAACTTGTCATTTGGGCACAACTTGCAGCATGCAGTGTCTTCACCCTAACCCCAGTCACATGCTCTGAGTTGTTTGGGTTTTCCGCAATTTTTTTATCATGGTTAAATACACTTAACATAAAATTTTACCATCTTAACCATTTTTAAGTTTGTAGCTTAGTGGCATTAAGTATATTCATAATGTTGTGCAACCATCACGTCCATCCATCTCCATAGCTATTTTCATCTTGCTAAACTGAAACTTTGTATCCATTAAACACTAACTTTTCACTCCACCCACACACACCACCAGCCCCTGGAAACCCTCATTCTACTTTCTGTCTCTATGAATTTGACTCCTCTAGGAACCTTGTATACACGGAATCACACAGTATTTATCTTTCTGTGTCTGGCTTATTTCACTGAGCATGATGTCCTCAAGGCGCATCCATGTTGTACCGTGTGTCAGAATTTCCTTCCTTTTTAAGGAAGAGTAATAATCCATTATATGGATGGACCACATTTTGCTTATTCATTCATCTGTTGATAGACTTGGGTTGCTTCACATTTTAGCTATTGTGAATAATGCTGCTATGAACGTGAGTGAACAAATGGTTCTTTGAGACTCTGCTTTCAATTCTTTTGAGTTCCTACTTAGAAGTGGAATTGCTGGATTGTATGGTGACTCTCATTTTAATTTTTTGAGGCGCCTCCATACTGTTTTTTACAGCGGATGCACCATTTCACATTTTCCCCAACTGTGCACAAGGTTCCAATTCTCCACATTCTCATCAATCCTTGTTATTTTCTGTTTGTTTGAGAGTGACGATTCTAATGGGTGCAAGGTGGTATCTCACTGTAGTTTTGATTTGCATTTCTGTAATGATGAGTGATGTCAATCATCTTTTAACGTGCCTGTTGGACATTCATATATCTTCTTTGGAGAAATGTCTATTCAGGTCCTTTGCCCTTTTTAAAATTGAGTTATTTGGTTTTTGGCATTGAGTTTTATCTGAGCTGTTTTTTCGGCAACAAGAATAGGTTTGTTGGAAATATCCTGTCTCTCTCAGAAGGAAGCCAGTTATTTCAGAGATGGCTACTGGGGTTAAAGACACAACCTTTGAGGCCCCCGGGGAAAACCAGCATTTTCCCTGAGCCCTAGTGTGTGCCAGCCACCACACATACAGACAGTCTCTCTTAGTCTTGGGCCATGCTGTGACTTTGTCAAGGAGGAGGCTGAGGCACAGAGAGGCAAAGGCATGTGCTGCAGGGCCCGCAGTTACCAATGGCAGAGCTGGAACCGAGGCCAAGTCCATCTGACCAGGAGGTCTCCATTGGCCTACACTGCCTCCTTGGAGGAACTTCTGACACCTCAGGTTGGAAACCAGGTCGAAACCAACTCCCTTTCTTTCAGGTGAGGAAGAGGCCTAGCAACACCCACTGCCATCCCCTCGTCTTCCCAGCAGAGCCGAGGCATCCAGGCAGCTAGCTGTGGGGTGGCAGCTCGCACCGCGAGCCTCCTCTGCTCAGCTCCCTTTGTCATCTGAAGAGGACACTTAAGGGAGACAGGAAGGCCAAGGAGGTACAACTCCTGCTTCCTACCTGGCTTATTTCCCAGGTCCTCTTCTCCATGGCTGCCTTCACAGAAGGTTCTGAGTTCCCTCAACCACAGCAACACAGAAGGAGTGGTTTGGCATCCTGCATGCTTTGTGCTCCGAGACCTAACTCTCCAGATGCTTCCTTGCCTATGTGGAGATGCCTTTTCTCTGATGCGTTTGCACGTCCTGCAGGAAGCTGTGGCGAGGCCCGGCCATGGCACATCCACCTCCCTCATGTTCCTTTTCTCTTCCAGATCGTGGGGCTCTCGGAGGAGAGTGACCGCAGCTGAAAGCCCGGGCCACCCGCTCAGTCGGAGAGGAAGGATCTGTCGTACTACAGCATGGCAGGTAACCAGTAGTCATGGGGGACGCAGACTTTTCATGAGAAATTGAAGACATTGTTTGTTGTAAAAAAGTCCAAACAACATGGAAGTGTATAAACCTGTTTTGTTTATTACATGGACCACTATCTGGAATTCTTCTCACTTGTTTTGTTGTCCATTTCACCCCCTCCAGAATGTAAGTTCCTCAAAAGTGGGGCCTTGCCGGTCCTGTCTTTTCTCTGCCTCCTCTCCCTGAACTCACCCCTGGGACATGCTGCCCCAGAGTAGTTGTTGATTGAATGACCCCCAGGAGGTGCCTTGGTCAAAAACTTGGTGTGGTTCCATCTTTACTCTTGTGATTGCTTATAATGTGCACATGCACACACACACGCACATGCACACACACATATACACATACACACACACATGTGCACACACATACACACATAATTTTGCAACTTCATTTTTTTCATTCAGCAATATAACGTGGAAATCCTTTCATTATAGAACACACAGATTCACCTTATTCTATATATTGTAGTGTAGATTAGGATTTTTAACCTTGTCACTGACATCATGGGCCAGATAATCCTTCGTCGTGGGGTCAGGCTTGCGCACTGTGAGATGTTTAGCAGTGCCCTGGCCCCTACCCATCAGATGCTAGTAGCACTCCTCCCACACCAGTTGTGACAACCAAAAATATCTCCAGATGTTGAGAAATGTCCCCTGACAGGCAACATAGTCCCCAGTTGAGAAACCTCGTTGTGGGTATTTCATTTGTATCCATTTTCCTGTTAAGCCCGCAACTCGAATTCCTTTATAACACAGGAGTCTGAGAAAGCAAAATAAAAGTGTTAACTATTAATCTAACTCATGGAATTCAACCTTTACACTCAGCTGAATGCCCTGAAACTGTTGGCTTCAAACCTCTATTTTCTTTTTAAGGTCCTAGACTGAAAATTTTAAATCAAGAGTTTAACATCTTTTTAGATGTTACCAGGGTATATTTAATTAAGCAAATCACCACACTGCCTCCAGGAAGCAATCAGTACAGAATCTCGCAGACTCTCCTGAGTGAGGAAAACACTGCTTCCGAGGCCCCCGGGGTTGATGGTACGGCTGGTGCCTGCACTTTGTCCTCAGTCTCAACACTGACAGACGGACTCGCAGTAGCCCTGCCTTCCCCTGGGATCAAGGGTTTCCATTTTCATGCTTTGCTTACGTGTCAGGTTTTGATGAACGTGGAGGAGGTGGAAGCAGACCGGGCCAGACCGAAAGGTGCCGGTGGCTGATGCCTGCCAATGTAGGTTGCATAGAAGATTGGTTCCAGCAGCTTTTTAATTTTGATGTTAGGGTGCAGGCCTAAACCTTTTCACAGGGGCTAAATAAATTAGATCAGTCTTTTGAAGAATTTAGTGGTGGTATTTTTGAGGAGACATAATTTGGCCCATTGTGTTTTCATGCGTTGGTAAACCCAAGTAATGATGAGCTGGGATACAACTGAATAAAAAAAGTCCGTTGCTTTAAAACTGCCACTCATTGGCATTTCTTTGCTTCAAGCACCATAATGCACTGAAACATTTAATTTTCACCTTAGTCTTCGTTGAATTTTGACATAGAGAAGTTGCTCTTCAAGGGGAACCGTTTCTTCTGTTCATGTAGGTAAGAAAGTGCTCATTGTCTATGCACACCAAGAGCCCCGGTCTTTCAACGGCACCTTGAAGAACGTGGCCGTGGACGAGTTGCGCAAGCAGGGCTGCGCGGTCGCTGTGTCTGACCTGTACGCCATGGACTTTGAGCCGAGGGCCACAAGGAAAGACATCACTGGTGAGTCATGGGGGCAACTCTCTGTTGTTTTTTTTTAACTTTCTTCTTTGTGTTAATTAAAAACATGTTGACTTCTGATTCCAAAAGGGCAGCTAGAAACAAGCTGGTTTCACTCCCCTAGCCCCCACAGAAAGCCAAAAAAAAAAACCTGTAGCACTGAGATTATCACCAGCAATATCCCAGAACTCAAGTACCAGGATGAGGTAGCTCCCAGGGCCACAGGGAAGTGAAAAAACTCCAAGCAGATGGTAAGAGAATTGAACTTTCATGTCTGCAACACCCCCTTCCCAATATGCCCAGCACCAAGCTTGTGGAAATTTTCCCCCCAACCCACAGTTTCTACATTGGAAAACGTGAGATCTCGATGGACAACCAGCTTCCCTGTTGTCTTGGGTTCCCTCGCAGGAGACCTGTCCCTGCCTCACCCCACAGGAAGCACTGGGAGTACCTGAAGGGAGAACTATTCCTGAGAACAGCCAGAAACAAGTGGGGAGGCAGGACTACCATGCCCAGCCCTGGAAACTGTGCTCTGTACCTTGGCCAAAGGAGACGCCAAATCAGAGTGGTTGTTCAGCACCATGCTGGAGGCGGTTCACTCCGTAGGTCCCTTGGGCAGGAGCCCCTAGCCATCCTTCCCACACTCCAGACAGCCCCTGTGGGACCACCTCCATTTGGGACAGGCAGCGCTTAAATCATTTACTAGAGCTGAGGCAAAGCTGGGCTTAAGGTACCATCTAGTGCTGAAAAGGAGGCAGCAACCTAGTGGGGGGAAGAAAAGAAATTCAATAGGTAAATGGCAAAGAGTCTCTAGCAAACGTATCCAATAAAAACCAAAACAAGCCAGACAGAGAGGACTGAAGTAAATACATAGATAGTCCTTTAATACAAAGGCATGGACACACATCCACAAAAACAATAGCAAATAGGGATCCATGACCTTCCCAAACACAAAGCACACAACCAATGACTGACCCTAATAAGATGGCAATACTCTGACCGAAAGTCCAAAAGAGTAGTTTTAAGGAAACTCAGTGATTTCCAAGATAACACAGAAAAGCAATTCAGAAATTGTCAGAAAAATTTAATAGAGATTGAAATAATAAAAAACACTGAACAAATCTTGGAACTGAGAAGTACCTTTAATGAACTGAAAAATTCATTTAGAGGTTCTCAACAGCAGAATGAATCAAAATCAATGGAACGAAAAGTTGGTATTTGAAAAGATAAACAAAAGTGACAAACCTTTAGCAAGACTAAGGAAAAAAGAGAGAAGAAAATCTTACGGGAAAAAGGAGACAACTGAGACCAGGGAAATACAAAGAATCATTGGAAACTATTCTTTTTTTTTTTTTTTTGGAGACAGAGTGTCGCTTTGTTGCCCGGGCTAGAGTGAGTGCCATGGCGTCAGCCTAGCTCACAGCAACCTCAAACTCCTGGGCTCAAGCGATCCTACTGCCTCAGCCTCCTGAGTAGCTGGGACTACAGGCATGCGCCATCATGCCCGGCTAATTTTTTCTATGTATATTTTAGTTTGCCAGATAATTTCTTTCTATTTTTAGTAGAGACGGGGGTCTCACTCTTGCTCAGGCTGGTCTCGAACTCCTGACCTCGAGCAATCCACCCGCCTCGGCCTCCCAGAGTGCTAGGATTACAGGTGTGAGCCACCGCGCCTGGCTGATTCTGAATCAACTATATGCCAACAAATTGGAATATCAGGGTATTCTCCATTTTCTCTCTGCTTTTTACAGAAATGGTAGCATGTTATACTCATTGTGTTTCACATTGCTTTCCTTTTTACCACTGCAAAGTCTTCCCTTGTATGGCTGTGTTGTCATAGCTTGAGTAGCCCCTACTGAAGTGTGTTATAAGGTGCTTCTGATCTTTTGCTGATACAAACAAGGCTGCAATAGATAATCATGGCCACATGTGTCTCCCTGTGTATGCAGGCACATCTAGAAGTGGAACTGCTGGTCAGAGGGAGTTCGTGTGTTTAGTTTCCATAGGAGGTATCAAGCTGCTTTCCGTGAGTGTTGTGCTAGTTACACTCCCACCAGCAATGTCTCACGTGCTTGTGGTGCGGCCCGCCCCCTCCCCCCCCATCACCAACAGCGTCACCACTTTTTTCCCAGTTGCTGGTCTGGCAAGTGAAGGATGGTCTCTGGTGTAGTTCCCATTTGTTCTTGTCTCATTATAAGTGAAGTTCAGTATTACAGTATTTTATATTTATTAATATTAATATTTTAATAACACATTAAATATTTTCTTTCCTGTGAAATATCTGTTCTTATCTCTTATTCATTTTTCTATTAGACTGTTGGTCTTTTTCTGATTGATTTTAAAGAGCTTTTTATATATTAAAAAATTAGCCTATAGTGTGGGATGTGAATTGCAAATACTTTTTACCTAATTTTCTTGTTTTTTAAAAAATTTTGATTTTACTTATTATGGTTTTTTTCCATGTAGGATTTTATTGACTTTGTTGACTTTTGATCCATCTTTTTTTTCTATGATCTTTGGATTTTATGTTATATTTCTATAAACTCTACGATTATATTTTTAAAAGTTTTAGTTTCTCCTAGTATTTGATCATGTTCTACTTTTTAAATTTAAATATCTCATCATTTCAAATTTATTTTGGTGTATGATGTGAGGTGTGGGTCCAGTTAAGTACCTACTCAGTTAGCTCATTACCATTTATTGTATGATTCAGCCATTTGTCCCCGATTTAAAATGCCGCCTTCATCGTGACCTAAATTCCCACATATTTGATTCTATTCCCTTCTTTCTGTTCTGTTTTTTCCCCTTATCTACTCAGGACATGTAGCACATGGTTTTAATTATTTTGCCAAATCATTTAATTTAATACCTGATAGAGGTCACCCTCACTTTCCTTATTTTCTATTTTTATTTAATTTTTCCATAAAATCTTTGAATTACCTTTTCAGATTCAAAAAGAAACCCAATGGTATTTTTGCTAAGATCCTATTAAACTTATAAATGGAATTAGGAAGAATTGACCTTTTATGATGCTGTTCTTCAGTCCAAGAAAATGATGTGGCTTTTCAGTTGTTTAAGTCTTTTTTGACCCCCTCAGAAAGTGTGTAGACATTTTCTTCATGCAGATCTTTCATAATTCTTCCCAACTGGTCGTTGCTTCCCACGTGAGGGGACCATCTCTGTGCATGCCTGTGTGTGTGTCTGGCCGCCGCACGTCTTCTTACTGTTTGTAACACTTCCCAGCTGATTTTCTAGGGCTTTCCAGGTATGAAATCAAATAATCTGCCAATATTGATAATTTCATCTCCTCTTTTTCAGTATTCAGTACCTCTAATTTCCTTCTGTTTGTGACTGTGTTAACTAGATCTCCAGATACAATTTTCAGGACTCATGTCAGTAGTCTACATCTTGTCTTTCTTTTTTTTTTTTTTTTTTTGGTCTTTACTTTCTTTCTTCCCTTTTAATAGATCCATCAACTATTTTCTCTTAATGAACAGCAGAGCAGGGGCTAGAAAAATAGATAACACTGGGATATAGAGCCACTAGTTTTAAGTGAATAAAGTAACACAAGCTTGGGGTAAAAAATATTTTTAAATATAGGTGAACACAGGGTACAAAGTAGAAGCCCCTGTTGACACCTCCTCCAGCCACACCCCAGAGGCAAACGAGCTTAACCTTTTGGTGCAAACATACATATCCATGTGGTATTTTGAAACTTTGTAGCTATAGAAGGAAAGAGCCTGACGGGGTCCTGGGTGCTACACAGTGTTGTCATGGAAACTCCAGGTGACAACCTCCCTGACACAACACAGCCTCTTGCCGCCCGTGGTCACCTTCTTAGGCTTCCCGTAAAGACAGGATTTTATACATAGAAGAACTCAATGTATACTTTTTGAATAAAAATCAAATACAAGTAGGTTAAAAGAGGATGCAAAGAACACTGAAAGGGTTTTTAATTACGACTTGATTGAAGGACTACTGGCCCAGTTCTCATGTGGCTCTTCTCCAGGTGGCTTCAGCTTTGCACCCTCTTTGCCAGACACACTGGTGTGGGTTAGTGGGTCACACCTGGGCCACACTTGGGCCTCAGGTCATCCCACCTCTGCACCCACCTCTGCCATGTAGAACCCGTGTGGCACTGGACAAGCCACCTAGTTTTTCTGAGACCTCGGTTGTCTCTGGTGGATTGGGAACTGCACCGACCTCGCTGGTGGTTATGATGAGAAGGGGCCATGTGCAGAGCACAGCACCTGCTAGGGAGGAAGTGCTCAGTCTGTGGCCCCCCCCCTGCTCAGGCTCTCGCTCCTTCCCTAGCCTGGCCCCAGGGTGCAGCGCCTGGTCAGGTTGAAGGAGTGCCTGGCGTGCTTGGAGGAGCCCAGGTACACACAGCACTAGTGCGACGGCTGGGACGGGCTGCAGACATGCACCTGCCAGTGACAGCGTTTGGCCTCTTCCTCCCCAGGTGCTCTCTCCAATCCTGAGCTGTTCAATTACGGGGTGGAAGTCTATGAAGCCTACAAGAAGAGATCTCTGGCCAGCGACATCACTGAGGAGCAGAAAAAGGTTCAGGAAGCTGATCTAGTGATATTTCAGGTTTGTTTTTCCAATATAGTGAATCAGAGTCATCTGTGTACAAACTCTTTCCTAACGTTGAGTGTGGGGCTCCTCCTAGAAGTGGTATCAATGTTTTTTGCACATTTGTACACTTGAGTGTTGTAACCCGGTTGTAACACTTTACCTACTTACAACACTAGTTCAGCAATTTACCTAGTTGGATAAAGAGATCTATGTAGCCAGTATCACTCACTCAAAATCCTGACCCCAGGTAAATAGAAATGAAGGATTTATCCATTAGCCCAATGGTCCAAAAAATGTCTGGATCCTGCCAGACCTTTTGCTTCCATTCTCCTGTAGCCCCCACCCCCAGACATGCCAATTTGCCTACACGAGTGGTCAGCAGGGGCAATCCAGCCAAATGCAACTCTTGCCTTAAATATCTTGATCATTGAGAGGAAAATCTTTGGTTTCTATCCTCTCACTGGTTGTTTCACCTCCCTGAACCTCCGCCACCCTCCATGTATTTGTTCACAAGGAGGAGAGAACTGCCCCACAAAACAGCCTCTAGGAACGCTGACTCATTAAGGCCACTTCCTGCCACCCAGAGGAGAATGCGTGCAGTCACAGATGTGACCATAAGCCTGGCAGCCATGTAAACACGTGCCCTTTGAGGGAATTGGGTTGACAGAAATCCAAGTTGAGCTAGAAAGAAAGGCGAGTTTATCATAAGGGCTGTGGTTTCTTGGATCTCCTGGACCCCAAGGGCAGAGCTGCGGCTGGGATTTGGGGATAATGTCCCCCGAGGCAGGAGCACCTCTGCTGTCCTCCTCACATTCCCGTCTGCTTCTCCCCGCAGCCTGGTCCTCTCTCCTGCATGCCAGGGCCTGGGTTCCCTAGATCCAGAGTTTTGAAACAAGGAATCTGATGGGTCCAGATTGCCTCTGTTCTCTGCCCTGCTTGAGGGCAGGGCGTGGGTGGGAGAAGACCACTGTCCTTACGGTGGGTGCAGAGCCCCTCGTGTGGGTAAGGCGGAGGTTGTCATGGTTCCCAAACCCTTCACAAAAGCAACCCGTGTATGTAGGAGGAGGGATGCTTCACCCCTGCCCAGGCCTGCCTCTGTGCACCCCTTCCTGACGCCAGCCCTCTCTTTAACAAGCCACCTTGAGACGCTACTCTGGCCCAAGTGCAGGATGTTCCTTTATCCTAACATACACGGGTAGACCCACAGTGCCTTAGACCTAAGTACCATACGGTTCATCATGCACACTTAATAGTCATGCTGGCATGATGGGCCTGTGTCCTGAGCCACATGGTCCCAGCAGAGCTGTGGTCAGCTCTCTCACTGGGCTCCTATCCCCCTGGTGTTGGCCAACCACGCAGGGCCCACTTCTCCCTGCCCCACCTACCTGCTCCACCCCATAACTGGGTGGCTGGGGTAAGCCAACACTGAACTCTTCTCTAATGGTCTTTCTTTTGTTCCATCTCATTTCATGTTTCTTCTCTCCTTGCCTTCCCTCTTTTTCTGGTACTTTGTCCAGAGACTTTGCATTGTAAGTTTATTTTTTTCATTCAACACTAGTAAAAATTTCATTCATCACTACTACTGCTGTTAGCAGAGCCCACCACTCACTGAGCATTTCTGCTCTGGGCATTCTGTTCCAGGCACTGTATTGTGTCCTTGAATCCTCACCACAATGCTGTGAGCTACAAACTGTTAGTACCCCTATTTGACAAATCAGGAAAAGGAGGCACAGAGAGGTCAAGTAACTTGCCAGCATCACACAGCAGTAGGTTGTGGAGCTTGGATTTCATTGCCAGATCCTGATTTTGATTTATATTGAAAGCACACGGAACATGGGCTTCCACTTTTGGTAACTGTTGATTGCATGTGTTTATTTCCCTTCCTAGACGGTACCACTGGATATGATGTTAGGGCTTCGGTGGGACCCAGTGGAGTTGGGGAGATCTTACTGCTGGTGTGAGGAATCTGAGCATAAGGCTTTGGTTTGTGTCAAAACCACAGCTGCTCAGCGCCTGACTCAGTCTGCCCCCCAGAAGCTAACACCTCACCCCGGTTCACCCCAGGCACGGGAAGGGGCACACTCTTTTCCACACCCTTCCTCTTGGTTGTCTCGGTCACAGAGACTGCTGCCCCAAAGCCAGTGTCCCGTCCCGCAGAGCTCCTCACCCCTCCCTGCCTGCCCGGGGACCAGCATCAGGGGCTGTCGTGGGGGATTCAGACCCACCCCAGCAGTGACCAGGACCATTGTCAATTCCGCCCCGCCCCCATCCACACTGCACCTCTCAGGCTGAGCATGTGGGTTGCCCTCACCTGCCCAGCTGCCCGGGCAGAGGACAGCGGGATTCGTTCTGAGTCAGCAGACGGACTGAGTACGAAGCCCTGGGGCCCGCAGCAGCAAGGGTCCCCCTGTGTCCCTCCCGCAGTTCCCGCTGTACTGGTTCAGCGTGCCGGCCGTGCTCAAGGGCTGGATGGACAGGGTGCTCTGCCAGGGCTTTGCCTTCGACATCCCCGAGTTCTACGATGCCGGTTTTCTCAAGGTATGTGCTCTGGGATCTGGATCACTGCAGACTATTGGAGTGGGGAAGAGGGGCGTCTTTCAAGTTGAACTTCTAGTTTCCTTTTATTTTTTTAAGCAAATATCGATTGAGCACCTACCATGTGCAAAGCACTGTGTGATGCACACAGATGAGCAAAGCGTCATTCCTGAAATCATGGAGTTATCGTCTAGTGAGAGCTACTGATACGTGGCAGAGAAGGGGCTGGACAGGGGGTGGGCGAGGGTGGCAGTAGGCAACTTGACGTGGCCACATGGCAGCCACCGCCGGTCCCAGACAGGGCGTCTCCTCTGTGGCAAAAGCCAGCCCTGACCTCACACAAGGTCACGCCCTGAGCTCCCCGTGCCTCCCTGTGAGACAGAATGACATGACACCCACACTGCAGGGCGAGCGGTGCATGGAGCCTGGTGGATGCACCACACGTGTGGCTGTGAACTTCTTACTAAAAGAAATGTATTTTTTTAATTCTAAAAAAAGTCAGAGAATAGTTGCATGTAAGGAAAACAGACCAAGGAACAAAGATCTGTCTAGGACCGTGAATGATGCTGCCATTGCCCGAGTGGCTCCGGGTGCCGGGCACTGCTGGCCTCCCCCCAAGTCCTGTTCCTGCTTTCTGCCTGAAACCCGGGCGTGTTAGAGCTGTCACAGTTGTTTGGTCGGTTGGCTCCAATTGTCCCATTGCCCCCTCCTGTTGGGGTGCAGTTGTCACCCGAGCGTGGGCTTGCTGAAGGTGGGATTGTTCCATTCGTCCATCCCCAGAGGACGCTGACCTCACGTCTTCCCTGCTGGCCAGGACAAGCCTTTGTGCTGGGGTCACGATAGCATTTCCACCCTCTCCTGGAGCCCACACGGACGCCTTGCTTTCTCCCCTGCAGGATAAATTAGCCCTCCTGTCCCTGACCACAGGAGGCACGGCCGAGATGTACTCGAAGGCAGGAGTCAGCGGAGATTTTCGATACTTCCTGTGGCCGCTCCAGGTAGACGAGCTGCGCCTGGCTCCCTTGCTGCATTGGCCCGCCGCGCACACGCGCACTCATGCACGCACACGCATACCGTACACACACGCCTTCAGCTCCCTGAGGGCTAAGATGAGATGTGATGGAAGCTTGATGATCCACACCATTTTAATGACTCCTGGGTACAAAAAAATCATATAACATTTTGTCCTTTATAATTTTGGCCGATAGGGAAAGGACATGTCGTAATTATAGCCTTTGATATTGTTTGGGCAGAAGCTAAGCCAAACCCGCTTGGCTGATGTCTGCCCTGTGGTAAGCAGAATGTCCCCAGGTGGCCCTGCGTGTGTGGCAGGCCCAGCGGCCGGGTAGAGAGCTGTCCACGTGGCTGCGGCAGTGCTTGGGGAAGGCAGCGCCTTCCTTGGACCCTGGCAGGAGGCACCTGGGCCCTGCATTCTGGATGGCCTCGTGCTGGCCTCTGCTGGCCATGGCGACTCCGCCCGGGCGAGGGGTCCGTGGAGCCACCTCCCAGTCCCCAGCCCCATCCCAGGCCTGGTCCCCTAGGTGGGGTCCGTGCTGCCTGGGCCCGAGGGGCAGCCGTCTGCCAAGGGGCAGGGCAGAGCAGTTCAGTCAGGCCGGGTGTCCATGAAGCACCCCGTGCAGGGCAGGGCTGGAGTCGGGGGAGCAGGCCCAGGTTAGGGACCCTGGGAGACCCAGAAACCTAACGCGCAGCTGTTCTGTTTGTCAAGGCAGGAGGAGGACTTGAATCTGGGGGTTTATGAGCTTGCTTTAAAAAGTAGGCATCGTCCCTTTTCTGTGAACGCCCTCCAGAGCCCTGCCCACGTGCCTGTCGGGATGTCGGCACCCTTTCTGTATCAGAGAAGTTAACCCTGTGTCTTTTCCAAACGTTAAGATTTTTCTTCATGTAGCCAAAGCACATGCTTTTTTTTTTTTTTTTTTTTGAGACAGCGTCTCGCTGTGTTGCCCAGGCTAGAGTGAGTGCCGTGGCATCAGCCTAGCTCACAGCAACCTCGAACTTTTGGGCTCAAGCAATCCTTCTGCCTCAGCCTCCCGACTACAGGCATGCGCCACCATGCCCGGCTAATTTTTTCTATATATATATTTTAGTTGACCAGATAATTTCTTTCTATTTTTAGTAGAGACAGGGTCTCGCTCTTGCTCAGGCTGGTCTCGAACTCCTGACCTCGAGCGATCCACCTGCCTTGGCCTCCCAGAGTGCTAGGATTACAGGCGTGAGCCACCGCGCCCGGCCGCATGCTTATTTTTAAGCTCGTCCTTTACCGTTGTTGTTTGCTGTTAGGAATGGGACTCGTCTTCGGTTATATCGTCTAATCTACTTTGGTTTATGAAGGCTGTTGATTTCTGAATATTATTTTTTTACCCAGACCATTTTCTGTTTTCTCCTACTGATCATAATTTTTTTTTAGCTGGTTTCCAGTAATAAAGTCACGTTTTCTGAGAACAAAAATGTAGAAAGTGGCGTGTGGGCCTCTCACTCCCCACCTGACGGGCAGGCCTGGCACAGGTGCAGGTTTTAAAGGCAGTAATGCAGAGGCCTGAGCGTGAGATTTCTATAAAAAAGTGGTCTTCTTTGAAAGGAGAAAGCATGTGATTCCAATTAGTGATACCACCTGAAGGAGAGATAGTTTACAATTGTCCCTTCACAGGCCAGCTGACCTCTTACATGTCATAGCCAAGCTTCAATTCTTCTTGCTTTGAAAAATCTTTATTTTATTTTTTATTTTTATTTATTATCATTTTTTAAGGCTGGTCAAGTGAAGCAGTAGGAATGGAGAAGGAACAAAGGAATCTTTACATTTTTTTAGTTTGCAAAAGTATATATCATAGCAAAAAAATGAGGCAATATGAAATAGAAAAAGAGAAAGTCCCCTTAATCCCCCATCTCAGAAATAACCACTTTTGACAATTATTTTCTTATACCCCATAAATTCTTACATACATAATTTTTATTATGTTTATTATCCTTTTGCATAAATTTTGTACCAAAAATACTGCTTAAAATTTGTTGCTGTTTCCATTTGACAAATATCATTTCATTTCATTTGAATAACCTTCCATGGTGGCACATTATAGCTAGAATAACCTCATTTTAGAGTAATCCGTAGTATGAATGTACCATAATTTGCCTAATCAATCAAAGTCGTGATGTTTAGTGTCTGATTCAGTAGCAAAGATTGCAGGTTAATCTCAATTATAAGAATAGAATTTGGAAGCCAGGCATTGTGGCATGTGCCTGTAGTCCCAGCTACTCAGGAGGCCAAGGTGAGAGGATTGCTTGAGCCCAGGAGTTCAAGTCCAGCCTGGGCAATATAGGTAGACCCATCTCTTAAAGAAAAAAAAAAAATAGAATTTGGAAATTCCAGCTACCCCAAGTTCTTCACCTCACTCATAAAGCCCCAATTCCTAAGTCATAGGGAAGTTTAATTTTCAGTTACCTTGTAGCCTTAAAGTTGTTTTATAATTTTTTGAAGGTTTGCTTCTTACCACTTCCCTCCTTTAATCGTCTAACCAAAGCGTAGGTAAAAGGCATAGTTTCTAATCAGTTCCTTCCTTTCCTGTGGCTGTAGCACGGTGCGTTGCACTTCTGTGGATTTAAAGTCCTTGCCGCTCAGATCAGTTTTGCTCCTGAGATGGCATCAGAAGAGGAAAGAAAGGGGATGGTGGCTGCGTGGGCCCGGAGGCTGAAGACCATCTGGGAGGAGGAGCCCATCGCCTGCACGCCCCCGTGGTACTTCGGGCAGTGACTGTGCCACGTGCACATCTTGTGAGCAACACACTAGGAGACCCAAGCGTGTGCAAAGGGAAATGCAGTCATGAAATAAAATTACAGTATAGCAAACTGGAAACATTTAATGAAGTAGATGAATGAGTGTCTTGAGCGTTTTATAGGGCCCGATCAATCATTTCAATAATCAGCTTATTATAGTGAATTCTATTCTGACCACTATTCACCCAGGTTTTCTTTACTTTAATATTTGTCTAATATCTTTCCATATTCCTATGTGCAAGCTTCATGGATAATTTATTTTCACAGTCCTACCACACTAGTCCAAGATGCTGCCTTCGCTTGCCTGGCTTGTCACGTGGACCTCCTTAGTGATCACCCTCGTCCACTTGTCCCCACAGCCCATTGTCTGCAGAATTCTTAGTGTAAGCTTTAGGCTCACATATACCACACACACGTACATGCACATGCACAGACATACCCCCATACACACACATACACACATCCATACACACACATACACACTCATACACCGCCATACACACATCCATGCACACACACTCATACCCCCATACACACACACATACACCCCCATACACACACACTCATACACCCCCATACACACATCCATGCACACATTCATACACCCCCATACACACATCCATACACACACACATACACCCCCATACACATCCATACACACACTCATACACCCCCATACACACATCCATAAACACACACTCATATACTCCCATACACACATCTATACACACACTCATATACCTCCATACATCCATGCACACACACTCATACACCCCCATACACACATCCATGCACACACTCATACACCCCCATACACACATCCATACACACACTCATACACCCCATACACACACTCATACACCCCCATACACACATCCATACACACACTCATATACCCCCATACACACATCCATACACACACTCATACACCCCCATGCACGCATCCATACACACACTCATGCACCCCCATACACACATCCATACACACACTCATACACCCCCATACACACATCCATGCACCCCCATACACACATCCATACACACACTCACACACCTCCATACACACATCCGTATACACTCATACAACCCCATACACACATCACACACACTCATACACCCCCATACACACACTCAACCCCCATACACACATCCATACACACTCATACACCCCCATACACACACTCATACACCCCCATACACACATACACCCCTATACACACATCCATGCACACACTCATACACCCCCATACACACATCCATGCACCCCCATACACACATCCATACACACACTCATACACCTCCATACATACATCCGTACACACTCATACACCCCCATACACACACTCATACACCCCCATACACACATCCATACACACTCATACACCCCCATACACACACTCAACCCCCATACACACTCATACACCCCCATACACTCATACACCGCCATACACACATACACTCCTATACACACACTCATACACCCCCATACATACATCCATGCACACACTCATACACCCCTATACACATCCATACACACACTCATACACCCCCATACACACATCCATACACACACTCATACACCCCCATACACACATCCATACACAGACTCATACACCCCCATACACATACTCATACACCCCCATACACACACTCATACACCCGCATACACACATCCATACACACACTCATACACCCCATACACACATCCATACACACACTCATACACCCCCATACACACACTCATACACCCCCATACACACATCCATACACACACTCATACACCCCCATACACACATCCATACACACACTCATACACCCCCATACACACATCCATACACACACTCATACACCCCCATACACACATCCATACACACACTCATACACCCCCATACACACATCCATACACACACTCATACACCCCCATACACACATCCATACACACACTCATACACCCCCATACACACATCCATACACACACTCATACACCCCCATACACACATCCATACACACACTCATACACCCCATGCACACATCCATACACACACTCATACACCCCTATACACACACTCATACACCCCCATACACACATCCATACACACACTCATACACCCCCATACACACATCCATACACACACTCATACACCCCCATACACACACTCATACACCCCCATACACACATCCATACACACACTCATACACCCCCATACACACATCCATACACACACTCATACACCCCCATACACACATCCATACACACACTCATACACCCCCATACACACATCCATACACACACTCATACACCCCCATACACACATCCATACACACACTCATACACCCCATGCACACATCCATACACACACTCATACACCCCTATACACACATCCATACACAGACTCATACACCCCCATACACACATCCATACACACACTCATACACCCCCATACACACATCCATGCACATACCCTATACACACACACATCTGCTCATTGCTGCCCTTGAGGCTTATTAATTCCTCCAAGGTTTCTCGTGGCTCCTAGGAAATGCCCAGAATCCTTGAGCTGGTCTGCAAGGTGTGGCACGTGGCTCTGCCTTCTCTTTGGGCTTTTCTAGCAACTTCTCCCCTCTGAGTCTGTGCCCGGCGGTGCCTGACTTCGTCCCTCCTGCCAAGGCCCACATGTCCTGGTGCAGGCTGAGGCCAAGGCCGCCCCTCGGGCAGGAGTGCGGTTTTGCTTTGTTACCGCCTTACCCTTCGCACACCCTCCTCCAAGCCACTTGGTTAAAGAAGCCTCCCCTACCCCTTGGACTAGTTTGGAGCCCCTGTCCCACACCCTGCCTTTCTCCTGATTTTAAAAAAATCTGTGGCTGATGCAGGAGGATCACTTGAGCCCAGGGGTTGGAGGCTGCAGAGCACCGTGATCGCACCTGTGAATAGCCACTGCACCCCAGCCCAGGCGACGGCGAGACCCCGCCTCTAAAGGAAATCTCTGTGGAGCTTTATTTATACAAGAAATACATGAGGACATCTCACAGACGTTTCAAACGCTGGGGTGATCTGGTAACGGCAGTTTCCCTCAGACCGACCGGGCTCCGTGAGAGCAGAGGGCACGTCAGTGGGAGGCAGCGCCCGCTGCACTGGGCACTCTCTAAGTCCTGGGAGGCAGGGCTGCACCGCCTGCCCGCAGCCCCGGATGGCAGGCGGCAGAGTTTGGCTGTCAGCGAGAGGGCAGCATCGCTGCACGTGGGCGTGCGTTTCCACGAGCCGCGTGCCTTCTGACCACCTGACCTTTCCAGGGATTTTTTTATTGCTCCCTGGTTTCTCTTCCGCTCCTGTGCTTGCGGAACCAGCCCGCCTCTTGATCGGGATTGCAGGTTTGGGAGGCCAGGTGGGGCCAGGCCGGCCCAGGAGAAATGTCCCAGACGGGCTCTCCCTTCTCCTGCCTGATGACTCGCTGCTCCGGTAACCCCTGCTCCTCCCTGGCTCTGTGGGCCGCGGCAGCCTGCGCCCTCCAGAGCCTCATCCCGGGGTCCTTGGGGTTGCTGGACTCCAGCACAACCCCCCTGAGGAGGAAGTCCCACATCCTCCCTCAGCAACCCTGCAGTGTTGGAGGGTGGGTTCTCTAACCTGCTAGAGGGCCTTGCCCCTTCCTGTGTGGGTGAGAGGATGCGAAGTTCAAGGGGAAGACTTCTCTCCACCCTCCAGGTTCCTAAAGGCCCATGGCCCTGACAGTCAGTACTGCCACCGTGGCTCGCCTACACCGAGGACATTGATTTCTGCCTACAAAGCACACCGTTAGCAATTGGAGGGCTGGGGTCTCAGCTCCCACAGGACAGGCACCCTGCTACATTGACTGCCAGTTTTTAACATCTTATTGCTGAAAAACTTAAAGGTATAATAACCACGGCATCAGCAGGGCAGTGGGGATTGCTATTGAAAAAGAAAAGGGAGCCGGGTGTGGTGGCTCACGCCTGTAATCCCAGCAGTTTGGGAGGCCGAGGTGGGAGGGTCGCTTGAGGCCAGGAGTTGGAAACCAGCCCGGGCAAAAAAGCGAGATGCTGTCTCTACAAAAAATAAGAAAAAGAAAGGAAAGAAGAAAAGAGGAATGAAGGAGAGGGAGGAAGAAACAGGAAAGAAGGAAGGGAGGAAGAGAAAGGAAATAACTAAAGAAAAAAAATAAAGGAAAGAAAAAAAAGAAATAAAGAAAAGAAGAGAAGGAAGGAAGGGATGGACAGAGGGAGGGAAAGAAAAGAAAGAAGAAAGGAAATGACTGCAGCCGAGTCTACAGTCACATCTTGGTTATGTGAAGTTAGGTCCCAGAGCCTCCTTCGGGCGGAGGTTGATAAAAAGAGGAAAGAGCCCATGTTGCTCAATGTGAGAAAGCACCAGGAATTTTAGAGAAGTTCCCAGCAGCAGCGTGAGCATGCGACTGCTGCTCACAGCCAGGGGACAGGAAAGGGTGGCAACGGGGATGTAGAAGAAAGCCAGCACGGGAGCAGTTCAGCGGTGGGGACGATGTGGGAACCTTGGGACAGCCAGGCTGCCTGCCCTCTGACGGACGTTTGTCACGTGCTCCAGACCACTTGGATCACACCAGTGCCGGGTGCCTTGCCTCAGGGTGGCATCAACTGCCGCAGAACTGCTGAGCACGGCCTGGCTGCAAACGACAAGCGCTCCCAACACAGCGGGACCTTTGGCCAGGCGATTCCGTCCACAGAAATAGGTTCCAGGGAAACACAGAGACAGTGAAAGTAATTTTGTAATGAAGTGTTTCATTTTTTATCAAATCTGGTTATAACAGTGAGAAGCAGCAGCTAATGTTTATTGGATGCTTACTATGTGCCAGGGGCTGATATAAATTCTTTATGTGTATTATTAGCTCATTTAATCCTCCTAACAGCCTTGTGGGCAAGAACTATGCTATCTCCACTTTACAGATGAGGAAACTGAGGCAGTTAGGTGAAGACACTTGTACCATGGTCACAGCAAGAGAGGGGCAGATGTGGGGTTTGAACCCAGAGCACCTGGTTTCTCTGAAGCAACCAATGTGCTGATGAAGCACCCTGGCCACCCACTGAACTGTAAATGGCAGATATTAGGGACAGTCACCCATGCCTGTCCCACATCTATTTCTGCCCCTTCTCATGACAACATCCTGGTTTTCCTTTGGGGACCACGCTCCTTCCCCAAGCCACGTGGCTTTCATGGGTGGCCCCTCCTCTGTTCCCAGGAGCCGTGCCGGCAGACCCGGCCAATCAGTGGCCCGTGGGCCAGCAGCAGAAGGGCCAGGCAAAGAGAATAAACTTGGGGATCAACTGGACGTGTCGGGAAAGGGAAACCTGTTCTTGCTTCTGGACTTGGAACTGTGACAATGTTACGTTGGCTGGGGCCGTGCACGACACAGCGCTGGCCTGCAAACAGAGCCCACAGTGAGGGAAGTTTATCCAAGCCACACAGAGGGACAACTTCCTAGTGACTTCCTTTGAACACCTGGCTCCATCCTTGCCTGACGCTGGAATTTTATTCTTCAGCTCTTCGGTTAGGTGAGGCAACACGCTGCCTTCTTTGCTTAAGTGGTTTGAGTTAAGTTTACATCGGGTACAAGGAAAGAATCCTAAATAACCCAACAAGCATGGCTACTGTCTACCTGGAAATATGAGGTACTCCAGTGAAAACAAAACATAAATTAATTCTGGAACTTGACCATATTATAATAATATAAAAATACTCATAGAAGGTATGCAAAAAATAGAACAAAATTTGTAGTATAATTTATTAAATTCTTTTTCTCACAAAATAGGTTGTCTTAGTGTCTAATAAACAAAGGAGGAGGAGGAAAAGGTGAAGGAAAAGCTGCCACCGAGGGGAACTGACGAGGCAGCAGAGGCTGCTTCTGAGTCCAGGCCCAGCTCTGCCAGTAACGCACTCGCCCTGAACAAGCGCACCAACCTCTTTGGGTCTCAGCTTCCCCGTCTGTGAAATAAGGGGACTCTGGCCTTACATAGGTCCCCACCTGATGTGCAGGATGCCAGTATGTCCCCAGTTCTGTCACATGTAATCTTCCCCTTGACATCCCAGGAGCAGTTTGGAATCCTGTCTGGAATCCCAGTAGTCCCGTGCCGCTCCTGACCCAGGGTGTGTCTCCCCGCAAGCCTGATTCCTGCTTGCCTCCCACCGGTTCTTTCCTTCTGCAAAGTGGGACTGATGTGCTGAAACCTATTAATAAAACCATCTAGTTATGTGTTTCATTAAAATGTATCAAGGACAAAGTTTATCAGGAATCAGATCATGTGTCTGCTTGAACTGATTTAAATTCTTGAATCACTGATGGAAGGTTTGTGTTTTGTGATGATTTCTCCCAGCATGAGCTGGTAGTTTGTAAGAAGGTTTTGTTAGTATCTCTATTTTACAGATGGGTAAACTGAGGCTTAGAGAATTGAAGTAACTTGACCAGGGTTCTACCCCTACAAGTGGCAGAGTTGAAACTAAACCCAAGGCAGCCTTTTCCAGAGCTTGTACTCTGAACCTCTCAGGGTAAGGACCTTGTCAGAGGGAACTGGAGCAGCACTGAACAAAAGACATTTTAAAGAAATGACCCTCAAGGACACTACAGGAGAGTTCGCAGTGAAAATAGAAGAAATCTGAGCTGGGCTCCCTGGCTCAAAAAGGCCTAATGTTTTGTGAATCAGAGATTCTCTTGCTAAGTGTTTGGTTCAGGTAAAAAATGCTACACAGACTTGCATTTCCTGCTCTGTGGCAGACAAGACATTTTAAAAAGCCCTCCTGCAGCAAAACTTCTCTATGCCAGAAGATAAATACAACAGATGTACTTTTAAATGCATTACTAAGATCACAAGAAACTAAGGGAGATATCCAAGCATATCACCCGCAACCCCTCACCCCACAAAAACAACAAGAACAAAAAACTAGTTGCTGATAGCAGCATGGTAAGCAGGTGAGAAACCCAGGCTGCCTCAGGATGAAATACTGATGCCTCTGACCTGGCAAAAGGGAGCAAGAGAGCCGAGCTCTGGTGTGTGCAATGTGGGCAGCTGAATCAGGACCCTGCGTAAAGGGGCCGCACCCTAGTGAAAAGGTAGGTAGAAAAACATACCTGCCCTTAAAGGGAGATAGGTATCCTACCTCCTTCTCAGCTCTGGGTAGGTAAAAACCACCTCTCCCGTACCATAGGATCTTGGATTGGAATTTATTCTACCCACATCTACAAAGTCAGGTGAAATCTAAAGAAATTAAGTGACCTCAAATGATAGAAATCTTTGGTGTAGGAAAAAGTAAACATAAATTCTCTCTGGAGAACATTATCTCATGCCTGTCAGAATTTCCCCTGAGTAAGATCAGCCTAATATATGCCCTCCAAAATTACCAAACACATGAGGAAACAAAATGTTATGACTGAAAATAAATAACACTAAGAAATAGATTCAATTGCCCATGAGCTTCAATATTTGCATTATAAGATATGTTCACACAAAATAATCATGAATAAAATGTTTAAAGAAATAAAGACATTCAAGTGAACAGACGTGAAAAATAATATAATAGAACTGAAATATGCAAACATTGAAATTAAAGACTCAATAAATAAGTAAATTAGACAGATGAAGAGAGAATTAGTGAAATGAAAGATAGATCTGAACAAATAAGGAATGAAATGAAAAGGATAACAGATTAGGAGGCATGGAGAATAGAGTTAAAAGACCTATTATATTTTTAATATAATTCTTATATGATAATTTCTAGAATGAGAAAATGGGAAAGTATCATATTTCAAAAAAGACCAGAGTTGGGAATTTCCCAGGATTTATAGAAGATATCATTATTCAGGTTTAATAAGTGCCACATATCTCAAAAAGGATTAAAAAAACCAAAACGAATATCCAGACATAGCATATCAAAACTATTTGCCACAAAAGAAAAATGGAAAGGACAGACAAATCACCTATAAAGGAGCAACAACTTGAATGACAACAGATTTCTCAATAGCAATAGTGAAAATCAGAAAACAGTGAAATAGCATCACCAACATGTTGTGGAAAAGATAACTATAAATCCAGACCTCTCTTTCAATTATTAGAGTAAATAAAGACATTTCACAAAACCAAACACTACAGTTTGCTATGAAAAGTCATTACTAAAGGAATTTCTAAAATTTGTATTTCTTTTAGAAGGGCAGTGATTCCAGAAGAAAGGAAGATCTAAAATGCAAGAGGAAATGGGGAACAAGGAAAATGGTGTATGTGAGTGAACCCAAACAATGACTAAGACAGTAGTAACAATACAGTCGAATTCACAAGCTTCAAAACCAGATGTTATTAGAACTATAATCCTGGGCAAAAATAACTTAAAACATAGTGGGTATAATCTAAATTAAAACAGCCAGTTCTTACTTTTTTCCAAGGAGGATAAATTTAGTGATTAACTTTAGATTTTTAAGTGATGTATGTGTATTCGAATTCTAGGATAAGTGGGTTTTTTTCAATAAGCGTTAAAATAATGGAAATTGAGGGTCAAATTAGTAGAGGGAAAAAATGGAGTGAGAAAAATACAATCATCCAAAAGAAGATAAGAATGGAGAAAAAATAAATAGTATTAATAAAAACAGGACAAATTAAGGATATAGAATATGATGGTGCAACAAATCCTCATTATCTGTAATCACAAAAAAGGTAAGGAATAAAAATATCAGTTAAAAGCCAGAATCAGAGTGTATAAAATTAAATTTAGCTATGCGCAGTGTATAAGTGATGTATCTGCAACGCACACGGCGGGGTAAGGGTGAAAGAAGACAGGCTGCCACGCGAACACTGACTCAGAAGCAGGCAGGACGGCTGCATCAACATCCAACAGAAACAGACAGTAGAACAAAATCTATGATTAGGGATAGGGAATGTCTCTGCGTAATGATGAAAGTTTCAATTCAATATGAAGTTATAGTGATTCCAAACTTGTATGTATCTAATGAACAGCTTTAAACTGTGTAAAGCAAACACTGAATTATGAAAAGTAATCAACAAATCCACTATCAGAGTGGGAGATTTCAGCACACATATCTTAGTAAGTGAAAGTCAAACAGACAAAATTAAAAGAACAAATAGTTGAACAAAATTGATTTAATAGATATAGAAAAATCACCATGCCCAGCAGTCTAGATGGTTCCAAGCATTAGTGATTACCCCATGTGGTTCAATAGGAGAGCTCACACACTGCTGGTGGGTAGTGTACATTAGTGAACATGAGTACACTTTCCAAAAACTTAACTGTAAAATTGAGCATTTACACATCTTACTATCCCTCAAAATAATAATTAACTACAATATACAAGACAAGATGTGTATATTTCATAATTATTAATATAAAATTGAGTACAAAAAAAAACACCAGGTCACAGAATGTCACTTAGACTAAGTATAAACACATGCCAAATAAAAAGTCACTCTGGGATACATACTCATGTGGTAAAATAATCATTAAATATTCAGAATAGTGATGTGATAGGAGGAGACACATAGGTCTTTAATACTATTATTAATGTTCTATGTCTTAAGCCAGGTGGTGGATACTCAAGTATTCATTTCACTGTCCTTTAAGTCATATTTATATAAGGTTTTTGTTTTTGTTTTTTTTTGAGACAGAGTCTTGCTTTGTTGCCCAGGCTAGAGTGAGTGCCGTCAGCCTAGCTCACAGCAACCTCAAACTCCTGGGCTTAAGCGATCCTCCTGCCTCAGCCTCCCGAGTAGCTGGGACTACAGGCATGCACCACCATGCCTGGCTAATATTTTCTATATATTTTTAGTTGTCCAGATAATTTCTTTCTATTTTTAGTAGAGACAGGGTTTCGCTCTTGCTCAGGCTGGTCTCGAACTCCTGACCTCGAGCAATCCTCCTGCCTTGACCTCCCAGAGTGCTAGGATTACAGGCATGAGCCACTGTACCTGGCCTTATATAAGGTTTACTTTTATATATGTGAATCGTTTGTGATAAGAGTAATAATAATAAAATAAATCTAGATATGTATTGTTTTTAAAAACTCTCTTGATGTCAACCACCGAGACAGGGAGCTCTGTCTTGGGGACAGTGGCTGAGTTAAAAGGGCGGCACCTTCAGAGTACACAGAGGGGCCGCCTGGGGGGTAGGGGCCCTGAACCATCAAGGGCATGCCCACCCCAGCAGATGCTTGTTCATGAGGCTGTGCAGGACATAAACTCAACAGTGACTCCAAAACAGCAGGATCAAAAGCACTGGTGTTAGTGGATAGATCAGATTTTTCCACTTTGCCCAACTCTCAAAATTTGAAACCAAAATCCCTAAGAACACCCCCAGAGTTCTTGTGCAATTTAGGGTAGAAGGGGGGAGCCCAGCTAAAGGGCATTTAGGGACCCACAGGATTAACTGGACGAAAACAAAGGCTTTGATCCCCAAGCTGGTGTGATGGATGGCTGCAGGTGCATTTGCTATTGGGCTGTCATGAATGTGCCACTGCGCATGCACAGGCTGTAGGTGGCAGCAGAGCCCTGTGACACTCTCACTGACCCATCCCAGTGACGCTGGCTCCTCCCTGGGGGTTGAGATCACACCTCTCCCAGACCAAAGTACACCTTGGGAGAAAGGGATCATGGCTGGCAGATAATCCAGAGCTATCAGGGTCTCCTCCTTTTTGTTCAAATTGGAGCCATAAATAAAATCGTCTTCAGGAAAAAACATAAAGCTAATTTTCCAAGACATGAAACATGGGCTTTGGAGACTAGAATAAAAACCTTAAGAAAAACATTCTTGATTCTCAACTCCTATTCTTGCTAGAATGACCTGAAACAGATTATTTTTGCATTGTGTACAATATTGCCTCTGTAGTAGGGCCTGAGCAGGTGGTTCAAAATTCAGAATTTATCTTTGCAATTTCCAGAATTATCCTTGCAAAATCCAGAATTTATCCTTGCAATTGCAGTTGCCCTGGCTCACACTCCAGCGTTCAGTCTTGTGTGCCCCCTCGCTGGCACAGAGGGTGTTTGCCATTTTGTCTTCCGGAAGGACAATGCTCTTAGAGGAGTTCCGAAATCATGAGGCTCCACACCAGGGGCAGGTGAGATGCCCACATAATTGAAGCCTGTGAGATGTCACCAGTTCCAATTTCTCCCAGTTACCTGTGTCACTACCCAAAGTGGATGGGTCTCAGGCTCTAGGGATCCTAAGCTAGCTCTTTCTGCTTTGGGTTAAGTATCAAATTCCTATGGGCTTGGAGGAGAAGAAAACATAAACATTCTTACAACCAGACTGATATTTTTCAGGGTGTGACCATTGCTGAGAGCCAAAGTCAGCACTCCTGTGGATTCAAGGCACAGCATGAATTATTATTATTATTCTCATGAGGACTGGCTAAAACCCCTCACCTAGAATAGCTTAATTATAGCAGTCTTTTTATAAAGTTCGGCTGTTTTGTTTTGAGAGGACACGATTTATTCCATCTTGTTTTCCAACCCTGCATATTGTAAAATCGGGTGAAAGTAAACCTCATCAATTACCCCTTAAAACATGTAAAATGATCACTATTTTAAAAGATGACGTACTAAAAATCTTATTTCTCCACTTCAAATAAGCTGATGTACTTAAATATTTGCTAATGATTTTCTTCTTCCTTGAATTATGACCAAGAGGAATTCCCTCCCCCCTGAAAGATTTTTTTCTTTCTCTGATTTAGGTGAGAAAGTGCTCATTGTCCATGCACACCAAGACCCAGGTCTTTCAAGAGTTGCTTGAAGAACATGGCGGTGGATGGGCTGAGCAAACGGCACTGCACAGTCACCAAGTCTGACTGAAACACTGCGGACTTTGAGGCAAAGGCCACAAGGAAAGACATCACTGGTGAGTTACTGGATCAATGTTCCAATCTATTCTTTAGAGATTTCCTTTCTTTCTTCATAAGAAATTATCCAACTATGGCCACATATTGAATGGCAGAACAAGAGCCCAAAATGGGGGTTTAGAGAAAGGAACCAATGGTACCTCTTAACATTTCAGAGTTATAAACATACACCCACAGTCCAAGGGCAGATAAACGAATGCTTTCAGCCACTGCTCAGAAGGTATCAGCCAAGCTTACGGGCCACAGATGGATTTTCAACATTACTGGAATATAGAAATCTCATTTGGCCCAAAATTTTGCATTGGTTCCGTTTGCCTTTCTCAAGATTCTCTCAATGGCTAGTATGGATTTCTTAATAAAGCGTCTTAGTTCTGGCTGCTATAAAAAATGCCATACTACAAGCCTCCACTTCTAAATTTGGCTGGCTTTTTAAAAAATGCCATCGATGGGGTGGCTTATAAACAACAAAAAGTTATTTCCTATGGTGCTGCGGTCTGAGAGTCTGAGATCAGGGTGCCAGAAGGGTCAGGGTCCGCGAGGGCTTTCTTCCAGATTGTGCACTGCCAGCTGCTCCTTGCATCTCACACGGCGGAGAGAGGGTGCAGTATCTCCCTGGGGCCTGTTTTATGAGGGCACGAATCCCATTCCTGAGGGCTCCACCCTCATGTCCTAATCACCTCCCAAAGACCCACCTCCTAAGACCATCACACCAGGAGTTAGGATTTCAATTTATGTATTTTGGGGGGACACAAACATTCAGTACATAACACAGAGTAAGTGCACACAAAATTTTTGTTGATTGGCTGATACAGAATTATCTGATATCATTAGCTAATGGGTTGCAGGTATCTACTGAAGGCAATCAATCACACTGACAGACTTTCTCACAAACACGTTACCTCGTACACCATTGTTCTCTCCTTCTCTCTTTTACCCAAAAAATAGTAGGTTAAATTTTTTTTTAACGAAGAAGACAAAGTAAATATTGAAAAATTTATGATATCAGGACAGATTCTAATTTTTCTCCCTAGAGAAAAACCAATATTTGTAAACTTAGACCAATACAATATCGCTTAACAGTTCTGATCTCTGAAGCTGTACAGATTTGGGTGAAGTCCCATTTTTGCTACTTACTGTGTGACATTAGGCAAGTCACCTATCCTCCCAGTGCCTCAGTTTCTTCATCTGTAAAATGGAGGTAACAGTGACATCACAGGGGTTGTGTGTATTACTTCGCAATGTCAAATATCAAAGATGCTGAGTGCAGTGTCCTGCCTGGCACATAATATGAGTGCAATAAACAGTAACTCATTAACTTCGGAGGCCACATTCATGGGAATAAATCACACAGTCCTCCTTCTTGCGAGAGTCACCCTCCAGCTTTCTCGTCTCTGGGGTGGTCATCCTGTTGACGCTGTCCCTGTGCCATCGGTCCTGGCCAGCCTTGCCTTCCTCCCATTACCAGCCCCTGAGTGTGAGTCCTTGTCGTCTCTTGCCTGGAGTGTCCCAACTGTGAGTCATTATGTCTAAGTGTTCTCAGCCTCTTTTTCCACAAAAGAATTGCATCTTTACCTTGGAGCTTTCCACCAGCCTTCATGCAGAGCATAGACTTTGCCAGGCAAGTTCCCAGTTTCTGTGGTGCCAAGAAAAGAAAACAGGAAGAGGAAAAATGGGCCAAATGGGCGGAGGGTAAGCATAATTGGGTTTGGAGTGTGAGAGGCTCCACAGAGAAGTCAGCAGACACACACTCCAAATGCTAGTCCAGATACGACGGATACAGGAATAAATACGGTAGGCGGGGTCGCCACTCTCCAACTGCTCACATTCAGGGAATGTGGACAGCTGCTAAGATGTGTTGCTTCATGCTTTGAATTGTATTCCCTTTACAGGTTTTGGAAGCACACAGAAAGACTGGAGTTACTTTTTCATAATTTCTAGTTGTTGTGTTTTGTTCCTTAGAGGTGAGACTGTGATGAAGCTGTGTCTTTGTCTATTTTGTGGTGCTGTAGCAGAATACCGGAGGCTGGGTGGATTTATAAAGAACAGAGATTTATTTCTCACAGTTCTGAAGTCTGGAAAGTCCAAGATCAAGGGGTCAGCATCTGTGCGGGACTTCTTGCTGCATCATGACACGGCAGAAGGCAGAATGGCGAAGAGAAGGAGACGGAGAGCAAGCTGTGTAGTGAGCCCACTCCTACAGTAATGACGTTCATCCCTCCGTGCAGGTGGCACCTCCATGACCCAGACACCTCCCTTTCGGCCCCACCTCTCTACACCACCACATTAGGGCTCAAATTTCCAACACATGTACGTTGGGGGACACATTCAAACCACAGCAGGCTGGGTCACGTGGTGTCCTGCAATGTTTTATTATTATATGGTCATCTCCCAACTGGTTGCCTAACCTCCAACCTTGTCTTTTTTTACATTTCCACAAAAGGATCTCGCCAAAACACAAACCTAAGAATGCTCTAAGTTAACCTTCCAGCTTAAACACTTTCACTGTTGTGCACTGCTTCCAGAGTAGAGTCCACATTTCTTGGCATAGCAAGAAAGACGTTTTGAGACATGGTCCCACCTACCCTCTACTGTGCTTTCTTGTCGAGGCTCTCCACCCTTGCCTTGGCTACCCCGTCTCTGCCACGCTCCAGCCCTGGCCCACACAATGCTCACACTCCAGCAGGGAACTCTCAAACCAGTAGAATGCTTCATCCACAATGACCTAGCTCCTCTCACCTCTCAGATTCCTGTCTGGAAAATCCTAGGCATCCTTCAAAATTCAGTTCAAGAATGTCCTGTCTGGGAAGTCTTCCTAAGCCCCCAAATGGAGCTAGTCTGTTCACCTCGCTGATGCCACTTTCCATATCCATTAAATACCCGTATGGTTGCATTGTATTGATTATTGACTGTGAATGACTCTGGCTGAATCTTCTGTTGTCCAAGGTTGCTTGGACAGATGTAGCTGGCTGTGTAGGTAGCCCCTTGTCCCCACACTGCTCCATCTATTTTGATTCCTTTTTACCCCTCTGTTCCCCCTAATATACTGTGCATATCATGAAAATGGGGAACAGTGCTGGAAACCCCATGGTCCTGGCACATACTAGAACCTCAGTGAACACATGTGGAATTGAAGAGGCAAGATCATTCCCTCCCTGTCCGCCAGGCCTGATCCCTGACTTGCTTGGGCTGCCCTGCCCACTGGGCATGGGGCTGAGAATGCCCAGGTGTGGCACTTCCTCCCCAGGTACTCACTGTGGTCCTGGGTTCTTCAGTTGAGCGGAATGCACATGAAGGATTCTGAGAAGAGGTCTCTGACCAGAGATATAACTGAGGAGCAGGAGAAGGTTCAGGAAGCTGATCTAGTGATATTTTAGGGGAGGTTTCCTCTCTCCTATCAGATATATTTAATATTTCTAAGTATCAGATAAGCCAGGTATCTTCAGGTTCCCGTTGTAGCGTAAGAACCACACATATACTGAGTGAAGCACATCGAGAAATGGTGCTCACCAATCTGTTTCCGTTCATGAAACGAGACTACTGTAGGCAGTACCACAGGACCACGAATTCTAAATTCCGAGTCTCCCAGCTGAATACAGCTACAGGGCTGTTTGTCCAGCGTGGTGGCTCACGGACAGCCTCTTTGTGTCCACCCTGCTCCTTCCCTGGTCCAGGCTGCAGGCCCGCTGGGACCTGGCATTGCTAAGAGAAGATCATCAAGGCCCTTTGGGCTTGACACAAGCCATGCTCCTGCCAAGTCTCCAGATTTAAGGAAAGTCTTCATTGTCTTCCTGATGATTATCACAGCCTCCTTTTTTCAAAAAACATAGTTAACAAATTGACAAGTGGCCCGAGGAAGTCAATACCTTCCCGAGGGGTTGATTCCAATCACTCGACTTGGCTGGCTCCGAATCTCCCGTGTATATCCTCCGGCATGCTTGGCATTCTGGGTGTAAACCCGAAGGCAGGGCTGCCCAGGGCTCTCTGGAGTCTGAGCTGACCCAGAGTGGCGCTCGCTGACAGCCCTGACTGCCTTGCTTGTGCGTCCTGGGGGCTGGCGCACGGCTGGAGCTGGACCCGGGGAGCTGGACCAGGTGAGTCGGGCTGTGCATTTGCCTCCCTCGGGGCAGATTCTGGAGTGCGTCTGTGGCTTCAGGGCAGGACTCAGGCCAGTTTGTTCAAGGGGCTCAGTGTTCCCCTCCCACTCTGGGATCAATGGGCGGAGGCTATTGTTTGCCTGCCAGACTGTCCCTAGACACCTAGCCCAGAAGGTTAGTGCATTTTTTTCTTGGAACACATAATAGCAAGGGCTAACATTTACAGAATGCTCACTCCGTGCTCTGTACTGTGCTGCACATTTTACAAGAAGTGTGTCATAGAATCCTCACAATCAGCGACGAGCTAGGTGTTAGCAGTAGCACCCCTACCAGAGGGATGAGCAAATGGAGGCATGCCGGAGGGTGAGAAAACCACCCAGTTAAAGTTATGGAGCTCGGGTTAAAGGCCGGTCTGCCTGCCTTCAGAACCCAGGCTCCTACCTCAAAGGCCGCCCTCCCTTCCCCCTGCAAACTCAGTCTGGAATCAGTTAAAATCCACACACACAGGTGCCCCCTCTGGAAACAGAACACAATGCATGGGCTGCTCCCAGTATTGAAGGCGTAGACTGGACAGTGTTCCTGCTTAGCTGGGGGCATTCACGCGAGCCCAGTACAACAACACAGCCTTGAGCATGAGCCAAATCCACAGCACTTTCCTTTTTGTGTTATTTTTTAGACAGGATCTTGCTTTGTTGCCCAGGCTGGAGTGCAGTGGCATGATTATAGCTCACTGTAGCCTTGAAACCCTGGGCTCAAGCGATCTTCCTGCCTCAGCCTCCTGAGTAGCTGAAACTACCAGTTCATGCCACCATGCCTGGCTAATTTTTTAAATTTTTTAGAGACAGAGTCTTACTAGGTTGCCCAGTCTTGTCTTGAACCCCTGGCCTCAAGCAATCCTCCACCTTGGCCTCCCAAAGTGCTGGGATTACAGGCATGAGCCACCGTGCCCAGCCCTACAACACTTTAGAACCTTACTGAGATCAAGCCCAGGATGGCCAGCAACATGTTATTCCAGGAGCAAAAATGGGAAAAGCTCTTTCACACTTTTTGTCATGAGTTCTCTCTTGCCTAGGTTCTTGACTTGGCCCATGTGTCAGGACAGAACAGCCCCACAGGACCAGTGCCCAGCACAGCTACCAACAGTGCTCCATGAGCATTGTTATAAAGAGGCTCTGACCAGGGGATCCCATAAATACAACCACATCAGGCATGGACCCCATAGGATGGGATGCAGGACCTAAGCCCCATGTATGTCACACAGTCTATCCTGCTGGGTGAAAGAGGGTGGCTGGGTGAATTCTTATTTATCATCAGTTCATCTTTGGATGGAATGAAGATGAGCTCTGTGCACAAGCTCTCCCATGCAACTGAAGCACTTGTTTCCTTTTGGCTAACTGGGCCTCCTGGTGTCGCCGCCCCAGTTTCCACTGTCCTGCTTCAGGGTGCCAGCTGTCCTGAAGGACTAGATGCACAGGTGCTGTGCCAGGGTCTGCTTTCAAGCCACCAAAATACTATGAATCTGCTGTTTTCAAAATTGTGCTCAGGAATAGACAGACTTGGGTTTATTAAGGAAGTTTCATACAACTTTAGACTTCCTAAAGACTTTTCCGTCTTATCCATTTAAACTTCTAATCTACTAGGATATGTTTAGTTATTTTTTTACTCAACAAATATTTACTAAGCAATTATGTGCAATTCTGGATACTCTGAAGGAAAAAAGATGAGGAAAACATGAACTATATTCTAAATGAATTATTACGCTAGAAGGGATGCAACCACATCCACCAGTAACCGTCGTACATGGCAGGGATGTCTGTGTATTTGCATTATGTCTGTTTTTGTCCCTGACTTGCGTTTATTGTGATAGTGTTTCCATTCACCAACTTGACTGCTCCCTCCTGGGTTACTGTAAAGTCTTCCTGTGGGAAGTCGCCTCTGCTCCTCACCCAATTGTTACAGTTCCCAGGATAAATTAGCCTTCCTTTCATCCAGTACCGGGAAGGAGGGGCGCAGGGCCTGGGGAGGCAGATACAGGGGAGATGTACACCCAAGCAGGGCCCAGTGGAGATTACTGATATTTCCTGTGGCCTCTGCACACTTTTAAGTCATGGATTTCTCTCTGACAGCTGTGTGTCCTGACATCTGACCTTCCTTCCAACCTCCTGCCCCACCTCTGAGCAAGCCAGTAGCCACCGGGGCCTTGCTGATCAATGACTAGAAATTAAGAGCTGATTCTGAACATAGAAATCCAACCAGAATTATAAAATGATAACATGCTTTGCCCTAACTGTTACTTTTGGATAGAGTGGAAGGCAAATCTCTTGCACTATGTTTTCTGCTGTATGGCAAATTATCACCTGGGTGTAGATAATAAATGCTAAGAAGAGCCTAGTATCTCAGGGTCTGAAACAGAGTGCAGCTATCCTGGAATTGCTTCGTGAAGGATGGCCTTAAAGGAACAGAAGGTGGAGGAGAGGCGTCATTTCTAGGAGGGGCCTGTGTCTACTTAGAAAGGAGATTGGCTGGCAGTTCTAAGAACTGATATCCTGAGGGAAGTGAAGAGTGAGCTTTCGGTTTCCCTCACCACGGGAAACTGCCTTCTCGCTTTACTAATCTTTTCTCCATAATGTTTCTCTGCCACTGTCAGAAATCAGAAAAGTTGTAGCTCTCTTAATTATAGGAAGAGTTTTATATTCTGCACATTTTGTCCTCACATAAGGAGGAGTTTGTTTTTAGTTAGCTGTTGTTTAATCCTCTCTTGTCCTCAGGAAATGCAAGCTGCGGTATCCAATGGTTTAGCAAATGTGTGCACATGTGTGTAGGATAAGAGAAAGATAATGCAAATGTGACAAAGTGTTCACAATCATGAGTCTAAGTGGAGGGTACTCATTGTACTATTCCTGCAAGTTTTCTTTAGGTTTGAAATTTTTCAAACCTGTAGATTCCATTGATATATATGACATGGATGAATTTCAGAAACATTATGCTAAGTCAAACACAAAGAACTACATCCTGTAAAGGATTATATTTATAGGGCATTATGGAAAAGATAAAATTATAGTGACAGAAAGCAGATCAGTGTTTGCTGGGGTTAGGGGTGAGGACAGAAAGCAGACCAGTGGTTGCCAGGGTTGGGGGTGGGGACAGAGATTCCCTGCTAAGGCGTGTGGGAACTTTTTGGGATGATGGCGGCAATCCATATCATGTTGCAGTGGTAGTTATGCTACCACATATATTTGTCAAAACTCATTGAATGAAACACAATTGTTGAATTTTATTATATATACAGTATTCCTTGTAGTGGGTTGACTTATATCCCCCACAAAAAGATATGTCCGAGTCCTAGATGTGACTGTATTTGGGAACAGGGTCTTTGCAGATATAAGTAAATTAAGGGTCTCAAAATGAGATCATCCTGGATTGAGGGTAAGTCCTAAAACAAATGACTGGTGGTGATATAAGAGAAAGTACAGAGAGATTTGAGACATATAGAAGACCTAGAGGAGAAGGCAATGTGAAGATGGAGGCAGAGATTGGAGAGATGCAGCCACAAGCCAAGGAACACCAAGGATTACCTGTAACCACCAGAAGCTATTAACAGGGGAGAGGCATGGACTAGCTTTGGCCTCAGAGCCTCCAAAAGGAACCCACCCTGCCAACAACTTGATCTCAGGCTTCTGACCAGATCTATGAGACAATAAAATTCTGTTATTTAAGCAAACAAACAGAACAAACAGAAAAATTCCAGTGATCAATTACAAATACTTTAGAAGCCAATGAAAAAGTAGAAAGTCTAAGTAAAGAAATGGAAGATATTAAAAAAAGAAACAAATTTTAGAACTGAAAAATACAATAACCAAATTGAATTTAAAATCTCAAACTCCAAACAACATAAACTGAAAGAAATATACATTTAAATATATCATAATGAAACAAACAAAAATAAGGACAAAGAAAAACTCTTGAAAGCAGTCAAAAATATATATAATGTATTACCTTTAGGGGAACAGCAAATGGCTATAGATTTCTTACCAGAAACCATTTTATTTCAGTAATAGCTAGAACTAGAGATAAAAAATCATTAAGGAGATGAAATAACTGAAAGATATCATCAACCAACTAGATCTATTAAACACCTATATAACATTCTATCCAACAATGTCAGAATACACATTCTTTTCAAGTACATGTGGAAAATTCACCAATATAGACCACATCCTTTGTCATAACAAATTTAGAAAAATTGAAATCATACAAAATATATTCTTTGACCATAAAAAATTAAACTAGAAATCAATAAAAGAAAGACAATAGAAAAATCACTACACACTTGGAAATTAAACACCCTTATAAATGATGTATGGATCAAAGAGAAATTAGAAAATATTTTTTACTGAGTGAAAATGAAAATACAACATATGAAAACATATAAGATGCAACTAAAGCAGTGCTAGAGGGAAATTTATGGCATTAACATGCTTACATTAGAAAACAAGAAAGGTCTTGAATCAATAATATGTTTCCATCTTAAGAGATAGGAAAAGAGGAGTAAAACACTCCCAACAAGAGCAGAGGGAAGGAAGTAATAGACAACAGAAATTCATGAAATTGAAAACGGAAAACAGTAGGGAAAATCAATGACATCCAAAGCTGATTTTTTGAAAAAAACCAGTGAAACTGATACGTGAAATCTCTATAAAAACTGATAAAGCAAAAAAGGCAAGGACACAAATTATCAATATTAGGAATTAAAGAAGGGATATACTTACAGACCTGGCATTCAAAAACTAATAAGCCAATAAAAGAATATCATGAATATCTTTATGCATATAAACTTTAGATGAAATAGACCAGCTCCTCAAAAATGACAAGCTACTAAAACATGCCCAAATTGAAAGAGACAATTTAAATTGCATTATAACTATTGAAGAAATTAAATGTATAGTTAAAAGGCTTCCAAAAAAGAAATCAACAGGCCCATGTGATTTTATTGGTGAGTTTTACGAACTATTTATATGAGAAAAAAAAGATTGATTCTATTCAATCTCTTCCAGAAAATAGAAAAGGAACACTTCCCAACTCATTTTATGAGGCTAGCATTACCATGATAGCAAAGACAAACATGCTACAAAAAAGAAAATTACAGACCACTATACCGCTATATGTTTTTGAACATAAATGCAGAAATCCTCAACAAAACATTTGCAAATCAGATCCAGCAATGTATGAAAAGACTAATGCAGCATGATATAAAGGAGTTTATGCCAGGACTGCAAGTATGGTTCAATATTTGAATATCAATGAATATAATCCATCATAGACTAAGGAAGAAAAACAACATGATCATTTAATTGATGCAGACAAAGCACTTGACAAAGTTTAACGTCCACTTATGGGAAAAAACAAAACCTCTCAGCAAATTTGGAATAGAAAGAAACTTCCTCAATCTGATAATGAGTACCTAAAAACAGCTAACATTATACTTTTCTCATAAAATCAGGAATAAGACAAGGATGTCCAGTCTCACTGAGTCAGGGCAATAAAAAGAAAAAGAAGTAAAAGGCAGACAGATTGGAAAGGAATAAACTGTCCCTATTTGCAGATTCTATGGCTGTCTACATAGAAAATTCCAAAAAGTATACCTAAAAAACCAGAGAACCTTCTAGAACTAATAAGAGAGTTTAGTAAGGTCACAAGATATAAAGTCAACGAGCAAAGGTAAATTGTATTTTTATATACTATCAATGTACAATTGGAAACTGAAATTAAAACAATACAATTTACAATAGATTCTCAAATGAAATAATCTCACAAAACATATACACATTTCTCCATGCTGAAAACTAGAAACAGCTGATAAAAGAAACTAAAGATTTAAATAAATGAAAAAGTAAACCATTCTCATGGATTAGAAGAATCGATATTTTAAAGATGTCAATTATTCCCAAATTTACACATACATTTAATACAATTCCAATCAAAATCCCAGAAAATTTTTGGTAGATATAGACGAGTTGATTCAAAAATTTATACAGAAAGGCAAAGAAGCTAGAATAATTACTTAAAATAATTTTGAAAAAGAAGAATAGAGTTGGAGTCACACTCAACAATTTTAAGATTTACTCTAAAGCTACAGCAAACACAGTGTGGTATTAGCAAAGGAATGGAAGAAAGATCAATGAACATCAGAGAGAGGAGAGAGTAAAAGAAATAGACCCACACAAATATGGCCAACGAACATTTTAGAGCCTTTTTAAAATTAATAGACTTTTTTTATAACAATTTAGATTTATAGAAAAATTAAGCGGGTAATATAGAGAGTTTCTATATACTGCCTGCATAGACTCTCCCCTATTATTATCTTACATTAGCATGGTATATTTCCTACAATTAATAAACTAATATTGATACATTATCATCAATTAAAGTCCATAATTTATTCAGATTACCTTGGTTTTTATCTAATGTCTTTTTTTCTGTAAAAGGATTCCATCCATGGTACCATTATTACATTTATTTGTCACATCTCCCTAAGGTTCTCTTATCTGTGACAATTTCTCAGAAATTCCTGGGTTTTGATGACTGTGTCAGTTTTGAAGAGTACTAGTCATGTACATTGTAGGTGCCTGATTGTTCTCATGATTGAGGATAAGGGTTTTGGGAGGAGGATCACAGAGGTAATTTTCAACCCATCATACCAAGGATGCATATTTTATGAATAGATGTATTACTATTGACATTGACCTTGATCAGTCAGCTGAAATTATTGTAAAGTTACTCTGTTTCCTCCCCTTTCCACACTGTATTCTTTGGAAGGAAGTCACTTTGCAGAGCCCACACTTAAAGAGTGGGAGTAATGCTCTCCCTCCTTTAGAGTAGCATGTCTACATAATTTATTTGGAAATTTTTTTTTTAGACAGGGTCTCACTCTGCTGCCTGGGCTAGAGTGCAGTGGCATCATCATAGCTCACTGCAACCTCAAACGTCTGGGCTCAAGCAATCCTCCTGCCTCAGCCTCCTAACTAGTTGTGACTACAGGCATATGCCACCACACTTGGGTAACTGTTCTATTTTTTTGCAGCTACAAGGTCTCACTATGTTGCTCAGACTGTTTTCAAACTCCTGGTCTCAAGGGATCCTCCTGCCTGGGCCTCCCAAAGTACTAGGATTACAGGCATGAGTCACCACTCCTGGCCAGAATAATTCTTCATGGGAGATTGGTCTCTTCTCTGCATTTATTTATTTATTCAATATTTATTCAGTCAGTCACTCAATCATTTATTTATATCAATTTGGACTCATTGATATTTATTTTATACTTTAGTTTACAATTCAATGCTACCTTATTCATTTTCTTGTTTAAAATGTCCTAGCTTTGGTCATTGGGAACCCTTTCAATTGGCCCATGTGTTCCTTTGACATACCACCATCAATGTGGGTTTTGTTTTGTTTTTTGAGCACTTTCTTACTTTCTGGAATTCCAAGATTCTCCAGACTTATCCTGTACTTTTGCTGCCCCAGTCCTAGAATCAACCATTTCTCTATGGAGTCCTGGTTCCTTTTATTGGAGAATGGTATTAGAAACCAAGATCTGGAGGTAGGTGTGCCTGTTGCTACTATATTGTGATTTTTTTTCAGGCTCTCTCAACTGGCAGAGCAAAGAAATATATATGTGTAAACCAACCCATGTATATGCTCTTATCTATAAATATTTCTATATGGAGTCATCTGTATCTATATTAAGTTCTTATTGATGTCTCCAACTCTAATACCTTCCACATGGATCATTCTAGCTCCCTCCCCTTGCTTATCTGTAAATTCCCACTCCAATGTTGAGAAACCTGGCTCCCACTATACACTATGACTTGTTTAATTACAGCATACATATATAGCGGTATCAGAATTGTTAACTTGTGCCCAACTTTAACAACTTGTTATCAAAGATAAAACAACTTTATCAACTAGAGTACAAGGTTTATATGCAGTTCCTTTTGCCTTTAGCCATACATCCTCCACTCATTTCTAAAATTACTTAGGTCAGTACCCTTTAACCTACCCCCTTTAGTGAGGTTGTTTCATACATTTGTGATACAGTTAGATTCTCTCGCCACAGTCTACATTTTTTTCTGGGACTTGAGATCACCTAAATCATGATTTTTAAGTTTTCCCACATTAAGGTTCATTTTGCATGTAGTAAAGTTCTCTAGGTTTTGACAAATGCATCTACCATTATGATATCATACAGAATAGTTTTCACTATACTAAAATTCCCCAGTCTTGTGCTTCCCAGTCTGTTCATCCCACCCCTTCTCAACCCAAATGCCTTAGCAACCACTGATCTTTTTACTACGTCTATAATTTTGCCTTCTCTAAAATGTCATATATTTGGAACCAAACAATATGAAGCCTTTTCAGACTGGCTTTTTTTCACTTAGCAATATGCACTTATGGCTCCTTCATGTCTTTTCGTGGCTTGATAGATCATTTCTTCTTATCACTGAATAATGTACCATTACAAGGATGTACCACAGTTTATCTGCTTACCTACTGAAGCACATCTTGGTTGCTTACAGTTTTGGGCAATTATGAATAAAGCTGCTATACTTGAGCTCAGGAGTTCGAGACCAGCCTGAGCAAGAATGAGACCCCGTCTCTACTAAAAATAGAAAGAAATTATATGGACAACTAAAATATTTATATACAAAAAACTACCTGGGCATGGCGGCATATGCCTGTAGTCCCAGCTACTCGGGAGGCTGAGGTAGGAGGATCACTTGAGCCCAGGAGTTTGAGGTTGCTGTGAGCTAGGCTGACGCCACGGCATTCACTCTAGCCTGGGCAATAGAGTGAGACTCTGTCTCAAAAAAAAAAAAAAAAGAAAGAAAGAAAAAAAAGCTGTTATAAACATTCATTTTGGGTTTTTGTGTGGACATAAGTTTTTGACTTGTTTGGGTAAATACCCAGGAATGTTATTGCTGGATCACAGGTAAGACAGTGTTTAGCTTTGTAAGAAACTGCCAAACTATTTTCCAAAGTAGCTGTATCATTTTACATTCCTACCAGTCATTAATGAGAGTCCTTTTTTCCCAAAATCATCACCAGAATTGGTATTGTCAGGGTTTTTTTTTTAACCATTCTAATGAGTGTGTAGTAATGAGTACAATGAGTAAACGATTGTTGTTTTAACTTGCAATTCACTACTGACAAGTTATGTTGAGCACCTTTTCTTATGCTTATTTGCCATCTGTATATCTTCTTTGGTGAATTATCTGTTCTGATGGCTTGTCCATTTTTTAATTGGGTCATTTGTTTACTTGTTGAGTTTCAAGAGTTTGTTTTTGTGTATTTGGAGTACAAATCCTTTATCAGATATGTACTTTGCAAATATTTTCTCACAGTCTGTGAAATATCTTTTCAATCTCCTAATAGTGTCTTTCCAGAGAAGAATTTTTTCATTTTAATAATCTAACTTATCAATTTTTTGATCAGGGATCATACTTTTGTTGTTGTATCTAAAAACTCATTGTCTCTGAGTGAAGGCTTCCCTAAATAAATAAAACAACAAAAAACTCATTGTCAAACCCAAGGCCACCTAGATTTTCTCCTATTTTTCTCTAGAAGTTTCATAGTTTCAAATTTTGAATTTAGGTCTATGATTAATTTTGAGTTAATTTTTGTGAAATATATATGGTCTGTGTCTAGATTCTTTTTTTTCTCTCCTTTTTGGCATATGGATGTCCAATTGCTCCTGTACCATTTGTTGAAGAAACCATCCTTTCTCTATTGAATTGCCTTTCCTCCTTTGTCAAAGATCAGTTCACTATATTTGTGTGGACATTTCTGGATACTCTATTCAGTTACATTTACCTACGTGTCTTTTCTTTCACCAAAACAACACTGTCTTAATATTTATAGTAAATTTTGAAGTCAGGTAATGTCAATCATTGAACTTTGTTCTCCTTTTCCAGTATTGTATTGCCTATTCTGAGTTTTTGGCCTTCCATGTAAACTTTAGAATCAGTTTGTCAACATCAACAAAATAGCTTGATGAGATTTTCATTGGAATTGCACTGAATCTATAGATGAAGTTGGGAAAAATTGATGTCTTAATAGTAGTCTTCCAATCCATGATTATAGAATCTCTCTCTATTTAGATCTACTTTAATTCGTTTCATCAGTATTTTGTAGTTTTCCACATATAGATCCTTTACATATTTTGTTAGATTTATACCTATTTTATTTTTTTGCTGTTAATGTAAATGATAATGTTATTGTGTTTTAAATTTCAAATTTCAGTTCTTCATTGCTGGTATAAAGGAACATAATTGACTTATATATATTAATTTTGTGTCCTGCAACCTTGCTGTAATCACTAATTACTTCCAGGAGTGTTTTTTTGTTTGTTTGTTTGTTTTGTTTTGTTCTTTTTAAACTAATTCTTTGGGATTTTCTACATAGTGAATCATGTCATCTGTGAACAAAGACAGTTTTATTTTACCTCTCCAATCTGTATACCTTTTATTTCCTTTTCTTGTCTTATTGCACTAGCTAGGACTTCCAGTATAGTGTTGAATAGGAGTTGTGAGAGGGGATGTGCCTTGTTCCTTCTCTTGGGGAAAAACATCTAGTTTCTCACCATTAATTATGATGTTAGCTGAAGGATTTTGTATATGTCCTTAATCAAGTTGAGGAGGTTTCCCTCTATTCCTAGTTGGCCAAGAGTTTATTATGAATGGGTGCTGGATTTTTCTCAAATATTTTTTCTGTGTCAATTGATTTGATCAAGTGATTTTTCTTCATTAGCCTATAGATATGGGACAGTACATTAGTTGATTTTCAAATGTGAACCAACCTTGTATACCTGGAATAAATTTCATTTGATCATGGTGTAATGCACACTTTCCAATTTCTCTATGTCTTCACCCACACATATTATTATTTTGTAGAAATAGGGCCTCACCATGTTGCCCAAGCTGGTCTCAAACTCCTGGTGATCCTCCCACCTCAGACTCCAAAGGTCCCGGGATTACAAGCCTGAGCCATCACACCCAGCCTGGTTTTCTTTATGTGTGTTTATGTGTGTGTGTGTGTGTGTGTGTGTTTAATGATAGTCATTTTAATGAGTGTGAAGTGGTATCACATGGTGATTTTGATTTGCATTTCCCTAATGACTAATGATGTTGATATCTTTTCATGTGCTTACTGGCCATTTCTGTTTCTTCTTTAGAGAAATGTCTATTCAAGTCCTTTGCTCATTTTAAAATTGGGTTTTTCTCTTTTTGTTGTTGAGTGGTAGGAGTGTTTTCTCTCTCTCTACATATATATATATATACACATATATATATACATATATTCTGGATATTGAACCCTTATAAGATATATAATTTGCAAATATCTTCTCCTAGTCTGTAGGTTGTTTTTACTTCTTTGATAATGTCTTTTGATGCACAAAAGTTTTTATTTTGATGAGGTCCAAATAATCTATTTTTTCTTTTGTTTCTTGTGCTTTTGGTATCATATCTAATAATCCAGTGTCAAAATCCAGGTCATGATGATTAACCCTCATATTTTCTTCTAAGAGTTTCATGATTTTAGCTCTTATATTTAGGTTGTTTATTTTTTTTTTGAGTTAATTTTTATATGGTGTGAGGTAGGTGCCCAATTTCTTTTGCATGGGAAAATCCAGTTTTCCCAGCAATATTTGTTGAAGAGACTATACTTTCCCTATTTAATAGACTTGACAACCTTGTCAAAAATCAACTGGCCATAGATATATGGATTTATATATGTCTATGGACTCTCTATTCAGTTTCATTAATCTATATGTCTATCCTTAATGGTAGTACCACACAGTTTTGATTACAGTAGCTTTGTAGCAAGTTTTTTAAATTGGAAAGTATGAGGCCTCTGTTCTTCTCTTTCAATATTGTTTTGGCTATTTGGGGATCCTTGCAATTCCATAGGAATTCAAGGACTAGATCTTCCATTTCTGCAAAGAAGTCCACTGGAATTTGGTAAGGATTGCATTGAACCTATGGATTACTTTGCGTAGTATTGACATCTTAACAATATTAAGTCTTCCTACCCATGAATATGGATGTCTTTTCATTTGTTTAGGGCTTCTTTAATTCCTTTCAGTAATGTTTTATAGTTTTAAGTGCACAAGTCTTTCACCTCCTTGGTTAAATTTAGTCTTAGGAATTTTATTCTTTTAGATGCTATTGTAAATGGAATTACTTTCATAATCTCTTTCTTAAATTGTTCATGTGTAGAAACACAGCTGATTTTTGTGCATTGATGTTGTACGCTACAATTTTGCTAAATTTATTAGCTTTAGTATCTTTCCTGTGGATTCTTCGGGATTTCCTGTATATAGGAAATCATTTCATCTGTGAATATGGATAGGTTTACTTCTTCCTTTAAAATTGGATGCTTTTTATTTCTTCTTCTTGTTTAATTGCTGTGGACAGAACTTCCAACACAATGTTGAATAGAAATGCGGAAAGTGGGAACCCTTGTCTTGTACCTAATCTTAAGGGGAAAGATTTCAGTCTTTCACCATTGATTAAAATTTTAGTGTGGGTTCTTCACAAATGCAATTTATCATGTTGAGGAAGTTCCCTTCTATTCCTAATTTTCTGGGTGTTATTATCATGAATGAGTACTAGATTCTGTCAAAATATGTATCTATTGAGATGATCATGTGTTTTTGGTTTTCCTTTGTTCTATTAATGTTGTGTCTTCCAGTGATTGATTTTCTTATATTGAACCACACTTGCATTCCTGGGCAAAATACCACTTGGTCATGGTGTATAATCCTTTTAATATACTGTTGAATTTGGTTTGATCTGTTGGAACAATAGCACTTTGTGCTCAATGCTAAATGTCCTAATGAAGATTTTACATTTTATATTTACCAGCATAAAGAGACAGAAATACAAGCTCTCCTGCGTGTACCTGACTGGTTCCTAGAGTTAGAGGTATCCTTTCTTGGTACACTGTGCTCATTTTTCAGTAATCTGGTTTTAATTTCATGGTTTCATTAGGATAAAATGGCAGTACATATTTTGTTTAAGCTGAACCCAAAACGGGGCATGTAGACAGGCGCACACCCACGTCCTGGAGCTGCCCCACGCCGGGGAGCTGAGCAGCGCCATTCTGCTCCCCGAGACAACACCCAGCTCACCGTGGCCAGCCCTGGGCCGCAAGTCCGAGTGGCTGTGGGTTCCAGCCCAAGCTCGTTTGTTGAAGTCCATCCACCAGAAAGCTTTTGAGGAGTTTCCAGTTCAGGATTATTACAAGTAGAGCTGGATGAACACCACTGCATGTCTTTGGTGGGTGTGTGTTGGCATTTCTGTTGGGTATCTGGGAGTGGACTTTGTTGGTGAGGCCACATTTTGATGAAGCTAACAAGAGAGAGCTGCAAACAAATTATTCTTTATTCTGAAGAAAAGGACTAGTTAAAAGCCCAATAATTATTGAATATGAGTCATGGAAGAGAGGGTAGGGGTTGACTGAGTCAGTGTTTCCCAAACATTAATGGGCATATGGATTGCTATGGGCTGAATTGTGTTCCCCCAAAATTCATTATGTTGAAGTTCTAACTCCTGGTACCTCAGAATGTGACTGTATTTGGAAATAGGGTCTTTATAGAGGTGCTTAAGTTAAGGTGAGGCCTTTAGGGTGGGCCCTAATCCAATCTGACAGGTGTCTTTATAAGGAGAAATTTGGACACAGAGGGAAGGCCATGTGAAGACACAGCAAGAAGGCAGCCATCTACATGCCAGAGAGGGAGGCCTGGAACAGACTCTTCTTCACAGCCTAAAGAAGGACCCAACCCTGCCCACAGCCTGAAGAAGGAGCTGGCACAATGAAGGGCTGCAGGTCATGAACGGCGGCACCAACTCCCTGCAACGGAATCTGCCTCTGAAACCCAGATAGAGGTCACCGTCTGGCTGGGTTCTGTCTCTGTCACACCAGCACCGCGGCCCGCACACCCGGGTTGCAGAAGGGCTCGGGCACTGGGACTCAGGACGCCTGGGCTCTGTATCCGGGCCAGGACTAGGACTAACTAGCCGAGCAAATACTTCGGTGCTAACGGAATCCCTGCTGGACGTAGGACAAGAGGCGTGGAACGCAGACCCCGGGACCTTCCTGCCTGTGTGTCACTCTACCTTCGCTTCCCGGGAGCGGAAAGGACCGGCGGCGCTCCAGGTTCTGTCCCCTCTGCCCCTTTCCAGGCAGCTAAGCCCTGGGGCCCGCAGGCTTCCGGCCTGCTCTCTGCGCTGTCAGAGTCGGGACGCTTTCCCTTTCAGCATTCGGTGTCAGAGTCGTCCTGGCCCGGGGGGAGCGCGCCTCTGCCGACCTCGCGTCCCGGGCGGTGGTCCCGTGTGCGCTCGTGGGTCTCAGCGGCGAGGCCGGGCGCGAGGGGACTGGGCGGCGGCGTCAGCGGGTTCGGGCCTGGCCTCGTCGCCCCGCCCCGGCGACCCCGAGCGCGCCGCGGACAGGAAGACTGAAAGTCCCGGGTTACAAAAGGCTTTAGAACCCCGCGGCGCGCAGTGAGGGGTCGGGTCCTGCGCCTCGGGGCGGCGTCCGGGCTCGGAGCGCGGCGACAGAGGCGAACGAAGGTGGCAGGTGGGGTGTCCCCGCGCAGGGCAGCGTTAGGACCCGCAGGCGGACGCTGAGGGACGGACCGAGGACGGGAGCCTTAGCTCGGCTCGGGCAGCTGTCTCGGAGCAGAAACGGCCTCTTTCCCGCGGCGGCTGGTGCCGGCGCAGCCGGGCTGTGCCTCGGGCCGGCCCCGGAGCGGTGCGGCGCGGTCCCCGCGAGCCCCGGGCGCTGTCCCTACCCGCTGCCCTCTCCCGGCCTCGGTCCTCGCCCTGCAGCCCCGTCCCCGCCTGCCGCCCCGTTTTCTCACCGCTCCTCTCTCCTCGGGGATCCGCAGAAGGACGTCCGTCCTACTTCTTCCCTGTCCTTTAAATCCCGTCTCGTGTCTCCTGTTCCAAATCCGAGCGCTCCTTACCCATCCTGTCGCTGGCTCTCAGGAGCGCGGCCAAACTGAGGGAGCCCTGCTTGTTCCCGGCCACCCTGCAAGGCCTAGAATGGACGGTGCCCCACACAGCCCTGGCTGCAGCGCCCAGTCTGGCGGGGGCCACACGCACTGGGACAACGGTCGCGCTGGGGAGGTGTCGCGTGGGAGGGGGCCGGGGCTGCGATTGCTAATGGAGCTGGGAAGGGGAGTGGGATTAACCCGGCGGCGGAGGTGGGCCTTCTAAGTGGGATACGCAGTGTTTGCAAGGGCTGCGAGAGGACTTTGACAGGGGTCAGGGTGGCCAGAGCTGGAGGCTGTGAGGGGGAGCAAGGCCTGGGCAGGGGCCGGCGCCTTGGCGAAGCTATTTCAATAAGGCGGCTTTGAGCCCATCCTTAGGGACAGGGGAGGTTCAGGGGAAGAGGTAAAAGGATCAAGACGCTGCTCTCCTCTCAGATGCCGTGTGTGTGTGTGTGTGTGTGTGTGTGTCTCACTGTCCGTGGCTGGGGTTGGGTGGGGGGAGCCGGTTCTGTTTATTGTCCCAAGGCTTCTCCAGTGGTTTGGTTTGCATTTTCGTGAGCACAGGCTGATTACAGTGGGGAGTGGCTGCAGGGAGACCAGAGGCTCTGGAGGGAGCCTGCAGGGTCCAGAGGAGGCACAGGACCGGAACTGCACAGGTTGGAGAGAGACTTGGGGGCAGGAGGCCTTGGTGATGGGTGTAGGGGGACAAGGGAGAGATGGGAAGGAGTCAGGGAGGTCTCCCAGGGTCTCAGGGGAGCAGCTGGGCGAGTGAGGGTCTCATTACCAAGGATACTGGGAACCGTGGTCTGGGGTGGCGGCAGGTGTGCACTGGGTTTCAGGTAGGTGGCCAACAGACCTGCCCAGTTGCATGCACACTTGGCCTCCACTGGCTTCACAGCTACTGCCTCCTTGTTCTTGCTGGTTTTACTGCCTCACCTTTGACTGTTCTTGCTTGCCTTTCTGTTCTGGCATCCTACAGGGATGAGTCCCTTCCCCTCATGTGCAGTCTACTCTCATGGCTTTTGGTGGGACTAATGAGTAAAGCTCTCAAACCCACGTTTCTGAGTTAGCAAAAACATTGAAGACAAAACAGAACGAGGCAAAAAAAACCCACACAGTTGTCTCAGCCCAACTTCCAATGTTTGAAGGTCACATGATATCCAGAGGATAGTGATGTGCAGGAACTCTTTCTGTCTTTCCCATTAGAATGTAAGCTCCTTGAATGCCGTGTAGAGAGTTTTGTCTTTGATTCACAACTGGGTCTTTAGTGCCTAGAACAGGCACTCAGTAAATGTTTATTGAAGGAATGAATTCCTTTTTGTATCACTTGTATCTACCACCAGATACTCTTAGCCAGTACCTGCTTGGCATACAGTAGACAGAAAGGTTTGTTGAATGAACAGGTATCCCTTTAATCTCTTTTCATATGTACCGATCTTTTCAACAATAATTAATAGACTTTATGTTTTAGCACTCTTAGTTTTACAGCAAAATTGAGGGGAAAGAACATATCCCCTCCCACACTCACTCTGTCCCCTCAAAGCCTCCCCTACCATCAACATCCTGCATCAGTGTGGTAAATTTTTTATAACTGATGAACTAGCATAGAGTTATCATTGTCAACCAAAGTCCAGAGTTTGTTAGGTTTCACTCGTTGTTATACATTCCGTATACCTTCGACAAATGTATCATGACATTTATCCACTATTGTCGTATCAGAGTATACACGCCCTTAAAGTCTCCTGTGGTCCACGTATTCATCCCTCCCTCCCTGTAACCCGATGGCAACTACTGATCTTGTTTTACTGTCTCCATAGTTTTGCCTTTGCCAGAATGTCATATAGTTGGAATCACACATTATGCCGTCTTCTCAGATTGGCTTCTTTCACTTAGAAATATACTGTTAAGAGTCCTCCATGTCTTTTTGTGGCTTGATAGCTCATTTTTTTAGTGCTGAATAAGATTCTGTTGTATGGATATACCATAGCTTTTTTTTATCTATTCACCTAGTAAAGGACATCTTGGTTACCTTCAAATTTTGGAAATTATGAATAAAGCTGCTATAAACATTTGTGTACATGTGTTTGTATGGACACAAGCTTTCAACTCATTTCAGTGTGCAATTGCTGAATCCTATGGTAAGACTATGTAGCTTTGCAAGAAACTGCCAAACTGTTTTCCAAAGTGGCTGTAACATTTAGCATTCCCACTGGGAAAGAGTGAGAGTTCCTGTTGCTCCACATCCTCATCAGCATTTGGTGTTGTTGGTGTTTTGGATTTTAGTCATTCTAGTAAGTGTGTAATACTATCTCAGTTTTTTAAATTTGCAATTTCCTAGTGACCTGTGATGTTGAGCATCTTTTCATATGCATATATGTATGGTGAGGTGTCTGTTCAGATCTTTTGCCCACTTTTAATCAGGTTGTGCATTTTCTTATTGTTACACTTTAAGATTTCTTTGCATATTTTGGGCAACAATCCGGTATCAGGTATGTCTTTTGCAAATATTTTCTCCCAGTCTGTGGCTTATGTTCTCATTCTCTTGACATATATATCTTGTTACAATTTGTGATCATGTGCACATTTTATAACTTGCTTTTTAGTATAACACAAGTATTTCCAATTTTGCTTTAAACTTCACATTTTAAAGGGCTGTGAAATAATCATCACATTTCTTCCTCTGTAACCCCACTCTACAGGTGAAGGGAGATGAATGGTAATTTGCGTATGCTAATCCGCAGAGCACCGGGACACTCCTAGGCAGTGTCCCCACTGTAACCCAACCAGTGCTTTCCGCTAGGTCAAGCCGGCAGAGGTTTCTGTTTCTTCTTTTCTTTAGGCCTACCGATTCGCTTGAAACAAAGTAAAAGCGCGCCCCGTTAGCTGGCGAGAGAGCTCGGGTATTTACGACGCGGGCACAAGGCCTGGCTGGCGGCGGGGCGGGCGCTCTGACAGTCCTCCTTCTCGGCGGGAGGAGGCAGAGCGCGCAGTCCACGCCCTCCCGCCGAACGCACTCAACGCGAACGCGCGGCCACCGACCGGCCTCCCGGAGCGCGGCTGTCCCGGCGGCCCACACGTCAGGACCCCCGAGCACCGCTGTCCGGGCGAGACCGAGCGAGCGCGGCTGGACGGCGGGGCCACGGAGCCGGGCGCGGTGAGCGGGCGGGCGCGGGGCGGCCACTCCCGAGCCCACCGAGCCCAGGCCCGGAGACCCCCTCGTCCGGGCTTGGGCACCCTGCCCCAGCCCGCCCGGCGAGACCGCCGCGGCGTCAGAGTAACCGCTAACCCTCCCAGCACCCCTGTTTCCCTCACCCGGGGCTCGGCAAATGCGCCGCAGAAACGAAAGTAACTCTCGAGCGCGTGTGCGCGGAGGCCGCGGCAGCCGCCAAGCTCGCCAGCAGCGCGTTTCCGGGTAGCAGCCCGGCTTCCCGACCCCGGGTGCGCGCGGGGCGGGGGCGGGGCCTGCGCGGGGCCGGGGCGGGGTCCCGGAAGTCCGGCGGCCCGCTGTCAGCTGTGGCGCAAGCTGCGACGCTCCTCTGTCGCCCGCGATCTGGGCGCAAGTCGGGAGGGCGAAGACCTGCCCTCGGGCCACGACTAGGGTGTGGCGGTGGCATAGTCGCTTTGGTGTGAACGGCGTTGTTGTCTTTGTAGGGACGGTGGGTTGTTATGTAGTATCATTAAGAAAAAGTAGTGCGTGCTCTTGCATAGTTCTGTCCCTGCATGGGACTTCTCATGAACCCTTGGAAAGGGCCTTTTGGTGTTGCACTTGGGACCGCAGCTGGCTGGGAAGTCCATTAAGAGCATTCCTGCGAAATCTTAGACGTCAGCTGGCAAATGGGAAAGGAGCGGCCAACAGCGGCTGAAGGGACAAATGCCATAACCCTAGGAGGCTGCTTTGGTCGTCAGTGGCTTTCATGAAGTCCTACAGACTCTCTTTTCAGAGTTCGGAAGAGGATAGGCTGCGCCGCCACAAAGCCTCGCAAGGATGGGTGGGGGGAGGAGGTCTGGGGTCATTTGGCTGTTCCGTGATCGTTTGTCTTGGGCAAAGCGTGAGGCTGTTCTAATGAAGGAATTTTGAAGTCCTCATGTCTTTAGGCCACTATTAGTTCTTCCCTTGTTTACACTTGAAGAAACCAAGGCAGGCAGTGAACTTTGACATGTACAGTGACGTAGTACTCATCCGTGTTTTGTGACTGCCAGGAAGGTGCACTGAGTAAGGAGGAAATTGTGATCAACTAGATTTGTGGAGTACTGCAGCTCTTCCATACAGCAAAGTGAAGGTGAGGCTTGTTTAAAATGAAATTTTTATTGATAAATTTTTATTTTTATTGATAAAACACCAAAAACAATTAATTTTAATTTTCATCTATGTGCATTATATTTTGCCCCAGAAATATGTTGTACTTTCAGGATTGTGAATCTGAATGAGTATTAAGAAAAATTCCTCAAATAGCAACTTCCAGACTGGGCAAGCTATTATGTAGTGGTTGTTGATCCATAACATTTTCCATAATATGATCCAAGAATTTGAAAAATGTATATAATTTCCCATGCTTTGGTTGGATATTATATTTTGGCAAAAATGGTTGACTGTATTAATCTGTACAATGTTGATTTTGAACCATATATTTCCTGTGTTTTTGAAATTCTGTACATTCCCTTGTTTCTGACTATAGTATACTTATTTAATATAGGTGAGTAAGGCTGTAAGATTGAGTCTTTGCATCTGGATTTTTCCAAAGTCAAAAATCTTTGCTATCTAGAGAAACAGTATGTGTTAATGAATTGAGAGTGAAAGTTTGAGCATCAGGACAAAGGTTTGATTCCAGAATCTACTACATTAAAGTGAATCATTTAGCTCCAAATCTTAGTTTCTTCATTTGTAAGTTGAAATCATGATAAAATTTACTTCACGGGTCATAATGTGCTCATGTAGGTGATAATACTTGTTTAAACTCTATTTCAGTCTGTCTCTTGATGATCATTAGGCCCTTCCTTGGTCAGAGCTCTTGTTTATCTGGGCAAAGCACCAGGCTGCTATAATCAAAGAACCTTGGAGAAGTCCTTTGGTCACTTGGATACCCGAGTAAAATCAGAGTTCTGTTAGCAGGGAAGAAGGGGGCAATGGCAGGTAGGCAACCAACATTTTCTATCATACTCTCGTTATGCATGGTTATCATGGAGAAATGGGGACAATTTAGTTAGAATATTGATATATAGATTGACCCTGCCTTAGAAGGTAATATGCGAAATTTCTTGGAATTTCCCATTAATTTCAATAGTAAAAGATCACTTCCCTGAGTCCCTGAATTAATATCCATTTATTCAAAAACATTAACAAATTCCATTAAAATGCACAGAATTACATTATTAGTTGAAATTAGTATGCCTTCATTAATTGCTCTGTAACGTGGCTATGTAATAACATGGCTATGTAACAACATGGCTATGTAACATGGCTATATAACCTGCCTAAATTCAGTGTTTTTGTGGCTCATGGGTATCCTTCACTAAACTGCTCACAAGGCCTTCCTGAGATACCCAATGCTTATAAGGTTGAATTGTCCATGAGGGAAAAAGGGGTTGGGGGAGGATAGTAAAAACAAAAGAAATCACTGGAAACCATGCAAATGATGTATATGATTGAGATCTGACTAAACTAGCATGGCAAGACTATAAGGAGAACTGACTTAGGTCAGTAACTGAGCTCACGAAGTCTGGCGGACCCCCCTGGAGGCCTCCTTCCCCTGAGCTCCAGCGCACATGCAGGTGGCACTGCAAGTCCTGTTTGGTCTTGACAAATTTGAGGAGACGTGGCCTGGACTGAGAGAGAGATACCAAGTAGAATTCCTCATAAAGTCCTCATGGCATTTGGGCAAAAGATTTCAGGGCATGTCGTAGTTCCTGTTTCCTTACTGTTTGTGAGCATTTTTTAATGTTATTAAGCATTCTTATACTCCTAGACATATTTCAGAGTATGGATGGGCCGTAACTTAACCTCTCCTTTGTACATGTTAATTATTTTATGTGCTTTTGCTGTTCTATTTAATGTTACCAGGAGCATCCTTGTACATAAACTTTATCAGCATCTCTGATTTCTTACATAATTTCTTAGAGTAAAGAACTACTGAGTAAAGGAATTACTCCTTTCAAAAAATAAAATTTTTATTATAGACTTAATTTGTGTTTATTGTAGAAAATTTGGAAAATGTAGTAAAAGTGTAAAAAAGAAAGTACAAATTACCATCCAGATGTAATTCTTGTTAACATTTTGGTGTCTTTCCCTATATCTTTTTTCCTGTACATTTATCTATATCTGCTTACATATATATACATACACAGAGATATATTCAAATATAAATATGTATTATTTTTACAGATTTATTCCTTGAAAACAGTTTTGAAAGGCTATATAATATTTTGTCTTATGAATATGCTATCATTCATTTAACTATATCCTTTAAAATATTTTAGATAGTTTAATTGAGTTCTTTTTAAAAAATACTTATCCATTTAATGATCAGCTGTCATGTCAGGTTCCGTGGCACTGGAGACAGTGCACAGGACAGTTTCCTGCCTTCTGTGAGCTTCATGGGAAAAAATTTTCAAATTACAGCTGTCATAACTGTTGCAGGAGAGAAGTACATGGTGCTGTATAAATGTCTAATGGGAAAACTTAGGATGGCTTCCCTCAGGAAATGCCAGTTTGCTGAGACCTGAAGAATGAGCAACATCTCGTCAGGCAAGAGGTTGGGAGAAGGTGCCCTAAAAGGGCAGCAGTGGAGGGCAGGACAAATTACCACATGTGATGGGGAGGTTGTGCCTGCTCCTGGGATCTACAGCAAACGGAAAAGGAGGCATAAAATCAATGTTCTGACTTTTATGCCCTCTGTCTGCCCCCACCCCGATCTCATCCTCACGAGGATTGGTCAGTAGAGACCTGCTGAGCAGAGTGATGCCAGCGCACGTTGGCATTCTGGAAGCCTGGGTGGGCGGCCAGGCCAGAGCCAGAGCCAGAGCCATAAAGCAGGCAACAAAGACATTTTCACATATATTCCTTTTTCTCATACAATCTTTAGCAGTTTTGTGAGGGGGTCATTATTCTTTCATTTTGCAGATGAGGAAGTTGAGGCTTAACTTCCCTGAGGTCACAGGGCTAATGAGTCACAGAGCTAGAGTTCACGTGCATGACAGGAAGGCTCATGGTGTCCTTTCCAGCTCCTGCTGCCTCACCTTCAGCCCCTACCTCACCCCGGCTCCTCAGTCTCCCGCCTTTATCCAGGCAGCCTCCCTCAGCCCAAGCCGTGCAGCCCTTTGCACTTCTTCCTCAAGGGCACTTCCTCCTGCTGGGCAATGTCTTCAGCATCGTGGGGAAGGTAGCCCGTAGAAGCTGCTGTGTGGGCCTCGTTTGCTCGGCAGGGCCAGCCCGAAGCCTTTGGACACTGTGTAGGAGGCTGGTCACCTGAGCCACCTGCAGCAGGCTACTGGACAAGACTGTTTTCAGACCCTCCCTCCTAAAGGTACTTTTTATTCTTTAACTCCCTGCCCTCCAACATTTTGTTATGACAAACATCAAAGTGCAAAGTTAAAAAGGTTATACAATGAACTCCCTGATACCCCTTATTGGTATCATCTTACGCTCTTGCTTCATCACATAGCTGCCCCTCTCCGTTTTCCCATGGCTGTCCATCAGTCTGTCTGATTTGTTGATGCATGTCCAAGTAAATTGCTGATCGCAGTACACATCTGCCTACATAATTCAGCATGCTTACCATTAACTAGGGTTCCATGTATTTACAGGTTTTCCTTTTGGTGTAAAATTTACCTGCAATTCTTAAAACTACACTTGCTGAGTATTGACAAATGCATATGGCTGTGCAACTCTAGCCCTCACTGATACTATAGAACATCACCAGCACCCCAGAAAGCTCCCTCATGCCCCATCTCGAGCCTCACCCTGCCCATGGGCAACCAGTGTTCTTTTTCCAACACAGATTAGTTTTGACTATTCTGGAACTTCATATAAATGGAATTATATAGTATATATGCTTTTGTATAAGGCTTCTTTCACTCAGTGTCATGTTATTTGCATTTCATTCATGCTGTTTTATGTATTAATAGTTCATTTTTATTGCCAGTAGTATCCTGTTGTGTTAATATACTACAGTTTTGTGGGGTTTTTTTGTTTTTTTACCCATTCTCTTATTGATGGACAACTGTTTCCAGTTTGGTACTATTATGAATAAAACTGCTATGAACATTGTACAGGTCTTTTTGGACACACAGTTTCATTTCTCTTGGCGTTGGAATTTCTGAGTCATACTTATAAAGTATGTTTAGTTTTATAAGCAAAATATATGCATTATGAAATGTGAAATATGTAGGTGCTATTTTGATGGCCTTCAAAATGTCAATGAATATTTCATGCCCTATCAAGTAGTATTTTTCACTGTCTGTATTGAGATGCAGGTATTTCTGGAATATAAAACATCCATAACCCCTCTTCTACCCCCCACTCAAAACAGAGACACGCACACACACCCTAGTGTGTATGTCCTGTTGGTATGCATGGAGTTTCTGTTTTGCCACAAAGCTCTTTGCCAGTCCTTTTTCTCAAATGGTTGTACCATTTTATACTCCTACCAATAATGTATGAGAATTCCGGTTGCTTCCCACCTTTGCCAGTATTTGGTGCTGTTAGTCTTAATTTTGGATATCCTGGCTGGTGTATGGTGGTATCTCATTGTGATTCCTCATGGATTTTTATTCTTCATTTCAGTTTGGGGAAAATGAATGAATATGAATAAATGGAAGAAAAGAAGGGAAGAAGGGTGAACCAAATAGTTCTGTTTTGAGATTTGACATCATATACTTCACAGCACTGTTGGACAAGTTCTCCAAATTTTCATCCCTTTTCACATCTTCCTATTCCTTTTCAAGAGTGCATTGTCCTTTTTATATTCCTCACATTCCTTTTATTGTTCATAATTACTTTAAAATTATTTATTTTCTAATGCTATTCAATAGTTCATTTACCTGAAGTTCTTTGGTGCCAAGTACTACTATTTGTTGCATTTTCAGGGTCTGGCTCATGGTGAATTTTTTCTTTTGTGTTTTATAATTTTGGAAAGAGGGCTCATGTTAAAGTAAGTTTTATTTGGGGGAATCCTGTCTGGCTTGGTGTTGTGTTTGCTTTAACTTTGTAACCTCAGCATGTCATCAGCCTGTGACCACTTCCTGCATAAAGTTCTTAGCTTGGGGAGTCCTTGCCTTATCTTATGAGCTTCAATTTAAAGCCCAAATCTGTTTGAAGACAGGCCCAAGGTTATGAATTCACACAGACTTGTTTAAATGCTTCATGTCCAATCCAAGACAAATACGTTCATTTGTTGATAAGCTGCTTTTTTTCTAGTTCATCTTTTCATAGAGGGGTAGCATGCTGAGCAGTGCCGTGTAAAGGGGGGAGTCTTCATTCCAACCCTCTTTTCTTGCATGCTGTGACCTCAGCTCCTGTCCCTGGCTGGGGTTTAAGCCCCGACTTCCGGATGGTGAGGTTGGTTAGTGCCCCACAGGGCTGCCATGTGGGCCACTGCTCACATCTGGTGCCCTGTTTTTTGTTTTTTTGGTTTTTTTTTTCTGTCTCTAGAGTTCTTTTCCTTTCCACTGAGCTCTGCTGTGCATTTGAATGGATGTTTGCATTATGTTATCCAACATATACAGGTCCTTTAGTGGCGGGACGGTTTTTAAGATTTTCTAGTGCTCCATATTGCCAGAAATGAAAAGTCTGAAGGAATAAAAATCAGGGTCTTCTGTGATTCTTAGAAATATGAAAAATAGCTCATTTTACAGACCATAAGTCTATTCTCAAAAAAACAAAGGGACACCAACCATGTGGTGGGACTTTATAAAAATGTATGTTTTTGCCCTGAGTTAGCCTCTATTTTCTTTACAGGCAGGTTTCTTTACAGAGGGAAAAAAAGTATAATTTTGAGCATTCAGAAAGCAACCAGACATGTCCTTGGATGACATTAAGATGAAATCCAGTGACTTCCTGGAGAGGGAAGATCTGGACAGTGGAGGCTTCGGGAAGGTGTCTTTGTGTTTCCACAGAACCCATGGACTCGTGATAATGAAAAAGGTCTACACAGGGCCCAAGCGCACTGAGTGAGTTGGGAGCAGAGGCGGGTGGGCCCAGCTCCAAGCTGGCATGGAAGGTGGCTGTTGTGGAGGTGCGGGTCCGTGTGGGGATGAGCCCGATGCTGGTGTGGTGTCAGGGGTGATGATGACACCTGTTGTTATCACCGATGGGGATTCCAAGGCTGGGTGTGGCTAGTAAATAATGGAAGAGAAATGAAGGGGAAGGAAATTGAGAAAAACAAAAAGATAAGGGTGGTGAGGGAGGCAGTGAGAAGAAAACAGGAGGTATCAGTGAAAATAGATTAATTCACTTCTCATTTTTGGTGAGGACCAGCCCTAAGTATGAAAAAAAAAGGCAGTTCATTCCTGAAAGGTTCCAAGAACCCCCTCTTTAAAGCCATCAGTGGAGTGGTGGTACCTCTCTCCTTGCCAGAGTGGTTAGGAGAGAGGCTATGTTTTTTGTTGTACTGTCCAGCACAATATTTTTTTTTCTTTTAGAGAGAGTTTCACTTTGTTGCACAGGCTGGAGTGCAGTGGTGTGATCATACCTCATTGTAACCTCCAACTCCTGCAGCACAATCTTTTTTTTAGGTTACGTAACTGCTGTTCACATCTTTTTCATTCATTCATTCATTCATTCATTCATTGGTTTTACATTTCTTGAGCATGCAATGCTAGTTATCGGGCAGGCGGGCTATAAAGATGAATGAGAAACTGCTGTGCCTTCCAAGGCTCGTGGTCAGTGCCTGGAAGAGATCAGAACATACCCAGGAGTGTGACCAACACACACGTGACGTGGTGCACAGGAGGTGTGGGCAGGGCTCTGGGGCATGGCTCTGCTCGTCTCAACGTGGCTCCTTTCCCACCCACAGGTACAACGAGTCCCTCCTTGAGGAGGGGAAGATGATGAACAGACTGAGGCACAGCCGGGTGGTGAAGCTCCTGGGCCTCATCATAGAAGAGGGGAACTACTCCCTGATCATGGAGTACATGGAGAAGGGCAACCTGATGAGTGTGCTGAAAGCCGAGGTACGGAGTCTCCACCCCACGCACACTCCTGTGCCCAGCACACCGGCCTGGCCATCTGTCAGGGCTGCCATGTGCTGTTCATTTGTGCCTCGCCGGTATAAAATAATCCCTTTGTGAATTGCTTAGTAATTTGGATTTTCTGAAGTCAGTCCTCGTTAAATTTTCTTTGCCTTTCACTGTCCTGGGGGTGGTCTCTGTCCTCTCAATCCTGCTGACAGTCCTCTGTGTCATGCACTCTGTGTCTTAGTACTGTGGTTGGCTGTCTACCATACCCGTCAGCCACTCTGCAATCCACGGTCCAGAGCTGGGCCCTGTCTTCATGAAGCACATGGTCTCATGTGGGGTATATGCACCATGGATGACAAATACGGGTTGACTGATGGAAGCATCTACACTATAAATGACTGTGACAAATATGGATTGATTGATTAAGTTGTGTACACTATACATGAATGTGAGAGAAGATAGAGTATTAGTGGTTGTAATTTGATACCATTCAAGAAATTTTTATTTTAGGTTGAATGTATAACATTAGTGGCAACAACACTGGATAAGATTTAAAACACAAAAATAAAAATTGTTTACCCAAACCAAAGAATTTTAAAACATCGTAAAAAGTTTATGAACCTAGTAAGATGAAGGCCTTGTGCCAGTTTCTCAGGAACTAGCAAGTAGCCAATAGGCTGGAGACGAGTAAAAGGCAGGTAGGTAAGTGAGCAGGATGGTGCTTTGATAGACGTACTCAGGGGCAAGGGAGCTGTGGAGTGGAGAGGAGAGGCGCCCACCCACTGGGATAGACACAGGCTTCCAGTCTGAAGGACAAGTAGGTGTTTTTGAAATAGAGAATTCCAGACAGAGAGAATGGCATGGAGAGTCTGCTAAGCTGGGGGAACCGTAAAGCACTGGATTCCACCAGAACGTAGATTGTATGTGAAGAGTGGTGGGATGTGGCTGCCTTTATGGCAGATACTACCCCTTTTCCACCTTCTCCCCACCCCATGATTGCCAAGTGAACAGACATTTGTTGAAAATACCTTTGGGAAGAATAAGATTGATTCATTGATCATAATAAACATGGATCATGGTTTGATCAGATTGCTTTCCTCCCCAAACCAGCTGAGATCAGCTGTTTGAAGCAGGCATTGTGATTGGGAGAGAAGCCACCCGGGACTGAGGCATCCTGCAGGCTCAGGCAGGAAGTCAGGAGGACCTGAAAGAAAGAAGCAGAAAGCGGGTGGGAGGGGGGCCCTTTGCTTGCTCAGAATTTTTTCCTAAGTCCAAAGCTATGCCAAGGAAGAAGGGAAAAAATATCTTTTTCTACTTTCTGTGTGATGGTGATCAAGCTATCAATACTGTAGTTCAGCTACATTATGTCCTAAATATGGTTTGAGGGGTACACTTGGGAATCTAACGTTCATCATTAAAATTATTTTCCTGTTAACCAATAACCAACATACCCATACATTTTTAGGAAACATCCTGTTAATTTAATAAGCTGGCTTTTCAGAGTTAAGCAAAACTAAAATTTAATCACTATACTAGAAACTGGAATTGTTTATATTATGTTAACATGGGTGTTCATATAACTAGAATATAATTATGAGTATGAGTAACCTAAGACTCTACAAAGACCTGAAGTATCTGACATAAGGCCACCAAATTGGTGTTAATTAACTTCAGCATGGTTTTAGCATCATGTTTATCTCATAGATTAATTTTTACATGGCTGTAATCAGTGTGAACCTATTCCTTTGTATTCTTTTTTCTCTTATTTCACATGTACATTACCATGACATTGTTCCCATATTTAAAATAAATATACTGTCACATCATATGAGTATACAATAGAAAATGTTTATTTGTATATTTATTCATCTGTTCATTCAACAAACATTCCAGGTACCACCCTAGGTACTAAGGATACAATCTTAAATAATAAAAATAATATATGTTTTTGTTCTCAAGGAGCTTAATTTTATAGCATTTTTATGTTTTACCAGATTGGCATGGAATTTTTGTTTTTACACTGACCAATACAGCATGAGTGCCCTTAGCCCTGGAATGAACTCTCTCCTGCCTCACAGTCACGGCAGTGCTGCAGAGCATCTGCTAGAAGGAAACCTGGTAACCTGTCCTCAGGTCCAGGTCCCGCCCCTCTGCCTAGTCTGGGACAGATTTTTATTCCTATGAAACAGTTGCTTTGGCTTATTTGATTACCTTTGCATTTCATAGACTTAATATCACTTATTTTTAGATCAGTATCCCACTTTCTGTAAAAGGAAGGATTATTGCGGAGACCATTGAAGGAATGTGCTACTTACATGGAGAAGGTGTGATACACAAGGACCTGAAGCCTGAAAACATCCTTGTTGATGGTGACTTCCACATTAAGGTAAACCATAATCTGTAGGCTTCTAGAAGGTTGGCTAATTTTTAGTTTTAATTTCCCACTATAAGTCCATTCTTGTAGATGGTAGATGGTAAAGGAAGACCTAGCTCAGCTTATAACTGGTGGTGGTGGTGCCAGAAGGCTCTACCAAGGCTTGAAAGGAAAGATTCAGGCTTAATGGAGTCAGGAGATAGCTGGCAGGATGTAACTCATATCTTACGAGAGGAGTGGAACTGAATGGGGTAGATGAGAAAACCTCTTTCCTGGAGTGTGTTTTCCTCCTCTGTTAGACAGACAATGGAAACATTCAAGACTTAACCTTGTTCACCTAGGAATGGGCCATTTTCCTCATCATTTTCTCCAGCAGATCTGTGTGAGCAAGACTCTCCTCCTCTGGAAATGCAGGGTAATGTGAAGGTGTGTGCAGAAAATCCTTAGATTTCAGATACGGCCTGAGAGACAGATCAGTAGTGAGTTGGCCATTTTAGCATCAAAAACCTCTGTTTTGAAATTTGGCTGATTTATAATTTTTATTTGTTTACTTCCATCTGCATTAAAAAAAATCAGTTTCTTTTTGATAACTCTTTCCATTATAGTAAAGAGAACAAGGGAAAGGGATGTGTCTTTTGTCCATGCAAGGGCAGGGTTTAACTAGGGGGGCATCTCGTCTAATTGGTTTTGGCCGCAGGAATCCAAGCACGAGAATCTGAAAGGGGAAGTGACATCACGGGGGGACCCAGGGCCTGCTGGCACAGGTGTCCTCTTCTACCAGAAGATTCTGCTTCTAGCACTTTGCCCTCAGCTGGGACAGATGTTTATTCCTATGTCTCTAAAGAAGGGTCTTTCTTTAAATCAATACCTCATCTCTTATATTCTAGGTTAGAATCTGCTAATTTTAGATAATCATGTGCCAAAATTCATCCCCAGATGCTTGCTTGGATTCCTAGAGGCAGACATGGAACTGCCAACTTTGGTTTCTTGTTCACTGTGTGGTTCTGGCGTTTTGTCCTGCCACCTCCGTCTCTGTTCTGTGTCTGACCTTGGTATTTTTCTCTCTGCTTTCTTGTCTGTTTTTTCCCTTCTTCCCATCCCATCTTCTCTTAGGTTCAGGCTACCAACTCAAAACTGGCAGCACCACAGTCCTTATCCTCTGTGTTTCTTTGGGATCCTTGGACACTCGCATCCCTGGGCCTCTGGACACCATTTGGGGAAGTAGAAAGTGTTGTACCTGGTCACTATCTGCTATGTAAATCTGCAGAGAAGAAAATATTGTTTTCCCCTCTAGTCCCAGAAATAGTTGAAAAACATGCGCAGATTTGAATAAACATGCTTTTTTTTTTTTTTTTTTTTGAGACAGAGTCTCGCTGTGTTGCCTGGGCTAGAGTGAGTGCTGTGGCGTCAGCCTAGCTCACAGCAACCTCAAACTCCTGGGCTTAAGCGATCCTCCTGCCTCAGCCTCCCCAGTAGCTGGGGCTACAGGCATGCGCCACCATACCTGGCTAATTTTTTCTATATATATATTTTAGTTGGCCAGATAATTTCTTTCTATTTTTAGTAGAGACAGGGTCTCGCTCTTGCTGAGGCTGGTCTCGAACTCCTGACCTCAAGCAATCCACCTGCCTCAGCCTCCCAGAGTGCTAGGATTACAGGCATGAGCCACCGCGCCTGGCCTGAATAAACATGCTTTATTGTTGCTCATGTCAGAAATATCTTCTGCTTTTCCCCTTCCCTTTTATTGCATAGGGATTGAGATACCAGAATTTCACGTGAATGTTTCTTGGGGGAGATTTTCCAGATGGCTATGAGCCTGTTCAGAAGTGGCTGTTATAAACCTGCCCAGTGCCACCATTTCTGGAAAATTTACTGTACCTCACATACATTGGATAAGTCCAAAAGTTAAAGCCAAATCTACTTTGCTTGTAGCCTTCACAGAACAATCCCATTGCCTTGGTCCCTTTTGCAGATAGCGGATCTTGGTGTTGCTTCCTTTAAGACGTGGAGCAAACTTACTAAAGAGGAGCACAATGAGCAGAGGAAAGTGAACAACACCTCCAAGAAAAATGGCGGCACCCTCTACTACATGGCCCCGGAGCACCTGAATGACATCAACGCAAAGCCCACGGAGAAGTCAGACGTGTACAGCTTTGCCATAGTACTTTGGGCAATATTTGCAAATAAGGAGCCATACGAAAGTAAGACATTTGTAGAGAAGTGGGATTTTAATATTAATCAACATTATTATATGAAACAGTGGGCTTCAATGAAATTAGTTAAGATTTATAATTATTTGTTCATTTAATGTCAGTCTTACCTGCTAGACTCTGAGTTCCATGAGGGCTAGGACCACATCTGAGTCATTCACTGCTGTCTCTTCAGCTCTACACACATAGTACCTAGAACATAATAGGTGCTCAGCAAATTTTTGTTGAATGAATGAGCAATTCCAGTTTAGGAATCAGAGATTACAAAATGAGTAGAAGCCTCTGTAGTGTACCTAAGCTTGGGAGATGTTGTAAAATTCCAGGATTGTTCCTGGACAGGTAGGTTTGACTGTTTCTGCTTATGAGGACTTAGCCTTTCACACTACAAGACATACACTTTATACTTTCACTCGTTCACTTTACTCCTTCATTCAAAAACTATTTTTTCTCAGTCCTGACTGTGGGCAATTTTGTCAACATTGGAGTCATAAAGATGAGTAAGTTGTGGCTCGTGCAGGAGAACAGAGACATTCTTCAGCTCGTTTAGTGCATAAGCTGATAGACATTTTCCTACACATTCTTCTTGGGTGATTCTCAACTACTGTGGCTTAATGATCATCTCTTTGCAGATGCCTCTTACATCTCTGTCTTTGGCCCTGGCCTGGATATCCACCTGCCTCATGGTCAGATCCATCCCTCGCACCAGAAGGTTCTCCAAAGCAGCATCCCCCAAACGAGTGCATGTGCTCAGCACTCCCCCTGCAGCCCGGCCCACTTTACTCCTCTTCATGTGCTCAGAAAGTTGCATCTCCATCCTGCTACTGAGTTGCCCAGCCAGAAACCTTAGCGTCTTTCCAGGTTCAACCTCGCCCTTCCTCTTCCACATTCAATCAGACTTCACAACCTATGAATTCGAGATACCTATATAACTCACGATGTGTCTTCAACCTGTCCAATCTTCTCTCTGCCCCCACCGGCCTCTGATTAGTCCAGACCCTCCTTGTTTCTGCTGTGGGCTTCTCCCGAGGTCTGCTGTCCTTGTGGCAGCCAAAGTGGTTGTCCTAAACGGCAAATGTGACCCTCTCAGTCACCTATTGAAAATCCTCCTCTGTGGCCTTCAGGATACAGTTCAGATTCCCCAGCGTGGAAGACAAGGCTCTTCAGGACCTTCCTAGCCTTAGCCCTTGCCCCTCCTCACTGGTCAGCATGCCGCTGCACTGAGTGAGTAATTTCTGGGAGGCATCATGATTTCCGTAACTGTTAGTCTAATTCACGTCTCTTGCCTGGAATCCTCCTCAAGAGTTCTCCTTCCCCATTCTGGATCTGACCATGAGGCAAGTGGATGTACAGGCCGGGGCCAGGGCAGAGATGTAAGAGCATCTGCAAAGACATGTTCTGTACCTGCTGATTTTTCTGGACTCAACAAAGCCTCCATAGACCTTCCATTCTAGTCATGGCTGTGTTACCAGAACCCCTTGTCCTTCCTTCTTGAAAGCAATTATCACTCTATATTTTAAGTCACTCTCATTAAACTGAGCTCTATAGAGGCAAGGGCTGTACTGTATTTGCCTTTGTATTAAAATCTAGGGCATGCCATTGGCTTTACCCACATAATCCGTTTGTTCTGTTTACCAGCAGGCAGCTTTGTTATGAATTTTGTCTTTCATCTGCAGACATTTAAATTCTGTTTGATCGTCTCTGTAATGGAAGATGTCAGCTCCTTGTCGCAAAGCCATTCTGTCCCAGAATGAGGCGGCTATAGCACAAGCACAGCCTAGGCAGAGATAAATCAGCAGTATCGTCCAAGTTCTGTCACCTTCCTGTCTGAGAGAGGGGCTGGACCTAAAAGAAAGTCTCAACATAGACTCTTCTTTGCTTTCTAGATGCTATCTGTGAGCAGCAGCTGATCATATGCATCAAGTCGGGGAACAGGCCCGACGAGGATGACATCAAGAACTGCCCAGAGGAGGTCATCGACCTCATGCAGCTCTGCTGGCAGGCTGACCCGGAAGCTCGGCCAACGTTTCCTGGTAAGAGCGTCTTTCGTGACTCTGTAGGATGCTTCCCGTGTGGTGATTTTCCTAGTAAGATGTCAGGAACGTGGTTTGTGCCTTCAGAAAGCTGAGTTCCACTTTACTTGTGGTTTCCAACTGATTTTCTAACTGATTTTCTAGATTTCAAACATTTTGTTCAATGAAAAGATGCCGTCTCTCTCAAAAGCATGAAGGCATATAAGGCCTCTTTTTTTTTGTAATTTACTTTTTTTTTTTCTGAGACAGAGTCTCACTTTGTTGTCCGAGCTAGAGTGCCATGGTATCAGCCTAGCTCACAGCAACCTCAGACTCCTGGGCTCAAGCAATCTTCCTGCCTCAGCCTCTCGAGTAGCTGAGACTACAGGCGTGAGCCACCATGCCCAGCTAATTTTTTCTATATATTTTTAGTTGTCCATCTAATTGCTTTCTATTTTTTTAGTAGAGACAGGGTCTCGCTCTTGCTCAGGCTGGTCTTGAACTCCTGACCTCAAACAATCCGCCTGCCTCGGCCTTCCAGAGTGCTAGGATTACAGGTGTGAGCCACCGTGCCTGGCCTGTAATTTACTTTTAAAATTGTGTCAAAATATACGTAACATTAAATCTAACATCATAACCATTTTTAAGTGTGCTGGTCAGTGGCATCGAGTCCATTCATACTGTTGTGCAGCCATCACCACCACCCGTCTCCAGGGCTTTTCCATCTGCCCAAACTGAAACTCTGTCCCATTAGCCAATAGCTCCCCATCCTCCCTCCTCCAGCCCCCAGCACCCCCTGTTCTACTCTTTCTGTCTCTATGAATTTGACTACTCTGGGTACCTCATATGAGTGGAATCACTAAGTATTCGTCCTTCGGTGTCTGGCTTGTTTCACTTAACAGAATGTCTTCACGGATCATCCATGTTGTATCATGTGTCAGAATTCTTTCCCTTTTTAAGGGTGAATAGTATTCCATTATGCGGCCGGACCACGTTCTGTTTATCTATTCATGTGTCTGAGGGCACTGGGGTTGCTTCCACTGCCTTCTCATTCCTCCACTGCTTTTCCTTCTTTCCCCTCCCCTTGTTTATTTTTTATTTTTATTTTTTTCACCCTCTCCACCCAGCTTTTCCTGACTCCGGGAAGAACCAGGCAGAGAAGTCCCCTCCCTCGTTTAGCTGGTGTCTTTAGAAGTGTGTTTACTGTTTGGTTTGGCCCAGAGAAACTGCGTGCCTTCAGGCAGGAGGCCCTGGTGTCTAGTACGATCCTATCTCTTGCTCTGTCTACCTGGGCATTAGTCTCATTAGTGTCTTTATCACAGTTGCTGATTTGGAATTTAAATTTTTATTTTACTGCTTTGCCCACAGATTGAGGTAAGTAATTCAAAGACAATAGATTGTAAATATTTTATGTTAGAAAATGCTTAAGAAATTTAAAGTACTATTTTTTTTTTCATACAGGCATTGAAAAAATATTTAGGCCTTTTTATGTAAGTCAATTAGAAGAAAATGTAGAAGAGGATGTGAAGAGTTTAAAGGTAGGCAATATAGCAGATGCTCAAAATATTAACATGTCGAAACATGTATTATCAATCAATGCATAAGAATAAGAAAAAGAAAAGAAATATAGGATTGGAAAGGAAGAAGCAAAAGTGTCATTATTCACAGAAGATAGGAAATGTACAAAGGAAACTCAAAAGAATCTTCTTGCATCAATAATAGTTTATCTAAAAACTGTAAAATAAATACTCAAAGTTATAAAATAAATACACAAGATCAATTATATCTTATTGGCCACAAATAGTTAGAAAATAAAGATTTTTTTAAAGATACCATTTATATAGCATAAAAAATTAGCAGCAATAAATTTTACAAAAGTAGTAACTCTTTTTTTTTTTTTTTTTTTTGAGACAGAGTCTCACTTTGTTACCCGGGCTAGAGTGAGTGCCGTGGCATCAGCCTAGCTCACAGCAACCTCAAACTCCTGGGCTTAAGCGATCCTACTGCCTCAGCCTCCCGAGTAGCTGGGACTACAGGCATGAGCCACCATGCCCGGCTAATTTTTTTGTATATATATTTTTAGTTGGCCAGATAATTTCTTTCTATTTTTAGTAGAGACGGGGTCTCACTCTTGCTCAGGCTGGTCTCGAACTCCTGACCTCGAGCGATCCACCCGCCTCGGCCTCCCAGAGCTAGGATTACAGGCGTGAGCCACCGGCGCCCGGCCAAAAGTAGTAACTCTTAAAGTATAAACCTTTATCAAGAGGCATAAAACAAGACTTAAGTAAATGAAATGATTTGGAAGTTGCAATATTATGAAGATATTCTTCCCAATCTGATATATAGAATCAATGCAATTCCCACAAAAATCTCAACTTTTTAGTTTTTGCATGCATGTGGCAAGTGGATGTGGGGAGTGGAACTCGGCAAACTCATTCTGAAATCCATGTGGAAAAGCAAAGAGAAAGAATAACCAAGATGCTCTTGAAGAGGAACACGACTTGTGTTGGAGAAGGGCTTGTCTTATCAGGGTCTTACCAAGAATGACTATGAAGCTATATAGTTAAGACAGAGCAGTGTTAGTGTAGCGTAGGCAGAGTCTGTTGGAATAGAGTTTGAACCCCCAAACAGATCCCCACACAGAAACTTGATTTTGACAGAGATGGCACTATAGAGCAATGAAGAAATGAGGGTCTTTTCAATAAATGATATTTAGACAATTGGGTGTCCACATGAGACAAAAATGAAATTGGACTCCAACCCTATACCATACCAAAAAAATCAATTCCAGGTTGAATACTGACAGAGATGCGAAAGACACAATTATAAAGCTATTGGAAAAATAGGAGAGTTTCTTCCTGTCCTCAGGTAGGGAATATGCCACAAGATACAGAAGTATTAACTATAATGGCAAAAATTGATAAATTTGATTTTAAAACTTGTATTCATCAAAAGAGATTAAGAGATTGGAAAGACCAGCCACAGACTGGGAGAAGCGAGCTGTAACACACATGTAACTGACAAGGCACTTGGATGCATACAATCTAGAGAAATCTCATGAATCAGAAAGAAAAAGAAGGGTAACACAATGAAAACGTGGATGAAATATTTGAATGGGTGCTTCACTAAAGAGAATATTTAAATAGCCAATAAATACACCAAAAATGTATAACCTAACTGGTAATCAGGGAAATGCAAATTAAAGCCACATGAGGTAATGTCATGTTTGTTCAGATTGGCAAACATGGCGAAACTTTTCTAAAGAACACGAAATGTGTGCATGGATGGAAAGACTTGGTATACTAAAGCTATCAGTTGTCCCCAACATCATTTATAAATAGAGTGCAGTCCTAATTAAAAGCGCAACCAAATTCTGTATGGAATTCAACAAGCTGATTCTTAAGTTTGTATGAAAGAAAAAATGTACAAAGATAGCCAAGAAAATTGTGAAGAAGGAGATTAATACAGTATGGTGTTACAGCAAGGGTGATCAAATAGGTTATAGGAATGAAGAGTCTTTCCAGGTTGGGTTCTCCAGAAGGGGTCGTTGAGTTGGAGATCCGGGTACAAGGAAGGAGTAGGAAGCAGGAATGGACAGAAGTCAAAGGGCATTGAAGCCTGTCAGAGAACTTTGGCCACCTGGCAGGCAGGAGCCCTGAGCAAGTGTTGGCTCTCAGGCTTGTCCTACAGACTGACAGGGCCAGGGCGTGTACCCTTTCCTTTTGGTAACTGGGCATGGGCTGCCCCAGGAGGGAAGTACCTTGGTTGGGCAAGGCGGCTCACAGCTGCCGTTTAGGCAGTTTTCTGACTCATCTCCTTGTAACGAGGCAGCAAGTCCTTCCTGGAAGGGGAGTCTGGGAGACGACATGCCTCTGTGTCTGCTACAAAGTCCAACATGAATTCATGTCTATTTCTTAAGCTGCACGCAAATTCACAAGATAGAAAGACAAAGATTATTGTGTTTGACCTCATGAACATGAAAAGATGGTTGAAAAGGAGGAATTGTGTTTAGCAAAGTATTACTATCTGGAATATTTGATGGGGTACCTACAAATAAAAAACAAAAATAAAGGAAAAAAATAGGCAAAGAACATAGACAATTCCAACGAGAACTATATTGACTAAGAAAATTCAAAAAAGATATTTGGTCTTGCTAACCAAAAAGCAAAATGAATCAGCTATAACTTTCATCCATTAGATTGACATTTTTAAAAGATTAGTAGTATCAAGTGTTGGTGAAAATGAAGAATAACAAGCAGTCTTGTGCAGTATTAGTGAAAGTGTAAACTGGTGAAGTTTACTACAATGAGAAGCATCTAACAAACTTTAAAAACATGTCACTTTTGCTACAGTTCTACTCTGAGTAATCTATCCTACTCGCTAGGGTGCCCAAAGATGTAGATTCAGCACCTTAGTTTGTAAGAGCAAAAAATCAGAGACAACCCAAATGTCCATAAGTAGATGCCCTAAATTATGCTTTATTTAAACCACAGAATACTATGTAGCCATTTTAAAGAAAGAGGTGGAAACTAAGATGCAAATAGAAAGATCTTCAAGACTTCTTAGTGAAAAATTAGGTCACAAAAGAGTACTTGAAGTATGATCTTTTTAATGCTAAATGTATATATGTATATATATATTTGTATATTTCTAGAATGTATATGCAAATGCCTAGAGAGAGAATAAAAAGGATGCACCTCTAGGGAATACCTCTAGGGATAAGGATTACCCGTAGGGAATGGGAAGAGCAAGGGTTGGAAGGACGTTCAGGTGTTGCTCCGTGTGATCCTGTGTTATTTGAATCTTTCAAAAAGACTTTGTACTTACGTACGTTGTGTAATAAAAAAATAACTATAAAAAGAAAACAATCACTTTTATAAAGTTAAAATAACATAAAATACTTATGTTAAGTAAAAAGCAATATATAAAATGCTACAAAGTATGAACATAATTAATATCCTCTGTCATTCTCCCCCAAATCATGCATATATTCATTCAGCTAATATTTTTTGACCACCTACCTATGTAGTGGGCACTGCGTTAAGAGTAAAATACAAATATGACTAGGAAAAAAAACTTTAAGGAAAAATATCAAAATGTAAACTTCGGGTAAATGTAAAAAGTATGGTAGGTTTTTAAAAATATATAATTTTATGCATTTTCCATATTTTCTATAATGAATATTATTACTTCAATCAGGAAAAAAATTTATTTTTTATTGTAGTAAAATACACATAACCTAAAATTTACTATTTTAACTATTTTTAAGTGCACAATTCAGTGGCATTAAGTGCGCTCACAGTGTGGGGCACACATCACCACCGTCCATCTCCGGAACTTTTTACCATCCTAAACTGAGACTTTGTACCCATTAAACACTAAGCCCCCATTCCTCCCTCCCACAGCCCCTGCTAATCTCTGTTCTATATTCTATCTCTGAATTTGCCTATTCTAGGTAGCTCATAGAAATAGGATCACCTAATATTTTTCTTTTTGAGTCTGGCATATTTCACTTAGTGTAATGTTTTCATAGTTTATTCATTTTATAGCATGGATCAGAAATTTATTTCCTTTTATGGCTCAGTAATATTCTACTGTATGGATATACAGGATGGGCATCTCTAATCTGAAAATCTGAAATTGAAATGCTACAAAATATGAAATATTTGAGAGCCAACATGACACCACAAGTGGAAAATTCCACACCTGACACATTTGCTTTCTGATAGTTCAATGTACATAAACTGTTTCATGCACAAAATTATTAAAAATATTGTATAAAATTATCTTCAGGCCACATGTATAAGGTATATGCAAAATATACATGAGGTGGGATGTGGTGGCTCACACCTGTAATCCCAGTACTTTGGGAGACCAAGGCAGGAGGATCACTTGAGGCCAGGAGTTTGAGACCATCCTGGGCAACATAGTGAGACCCCATCTCTATTTAAATTAAAAAAAAAAGAACCATAAATGGCTTTCATGTTTGGACTTGGGTCTCATCCCCAAGATATCTCATTATGTATATGCAAATATTTCGAAATCCAAAACACTTCTGGACCCAAGCATTTCAGATGAAGGATACTCAACTTGTACCACATTTTGTTTATTCATGCATCTATTGATGGATGCGTGGGCTGTTTCCTTCTTTTGGCTATTATGAATAATGCTGCTATGAACATTGGTGTAAAAGTATCATTCCCTGCTTTCACGTCTTTGATGTGTATACCTAGGAGTGGGGAAGTGCAAGATCATATGGTAATTCTATGTTTAACTTTTGAAGAACCATCAAACTGTTTTCCATAGAAGGTGCACCATTTTACATTCCCTACCATCAGTACACAAAGATTCTAATTTCTCTACATCCTCACCAACACTTGTTATTTTCTGTTTTTTTTTTAATTATAGCTATTCCAATGAGTATGCAGCAGTATTTCAAGGTGGTTTTGATTTGGATTTCCCTGATAATGATGTTGAGCCTCTTTTCATGTGGTTATTGGCTATTTGTATATCTTCTTTGGAGAAATGGGTATTCAAGTCCTTTGCCCATTTTTGAATTGGATTGTTTGTTTTTTTGTTGTTGAATTGTAGGAGTTCTTTATGTATTCTGAATATTCATCCCTCATCAGACCTATATGATTTGTGATTTTTTTTACCAGTCTATAGGTTGTCTTTTCACTCTATTGATAGTGTCCTTTGATGCACAAAAGGTTTTAATTTTGATGTAGTCCAATTTATCTATTTTTACTTTTGTTGCCTATATTTTTGGTGTCATATCCAAGAAATCATTGGCAAGACCAGTGTAATGAAGATTTTCCCCTATGTTTTCTTCTAAGAGTTTTATAGTTTTAGCTCCTAAATTAAGTCTTTGATCCATTTTGAGTTAATATTTGTATATGGTACAAGGTAAGGGTCCAACTTCATCTTTTTGTATGTGTTTGTTCAGTTTTCCTCATTGAAAGGTCTTGGCAGCCTTGTCAAAAATCTATTGACTATATATGGGAGAATTTATTCGTGGGCTTTTTATTCTGTTCCATTGACCTGTGTCTTTATGCCAGCACCACATTGTTTTGATTTCTGTAGCTTTTCAGTAAGTTTTGAAATCAGGAACTATGAGTCCTCCAACTTTGTTCTTCTTTTTTAAGATCATTTTGGCTATTTGGGAAAATTTTTTTTTTTTCAAATATTTACTACTTGTAAGAGCTGTATGGAATTTCTGCCTTCTGAAAAGAATTCATTCTTCTCATTATAATTTTCTGGAACTGAATATTTTCTGCTATATACTAAAGTGTGTATTTATGCTCCTAATTATAGAAAGAGTATCCGGACCCAAATGCAATGGTGAAGAGAATGCAATCTCTCCAACTTGATTGTGTGGCAGTACCTCCGAGCAGGTCAAATTCAGGTAACTTACAGTATCGTCAAAATCTATTTATTCATTTATATGTTTGCTCATTCACTCTGCTCTCTAAAATACTATTCGGGACCATATGGGAAACAGAAGAAACTATAAAAGCGAATACCCTCTTTAAAGGAATTTATTATAATATTCATGAGTCAAGTTACATATATTTGAACTATTAAGTAACAGTGTGCTCACCAAAATCATAGAGCATCCTAAACATAAGAGGCATAATGGATCTGATAGGGAGAAAGTGACAATTCAGGAGAAAGAAGAGGACATATGTGGAAGCAAAGTCCCTGAGGAGGTTGGGGGTGACTGGATCTGGATTCCAGCAGGGATATTTGTGTCGTTACAACAAAAGGGAAGGTGGAGTATATGCTATTGAAGCCACTTAGCAGCTGTCTGATCTGGGGCATATTACTTAACCTCTTCTAAACCTCACCCCTCAAGTCGTGATAATTGCTCCCACCCTCAGAAGGCTTTTACAGAGTGAAAGAATCCATGGAAAGTGCTTAGGACAGAGCTGCTTGATTCCTATTTTCCACCCTGAGTCACTCCAAGGAGGCAACCTCCTCCTCAACCCAAGTCCCTTTCTTCCTTGGTCATCCCTGTGACACCTGCTTTTTCTTTTTGCTTGTTATAATTTCCCTAGTGCTCTCTTGCTGCCAGCCAGGGGCTCCTACTTGTTATCTGCAGAGCTTGCAGAGGAAGACCACCTCCGAAATGCTTTCTGCTTGTCTCTTACTTGTTTTCAGTATGTTACTCTGAGGTACGGATGCATGATGGTGCTCAGGTTTTATTTTACTTTTTGCTGTTTCGTGAAACCCATTCCAGTGTCGATCATTTCTTCTCAGCCACAGAGCAACCCAGTTCGCTGCACAGTTCCCAGGGACTCGGGATGGGTCCTGTGGAAGAGTCCTGGTTTGCTCCCTCCCTGGAGCACCAGCAAGAAGAGAATATACCCAGCCTGCAGAGTAAACTCCAGGAGGAAGCCAACTACCATCTTTTTGGCAGCCGCATGGACAAGCAGATGAAACAGCAGCCCAGACAGAATGTGGCTTATAACAGAGAGGAGGAAAGGAGACGAAGGGTCTCCCATGACCCTTTTGCGCAGCAGAGACCTTATGAGAATGTCCACAATGCAGGGGCAAAGGGCTGTGCTTACCCCAGTGCACCCAGTCATGGTAATGCAGCGCACCAGCCAGCAGGGCTGACCAGCCAGCCCCAAGTGCCGTACTGGAACAATGGATTATATGGTCCACATGGTTTTGCAACAAGATCATTGGATCCAGGAACAGCAGGTCCAATTTGGTATGGGCTAAATTCAAGCCATATACCTAGTCTATATAAAACTCCAGTGCCGGAGACCACCATGCTAGGAAACACACCGACCATTCCATTCACCTCCCTGCCACCAACAGGTAAACAGATCTTTAATAGTCACAATCTTGTCCTTTTTTTATTTTTCTGAAAATAAAACATTTATCAGCTCTGTTGTAGCCTATAAGTTATGATGGGGACAAAGGACAAGTTCAGAGTCTTTAGATCCCAGATGCAACTTGCCACTGTGGAATGAGCTCTGTCAGACCCTTGGTCTGGGAGTATTGCAGTTTTGGTCTAGGATTCATGCCAGCTGCCCATAAGTGTTGGGTTATGGGTTGTTACGACTGGTGGGCGTCTTCAACAATAACCTGAATCACATAGTAGTCCTGTTGTGCCCACGCTCTGATAAATGGGAAGATATCTGGTTCTATGTTTTTATCCTGCTTGCTGATTGAAGGTAAGAAATAAGTCTTGGATATTTTTATTTCTTTTTATATAGGACAAAGACTGTCATTTGTGATGAAAATTTTTCTTTCATTTCCATATTTTGTCAGGTGAAGTAAAAGCTAGGTGATAGTCGTTACTGACATTCTAGAGTGAAAGTAATTTCATTTAATTTCTAGCAACATTATCAAATAATACTCACTAATACCACCTTAACTACCTGAATGACATCTATGAAAGATACTCACCCATGTCCTGGAAATCTTAAAATCAGCTTCGGTAGAGGAAGCTTTGAGAACCATAGAGCTTAGTCACATTTTCTTTCAAAAAGGCCAAATTCTCTAAAATCTTCCTATGGCAACACTCTGGATTTTTTCTGGTTTTTTGTTTTAGAGACAGGGTCTTACTCTACTGACTCTGTCACCCAGTCAATCTTCCTTCCTGTTTCAGCCTCCTGAGTGGCTGAGACTACAGGCATGCACCACCACACCCAGCTAATTTTTGAATTTTTTTTAGAGACAGGGTCTTGCCACATTGCGCAGGCTGGTCTCAAACTCCTGGCCTCAAGCGATCCTCTTGCCTCGGCCTCCCAAAGCACTAGGATTACAGGTGTGAGCTACCATGGCTTGCCCCATAGGTTTTATTGTAAGATCTATGGAGTACTAAATATTGGATTTAGGTATTAAGCGGAATCTAAATGAGCTATGATCATATGAGTGAAATGTCCTTTTGTTTCCTTTGTGTCTGGGAATAAAATTTTTCATTAGTGTTACTATATCATTTTATTCATTCATGAGTAATTTAATAAAAATTTCTAAAACACTTCCCACTTTGTGCCAGGCAGTTTTCTAGTCAGTGGAGATACAACAGTGAACAAACAGCCTGAATCCCTTCCCTCATGGAGCTTAAATCCTAGTGGATGGGAGGCAGACCGTAAACCAATATTTAATGTGGCATTTTTGATCCCGTGTCTGCAGAGTGACCCAAGCACACCAGTCTGATGCCAGAAATTCCCTTCTGTTCTCACTCTCCCTCTGGTACCTAGTTCTGCCAAAGTCAGATACACAGGGATCCAAGCCCTTACTAATCCTGAGATGCTGTCAGTGGGGGACAGTGGACTTAGATCCACAATAAGTAATAGAATTGTCTGTGTTTCTGACCCAAAAGATCATCCTGCTAAATACTGACTTAGCAAATGAACAAGTTGAGTTTCACATTGCAAATTTAACTGATTCTTCTGCTTGCTTTCATTCTTGTCCAGTAGTCCTAACTCTGCACCAAATGTGAGTGTTCTAATTTGTTGTGCCACATATGGAGGGTGTGTCTATCCAGTAATTACAAAAGGAAAATAAATATTTCTTCACTTCAATCAAGTAGCTCCCAGGAACATTATTTTTTATTCAGTGCGCTGCTTCAAGTGAGGTGGGAAAAGGAAAGCTCACGGGACTGAGAGTTAGGAGACCGAAGTTCTAGTCCTGTTTGTGCCTCTCACTAGCTGGGTAACTTTGTACGTATCATTTTGCCTCTCTAGGATTCATCTCCTCAGTTATAAATGAAAATGTTACAACTGAAAGTGTGTACATTACAAGCTCTTGTGTGTTTCTAATGCATTAGTTTCTCTGTTTCACAACTTTTATGGTTTTCCCAGTGGCCAGATCTGGGCAGGAAGGCAGCAGAAAGCACTGATTCAAAAACACAAGCGTCAGGGCGTAGAGGTAAGGGGTAAAATCCTGGCTGGAGTTGCGTGCTCTCTGACCTAACCTCTGTGTCAGCCTGTGGTGAACACAGATTGAGTTGATACAATCAGTGTAAGCTGGAGGTGGCGGTCTAGGAAGCGCCTGACAACACACCGAATAAGCGTGCAATGCAGGGTAGCTGCCTGTTACTGTCACTGTTAACAAAGAACACTAACAAAAGACAAATCCTCGAGAGCTGGAGTGCACGCACCAGAGAGCCTGTTGCCAGGGATTCTTCAGGAGGATTCCAAGGACCTCAGTTTCAGCAGCTTCACAAACCAGCTAGAATGACATGCAGATACTGAGCGTGTGCACTGTACATTTCTTACACCTTTCAGTGGACAGGGTCCCTAGTTTCCTTGGCTTCATCAGAGAAAATGCAACAAAGTGAGCGTGGTGTCTGGTCCCGTGGGCTGCCAAGTGTGCTGACCAAGGTACCTAGAGGTGAATTTCATTGACCTCCCTCAGAACTGTCTTATCTTCCACCTTCTCTCTGCTACAAAGACACACCGAATGTTCATTAGTGACAGTACTATTTCACAAGTTCAGCTCAGCGTGAATGTCACTGAGCATGTGCCTTATGCTAAGTCCTGAGCTGGCACGTATAAGGAATACAAGAATGAGTGAACATGGGGTTTCTGCCCAAACAGACCTAGCTCTGATACAAAGCAGCCTCGGGCTGCTAGGATTAGGGTGCAGGCTCATGGAAGGAGGTAGAATTTGTGTGGGGCTGTGTCAGAAACTCACAAGTAGGGAGAACTGGTGGAGAGGTGGCAGTGCAGGCAGAGGGAACAGCTTGAGCAAGGGCAGGGTCATCATATGAAAGGATCAGTGGGAAGCCTGGCTGGACTGGAGTCTCCAGAGTGGAGAGAGGGAGAAGAGAATGCAAGGAAGATCAGAGAGAGGTTGGGGAAAGCTGTGGCTAGCTTTGAATACTGAACTGTGAGGGGTTTGGGTGTATTGTATAAAGGAGGAGTACCTTAACAGATGTTTAGGTAGTAGGATCCTGCTTGTAAATGTGGCCGAGACATGTTGTGCTGTTCATCCACATCTATTTTCTGATTTAGTGGCAGTCACATATTTTAAAAATTGTGGTAAAATACACATAACATAAAATTTACCATTTTTAAGTACAGTTCAATGCCATTACTTACATTCACATTTTTGTACAACCATCACCACCATCCATCTCCAGGACTTGCTCTTCTTCGCACACTGAAACTCTGTCCCCATTAAATACCACCTCTCCGTTCCTCCTCCCTAGCCCCTGACAACCACCATCTTTCTTTATGGATCTGACTACTCGGGGTACCAGCTGTGAGTGGAATCATACGGTATTTGTCTTGTGACTGCCTTACTTCACTCAGCAGATGCCCTCAAGGTTCATGCATGTTGTAGCGTGTGACAGGATTACCTTCTCTGTAGGCCGGATCACATTCCACCATGTGTATGGACCACATCTTGCACGTCTCCTGATGGACACTTGGGTTGTGTCCACCCTTTGGGCTGTCGTCAATAATGCTACTATGAACATGAGTTCACAGATATTTCCTCAAGACCCTGCTTTCAATTCTTTTCGGTAAAGATGCAGAACTGGGAATGCTGGATCATATGGCAATTCTATTCTTAATTTTTTAGGAACCTCCGTACTGTTTTCTACAGCAGCGGCACCTTTTATATTCCCACCAGCAGTGCAAAGGGTTCCCTTTCCTCCACTTCCTTGCCAATACTTACTATTTTCTATTTTTTGATAGTAGCCATCCTATTATAGGTATGAGGTAGTTTAGCCACATTTTAAAGAAGAAAATTTTAAAGGGTGGCATGGGATAATTAATTTAACTTCACATTTGGGGTAAAGCCTTGCTTTTTTACCATGCTGTATTTTTCCACTTGCTTTTGATCTAGAAGTGCTTACCAGTGTGTTTCTCTCTATTCAGACGAGCCTACAAAATGCACCATATTCAATAGTAGTGGCATTCAGATTGGAGCCTACAATTACATGGAGATTGGTGGAATGGGTTCGTCACTACCAGAGAGCACAAACATGAACTTGAAAGAAGAGCCAGCTTCTAAGTACCAAGATATCTTTGGTAAGAAGCTGTTGAAGGACGCAATGTCTAGCAACCTTGAACTTTCTTACTTGTCAAGAGGGATATAATAGAATCTTAAAATTTCCCTGATGATTGTTTCTGAAAGTTTTCTCATGTTTTCTCTGTAAAATATCTTTGTGATTTCCATATAATTACATTGTAATTTACTTACTTTATAATACACGGATAATCTCAGTATCTAATTCATGGCTTTGTTGTGAAAATTAAATGAGTTGATATGTATAAAAAGGTTAAGAATGCTGCCTACATATGGTAAGGTCAATAAAAGTGTTAAGCTTTCTTTATCACCATCGTCATGGGGGAAATAGCTCCCTGAGGTCCTAATCACAGGGGACTCTATAAAAGATAGAAGGCTATGCCTTCAACAGCACTCTGTCATAAAAACAAGAGCGCTATCTCTTATAGGGTTCTACGATGCAGACCCATAACATTAATCCCAGAGTACATTCTGGGAAAAGCAGTCATGAGGCCAAAAAACAATGTGATTAAGAACCCAGATTTCTGGTTAACCCTGCGGTTGGCAATTTTTTCTCTAAAGGGCTAGCTAATAAGTATGTTAGGATTTGCTGGCTTTGAGCTCTCTCTTGGAAACTACTCAACTCTGTCATTGTAGTGCAAAAGCAACCATAGACAGCTGTACGTAAATGACTATAGCTGTGTTCCACTAAGATTTTATTTACGAAAGCAGGCAGAGGGCCAGATTTGGCCCACAGGCCATAGTTTGCCAATCCCTGATCAAACCCATTTGAAGGGTAGCCTTTAGAATACCTAGAACATCCCTTTTACCCCCAGCGATGTTAAAAGAAAAAAGAATATCTAGAACAGAGATTCTTAACTTTTGGGTAGCCACAGATACTTTTGAGAATGTGATAAAACCCAGGAACCCTCTCCTAAAGAAATATTGGCAAAATATGTCAAGTGTCTTCGGAGATTCTTGGACTGCTGACATCCAGTGGTGGCGACAGAGGTTGCATTACAGGGACTGAGGAAAGAATGGGAGTTGGGGGGAAAATGAGATTATTTTTTTCTTTTTTTTTTCTCTTGAGACAGGGTCTCACTCTGTCACCCAGGCTGGAGTGCAGTGGCACAATCATAGCTCATTGTAACTGCCAACTCCTGGGCTTAAGTGATCCTCCCACCTCAGCCTCCTGAGTAGCTGGGACTGCAGGTGCACACCACCATGCCTGGCTAATTTTTAATATTACTGTTTATTTGTAGTGGCAGGGTCTTGCTGTGTTGCCCAGGCTGGTCTCAAACTCCTGGGGTCAAGCAATCCTCCCACCTCAGCCTCCCAAAGTGCTGGGATTACAGGCATGAGACACTGCACATGACCAAGATGTCTTTTTCCTTGTATTTAGTTTACTGAGGTAGGAGGAGGATCAAGGAATATGGTTTGTTTGTTGTGGTTGTTTTATATTTGTATTTTTTTCCTTTTATTAATTATTTTTATGAAGGGCTAAGATGAAGGGATTAGTAGAAAGAGAGGTTCTGGCTATAGAAGAAGAGGGGACAGCAGCTGGGGAGAGGGGTAAGGGGAGGCATTGTAAGTGAATGAGCTCCCACTTGATGGTCTCAGTTTCCTTGATTAAGAAAGACGGACGTGAACGGGTGGGTGAGGGGAATCAGGAGCTGGGTGGCCTTGACTCTGGCCAGATGTAAGTGGAAAATGTCCAAAAGGAACAAAAATGGTGTTTTTCCCTTTATATCTGGAAAGGTCTAATATAAACAGGGCCACTGGCTAAGGCCCATCCTAGTAGCCACATAGGGGTTTTGTTCACAAAGCCAGGATTCGCTTGCCAGGGGCAAGAAGTGCCCTATTCTAATTCACACACAGACTCCATGTGGGCGAGCAGGCTTGTGAAGTGTCTTCCAGTGAGTCAGCAGCTATATAAGTAAGAAGCTATCTTTCTCACTGCCTCCTGAGACTCTTCACTTAGGGGTTTCAGCAATTCAGAAGCTAGAATGTTCAAAGGGGTCATAGCTTGATACCCTTTTCTCTTTTCCATTTGGCAGATAATACCACTAGTCTGACCGATAAACACCTGGACCCAGTCAGGGAAAATCTGGGAAAGCACTGGAAAAACTGTGCCCGTAAGCTGGGCTTCACTCAGTCTCAGATTGATGAAATTGACCATGACTACGAGCGAGATGGACTCAAAGAGAAGGTTTACCAGATGCTCCAAAAGTGGCTGATGAGGGAAGGCGGTAAGGGGGCCACGGTGGGAAAGCTGGCCCACGCACTCTACCAGTGTTCCAGACTAGACCTTCTGAACTACTTGATCTACGTCAGCCAGAACTAGCTCCGAGGGCAGCGGCCACGGAAGCAGCCTCCTCACTTGGTGAATAGCCTGCTGGAAAGTGCACTGCCTCGGCACGTTCACAATTCTGTCCTCCCAGAAATGGGTTCTGTGTGTGCATCGGTATGTCCTGCACTTCGTAGCTGCAGAAGGGAAAAGAAATCTGCAGCAAAGAACCGCTCTCAGGAAACTAAACCTTTTAATGTCCCGGCACCAATCAAAAGAGCTTAATTGGGTTTTGAAAGGGAGAGAACGAGGAAGGTCCCTTTCTTTCAGCTCATGCCATAACCCACGATTATGCTAGTCATTCAGTTTCCTGGAGTTTGAGAAAAAAAATATTCAGAGAACATAAAATAAATCAACTTATGTTGTGCTGTCTCCCACATAGACTCCTATTATAACCAAAGCACTGTAAAATTCTAAGTCCTGTGCACAGTTTTTTTGTATTATAACCACAGTTCGTCCCCAGATTATAGAGTTTGTTAATGTCAGTATCAAATGCTGTATCAAGGCCGGGCGCGGTGGCTCACACCTGTAATCCTAGCACTCTGGGAGGCCGAGGCGGGAGGATTGCTTGAGGTCAGGAGTTCGAGACCAGCCTAAGAATCAGCGAGACCCTCGTCTCTACTAAAAAAATAGAAATAAATTATCTGGCCAACTAAAAATATATATAGAAAAAATTAGCCGGGCATGGTGGTGCATGCCTGTAGTCCCAGCTACTCGGGAGGCTGAGGAAGTAGGATCGCTTAAGCCCATGAGTGAGCTAGGCTGATGCCACGGCACTCACTCTAGCCTGGGCAACAGAGTGAGACTCTGTCTCAAAAAAAAAAACAGACAAACAAAAAAACAACCAAATGCTGTATCAGTCACTACAGGCTTTAAGAATTACATGCACTCTCTATTATATTAAGTTATAAATTAATTTTTAACTGAATTTACATTTAGTTAATTTGTAAATTAACTGAAGAAATTTTAAGGGGTGGTCCTAAGGAGGGGAAAAAATAGAGGGGGGAACCATCAGAATTTCCCAGGCTGTTGTTGCAAGGAATTGCTACTAAATGTGACCACTACAAAAATTGATTAATTTTTTAAGTACTTTCCTAGCATTCTGGTACTTTCACCTCGCCTGGGTGTCCTGAAGAGGGAACAGGTATGCAGGGAATATTAATATCTTCATGTCTGGTTGTGACTTGAGGCTCAGGGCTGATCACCATTGAGCTGCTTCCTCAGTTTACCCCGGTGTACTATAGAAATGTTTTTATTTTTTTCTGTGTGCCACAAAGTAAAAAAGGACAGTTTCTGAGTCTAGCAATTGTATCTCTAGTACTTGACCTTCCAAAGCCAACTTGAAACCTGAAGGAACTATTAATAGAAGAGTAGGAGACTGAACCCCAGTGGGCCATCTGGAGTGTCCGCTGGCAGTTTGCTAAACAGAAAGGGAATGCCCTTTGCTTAGCTCTCCCAAGACGGAGAGCAACACAGTACAGTGATGGTCAGAATGGATTCTAGTGTCTTGGTATTGTTGGTTCTGATTCTGAATCCTCTCAACTCCAGCAGACACACAAGCACCCTTGAAGTGGGGCTGCAAAGGAGCGTTTCTCAACCTTGGCACCACCGGCATCTTGGGCTGGGTAGTTCTTTGGTGTAGGGGCTGTCGTGTGCCTCTTAGGATATATGGAAGCATCCCTGGCTTCTACCTCCTAGATGTCAGTAGTTCTCCTCTTCCTCCCTCTCCTAGTTGTGACAGAAACACCTCTAGACACCGCCAAATGTTCCTGGGAGAGGCAGAATTGCCCTGGTTGAGAAGACCACGACTGTACAGTAATGCACCTGCGTTCTGCCCACACATCTGGGCTCACTGCTGAGATGGCACACAGCAATTAGATCACACAGGCCGAGAGGGGGATTGGAGGTTGGACAGGGTCCAGCTTTCATCAGAGGGGCCTGGGTGATTTCTAAATGTATCCCTTGTTCCGCCATCCTAACAGTGTTCTAAAGTTTTTGAAATTGCAAAGAGATTGAATGATCAATGCTGAGACAAAAATGCAGTTTTTTAAATGAACTTTTTAAAATAAAATTTTATACCTTAACTACAGGACATTGAGGTGATGTGTGTGTTTGTATGACTGGAACAGTTTGGGCTTCTCCACTGTGCCTCTGCCACTGAGGTCGGCATCTCCCGTGTGCACTCCCCCGTCACCCTCCCGCTGCCGGCCCGAGAGAGGAAACTGAGGGTAAAAGAATAGAAGCTCCCAGATCATTTCAGCCCCCATGATGAGAGGCCTGCAGCACGCTGTCCTTCCCACATGGCTCTGAGGCCTTGCCTTCACCTCCCTGTCTCTAACCACCACGCAGGAAAGAGCCAAGTGTGCCTCTGCGGAGTTTAGGACCCTGCTATTCGTGGGCAGAAACCAAGTAAGCAGGACACCGAATAGAAAATGAGAAAGAAGACAATCCAAACTTGGTTCCAAGAAACATATTCACACCCTGGGGTTATTAGTGGTAAATAAGACCCACTTGCAGCCCCCACCGTCTTGATGGGCAGATTTGCCACTTGTCACTATAGTCATAATCTTCGCTTTGGGTTTATCATGTGAAGTTAGAGCTTCAGGAATAAGAAAAGGAGCTCTTCTTCACAAAATGTTTTAGATACTATTTTGATGTACATTTCAACGGGTGTTATAAGGAAAAGGTTTTTCTAATAATAGTGTAAATAGGAGTGTAAATATTCAAGATTTTAGAAGAAGCTGATAACAAAGAAATCATTGAAGAGCTAATGCTATTACAGTGAGTTACATAGAACATAGTAATCCAAGTGTTGCATTTTGAAATTAAACAGGTTGAAATTCTCCCTTGCCATTCTTCAGCTGTGTAATGTAGGGCCTGCTTCCTAACCTGTCTTAGCCTCAGTTTCCTCATCTGTAAATGAGGAGGCAATAGCACAAAAAGTTGATGAGAGGATTAAAATAAGATGATGCATCTTAAGGTGTCTGGCACAAAAATGGCAGTTATTTTTTAAACTGTATAATTGTGTTATGCATAAAGAACTAGTTTTCATATGTATGCTTAAACCATGACACAAATAACCTAAAAACTCGGTGCTACTATTTTTGCCTAGCACTAGGGTAACGTTTGAAATTGTACAGACAACTATATTTAACCCTCATCACCCCTCACAAGAAATCTCAACATTTCAGAAAAAAGGAAATATCGACCTCACTAAAGATTTCTGAAAGTCAAATGATATTAAAGACAATTCAAACATTATATATTTAACTTTCCTTCTATGTGGGAATTAATGTAATAATAGATTTATGTTGAAAGTAGAATATAAACTTTTTGCGTATTCTGTATTTAGGCCCAAACTGCCTTTACTACTCAAGAAACTCCAGTGGGCCAATGAGGACCCTGCAGGTAATAGAACTTTCCACAACTGTAGCACATAAAAGCACAAGACTATGATACAAGAAGGGTCTCTTGGAGGAAAAATAATGCAATATGCAAAGAAGCTGTGTTTCCAATAATCCAAGCCAAGGCTGGAACAGTAACCATGAATCTGCTAGTTACTTCCACTTAAGGTAGCCCAGAATGGTAGCCAGTCTTAAAGAGATAGTTGTTTTTCCACCACTGACCTATCAATTGTATATAATGTCTACAATCTTTATAAAGCCTGAATTAGATAGTCAAAAAAACATTGTGATAAAATATACAAAAACTTACTACAAACCATTTTAAGTGTACAGTTCAGTGGCATGAAATACATTCAGTGTTGTGCAGCCATCACCACCATCCATCTCCAGAACTTGTTCATGTCCCCATACTGAAAGTCTGTCCCCCAAAACACCACCTCCCCATTCTCTTTTCCCCCCTTCCCCCAGCAACCGCCATTCTACTGTCTGTCTCTGTGATTTGGCCACTCTAGGTACCTCAGATGAGTGGAATGACACAGTATTTGTCTGTTTATGCCTGGCATATTTCATTTAGCACAATGTCCTCCAAGTTCATCCATGTTGTAGCATGTGTCAGAATTTCCTTCCTTTTTAAGGCTTAATAATATTCCATTGTACAGATAGACCACATTTTGGTTATCCATTCATTTGTTGTTGGATACTTGGGCCACTTCCACCCTTTTGGCTATTGTGAAATATGCTGCTATGAACATGGGTGTAGAAATATTTCTTCAAGACCCTGCTTTCAATTCTTTTGCGTGTATACCCAGAAGTGGAATTGCTGGATCATACCGTAATTCTGTTTAATTTTTTGAGGAACCTTAGTACTGTTTACCACAGTGTTGCACCATTTTACATTCCCACCAGCACTGCACAAGGGTCCCAATTTCTCCACATCTTCACCAACACTAATTTCTGAGATTTTTGCTAGTGGCCATCCTAATGGGTATGAAGTGGTATAAAGAAAAAGATACATAGATTCCCATCACCCCTAAAAGCAAGTGCACTTCACCCCACCCTTAGCAGCCAGCCATAGCGCCCAGTCTCCACCCGCCCCTCCAGAGCCCCCGCAGGACGCCCACCAGAGAGGGAAAGATGGCGGGCGGCCTCGCCCCCAGGAAGGGCCACGGCGGCCGCAGCGATGGGCGGGGCGGGCAGCGCCCGCTGGGACCCCCACCAGGCCGCCAGGGCTGACGCAGAGAGGGCAGCAGGCAGAGGGGTAGGACGCCGACCCGTTCCAGGACTGACGAAACCCCGAGCCGGGTTTCTGTACGCCCTCGGCGAGAAGCGGGCGGGGCGGGGCTTTGAAGGGGGCGGGCCGAAAGCGGGGGCTTCAGGGCAGACGGGCCAGGGCGTGGCGGGGCGTGGCTTGGCGTCGAGGCGGGGCCGGCTGAGGGCGGGGCGTGCAGGCACGGCCGCCTGTGGGCGGGGCGTCGAGATGGGGCCGCCTGAAGGCGGGGCGTGGAGGCGGGGCCGGCCGTGGGGCGGGCGCCGTCTGCGGCGGCGGGAGGACGGACATGGCGGCGTTGCTGGGCTGCAGGGGCGTGCTGCGGCGGTCCCTCTCGGCGCCGAAGTCCGGGATCCGCGTCCCCCGCGCCGGGGCCGCGGGGTCGTTCGGGTAACGGCACCTGCCCCATCGGGAGGCTCCTGCCTCGGCGCGCTCGGGGGGCGGCGGGAGGGGCGCGCGCCGGCCGCAGGTGTTCTGTCGGAGCGGGGAGGGCCAGGGCGAAGCTGGCCGCCGGGTCGCCCTGTAGCTCTCCTGGCACTGTTGAGGCTTCAGTCACGAGCCCCGAGTCCCCTGACTCTTTGTTTGCTGATCTCGAACTTTAATGTGCAAAAGAGCCATCTTGGGAATCTATGAAAATCAGAATGCCGGGCCTCATTCTCAAATCCCGGAGGATCTGAGGTCCCAGGGGTGTGGGGATACTGAAGCTGCTTTTTACTCTTTTGTCCTCCCTCCCTTCCCTCCATTTCAGATAAAACAATAACGACAAAAAGCTAGATTAATCTCTGACCTGCTGCCTTGCTAGTGGGTACTGTTGGTTTCTAGAGATTCTGGGTATAAATGTGGATAAAGCAGCATGAAGCTTGCGTTACTTTATTTTCTACACCCATGCACACACATATACACACACAAATGTACGCAATGCATGCATGCAATTAACTGTTGATGGGTCAATTCCATTAGTGACTAGGAAAAATGTCAAATGTTAGGTAGGTACCTGGCATTTAGAAGTTTACTTGATCGACTGTGGAAACTTCTAGATTGAGAACTTAATCTTGAAGGAGAAAGGAAGGCAAATCCGAACAGCATTTAAATTTTTATATGATTGTCTAGCTCTTGAGTTTCATATTTCATTTAGGTTCTTTTATTATTTTGGAATTAGAAGATTTTCAGGACTATTTTGATAGATGGAAAAAACATGTCAATGGCCACGGCTATATACATCAATAGTGAAAAATGGGCATTTTATCCAGTTTCTTGTCTGCGGGAAGGGATTGAAATCAGGTTACAGGGATTGTACCGATATCATAGTTCTGATAGTTTATTTAATGATTGCAGGAAAGCCCCATCTACCTAGCTGCACTACAGATCATTCGTCCTAAAGTAGGTCTGAAAAACAGGTTTCTCTGGATTTTGTACTGTCATTTTATAAATGCAGCTACAAATTGATATGACATGTGATCTGGGAAAACAAGCATGGGTATTGGTTAAGCATGAATCAAGGCTGCAGCCCAACATAAGTAAGTAAATAGATACTTGGCTTCAAAATAGCCAGTTCCCAAGTTACAATTGAGTTGTGTTCCACAAATGTGTTTGTTTAAGTCTGTTGTTTGAAACTTTGACCCTTTTCTTACATGATCTGGCAGGTGGTTTATTTCTGGGTCAGGTCAAAAAAGCCTTTTCTACCTGAAATTGTATGTTATATACAGTTATAATATCAGTAACTTACAGAACCTAACAGTCTACCTGAAGAAAAATACTTTCCAAGTTCAACCTTGATATGCCCTGCCAGAGGATCAGAGACCATCCTTCCATTGATGCCTGCCACCACCCTCTATCTGGCAGTGCCTGAGCCCTACTGAGGACTCTGTTCTGCCATGAGGTTAGAGAAGAGTCAAGGTCTTTGGAGTTCTAATGGCCATGTTGCCCCTTCTTAGCTGGGCAAATGTGTGCATGTTACTCAACCTCTTTGAGCCTCCTGCCTTGAAGAGTTTTTGTGAGGATTTGAAGCACCAAATGTAAAAGGCCTGGGACATAATAAATACTAACTTATTAGTAGGTACAATTGGAATATCTAAATAATAATACAATATATAAAAGATGCTAAAATCATAAAAATTCCTATAAATTTCAAGCCCTGGGGTTAGTTAATATTTTATTGTGGCTAATGACTACTTTGGAGAAAGAAACAAAAGAAATAGCTGAATATATACTACTGTATGAGGACTTCTGAAATGAGGGTGTCTTATTAAGTAGTCCCATTTTTTATCTGTAAGCAAAGTGCTGAAGAGCTCAGGCTCTGGGGTCAGGCACTCAGATGCCCATCTTGGCTTTGCAGGTTACTGGCAGTGAGACTGGGGCAATTACCTGATCCTCAGGCTCTTCAGTGATAAAATTAGGTTAAGTATAATGTGCACCTCAGAGCAAAATGAGTGGGCTAGGTAAAGTTCTTAGAGTGTGTGACACATAGTCGCAAAAGTTAGCTTTAGTTTAATTATTTGCCACACTGTTATATCCTTGCCTCTCCTAACAGTATACTCTGCCTCTTTGAGGGCAGCAGTGCAACCCCCTCACCGCTGTTGTAAGGTAATTCTTTCCTTTCACAAAATTGCCTGCTCAGCCTTTCAGAAAGAGGGAATCTAGGATAAACACAAGGTAGGAAGGCATGGTTTAAAAGGGAGACAGGATTTTTTTTCCTCCGAGAAATTAACTCAGTCATTCTCAACCTTGGTTGCCTGTTAGAATCTGGGTAATTTAAAAAATGTAGATGCCTGGCTCCCACCCCAGAAATTTTTGTTTTGAGACAGTATCTCGCTCTGTCACCCTGGCTTCGAGTACAGTGGCGTCATCCTAGCTCACTGCAACCTCACACTCCTAAGCTCAAGCCATCCTCCTGCCTCAGCCTCCCAAATAACTGGGACTACAGGCGCGTGCCACAATCCCCCGCTGATTTTTAAAAAATTTTTTTAGAGATGGGGTCTTGCTGTGTTACCCAGGCTGGTCTCAGACTAACAGTCTCAAGCAGTCCTCCCACCTCGACCTCCCAAAGTACTGGGATTACAGGCATGAGCCACCTCTGTTGGCCCCTTTTTCTTATGTTTGAAATTGATTTGCTTTTGTTCATAAACAATCCTCTGTCCTTTTCCCCCAAATTGGAGATTCATGAAAGGTTTTTGGAAGCCTCTAATAACCCCAGGACATGGGCTGATGTGATAATGGCAGGTACTCTGGTGATGGATGATGGATATGCAGGATATTGATGACAGAGCACCCAGGACATTCTCTTTCCCCTCACCCTAGCTGCAAAGCCCTTCACAATTTGGTCCCAGCCTTGGCTCATGCTCTGCCTTCACACTCCTGCTAGGGTGGACACTGGCTTGTCCCCACATACGGCTCTTGCTCCTGGGCTTCTGACCATGCTATTTCTTCTTCAAGAAATGCCCTCCCCACCATATTCTTTTTTCAGAGTTTTACCCATCTTTGCAAGTTCACCTCAAATGCTACTTTTTCTCTCTTCTTAGATATCTCTACCCAGCCCTGATATGACCTCTCTGTCTGTCCTCTAAACCCACCTTCCAAGTCTTCTGCCTTTCTAAATACTTCCCCAACATTGAGTTCCCATTATGCTCAACTCTAAACTACCTGGTTTTGTTTCGGTATTATTTTTAGGCAACAAAAAGAATATGGGATGGCAGTAATTAGGAAAAAAATGCAATTTGGAATGGGAAATCGAAACATAGATACAGCGAAGTGCAGAGGGAAGTCAGAGGATTTTTGCAGAAGAGACTTGGGAACGATCATGGGAGCTGAAGGAAAGAAGCCTATGTGAGCTGGTGCCCTGGTGCTGGCTTAGAGAGTTTGAGGCCGCAACACGCAGTCCCAGAAACGGACCAGCTTTGGATGGTGAGAAGGAGGGAGAGGGGCTTCTTGTTACACCTGATAGCCTCATGGTGCAGAAGACTTTTACAAGCACATCCTCAGCACTTTGGGGAAGGGCGCCCCTAACAAATCTCTAACACACAAGGAGTAATACAGAAAAAGGATGGTATCATGCACATTATTATTAACATGAGCGGGGTAAATGCTGATCATCTCCGTTGAGGGAATTGCCTCATTTTATTTAGTAAACATGGGAAATACTGTTAAGAACTTTCATTCCTTCCAGGTACCTCAAGCTCTTCCTTTCTTCAGTCATAACTGCCTCCCTGAGGGTTAGCAGAGCAAATCCTCTGTCTTTATCTTCTCTCCTACTGGACTGTGAACAAAGCAGACGCACCAACACGCAAACGTTTGCTGAAACGAGTGTTTCTCAGTAAAGTGCGTTTATTTGCCTCTGTCTTGATCCTCAGCTATCTAAAGCCATCTTAACCACAGAGATGAATTCCTCAGAGCAATAGGATGTTAATAATAAGCAAATTGGTGGTGTCAGTATTGCCATTGCTCTGTGGCTTTATTTGTTGCTCCTCTAATTAGTGTTTCTGTAGATAATAAGCTTACAGTTATGTCAGGCCTTATATTTTTCCAAAAATTGTGTGTTAAGATTAGATGTACCTGTATTCAACTCATTTGTTTCTGCATTTGTTTCTTTCTTACTTGAAGTTGGCTAATGAGATGAAACCAAAAGAGAAAACAGGACCTTGCTTTTTCAAAAGTGCTGCATTTCAGGAATCATTCTAAGGAGAGAGGTAGGGTAGGGAGTATGTAAAAGAAAAAGGAGGCAGTGGTTGATTTAAGTCTATCAACAATTCACTAGGAGAAGAGGAGCATCTCCTCCTAACACCTGCCTTGCATGCCGCCATGTCCCTTCTGTGCGTCCCTCAGTCATCTGGTAAATTAGCAGAGAGGCTGCTGGGGCCTGGTGCAGTGGCCTTGCATGTGCTCTATTGTGCACAGCCCTGGACGCCTCTTCTAGAGCTGCCGAAGAGCAGCTGAGGAAGGGTTAATCAGAACATACATGTCATTCTGGCAGGACACATGCTGGCATTAGCTCTGCCCCAAGGCCAGTGGTAGGAGGGAGGGCTTTTGAGATGGGGACTTATGCTCGAGGCTATTTAACAGTCAACACAGAAATATTTCAACATCGTAGAAAATGGGTATGGCCATCTCAGTGCAGATGGGCATTCCTGACTACAGCCCTCTTGCAGCTGGCCAGACCACATAAGGAGCTTTACCCCTCAAGCACTGCCTGAGATCCAGGCCTTCCTTCTGGACCCCTGGGATCAGTCCCATCCTTGAGAATGCTGTCAGGGCTGCTGCAAGTCTGTACCTCCTCTATGCCTGCTGAGGTGCCGGCAGGTGGCTCCAGGCTCCTGCTTCTGATGCCCACCCTTGCACCTCACTGTGAGGAGCCCCCATGCCAGCTGCGCTTGGGCTCCTTCAGCTTCCAGCTCACTGGCACATGCCACAGGCCTGTATGCCATTGCTTTCAGCAGGTCTCTCGGTGCTTTGTAGGGTGAGCCCCAGGCTGGGTGCTGTGGCATATTCAAGCATGAAGGCACAGTTCAGATCTGTAGTCTAGTAAGGAAGATAGATTTATGTCACTGTTCAGAATTGGGAAACTGAGGCAATCCAAGAATCCGGAGAGGGATACTGGAGCTGACTCATGCATGTAAAAGAGTAGTTTTGCTACATTAATTTTGTACTCCTAAACAATTTTTCTTTTGGGGATGGGTTCTTTAGAAAACATTTTTATTTTTTAATTGACATAATTGTGCATATTCATAGGGTACATAGTGGTGTTTTGATACATGTAACACATAGTGATCAGATCAGTGTAATTAACATATCCATCATCGCAAACGTTTATCATTTCTTTGTGTTGGGAATATTAAATATCCTTCTAGCTATTTGAAACTTTATAAGATTGTTAACTATAGTCATCCTGCAGTGAACACTAGAACTTACTGCTTCTGTCAGGCTGTAATTTTGTCTCTTCCTCCCCTCTATGGGGATGGGTATTTTTTCTTCTAGCACCTCAGTAACCTCTGCCAAAGTGGCCGTGAATGGCGTTCACCTGCATTACCAGCAGACGGGAGAGGGAGAGCATGCAGTCCTGCTACTTCCTGGGATGTTGGGTCTGGATATTTTTTATAGCTTTTACATGCTGTATCATCTATGATGCATTCAAAATATTGGTGCCAAATATTAATTTTAGTGCTTTGCTGAAATGTTTGAAGCAATATTTGCCACAATCAAACATAAGTGATTTAGAAAAGTAGATAACTTTCTGCTACATGTATTTTTTATTCCTTAAGTGCCCAGTTTTTCCCATGCAAGTACACTGTGAAACCACAGCTGCCCCCAATTTGGAGGGTGCCAGAGGTAGGGAAAGGGGTGTGGGAAGAAGGCTAGACAAAGGAAGAAGGCGAGTGGGTAACCAGCCATCCCGGTTTGCCTAGCATTGATGCATTTTCCAGGTGCTAAAACCAGTTTGGATTGATCACCCTGTTGTGGTTGATAATATGTTCAATTAACATAAGAGTTAAGAAAAAAACATGAAGTCTTTTCAAAAATCAAAATTAGATTAGCAGATTACCCTCTATTAATGTATGGGGCATAATAAAGCCCACTGGGTCTCAATCTCATTTTCAGAACAGTTGTTCAGATGTAGAAAGCTCAGGGGGAGTATTTCCAGTGATCTCAGGACATCCCAAGTTTGGTTTTAAGAGAGTTAGTATTGTTGCTTTATTTTTGATTTAGTTAAATCATTCCCATATATCAGTCATCCCTTGGTATTGTGGGGGATTGGTTCTAGGACCCTGCACAAATCCAAAAGTCCGCAGATGCTTAAGTTCCTGCTATAAAATGGCAAAGTATATGCATAACCTATGCACATCCTCCTGTATACTTTAAATCATCTCTAGTTTATGAATACTACCTAATAAATGCTGTGTCAATAGTTGTTATACTGTATTGTTTAGGTAATAATAACAAGGAAAAAACTACATGTTCAGTGCAGACCCAACCATCCATATTTTTAAAAATATTTTTTTGATCTGCAATTGTTTGAATCCACAGATGTGGAAACCATGGATGTGGAGGGCTGACTGTACTTATTTCCTTGTGATTTGCTTCTTTCTCCTAAAAGTAAAGTGCTAATGTCATTTCAAGTAGTGATGGTTCCTCTTGACTGAGCCTCAGCTGATTGTGACCCTACTGTAGCCCCCCAGGCCTCTGAGTCTAGATAGCGTTGGTCTCTTCCTTTTCCTAAAGCTGCTGTAATGAAAGAGGACACTGACTCCAATGGCCAATGGAAGGCTAAAGTTAGCTATAAAGCCAATGAATAATTTCCCAGCTTAGCTTTCCATTATTTCAGTATTGCAGTCATTATCCAGATATAAAAACTTTTACTAATTTAATTGTTGGTTATGTAAAACATTAGCATGATTCCAGAATTAAAAGCTGGAACAGTGAGATTCTGTCTCCTGTCCCATCCTCAGCATGCAGATCCCCTTCCTCAGGCTTCTCAGCTATCACAAAAGCAGTGCCTATGCTCACCTCTTCCTTAAACAGTTTTTAAGGTTTTAGTATTCTTCAGCTGTATCCATGTACGCCGGAAAGCAAACGTCTTACTGTTTATGAAATTGATCTTTTAGAAGGTTCCCTTTTTCTGTTTTCTCACCTTCTGCTCTGCCTTCAGACCAGTTTCGCAGCAGAAGTCGCCTCAGGGATCGCAAGAGAAGCCCCTGGGTCAGAACAGTAGATGTAGGCTAGAGATCCGTGGATTTGTTTTTGACTTGGGTTTTCTGAATGATTTACCTCATCTTGAAAAAGATATATCTTGCCAGGAAGAATAATGGGCCTTGATAATGTTAAATGATCCTGCACCATCTTGAAAGACATTTTCTAGTACAGCTAGTTTATCAGGCAAAGTGTTCAGTATTCATTGGTGGCCTGAGCTATGAGTCCTCAGAAATCAGTGGGCTTTAAAGACAAAATGCTGACTTCCCCCTGGACTGGGCTGTCTCAGAGTGGTCCTGCACGCTGTGTGCAGTGGCTGTGGGCACACCACACCTAGAGTGACCATGTGGCGGGGCTGGGGCCTGCTGGGCAGGTCCACCACAGGCTCAGGAATGTAGTTCTACTTGTTAACATAGGCAGTTTTGAACTGTTTTGATGAAGCACACTTTTATAATTTGATTTCTTCCCTCCATGTCCTCCCCCCATTTCAGTGTTTTAGTTTAGTTTTCTGTTTTTTAATTATAACTACAAAATAAAATATTTAGAGCTATTCACATTAGCTTAATAAAAAAAAAATCTGGAATTTTAGAATTCTGCTTTGAATAACTTGGACCAAATCTCATAAATTTTTTCATAGATAATATAGAGATGTCTTTCATTTGTAAGTCATTAAAAAAAAGAAAAAGTAACCCAGAAGCATATAATATGTATAATTTTATTTCTGTATAGTTTCATTAATTCTTTTTCTAAAAAAAGGAAGATTAAGTAAAGAGGTATTGAAAGTACTGAAATAAAAGAGGACCAAAGAATCAAGCCCTCGGTCCTTCTCAAAAGAGCCACCAGGGGGAGGTCGCAGGCAGATCCGAACTCCTGCGGGAAAGGCAATCGGCCTGAGCGCCGGCTTCAGTCCCTGGAAGACTCCTTTCCTGACCGCATTCCTGCTGGCGGCTGACTTTGAGTGGAAACTGGCTGCTTTGCTTTAAGATTGTTGTTGCTTCTGTTTTCACCGTAATGTGTTTGATACAAGGAAAGCATTTGCCTGGGGGTAACGGGGTGGCTGTTTTCAGGAAGTGGAGAGACTGATTTCGGACCCCAGCTCCAGAGCCTGAGTAAGAAGCTCTTCACAGTGGTCGCCTGGGATCCCCGAGGATATGGACACTCCAGACCCCCAGATCGAGATTTCCCAGTGGACTTTTTTGAAAGGGATGCAAAAGATGCTGTTGATTTGATGAAGGTGGGTCTCTTAGGGAGGCGCCCAGGCCAGGGAGGGTGGCTGGGCCTGTCTGCATTTATTTTGTTTTATTGTTTTTTCTTTCTACAAAGGCAATACCATGGGATTCCTGTAGAGAATTCAAAGAGTTCAAATAGATGTAAGGAAGAAAGTAGAAGTAGCCCATAATCCAGCTATCCAGAGACGCCATTACCCAGACTGTAAGGGTCTGCCTTTCTGGCCAGGGTAGTGATCATGCGACACCTGACGCTTTTCCAACTTACCATTTTCACTGAACAACTTGTCGAGGAGGTAGTTCCACGTCACCAAATACGCATCTCCATCAGTCTTACTCTATCAGGTGGATGCACTGTGTCTTACTTCACCCATCCTCTGATGGTAGATAACTAATTTAATTTTAAGTTGCCTTTTTTGTGATTATAAATAGCAGTGCAGTAAACATTCTATTGTTCATGGCCATTTTAGTTTTCATTTTTTTGCCATTTTAAATATTGTTGTGGACATCCTGGACCAAGCTCCTAGCACACTTGTGGGAGAGTGTCATACGAATTTAGGAAGCGACTTGTTGGGTGAAGAAGATGCAAATGTTTATTTTATAAGATAGTGCCAAATTATTATCCATGGTGGTTATACCAATTTATAGTCTTGGCAGCAAATACCACTAATATTTGTTAACTCTTTACCTCAAATTTTCCCAGCCATTCTATTCTTATTTCTAGGCAGCTTCTCGCAGATGTAATCTTTGTCCAGTTCCTTGGCAAACACATTTTCAGACCCTGTTTGATTCACCTGAGGACTAACATAACCTCCCACCACACCTTTCTCTGACAGCCCAGTTCTGGCAATTCTACCCACAGGTGCAGTCGGTGGCTTTACCAGATCCCACACTTCACTTCCTCCAGCAGATCTCGGGGTCCCCTCTCTGCTCTACAGAACTGCTCTCAAAGTCCTTGCTCAGGCATGTGCACGCTCGTGCACACACACACACACACACACAGTATTTATCATATCTGAGTATAACTGGTCTTTGTTGGTTCTCTAGTTCCTTGAGATTTATCTAACCAGAAGATGGAGTTCCCTCATAATTCAGACCCATACTATATACTTAGGTTTTTGTAACACTTATTTACACCAAAACTAATTGAGAAAAAACATTATGTCATCAAATGGTGGATGCTTGGATTTTTCTTTTACTACTAATTGATAGTCTGACCCTACACCTGTATTGATTCTGAACATTAGTGGCTCTTGGGTTCTTTGAGCAGAGGAGCAGTAACCTGTGCATCTTGTTGTATTTGTCACAGACGCTGAAGTTTAAGAAGGTCTCCCTGCTGGGATGGAGTGATGGCGGCATAACCGCACTCATCGCTGCCGCAAAATATCCTGCTTACATCCACAAGATGCTGATCTGGGGCGCCAACGCCTACGTCACTGCCGAGGACAGCGTGATTTATGAGGGTAGGTTCTGCCAACCGGAGATGCCGTGACAATGGATGATTCTCTTCTCTCTCCCCTTCTCATCTCTTATTCTGAGATATATTGACAAGTCATGTCTGCTTGCAGTTCTCAACTGCAAGGTAGGAAGAATAATGAGTTCTTAGAAAAGTAATGCAGTTTAACCAGTCTGAGTTTTAAAGCTATTTCCAGGAATGAAACTTTCATGACTCAAGAAAAGACTAGGTAAAAGCAGCATTTCCATTTACTACTGCCGCTGGTGAACTTTAAGGAAGGGAGGGGTGATGTGCGGTGTTATTAATAATTTCATTTAAAAGGGAGCATTGAATTCAAATATAAAACCTTATATTTTGTTTAAAGAATTTCTGTGCTATTCAGATTTTTTAAGGTTGTCCTTCGGGCTTTTCTCCAAGGTTTTTAGATGCACTGAAAACTAAATCCAGCCTGCCACCTGCCTTGGTAAAGCCTGGGCACTAATCAAGGAGGCTAGTGCTGTGCGTCACGGAGACCAAGCCTGGGTGTCCCCTCCGCTCCCAGCATCGCTGCCCAGGGCCTGTGCTGGTGGCCACTCCACGTGAGTGACTGTTGGCAGTCACCAGGCACCCAGTCATGGAACTTCAGTCAGCGACTCAGGAATTGCTCAGCCTCTACCAAGCTGCCCAGATTGAGACGACCAGGCTCTCTGGAGGGGGGAAGAGTGCACCAGGATCTGGGAGCTGCTGGGGCAAACAGTGAAAATTGACCTGGGCTACCCCAGTGCCACCACCTGCCAGCCTGGCCCACTGGGACCCTCCTTTTCCGTCCAGTAGCTTTTTGTCCCAAATGTGATTCTAATGGACCACAGATGGCCCTTCCCAGGCAATTAGTGTGACACAAGTCAGGTGTTTCCCCCTCTATATAAGTATCTGCACAATGTCTTTGATTTTGTCTCTTGACCTACATAGCCTAAGATATTTACTCTCTGGCCCTTTAGAGAAAAAGTGTGCAGACCCCTGCACTAGAATGTCACAAGTCTAGTCTCTTCCAGCTATTCTGCAGTTCACATGACTTTTCACTAAGCTACTAACGGCAGTGTTCTGTTGTAGAATCTTGGTTCTTAACAGTCTGTTTTGTAAAGAAATAGGAAACGCTTAGATGGTGAGTCTGATGTAGTTACCAGTGCTAATCTGTGTTCCTGCTTGTGCTTCCTGTGTTCCCACCTGGTGGCTGTCTCGTGCAGCGTGAGCCATTCCACTCTGTTGCCGCTGCCTCTAGGAGAACAAGCCTGGTGTCCCCTCCGCTCCCAGCATTGCTGCCCATGGGCTGTGCTGGTGGCCACTGCATGTGAGTGGCTGTTGGCAGTCACCAGGCACCAGGGAGGGACTTGTGCTCTCTCTTTGGTTCCCCCCCGCCCCGCCTGCCCCTGTCCTGTGTCACTGATCCCTCCCTACCAGATCCTCACTCTCAGCCCACAAAGGTGGGTACGGTTCCTCCTCCAAAAAGTTGCCCCTCTTACCTGTAGTGAATGCCTTCCCATTCTCTGTCCTTCCCCCACAAACTTACTGAAAGCTGTCTTCATTTTCTGCTTCTACGTGCTCTCCTCTCCTTCCTTCCTCAGTCCCTTCTGGTCCACCGCCCACTCTGTCCCCTTACAGCACACTCTGCTGAAACTGCTCTCACGGAAATAAGTAGCAGTATAATCTCCTTGTTGCCAAAGCCAATGGATATTTTTAAAGTTGCTTGTGTTTTCTTATTACCCTCTTAAAAGTCTGTTGGGTCTACAGTGATGTCCCCTCTTTTTTTCCCCCGCAATATTGGTAATTTGTGTCAACTCTCTTTCGTTCCTGGTCGGTCTGGCTAGAAGATTATCAATTTCACTCACTTTTTCAAAGAACTGGATTTGGTTTTGTTGAATTATTTCTACTGTTTTCTGTTTTTAATTTCATTATTTCTGTTCTTTTTAAAGATTTTTTCATTTTTAATTAGTATGGGTACATAATAGTTGTATATCTTCATAGGGTACATGGGATGTTTTGATACAGGCATACAATGTGAATTAATTAAATCAGGCTAATTGAGGTATCATCACCTCAGGCATTTAACATTTCTTTGTTAGGAACATTCCAATTCCACTCATTTAGTTATTTTAAAGTATACCCTAACTTATTGTTGACTATAGTTACTTTGTGGTGCTATCAAATATTATTCATTCTACCTAACTATATAGTTGTACCCATTAACCATCCCCACGTTATACCTCCCTCTATACTATCCTTCCCAGGCTCTGGTAACCATCATTCTACTCTCTGTCTCCTTGAGCTCAATTGTTTTAATTTTTAGCTCCCATATATGATTGGAAACGTGTAAGATTTGTCTTTTTTTGCTTGGCTTATTTCATTCAACATAATGTCCTTCAGTTCCATCCATGTTGTTGCAAGTGGCAGGATTTTTCTTTTCCATAGCTATATAATATTCCCTTGTGTATATGTACCATAGTTTCTTTATCCATTCATCTTTTGATGGACACTTAGGTTGATTTTGTATCTTGGCTATTGTGGTTAATACTGCAATGAAAATGAGAGTGCAGATACCTCTTCAATATACTGATTTAATTCCTTTGGATATATACCCAGCACTGGGATTACTGGGTCATATGGTAGTTCTATTTTTAGTTTTTTGAAGAACTTCTGTACTGTTTTCCATGATGGTTGTACTAATTTACATTCCCACTAACCGTGTACAGAGTCCCCGCCCTCCCATCCTCACCAGCATTCATTATTGCCTGTCTTTTTGATAAAAGCCATTTTAACTGGAGTGAGATGATATCTTATTGTAGTTTTGATTTTGCATTTTTCTGATGACTAAGGATGTTGAGCATTTTTCATACACCTGTTGACCATTTGTATGTCTTCTTTTGAGAAATGTCTATTCAGATCGTTTGCCCATTTTTTAATCAGATTATTTGATTTTTTTCCTATTGAGTTGTTGGAGCTCTTTATATGCTTATATTCTAGTTATTAATCCTTTGTCAGATGGGTAATTTGCAGATATTTTCTCCCATTCTGTGGATTGTCTCTTCACTTTCCTTTGCTGTGCAGAAGCTTTTTAGTTTGATGTGATCCCATTTGTCCAATTTTGCTTTGGCTGCCTGTGCTTTGGGGGTATTACTCAAGAAGTGCTTGCCCAGACCAATGTCCTGAAGCATTTCCCCAGTGATTTCTTTTAGTAGTTTCATAGTTTCAGGTCTTAGATTTAAGTCATTAATCCATTTTTATTTGATTTTTGTATGTGGGGAGAGATAAGGGTCCAGTTTTCCTAGCACCACTTACTGAAGAGACTGTCCTTTCCCTACTGTATGTTCTTGGCACCTTTGTTGAAGTTCACTATAGATGTGTGGATTTATTTCTGGGTTCTCGATTCTGTTCCATTAGTCTATGTGTCTGTTTTTATGCCAGTACCATGCTGTTTGGGTTATTATTTCTTGTCTTTATTATTGTCTTCCTTGCTTTGAGTTTTAATTTACTTCCTTTCTCCTACCCCCAGTCTCAAAGTAGAAGCTTAGCTTATTGATTTGAGACCTCTTCTCCTTCCTAATATAAGCATTTAATGCTATAGATTTCCCTCTAAGCACTGCTACATCTAAGCATTCTACAAATTTTTGTATGTTGTATTTTTATTCAGTTAAAAATATTTTCTAATATGTCTTCAGATTTCCTCTTTCACCCATGGTTATTTAGAAGTGTATTACTTAATTTCAAATTATTTGAGGTTTCCAAGAAACCTTTCTGTTATTGGCATCTAGTTTAATCCCATTGGTTCAGAAAACACACATTGTATGATTTTAATTCTTTTGAATTTAAGGTTTGTTTTATGCCCCAGAATGTGGTACTTCCTTGTTCTAAAACTGAACTCATTATTTCATGGCCCTTCCCACACCCACCCGTCACTGTCTCAGTTCCGGCCCACAGTCTGCCGGGCATCCAAGCCGGAGTCATCATCCCTCAGGGCGCAGTCCTCTCTCCCTCTGCATTTAACTCTGGCCGCATGCTGTTGGCGCCACGTTCTTCCTGCCTCTCAGGTGACCCCCGCCTCTGTCCTTCCCATCCGTCATTTTCCTGGTTCAGGCCCTTGGCCTCTCAGGGTAGGTTTATCCTCCAGTGGAGAGTTTCCTTCCCAAGGCAAAAATCTGATCCCTTAATTCTACTGCAGTGCTTAAAACCCTTCAGTGACCTAAGTCCAAGCAGCACGTCCGGCCTCGTCTCCCTTTTCCTTCATCCTTCTGGGGTGTCTCCCACATGGGGTGAGTCGCCGTTCCTGAAACCAGCTTGCCCCTTCACCCCTCTTTGCCTTTGTTTCTGCTGACCTGCCGCGAGCACTGGCCTGCGGCGGCCACCCCAGCAAGGCGTCTTCACCCTGACCCAGCTCCGGGGCACCTTGTCTGGGACAGCATCCCAAAGTGCCGAGACCCGATGGCGCTCACCCTTCTGGGCCCTGGGACTCTGTGCACATGCCTGCATCATGGCCCTTGGCCCTGGCACTGTCATCTTCCTACTCTCGCGCCTCAGTCACTGCAGAGGGAATGCACTGTGTGCAACGGCGCTGACTTTGCTTTGACTGTGAAAACAGAACAAAACTCCCTCTCCGTCTCACGCCCCTCTTTACTGTCTGACATATCCCTGCTTCCCTTCTGGGCCATCGTTTCCATTTCCCTGTTCCCCAGTCTCTCCTAACTTGCGTCAAGGTGGCTGTGACCTACCAGGCAGTGGAGACAGAGCCTTCATGTCACCAAACCCCCAGACACGCTCCTGCCCTTTGTTCCCTGACATTCTGCAGTGTTAGAGGGTATGCTCAGGATATGTAGTCATAGCGTATTTTTTTTTTTTTTTTTTGAGACAGAGTCTCACTGTGTTGCCCAGGCTAGAGTGCCGTGGCATCAGCCTAGCTCAAAGCAACCTCAAACTCCTGGGCTTAAGGGATCCTCCTGCCTTAGCCTCCCGAGTAGCTGGGACTACAGGCATGCGCCACCATGCCTGGCTAATTTTTTCTATATATATTTTTAGTTGGCCAGATAATTTCTTTCTATTTTTAGTAGAGATGGGGTCTCGCTCTTGCTCAGGCTGGTCTTGAACTACTGACCTTGAGCGATCCACCCGCCTCGGCCTCCCAGAGGGCTAGGATTACAGGCGTGAGCCACCGTGCCTGGCCTAGTCGTAGCGTATTGATTACACTCTCTTTTTGAAGCTTTCTCTGTCTTGAAGTTCTCGCCACCATGTCCTCCCGACTTACCCCTTCTCTCTCCTGCTGTTCTCTGGCTGTGGCACGTGCCCACTTCCCTGTGTGGGCCGTGATGTTGGGGTCTGCCGGGCGCTGTCCTCCATGCGCTGCTCTCAAAACCCGAGTAGCTGCACCCAGCCCCTGGCTTCACCTAACTCCCAAATCCCACATAGTCAACTTTTTTTTTTTTTAATAAAGACCACCTCTCACTATATTGCCTTATTCAACTTTTTATTCAATTTTCTTACCCAGTTACCCTACTTTAAATTCAGTCTGTCTAAAATTGAACCCATAATCTTCCCTCTAGACCTGTTCCTCCTGCTAAATTCTTTATCTTGGTAAATGATACCCACTGGAATATGCTATTTCTCCCACAAAAGGATATTTTTAATTACTATTTATTGTCTGCCATGAGCTCAAGTCTAACCATACACCATCCTTGTAGGGTAGCTATTGCTCAGCCTGCTTCACAGATAAGGAAACTGGGACTCCGGGGAGTGAGGACACCTGCCGCAGGGGCGCGGCCGGGAGGGTGGGCTCAGGCCTGGCCCTGCAGCCCGTGCTGAGTGGTGACCTCCACACAGCCTCCTCCTGCCCGCTCCGCTCTTCCTCTTGGCTTTTTGTGGACCCAACTTGCCCTCCCTCCTCTCCACACTGCTCTGATGGCAGTTTCATGGCATCTTACTTAAAAACCTTCAAGGAGGCCCCACAGCTTTCCAGGTAAAGTTCAAGCGGCTCAGCTTTGTTCACCAAGCGGTTGGCCCAGGACTGTGCCTGTCCAGGCCACCTCCCTGCACTTTGGCCTGCAGTCCAGCCACGTGAAACAGCGTGCTTTCCGCTTCCGGCAGCATGTGAGCGGCAAGCCGTGAAGGTGCACTTGCCCTCCTGCTCCCTTCCTTGCTGGCTTCTGCTGCCCTAGACTTAGCTCAAGCTCCGCATCTCGGAGGGAGCCGCCGCTGCCACTGCTCCCTCCCTACTGCCCCTTTGAGCCTGAAGAGCCATTCTGTGTAGGCAGTTTATTTCCACTGTTGCTATGGACATTCTTGTACCTGCCTCCTGGGGCACGGGAGGAAGGGTGTCTCCAGGGTCCAAGCCCACAAGTGAAATTGCTGAGTGTTGTGGGCAGATATACCTCATTACAAGTGACAAATTGTTTTCCAACAATAAATTTACACTTCTACCAGCAAGATACAAGATTCCTTATGTCTTCAATAAAAACTTGAAATTGTCAGACTGGCCAATTAGATGGGAGTAAAATGTTATCTTATTGTGGTCTTAATTTTCATTTTCGTATTACTAATAAGATTGAAAATCTTTTTATGTGTTTATTCACTATTTGGGCTTCTTCCATATTATATCTATTCATACCTTTATTGATTTTTAAATTTTTATTAGTTAATATTTCATACATATAATACCATATGGCCAACAGGTATACAATATGAAGTGTAACAACAAAACAGGCCAGGTGCGGTGGCTCCCACCTATAATCCCAGCACTTTGGGAGGCCGAGGAGGGAGGATCGCTTGAGCCCAGGAATTTGAGGTTGCAGTGAGCTAGGATGACACCACTGCACTCGAGCCCAGGCAACAGAGTAAGACCCTGTCTCAAAACAAACAATCAAAAAAACAACAAAACAAACACTGCAAGGACTCTCCACCCAACCCAAGACTAGCACATTTCCAATATTATCATGGTGTTACTAACGTGTAGTTTTTAAAAAACTAATCTAATTAATAACCCCTTGAAAGGTAGTTGTGTTGCAAATATCTTTGCACAGCCTGTGGCCTGTCTTTTCACTTTCTTTATGGACAGAACTGTTTAATGTTAATATAAGGAAATGCCATAATGTTTCATTTTCTCGTTAGCTTGGCGGTTGTGTTTGTAGGTTTGCCATCATGTTTGCAAGTGTCTTGACGCACCTGTCTTTTCACTCAGGTGTTCCTTCTAAAAGCGTCCTCTCCTTCCTAAGGTTATTTTTACAGGTTCTTTAAGGACAGCCCGTTAATAGTCACCTTAGTTTTTACCTCAGAGTATCTTTATTTCACTCTCCTTCTTGAGAGGCTGTTTGGCTGGCTGTGAACACACAGGGGGACGGTCACTTTTCTGTGACTCTGTGGCTCAGCTTCCTGTCTCACGCCCTGCCCCGGGGCTGAGCCTCGCCTCTCCACCTGTGTTTTCAGGTTTGCCCTCAACTTTTGCTGCAGTCTGTTTCACTCTACTGCGCCTCAGTGTGGGTTTCATTTTGTTCATCCTGTCTGGAATACGTTTGATTCTTGGTCGTGCATTCTTTTATCACTTCTAAAAACACGCACCGTGAATTCTTCCACTGTTGCGCCTCCTTCACTGCCCTTGTCTCCCCTCTGGTCCCAGCAGGCTTCGGGGGCCTCGGCTGGGTGTCTTCCGTATCTCCTGTTCTTCTGTCTCTCTGTGTCCTGTTCTACATAATTAATTAAGATTTCTTGCCCAGTTTTCTAGTTTTTTCATCAACTTAAAAAAAATTATGTTTGTTTTGTGATCTTTGTTTAGGAACTAATATTTGTTTACTCTTAAATCTGGAAACAAACAAACAAAACAGCATAGATTGAGAATGCTTTCCTTCAGAGGAGATTTGCATTTGCTACTCTTGGGAAGCAGAGGAGCATGCCAAGCTGGGGCCGTTTTAGCTCTGCTGAAACCAGGAATGTCAGGTTCAGCCCTCGCCAGCCACCGGGCTGAGGGCTGCGTCTCCACCCAGAGCAGCCTGCCTCTGGGTTCTTCCTTTGCTCTCTTTTCAGGCCTTTTTTCTCCTATACAAACACACTCAGACCCTCTCATACCCTAGTTTCCATTGATTGCTGCAACTTCAACAATGCGACAAAATTATGTTTTGAGAAAGATCTAGTTGTTCCCCTGCTAGAAGGCCTTTCAGAGGGTGCGGTCTGCCATACGGCCAAAAGGAGAAGCGTCTACAGGGAATTTTTTTACTGTCTTCACACTGTCGTGCTGGATTTTCTGTCCTCCTCTCCCACCCAGATTTTTCTTTTTCTTCTTCCCAAATCTCCTCCCCACCTCTTAATTTTTTAATTGCTTCTCCACACCCCTCATACCTTCACTATTGTGCAGAGCAGTTCGGCCGTCCTCAGCCTCTGTGTTCACTCACTCCGGCTGACCTCGGACAGTGTGAGGCAGTCAGAGGCAGGCACTGTCTCGTGGTGCCATCCACCCTGCAAAGGCAGGTGTAGTTGTAAACAGCAGTTTTGCCTCCGTTCGGTTATTCCAATTCACTGAGTGCACGCTGAGTACCTGCGGGCTCCTGGCACTGCTGGAGCCCTGTATAGTTTATTGTTCGATGGGAATTCATATCATTAGTGTCATATTGTCTTCCAGGTGTCCTGTTTAGCAGAAGCACTGCTTATTGAGAAGCTCTCAATAAGCAATATTTAGTATGCTCAAAAGCATTCGAATTTTAAAATTATCAGTGTGTTTAAGAAATATGGAAAATATTGGGCTAAGTAATTTTATTTGTTGATTCATTTTAAAGGTTGTTTTCAGGTATTATTCCTTTCCTACTAGTGAATCAGCTATAATATAGTTTGAAGTTAGTAGTTAAGCCTTTTACACCCATATTGCTTCAGTGGCAGAAATGAGAATGAATAATTGTATGCATTTTTCAATGTACATAAAAATGCAACTCAGCAAAAAAGTCCTCTTTTGCAAATAATATCACTCTTACTCAAGGGACCCTAATTAGAGAAATATTTTCTTTTATCGTATACCCTTAACAGGAAGCATTAAATGAAGGTCTCATTTCGTTCACTTGGTAAGTATTTATTGCAGGCTTGTTTTATGGGAGGCCCTGGTCTAGGCCCTGGGGTATAGTCAGAGGGCAAAGCCCGGTCCCTTAAAATGGGCATGTGACGTAGGCGGGGCAGGCGCTCAGCCGTGGGTACAGGAGACACTGCAAAGCAGTGGGAAGTGCCAAGCAGAGCAGAGGGAGGGGAGGGCCTGGGCAGTGGGGAAGGTGTTCCAGGCAGCCAGAACAGTGAGCATAAGGGCTCAGAGGTGGCCCGTGCTCGGAAGATGTCAACATAATACCTCAGTATGAGACTAAACCTATCCTTGTCTACACTTCTGTTTTTCAGGCATCCGAGATGTTTCTAAATGGAGTGAGAGAACAAGAAAGCCTCTAGAAGCCCTATATGGATATGACTACTTTGCCAGAACCTGTGAGAAGTGGGTGGATGGCATAGGACAGTTTAAACATCAACCAGATGGTAGGTTACATGGACTATTGAAGGGTTGCTCTGTGGATTTGAGAGGGAGCTTCGGTTCCTCCCTTTATGTTGCAGAGTTCCTCAGTGATTCCTGAGTCCACCCACTGTCCTTCCACACTCACGTGTGCATGGAGAATACTAGTTATCATGTACAGTGCAAGCTGTCGCACAGGCAATCTGCCTTAACCTAGTGATAGGACTGCGTGTCTAAAGGGTGATATTCTTGTGTCTTTAATAGCAGACTGTTCTTTTTTCCTTCTAACCCTTTGTGTGTGTGATGATAAAGTAATTCTCCAGAAGCCTTGATCAGTTCCTATTTTCTAATTCCAGAATGGGTAATTAGAAAACAAATAAGCCATAATATGTACATAATATGTACATATTTTTCCTATTTACACATTCAGATGTGTCGCCCCACTAGGATGCTCTCTTACCAGGACCAAAAAAGGAGGAAATTTCTGTCCTAATCTTCGGCCCCAGCAGAATTAGTATGAGGAGGAAAATACTCAGTTCTTTTTCCATCCTCAGAACTAAGTTGTATGATCTCAGCTATGAACAAATGTCTCCTGTTCTTTATCTGAAAAATTAACAAGATTTCCATCAACAGTAAGAGTTGACATCTTTAGGAGAAATTCTGAATTAAAGTTTATTTTTATACAGCCATTAATGTTTGTAATCTCTCATTTTTCTTTTCCTTTTTTTAATTGCTGAAAACAATAGAGTAGCTAAGATCTAATCTTGGAGTACATTGTTACAAATTGTGATTGAAGGATCAGTTTCATTAATCATTTCCTACATGAGTCATGTGTCAAAATTTTCACAATGAAAAGGACTTTTAGAAATGTTACTTTTCTGGTTTAAGTTGAAAACAGCACATATATGCCTTATAATGATCCTATTCAAATGCAGTATCCACCCATAAAAACGGGTCTTTGAAATGTGTTTCTCTTTGCTCCTAAAACCAAAAATGCCATAAAGCAGTGTTTGAAACAGTTCTCCATTAAAGAGGGTGACTTTTTAAAATGTAAAATTTTATGCCTTATTGAAGAGAGCAGTGAAAAGACAGGAAGATTTAAAGGCAGAAATAGAGTTAAATCAGTAATTCAAAAATATGTTTTGATATAGAGGATCTAGCAGTGTATAAACCATCTCACAGCAAGACTGCTGATAACTTATCCCCATTCTGTACTAATTAATTTGATAGGAGCCCTTCCTCCAAAATTATACAGTTAAGTTTATGGGTGCTCAGTTTAGGGGTTAATTGCACAGCTTTGGTGTTAGGTGGGCCTAGGTTTGAATTCTGGCTTTGGCCCTGGCTTGCTGTTGGAATGGATTTGAGCAGATGACTTAGCATCTCAAAGCTACAGTTTCCTGTCTGTGCCTGGGAGAAACTACCTACCTCATAAAGCTGTGGTGGGGATTCAGTGAGATACTATCTGTTCAGCTTCAGTGTAGGACCAAGGACAGTAAGTGCCTAATGAAAGGTTGGTCTTACTGTATGAAAGTACTTAATGCACAAATAACTGTATGTGCTAAATGAGTTGGAACATGCGGCCACCGTAAGCGCATAACAGATACGAAGTTGTGTAAGCAGTTCCTGACACAAAGTGAGCACTCAGTGGCTTTCATTGTCATCATTTGCTTATACATTTGGCAGGTGTGTATCATCGAAGGACAGGAGAGAGAAGCTTGAGAGGCCTCTAGTATTTCCATGGTCAACCGGTCCCCTTCTTGTGTAGCAAGCAGTGACCCCAGCTGAAGAGGAGGGGAGAGGCCCGGGCGGGGCAGGGCAGGGCAGCATGCAGACTGGGCCCGGCCCTCTCAGACAGCAGCACTTTCTAGACACAGGCAGAAGGAGGGCAGTGGGGGGAGTAGCTGCATTAGGATGCCAGCACTCCTAGATATGGCTCTCTTTATAGCCTCATGGCAGCCCCGAGGGAATTGCGAGTGTCCCTGTTGGGGGCTTAAGCTCAAAGTGGCTAAGGAGCCACCAAGGTCTCACAGACACAGGAAATGGCAGTTCAGGGACTGGAGCCCAGTTTGTACCAAAATTGCCTCAGAAATGTCCTTACAGCCCCCCAAAGGATGTTGGAGTGTCACAGAGGCATGAGCGATGACCTTCTTTACCACGTGTAAATTGCAGGTTCCTTGTGAGGTACGTGTGCTTGGAGGGCTGGTTGGTGCCCCTGCGACCCTTCGAGACAAGATTTCCAGGGAAAAGCTTTGCAGGTGTCAAGCACCCACCGCTGTTTTTCACATTGGGAACTGCCCTGTGTAATGTAAAGAGTTGCGGGGTTTTTGTTTGATCGATTTTCCCACTATTTCATATGAATTATGAATTTAAATCAGGCAAAGCCACTTGTTTACTAGTAGAGCTCAAAAACAAACAAAAAATAGTAGAAAAACAGAAAAGGAAACCCAAAGAAAGAACCCCAGGCACAATCGAATCCAACTACTGTTTTTACAGACAGAGAAACTGAGGACCCAAGAGGGGCATGGCTTGCCCAGTTGTGTTTCTTTTCACCTCCTAGGACCATTACACCAAAGCAGATTCCTCGTGGTGTTTGTCCTTCAGGTAGTATCTGCCGGCACCTGCTGCCCCTGGTCCAATGCCCCACCTTGATTGTGCACGGTGAAAAGGATCCTCTGGTCCCGCGATTTCATGCCGACTTCATACATGAGCACGTGAAAGGGTCACGGTAAGTCCAGTCACCACCTTAGCACTCCCTGCCCCAGAAGCCCAGAGTAAGCAGGAGAAGCTTCAGAAGGATAAGAAGCAGGAGAAGTTGGGGTTTTAGGGTGCATGCCCTCTTCCCCCCTTTTGCCAATGTCAGTCAATACTACTGCTTTATTTAGGGTACCACGGAGGACAGGAGCCCTGAACTGTGGGTAACGGATAATCAGAAGGAAAGGAGTTCTCAGATGAATGTCTCTCGTCTTTGCTGTGGATGGCAAATGTGCTAATAGGTGTTAGGGTCTATAACATTGCTGACAGCTTAGATTTATATCAATCATTGTTAACTGAAATAATTTCATATAAATTGGGAATTTTCAGCACAGTTTTATACTATTATAGAAGCACTAGCTACCCAGTAAAAGAAATTTGTAAAACCAAAAGAAGAAAACAGATTGCCCATGCTTGCCAGCCATTAAATACTATCATTACTGGCATTTTTGTACATAGATATAATCATATTCTATATTCAACTCTGAATCTTGCGTTTTTCCCCCCCACTTAAAATTATATTGTAAACTTTTTTTTTTTTTTTTAATTTTTTTTTTGTTTGTTTGAGACAGACTGTCACTCTGTTGCCCTGGCTAGAGTGCCGTGGCATCAGCCTAGCTCACAGCAACCTCAAACTCCTGGGCTTAAGTGATCCTACTGCCTCAGCCTCCCGAGTAGCTGGGACTACAGGCATGTGCCACCACGCCCGGCTAATTTTTTTTTTTTATATATATATTTTTTTTACTTGGCCAGATAATTTGTTTCTATTTTTAGTAGAGACGGGGTCTCGCTCAGGCTGGTCTCGAACTCCTGACCTCAAGCGATCCACCCGCCTCGGCCTCCCAGAGTGCTAGGATTACAGGCGTGAGCCACCGCGCCCGGCCAATATTTTAAATACTTTGGCTGATACAGGAGCCAGCTTTTGTTGGCACTTTTCTCAGGATGGAAATTCCAAGTTGAATAAGTTGATTGTCTCCTTTATGTGCGGTGGATTTGTACCCTGGGGGTAAAAGTGAGGGGTAACTGGGAGATCAGGAGCCCGATTTGTTTTTTTAGAAAATAAACATCCAACTGAGCCTTGGTCCCTTCCGAGCCTATATATTAATTTTACACATCTCCAAATCACTCAGGACGACTTCAAAATTCTACAGAATTCTTTTGAAGTTGGATTTATTAGTAACCTCCCTCCTCCCTTTCTTCTTCCTTTCTCTCTCCCCTCCTTCCTTTCCCTCCATGAGCCAGTTTCTGATGCCTGCCGAGGGCAGCACTGCTCTGATGGGTAGTGGTGGTCCTCCCCCTCCCCAAAGCCCCCGCAGACCCTCAGGGAAAGCAGGCACAGAAACAGCTGCACTGCTTCCTGAGACTCTATTCTGTGATCTCTTCAATAACAGGTTCTATGAGAATTCTTACGTGGAGGAAAAATGCTTCTTAGTCTGTGATAAAATATAATTACCATAAACCTTTATAATTTCTCTATCCATATAGCATTTTTTTAAATTAAAAGGCATCTTTTTATTCCACATACTAATATTTCCTCATTTAACAGTTCAGTCATGCATCAGAAAAATACATTTGAGCATGTGTAACGAATAATCCATTTGCTTGGAATATAGAGTAAGTGAAGAATAAAGGTAGAAGTTAGGTTAGGATTATATTGTAGGTGAACATAAAGGTTTAGTGGAGAAGTTTATAAATTTATTTAGTAGGCAATAAAAGATATTTTCAAACTAGACTTTTATAAAATTATAATACTAAGTCATGTTCATGGCATAGAATTCAAGTAGTATACTTATTAATCCTTCTGAAAGTTTTCTATATAATCTCAGCTTTTGTGTTTTATTATATATGTTTGCAGTGTACAAGGTGATGTTTCCATATAACATTTTATATTTTAAAAAGTATTTTACATACAATAGCTAGTTATACTTAACAACAAACTTATGAAAAAAATATTACCCATTTTACAGATGAGAAATCACGGTTGAGAGATGTTAAGCATTCTTTCAAGGTTGCATAGCTAGTAAATGACAAATCCTAGATTTTTTCCCCTCCTAATATAGTGCTTTTCCACCATTGCACAGTTGCCACTTAAAAGCATACTCTTAATATGATGATAAGATGCCTAGAATCATATACAAGGTGACCTGGTTAATTGTCTTCTAGCTTCAGAAATGACAGGTTTTTGCACACTGACACACTTAGTAAGTGCAGTGTGTGCCCTTAAAGAGCCGGTTCAATAAAAGTCAGCCTGTGAGAAAGTTTAATTTAGGAATTCTGTTCCAGACCCATCTCCTAGCAACAGAGTACATCAGTATGGGAGAAAAATACACCCTTACATGCAGATGTTAATTGTTTCAGTAGACTATTTTATGGAAGATTGTTTTCTAAGAGCAATAATCTTTGGAACAAATGGATTGAGGGTAAAGTGGCATTAGCAATAACTGTCTAAAACAGGCTTGTATTTTCTACTTACTACCTTCCTCTGCTGTGAGAGCCTTTTATGTTAGGCATGACCCACCATGGCTTATTTTGGACCCCACAAAAGGAAGGTGGATTCCTTGAATACCAAAATCTTACTGTGTTCTGTGCACCAGGCCGTCTAACAACAGAGGAGCAACTTGGTGTAGCAAGCTTGCAGTGAACTTGACATTTCCTTACCTTGCTAGGTACATTGTTTTAGTTAAACTTAACGGCACGGTCTATCCCTTCACAAGAAATACATATTATTTCTATTTCCTTTACCGAGAAATACATGTTATATTTGAAGCAAACATCCTCAGAAGGAGGCCAAACAAAGGGTGGAGCTGCTCCGCAGACCTGCTACTGGCTTGTGATAGTTTGCCTTTCCCTCATAGGATCTCTCGGAAGCAAAGAAGCCTTAGAGATCATTCAAGTTCAGTGATTTTTTTTTTTTGGTTTTGTTTTTTGGATTTTTTTAGAGACAAGGTCTCATTCTGTTGCCCAGGCTGGAGTGCGGTGGTATGATCATATCTCACTGCAGCCTCAAACTCCTGGACTCAACTGATCCTCCTCCCTCGGCCTCCTGAGTAGCTGGGACTACAGGTGTGCACCACCATGCCTGGCTAATTTTTTAAACTTTTTGTAGAGATGGGGTCTCACTATGTTGCGTAGGCTGGTCTTGAACTCCTGGCCCCAAGGCATCCTCCCATCTCGGCCTTCCGAGTAGTGGGATTACAGGCATGAGCCACCACACCCAGCAAGTTCAGTGGTTTTAAAATTCGTTTTTAGGTAGTTGAACAAACTCTTATGTGGAAGTCTAAGACCCAGAACACAAAGTGAGAGCTGCTCGGATCACGGCAGCGCTGGGGAGCAGCCCTCATGCCAGTTGCTGTGTGTGCTGTGTATCTGGCCCTCCCTCCTGGGCTGGAAGGCTCTGGCATCGCTCCCCACGGCCTGGTTAGCCAGCCTCGCTGTGGGCATGTCCTGCCGCCAGGCGTGGCATCGCCCTCGAGGCCAGCCAGGCTGGCTTTCCGGGAGTTCTCGCTGAGCAGAGGTTGGCCCCCTCAGACTCTCTGGGGTTGGTGTGGACAGGCCCTGGGAGACAGTGGGCTGAGCCAGTGCAGAAGAGGAGGTGACTGCGTAGAAGGTCCGGCCACATGTGTGCTCAGGTTGTGGCCCAGTGGGCTAGGGCTGCCGTGACAAAGTACGCAGACTGGGCCTCCAACAACAGAGATTCATCTTCTCACAGTTCTGCAGTCTGAGATCAAGGTGTGGGCAGGGTTGGTTGCTCCTGAGGCCTTTCTCCGCAGCTTGTAGACGGCCACCTTCTCCCTGTATCCTCACGTTGTCTTTCCTCTGAACCTGTGTGGAAATTTCTTCTTATAACGCCACCAGTCATAATGGATTAGGACCCACTCGTAAGGCCTCATGTCAAGTTAATTTTCTCTTTAAAGACTCTATATCCAAATAAGGTCACATTCTGAGGTACTGGGGGTTAGGATTTCAACATATTAATTTCAGGGGCACACCAGTCAGCCCACAGCAGTGCTTCTGAGGGCTGCTCAGATCTCAGGAAGTAGAGGCCCAGCACAGACCCAGTTCTGGGTTTCAGAGCCAGCTGCAAATGCCCAGCCCCTTTCCTGGAGGCTCTCTCCGTCCCTCAGGGCTCCCTTTGCCCACCCGAGTCACTCCGCCTTCAGCTCAGACTCACGTGTCTCCTCCTCAGCGAGGCTCCCTGGGCTCTGCCTCCACCTCATGCATCTTTCTGAGCTCATGGGCCTCCTTATTCTTACCTTTTCAATGGCTGCTGGTGTGGGGATGTCACTTTCCTCCTGTTGAACACCCCAACACCTACCCCCAGAGGTGGCCTAGAACATCTTAGGGTGCTCAGTGCATGTGGAGAGAGAGGGGCACATGGGAGCCAAGTCCCCATTGGTGGGCTGGCATCACCAGGCCGGGTCCAGAGAGCCAGGCCAGGCGGGAAAGAAGGGCCATGTGCACAAAGAGTTAGCATCTGGGGTTTGCGTCAGCTAGAGGGCAGATGTGGGAAGTGGAGTCTTGCTGGAGACCACAGTCAGTATTTGGGGTCCTGAGCAAGGTTCCTAGCAGTGGGCTTGGCTGGAGCATGCGCAGGGACTCAGGCCAGGGTTGAGCATGGATTCGTCACCAGCTGGGCAGCACATCATGTTTCTGCACCTCTGCTTCCACATGTGTAAAATGGAGAGCAGCATCTCAAAATATTTTTTTGAGGAATAATTGAGGAGTTCTTTGTACATTTAAGACTCAGAGCTCAACACACAGTAGCTGCCACTTTTGTGGATGGAATGCTGGTGTGGGTGCAGGTGGGCAAGGCCCCCAGGAGACGGGAGGGTATAGCTTGCAGTTAGGTCAGGGACAAGTTGCCCTCTGTCCCAGCTCACAGCACCATCATCAATGCAGGCATGTGGGTGTATTAGGGCTCTCCAGAGACACAGAACCAACAGGATGTGTGTGTGTGTGTGTGTGTGTGCGCGCGCGTGCGCACGTACTTATATAGAGAGAAAGAGGGGGTGTGTATGTATACTTAAGAGAGAGAAAGAGATTTATTATAAGGAATTGACTCACACAGTTATGGAGACTGACACATCCCAAGGTTGGCAGGGTGAGTCAGCAAGCTGGAGACCCAGGAGAGCTGAAAGTGTGGGTCTAGTCCAAGTCCAAAGACCTGAGAACCAGGAGAGGCGAAGGTGTAGTTCTAGTGTAAAAGCCGGTAGGCTTGAGACCCAGGAAGAACAGTGTTTCAGCTTGAGTCCAAAGGGAGGAGAAAGCCAGTGTCCCAGATTGAACACCGCCAGGCAGGAGGAATTCCTTCTTACTCAGCCTTTCTGTTCTACTAGGCTTTCAACAGAATGGACAAGGCCCACCGACACTGGGAAGGGCCATCTGCTTTACTCAGTGTACCAATTCAACATCACTCCTATCGAGAAACACCCTCACAGATACACCCAGAATAACCAAATGTCTGGGCACCCCATAGCCCAGTCACTGTGATACATGAAATGAAACACCACGATGGGGAAGGGCTGATGGGTGCATGCTCCTCTCCATGGAGGCCTTGGCCTTGTGCTGGGTTCCGTGGAGGGGGTACCGCAGGGACTGGGCTAGCTAGGGTGGCTAGCTGCTGTCCTCTGTCTGGACCACAGAAGGGAGGAAAGGGCCTCTTTCTGTAGCTTCCTTGACTGTGCAAGTCAGGCCACCAGTGGTAAGATGGCCCCAGTCCTCCAAGGCAGGCCAGTGGGAACCATACCACCAGCTGGGCTGCAGTGAATTGGCCTAGGTGAAAAAGATCCACACCAGTGACAAGGGTTTGTTTCCAGATCTGTAGAAAAGTGAGGTCAGCTTCTGGGGGGAGGTGGGCCCTGCAGGCAGGGCAGCGGCTGCAGCTTCAGCTCTGGACCACATGCTGCCTGGGGCATTGGGCTGCCTTCCCCTCTCCCACTGCCAGGTAGCTGTTCCCTGCCATCACAGCCCCCACCCCCAACTGCTTGCTGCTCGGGTGGAAGGGAAAGTGTCAGCTCCAGACTCTGCTTGTGGTCACATTGCAAGACTAACTCCAAAAAGAATTAGCCAGTGTTTGCAAAGTTGAGTCTTTTGTATTTCAGAAAGAGTGGGGTTGACCCTTTTTAGATAAATCTTACCCACAAGATTTTGTTAAGCCTCTCTTAAGGGAAGAATCTTCCAATTGGAGGTATTGTTAGTCAACAAATGTAAGTAAACTATGCTCCCTTGAGTCAGAGCATTTCTTTAATATGCTGTATATAATTAGAACCTTTGTAAGGGTTTTTGTACATTGTACAGTGCAATACAAAGAATAATAACAGACATTTGTTAAATGCTCACAATGCGCCCACAGACCCTGTGCGGTGTGCCTCATATGCACGATCTCATTTCATCCTTGGAATAATCCTGTGGGGTAGGTACTATTACTGTCCCCATTTTCCAGCTGTGGAATTGTGACTCAGGGAGATGCTCTGACCTGCAGTACAGACCCTGAGTTGGCCCAGACACATCCTAACTCTGTAAAGCCCATGCCTTTCACCCTGTGATGGCACCTCCAGTTTACACTCAGCAGCCACAGGAAGAAAGCTTCTGCTGCAGTCCGAGGGCCCCAACTAGGTCTGCACAGTCCCCGCAATTTTGCAAAGGCTTTGTCCTCCTCACACTATTTAAAAGTATCAATCCAGGCCAGGTGTGGTGGTTCACACCTGTAATCCCATCACTTTGGGAGGCCGAGGCAGGAGGATCGCTTGAGCCCAGGAGTTTGAGACCAGCCTGAGCAACATAGTGGACCTCATCTCTACAAAAAAAAAAAAAAAAAAATTTTTTTTTTTTTTAATTAGCCAGGCATGGTGGTGCACACCTGCAGTCACAGCTACTCAGGAGGCTGAAGTGGGAGGATCACTTGAGCCTGAGAGTTCGAGGTTGCACTGAGCTGTGATTGTGCCACTGTACTCCAGCCTGGGTGACTGAGCAAGACCCTGTGTCTAAAAGATAAAAAATAAAAACATGAATCCAGCAGCCCCTGACTGCCCAGAAATAATCCACTCCACACTGATGCATTGCTGAGAAAGCAGTGTCTGATGCGGTTTTGTTTCTTTCTAATGCTTGAGACATGCCAGCATTTGAAAAAAAGAGCTTCTCAGAAAGATGTCCACCCCCATCCCCAACTGCCTGGTTGTCCCTCGGGCTGAGGGGGGAGAGCCTGCTGTCAAGGGCCCTGGCTGGGGAGCTGTCCCCGCCCACCAGCTTTACCAGCTGCAAGGAGCATGTGGCTTGCCCACCATTACCTTTTCCTTAGATGGGGTTTTCCAGAAGGAGCAGAATGAAAAAGGAAAAGATTTAGTTTCTGAATAAAAAGGGGCAGTTGTTGGCAACCAGGTTTCGGTGGCCTCGGAAGGAATGACTGAAAAAGTGACAAGCCACATTGCCATCCAGCTTGGTAATGGAAGAGATCTCGGTACAGAGAACCAGCAGCCTACTTTTAGCTCTAATTAAAACGAAAGTGCTCGCAGAGTTGCTGGCAACTTTATGGGTTCAGAAATAATTTAGAGTTTCATCACACTAATCCGAAGTGAAGACGTGCTACAGCACATTCCTTATGGCCTTGTTACTATCTGTAGCTCTGGGAGTTACAGCTGAAAGTTCAGTTCAGTTGAAGCTGGAAAAAAGGTTCGAGTGAGGAAGGAAAAGTAACCTCCTGAGACTAGCATCTCACCTATGCCACCTCCACCTGGAAGGACCATGTCAGCAGAGGAAAAGTGACCACTGCATTTGCACAGTGGGATTAGACAGCTTGTAGTTCCTCAAAAGATCTGCAGTCAGGTCTCTTTTTCTAAAGGTGTCAAATGCAACAGGGAACCTGCCCCAGCACATGGGGGCTTACTTGTTTTAACCTCTCAGAGGCCTGTTCATTTCCAGCTGAGTCGTGTGTTTAGCAGTGAGGGGACTTCTTAGTGATGTTCCTGGAGAATGTGACTGTTCAAAAACCACTCTCCATGGAGCATGTGATTGAGTCCTTTTGTTATTTGGGTGAAAATCTAGGTCAACAGCAGAGTCCTGCCTTGCCTCGTCAGCTGGTATTTATGCATGTCTGCTGTGGTCCTGCTCCCGAAGAGGAACACACAGGGTTTTAAGTGTGGTGAATCCTGGGTCAGACATAAAGAAGGAAGGCCTTCTAAGGACCTTGAAATGACCCTCAAAAGGTGTCAGGGAGAATGACAATTTTCTTCGTACTCTATCTGTCCGTCTGTCTGTCCATCCATGCATCCAGCATCCAGAGCAGGTCTCCTATATTTTAATGAAGGGAACCTGGTTGTTATTCCCTCAAATCTAGAAATTACTTTTGGATGAGTGTAGAGAGCACTGAATGGCTAAAAAGAAAGGATTCACAGCTGTGTGCTGGCCTGCCTGCCTTATCAGAAACTAGCATATCATAGCCAGATTGGATATGTACAGAGGAAGACATCAAGTTTAGCAGGCTGGGAGTCCCTGCCTCACAACCCAGCTTAGTGCAGATTAGAGGATGCATCCTTCTGTGACCTCTCAGCATCCTGGACACTTGGTTCTTTTCTGTTTCTTAAACACGCCTTGAGTGTACCTGCAAACGCTGTTCCTTGTGTAGCGCAACTGGAATCCTACCTTGTGGTTGGTGCAGCTCATCCTTTTCTGAATAGCATTAACACATTGACTGCCACACTAGGAAAAAAATTCTCCCTGGGACCACAGTGTTTTATTATGAAAATAGAATAAAAACTTCAAAAACAAAATGATCCTTTCTAATTAAATGAAAAAATTGTTGCATCATCAATAAAATATAATATAAAAACTTGAAAATTAGTAATGTAAAAAGTAATGTGAAAACTTGAAAAATAGTTCATAAGGGTAAAGTGTTTTTCTTGACTTGTCAGGCTTAAGTGTAATTTAAAGGTAAACAAATAGAACAAAATTTATTGACTTCTATCATTTAATTCACATTTTTAGAATTGTCAATAGGTAAAGAGATATGTGAGTTATATATGCTTCATGAGGCCCCTGGGCTCAAAACTGGTGTCAGTTAAATACAACTTCATGACAGTTAATGTGTTAACATTGAATTTACAATGTTCTAGTTATTACTAATAGCATTAACTTTTCAAGGGCCTCAGAAAGATGTCAACAATATATCTTCAAGTTGATTCTCTTGGTACCCCCATCCCCGATGTGGCTGAGATGCAAGAGGCCCAGCATCTTCCAAGAACAGCTCCCTTCCCCCCAAGTCCTCCCCAGTGTTGAAAGTCAGAGAATGAGGCAATATGGTAACTGGAATTTTGCCTCAATATAGACCTTTTAATGTCCAGTTGTCATTGTAGACAAAATGGCTTGACCTTGAGCTTACATCCTAGAAGCATTAACACTTTTACCATTTCTCTACTTTTATAGCTAATAAATAAAATGTACAACTCAGAGAAGGCTGCCTTTGTTAAATAAATTGCAAACCAGTCCCATTTGATCAAAATTCTATTGAAAAGCAGAAGCCTTACGGGGACAGTGAGTGAGGTTTGTTCCAGTGAGGAGCCAGGACAGCTGCAGCCGTGGCTCCTGCACACAGGGCTGCTGACGCAGATCCCCACCCAAGGTCCGAAGGGGTTTGCCATTTGGTGGCTCGTATTCAGACTTATTCAGTAATCCAAAAAGGAAGGATGATTTGGACCTTGAACAGCAGGCTGTGACTTCTGATTTGCACTTTCCCACTACACAGATGCTACCCCAAGAAACTACCTGGTCCAACTCAGTGGATTCTATACATTTCTTATCATCTTTTTAAACTTCTCTCTTAAAATCAACTTCATTAAAATGGATTTTACAAAATGGGTTTTACCAGATCACCTTCCCCACTCTCGGGTTTTCAGTCAAACCATCTATTACCTGATTCGATTCTGAATACAGTATGTGTATCTATAACCATTAAGCGATTGCCTTATGGTCAACCTCCTGGTGGTCATAAACTCCAAGGGCTTTTAACCTCATGTCTACAGTCATGGAAAGTTGATACTGTTACATTTTCTCCCCAAGAGTGGTCATGGGAAATAAGTGGCCTTTTGTCACTTTAGATTTTCATGAAACGTTGGGGAAGGTAAGTGGTATTTAAGTGGCTTGCCATTGATCAAAAGTTTTTTCCCCCTCTTTTTTTAGGTTGCATCTGATGCCAGAAGGCAAACACAACCTGCATTTGCGTTTTGCAGATGAATTCAACAAGTTAGCAGAAGACTTCCTACAATAAATATGTCTCTGAGAACATTTGATTCTTGGTGGCTCTTTAGCATGGGGCTTGATCATGTAGCTGCCATTTATTCCAAAGCCTTTGAAACCTCTGCTGAGGCTCACAGCAGGTCCCCGCCTTCTCTGGCTTCCTACCTCTCTCTACTGTCTGACCTAATCAAAAACAGGAACAATGACAAATCGAAAATAGCCTTTAGCTTCAATAGCTACAAAAATTAAATCTGATTTTTTAACATTAAGTTGTGGATGTCTGCCATTGTTTTAAAAAGTAAATTCCTGTCACAATTTACATTCAGATGAATTTTAGGTGGAATATTTGTACATGTCTGCAATTTTAGGACATCTAGAATTTATACTGTACCTTTTATCTGAGAGGTCCAAGCTTCACTTGTTTATTTGTATTTATCCCACTCTTCAAAGAAAAGTAGAAAAACCAAATTCTTGCCTAAGGTTGATTCTACAGATTCATAGGGTACCTGAACAACCACAGTAGGTTTGCTGTATCCTCAAACCACTTTTTATGCCTTGATCACTTTTGAGAGATTACTTTAATACTTTGTGCCAGAGAAGATGAAAAAAATATGTATTTTCATCTTTCTGTACTAAAAGTGCAGGAATACTTGTAATTAAAAGTACTGAAGCATAAATCCTATATTGCTATTAATATTAAACATTGAAACTGTATACTTAAGCAGTATTTAGTGAAAGAATAAAAATTACTTGGGTGAGAATAGAGACCACAAGGTTTTATACACATGCTTTTTTATTAGTATAGATATCTTAACAGACAATACTGTAATTTTTAGAGGAGTTCCACATTATTACATCAACAGTGTGAATTTCCGACAGAGGCAAAACTGAGCACCATAGTATACAAATAGAAAGACCATGCTTGGGGGACAACAGAAGTTCACTAAGGATGCACGACTGATTTGACAAGTTCTTAAGCCTCGTCCTCACCCTCCTCCTCCTCGAACTCCCCCTGTTCGTCGGCCGTGGCGTCCTGGTACTGCTGGTACTCGGACACCAGGTCGTTCATGTTGCTCTCGGCCTCGGTGAACTCCATCTCGTCCATGCCCTCGCCCGTGTACCAGTGCAGGAAGGCCTTGCGCCGGAACATGGCCGTGAACTGCTCCGAGATGCGCTTGAACAGCTCCTGGATGGCCGTGCTGTTGCCGATGAAGGTGGCCGACATCTTCAGGCCGCGGGGCGGGATGTCGCACACGGCCGTCTTCACGTTGTTGGGGATCCACTCCACGAAGTAGCTGCTGTTCTTGTTCTGCACGTTGAGCATCTGCTCGTCCACCTCCTTCATGGACATGCGGCCGCGGAAGATGGCAGCCACCGTCAGGTAGCGGCCGTGGCGCGGGTCGCAGGCGGCCATCATGTTCTTGGAGTCGAACATCTGCTGCGTGAGCTCGGGCACCGTGAGCGCGCGGTACTGCTGGCTGCCGCGGCTGGTCAGCGGCGCGAAGCCCGGCATGAAGAAGTGCAGGCGCGGGAAGGGCACCATGTTCACGGCCAGCTTGCGCAGGTCTGCGTTCAGCTGGCCCGGGAAGCGCAGGCAGGTGGTGACCCCGCTCATGGTGGCCGACACCAGGTGGTTGAGGTCGCCGTACGTGGGGGTGGTCAGCTTCAGGGTGCGGAAGCAGATGTCATACAGGGCCTCGTTGTCAATGGAGTAGGTTTCATCCGTGTTTTCCACCAGCTGGTGCACGGACAGGGTGGCGTTGTAGGGCTCGACCACCGTGTCCGACACCTTGGGCGAGGGCATGACGCTGAAGGTGTTCATGATGCGGTCTGGGTACTCCTCGCGGATCTTGCTGATGAGCAGGGTGCCCATCCCGGACCCCGTGCCGCCCCCCAGCGAGTGGGTCAGCTGGAAGCCCTGGAGACAGTCACAGCTCTCCGACTCCTTCCTCACCACGTCCAGGACCGAGTCTACCAGCTCGGCTCCCTCTGTGTAGTGGCCCTTTGCCCAGTTATTGCCGGCTCCACTCTGGCCTGCCAGAGGGAAAGAGACTGTTAGACACAGAAACACAAGGAGTTTCAAATTCTCTCATTTTGACTGTGGAGGAAACGGTAGGACTAGTCCTAGAGTGGCAGATTCTTCTCTTGTATGCATCCTTGTTATTTATCTAAAAATTTTTCTATATATCAGTGACCCTCAAAAACACAAGACATCGTAATAAAATAAAAATAATTTAGTTCCTATGAGGCCATTAAGTGAGGAAGAAGATGGGGCTAAAAACCTAATGGGCATTAAAATACATGTATTTTAAACACTGACATCCTATAAACACTCAATTTGGGTACAGATAGCCAGGATGGGATCAGCAGAAAAAACGGCCCGAAGCACCTGTCCACACCTCTGGTCCCACCCTGGGCTTTGGCCTTGGGCTCCTTGAAGCGACTCCTTGTTGCTGCCCTGGTCCTTTTAAATCGCCCACAGCCTATTAAGGCTGCTTGAAGCTTCTCTTGCTCTTTCTTCTTTCCCTTCAGAGCTGCTCTGTACGGGGAGGGCTGCAGCAGCCCTGTCCAGGCTGACATTGATCGCTGAGCTGTCCAGAGGGCGGCCAGAGCCAGGACCATCGTGGACTGGGTGGGTCAGGCCAGGACTCGGGGCTGCCTGTGGGCAGCCTCACCTGGGCACTGAACACTAGGAACTGTGGCTTGCACAGCTGTTGGGAAGGAGGTGAGTCATCGGGCCAGTTCCCGCTGATGGTGACTACATACCGAACACGAAGTTGTCCGGCCTGAAGATCTGGCCGAATGGTCCGGACCTGACCGAGTCCATCGTGCCCGGCTCCAGGTCCACCAGGATGGCCCGGGGAACGTATTTGTTACCTGCAGGGAAGAAGAGCCCACTTAGACCTGCGGTTGGCAGAGGACCCTTGGGCAGGGCTGTGCCCTCTGTGGCTCTCACAGCAGAATTCTTTAGAGAAAATGCCAGCATCTGAGACAAAAGGAGAACAGGGGAGGTTTTCTGCCTGTAAGAAAAGGGAGATTCTGAGCATGCTCAGCCACGGGCAGCAGGCAGGAGTCCGAAGGAGCCATAGAGTGTATTTTCTAGCAGTTGACATTTTAAATGAATATGCAAGAAGCATGTCTTTGTCATTTGCATGTTCCTAGGACATTTTGCCTGCCACGGTATGGAAAGCAAGGTCGACTGGCCGAGCACATCCCAACACTCACCAGCAGCCTCATTGTAGTACACGTTGATTCTCTCCAGCTGCAAGTCACTGTCTCCATGGTAACTGCCTGTGGGGTCGATCCCATGCTCATCGCTGATGACCTCCCAAAACTGAAATGAAACAATCACATCATGCTGTCTGTGGCATCCTAAATGTCACCAAGGATGGCCTTGTCTTCCTCCCATGTCCTTGGAACAGCAGCCATTGCCGTCAGACAGTTTCTGCACAGCCTCTATTTCCTGCAGCAGCAGCTACTGCTGGGGGCTTGGAGATCTGCAGAGCGTCAGCCACGTTATGGCGACAGACTGGAAAGCTGGGAGGACACAGGAGGGGGAGGGGGCACAGCAGATGCCCTTCTAGGGGCAGGGGCTGCAGTGGGGAGGGTCTGCCACCTAGGCAGGGCTGAGTGTGGCTACATCCCTGCTGATGGATGGGTCCCGGCAGGACTGAGGACAGGTGGACCCCACCCAGCGGCTGCCTCCAGGGATCAGTGTTTCCTGCAGAGACCCCACGAAGCCCTCCAGCAGCACAGATCTATGCCACTGACCACAGCAGGGAAGGGCCGGGGAAGGGCAGACTGGAGCCTGGTGCCTGGGTGGCAGTGGAAGGAGCTGGCCCTCATGAGGGCGCTGACTCCATTGTGAGTTTGCAGCAGGAGAGGGGGCAGGGAGGTTGGGGTGGGCAATATGGCGGTTGTGAAAGAGACCCTGTCCTTGCACAGGTGCCCGCCCACATGCACGCACCAGGCCTGCTGCTGCCTGGCCACTGTGGTCGGTAATTACAGCCCCCACCCAGTGCAGTCACCTGCCGCCTGGCAGGCGGGAGACGAGAGCATCACGTTATATGTCATCACGTCTAGACGGTGCCGGTGCAAGGGAACTGATCTAACATCCTTGTGTGTGAGACCCAAAGGGAAGCCTCTATAACATCTGTCATTCCAGTGACACTGCATTTTTTTCATCCAAACGACATACAAAAATAGTCAAATTTCACATGAGGCTGCTGGATAAATATGACCGTAGCCCCGATCCAAGTTTCGGAGACTAATACACCCAGGGGAATGCTAACCGCAGCCCGCAAAAGGGTTGAGTCCGAAGGAAATTTAAAAGGCCTTGATTAAAGGCACAGACAGCTGCGTCGCCGCGGGCATCCTAGCAGGTTGAGCAGTTTCCTGGGCCCCGCCCGGCGGCCTCGCCGCAGAATGTGCCACACGGGCAGCCTGGGGCCACCGCAGCCTACCCCCCCCCCAGCCCCGGCCCCAGCAGCACCCTCGGCGCCCCCCGCACCCGGGCCTGCGGACCGCCCCGCGCGCGCCCACCTTGGCGCCGATCTGGTTGCCGCACTGGCCCGCCTGGATGTGCACGATCTCGCGCATGGTGCCGGCTGCGGAGCGGGTGGAGGCGCTGGCCCTCGGAGCAGTGCGCGCGGAAGCGACCGGCGAGTTCGGTGGCGGAGCGACGGGCAGCTCCCCGCACCCGCCCGCTCTGCCTTTAATGCCCGGGACCCGCCCGGCCCACGGTGACGTCATGGGGCGGGCTGAGGCGCGGGGGCGGCCGGCGGGGACTGCGGCACCGCGAGGGGGAGCTGGGGCGTGGTGCGGGGCTGGGGGCGTCCAGGCCCGTGGCCGCAGCGGCCAGGTCCCGGTGGGCGCCTGGCCCCGTCATTCGGCGGCCAAAAGCGGCGTCCAGCCCTCGGGCCCAGCCGGCCGGCCCTCCCCGGTCCGTGGGCGCGGCCGCACCAGCCCGGGGCCTTCCAGTCGCGCCGCAGTCCCTACCCGCCCCTGCCCGCCCTGGGCCTCGAAAGCGGCTACAGAGCCGGCCCGGACGCAGGGAGTGGGGCCGCCCCCAGCAGTGTCTTCGCCTGCGGGCCGGGGAGAGGAGGCATCGGGGACCCTTTGGAGCAGGGAGCCCGGAACTGAGGGCGCATTTTCCGTGGGGTGTCCAGGGTTTCCTGCATGCCGGGCAGGGTCCTGCATCCGGGCCCCACTCTGTCTGTTTCGAGTGGGAAATCTTGGCGAGCGTAAACGCCGGCGCGAGCGCAGCGCGGGGGCCGGGGGCCGGGGTAGCTGATGGGCAGCTGCCTTCAAAGAAACCGAGGACAGCGGGGTGGGCGGCTTTTCACCTCTCTATGGAAGGAAGATGGTCGGCTTGGGAGACCCTAGGAAAAGTGCTCGGTGCTGGATTGGTCGCGTGCATGCTTTGGGCTCTGGAGTGCTAGTAAAGGTCTCTTAAATGCGGAAAATTCTGCGTGTGTGTGTGTCAGAGACCGGGTGGAGGGAGGGAGAGGGAGAAGCAGAGGGAAGGCGAGGATGTGTCGCTGTATCAGCGCCTTGCCTACCTTAGGTCACCGAGTCCTCACAGAGCCTTACAGAGCTGCGCTGCCTGGTTCCACAGCCACTAGCCACATGTGGCTATTGAGCCCTTAAGTTGACATGTGCTGTAAATGTAAAATACACACCGGATTTCACGGGCTCAGTATGTTAAAATAACGTAAAATATTCCATTACTAATTTTTAAATATTGATGACCTGTCAAAATAATGTTTTAGATACATTGTGTTAAATAGCATATTTTTTAAAATTAATTTCACTTGTTTTTTTTTTTTACTTTTAAAAATGTAACTACTAGAAATGTAAAATTACATACATGGTTCACCTTTGCTGCTCACAGTATGCCTGTTTGTATTGAGGAGCCCTGGACTCCAGTAAGCGTCATTACTACCCCAGTTTCACAGCTACAAAGCAAGGATGAAAGCCCTGACCAGCCACGAAGCTGCAAGTGAAGGAAGCTAGATTCTTTGTACAGGGGAAAGCCAAGTGAGTTTTAAAGGCTTGGGGAGGATGCGGTAAGGACCAGCCTTAATCACTGGCAAAGATGACCCTACGTGGTGGGCTAGGTAACAGGGGCCTGGGCACGTCCTTTGTTTCCCAGCACATTCCAACTGTAAAATGATGATAATTATAGGTGCCCCAGAGCTGACTTTGTGAGTAGGAAATGAAAAGCTACATATGAAAGGGGGTTGAGTTTATGGAGCAAAAATGCCTCCGTAAAACCCAAGGTGATGCTGTCATTAGAAATATGAATCCCACTCACCGTGTTAATAGTTGTTCTGTATCAGAGGTGGAAACTAGAAGCCATCGGTGAGTAGCTTCTGGGGCCCAGTCGTGTCTGCATCAGCCCAGCTTTAGGAAGCCAGTTCTTCCCTGTCCTCCTGGCATCCGGGCCAGCAGGTGCCTGGTGCCTCCTCTCAGTGTGGGGATGGATTTCCTAGAATTTCTCCTCCTCTTTCCCCTCTACATGATGCTCCCTCCACACACAGCCCATCCCACTGGTGCTATTCCCGGGTACCCAGGGCTTGGCCTCCACCTTCCCCCACCCCCACCTCAACTCCCACATCTTGGCTCTTCACAGCCAGCTGGAGCCTTCCAGAAACTCCGCAGAGAATGGCCCTTCTCCAGGTAACATCACTGATTACACAGTTCCACAAAGATTTTCTGGAGATAACTGCTTCTTGGCCTTTGTGTTCTAATTCAAGGTGGAAATTTTAGGCCTTGTAGGAGCAAAGGATGAGACCTAGAAGGGACTATACTGGGGACATGGGGATGGCCCCGTGGAGTGTGCCCACACTGCTCTGTCCTGGCTCAGCCCTTCAGCAAGTCCTCTAACGTCCCTGAGCCTCTGCTACCACATCTGAAAAATGGAAGCTGCTTTTTGTTATGTTGTGAAGATGAGAGGTGCTGTCTGTGAACTGGCATTTAGTGAACATGCAGTAAATAAAGAAATGACAGCGTTTATTAGTGCAGGCCCAGGCACCTGAGGACTGTCTGCTCCGTGGCTTTCTGGAAGCGAAAGCTCTTCCTGAGGTGGCCGCCTCCTGCCTCCTGCCTCCCCGCTCCCGGCACAGGCCCCCAGCCTGCCTGCTCTGGCCCGCTCCTCCCCCAGCGCCGCCCGGCGGCTGTTAGTACCTGATGGGAGGAACAGAAAGGAGCCTGCACATTTCTAAATAACGCCTGCCCTGCCCAAGGTGACTCATCTGAGGGCTGTGAGTTCCTGCTCTCCTCCCCCAGTGTAGACATCCCAAACCCGCCACGCTGTCACAAAGCGACGCTATTTTGTACAGCACTGATGCAGACAATAACAGGAGGAAATGGAACCAACTAATCCTCTCCTCCCCAAAGCTTCTGAAGAGCTTTGGGGAAAAAGTTCACTTCCCCTCTACTCCCTCCCTTTATCTATTTTTGTGTCTAAAAAGGAGCAGCTCCTCTCACTGTTGGCCCTGTTGGACAGAGCGATGGGGAAAGGGACCGACAGCCTCCAGCCATGGGTTGCTTCCTGCTCTAGACGTGGTGTCACCACCGTGTTTGAGCTCTGCCACCCCTACCCTGAAGGCATGGTTGGGTGATGACGACAAAATTCAGACTAGAGAGTGTGTTCCCGTTGGAAGGCTTAGCCCTGCCTGTCTTTTCCAAAAGGACTCAGGAGCTTACCCTTCTGTCTGTCTGTCCTGCCCCGCTCCTGCCTTCAGCGGGCCCAAAAGGAAGGGTTCTGGTGAGAATGTTCTAGTGAAAAGTGCCCTGTGAATATGTGGCGTTGTGATACTATTACTGTTAATTGATGCCATCTCTAAAGGTGACAGATATGATCGAGTTGAAATAAATTTAGTCAGTCCCAGTAACAAGGTCCTGGAATTTTTATACCAGTTTCCTCTGCAGAATAATGAAAATCATCCCAGCAATAAAATTGTCTCAATTTTTATGGGACAATCTCGAATCTTATTTGTTTGTGCCTTCAGAACAGGCTCAGGGAACTAGGCACCCCCAACATCTCTTTCCCGTGAAACTCATTTAGTACTACTTTTTAATGGAAGAATCTCTTTAGGAGAAGAGAGGATTTTGTCTGAAGCATTTAAGGTGCTTCTTTTTTTTTAGAGTGCTTACCTACAGTATAACAGTCTGAACTCCAATTTACTTCTAAAATATCAGTCCCACCAAAGTTTACAAGTTTTCCCAACAGATGAGAATAATAATTTAAAGTAAATATATGGTAATGGTTTTCAGCCACTTTCTGGAATGTGTCATACCCCAGAATGTACCATTTTTACTACAGCTGTCAATCTGGGCCTTTCAAAACTGAAGATACCATTCCTGGTCAGATGTCAAATTCTCATTAAGCTCTTTCCCCCAAATATATAGAAATGTATATATGCATACAATATACACATGAATAACATGCATATTTTATATATATTTTGTGCATATGCATATTATATTCATTTATTTTTTATTTTTTTGGAGACAGAGTCTCACTCTGTTGCCCCAGCTACAGTGCCGTGGTGTCAGCCTAGCTCACAGCAACCTCCAACTCCTGGGCTTAAGCGATCCTACTGCCTCAGCCTCCCAAGTAGCTGGGACTACAGGCATGCGCCACCATGCCCGGCTAATTTTTTCTATATATGTTTTTAGTTGTCCATATAATTTCTTTCTATTTTTAGTAGAGACGGTGTCGCTCTTGCTCAGACTGGTCTCAAACTCCTGAGCTCAAACAATCCGCCCACCTCGGCCTCCCAGAGTGCTAGGATTACAGGCGTGAGCCACAGCGCCCGGCCCATATGCATATTATAAATATAGAAAATTTAGAAAGTACTAAAGAGCACAGTGTATCCTTCCACTATTCTCTAGATTTTTTTCCCACTGTCCATGTTTAATGTATTATCTTCCTTTATGTTTTTCCTATTCATGGGTTGTTTAGGTGTTTTTGTTTGTTCCTTTGTGACATAATTATTTTTGCCTCCAACATTAAGGATGAAGAAATACTCTATCTTCTTATGCCATGACTTAAATCACAGTCTCACAGATTCTCGGATGTATGTAACCTACTCCCAACTGCTACCACTCTCCCCATCTGGGCCATACCAAATTCTCTGCACAAACTGTCTCCACTGCACATGGCCAAGGCTGTTTACAGACTGGAATGAATCCTCTCCCTAGCTTGACACCCTTTCCACATTCCCTGATGGATGGAGAGCACAGGCCCTAGAGGTTGATGGAGTGGCTGCAACTCCTGACTCTGCCACTTAGCTGTGTGACTGAGACAAATTACTTAACCTCTCTGTGCCTGCCTTGCTTCATCTATAAAGTTGGAGTAATGATAGCACCTACCTCCTGGGGTTTTGAGAGGGCCTGAATGAATTAGTGTATGAAAGCACTTACAATACCACCTGCCCCACAGTAAATGCTATATAACTCTTAGCTATTATAATTGGTTTGCTATGTCCTTCCTTCCTTCCCTCCCTCCAGGGAGCTCTTCTCCTTAAATCAGGACTCAACTCCAGTGTCACTTTCTCGGTGACGCTCTCATTAGGCAAAAATGCTCTCTCCTCTTGCCCTACGCTGTTTTGCACTCACCTCCCCTCACCCTCAGCCCTAATCCCTGAGGTGTCCACGGCAGGGGAACTGCCCCGCAGCAAGGAAAGAGCAGCAGGACTGCTAAGCGCGGAGTTGGGGCACCGCCTGCATGCTCTGTCCCCAACCAAGCCCCCCAGGTCTGCAGGTTGGGGCCGGCACCCGGAGGCGGGAGGAACCCAGGAGAGGCTGTCCCCGTCACTTTCCAATTTCCGTCGCCACCCTGTCTGGACACAGGCTTTCCTCACACGTCACCCAGATCCGGGTTGCACGGAATCCGGGCGGGGCGGGCCATGGGGCCTCCCCGGCCACGCGGCGCACAGAGGGCCGCTCCTTTCTCCGGCGGCCCCGGGGCTCTCGGCCGGTTCTCCGTCGCTCTCGAGGCAGCGCGGTTACGGGAGGGATGGCGTCAGCACTTCCCGCCGGCGGAGACCGCGCCAGTCCGGGCGTGCCGAGCCCGGTGGCGCCGCCTTGCGCGGGAGCGCGCTCCGAGGGGCCTGCGGCTCCTGTCCCCGCCGCCCGGGCCGCGTCCCCGCCCCCCGCGCAGACGCCGCCGCTGGGCGGACCCGCCTGTCCCAAGACCAGGCTCTGAGCGGGAGCAGCGACCGCCCGCCGTCGAGCTCACTTTCCTGCTCGAAATAGGAAATGCCTTTTTTTAAAACTATAAAAGAATATTGAGGTACATTTTTAAAAGGTGCTTCCTGGGCCTGGAGCATTTAAGTTATGGGAAAATCCAGGCTCCTGGGGCCTCCTGGGTCGTGCGGCGCCGGAGCGTCAGAGAAACCCCGGCGGTGCGGTTCTGTGGTTGCCTCCTTTGTTTTCCAGCTAAATCCTGGAAATACTTGATTTGGCTGTGTAGAAATACTGCTGCTTGTTTATAATCAGTGATTATTTATGCCTAATTGGCATGTAGTACAAAAATAGTAATAGGCGTCATTTTAACTCATTTTGTTAAATTTATAATTTGATGCCACCCCATTTTGTCGCTGCGAATGCGACACTACTGATAGTTTGCTGCCAACGTAACATCCTGCCTATATGTACTATATTTTTTCTTAATTGAGAGGAACATTTGTTACGTAAGAAAATATTTAAGATGGGGGGAGTAAAGACTTCAAAATATGAAAACTGCAATAGTAAAATGATTAAATGTTTAATTAAATGACTGCAGAACATATGCCCATTAGTCAAATGCAACTCAACTTTTATATCATAACATAAATTATAATTAATGTAAAAAGTTAATCAATAGAAATTTAAAGATATCTGATAGGATGTGGGGGTGGTTTCTCCCAAAGTAACAGTACCAAGGACCTACAGAGCTCTGGAAAGGGCTCTATTCATCACTCCCGTTAGTGTCATTTTCTGGTTACAAAGAAATGAGTAGAATTTTTTTTAATAACTGGAAGAAAGGAGGAGATTAAAGAAGATGGAGACAGATCTGTGGGAGAGACATCCTCTGAGAGTGATTTAACAGAGCTGTGCGTGCTGGAAGAGGGAAGGGAGGTGCCCTTTGTGTGCCCAGTTAGCTTGGAGGGAAGCAGAGGTCTTGGGCAGGCATTCCCCTCCGTGGCCAGCAGGGGGCTCCGCAGGCCACGAGCAGCTTGGTTGCTGCACCTGTGTTGGGGAAGAGGGGAGAATGAGGCCTTCTGGTGAGTGAGAGGATAGAGAAGTAATGTGCAACCAGATATGTCTATGTACTAGGTGTTTCAAAATTAAAAATTTGTTAATGCATGAATACATGTGTACTGACATGATCTACAGATAACTTTTAAGGTGGGATAGTTTTGTAATTAATGAGGCATTATTGATCCCATTGTGATGCCAATAGTGGCTGTGAGTGGAAAAACACAAACTGTTTTTCCTCTGCTCTAACACTACAGTGATCAACACTGGAGACTTGTATGACCAGACGTGTAGGTTATTTCCCCACACACCAGGGAAGCAAGCAAGCAATTCTGCAGGGGACACCAGCTGGGTATCCTCTAATTCCATTCAATTGTGACACTGTCTCCCTGGAGATAGCAGCCAATCCCGCAGGTTAAGGACTCAGTCCCCAAGACTGCCCCTCCACTTTCAGATACCAATCACAAGCCCCAGGTTGTTTTACCTGTGCTTCTGACCAGATGGCTGTAAATCAGGGATCCCACCACCCCCTCCTTGGGTTTAATTAATTTGCTGGAGCAACTCACAGAGTTCAGAAAAACACTTATGTTTACTGGTTTACTATAAAGAATATTACAAGGGATAGAGAGGAAGAGATGCTCAGGGTGAGGTATGGGGAAGGGTGTGGAGCTCCCCGGCACACTACCCTCCAGGAACCTCCCCATGTTCGGCCACCTGGGAGCTATCCAAACCCAGTCCTTTGGGGATTTTGAGGATGCTTCATTAAGTAGGCAAGACTGATTAAACCACTGGCCATTTGTGATCAATTTAACCTTTAGCCTCTCTCCCTGCCCCAGAGGTAGGGGGTGGGCTGAAAGTTCCAACCCGCTACTCCTGCCTTGTTCTTTCTGGTGACCATTCCCCATCCTGGAGCGACCTAGGGGTTGCCAGCCACTGGTCAATGATTAGCACATAAAATGACATCAATTTGGAGATTCTGAGGATTTCAGGAATGGTATATTAGGAAATGAAGTTGAAGACCAAACAAATGTTTCACAATATCACCCTGACATAGGAGGAATGAAGCCGAGGGCGTCCACAGCAGGAAAGCGTGACCAAGGACAGGGAGAGGGAGCAGCGGCCCCAGCCAGATCCTGAGTCAGCCAATGAGCTGCCGAGTTGACCAGTGAGTCGATGGGAATCAGAATCTATGGAACAGTCTTAGATCTGGCTGAAAGGCCTTGATGGGGAAGCGAGACAAGACAGCCGGGACACACATGTCAGAGGGGAGTGGGAATGGGACCTCTGCCCTGTGGGGCGGACTCAGAAAAACTTAGGTTGCTACTCTGAATTTAGCCTAAGCTAAATCTGCCCTGTAGCCGCCTGCAGTTGCACACGTAACTTACTGAGTCGGGACTAGTCCTCAGTGCAATTGTAAGGTGGTTACACGTCCCTTTTGATTCTTTTTCCTGCCTCTTGCTACCCTTCCCCATTTTGGGCACACAGGCTCCACCCCCTAAAATCTGTACCACAAAAGTAATTTAATGCCAATTGATTAAGGCCTTATGCTGATGAATAAGTGTATTAACTCTTCCAAGAATGTTTACATAGAGCCATAGATTTTTCCTGGTTAAAGGAATCTTAAAATCATATGTTCAAAAATTAAAAGATTTTCCAAGGTTAGTCTATCTTGGTTTCCCTTTGAAAAATCCCTGACAAGTTATGTCAGCCTCGAATGCCTTGGATACCTCCCTTGACAAGGTACTCACTGCAAAGCCAATTATTGCACACTTGTGTGACAAGTACTTTATATATGTTTCATTTAATCCTCAAAATAACCCTCCGAAGTGGGTAAAATAAAACCATTTTCTGCATAAAGAAGCTAAGGTTCAGAGACTGAAATACTTGCCTAAGGCCATACAGCTAGTAAGTAGAAAAATCACTCGCTCCCTGGACCCAGGTTCATCTTGTTCCAAAGACCATGCTGTTTCCACTCCCCAGACAGCCCATGTGTGACAGGTGGGATTCTAAGGTGGCTCAAGAGTCACCTGGCCCCAGGTGTACACACACATTTTCCCAGTTCAAGCACAAATCTAGGTGCTGCTGAGATGGAATTCTGCAGATGTAATTAAGATTCCAAATCAGGTGACTTTAAGATAGGGCTATCTGGGTGGGCTCCACTTGATCACACAAGCCCTTTTTAAAGAAGGGGATTTTCTCTAGCTGTGGGTAGGAGAGACTTTCTTCTGATGGCTTGAAGGAGAGGCTGCGCTGTCGTGGGAATGCCTTGTGGCAGGGAACTGGGTCCTGCCCAGCACCAGTGTGGAAGAGAGACCCCTGTGCACCCCGTGGGAGCGCAGCCCGGGCTGCTCAGATGGGCGAGGACCTGCCAGGCCCCGCTGGACTCCTGGTCCACGGGAACTATAAGGAGATAGTGGGAACTATAAGGAGATGGTGATGTTCTAAGCTGCTGAGTTTGGGGTAACCTGTTACACAGCAATGGAAAACTAATGTGTGATTCTTCTTTGATGAATGATTCAGGTCAGGGCCCCCCACCCTGAAAGGAGGATGTGAGGGGAAGTTGGGGAAAGCTGTGTCCATTCTGGAAAGCACTGGAAAGGTCAGGGGAACAGAGCTGGGAGAGGGAAGGAGGGAACACGCCGCATCAGGGAGCAGGTTGCTGGGTGAGCGGTGAGGGCCCCACCCAGGGGATCTGTAAGAGACTCGTTGGAACTTCACTCAGAGTTGGCCCCCCTGAGAGGCAGGCAAGCTGGGCTATTTAGCTTCTAAGTTGTTAATGACTGGGGCCCCTTCCCAAGGGGCTTACCTAGCTGGACAAATGAGCCCTGGGGCAGGTCAGTTGTTGGCAGCAGGAGGTCGTCCAGTTTGGCGGAGCAAGCCCCAGAGGCAACTGGGTGAGGCCAACAGTGTCTGCTACAACGGCCTTTGCTAGGCAGTTCCTCTGCACCCTCTGACGTGTGGCCTTTGGCCGTGGGTTCCCGTGTGGCCCCTTAGCTGACACCCGTCCTGTGCAGGCTGCCTTTCAGACACCTGCAGTTTTCATGCTGCCTCACAGCTCTCTGTAATAGCGGAACATTCCAGTGCCTCCCTGGACCCCCAGTGAAATGAGATTTTGAATTCCTTATAATCTAGGGAGGCACTGGATTTAGAAGGGAATGAAAAGTCCGAAAATTTTCTCACTAGTTTGGTGGTCTTTGTTTGGAAGCCGTCATGACGTAGATCTGACCACATCAGCTGCCCGACAGCATCCTCGGGCTGGCGACTCACATGCAGCCGTCTCTGCGCAGCTGCTAAGAAACATTTCGTGCTCCCTGCCGTTCTGCTCTTAGTATTTGGATGCTAGGCAGGGACATGTCGTCTGCTGCGTGAGCTCAGGCACCGTGAGCGCGCAGTACTGCTGGCTGCCGCGGCTGGTCAGCGGCGCGAAGCCCGGCATGAAGAAGTGCAGGCGCGGGAAGGGCACCATGTTCACGGCCAGCTTGCGCAGGTCTGCGTTCAGCTGGCCCGGGAAGCGCAGGCAGGTGGTGACCCCGCTCATGGTGGCCGACACCAGGTGGTTGAGGTCGCCGTACGTGGGGGTGGTCAGCTTCAGGGTGCGGAAGCAGATGTCATACAGGGCCTCGTTGTCAATGCAGTAGGTTTCATCCGTGTTTTCCACCAGCTGGTGCACGGACAGGGTGGCGTTGTAGGGCTCGACCACCGTGTCCGACACCTTGGGCGAGGGCATGACGCTGAAGGTGTTCATGATGCGGTCTGGGTACTCCTCGCGGATCTTGCTGATGAGCAGGGTGCCCATCCCGGACCCCGTGCCGCCCCCCAGCGAGTGGGTCAGCTGGAAGCCCTGGAGACAGTCACAGCTCTCCGACTCCTTCCTCACCACGTCCAGGACCGAGTCTACCAGCTCGGCTCCCTCTGTGTAGTGGCCCTTTGCCCAGTTATTGCCGGCTCCACTCTGGCCTGCCAGAGGGAAAGAGACTGTTAGACACAGAAACACAAGGAGTTTCAAATTCTCTCATTTTGACTGTGGAGGAAACGGTAGGACTAGTCCTAGAGTGGCAGATTCTTCTCTTGTATGCATCCTTTTTATTTATCTAAAATTTTTTTCTAGCTATCAGTGATCCCCAAAAACACAGGGGATCGTAATAAATAAAAAGTGAATTTAGTTCATATGAGGTAATTGAGGAAGAAGATGGGGTTAAAAAACTTAATGGCTCAGTTTTTTTATAACAGGTTTGAAACAAGTTAACTTGCATTCCTGTGTTAGATGGGTGGAGTTGGGGGTTGCCCCAGTGTTTGGGACGTCTACATCACTATGCAAGCTAATAAACAAGAGCTAGAGAAAAGAACAAAAGAAAAAAAAACCTTTAATGGGCTTTAAAATACATTTTAAACACTGACATCCTATAAACACTCAATTTGGGTACAGTTAGCCAGGATGGGATCAGCAGAAAAAACGGCCCGAAGCACCTGTCCACACCTCTGGTCCCACCCTGGGCTTTGGCCTTGGGCTCCTTGAAGCGACTCCTTGTTGCTGCCCTGGTCCTTTTAAATCGCCCACAGCCTATTAAGGCTGCTTGAAGCTTCTCTTGCTCTTTCTTCTTTCCCTTCAGAGCTGCTCTGTACGGGGAGGGCTGCAGCAGCCCTGTCCAGGCTGACATTGATCGCTGAGCTGTCCAGAGGGCGGCCAGAGCCAGGACCATCGTGGACTGGGTGGGTCAGGCCAGGACTCGGGGCTGCCTGTGGACAGCCTCACCTGGGCACTGAACACTAGGAACTGTGGCTTGCACAGCTGTTGGGAAGGAGGTGAGTCATCGGGCCAGTTCCCGCTGATGGTGACTACATACCGAACACGAAGTTGTCCGGCCTGAAGATCTGGCCGAATGGTCCGGACCTGACCGAGTCCATCGTGCCCGGCTCCAGGTCCACCAGGATGGCCCGGGGAACGTATTTGTTACCTGCAGGGAAGAAGAGCCCACTTAGACCTGCGGTTGGCAGAGGACCCTTGGGCAGGGCTGTGCCCTCTGTGGCTCTCACAGCAGAATTCTTTAGAGAAAATGCCAGCATCTGAGACAAAAGGAGAACAGGGGAGGTTTTCTGCCTGTAAGAAAAGGGAGATTCTGAGCATGCTCAGCCACAGGCAGCAGGCAGGAGTCCGAAGGAGCCATAGAGTGTATTTTCTAGCAGTTGACATTTTAAATGAATATGCAAGAAGCATGTCTTTGTCATTTGCATGTTCCTAGGACATTTTGCCTGCCACAGTATGGAAAGCAAGGTCGACTGGCCGAGCACATCCCAACACTCACCAGCAGCCTCATTGTAGTACACGTTGATTCTCTCCAGCTGCAAGTCACTGTCTCCATGGTAACTGCCTGTGGGGTCGATCCCATGCTCATCGCTGATGACCTCCCAAAACTGAAATGAAACAATCATATCATGCTGTCTGTGGCATCCTAAATGTCACCAAGGATGGCCTTGTCTTCCTCCCATGTCCTTGGAACAGCAGCCATTGCCGTCAGACAGTTTCTGCACAGCCTCTATTTCCTGCAGCAGCAGCTACTGCTGGGGGCTTGGAGATCTGCAGAGCGTCAGCCACGTTATGGCGACAGACTGGAAAGCTGGGAGGACACAGGAGGGGGAGGGGGCACAGCAGATGCCCTTCTAGGGGCAGGGGCGGCAGTGGGGAGGGTCTGCCACCTAGGCAGGGCTGAGTGTGGCTACATCCCTGCTGATGGATGGGTCCCGGCAGGACTGAGGACAGGTGGACCCCGCCCAGCGGCTGCCTCCAGGGATCAGTGTTTCCTGCAGAGACCCCACGAAGCCCTCCAGCAGCACAGATCTATGCCACTGACCACAGCAGGGAAGGGCCGGGGAAGGGCAGACTGGAGCCTGGGAGGGTGCCTGGGTGGCAGTGGAAGGAGCTGGCCCTCATGAGGGCGCTGACTCCATTGTGAGTTTGCAGCAGGAGAGGGGGCAGGGAGGTTGGGGTGGGCAATATGGCGGTTGTGAAAGAGACCCTGTCTTTGCACAGGTGCCGGCCCGCTGCTGCCTCGCCACTGCGGTCGGTAATTACAGCCCCCACCCAGTGCCGTCACCTGTCGCCTGGCAGGCGGGAGACAAGAGCATCACGTTATATGTCATCACGTCTAGACGGTGCTGGTGCAAGGGAACTGATCTAACACCTTTGTGTGTGTGACCCTATGGTCACGTAAAAACAAATCCACGTAGGCAAGGAGGAAGTAATCAAAATACATTGCAATAGGGAGAGTGCTCTGGTCTCAGTAACCTGCAAGCATCCAAAATCATAGAAAAGGGTATTCTTTAATTAGGACAGGTAAGCACGTGTCACAGGAACTTTATTGGAGAGGGAACAGGTGGTGATAGGCAGGTAGCAAAATCAGGGCACTTCAACAGGAAACATTTTTATCTGTAGTCAGCGGATTCTGCGACTGAGCAGTTGAGGGGGATGGTGTGCATGTGAGTGCCTGGGGGCAAGCCAAAATTAGTGGGCCTGACCAATGTTTGGTGAAACCAAGTTAGTGGGTAAGAAATCAGCAACTGTGAACACATGCTCATTCCTCTGTTTCAGACAGAGTCTGTCATTCAGTGCTTTTAGAGATGCAATAACCATGATGGGCTCAGGTTGGTTCCATTAGGTGTCAGAGCTGGGCTGGCATTCATGTTCTCATGGGACCTGACAAGATAGCTGTGCAACAGAAGAAAGGGCATGAAAAAGGGCAAACTATAATACAAGTTGTCCCTTTAAACCCAGCCCCCACTCTTTTGGGAATTAAAACCTGCATTCCTGCCCCAGGTCAGTGATCAGAGGGGCAAGGGAGTGCTCTTTGTATCACAAGAGATGGCTCAACGGAATTGTTCAGGCAGCGGTCATGAGATTGTCTTCACTGGAGATGCTGTAGTTAAACAGTGATAGCCCAAAGCTGAAAACTCCCTTTATAGCTCTGTATCTCTGCATATAGATAGGCCCATGGTACCTTCAAAGACTCAAGTCTGCCATCCTCCTCATTTGCTGGTAAATTACTAACATTCTCTTTCCTTCTCAGACCACTCATCCTCATTCTTTGTTTGGCCACAGGGACAAGTACTGAACTTTCAGTAACAGAATTTGGCGTCCCAGGGGGTGGGCCCATGAGGGCCCCGGTGGGACAGCACCCGAGACTGCTGCCATGGCTGGAAGAGGCGGGGAGCAGCCAGGTCAAGCTTTGGTCTTCCCCAGTAGCAGCACCATCTTTTTGGGTTGGGAGAGTAAGGGACCACTCCAGCACCTGCTGGAGGAGACTGTTTAGCTCTGGGGAACTTCCGTCTCTTTCTTCCCAAATTAGAGGCAGCTCTGAGCAACCTGAAGTTTTTTGAGGAAAAGGAAATGGATTTGGGAAGTGTTGCAACACCTCAGCCACTTTCAGTGAGTTCCCTGGTGTGCACACCGAGACCCTTGATTCCACCCATCTGGGGGAGGCTTTCGGACCTTCCAGCCCTGTGGCAGGGCATTTGTTTTTAGCGGCTTGTTTGTAGGTAGAAGTCACGGTTGAGTGGAACTAGGAAATCTGGGGAATTCATTCCCTTTTGCATCAGGAAATGTTGGTTCTCATTTTAGAACTTGATTCATCTGTGCAGTTCTCATTTGTTTTGTAAGGCCTTGGCATTTGAGATTGTTTTTGTTGGGAATTCCCTGTATTGTCTACATGCCATGTTGTGTTCATTGTTGTTATCAACATGGGAGGCCCCATTTCTATTCCATCCAAACTCTTCTTGGGGAAAATTTTGGCTGAATGGCCAACTTATCGTTATAAGTCTATGTCTAAAAGAGAATGGTGTGATTGTAATCCAGTGTACATGCTGGAGTGTGCAAAGTGGCCACTGAATGGAACCTTAAATTATTATGCTATCTTACAAATGTAATTATTTTGTCAAAGTTCAGGTAAATGGGATGAGATCCTATATGTACAATCTTTCATACAATTGCATAATAATGAGGCTGAAAGGCCATGTGATAAAATTGGAGGGATTAACCAGGCTGGATCTCATGAACTCACTGCCCACTGCCAGCTCCCCACTTGCCAGAGATGACACCATGGGCTTGGCCATGCTCAAGCTCTGCTGTGGCCTCCTGATGTGGTGGTCATGGAGTGCATAACGGGAGCAGTGTTGCTCCCTACCCAAAGCTTGTGGCCAGCCCAGGTAGCAGCCCTTCATGGAGCCAGGTCTGGGGCAACTACTGCTACCACTATCTTGGCACCATGAGAGGGGCTGGAGAGGGCACAACTGGGACCGATTCTTCAGTCCCATACCCGCTAGGTTATGACTCAGGAGTGGGAATGATCTCTCCTAAGACCTGGCAGGGAACTCAGTTAGGCCAGAGGGCACACATAGCTGGGGCAGGGCAATTTCCATTATGGCAGTATCAGATAGGGGGCTTGCATGTGCTTGGAGAGTTGGAAGGGTATTATTGGAGTTACACAAACTGGGATCCTAACACAGATGCAGATGGTGTGAGAATAAATCTTTACCAAAAGTGTATTCTGGCAGGCCTCTGGAAGGGAGTGCCTCAACAGAAGAGTTTAAGCAAGGTCCATAAATTATAACAAAAAGCTAGTGAAGTTCCCTCTGAATTTTGGAATGCATCCATCAGGTATATTGGAAATACACAGATGCAGATCCAGAGGCCCCTGAAAATGTGTGCAGGATTAATATGAGCAGAGTGCTCCGGATATATGGAGGAAGCCCAGCGTGTGGAAGGGCCGATTGGTACGAATCCCTCACAGCTTGCTGATGGTGCCTTTAAAGCATATAATGCTAGGCAAGAACAGAAATTGAAACCTATGTGTGCTCTGTTAGCTGTGTCAACCAAGGGTCCTTTGAGACGGTCAAAGGGAAAGGGCAGAAAAATTTCGCCCCTGGTTGAAATATAATCAGTGTACTTTTTTGTAAAAAGGAAGGACATTGGAAAGAAAACTGCCCAAAATTTCAAAGGGCTCCAGGTAATAAGAAACTCCCAGGAGAGCAAATTTTTCTTTGAGTCCATGACTTAGATGGTGAAGGAGGGGGCTGGGGCTGCCATGCCGCACTAGTGGATCCAATCCAGATATCCCCACAGGAGCCCCAGCTGCAGTTGAGGGTGGGGACTCATTTAGTAGCCTTTTAATTGGTAAAGGAGTGCTACCACCACCAAGCCGGGTAGACAGAAGTGGCCCGGGGCCTCCCCACTGGCTGCTGCCTGGGCACCAGGTGCACATGGCGCTTTACGGGCCAGGCAGAGCAGCGAGGCAGCAGTCCGCAAGCAGCAGCTGGGAATTTGTCGCCTTGGGCTCAGCACATGGACCCCAGAAAGCCGCTGCCTCTGCCACCGAATCCAGCACACTTGGGCGACCAGCAGAAGCATCAGGAGCTGTTCCAGAAGCAGCAGAAACTCACCTCTGAGGCCACCATCAAGCTCCTGCTGGATGACTCCCAGGGCCTGGTGAAGCACACAGGAGGCTGCCGCTGTGGATCAGTTCACTTTGAAATTTGGGCCTCAGCAGACTTGCACATCATTGCAGCATTTGCAAGAAGAAGCTACCAAAAAGTGAGTAAGGCCTTATGGTTCTACAGGACCCGGGGACATGCAGAAAGAATTTAAATTCTCCATATCAACGAGTATAGATTCATGCAGGATCTGTCATTAATGATATTATACAAGTGACTATGAATGCTACTCAGTCACATTTGAATGGCAGGATCCTGGGACTAGGGTGGCTTTGTAGCACTGCTGGATGGTGTTGCCTCGGGGCTTTAAAAAGGCTCTCTTGTCTTGTTTGGTGAGGGTTTAGTGAGGGACTTGCAGAACCTGCAATTGGATCGATTTGCAAACAGCAGATTACTTATCTGGGATTCCAAATTAGCAAGAGAATGCTAGACAATTCTTCCATTTCCTAGGAATGGCAGGGTTCTGGCATCTGGATCCCAAACTTTGCGCTAATAGCAAAGCCCTTGTACGAGGCCCTCAAAGGAACAGCTGTGGAGCCACTGATCTGGACCACAGTCTATCAAAATGGCTTTAAAAAAACTAAAGCAGAGCCTTATGACCGCACCCTCATCGGGGTTGCCTGACTTGCAGAAAGAATTTGAGTTATAAATTCATGAAAAACAAGGAGTGAGCCTTGGGGTCTTAGTACAGATGCCGGGAGAAGTCCCTCAGCCAGTGGCATGCTTGTCAAAGCCACCGGACAATATTGTGAGTGGGTGGCCTCCTTGTCTCCGGGCAGTAGCAGCTACTCATGGTTTATTAAAGACTGTGTCTACTCTCAATCCTGCCGCCGTTACCAGCTGAAGGGAATGAGCCTTTGCAACGTGACTGTTTAGAGGTTCTGGAGGCTGGCTGTCCTAGCAGGATGGACCTGTCAGATCAGCCGACGCCAGAGCCAGACTGGGATCTTTTCACTGACGGGAGCAGCTTTACGGACAATGGACAACTAAACTTTTTGACTGGCTATGTGGTGGTCACACAGTGACGGGTGCTGGAAGCAATGGCACTGCCGCCTGGGACTTCAGCCCAGGACGCTGAGCTGATTGCTTTAACGAGAGCTCTTCAGTTATCCAGAACAAAAAAAGGTAAACACTTATATAGACTCTAAATGTGCTTTTATGATTATGCACGCTCATTATGATGCCATTTGGAAGGAAAGGGGGCTCCTGACTGCAGGAAATAAGGATATTAAGTACGCCACTGAAATAATGGCCCTGATACCAGCTGTGGCTGAGCCCATCCAGGTGGCCATCATGCACTGTCCTGGTCACCAAAAATGGGAGAACTTATGTTGCAAAAAGAAATCATGCTGGTGGCAGAGCTGCTAAGGAGACTGCTAAAGGTGATCTGTTCCTCGGGGCCTTGATACCCCAGCTAGATGTAAACCCCCTTTAAAACTAAAGACTGGGGCTCTGACATTTGGGATGGCACAGCTAAGTGGAGACAGAAGTCTCATGGACTCATTCTTCTACCCAAAGCCTTGGTTTGGCCTCTTATGAGGCACCTACATGAATGCGCACATTATTGGTGTGATGCCTTAATGGGTCTGGTGTGACCTCATTTAAGAGGATCCCATTTGCAACAGACTATTAATGTGCTCAAAATGATCCAAAGGCAGAAAAGTGACCTGCTGCACAGGGAACATACTCTTTCGATGCTTGGCAAATTGACTTCACTCAGATGACTCAATGTGTATTAGTAGATACCTTTTCAGGCTGGGTAGAGGCTTATCCTACCCAAATGGAGAGAGCATCTGAAGTTACCAGAATCCTTCTGAAGGAACTCATTCCAAGGTATGGGCTCTCTCCTCCATGCAGAGAGATAACGGACCCGCCTTTATATCGGGGGTAACTCAGTAAGCAAAGCTCTACATCTAGAATGGAAATCGCAGGAAACCCATCTATAGTGTTATAGGGTGCTGCCACTTGCCCTTCTCTGGCTAAGGGTGGCCCCTAGAAGCAGGCTTAAGTTAAGCCCCTGTGAAATAGTTTATGAGAGATCCTTGCTAGCACCCCGAGGTAAGTATGGTAATGTAACCATAAGTAAAAGAAAGCACAGTAAAGCAATATGTCAAATGAATGGGTCAGATGCTAACCACTGCGCATGAATTTGCCTCTTTTAGGTCTTGTGCCCATTGGAGACACCCCTCCACCCCTTTAAACCAGGAGACTGGGTATTACTTAAAGCCTGGAAAGAACAAGGACCCAAACAACACTGGCAGAGAAGTGGAAGGGCCCCTATCAACTCACACCTCGCTGAAATTGCCAGGACTAAAACCCTGGGTTCATCACACCAGAGTAAAGAGGTGTCCCATGGAAGAAGAAGACTCAAGCCACCAGTAGATGGCCCAGCCTTTGGGTGATCTAAAATATCTATTTAAAAAGGAAGGAAAAATGAAAATGCTGATGTTCTTTTTGGTATTCTTTCTTTGGTTATTTGTTCTGTCTACAGGACGGAGAGACAACTCCTTAGTGGGGGTTTCCTCTTCTGCTGAACTGTCTCACTGCTGGGCTTGTCATACTCCTGTGTATAATGTGCCTTCCTACACTCCGAATTTGCAGAAGCCGGTCTCTCAGATCACTTACAGGGTGTAACTAATAGCTCTGTGCTCAGAGGTCCCCTGCTTCTTTCTTGCCCAGCCCTGTCTCAGACATCATGTACAAGGTGACAGGAAGGGCCCACAATCCTAGCGGTGTCTTAGATACCAAGCGGGAAATATCTCCCCTATCAGGTATCCTCCATGTCACCTTGTCAATCCTCACAGCTGTAGTTGTTGCTTATGCCCTTTTCTGCCTGGTAATCTGTGGCATTGTTTATTTTTGTAAATCTACTGCCACAGCTTTGCAATGGCATAAATAAATATAAAACTTCCATCTGAAACATCGCCCCAATTCAGCAGGAAATAGCTCAGTCACTTCACTGCCCCTCCTCCCATAGATATGGAAGGGTAATATTGACAGTGGGAAATATGTAACAGAAGTAACGGCTGGAAACAGGGAAAAATGTAAGATAAGTTGTCTCTTTAACATCCCCCCACGCACTCTTTTTGGGAATTAAAACCTGCATTCCTGCCTCAGGCCAGTGATCAGAGGGGTAGGGGAATACCCTTTGTTCTTTGTACCACAGGAGGTGGCTCAATGGAATTGTCTGGGCACAAGTCACAAGATTGTCTTCACTGTCCTCATTGTTAAATAGCAATAACCTGAAGCTGAAGACTCCCTTTAAAAGCTCTGTATTTCTGCTCATAGACAGGCCAATGGCACTTTAAGACGAGAGTCTGCCATCCTCCTCTGCTGGCAAATTAATAACCTTCTCTTTCCTTCTCCTCAAGCCACTTGTCATCATTCTTCGTTCAGCTGTGAGAACAAGTACCAAACTTTCAGTAACAGCTGTATCATCTGAGTATGTTGGTAGACTGACAGGTATTAGAGGGTCTCAGATCAGGCATTTAATGGAGGTAGACCTAGAATGTAATAAAATGAATAATATTTAAGGTTAAATTAGAAAATAAAAACCAAGATCTGAGGTCTGAAGGGAGCCAGCTGAGAAGGCCCCAAGTTGTTGGGCCTAGAGTGTCCTTAAATGTAGGAATGAGGAGGACAGTGGAAATTTGGATTTCCCAGTTTGCAGTCTGAATATTTTGGCGATGGCATAGACATCAGAGAGGTCTATGGGCACATGTGCACAGCAGTCACTTTTGACAGCACAGTTCCAAGAGGCCGGTGGGAATCCAGGATCACACCTGTGCCAGGTAGCTGTGGAGGACCATTTGCTGGAGTTCGTTAGTTCTCTGGTGATGTTGGTGTCTTTGGTAAGATTGTCCGTGGTTCTGGCCATTTCTCAAGGAGCACAGAAAATGTGGGAGTTCTGACAAATTTACTGGGTGGCCAGGCACAAAGCTTGTCCACCCATGCTCTGCTGCAGCGTCAGTTTCCTCCCAACCTTCTAGCCTCTTGTTCTGTGGCTTCCTGAGAACCTGGTGGGGGAGGCAGGTTACCGCCTCTTTCTGGGGCTGGGATACTGTACTTTGGCTTGTTGACATAACAGGTTTTTATAGATCTTTTGGGTTATCTAGTGCCTGAAAAACTTAATGATTATACAGTAGTTAAGGTGAGAAAGGAAGGCAGTCTGGTTAAAGATTTGAGACGGGCTAAGAAGATTGGCTAAATAACAGGACCTATTTCAAATATCATGCATGATTTCCCTTTTTCTGTCCAGTCCCCTTCCCATGGGAGACAATTTGTAGATCTAAGAGGTCATATTCACTCAAAATTATACCCCTCTTCTAGACCATACTCCAAATCCTAAGGTGCCTGAACTGTCTTCTCAAACTGCCCTGAACTTACTTCTATGGCCTGTTTGTGCCTCTCCCTGGGTCTGTCCTCTGGAGGGTAGGCCATGCCCGCAGTGTACACCCCAGGACAAAGAGGTACCCCCAGGGTGACTGCCTATGGAGCGGGGAGGATGGGGTGGTTTGGATGTGTGGTCTAGGACATCCACAACGGTGCATCCAAGGCACAATAAAAGCTCTGAACAACAGTGTTTATCTGAGCTTCCCTGGGTAGTAATACTCTGTGCATATGGTAAAATGTTGATATGGAGAAAGCTACATGTCCTACTCCACAAGACACTCCACAATTTTTACTCTCCTGGACTCTGCCTTATGTACCCTTCCCTTGGCTGACTTGATCTGTGTCCCTTCCCTGTAAAAAATCAAAGCTGTGAGTATAAGACATTTCAGTAAGCTCTGTGAATCTATCTAGGGAATTATTAAACCTAAGGGTGATCTTCTAGACTCTTGAACTTGCAATTAGTGTCAGAAGTAAAGATAGTCTTTAGGACTGGTCCCTGTAACTTCACAGTTGGCTCAAACACTTCACGGTTGGTGTCAGAGTGGGATTCACGAGCCCTACCCTCAATCACTGGAACATTCGGTTTGAGAAGAAGAAACAGATGTTGGGGGATGATGAAGCCTTGAATACAGGGTGGTCGCAGGGTTGCCAATGGTACGGAAATAAAGCTGTGCTGCAACTGGTTACTAGAAGCAAAGTTACCAAAGGAACCATAACAGAAGTAAGGGCCTGAAAAGGGCAGAATACATTATAATTTGTCTCTTTAACAACCCCCCCCTTTTGTGAATTAAAACCTGCATTCCTGCCCCAGGCCAGTGGCCAGAGGGGCAGAGTAGTGGCCTTTGCTCTTTGTACCACAGGAGATGGCTCAGCGGAATTGTCTGGGCAGAGGTCACGAGATTATCTGCACTGGAGATGCTATAGTTAAACAGCAATAGCCCAAAGCTGAAAACTCCCTTTAAAAGCTTTGTATTTCTGCATAGAGATAGGACGATGGTACTTTCAGAGATGTGAGTCTGCCATCCTCCTCATTTGCTGGAAAACTAATAACCGTCTCTTTCCTTTCCCCCAAACTGCTTGTCCTCACTCTTTGCTTAGCCGTGGGGACAAGTACCAAACTTTCAGTGACAATTTAGAAATAATGGACCCAAATTCTGGGGAGATGGCACTGGATACATAAGGAAATGAAAAATAACAAACAAGCTAGTGCCACTCCCTTGGCTATTCTCTGTAGTAACTCAAAGGAAAGCAAGAGAGTACTGGGGTGGACCTGAGGCTGAGCCAAGCCTGGATGCAGGCTGGTCCCCGCTGGAGCCAGTAACCTCAGTGCTCGACCAAAGGGAGTGTTAAGCTGAAGCAACAGATAACCAAGATTGCAGGAGAGTGGCAGGGACAGAGGGGGAGTCGGGGATTCAGTGATCACTAATGGGATGAATCCAGCAGACATCGGTGGAGTCAACGCAGAGGTCCTAATGCAGCCTCCTCAGAAATGGGGGCGCTGATGGAGGCCCCTGCTTGTCCCCCAGTATTGAAGGGCTCTAAACAGATATGCTTTATTCACTTTAAACAAACTCTGCTTCATCATTTGGAGGAAGTTTAAAAGCCAGAAAGCAAAGATGCCAGTGAAGAACCTTACCGGGAGTCATGTGCAACAAGGTCTCGCAGTCTAATCAGGCTAAGGATTGACAAAAGACCCAAGGGCACATACACATGTGTGGGTAAAATGAATCTTTTTTTGTTTGTTTGTTTGAGACAGGGTCTCACTCTGTCCCCAGGCTAGAGTGCAGTGGCGTCATAGCTCACTGCAACCTCAAACTCCTGGGCTCAGGTGATCCTCCTGTGTGGGACTGCAGGCATGCACCCCCACACTAAGCTAATTTTTTTATTTTTTTGTACAGACTGGGTCTCTAGCTCAGGCTGGTTTTGAACTCCTGGCCTCAAGCAACCCTTCCACCTTGGCCTCCCAAGGTGCTAGGATCATAGGCCTGCGCCACCGCGTCCAGCTGCAGGAGAGACATTTCTAGAACTCCTTGACACAGGAGCCCCATGTGCCATGATTCCAAGACCTGTTGGAGTCCTAAGGGGCTATAGTTAGATAGGAGGATGTGGGAATGAAATGGTTGGAGCGATTAAGTGAAAGTTTGGGTGAAAATCGGAACATCTGGACAGACTTTATATCAATTGGCTGTGTCTCCTTTACCTGAATTTATTAAGGGGGTGGCTACTGGGTCTGGGGAATGCTTCCCTTACCTAGTATTGTAAAACAGACGTCTACGTGTTAAATGGGCATCAGTAAGACTGCCTGAGCCCACACAAGCTGTTGATTTTATGGGAGTCGTGGCACAGACTGAGCGTGTGTAATATCCCTGTGTGCTGTGCAGACTGGGACTTAGGGCAGAAGCCTGTGAGCGCCACCAACCCATGACCACCGGGATTTGGGGCCAGAAAACTTCCATTTGAAACACAGTTACTAGCCTTCTACTGGATGTTAATTGAAGCTGCCCTATGACTGAAGAACATAATCTTGAAACATGAAAAACCCATAATGTCTTGGTGTTGTCAGAGAAACACTCTAGGGGGGAGGAGAGTACTCAGAAAAGCCCCATAACAGGGTAGAATTGGTTTGTAGAGGATCATGGGACTGGGGTGATGCAAGGCGGAGACACTCGGGAGGAGGAGCCTCTCTTCCCTGCCACTGACTGTGGAGCCACCTGAGGCGCTGCTGGGCCCTATGAGCAGCCAGCTAGTAACCAAAGAGCTACTGGGCTTATGGGAGGTAGCTCCACGGTGAGCAGAAAGCATCCCTTTTGGAAGGCTGCCACCCTGATGGAAGAAGGCACAAACTGATCAGCTCACTGGGCTGAAATGCGTGCTATTTGCCACTGTGTTTGGGTTTTTGCTGACCTGTGGGCAGTAGCCAATGGCCAGTCCATAGGATCAGGCAGGTGGGCAATGGAAAACTGGCCTACATGGGGCCCAGCCCCATGGAAATCGCTGTGAGAATTTGAGGGATATGTTAAGGTAGGACATGAATCAGAAAGGGGTTAGAATTGCAGAGTGGATATCCTGGCCACTCGCTTGAGGCGGCCACCTGGGCCCGTGCAATGAGTCGGCAAGGGCCACCACAGCCATGCAGAGAAGGTTGAAGCCAGACATGGTCCTCTGGCACACATGCCAGCTGTTCCGTCTGCCAACACGAGACAGAGACTGCAGAGGCGGTGGGGCAGGTTCTGCAGGGCAGGGCCTGCACAGAGCTGCCAGGTGGGCAGTGCTGGTAGGGCCTGGAGGCTACAAATGGGTCCTCCAGGGAACCGGCACTTGCTCTGGTCTGGGTGCTGTCCCATGATTGATGCCGATGTCCAAAATACTACAAAAGGACTAGAACAGAAGATGTCACACCAATTTGGACCACTGCATCACATTCCTTTGGGCCAAGGAACACACCTTTCATCCTCTGGAAAAAAGTTTGGTAGAGACTTAGAACAGGCAACTGAAACATCTGTTGTCTGAAAGGGGTGACAAAGGCACAAAGAGCCGCCTGCGTGCCTGCATGCTCGCACGCCACGTGGAGGGGCCGAGGGAGTGTCCACGCCGGACAGTCCTGCCTTTCTGAGATCTGGGGAGGAGGGAGTGGGGCGCATGCCGAGGCGACTGTACAGTTCTCCACATCTCAACTCCCTGCCTGCCTGACGCCATGGTCCCGGGACCCTGGCAGCAACCACAGGTGCCAGAAGTGGGGATGGTCCCTAAGCGTGAAACTGTAGCTGTACCTTTAAGCCTTGAGGTCAGAATTCCTAAGGGGCTGATGGTGAGGGTTGTGCCTTTACCTCTTCTGGCAAAATCGGGGCTAACATTGACTGCAGCTGTATTTCCTGGCAGTGCAGAGCCCTGCCCTGCAAGTGGGAGCGGGCAGAGGGAGAGGCACCCGACACCAGTACAGTGGCCAAACCTAATGTCCTTCCCAAAGTGGAAACATTTGGTAAAATAAAATGGTGAGTGGAGAGAAGGGAAGGAAGCTGAGAGTGAAGGGATGAACACACAGTTTCTGCAGGAGGGGATCAGTGCTCACACTGTGCTTTAAGAAGGCTGAGAGCAGCAGATGATTTGTCTCCTAGCACAGTTATCCCAGGTGCCTGCAAAGGGGGGGACATGTTGCTGAGACACGTGATTTTGGAACCTGACTATGTCAAACAAAAGCCTGTGAACCTGAGGGTCCTCACTTGGGGAGACGTTCTGGTCATCTGTTCTGATGATGGACTAGAATAATCGCTGATGACTCGGTGGGACTCTGGTAACATGGTGCTATTTTCTGGCTCTGTTTTTCAGGTTACCAGACTGTGATATGGTGTAACACTGGCCTTATTACCAATAAGATTCACCTACCTTGTGCAAACAGGCCTTATGATAATGCTGATATTGCTTATCAAGTATAATGAGAGACCGAGTCAAAGCCTCTCCAGAATGTAACGAAATGGCTGCCTGAGGAGGAATTGGGCTTAGCTAACCATTACCTAACTTCCATGCCAACTAGCTCTGCACGGGTTTATCAGAGGTCCAAATAGTGGTAGATCAGGGGAGAAGAGTAATCAAATGAGTACAAAAACATGAAAATGTGCACACTGGCTTTATAGGATGGCTTTATTTTATTATTACTCTAATAAATGCTATACTAAATATAGATGCCCAGGCCGGGCGCGGTGGCTCATGCCTGTAATCCTAGCACTCTGGGAGGCCGGGGCAGGTGGATCGCTCTAGGACAGGAGTTTGAGGCCAGCCTGAGCAAGAGCGAGACCCTGTCTCTACTAAAAATAGAAAGAAATAATTTGGACAACTAAATATATATAGAAAAAAATTAGCTGGGCATGGTGGTGCATGCCTGTAGTCCCAGCTACTCAGGAGGCTGAGGCAGTAGGATCGCTTAAGCCCAGGAGTTTGAGGTTGCTGTGAGCTAGGCTGACACCATGGCACTCTAGTCTGGGCAACAGAGCAAGACTCTGTCTCAAAAATATATATATAGATGCCCAAAGATGATTATTTTGCTGTAAGAAAGCCTTGGCCAAATGCCAGAGGGCGGCCTGTGTAGCGAATAATTGATCTTATCCAAAGAGAGGCCTGGCCTGTGCCCTTGGCTCCTGGGAGGTGATCTCTAGGCCCCTGGAATGTCCTGACTAATAGGGATGTCTTTGCTTGGGGACCGTGGCCACTGGACAGCCTAACAATGTGATTTATGGTGGGGGCTTTGGGCCACACCGTATTGATTCCAATCTCTCAGGAACTGGAAGATGTTAGCCCAACTTCCAGGAGGGGCTGGGCACTGAAGGGCGGCCATGTGGGCAGTATGTGGTTAGGCCCCAGTAAAAACTCTGGACACCAAAGGCTCAGGTGTGCTGCCCTGGCTGGATAGGCTCTGTGCATGTTGTCACAGAGTGATGCTGGTGGGAGCGGAGTTGACACCGCGCAGGACTCCTGCAGGGGAAACCTCTATGCTTGGGCTCCACCTCATGTGTCCTTTCCCTTGGCTGATATTAACCTGCGTACTTTCCCTGTAATAAACCACAACTGTGGGTATAACAGCTTTCAGTCCTTCTAGAAAATTATTGAACCTGAGGGTGGTTTTAGGAACCTCCCAAATTTTCACTTAGTGTCAGAAGTGGGAGCAGAGAAGACTATGTGGATGCTGGGTGCCCCTAAAACTTCATGGGTGGTCCTAGCTTGTTCAGGGGTTGAAGTGAATGTTTACACACCAAATGCTGAAGCCCAGCCCCAGCCCTCAGCGTGCTGGCAGCCAGGCATAAAGAGCAGGACACTGGCATGTTTCCTCTGGGGAATATGGTCAGCTTACAAAGAAAGACCGAATGATAATGACTATATCAGCTTTTGCTGTGTGGAAAACCACTCCAATATTCGGTGGATGAAGACAAAGCACTTATTAATCACAGCTTTCCAGGTTGCCTGAGTGGCTTCTCTGTTCTGGGCCAGTGCATTTGGGGCCTGCTGTCCTAGGAGAGAGAGCCTTGCTGTCATCTCTGGTGGTTTGGCTTGACGTCAGCTGGAAAAACAGCCACGTTGCTTTCATCATCCATCAGGCTAATCTAGGCTTTCATGGTGGCAAAGGGTCTCCAGCTGCAGGAGGGGGCAGGCCCCAGGTCACATATGCTTTTCCTACCCTCGGTTACATCCCATCTGCTAAAGCAAATCATGTGGCCAAACCTAGGTTCAAGAGATGGAGAAACAGGCTCCAGCTCTTGACTGATAGCGTGGCAGAGTCACATTGCAAAGGAGTGTGTAATCAGTGAGGTTCTCCAGAGACAGAACCAACAGAGCTTGAAATCTGTAGGGCAGCCCAGCAGGCTGGAACCCCAGGCAAGATTTCTATGTTACAGTCTTCAAAGAACTCTTCTCCAGGAAATCTGTTACTGCTTCTAAGGTCTTCTTCAACTGACTGAATGAGTTTTATCCACATTATGGAGAGTAATCTGTTATATTTAAAGCAAATTGATCGTAAATGTCAATCATGTCTACGAAATACCTTCACAGTAACACGTAGACTATTGTTCAACCGAACAGCTGGGTACCATAGCCTCGCCAAACTGACACATAAAATGTCACCGTGACAGAGTGGGTTCAGGGATGGCAGGAATTGGTGGCTATCGTTCCGTCTGTGCACTGGCACCCGGAAACCACCAAACGGATCACCCATCCTTCATCCAGCGAGCCTCGCAGTCGAACAGCCCTGTGGGCACAGAGGTTCCGATTAGCCCTTTGGTGGTGCCTCCCCCTTTCAGATGAGCAGGCAGCCGAAGACCACCCGACACCTGCAGAAAGCCTCCAGCATCAGAGACCCAAACACACAAAGGGAAAAAGGGAACATGGAAGAAATTATGTAGGGAGAAGAAAACATCTTTTAAAACCTCATGCATCTCCTCAGGTAAGAGGAAATAGTGAATTCACAAAATAAGAATGGGATGATATAAAAAATAAAATTTGGAAAATGAAAAGTTCTTGGGAACTACAGAATATAAGAGTGCAGGTGAAAGCTTCATGGAGACCTTGGCAGATACATCAAACAAATCTTCCAGATGGTGCAGTGAGAAGAGAAGGGGACGGGAAATAGAGAAAGGACGAGACTAGCCCAGAATGTCTAACATCAGGTGCACAGGAACGTCACAGAGAAGAATTGGAAGAGAGACATGATCATATAAATATATCCAGAAAAATGACTGAAGAATGAGTTTCCAGATGTAATTCCATAGGGTGGAGTCCATCACCTTCTTACAGTCTGAATGCATGGTGCAGCTACTTTGAGATTAATCGTCTCAGGTTGGTTCCTCAGGAAACAGACGTGGAGAGATTTGTGCATGAAGGATTAAAGGATGAGGGATCAGATGGAGATACCAGGAGTCAGACTGTGCGGTCCCAGGAGTGGCCTCAGCCAATCCCAAGGGTGCTCTGGATCTCAGAGGACCCTTCAAAGGGTCCCAAATTGAGGCAGAGACTAAACCTGCACCTCCCGCTGAGCAGCCCTGGCAGGCGAGCTGTTCCAAGGGCCCGCAGTGCTGGGTGGGGCTGTGCTCTCCTGCTGAAGGCAGCTCTGAGACAGGGGCACTCTGAGGGCTAGCAGTGGCCCCCAACTGCCAGCAGCTGGGGAGATGAGCACTTCACTGCCCTGAAGGGGGAGTCTGGCATGTCCACATAGCACCTGCTTTGTTCATTAAACTGGAAACTTCTAGCTTTAACTTCTTTGAAGTCTTTAATGCACAGCTGGTCAACAACCCCTAACCATGCTGCAGACTTTGATAGTAGTCTGCTTGCAGACAGGGTGTGTGGGCTGGGTGGGGGGCCCCAGCCCTGATCAGGGTGCTGAAGCCGGGGTGTCGCAGGGCCCGGTGCTGCCTGTGCTGGGGGCAGTGTGGAGTATCGCTAATTCTGAGGGGCGGCTTTGAAAGGCCTATTGTTGCTGCACACGTTGGTGACATGGATTTTATCAGTAATAATGCTGCCATTTTGCTGTTGCTATGTCTGATCCACATCCATCTCTCATTTGGTCCAAACTCAAGCAGAGAAGAAGAGAATGTTCTTTATGAGGTCCTGCAACCCCTACTATGTGGCTACGCTTATTCAAAGGGCATCTATAAAACATTACATTTTAACAATTTCAAATTTACAGAAATAATGAATTAGAAGTGTCTGCATCTTAAATGATTTTTCCACTTACAAAAGACTGATCCTCTAACACCACATAATGAACTTTCTCAGTAAGTTTTAAACACCATTGCAGTTAAAAAAATTGAGTTAACTTCTCATTCATTACCAAAGTTGTTTCTATATCATATCTATATCCTATTCATTCAGTGGCACCTGGTAAGTGCAGCAAGACGGTGAGTGAGGTGGGTGGGAGAGAAGGGAGGAAGTCCACACTGAGCCCCTCCTGAGTTCTGCAGCCAGCTATAGTCCACACACACACACACAAACACACACACACACACACACACACACACACAGTCGATACTGTCTCCTCCTTACATGTGAGGAAACTGGTTCTGAGGGGTTAATAAAATGGCCTGGCCCCACACAATACCAGCCCCCAAATCAGCAATTGCAGCCCCTGCTTCCTGACAGCACATTTTCTGAAGTTTCACACGAGCTGTTTCCTAGGTAACCACCACCCAGCCCCCAGGACTGTCTGCATAAACAGGGAGGGAGCCGGAGCCAGCCAGCACCTCCCGGCTCCTGCAGCACCAGTAGTGCAGCCCTTTGTCCGGGTGTTAATGTGGCGAAAACACAGTGCCCGGAAGCTTGTCCGTGGGATTCTATTTCAAATGAGATATTTCCACTCCCTGAAAAACCCAATTCATTGAGAATCTCGCCTGTCAGCACATTGGGCTGGTTTCTATTTTTATTCACTCCCCTGCTTTTTCCTTTTCTCTCAGGCTTTTTGTTCTTGCAGCAGTAGCCCAACAGCCGTAGCACTCCTTATTCACACGAGCCTGTGCCCTTTGAGAAACCCCGGCATCTCTGCAACTCCCCACTCCCACTGTGGGCAAAGGGCTCTGCAGAGTAGCCGGGACAGGACCAGGGCTGGCATCCTGGTGTGGCATCTTTGCTTGCTGTGTTCTGTCTTGTGATGGCCACTGGGACCTAAAGAATTTGCTCTCCTGGCCCTATTGCAAGAGACAGGTTTACGCTGAGAGACTAAGCAGCAGTCCCCTCCCTTACCACCTCTCACAACTTGATTTGCATCCATCCAGAGCATTTCCTTTACCCTTTACTGAGAAGCTGAAATGCACTTTGCTTTTATGAGCAGCTTCTTCTGAAATAAATATTAATGAAATGCAAGCTCACGGGTGTTGCTGAAAACCATTTTTCTCGGTAATATTATGCGCAAAGGAACAAGTTGGAAATGTCCGCGCTAGCCCCATTACATATGGTTAACACCCTCATTTGCCATTTCAAATATCAGTGATCAGCTACAGGATGGCCCTAGGTCAAGGTGAGGAGGCACTAGCCTAGGTGTGACTCATGGGACAGGGAATGGTGGGCTCAGTTACAGGGGTGCGGGAGGCATTAGCATCCAGGGGTCTGAGCTGGTGGGCGAAGGTGCCTGGCCCAGTCTTTGGACATGGAGTGCACCGCCGAGTGAGACTTTCCATTCTGGACAGGGCAGGGACAGGACAGGGACAGGGCTCAGTGTCCGGGTGGCAGGGCGGAGCTGACACAGTTCCAGGATACCACAGCTGGCTACTAGGTGAGTCTATTGAACACCAATGATACATTTCTCGGATGTGGTGGTGGCATTGTAGTTACATAAGAGAACGTCTTTGTCCTTAGGAGGTGTGTGCTGGAACATTTCGGGGGAAATGCCATGATGTCTGCAATCTACTTTCAAATAATTCAGAAAAAAAAGTAAACATATGCAAATGTGGCAAAATGGGCAAAATGTTAAAAACTGTTGAAGTTAGAGGAAGGGTATGCAAGGGTTGACTGTGCTATGCTATGCTTTCAACCTGTTGATTTTAAGGTTTCCTTTTAATTTTTTTGAAGTTTTTTAGAGAGGGTTAATGATTGGTTGTAGGCCTGAAACATGAAACAGTTTTCCTCATAGCTGGCCTAGTTCAAAACTAGAATGAGTGGTACAGTTATTTCCTCATCACAAAGGTAGTATAGTTCAGACAGGACGGAATATGGTAAAAATGCTACCTTTAAATCCAACCAATTAAAAATACAGTTCATAAAGCAGATTGGCAGGTTCTATTTTTATCTTGTGTTTTCTTTTTCTCATGTTTTCAATGCTTAGTTGTTTTTCGCATTCAAAGGAACATTTTATCTGACAACCTGTCCTGTCGCTGGAAGTGGAGGCGTGTGCAGTCTGGAGATTACACCGCAAAAATGACAGCAAGTCTTCTAGAGCCTTGCGTGGCTCTGTGCAGCCTTGAGGAAATAACTCGGTCAACTAAACACACATCTGGCCACTTGTATATAATTTACATGAAAATGCAGGTATTCTATATTTTGGTGCTTGTGTAAATATATCATGAATACATGACTCAAATAAGTAAAGGCATAAAAACTACATGATGATGTCAACTCCCCCACTAGACTACAAGATCCTTAAGGGCAGAAGCAGTGTTTTATTTATATATAAGTGCCTAGTACCATAAATATTTGTTGAATAAATGAATAAATAAATGATAAAAGTGGAAAATAGAAATGTGATGATATTTGAATTCACAGCAGCCAAGGATCACACAAATCCATAACAACATTGTTTTTATAACGTATGATGTTTGAAGACTAAATACAGCAGATTGATGTCCAATGCTCAGGGGGTAAATGCTTAGTTAATGATATAGCATTATTAGTATGTAAAATATCTACGTAGTTGAGCGAGGATTTGATGTTGATATACAAAAATGAAACTAACGGTTGTGTTGAGCAGTGGGATTTGGAGTGGCTTTTTAAATCCTGTGTACCATTTTACTTTTTAATGAAAGTAATTTGTAAATGGGTATTACCTATGCAGGCAAGCAAACTGAGGCTGTTTTAATATATTAAAAAAATAGCACACCATGGAGAATTACTTGCCCCTGTTCTCTGGTCTGGATTCCAAGAGTGTGCCTTGACTTTACTAGACTGCTGGGAGGGAGAGGAGGGATGTTGGAAGCAACAAGACCCAGAATCGCACTGTGTGTGATGCCTCTGCCTTGTTTTCAGCAACCGGTCAACAGTGTGACCAGGAGGCTTGGGCAGGCTGGTACGCGTATGAAAATGGAGCGTAACTTCCATGATAAACAGCATAAACATACAGGAATGGTAGAAAGTCAACTTGAATTAGAGGACTATGTCTCTTAAGTGGTCCATGTAGTGCCTGACAAACTGTAAATCTACAGCACCCATTTCTGTGCAAATGGGTTCATCTGCAGATTCTAGTGTACTGCATCCTAGATTGTGTTATTAATAATTGCACTGGATTCAAAGAATTGCAGTGGTCTTAAAATTAATGCTGCCCAATAACATTTGAACGATGTTTATCCTCACTAATAATTAAGAAATATAAATAAAATGATGATGAGATATCATTTTTCATCATACTGGCAAAGTTTTTAAATTTGATATCCATTGTTGGAGAATATGAATTTTTATTACACAAACACAGGTGTATGAAAATTTGTAAAGCTTTCCTAAAATTGACCTTAATTTCTAGCTCAAGAGCCCCCATTCTCTCTGGCAGAAACAACTTCAACTTAGACAAGTTGGTCAACTTGTCAAGTTGACCCTTGGTCAACTTCTCTGTCAATCTGAGGTTGATTCTAAGTTAGAGAGGGCATATGTGATGCCAGGACAGCTGTAGATCGGGGTGCACTCCCCCTTCACTGTCATCAATCCGGGCTAGCACCTTGTGTGAGGCCCAGATTCCCCTAAAGCCTCCATTATAAAGCTCATGCTGACACATCCTGCCTTGTCCCATAAAGGGCCTCTGCTTCCCCTGGTCTTCTCTCAGTTATCTCTGTGCCCTTCCAAGTGAAAACATGGAAAACTCTCCAAATCTCTTCCACAATGTGCTGGGGCCCAGTGAGTCTCCATGGGGCTGCCTCTGGACCTCTCAGCCTGGACATGCATCTTGCTGTTTCTACTCTACTGCTGACACGTGGATGTGGTTGGGGTTGCCATTTAAGAAATAGGAAAAAGATAAAAACCAGTATGTGGAATTCTGGCGTGTAAAAATACCAAGGAGTTTATTAGCTAGGATGCTTTGAGCTGCAAGTAACAGAAGACCCAACTAAAAGTGGGTTTATAAAAAGGGACTTACTATCTCGTATAACAAAAACATTAGAGCAGTTGTCAAAGTGTGGTCTAGCAACCCCTGATGGTGGTGGGGTGTTCCCTGAAACTCTTTCAAGGCATCTGGGTGCTCAGTCATCCAATCTACATGCAAGATAGACCAAAGGACTTTAATGTAATAGAGCAGAGATCAGCATTTACCTTACAAAAAAAGGTTTTATCAATAAAATTTTATAGGAACATAGCCACACCCATTTGTTCATGCATTGTCTACAGCTGCTTTTGTGCTACACCAGCAGAGTCAAGTAGCTGTAACAGAGACTATATGGCCCACAAAGGGGAAATAATTTGCTATTTGGCCCTCACAGCAAAAATGTGCTGATCCTGCCATAGAGCATAAAACATTTTTGGAGATAGTTTCAGACTCCACATTGCAAATGACCTTTAAGGAATGACCATTTGTTACATTCTTAGCGTAGTCTCAAAGAAGAACATCCACAACTGTCTGAAAAGGAATCAAAATACTGCTCCATTTCCTACTATATATCTGAGTGAGGCTAGGCTTTTTCTAATATACTTCAACCAAACAATATACTACAGCAGATCGAACACAAGAGCAGATATATAATCTGCTATGTGTATTAAGCCAGACATTAGGGAGATTTGCCAAAATGTAAAACAATACCTCTTGTCACTAAATTATTTTTTGTTTTAGAAGATAAATTTTTTTCATACAAATACATCTATATTAACGGGTAATAAGTTTATTTTTAGTGAATTAATGAATATATATGTAAAATTTCTCTGAGTTTCAATTAATAATGTGGTAAATATTGATAGATACAACCTATATTTTAAAAAAAGCTTGTTGGGGTCCTCAAGGATTGTAAGGGCATAACAGGCCCCTGAGCCCGAGCAGTGTGAGCACAGCCAGTGCAGACCCCGGGCAGGTCCAGGGCTGGCCGCTGCGCTGTCTCCCCGTCCAGCCCCGCCTGTTTCCCGTGTACTCTGTCACTCTCAGCATCTCGGCCTGTTCTCTTCTAGTGGCTCCTCTCAGGGTACCAAATGGACACCCAGAAATGACAGAAAAAACTGCTGCGACAGTTCCTGACATCACATCTTCACGGGTAGAAAAGGCGCTATTTCTTTTTGCCCAACTATTTTTCAAAAGCAAGGAAAACCCTTTGCAGAACTAGCGTACTATTTACTTGTTACCCCAAAATGCATCATTCAGAGGGTGTAGAAGACGTGGTTGATACCAGACCAACTTCTCTGCTGTAAACGACTAGAGGACTGGACTAAATATCCGAAATGACTGCTCTCAGCCCCTGGAAAACAGACCCCAGTGACTGCAGTCTCTGAGGGAGGAGAAGCAGTGAGCGGAGCCCTACGTTCACGCCCGTTTTTTGCCTGAGAGGCTTTGTACGGTGCAGGGAAAAGGAATCCGAGCAGAGCCCAGCGGCTGAGAGGACAGACACAGGTGTCTGAAGGCTGAGGGGGGTTGAATTTTCAGCACTACACCAGCAGATAACTCCATAATATGCATGTACCCTTGAAGATTTTGGCTGAATGCTAGGCTGTGGTGTGCAGGTGAGACTCTACAAAGGCCATGCAAAGACCAGCTGCCAGGGACAAGAGCCACTGCTGCGTAATTATAGCTCACATGATACTGGAGACGTCTGGGTGCTGAGCAGCTACCTGGAGCTATCTCAGCGAACACCCCGGGCATTCGGTAGAAACTCCAGGAAGTCATACCTTAGGAACAGAAGTAAAACAGCACCAGTATAAGGACGACTGTAGGTCCACCCTAACAGAGATTTAAAACAAGCCACAGGAGGATCATACTGATAAAACCACACATGCAGTAAATTAACCGCCTGCAGGAACAAAGTCCAATACTCATTAAAGGAAGAGCACGAAATTCAGATGTTCAACAATGAAATATTCAAAGCCCAACATTCAATCAAATAACTATTACAGTGATGCAAAGAAGTAGGAAAATCTGACCGATAAGCAAGAGAACAATCAAGTCAATAGAAAGACAACCAGAAATGACAGAGGCAAAAAATGTAGTTATCAGACAAGAATTTTAAAATAGATAATATAAACAAACTGAAGAATTTAAAGTAAAATATTAACACAATGAGGAGATAAATGCTAAATATAAAAATAATGGATATTATGGTATGTAAATTATATTGCAATTAAAAATAGGTTGGGCATAGTGGCTCCAGTCTGTAATCCCAGCACTCTGGGAAGCCGAGACAGGAGGATCACTTGAGGCCAGGAGTTCAAGACCAACCTGGGCAATATAGTAAGACTCTGTCTCTACAAAAACAAAAATTATCGGGGCATGGTTGTGTGCACCTGTAGTCCCAGCTACTCGGGAGGCTGAGGTGGGAGGATCACTTGAGCCCAGAAGTTCAGGGTTACAGTGAGCTATGCTGATGCTAGTGGACTCCAGCCTGGGTGACAGAGCAAGACCCTGTCTCTAAAAATACATTTTAAAAAAGTGGAAATTCTGGAGCTGAAAACACAATATCTGAAGTGAAAAATTTTACTGGATGGTCTTAACAGAATATTGAACAGCAGTGAATTTGAAGACATAGCAACAGAAACTATCAAATCGAAGTACAGAAAGAAGCAGCTTTGGCCGGGCGCGGTGGCTCATGCCTGTAATCCTAGCACTCTGGGAGGCCGACGTGGGAGGATTGTTTGAGCTCAGGAGTTTGAGACCAGCCTGAGCAAGAGCAAGACCCCGTCTCTACTAAAAATAGAAAGAAATTATATGGACAGCTAAAATATATACAGAGAAAAATTAGCCAAGCATGGTGGCACATGCCTGTAGTCCCAGCTACTTGGGAGGCTGAGACAGAAGGATTGCTTGAGCCCAGGAGTTTGAGGTTGCTGTGAGCTTGACGCCACGGCACTCTCACCCAGGCAACTGAGCAACACTCTGTCTCAAAAAAAAAAAAAAAGAAACAAAAAAAAAGAAGCAGCTTTAAACAATGAAAATCCCTATCCTCAGCTCCCTATGAAACAGTATCAGGCATACATATAATTAGACTCCCAGGAGGAGAGGCGAGAAAGAGGGGCAGAAAATTTTTGAGAAAATAATGGCTGAAAATTTTTTTTTTTTAGTTTTGATGAAAAATATCAATTCATAGATCCCAAAATCTAAACAAAGCCCAGCAGAATAAACAGAAAGAAAACTACAGAAGGACACAACACAATCATAATGGTGAAAAACAGTGATGAAAGAAAGTCTTCAAAGAAGCCAGAGGAAAGGACATGTTGCATACAGGGGAAAAATGAATGTCTGCTGACTTCTTATCACAGTGCAAACAAGGGCACAATGAATGAGATCAGAAAGGCTGAAATAAAGCCAACCTAGAGTTCTAAATCTAGTCAAAATAGTCTTCAAAAATAAAGGTGAAGTGTCAAGTGCTGTGGTGCGTGCCTGTAGTCCCAGTTACTTGGGAGGCTGAGACAGGAGGATTGCATGAGCCCAAGAGATTGAGGCCAGCCTGCGCAATATAGTGAGACCTCTATCTCAAAAAAAAAAAAAAAAGAAAGAAAAAGAAAAAGAAAGAAAGAAGGAAGAAAAGAAAGAAAGAGGAAGAAAGAGAAAAAGAAAGGTGAAATAAAGACATCTTGATATAAGCAAAACCGCATTCATCACCAGCAGATCTGCACTACAAGAAATGTTAAAGCAAGATCTTCAGGCTAAAGGAAAACAAAATCAAAGTGAAACCAGGGCCGAGCATGGTGGCTCACGCCTGTAATCTTAGTGCTTTGGGAGGCCGACGCAGGTGGATCACTTGAGGTCAGGAGTTGGAGACCAGCCTGAGCCAGAGCGAGACCCACTCTCTACAAAGAATAGAAAAATGAACTGGTCGTGATGGTGCACACCTGTAGTCCCGGGTACTTGGGAGCCTGAGGCAGGAGCATGGCTTGAACCCAGGAGTTTGAGGTTGCAGTGAGCTATGATGATGCCACTGCACTCTAGCCCGGGATACAGAGAAAGACTATTTCAAAAAAACAAACAACAACAAAAACAACAAAACACTGAAAATCAGATCCACACAAAAGAATGGAGAACACTGGGAATGTTAAATATGTAAGCAAAGTTAAAAGTGAGCATGAGGAGAGAAGAGAAGTAAAGCACACATCTTTGTGCCTACGTACACACGCCTCAGATAGGGTCTAGAGCAAATTTTAAGAGCCCAGCAGACACCTTAGCATCTCCAGAGTTGCTGAAGTGGCTGGTGGTGCTAACATAACTTCTGAGGCTGGGCTTGAGGCTGGCAAGCCCTCCAGGGACCTCAGCCACTAGAAAAGACTCAGTCATGGGACTGGAGTTCATGGGACCTGGAGACTCCAGCTAACTACATGTGGCACTATCCTTTCCACAGCCTGCCTAGTAATGGCTTGACCTTGACTCTGGCTCTTGTTCCAATCTGATTTGGGGTCTACAAACCCATTGCAGCTATGTCCCTTAGTTTAGACACTAGCCCAGAGGTTTTGCTTGATGACATATGGAGGAAGGAGAGAAGGACCAGCCAGTCTTCTTATGCTGCCAGTGGTTAGGGACTATGACATTGTGTCCAATTCCTTCTTTAGGCCATTTCCCCTGTGTTGCATAATGTTTGCTATGTCTGCTGTGAGCTTCAGACAATTGGTATTGACCTTTTCCCTTAACCTGGCCACCCTGGGAGTCTTAGGAAAATGTGTTATGTGAATGAAACACAACCTGGAATGTGCCAGCCAAGTGCAGCCACCAAGATGATTCACACATGCCCCAGAAAGCTGATGGAACTAGTTAGTTCAATTCTAGTTTCTTGTCTGGAAACTAGACAAGTCCTGTCCCTCCTGTCTGTCCTTCCATTGTCACCAGATCATCCTTTGCAAGCCATCACTCTATGTTATGGACTATTTATATTGTGCCCTCCCCCCAAATTTATATGTTGAAATCCTAATCCCCAAAGCGATGTCTTAGGACGTGTAGCCTTTGGAAGGTGAGTAGGTTGTGAGAGTAGAGCCTCATGAATGGGATTCTGGCCCTCATAAAAGAGGCCTTGGGGAGCTCTCTTTCTGCCATGTGGGGACATAAGGAGAAGGTGGCTGTCTGCCACCCAGAAGAGGGCCCTCACTACAACCTGGCCATGCCGGCACCTTGATCTCAGACTTCCAGCCTCCAAACCCGTGAGAAATAAATTTCTGTTGTTTATAAGCCACCGCAGTACTTTGTTATAGCAGCCCTAATGGACTAAGGCACTCTGATACCATGGTACCACCCTGTTCAAAATCAGAGCTGTCTTCTAATTTGCCATTGCCTTTATTCACACAGAGTGGCTGCCAAAGTGTTTGTAATGAGGCCCAGGGTTGGGGGATCAGGGGAAGAGCTAAGCGTCACAATAGATGATGTGCCAGTGGATGAGAAAAATGCCACGTGCACTTGGAGATGCCGAAGGGCTGGTGTCTTTCCACTGTTGCCAAAGGAATTAAAAGATCATTCTTCATTTCAGGCATTTGCATTACAGAAGCAATGCAATACCACAATATAAAAAGTAGGTTTGACCTACCAACTCTGACACCACAACACCCTTCTTAGTCATGACCCTGCAGAGATGGGGTCATGGAAACTTACAAGTTCACACAACAAAGCTGATTACTTCAAACCTTCATTATGTTACATTTTTGCTGATTTTATTTTACAACATGTCTTTGTTTTAGGGTGTTTTTGTTGTGTGTGTCTGGTTTATGAATGAGGGTTGTGATTTCAAAAGAACAAGAAAATAAAATATTTTCTCAAACCCTTCTCTGGTAAAAAGAAAGAATTGGCTTTTAGCCATTCGATGACACAAAAGTGAAATGATTACAACAGCTGCCAAATTAGGAAAGATTTAGCCATTCCAACCATTAGGTGAAGCAAGACAGAACTCGTTTTAGAAACTGCAGAGTTTGGATTCCATTTTCATCTCATATATCCAAAGTTGGGAGAATTTCAGGGTGGGCGCGGATCTGAAATTCCCGGCTCACTCCATTTCTAGGGTAACATGGTCCCCTAGTCCTTCACTTGCTTCCTTTGTGTTCTGCTCGTCCCGTCCTGATAGGGTTGTTATTGATTCTGTCCTGACAGCTGAGCTGTGAAATGTTACATGCTGGGGCTGACGCACATTTGCCCTGGAAGGTTTTCCATTCCTCAGCAGTCTGTGACCAGCCCTTTGCCAGCTGCTGGGAGTCGAAGCAACGCCTTGGACGCAGGTCAGGTCCACGGGCATCTCAGACGGGAAAACCTGAGGCAGGAGTTCCTACCAGGGGCGTAGTACTTAGACCAAAATGCAGTTCAGCAAAAATTTGTTGATGGGGAAATGCCTGAGACATTTCTCTACACTTGGGAGACTTACAGTTCAGTGGAGAAAGAAAGTGACAGAATTTCCATGTAAAATTGTCAGAACCAAAGGGAGCTCAGGAAATCCACCTGGGTTCCAAGAAGACTCCGTGAAAGCAGTGGTGGGGAGCTTCAGCTTGAAGATGATGGGTGATCAGTGAAGTGACAAGGGCGAGCTCAGAAGAGAGCAGGAGCCCAAGCTTGGCCACCGGGGACTGGGGAGCAGAGAAAGGTTTGCAGTACATGGCAGGGGGAGCTGTAATGAGGGCACAGGTCTGCTTGCCAAGGGTATTAAATGCCGTACCGGGGCACCTGCCCTTCATGCTGCAGGGAAACAGGAGAATTTAAGAAGAGAAATAACAGGGTCAGATTTTCATTTCTGCCATCACTCTAGCTGCAGTACAACAGACGGGAACTTTTCCTCTTAGCACAGTGCCTGTCACATGGTAGGTGCTCAGTAAACATCTGTTGAATGAATGGTCAGTGAAGAAAGGAAAGTAAAATCTCTTTTAATGGGCTTAATGGGCTTGTAGCAAGAAGTCCAGTTCGTGAAACTCTACAGATTGGTGGGGTGGGGGAATTGGACACACCTATTACAGCCCTCCTGCAGCTTGGTTTCATTTTGGTCTTCTGTGTGGCAAGGGAAAGGATTAGTCCTGGGATCTTTGAGCTAGAAGGAGTCAAAGCTCTGCTGACAAGACTCTAGAGCCCTACTCCTCACAGGATTGCCGGGTAGCAGTGCATCCACGGGGAGCCTGTTCGAAATGTAGAATTTCTGGCCCCAGTGGAGCCCGACTGAGTCAGAACCTGCATTTTAACAAGCTCCCAGTCGTGAGTAGAGGAGCCAGGTCTAGACTCGGAAGCTCTGCCCTGTGGACGGACGGTCCAGAGACCCGGGGGTAAGGAAGAAGAGGTAGGGGACTGAGAAATCCCTACTTTCCCGGTCTGCTCTGCTCAGGACGACAGCTGGGCTCACACTAAGGGAAAACTACGGTCTTCTCCAAAAGCCCCAGCAATTTCCTATGACTCCACCTAATACTTAGAGGTGCCCAGAGTGTGACTCATAAGCCACAGTCACTCAGCAACCACATGGCATCCCCATTTCCTGCTCTCCGACCTGGGCACCAGCCCCAGCTCCTGAGGGGAGGTGGACAGGACGCTTGTCTTTAGAGAGCACCCTGTGCAAGAGGAGAGGTTCTTCTGCACTGCCTTCAATGTCATCAACAATGATGATGACGCAACCAGTAACAGTGCTGAGCATTGCTATGTGCCAGCCACTGTTCTCAGCACTCATTTGGGTTTAACTGAAGTAGGGGTAGGGATAATGATCATTCCTATTTCACAGATGAAGGAACTAGAGCCCAGAGAGGTCAAGTAACTTGTTCAAGTCACACAGCTTGTCAGTGGAATGTCGCCTGCCTATCAGCTGAGCCTGGGGCAGAGTTGCTTGATGCTCTGAGAATCAGACAAAAGCTTTAGCAAAAGAGCTCTTTTTGCTTACTGTGGGGCATATGAGCTTAAAGCTAAAGAAACCACTGAGAGGAACTGGACACTTAGTGAGTTGTTTTAAAATGAGTGAAGAAAACCAGGATGCTAAAGGGATGTGGCCACGGCCATGCCACTGTGGGGTGGATGTTCCCCGGCTGACGCCCGACAGCCTCCAGCAGAATCAGGCCCAGCCCCGAGCTCCTGTGGCTGGGCGGGCACGGTGTCTGCACTGGAGGCTGGCGCTCTCACAGGCCAGCAGCTTTGCCTGAGGGAGCCCGGGCAGGATCGGAGAGGAGGGGCTGAGGCGGGTGAGGGACACAGGCCGGGGCGTAGAGCCCTCCAGGATACAGGCAGTTGAAGGACCTATTCGAGATGACTTAACACCCCAAAGACAGATGCTGAATGTTCAAGTGGGCAAGTGTCTTCTTCTCTGTGGCCCAGGGACAACCTGAGGGTGCAAACAGAACCCCTGAGGCAGTCCAAGAACAGAAGTCCAACCTCGGGCCATGCCCAGGGGCGAGAGAAGGAGGAAGCCCATGCCCAGAGTGGGCGAGGCTCCATCCCAGGTGCCCTGTGGTCTGACGGCGGGTCGGCCTGGCACCCCGTGCAGTGCTGAGGTAAGGAGGAGGCCGCATGAAGGGAGCCCTGTGGGCTGGGCCGGCTGCACCGATCTGTAGGACAGTCGAGTTGGGATAAGACTCTCATGGCTTGGAAGTCCTTTGCTTCCAGGATTTAGAATATCTAATTTCTTCAAGGACATTTCTAACCTCATTTTATGGGACTATCTTACAAAGGGGCTTTCCTCACCCGGATGAAGAATTTGGGGGGGTGTCAGTGAACCCCTAGAGGCCAGAAGGAGTGGTGGCCCTGCAGTGAGCTGCCTAAGGAGGCTGCTGTGGGGACAGGGGATGCCCAGGGGGCAGGGCCGAGGGCCAATGGGAACCTGCGAGGCCCTTCTCTCCTGAACTCTGAGTCATCCTCCTCCTCCTCTTTTAAACCTTCAGGCCATGTTTACCCTTAGCAGAGCCCTGCTCTGGGTGGCACGAGTGGGGCTGGTCCAGGGGGCCTCCTGTCACTCCCACCCCAATCCCAGGTTATCTCTGAGCCCCTGCTTCTGTAGGAGGCCTCAGAAGTAGGGACCGAGGAAACTGGCAGTTCCAAAGATAACCACATCTTCTGTCTTCTTAAAATTTCCAATTGAACCCTTGAATAATTGAATACAGGATTCCACACTCAAAAAAACAAAACACCAACATTCTGCTGAAGAGCAGCAAGGCACACACGTCGGTGCCCTATAACGAAGGAAGGTCTGCTGGCAGAGCCTGCTGTGGGCGAAGCTGGGCGGCCGCTCCCGGCCCTCGTCCCCGGCCAGCACGCACATCAGCGCCTGGCTTTTTGTGAGAGTAGCCACACAAAGGGGCACGATTGTGTGAGGCGCCAGCCTGCCAGTCCACCCGGGGGAGGGGATGGCAGACTCACACTTCAGGAATGCAGGAAGGCTCCCTGCACCCCCTCGTTCAGCAGGAGAAGGGAAAGCTGTAGTCCGCTGTGTCTCCCAGGGCAGGAAGAGATGGAATCTGCACCAGGCAACAGCCATACCGTCTTCCGCCCAGAGACCTGTCAGAGTTGCTAGGGGAGGAGGGAAACAAATAAAGGAAAAGGAGGCCAGGCTACCGATGCTGATGAGAAGCATGAGCTCTGTGGAGGAGACAACCCTCATTACCTAGCTGCAGTTAGTTTCTTTAATAACATCTCTCAGCTCTTTCAAGAGCCATTGTTGGAGTTAGTCCATCTTCCTCCAAGAACCCGATTCTTGTTAACATGTGAATTCCATTAGACCTTCCAATTTGGGGGGATGTAAATGTTGCTTCTGCTATGAAAATTACCCTGATTTCCAGCCAATGAGAGTGAGTTGATGTCTTCTCTGTGTTTCCATAGCATCTTCACAGCATGCGCTGCAGCCCGAGTACAGCTACTTGTGCTTATATTTATTCCTCCCTCCACCGCAGCTTGGAAACTCCCTGGAGGCTGGTGTGTGTTTGTTCCTGTTCATATGCTTAGCACAGTGTCATGCACATAGCAGTACCCAGCAAATATTTGTTGAAGTAAATGGATAATAAAATAGAAACGTGACCATTGGAACCATGAGACAAGAGATTTGAGAAATGACCTGATTTTCAGATAGGTGGAAGATCTTGGTGGTGGGACCATGGTTTTGAATCTCCCTTAACTCTTCTCCCCTCACCTTCCTCCTCCCTGCAAACAGAGAAACAAACCCTATGAAGTCTCAAACTGAAAAATCAAAATTCCCTTTTAGAACAAGCCTTAGAGTGAGGAAAAACTGCTGGAAGCAGATTCCAGACAAAGTAAGATAGGATTAATAGCAGCAAAGGAAAGAGAGGATCCAGTTAAAAATAAGGGAGGGGCATTGAAGCAGAACTCCCAGAAAGTCATTAAAAAAATAATTTCCTGAAAATAACAGAAGGGGGAGCTATAGAGCCATGCAGCTATTAAACTTTGGAGGCCTTTATCTTCCTCCTCACATTACAGAAAAATTAATTTCACTTAAAAATGTGGGCCCTGCATGGTGGCTTGTGCCTGTAATTCCAGCACTTTGGGAGACCGAGGCAGGAGGATTGCTTGAGGCCAGGAGTTTGAGACCAACCTGGGTAATATAGTGAGACCCCATCTCTATAAAAATAAGCAAAATTAGCCAGGCATGGTGGTACATGCCTATAGTCCTAGCTACAAGGGTGGCTGAAGTGGGAGGATTGCTTGAGACCAGAAGAGGCTGCAGTGAGCTATGATGACACCACTGCACTCTGGCCTTGGCAATAGAGAAAGACCTTGTTTCAAAAAAAAAAAAAAAAAAGCAACAGAAAAGGATCATTGTCAAATCCCATACAAAATTGTTAATAAAAGCAAGAAGAATTACGAGCAAAATAATGTCTCTCCAGATGATGAAAATATATCAGAAAAACAACATATCCAAACTGCTGAAAATGGTAACCTAAAATTTCAAAATGGCTAAAAAGTAAAAATAAAAAAATCAAAGAAAAGCTAACATATGAAAGAATAAATAAATTAAAATTATAAAAACTCTGAAATTAGACTCTTGGAGAAAAGAAAAATCTGTAAAAACAAAGGAGAAAAAAACTCAGAAAAGTGATAGAAATAAGGAAAATCATAAATAAAGTCTAAACTAAAAGATGCACAAGAGCAAATAAACAGATGAGATACTTCCATAAGAGAATTAGTAGATGGAAAGAAAGAAAAAACATTTTAATAAAAAGGAAATGAAGAGGAGACTTCTGCTTTCAGCCAAGATGGAGCAATAGGAATTGGATTTACCCTCCCAACTGAAACAACTAAAAAACTGGGCAAAATATATGCAACAGTGGTTCTCAGGACATTGGACATAGCCAATGAATGACAGTGACCCCTAAGAAAAGGGACACAAATGAGGTCTCCATATGGTTTCCCCAGCTTACTATCTGGAGGCATTTTCTGTGTTGAAGGGCAGGAAGGGGAACCCAGACAGAGGTTGGTGGTCTCATTGAGTTAAAGACAGAAATCAGAATTCAGAGAGTTCAAGTGAGACTTCAGAGAACCCAAGTCAGCTAGAATCACAGAGTAGAATCCTCAAGTGGAATAAGTGGAAGGAATTTCACAGAGAGAGCGCTGGAGGTCAGCAGAGAGGTCCTCTTCAGCCTCCAGCTGAGAATTGATATGCACAGGCAAGATAAGAAACCATGTGAGAATAAGGAAACAGCAGGGAAAGCAGTAGACCAAATAATTCCTAGAGCTCACACATGGATCTGACTAGTCTGTGTTCCTATCAGCTAGAACGGAAACACCTCGTGCATGGGGCATTGCCTTAATAATGGGATTAAATTATCCCTAGAAGAAAATATGCTTTGGACCTGTCCTAGCAAAGCTTAAAAGCAAGTTTCAAAAGGACCCAACTGATTCCATGTTATGTAATTGTGTGCCAGAACAATGTCCAACAATGTTTAGAGGACTACAACACAACTCAGCGCTCAACAACACAAAGTCCACAACATCTGACATCCAATTGAAATAGGGAAAGCAGCAAGAAAATATGGTCCATACCTAGGGGAAAAATCAGTTAATAGAAACAGAACTAGAGATGACAGAAATGATGCAATTAGGGGCAGCTAGTATAAATATGCTCCATATGTTCAAGAATGTAGAGGAAAACATGAAGAGGTGAGAAATCGACAATTTTTTAAAGACCCCATTAGAACTTCTAAATATTAAAAATATAATATCTGAGTGCAAAATACTCATATAAAGTCAACAGCAGATTAGACGCTGTGGAAAAGATTAGTGAGCTTGAAGTGGAAACTGTGAAGCAGAGTTTCTACTGCTTCAGAGAGAAAAAAGACTGAGCAAAAAATGAACAGATCATTAGTAAACTGTCAGACCAAATAAAAAATATATGAAATACATATAATAGGAATCCCAGAATAATATGGAGCACAGAAAAATTTGTTTTTAATTTTATAAATTTGATGAAGTCTCATAGATTCAAGAAAATAAATGAACCCAAGTAGATCAAAATGTAGAGGAAACCACACCAAGGTACATCATATTGTAACTACTGGAAAATAGTGATAACAAAATAATATTCAAAGCAGCCAGACAGCAAATAAAACAATACATACAGGGAAACAAAATTGATAATTATTAGTGACTGCTCATCTTATACAGCACAAGTCAGGCAACAATAGAATGACATCTTTAAAGTGTTGACAGAAAACTAGTTGTCAGCCTAAAATTCTATATCCAGTAAAAATATCTTTCAAAAATAAGGCAAAATAAAGACTTTTAAAGCCAAACAAAAGTGAAAGATTCATGGCCAATAGACTTATACGACAAGAAATGTTAAAGGAAGTTCTGCAAGGGGAAGGGAATGTGGATCCACCCAAAGAAGTGAAGAGATCTGAAATGGTAAATATGTGGATGGACATATTTTTCTTAATTTTTAATCTCTTAAAATGATAGCTGTTTAGAGCAAAAGCAATAACAATGTATATCAGGGTTTTTGAAATACTGAACCCCCTTGCAGTTGAAAATCCACTTATAACTTCAAACTCTCCCAAAACTTAACTTCTAATGGCCTACTATTGACTGGAATCCTAACTGAACATAAACAGCCGATTAACACATATTTTGTTTGTTCCATGTATTATATACTATATTCTTATAATTCTGTATTATAGACTATATTCTTAATGTAAGCTAGAGAAAAGAAAATGTTTCAAGAAAATCGTAAGGAAGAGAACTATATTGACTATTCATTAAATGGAAGTGGATCATCATAAAGATCTTCATGCTCATTATCTTCACATTGAGTAGGCTTGATGAGAAGGAAAACTTCGTCTTGCTATCTCAGGGGTGGCAGAGGTAGAAGAAAACCCACGTATAAGTGGACCTGTGCAGTACAAACCTGGGTTGTTCAAGGGTCAACTGTATGTGGAAATGAAATGTGGCTACAAGAGTATGGAAGCCGGTAGGGGTAAATGGAAGTGCACCATTGTCAGGGGCTCACACTCTGCGTGAGGTGGTGTGGTATTATTGGATGGTAGATTGTGATAAATTGAAGATGTATATTATAAACCCTACAGCACCTGCTAAAAACATAAACATTAAATAAACCAGGAGTGGAGATAAAAATGGAATTTGAAAATGCTCATAGTAGGGAACCAATAAACAATAGCCAAACTTGAAGCAAAAATGTCAGGACCAGAACTGAAATTGTCTGACTCCTAGGACTGTGCTCTTATTATAACAAAAATGCAAAGAATGTGCACAATAAAGCATCAGAGTTTACTGCTTTCTCCGAAAAGGCGGAACCTTAGCAAGACTTGAAGAACTGAGAAGCATCTGTGAAGGAGGAGTGAAGGATATTCCAGGGCGGGACGATGGCACATGCAAGGTGAAGGTGGGAGACGGGAAGTACTGTGTTTGCAGTGGCACAACAGGGTTCACACAGAAGGTAATGAGAGCATGTTCAGAGGTGAGGGGCTGTGCCAGGTGGTCAAGTGCCTTGAATTTGGACTTGAGCCTGTGGGCAAGATGGAACCCTGAGGATTTATCTCTGCATAGCCCCTTTTAACTGGCTGTAATCACTTCTTTTGGTGTTAAATTGCAAAAGTCATTCACTTGGAGTTAGAAAACCTGGGTTTCTTTGCAGGTTTTCCACTTAGAGCCAAATGATTCTGGGACAAGTTACTTAATCTAAGCCTGAGTTCTTTCAGGAAGTTGATTCCCTGAATTATGAGATGACTAATCACTTGGCCCTTTCTTGTCCACCTCACAGGAGGACATGTGATCCAGGCTAGTCAATCGCTGCCCCCCCGCCCCCCGCCCCCTGGCCTTTATTTTTTTTTTTTTTAAGAAACAGGGTTTTGCTCTATCACTCATGCTGGTATGATCACGGCTTACTGTCCCCTTGAACTCCTGGGCTCAAGCGATCCTCCAGCCTCTGCCGCCTGATCACCTGGGCCTGCAAGTGTGTGCCACCGCACCTGGCTGTGGGTCCTTCTTTTCTCAGGTTCTCCAGCACTAGGGTGGTATGAGCCTCAGGTTGCCACCATGTGGGGAGATCTTGCCAAAATATAAAGACAAAACAGGAGAATGCAAAGTCAAGAGGGTAATAAAGAATAAGTTCTGATGACATGATTAGAGGCTCCAGAGGTAACTATGATGGAACCTGAACCACCTGCCCCTGGACTTTTCAATTGTATGAGCCAATGATTTCCCACCCTTACCCCTTCTGTAAGCAAGTTTTGGATTGATTTCAGACACAGCCAAAGGCACCCGAACTACACAGCATTCCTGTGAGGATTAAATGAGGTAAACATGTAAGAAACAGCACATGTTCAATAAATACCGGCTATTAATAAATACTTTCTTATTACTATGTAGCCTAATCCTACTTAATCCTCTATATAAGCAGATATTAAGAACTCTGTTTTATTGAGGGATTTAGAGAGGTGAAGTAACTTGTTCAAGGGTACCAAAGTTCACAGAGGTCACTGCTGAGATCTCTCGCCACCCAACACTGTAGACTATAGTAACGTGTGTAGCTATAGATACACAGTAGATACCCAGTAAATGTGGATTCCCTTCCTTTTCCTGCAAACCAAGATCCTAAGACCATGTCTGTACCTAGAGATTTAAGCAAAAGCAGAGTTGTAAGGTTGCTTCTCTAGATCCTGCTCACTTAGATATAGTTTGCTTTTCAGAGCTGTGTCTTTTAATGATCTGACCTGCTGAAGGTTCCTCCTTGCAGCTGACCTCCCAGATTCTCAGCCACCTCTGGATTTGAATGTCTAACATACTCCCTGGCACTGCCCTGCCCCCCAGCCCTTTGACTTGTATAAGTCCCTGTCACCTACCAATTTCTTCCTGGCCACATCCTCTGAGTGACCACGCCAATCCCACGGGGGTTCATGCCCCGTGTGCACCCTGGTACCCTCTCTTCTCACTCATTCACCATAGTAGTCTTGGTGTTTTCTCTTCAATGACCAGGCATGCAACTCACAGAGAACGTTCGTGAAAAAAAATCCCACTGCCTTAGCCAACAAATGTTCATGATCAGTATAATCTGGTGTGAATGTTTCATTGTATATCATTGAAAGGAATTTCCCTAGAAGTCATGGATATGTGCTGTCATCAATCAATGAAAAGTTAGAAAGGCCTGAAGGTAAGGAGAGTAAACGTTTTGACCTAGAAATTTTGACCAAGAAAACTTCTTTCACTTAGTCTTCAGCTCTGTTTTAGAAAATGAGGGCTCCTTCTTAGCATCAAACACTTTGCAAATTTATGTTTACAGATAGCACTGGAAGAGGAGCTAAGGGACCAAGTTAATGTCACTTCTTAGCCACTCTCTAATTATGGAAGAAACTGCTGGTTACTTACCCAGTGCCCCTTCTCTAACAGAACTTATAAATTGTTGAGGGGATAATGTGCCCAGCTCAAAGACTACTTTGCCCAGCTCTCCTATGGAAGAGGGTGGCCAAGGAAGTGCAAGCCCAAGTCAGTGGGAGGATCCTGGCACAGATCACTGGAGGTGGCTGACTCAGCTGGAAGGTGCCTTTTTACTCTCCCCGTTCCCCATCCTTCTTGCCTGCAACCAGGTACCATGGCCAGAGCTGCTGCAGTGGCCACCGTGTGGCCTGAGAACTTGAGGTGGCAGCCACTGGCAGGGATCAGAAGAGCAGAATGAAGAGTGTAGGGCAATGAGGATATTGTGGAGCTACACTGCCTGGGCTGTGTGTCTCTAGACTTTTTTTTGTTAAGTGAAAGGAAAAAAATAACCCATCATCATTGTTACTAGTAGCTAAACTTCAGCCCTAACTGATGCAGTGAGCTAGGAACATTGCTCACTTGGGGCCTTTGTTTCCTTATTTATAAACTGATGAGGTCATATTAGAAAATCTCTAAAGTTCCCTCCATTTCTAAAACTCTGTGATGATAAGTCTTTTTATGAATGCACAGTACAAAATGCCTAAGGCTTACCTGATCTCTATTCCATCTTGGCCTTACAGGCAAAACTGAAAGTATGTGTGTGCATCCTTAGGTGGAAGCCAAAATGATTATGAACACAGGGTTGCTGTATGAACCAGCAATTCCACTCCTAGGTCTATACCATGGGAGAAATTAAAACACAAACACACACACACACACACACACACACACACACGCATACACACTCACAAACACATGAATGTTCATGGAAAAATTATTCTTAATAGCCTCAAAGTGGAAACAACCCAAATGTCCACCAACAGAAGAATGGATAAACAAAATGTGGTCTATCCATACAATGGCATTTACGACCATTAAGAGAATGAGATACTGACATATGCTATAACATGGATGACCCTTGAAAACATTATATTAAGTTAAAAAAAAAAGCCAGACACAAAAGACTACAAATGGTATGATTCCATTTATAGGAAATGTCCAGAATTAGTGATTTCCAGGGTTTCCAGGGGTTGGGGTGGCAGGGAAGATGTGGGAGAGGGAAATTGGGAGTGACTGCCAATGGCTATGGAGTTTTATTTTGGGGTGATGAAAATGTTCTGGAATTACATAGTGGAGATGGTTGCACAACTGTGTATATACTAAAACCCACTGACCTATATATAGTCTTTCAAGTGGCGAATTTTATGGTATGTGAATTATAGCTCAATTAAAAGAAAAAACGACTATGAAGCATTTGGACTGGAATAGACTGCACCAAAATAAGCTTCTCTGGGTACATATCAGCAAGCACACCTTCAGAGAAGCACGAGGAGTGGGGAGGCAGGGAGGCTGGGAGGTGGAGAAACGAAGGTATGAGTGAGTCTTTTCAAGTGAATGGCTCGACTTTGGGGCACATATAGAAAAGCATAACCTCACGATAGGACATCTCTTCCACACCAAAAAGAAATCAGCCTTACAGGAGTTGTCAAACAGCTTTGTCTAGTGTATAAGTCACATTTTAACTAAAATGGGTGTGTGCAAGGTGGCACTCCAGAGTTTCCTCTAACTTCCTACTCTTTTTCACAGTAACTACCCCCTCATAGAATGTTCCTCTTGCACCACATTTGCATTCGAGCATTGTGTGTGTAGTGTTTTAGAACCGGGAAGTTCAGCAGCACCTGTCCAACAGGGACCCCATTATAGACAAAAGGTTTGGCACTGTATCTGTGCCCAACCCATCCGGGAAAGTTGAGTGGGACCAAGGCACACTGCTGGGTTTTTCCTTGATGCCAGGAAACTCGTCTTTCCCTTCTTCATAATCCTCATGTGGCTTTGTAGATAATAGAACCTAAGTGATGCAGCTGTAGAGAAAAAAGCACTAGGCCTGAGACCTGACCTGTCCAGAAAGCATTCTGGGATCTTAGATAAAATCTCTGTGGAGTGGGTGAAGAGAAACAATTTTTTAAAAAGTTTCCAATCCTGTTTCTTTACTTATACAATAAGGATGGAAAATGGTAAGATCTTTTAACATCACTTTTAGTTCAAATTGCTACTAACACACTTTTAGTGATAAAATGGGGAATCTAACAGTCTTACATCATCCCTGGGACTGATGAGAGGCACAGGCCAATTTAGAGCACCCTGGGGTTTTAGTTCCTCTCAGACCTCAAGGAGACTCCAACTCCCCCTCCCTAACCCTAACGGCTAAATCCTGCATCCTGCCCAGTGGGTCTTATAATTTGGGTACTGTGCCTGTTCAGAAGTGAATATCCTTCTTAGGGCACATCAGGGAGGGATAGAACATTTCTTCTGGGAAGCTTTGAAAACAGACACACGTCCCACCACCACCACCACCACCACCACCACCACCATCACCACCATCACCACTACCACCATCACCACCACCAAATCCCATCACTTAATGGTAACATAAAAAATGAAACTAATGGTTCCAAAATAGTTTCTTAATCTAGACCTTAGTCTGAGTATTTTCCTCATTTTGAACTGTTTCTTCTAAGTATACATTTAAAGGCCATATTATGCCCCAAGAGCATGTGCTTGGCTGGTCAGTTTGACACCGCTGTTCTAGTCATGCCAAAATACGCTTCAGCAGTGCAGACATGAGTGCGCTGACAGGCTAGCAGGCTGGCCTGCTGGTGCCTGCCTGTCCCCTTCTCACCAGGTGGAAGAGAAGCAGGACACTTCCAGTATGGCAAGAGGCGCTTGGATACAATCCCACCATTCTCCGAAGGTACTTACTGATCCCATGAATGACAGGTTGTAGGGAAAGCACAGCCAAGGAGACATCCAGGGGCCCTTGGCAGCTGCCCCAAGTGTTCAGGGCATTTAAAGCCAATGTCACCCTTCAATTAGGCTGTTGGAAGCTTTACACCAGCTCAGCAGGAATCACACCTGCCAGTTTGCTGTTAAATATAGAAAACTGGAGCCAAAGCCACTGGCTGCTGACCCATTTGACCCTACCCATCAAGGTTTTGTGATATACAATACCTATAAAGTAAACTGCTGCTCTTTTCCATTTATGAAAGCCATGTGGTAGAATTAACTTATTTTCACAGTATTTAGAATGATACTGCTCACAGTTTTCTTTGAAACTATTTTCAAATATTATTTCAGCCCTTCTAATAATGGAAATCCTTTACCTACACTCTTTTTCTTTTTTTAACATTTAAGTAAGAGTAGAGCTAAGCAGAATGAAAGGGTCATTTTCTTTTTTAATCTTAAATTTGTCTAAAAATTAGAAAAATCTTAAACAGTTTTCCTGATGATTTTTTCTTCCTATAGGGATATTTAAATAAGTTTTATACATTTATGATTTATACTCTACTTCTCTTCCCAAAATGAGAAACTGATTGGCCCAGATTAAAGCAGAGTATCAGCACCATTTTGATAAAGTACAATTTATCCCATAGAAGTATCTATGAAAATCAATCATATTGAAGTTCCATAGCTTCTTTAGTGGTTAAGTCTAGAGTCAGACATGGGCTCAAATCCCAAATCCCAGCTGTGAATGACAAGAATGCAACAAACTGTGTAAACACATTTGCTAGGAGAAAATATCGCTTGAAAATGAGCCTATTAGCTATTTGTAAATCTGTGGCAATTCCTAAATACTAGTGATTTCATGAACTTAAAAAGGCATACACCTCTTGACAGAAAATTCCATCTATAGAAATTTACAGAATAGCTATCCCCTAGTACACAATGATGTATGCACAAAATTATTCATTGTGGCACTACGCTGTAAGAAAAAAAAGTATAAACAACCCAAATGTCCATTGGTAGGGAATCAGCCGAATAAAATATGGCGCAACTACATAATGGATGTCATGTATCCATTTAAAGAAGAGAAGCTCTCTGTATCTTCAGAATGCTGGTTAGTGAAAAAAGGAGGCCATAGAACAGTGTGTTAGTGTCACACCATGTGAGTGAAAAAAGAAAAAAGGGAAATAATTTACATGGATTTGAAAATATATGAAATATTTCTGCAAGGATATTAAGAAAGATAACCGTGATATGAATGGTTTCCCTTCAGAGAGGAAACTGTATCAAGGAACACAGCAGAAAGGGACACTAACTTTCCACTCTTTTAGAATTCTGCACTACCAGCATGTAGTAACTATTCAAAAAAAATTTTTTTGTGAAGGAAATACATAGTAGGATTCCTACATGAAAATACAATGTGCTTTCAAGCAGGCAGACTTTAAACTAATAAAACATTTACTTAAAGGCATTTTAAAACTTGGACTGATCTCCCATCTTAAATTGGATATGTCTTTAGTTGGCTCAATTTTACCATACCAAAAGAGTAAAGTCATTTCAACTTTTACCTATCCTTTCTCTTTTTAAAGGAAAAGTTTAATATAATGTATTCATAAAGTTAATTTAAATTGATAATAATGAACTCAAGAAAGAGAAAACGGAAAAGAAAGAAAAGAGGACAGACACCATTCAGACACAAACGTTTATGTGATTTTAGCCATTACAACAGTAGCTCGGAAATATCTCAAATGTTACATTGATGTCATCAATATTACAAAAAGAGGGAAAAAAAAGTGACAGGCAACAGTGAAGAGCACCAGAGAACCAGCGCACACACCTACAGTAGACCATGCTGCTTTCGCTCAACTGCCCAGATATTTTCACGGGTAAGCCCCCCACCCCCTCACTTTCCTCCTCAGCTTTCCCTAAGCTGCTCCACCCTGTGAATTTACGCCTCGTCCTCGCCCTCCTCCTCCTCGAACTCCCCCTGTTCGTCGGCCGTGGCGTCCTGGTACTGCTGGTACTCAGACACCAGGTCGTTCATGTTGCTCTCGGCCTCGGTGAACTCCATCTCGTCCATGCCCTCGCCCGTGTACCAGTGCAGGAAGGCCTTGCGCCGGAACATGGCCGTGAACTGCTCCGAGATGCGCTTGAACAGCTCCTGGATGGCCGTGCTGTTGCCGATGAAGGTGGCCGACATCTTCAGGCCGCGGGGCGGGATGTCGCACACGGCCGTCTTCACGTTGTTGGGGATCCACTCCACGAAGTAGCTGCTGTTCTTGTTCTGCACGTTGAGCATCTGCTCGTCCACCTCCTTCATGGACATGCGGCCGCGGAAGATGGCAGCCACCGTCAGGTAGCGGCCGTGGCGCGGGTCGCAGGCGGCCATCATGTTCTTGGAGTCGAACATCTGCTGCGTGAGCTCGGGCACCGTGAGCGCGCGGTACTGCTGGCTGCCGCGGCTGGTCAGCGGCGCGAAGCCCGGCATGAAGAAGTGCAGGCGCGGGAAGGGCACCATGTTCACGGCCAGCTTGCGCAGGTCTGCGTTCAGCTGGCCCGGGAAGCGCAGGCAGGTGGTGACCCCGCTCATGGTGGCCGACACCAGGTGGTTGAGGTCGCCGTACGTGGGGGTGGTCAGCTTCAGGGTGCGGAAGCAGATGTCATACAGGGCCTCGTTGTCAATGCAGTAGGTTTCATCCGTGTTTTCCACCAGCTGGTGCACGGACAGGGTGGCGTTGTAGGGCTCGACCACCGTGTCCGACACCTTGGGCGAGGGCATGACGCTGAAGGTGTTCATGATGCGGTCTGGGTACTCCTCGCGGATCTTGCTGATGAGCAGGGTGCCCATCCCGGACCCCGTGCCGCCCCCCAGCGAGTGGGTCAGCTGGAAGCCCTGGAGACAGTCACAGCTCTCCGACTCCTTCCTCACCACGTCCAGGACCGAGTCTACCAGCTCGGCTCCCTCTGTGTAGTGGCCCTTTGCCCAGTTATTGCCGGCTCCACTCTGGCCTGCCAGAGGGAAAGAGAATTCTTAAGTCACTGGTGATTGTATTAAATTCCTTACCTCAAACCCCTTAATATAGATCAATGAGTCAGTGCTCAGATAAGATTATTTTAGGTTGTTGCCAAAATGGCCAGACGTTAAAATATTTGGTCATGGATGTAATTATAAATAAGAACGGGTAGGACACCTGGCTATTAGAAGTTGAAAGGCAAACATATTTTTAGCCTTTATTAAGGCTCAGCTGGCACACAACTGGATGTTCTGCTTTCCCTTGTGCAGTCCCACTTCTCCACCCTGAGCTGCCCAGTGTAAAATAAGCCACTCAAGCTGTCAGCCATGCCAGGTACTCACCAAACACAAAATTGTCCGGCCTGAAGATCTGGCCGAATGGTCCAGACCTGACCGAGTCCATCGTGCCCGGCTCCAGATCCACCAGGATGGCCCGAGGTACATATTTGTTACCTGCAGGGAACAAGAGCTGACTTAGACTGCAGGCAGAGAGCTCTGCAGAGACCGGCTTCCTTCCTGCAGGCACTGATTTTGCCCCAAACAAAGGAGGACCCACCACCAGGTCCTCAAAGGGCTCTGTTGGCACAGGGAGCCCACTGAAATACTGAATTCCACAGTCCACTCTCCCCTGGGGCCGCACCCCTGGCGTCAGTCCCAGGGGAAAGGGGGGCAGTAAAAAACTGAAAGGGGTGGAGGGGGGGTAGGGGCAATTACCAGTGGCTTCATTGTAGTATACATTGATTCTCTCCAGCTGCAAATCACTATCTCCATGGTAACTGCCAGTGGGGTCGATACCATGCTCATCACTGATGACCTCCCAAAACTGAGACACAGAAAGGCTGCATTTAGTCACGCACGACCCCCGCAGAAACGCCGCGCATCACAAAGAAAATCCGCGACTCAGTTCGGGCAACTCAACATTTCAGGAGCCTAAAAGGGCGGCATGCTCAGGCACGGCCGCAGGGCTTGTATTTTGCAGGGTCAGAAAGTTGAAACTGGGCGTTTCCCGGGCGAACAGCTGCTCTCGGCGGGAGGCAGGGGTCGTGCGGGGGGTGATGGGGGAGACACCAGCCACAGCCCCGCGGCGGCAGAGCCCTGCACACCAGGTCACGGCCCCGGGCGGCGGCGGGAGGCGAGGGCGCAGAGACTTCAGCCCGCGGGGGAGGGTGGCCGGGCACGCTAGGGCGCTAAAGGACCGTGGTTTTAAATCAAAGCACGTCCTGCGACCGCGAGACAATTGCTCTCCTCCCCACCCCCCACAGAGCGACTCGGGTTCAAGCGAGTAAAATCAATTCTCATGTCTCGACTCCTCGAGCTGACTGGCGCGCGAAGCTGCGCAGACACACCCTCGTCTTCGCCAGGCACGCGTGCCTGCCCAGGTGGCGAGCAGGGAGGGAGGCCGAGAGGTGGGGGCCCGGACTCCAAACGAGGTACAGCAAAAATGAAAGAGCGGTCTCCCCACCCCGCACTGAAAGTCGCCTCCGAGCCCACGCCCCACTAGGCAGCACAAAGGGGACGGGGAGGTCTGCATTCGGGAGCCCGGGACCACACCCACGCCCCGGGACCGCTAGGGGCGCTCGGCGCAGGCTCCCGTCCGCGTTCTGCCCCCGCCCGGCGCGCGCCCACCTTGGCGCCGATCTGGTTGCCGCACTGGCCCGCCTGGATGTGCACGATCTCACGCATGGTGCCTCGTTAGCTTCTCCCCGGTCTGGTGGCGTCTGGTGGGTCTGTCCGTCCTCCCCTCACACACCCACTGCGGGGTCACCAGGAAGGCGCTGCGGGACCGACCGGCTGAGAGCGGCGGCCGGGCGGGCTCGGCCTTTTATGTGGGGAGGGTGGGGCGGCCGGCGCAGGCCGCGCCCCCAGCCCGAGCCCCCCCAGTCCCCTTCGCGCTGGCGCTCTCCAGGCCGGGCTGACGTAATGCTTAGAGCCCCAGGGACCAGGCAGGGGGCTGGACCACCGGCCCGCAGCCAATCAGCGCGGGCGTCGGACCCAGAGAGGGTTAGGGGCCGGGGAGAAGGGTGGGGGCGTGCGCATTGTCTAGCGCTGGCGTGGGGGAGGGACGAGGCAGGGGCTGACTGGGTCCGGGGAAATGGGGGTGTGCACGGGGAGGGCGGTGAAGCCGGGGCTACCAGCGCGGCAGGCCTAGGACGGGGGAGAGCTGGCACTGCAGGAAGAGGTGGGAGGACCGGGGCAGGTGGAGCAGCCTTCAGGTGCTCTGGGTGCCGGCAGGTGGGAGGGTTGAGATGGCGCAGTCTGCTCTGCCAGCTTGGATTGCGGCTCCTACTCGGCCACCTGCCAGAGTTGCCCAAGCCGACCGCCTCTGGTGAGACCACTGCCTCTTTCCCCAATTCTGGAGGCCAACGGCTGCCCAGGCGCCGACGCCCCGTCACACAGCGCCTTGGAGGAGGACAGGTGGCCGTGGAAGTCGTGTGTGATCGCGATCCGGAACACCTGCCGCCCAAGAGCACCGGGATGCCCTGCGCCCCGCCTCCAGCTTCGGCCTGTTCTCTCCTTTGTCTCGGTCTAGGACCGCTTGCTCCCTCCCCGTGCGGCCACATATCCAAGGGTGGAGCGACCTCTGAGTCCCCAACTTCCCTGCCCAACCCTCTCCTAGAGTCCACAGCGCCCCGGCTGGTACAAGGACCCCTCCATACTGAGGGGACGGGGGAACAAAAGTCACTCGCGGGACGGAGTGGGTGTGGCTGGCCGCGCAGCGTGGACGGTACGGGGGGAGAAAGAAGGTGGGGTACAGGGGGCGGGGCTGTCGGCGGAACAAAGGGCTCCCCAAAGCTTGGGATCTGTTCCGCAACTGAGTATTTAAAATCACACGCCAGGGGCTCGGTCTCTCAGGGCCCGATTCACCTATTGTCAAGTCAGAGGGTGGGTTCCCGGCCCGCCCCGCAGCGGACATTCTCATATTCCTTCGCGGAGGCCACGAGATCCCAGCCTTCCTGGTGCGGGTTGGGGGTGGGGGACACGCCTAAAAGCTGCGGCACCACGCGCGAGACCACCAAGACCCGTGCGCGTTCACACGAGCGCGTGCGCGCACTTGGAGCCCCGACCCGCTTCGAATCCGCAGTCTCTAGGTATTCGCGGGAGGAGCCGATCTCTTTGTTACTTTTCGTGTGTGTGTGTGTGTGTGTGTGTGTGAGAGAGAGAGAGAGAGAGAGAGAAAGAGAGAGAGAGACAGAGAGAGAGAGACAGAGAGAGAGAGAGAGAGAGACAGAGAGAGAGGCGCTAAACCTGCGTGTGTGTCAGGGAGGGAGGGGAAGGGGTGGCAGAAACGCTCACTGCACAACCTGTTCCCTGCAATTCGATAGCTGAAGCAGCTGCCCCCATCCGGGACGGGTGGTTTGCGAGGTGAAGTGACCCCTTTCATCCGCTGGCGAGAGGGGCCGGATGACCCGGGTTCCCTCGGCAGAGGGCCGCCTGCAGCTGCTGGTTGAGACCCTCCCAGAACTATCAGCAAGCTGTCATCGCCTCCCTTTCCCGCTGCGGGGTGGGAGGGGAGTTTCAACTCAATTGCAGTGTACAAAGAAAAGTAACAAGAACAAAAGCCCAGCCGCCCACACACAGCCAGGGCGCCCAGACTGGAGCTCGCGGGCCAGAGTTTCCCAGGCGCGGCTGCAGGTGCCCAGGTTAGGGCGGGGTCCAGCGACAGGCCAAGCAGCGGAGGGTCTGTCCACATGCCCCACCCGCGGGGTGGGCCTGACTCCGGAGTTTCTAATCCAGATACTACAGATTCGGAAACGCCGAGGGCGAATAATTCTCAAGGTCACCCTGCAAATTAAAGACAGGACTGGGACTGGCATCCAGTCTTCCGGGCGCCCCAGCCCTCGGGGAAGGTGACCGCGGCCCAACGAAAGGGCTGTAGCTAGTGTCAGCCTCGAGGTGGCGGCTTCGGTGGGATCGAGCAGCGCCAGAAGGATTGAGGGAGGGCGACACCCGTGCTGCGAGTGTAGACGCACTCTGAGCGATCAGCGTCTTGTTGCAAGTGCCAAGAAGCAACCCCGACGCGCGGCGCTCCCGGGGCTCAGCTCCTCGTTGGGAAATGCGAGCCTGCCACCTGCCTCCCTCACCTAACGGTTTCCTTTCTCAGCTTCTGCTTCAGAGCCAAGTCTCCGCGGAGTGCCGCAGTGGAAACACGTGCTCAAGACCATATGAAAGAACCCTTTCCTTTCGAGTTTCTTTTAGGGGAGGAGGTATGGGATACGATGAGGCTGGAAATTATCCTTCTAAAAGCCCGACACCCTTGAGGACCCAGCACTTTTGGCCTAAGATCTTCCTTCTTTTCATGCGTTTTGTTCGAATTGGCCTCCTCTCTCCCGCCCCTTCTGAGTAGGCATTCTTGTTAACCGTTCTGCACCCCACCCCCACCACAATTGGAATTACGATGCTGCACGTTTTTATTTTCACAAGCAGTTGATTTTGTGTTGAAATGTTGATGACAGCCATGCTTTTCAGTTTATCTAATAACCCATTACAAAAAATCCTATCCCATGTAGCTCCCAATAAGAGGCTGGTACCCGACTTTCAAAGAAAAAAAAAATCATTTTCAGTTGGGTCCCAGCATTTCTTTTTGTCTGTTTATTATACACAGTTCCTCTCAATCTAGGTCATTGTATATCAGACATGAGGATTGCAGGACAACATATTTCACGAACTCTTGCATACTGTTGGTTTTTAATGACGTACTAACATCTAAAAATTTTCCTTTCCAGAGATAAGATGTAGAAATATCCCTAGGTAAAATAAAATGTGATATGTGTTTTTTGCATAACTGATTGTGGGGCAGAGGTAAGCAAGATATCCCTTAAACTATTAAGATTATATTTGCTCTCACAATGCTCAAATTATTTGCACTGGCAAATCCTTAAGTGATTTTGCATGCATCTATTACACGCGCAGAGTCATTGTTTTAAGTAATTGAAGAAGTCTGATAGGGGGCTTTACATAGATGAACTGGCAGTAAATTCTAAAAGCATTGTTTTATTAATGTAAAATATATTTTAACACATTTATTGAAATTACTAGACATTTAGCTTTAAGGTTTTCCCCCACTGCTAGCCTGCGTTCACCGCTTAAAACCCAGCCCGCAGCCCCCATAGCCTGACAACCGACTCTGCAGCCGAGATGCACGCGGTTTCCTGGGCAACCTACACTTGGCCAATGAATGAAGGGGAACGAAAGAAAGCCTGCAGATAACATCATTATTTCCTTTTTTTTTTTTTTCTCCTTTTCTCAATGCTCTCCAGTTAAAAATATTGGAAGGCTACCAATTCTAACATTTATGTAAACGAGCCAAATGCCCAGAGAATTGGGGCTAGGAAGGGGTCGCAGCTCCGTATTCGAAGTGTGGGGAGGAGGCGGTGGAGGGCTCCTGGGACCCACCAAGATCTGTGCTTTCTTAGCTTTGTCGCTCCCCGGGTTTACGTCCCGCTGCCCTCCCCCTTTCCTCGCCGGCTCTCCCTCCTCGGCACGGGAAGCAGCAGCGCCCTCAATGCTCTCGAATCAAGGGGGTGCCTGGGTGGAAGCCTCAGAGCCTTTGTCCTTCGCAGCCGTGGGGCTCTGTAGGGACCAGCCAGCCCAAGTAACAAAAGACTGGAATAAGCAGAGACAATTCCGAGTCCCCAAGTGCAGCGCAGTGGGAACACCTACTCTTTGTTTCTCAGTGAGGCTGGGTGTTTTCCCACTGCCGGAGGTCGTGAATTTGGGTTAGAATGACCTCAGTTCAGAGTGAGAGTGCTGAGCTTTCACGCAAGAGATTTGCTTTCTTTGTCATACAAATTGGCAGGGAGAGTAGAACCCTGGCTTTCCAGGGCACCATTTCCCTTTTATACGCAGCCTCCCCTGCCCCACACTATCAATGATTTGCAAGGTTCTTAGATAGGCTGGGGGAGGGCAAGCGCAGGGAGTGCACACTCTGTGAATAAAAGGCATTTCACGGTGCTGAACCACACTGGGTAGAAAACAAGTAGAAGAGAAGAAGTACTCTTAAATGGGAGAATTATAGAAGACTAAGTCTGACAGTGTGCCCCTTGCAAGGTGCAGCCTGTGAAATCCACAAACTTATAAATAAATCCCTTATGAAATGAACGAGTACACACAGGAAGACAAGATGAGGGAGACATTTTAAGCTCAGCAGCAGACTGCTATAATACCAGTGTGATTGTAGGGCTGTCCCTCTGCCTTAGAAACCATTCGTGTCTCTTCAGCTCACCATTTCTTTTCAAAATCTGCTCTAGACCTTTGTTTGGCATTTGAGTAAAATTAAAATGTGTATTCAGGTGGATACAAACACATATACATAGCAACACTCGTGCCTCTTAACTCCAATGGCGGTGGTGATTGCCCACCAGCCTCACTGCAGACACAGGCTAGCTTCCCAGCAGAAACTCTTTTGGCTTGACATGACCAGCCTACTTTTAAGTGGCCACCAAATATTCACAGTACACTTTCAAGAAAATAAAGTGTTAAGAGAACCTCTGGGAGAACTCACTGCCTCTTTCAAAATAATCCATAGAAAAGGAAACTTAACAAAAGGTTTACTCTTGCACACACCCAAAAGAATTGAAAGCAGTGTCTCCAAGAGATGTGTATATATCTGTGTCCATAGCAGCATGATTCACAATAGCCAAAAGGTGGAAGCAACCCAAGTGCCCACTGATGGATGGATGGATAAACAAAATGTAGAGGCAAGGCGTGGTGGCTCGTGCCTGTAATCCTAGCACTCTGGGAGGCTGAGGCAGGAGGATCGCTTTAGCTCAGGAGTTCGAGACCAGCCTGAGCAAGAGCGAGACCCCATCCCTACTAAAAACAGAAAAAATTAGCCGGACATGGTGGCACGCCTATAGTTCCAGCTACTCAGGAGGCTAAGGCAGGAGGAACCCTTGAGTTCAGGAGTTTGAGGTTGCTGTGAGCTAGGCTGCACTCTAACTTGGGCAACAGAGTGATACTCTGTCTCAAAAAAAATGTGGTATAGCCATACAATGGAATATTATTTAGCCTTAAAAAGGAAGGAAATTCTGATACATATACAATATGGATGAACTTTGAAAATATTAAGTGAAGTAAGCCAGTCACAAAAAGACAAATAGTGTGTGATTCCACTTGACCACTTAGAGTGGTCAAATTCATAGAGACAGAAAGTAGAATGGTGGTTGCCAGGGGCTGAGGGAGAGGGAAAGGGGAGTTAGTATTTAATGGGTACAGAGTTTCAGTTTTACAAGATGAAGAAAACTCTGGAGATGGATAGTGGTGATGGTTGCATAACAATGTGAATGTACCTAATACCACCTGAACTATGAAAATGGTTAAGATGGTAAATTTTATGTATATTTTACACAATTAAAAAAAACTTTCTTTCCAAAAAAAATTAGTGTCTTAGTATCTCCTAAATATTGAGTAGCATTTTCCATTTTGGTGCTAATATGGTGCTCCAGGTTTCTTAAAAATAGATAGAGAGTAGATGGAGAGAGAGAGAGAGAGAAGAGTAGATATTGATTTTTTAAACCAATATTAACATCACCAATTATTGCTTCTTGGAGCTGGGCATGGTGGCACAGCGTGGTGCCTGTAGTCCCAGCTACTCCAGAGGCTGAAGCAGGAGGATGGCTTGAGCCCAGGAGTTCAAGGCTACAGTCTGCAGAGAGCTATGATCATACCAGTGCACTCTAGCCTGGGCGACAGAGAAAGACCTTGTCTCTAAGAAAAAAAAAGTTATTGCTCCTTCCCCTGGTGAATTTACCACTGAAAGTGTTGGAAGTATTGTCAAAGATCAGAGATACGTAAACTATAACTTGGGTAATGATGTTCCCTTGTTCATACATCTCCATCAGCTCACTTTTCACTTATAGTGTGTGGTCCACATTCTTAGTATAGAATTCCGGTCCTTTAAATCTGGATGTGATCCACCTTTCCAGTGTTATCTGCCACCCTTCTGGCTAGACACCATGCATTCTGGGAGACATCAACCTGGCCACTGAGCTCCAAAATGGACATGCTCTCTGAAGCCTCTGGGTCTCTCTGCTCAGACTTTTCCATCTACCTGAAATGAGCCTCTCTTCTTCTGCTGGCAGCATCTCCCTCATTCTTTGTGATGCAGCTCACATACCTGTGATTGTCTGCCTCCTTGACAGGAACAAGGAACGGCCTGTGCTCTGCTCCCCTAGTTTTCTTCACAGGGCCAGCACAGGTTTTGCATTTATTACATCAGACTTTTCATTGCACACCTCCACCAATAAAAGAAAAAGGAGGGTATACGTTCCCAAAATATGTATACTTATTTATTCATAAATTATATATATGTATTCTCACAAGCCAATATCTCAAGGTACAATATATTTAATAAGAAATGCATCGTTAATGACATCAGACATTAATCAATATTTCAAATAAACTTTTCTGTAACTTCTAATTTTATTTTGGCCAATATCTGGCCAGACTTGGGTTCTTCATGACTTTCTTACCTGGGAACGAGCTTGATAAAGAGCTTATATAAGGAGTAGAGTGTCAGCTTGGCCATTTCCTTTTTTTTTTTTGCATGTGTGTTTGCATCACAAATGTCATCTACATTTTGCAGTCTCTTTGCTGTAGCCTTTTAAGCTGCTTGCCCAGTTGTGAGGGTCAGTGGAGCAAACACTAAATATTACTAATATACCAGGCAAACCTACTGCCAGTTCCTCCTTTATGGACCTCCTTTTCCAGGAAACAATTCATGACACATGACCACGAGACGTAAGCATCCTGTGAGAGCACCAGCGTCATTTTCAACATTAGCTGAAGTGTAATTTCTTTATATTTACATGAAATAAGAATAAACAGAACCTCTCAGAGTTTCTTCCCATACTCCAAAGGATGCTCTTGCCTGCCCCATTCTGAGACCTCCCAAATAGATTAGAGTTGGTTCCATAGATGCCTCTGTTTTCTACCGGTTTGTGATCCCTTGATGACAGGGACCCTGTCCTATTAGACTTTATATCTCACACATTGCCTGGAACTAAGTATGGGCAAATAATAATGGAACTTGGGTAAATAAGATACCACAAATATATGGGAACTAAAGACAAAAAACCCCAGCTATTTCTAATTGGAAGCAGGAGCAGATTGTTCTGCAGGTAAGTACAAAGGAACCCTCTTCCTCTCTCTTCAACTCTCTTGTCTTGCCCAGGGCACATCCCATCCTCCCCAGACTGCAGCTCCAGTGGGATGGTGGACACTGTAGGGCCCCGAGGATACACCCTCCTCCAAAATTGTCTTTCAATTCCCTACAAGTAGCTACCCAATCCCTTTCTTGCATTGTCTCCCTCACTCATCTGTATTGGTAACACATGACTAAGATTTCTAGTTAAGACAGAATGGAAGGAGAGAAGGAAATAATTTATTAGGACTCAGTATTGAATTACTAGTCTGCGTCCTATTTTTTGGCATGCAAATCAGGGGAGTTAAGCAGGCAGCTGTCTTGGTAATGAGGTTTGGAGATGACAGAACAAACTGAACTTTCCCCTTCTCCTCTTAGAAACTGCCCAAAGGAGGAGGAGAAACGAAAGCAAGTCCCATTTTCAGGAAACCAGGGGAAAGATAAAATGGTATTGACTCCTTAGACCCCATTAATAAAGGATCTTTGGGCAACCAGAAAAAATATTGAGTCACTTTTATAAAAGGGGTTTGGGGGTATCATGGTGGTTGCAGACTTTTCCAAAACAATATTCAATGCTAGAAGACAGTAAAACAATTCCTATATCATTTTCAAGAAAAGTGTGCCCCAATATTTTTATATGCAGCTACATTGCCTTTGAATTTTAAAGGTAACATATATTTTTGAAAATGGGAAAACTCAAAAACTATTGTTCCTGTGAGTCCTTTTGAAGAAAAATTCAAGAAAGAACCCCAGAGAATGGAGAAATAAATCCTAGAATGCAAGTGCTGGAGGAAGGTTTGCACACCCTGGACCAGGCTGGCTGGCTGATGGCCTGGGAGCCAGGGAAGGGAAGAAGTGCGGCTGAATGTGGCCTTGGTCAGATGCAGAAGGCCGTGGCTCTGGCTCGGAAGGCTCCGCCTTGAGGAAGGATTCTGGAAACCCTCCTCCATGGTGGCGGTTGGGCTGCCAGGGCTCCGTCAGGCCCTGGGAACTGGAATGTCATCCTGCAGGGGATCAGTCGGCTGTTTGCCAGTTTGTTCTGGAAGCTCTTCCTGCCGCAAAGCATAGAAGGCACCAAGGGACGGGACAGCAGACTGCACAGATGTTTGAAATACCATGGGAAAAAATGAACTCTTAAAAAATTGTGAGATTTTAGACAGAAAATCAAAGCAACAAAGACTTCTTCTCAGGAGCTCAGGGTGCAGAACTGTGTGTCTGAGGTGAGTGGGCTGAGGGTCCAAAGAAAGGAATCAGATTCTAGGAGAAAATCGCCCCTGACTTTGGATGCTAAGTACAAATATCATGTAAAAGAAACAGGATAAGCTAACAGACAGCTAAAACTCTACGGAACATTTCATGTTTTTATATAGAATTTTGTAAAAGTTTTACAGGGAAAAATATATCTTGATAAAGTTAAAAAAAAGGATGAAGTCTAAATTTCACCAGACTTAAGAAAAAGTAACCACATTTCAGAGGAGAAAGGAAGTTACCAGAAAAGACTAGTAGAGTAAGAAACACACTGAACTCAGTGAACTGCCAAAAGTATATGGGAAATCTTAGAAAGCTGTATAAGGAGCCCTTGCTCAACAGAGGAGGAAATTTTAAAACAGCCCGGAGGCTGGGATCCATTCAGCTTTGCAACTTCACTTTTTCCTGGCTATCGCTATGGCAGAAAGGAGTAATTTTTTATTATTGTTACAGATGGCAAGTGCTGTTTAATTTGGGTTTGACAACATAATTTGGTTTTTTAAAATTTAAAATATTTTAAAAAGTTTTAAATCATTGCACTTTACAGTTGAAGCAGAGGCAGATCATTGGAGTGAGTTGTGTTTTTTTAAAGGGATGAATTTCTTCTTTATTATGTGCCTGGAGTTAGCATATTTTATTACTAAAATTGATAAACATTTGACTAAATTATTGAGATACTATCATTAAATGTCCATTTTCCCCAATGCTGTGTTTTTAAATTTTTTTTTAATTTCAGGTATTATGAGGGTATAAACGTTTTGGTTACATAAATTGCCTTTGCACTGCCCAAGTCAAAGCTACAAGCGTGCCCATTCCCCAGACGGCACACACCACACCGCTAGGTGTGGGTTTACCTATCCTCCCTCCCACCTGCCCGACACGGATGAATGTTACTTCCATATGTGCACGTAAGTTCTGATTGAATAGTGCCAATTTAATGATGAGTACATGTGGTGTTTGTTTTTCTACTCTTGTGATATTTCACTTAGAAGAACGGGCTCCAGCTCCATCCAGGATAATACAAGAGGTAGTTCACCATTTTTTTATAGCTGCGTAGTATTCCATGGTATACATATACCACATTTTATTAGTCCACTCACTGGAGTGAGTTTTGTTTAAGAAATCAGAGAAAGGTAAGACGATGCACTGATAGACAAATATTTGCCAAATTATTTGTTTTCTTCTTCTTTTCCTTCTCCTTCTCCTTCTTTCTTCTTCCTCTTTTTTTTTTTTGAAACGGGGTGTCTCTCTCTCTGTGGCCCAGGCTGGAGTGTAACTTTAGCTCACAGCAACCTCGAACTCCTGGGCTCAAGTGATACTCCTGCCTCAGCCTCCCGAGTAGCTGGGACCACAGATGTGCCCTACTGTACTCAACTCAAACTCCTTGTTTTCAATATAAACTGACTGGTAAGGAGCCATTTAGGTGTGACATTCAGCTGAAATTCTACTGGGAAACAAGAGAAAAAACCTCACAGCAGAAAGTGGAGATCCTTAATGACCTGTATGGAGAGAAATGCACGGTTCTGAAAAATAAGCTGATTCAGGACTGGTGTAAGTGGGAAAAGAAATGACAGAAACTAGCAGCTGCAGAGGAAGTGAAACTTAGAAGCAGGGGGTGAGGAAAAGCAGAATGAATTACGGCCAACAGAGAGATTTTACACAGCCCCACATTGCTCCTGGCGGTGAGAAAGCTCGAGACAGCTGGCCCACTGTTCTCGCTGGGGTGGAGGGTGAACTATGCCAGCCTGGGACAGAAATTAATACATTGACAGCTGGGCCAGGTGGCTCATGCTTGTAATCCTAGCACTCTGGGAGGCCAAGACGGGTGGATCGTTTGAGCTCAGGAGTTCAAGACCAGCCTGAGCAAGAGTGAGACCCCGTCTCTACTAAAAACAGAAAGAAATTAGCTGGACAACTAAATATATATATAGAAAAAATTAGCCGGGCATGGTGGCACATGCCTGTAGTCCAAGCTACTCGGGAGGCTGAGGCAGGAGGATCACTTGAGTCCAGGAGTTTGAGGTTGCTGTGAGCTAGGCTGACATCACGGCACTCACTCTAGCCCGGGCAACAGAGTATGACTCTGTCTCAACAACAACAACAACAACAAAAATAGAAAAGAAATTAATACATTGAAACCAGTGACTTCCAGAGTGAAACCCTCTTCACCAAGGCTCCCCTGCTCTGCCCACTGACGCTGGAGGGACACATAAGCTCTGCCCAGTACCCACATGGTCACCAGTCACTCCCATGGAGTCCACTTGGACACCTCCTGGCTGTGGGGCTTCCAGACCTCTGTACCTCCTTCGGCCCCTCATCCCTCTGGGCTCCTCTCCAGACCCAGAGAACATCGTGTATGTGAAGCAAGCATTTCCGCGGAGCCAGGACCATGTATCCTGGCCCTGGGGAGAGCTCAACCTTTAGAATCAGAAGCCCTCAAGGGGCTCTGCCTCCGACCTGAGATTACCACTCCATCTTCATCCCATCCTCGCTCCAAAGAACTCTTTGTCTACCTTTTGCAGGAGTCGAGAATGTCTTCATGCTCCATAGCTGCCCCTTCTCTCATGGCTGCTCACAGGCACTCCCAGACCTTCAGTGTGACAGTGGATGGACCGCTGGGACATCCCTTATGCGTCAAATCCATTCCCGTTGTACCATTTTTTATTGCATTTTTTATTTGCATAGGCTGACCTGAAATTGTGCATTTTGAGGCACAATGAAGACTGAAGATGAAACCATCTGCAGTACTACCTGCCTATTTTATTTAGTGTAAACTCCAGTAACTAACAAATTATTTTAAACGTTATGAAAACATTGTGAAAATAAAATACCTTTAATAGATATTTTTTAAGTTCAAAAATACTGTCAAGGTACTCCAAGATGGAGGCAGGAGGCTGCGCGACCTCACTGTACTTGGAAGTGTAGTAAGGAGGTCCCCACCTCCACACCGTAATCATTTCCTGGCACAGGAATCAAATGACCGGAATGCAACCACCGGGACTTGTTCCTTTGTGCTCCATGTGGCTTTCATCCTAGAAACCTATTTAATCATGTGTGTTCCCGAGGGGGCAGCACACTGCCTCGGGTGCCTCCAAAGGAGCAGAAGATCAGGAAATGCTCAGCCCCAGCGTTCGGTGCCTCGTGGTCCCGAGGGAGGGCAGGAGTGGCTGTGCTGAGCTGGGAGGTGAGACGGAGAAACACGTGCTGGCCTCAAAGTGCTCCCCCAGCTGCCGTGGTTCTAGGTGCTTTCCCTGGATGCACAGAGGGAAAAGGCCTGGTGGACCTTCCCAGGACCATGAGGGTGGCCACGGTCCCCCACACGTGGTGGGGCCCTCGGGGCTTTGGAAAGTATTGTCTTACAGCAACGCACGCTTAGCTTCATCCTTGCAAATGGCATTAGAGGCCGTGGGATTCGTCAGCAAATGTTTACTGTGTGCCGAGCATGGAAAGATAGCAGTGGACACATTAGACACAAATCTTTGTCCTCCTCAAATTAACGCTGCAGGTGATGTAAACTTACAGTTAGAAAAGTGTGATTCCTCAGGTCTGTAGTTTCTGACTTATTATTTCTTCCTTATTTCCCTTTCTCGGACTTTTTATCCTGGTTTTATTCTTTTCCATACCTTCCTCTTCTCTCTGCTAAATAGTGTGTGTGGTAAGACAGTAATTATAGGCTGTGGACGACTTTGATGACACTGTAATGAAAGGGGTCTGTGATGACGGGTTAGACCAGGTGCCATCAAGATTATCTGAGTCACACTGACACTCAGTAATGACACTATTCCATCCCCAGTCTGCCTTCCTTTCCCTTTTCTCCTGTTCTCTGAATGATTGTAGATTACCTGCAATGGGAAAATAAGTGACTGATTTTGGGAAAAAACAAAGAAAAAAACTCTCAGCCTAAAAGTTGGTGTCTTTAGTCATTGTAGGATCATCACTATGGTGATCACTAAATCAAAAGACAAATTGTGTTGGAAAACCCAAATTAAACAGTGCTTGCCATCTGTGACAACAAAAAATTACTCTTTTATACCATCGCTACCGCCAGGAAAAAATGAAGTGTCAGTGCCGAATGGATCCCAGCCTCTGGGCTCTTCCATGGGTCACCAAGAAATACTGCACAGGAGGACAAAGTGACATATTTTCCCAGACACACTATCCATGCCAGGTTAGCAGGCAGAGGTTTGGAAGGTAGGCCCTCTCTTAGGGGGCCAGTATTTTTACAGTGCAATTTGATTTTAGAACCCAGCAAGAGGCAGCTTAATTCACTCAGAGAGGAGATGTCCTCCCAAATTTGCTTTCTCAGGCAGTCCCTGACTTGAGCTAAGAGGACTTGGACAGGCCACGTCCCCCCTTGCCATCTGTAAGTTGCTTCCTTCTTTCTCACTCCATACAGGAGCTGTGAGAAGAGGTGAGATAAGGCCACCAACGTGCTTTGAACTCTTCTGAGGCTGGCACCTGTGCACCTAGTCGGTTATTACGGTGATGGAGGTAACACATCACAGGTGGATTAACGTGGTGTAGTTGCACCTTGGAACTTGACTTTCTTAAGATCGCATATCTTTTCATACCCCTTGCCTGCGCAAGGTACGTGGCATCGGAACAAAAAGTTGTTCATTAAGTCTTATGAGCTGTGCTTTTTTCCTTTTCTTCCCATAATTGTCAGTCTTTCATTACTGAGTGACTGACATGGCAATAAAAGGGCAAGTATGTTGCTTCATCAGACCTGCAGTTCTGTTGCTGATACTTCATTCTCCAGCCAGAGCACTTGCAGTTGTGGTCTTAGGCAGAAATGGAGCTTGGAAGTTGGGTGTTTTTTTTTTCTTTTGTATTTGAAATTTGGAATCCTGGACTTACCATTCATTGATACTGATGACATTTAATGGGAGTCCAGTTTTCATGAAAAACATCAACCTTGCCTCTTGATCACTGGCATTTAATGTCTGGGTCTCTCTCAGGTCAATGAAGCTGCCCAGTCGGTCTTGACTGGGTTGCTTTCCAGCTCTTTCTCATGGTATGGCTGCAAGGACCCACGCCTCGAATCCCTGGGGCTTGCTGCTTACATTCACAGCAAACCTTGCCTTTGCTTTGTTCTGCCCTCAACTTTCCCCGTGGGGCTGGTTTGGAAATGGCTACATGAAGATGCATATGCCCCTTCTGCTGAAGACGTTGTCCATGCGGGTGAGCTTTAGCCAGGGACACATGGGACCACGCTCTCCACAAACACACTGCTTTGAATATGTTTGCCAGTTAAAGCACACAAAGGCTGTCCCTGACACAACACACAATGGCAAGCTTGAGGTACCCTTATCTTATTTTCCTTGTGATCATGGGTTCAAGTTCTATAACTACGACATTCCAGATTTCAGATATCTGATGTTCCCCTGCCACCACCTTTGTTTTAAATAATTTCCTGTCTTTGACATTTAAGTGTCATTTTGGGGGGGATGTTTTCATTTAAAGTTGCTTCATCCCTCAGTTTCCCAACCCCAACATTATCTTCTGGTTTTTAGTTTCCTAAATATTTAAAATAGGCAACCACAGACTTTGTGACCATTCGATCTCTAAAGCCTTGGCTGTCACCTCCTTTGGCTTCCTGGTTGTTCTCTCCTCAGCACTCACTTATCTGACCTTCTTTCTCTCACTTTGCCCCCCCCTCCCTTCTCACCCCCCTTCCATTTTTTGAATCTATGCAGTTTCTCGAAAAATTATCTTTCAGTGTGGTAAGTAAGCCTAGCCACGGAAAGTACGCCAAAGAAAACCCAGGCGAGACTGAGTATAATCGCAGGCCCATTTCTTTCCCTTTCCCTTTGCCTTTGTGTGTGTGTGTGTGTGTGTGTGTGTGTGTGTGTGTGTGTGTAACAAGCAAGCCGCACATAGTCATCTTCAGTTCTGCTTGTCCCCAGGCCTGTTTTCGGCTGTGGAGCTGCCTTTCTAATCTTTCCCCTTCTTATTTGTGTGAAGTGTCTGTACTGTCTTTCCTTTTAATAAACCGTCACCCTAAATCATACTGCCATAAGAAATAAATGTAAAACTTAACACTGTCATCCCTCCATGCTTCTATACATAACTCAACTCCCACCTTATTTAGTAAGTGATGGTGATTTCCACATTTTACAACGATTCCCACCAGCTCTGCCTTCCCGCACCCCACCCAGCATGTACACTTCTCCCCCATTGGCCCACCCAGCACCCAGCACACTTTCCGATACTCTCAGCATGCCATTCTGGTCAAACCCCAAGTCCTTTCTCCATCCATAAAAGGTGTCCTTGAGCTCTAAGAGAAACAGAAGTTGAAGAGTGGAGGTTGACGCTGACTTTGACTCTGGGATAGAATTGGCCTTGTCCCTTCCACATCACTCCCTAAGTTCTCTTCCTCTCTTCGCTTTGTTTCCTGGGACTCAGGAGCAATTTATTCTTGAATCATCCCTGTGTGGTGCCAGAGAGTTTCCACTCCCTGGAGCAACGCCTGCAGTGAGATGCCAGGCGGGGAGAGGACTGCCTCCCTCCTGCGCAGCAGGGGAGGAGTGAGCTCGAAAGGGCCCTAGGAAAAGGTGAGCTCTCAGAGCACAGAACAGTCTCTGGCAGAGCACTTCTATACCAGAAAGACACTTGTGCAAGTTTTAGATCTGGAAACAAATCCCCGAAAGCTGCTCATGACTCTGCACGCCCGGAGCATCTTCATTCTAAAGCCATAGTTAATTGTTTTTGGTAGATGATGTTCCCCAACTTTTAACTCATAATTAATAACCCATATAGTAAGAAACATTAGTCATACTTGGTACATATTTCTTAAATTTCTTAAATAATTTAAAGAGTTTCAGAAGTAGCATTGCTAAAATCTGGTTCTTCTTTGGGTGCTTTTTTGGGGCTTGGGTTTGTTTAGACTGAGATAGGTCTTCAGTTACACCTATTTTTTCATGCTAACATTTCACTCAACTGTGGAACAGAAATGTTGACCCAGATCATGTATTATATCAGTAGATTCAGAACAGTTTTTAAAAGAAAATTTTGGCCCTGGTGAAGAGTATTCCTTCGACTAATCTCTGAGCAGGGGTTGTATGGCCTCCTCTTCAAATGTATAATGTTACCAGGATCCTTAATTTTTTCAAGAGAATGCCACTCAGCTCAAAAGACTAGTTAAAACACGTGGTTCACTTCTAATTGGCAGTATGGATTAGACTTGTAATTACACTTATCATTTCACACCTTAGCTGAAATACTATATAGGATTACCTGGAGGATGTGCAGCTCATTTGCTTCCCTAGATGTTCTAAAGTGAGCTAATCCAGAAGAGCAAAAAGCTATCAATATATCTAGACTAAATGGTATCGGTTCCTTTTGGGTCGCCTTTACTGAAGCGCTCTTTGTTTTATGTTCCCTGCCATTTGTACTAAGAAGAGAACAGTCGGAAACAGCCCTCTGAAAACTCATTGATATTTTTTTTTGAAAGGATGTTGTTGAGAACATTGTTAATTGCCCTCACATTTTCTTCTTTATGAAATCTTCAAAGAAACTTCACTGTAATTTTGGTAATAATTCAGTAATAGCAAATCAGTAATTATGCTTCCTTTGAGCTATTGGTTTGTTGTTTTCTTACAGACACTGTGACTTTATCTAACTGATCAAATTTTTTATTTCACATTGACCATTAGAAAACTTAAACCTAAAGTTATGATCTACTCATAGCAAGTTTTTAGATTTTTTTTTTAATTGAGACAGGGTCTTGCTCTGTCACCCAGACTGGAGTTCAGTGGTACAATCAGCTCCCTGCAACCTCCAGCTCCTAGGCTCAAGCAGTCCTCCCAGCTCAGCCTCCCGAATAGCTGAGACTATAGGCACCATCATGCCAAGCTATTATAATTTTTTTCCTATCTTTTGGAGAGATTAGGTCTCACTATATTGCCCAGGCTGGTCTCGAACTCCTGGGCTCACTCAAGTGATCCTCCCACCTCAGCCTCCCAAAGTGCTAGGATTATAGGTGTGAGCCACCACACCCAGCCCAGAGTTCTATGTTACAATAGCCATCAGACCTGTTCCAATTTTTTTTTTAAGAGACAGGGTCTTGCTCTGTCACCCAGGCTGGAGTGCACTGGCTCAATCATAGTTCACTGCAACCTTGAACTCCTGAGCTCAAGCAATACTCCTGCCTCAGCCTCCAGGGTAGTGGGGACTACAGGTGTGTACCACCACATCCAGCTTATTTTTTTTTTTACTTTTTTGTGGAGATGAAGTCTTGCTATGTTGCCCAGGCTCGTCTCAAACTCCTGGACTCAAGCGATCCTTCCTCCTCAGCCTCTAAAGTGCTGAGATTACAGGCATAAGCCATCACACCCAGCTCTGTTCCAATATTTTACCTATCTATTGTTCTTTTTTTTCATATTTCCTTATAGTTTATTTCATCATCCTGTATTTTACATATCCTCATAAGCCACTTAACCACTTATGCCCTTTTTGAAACAAGGCCTAAGAAAGTAAAAATTCAGTAAATACAGAGGACACCATCAAGAAAGTAAACAAACATCGTAAGAATGGGGAAAAAGTTTTGCAAATTACCTATCTGACAAGAAATTTGTATCTAGAATATATAAAGAACTCTTACGTCAATAATAAAAAGAGATAATACAATTAAAAACGGACAAAGTCTCTGAATTGGCATTTCTCCAAGATGATATACAATGGCCAATAAGCACCTGAAAAGGTGCTCAATATCATTAGTCATCATGGAAATGCAAATCAAAACCACAATGAGATGCCACCTCACACCCACTAGGATGGCTATAACCAAAATGACAGACAATAATGAGGATGAGGAGAAACTGGAGCCCTCGTACACTACTGGGGAAAATGTGCAATGATGCAGCCACATTGGGAAACAGTGGCAGTGCCTCAGAGATTAAATACAGATTTGCCATACCACCCTACAATTTCACTCCATTTTTACCTAAAGAGAAATGAAAACATAGCTTGTCCAAGCCAAAACTTGTACACGAATATTCATAGCATCGCTATTTATATTAGTAGTAGCTAAAAGGTAAAACAACCCAAATGTCTGTCAGCTAATGAATGGATAAACAAAATGTGGCGTATCCAAACAATGGGATGAATATTGTTTAGCCATAAAAAGGAAGGAATTGTTGAAAAAAAAAAAAAAGGCCGTCTGCCGGCCTCACTTTGAAGCCCACTTAGCCACAGCCCAGCTGCCCACTGAGAGAGATGGAATCTCCCTGGGTCCCCAATGTGAATTCCTGGGAAAGTGATCCTGCCTGGCTCCAGTCCTGGGGCTGGAGCGTGGAGTCCGCAGAGTCCACTGGATGGGCCCTTTGGGGAGCCCATCATGGTAAATGTGGGAGTGGAGAGAGGGGCCTTTTCCAGGAAAGTGTGTATGGGGGACAGACAAGGTTGGGGTGCAGGGAGGTGGATGTCAGGGGTAGGGAGCTTTCTGAGCACTGCAGAGTTTTCATTTCCAGCTGTGAGAAGACAATTCACCACACCATAAAGCCAGATCCTAGATCATTCAGCTTGTGCCTTTAACACCTATTAGAGTTTAAAGATTCTACTGGGACTTTATGAGCCTCCTCTCTCTGCCCTCAGCCCTGTCTCAGCCATGCAGTTTGTAAAGATACAAGAGGAGTCAGTGAAGGTGCAGCCTCTCCTCTCCTGTTCCCTTCTGCTCTGTTGCAAGAATTTCCGTGGCTGAGAGAGCCAGCTGGAGGGCAGAATTCAGGTAGTGACTTGCTGCAGCCTCAGATGGGCTTCGCTCCAGGTACAGTGCCGCACCTGGGAGGCTGTGGGAGCTGTTTCCATCACACAGTCAGCAAGCGCGTTGGAGCATGCACGATTACATTCAGAGGTGTTTTGTTGCTGTTGTTACTGGTGTTGATGTTATTGTTGTTGGACTAGAAACCAGACCTTCTAGGAGGCCCAGATGGAAGGGGCAAGCCGGGAGGGACATAAGAGAAGCAAGTAGGTGACTGAGGTATGTTGTCACATCCTTTCAAGCAGAGGTGACCTTAAACACACTTCCAAGACAAACCTAGATTACGCTGTCAGGGCCCCAGGTGTTTGGCCAAGGGTTTTTCTTAGGATCTGGTCAGCTGGGAGCATTTTGCTGAATTCAGCTCCACCCTTTTCCTCTGCACCTGCTGCCCTTCCTTACCTTGTTGCAGTCCCGATTCCTGAACGAGCTCCTAACCTGCTCCAGCCTGTTTCACTGCCTTCTGGTCACCTTGTGGTTCCCAGGACTGACCTCTGTCCCCCTTTTCGTGCCTGTGCCCCCCATCTTGTCCATCTGACTCCTCATCCTCCAGTGCAGCTCTGCCCTCACCTCTTCCAGGAAGCCTTCCTGATAGCTCCATATGCACTTGGCCAGCCTCCTAAGCCATATTTTATTTCCAGCACTTGCTGTGCTATGTTGTAGTTACTTGCTTGTCCATTTTTTTCACTAAAAAGAGTTTCATCTACTTCACTGTATTTTCGCATCCCCAGTGTCTTGCACACAGCAGGAGCTCAATAATTGCTTGTCGGATAAACATCTGCATGAAAAAGTAAAAAACTGCTTGGTAGCTCACCGTCTTCACTATAAAACCAGGTGCTGTTGTTAGACTCAGTGGGCATGATGGACACACTTTATGGAATGAGGTTGGCCATAAAGAAGACATTTTTGGGCCGGGTGTGGTGGCTCACGCCTGTAATCCTAGCACTCTGGGAGGCCGAGGCGGGTGGATCGCTCGAGGTCAGGAGTTCAAGACCAGCCTGAGCGAGACCCTGTCTCTACTAAAAATAGAAAGAAATTATCTGGACAACTAAAAATATATATAGAAAAAATTAGCAGGGCGTGGTGGCGCATGCCTGTAGTCCCAGCTACTCGGGAGGCTGAGGCAGTAGGATCACTTAAGCCCAGGAGTTTGAGGTTGCTATGAGCTAGGCTGATGCCACGGCACTCACTCTAGCCAGGGCAACAAAGCGACACTCTGTCTCAAAAAAAAAAAAGACATTTTTGGCCAGCGTGGTGGCTCATGCTTGTAATCCTAGTACTTTGGGAGGCCGAGGTGAGAGGATTGCTTGAAGCCAGGAATTTGAGACCAGCCTGAGCAAGAGTGAGACCTCATTTCTACAAAAAAATAATAGAACTATTAGCCAGGCATGGTGGCATGTGTCTGTAGTCCCAGCTACCTAGGAGGCTGAGGCAGGAGGATCGCTTGAGCCCAGGAGTTTGAAGTTGTAGTGAGCTATGATGATGCCACTGCACTCTAGCCTGGGTAACAGAGCAAGATTGTCTCAGAAAAATAAACAAATAAAAAAGAAAGAAAGACGACTTTTTTTGGTAAAGACGCCTTAAAGTTTAGAGTGAGTGAATGCTGAAGGGGCCAGATTATTTAGATATGATCTGTGTCAAGGTCATGTGTAAAATAACTGCCTTTAAAGTTCCTGCTCTCTAACTCAATGTAGAAATACATATATGAACACATATAAATAGATTCTTAAACCATTGAAGTATAGATTTTAAAAAGTGCTCAGACCATAGGTGTCCAGGTCTATGAATGTCCTTGTGAACACTCCGGCACTCCAGAAGCCCCCACAGGGTTTTCCTCCCCATGCCCCACCTGTAAAATAAGCCCTGCCTGGCCCTCTAGCCTGAGAGCTTAGTTCTGCTGGCTTTGGGACTTTATAGAAATGGAGTCTGACACTATGTGTTCTGTTGTGTCTTGCTTCTTTTGCCTAACTTTTTTTCTTATTTTTTAAATTTTAGCATATTACGGGGGTATAAATGTTTAGGTTACATAGATTGCCTTTGCCCCACCCGAGTCAGAGCTTCAAGCGTGTCCATCCCCTGCCTAACTTTCTTTCATATCTACCTATGCATCCCACATACTCTTGGTTCCTTGAGACGCCGTGGAACTGTGGACGGGTAACCGAGCAGTGTTTGTGTTCTCTGTCTGCCTCCCCATTCCAGCAGAGGGGAGGTGGGGGTCGCCATTCTCCAGGGCATCTTTGTGTCTTCCCAGCACTCGGACAGTGCCTGGCACACAGATGCTTCAGTCAATGTTTGCCGAGGGAGCCCAATAAATGGGCATTTTGTCACTGGGCCTTTTTATTTATTCCTTGGCTTACTCCCTGACTCCCCTTGAAATACAGCTGCTTTCATCGACCGAGTCTTTATTTATTCAGTGAATGTGCTTGTTTTCAGTGGCAGGAAGGAAAAACAAGGACAGCAGTCGCCCCTCCCGGACAGCCACATTCTCGGCAAAGCAGCCTTCCTTTGTGCCAAGAACAGAACCGTCTGCAGCTGGATGGAGGCTCCGAGTCTGTCCGGACTCAAAAGGCCCAGTGGCTGGGCTGCCGACAGGCCATGATTCACGCAGCTGATGCGGGAAAGGGCTTTGGCATTCTCGGAAAACCCCCGCAACGTGCTGGACAACCAGCCTACCTGCCCCTCCCACCTACGCAGGCCTTTCAGATGAAGCTGCTTCTGCATCATGTGACAGGAGAGGGAGGGGGAAGGGGGAGGGGAGGGGAGGAGGAGGCAGAGGAGGCGGGAGCGGGAGCAGGAGCGGGAGAGGGAAACAGTCTTTTGTTCTGCCGCTTGGGTATCTCAGGCACAATGCTCTGAAGTCAGGCCGAGGAGTCTCATCAAACATCAAAAGATTTACCCGGAAGACAAGGTGGTCTTCACTGGGCACTGCTCTGGGCTCAGGGATATAAATTCTTTCTTTTGTGGGACAGCAGAGTGTGCCTTTGCTTATCCTTGGTGAGTCTCACTGTTCCGCACTCATTACACGTGAGTTCCAGAACCTTCAGGTAACACCCTTCACAATCACACATATGTGCAGCCACATATTCCCAACCCAAATAAGTGTACATGCCATCTGGCAAAGGATTCCCCCTTCCCATATGTATGAGTTTGCTCAGCTAAAAAGCATTAAGGAGGACAGGCATGGTGGCTCACATCTGTAATCCCAGCACTTTGGGAGGCTGAGGTGGGAGGATTGCTTGAGCCCATGAGTTAAAGACCAGCCTGGGCAGTATAGTGTGATCTTGTCTCAACAAAAAAGTTGTAAATATTAGCTGGGTGTGGTGGCACAGGCCTGTAGTCCCAGCTGCTGAGGAGGCTGAGGCAGGAGAATCACTTGAGCCCAGGAGTTCAAGGCTTCAGTGAGCTATGATCACATCATTGCACTCCAGCCTGGGTGACAGGTCAAGACTCTAATCTCTTAAAAAAATAAAACAAAAAGCATTAACAACCACAAAATAAAATCAAATTGAGACCTACACTTAATTGAAATATTGAATCTTGGGATTGTATTGGGGATTCCAAGGTATCCCACAAGAAACCCAGAGTGAGAGGGCGGAACACAACTCCCACTGGCTTTGGTGACATAGCCCCAGGACTGCTGTCCACCTGCAGGGCCTGCTTGGGGGCTGTCTCGGGGGAGGTGGTGGCCACTGTGGGCATGTCATCTGGCCTTGTCTGGAAGCCTGTGTGTCCTTTAAATTCAGCTCCTTGGCTAGGTGTGCCATAGCTCCCTTGTGGGTCCACACCTCCATCCCCCTCAGGTGCCCATCTTCCAGCTGGGGACAGGAGGCTCTGCTGTGGGTGTGGGATCCAAGCTCAGCTCCACCCCTCAGAGACTCAGTGCCTCCCAGTGCTCATTTCCTTGTTTGAAAATGTAAGTCCTGGTCCCTCCCTCCTGGGGCTTCTGTGAGGCTCTTCAGTTATGTGACTACTGCCCCGCTGCCTGAGGGCTCTGCTCACACCTGTTTCCCTTTGCCCAGCGCACCCCCTTCCCTTCTTCTCGCCTAACCTATCAGTTCCCCTATCCGAGGCCCAGCTACCTGCCCAGCCTGCAATGACTCCTGACTCGCGTGGTCACGTGGTGTTTCATGCCCTGCTCTTTGTTGCTGGTCATTGTTTTGTGTTTGCTGGTCCTGTCGTTGCAGCAAGTGGTCTGTGCCTGGAGAGCCAATCAAGTACTGTTAATAGATGGCTGCAGTGTTCAGTGTACGGGAAGTCTGCTGGTAGGGGCAGGGGTCTGCAAGGTGAGGACCACCTGCCCAGCCACACCCATGTTGGAAACCCCTTTCTGGCTTTGCTGCACTCAGTCTGCAGCTCTTGTTGCTGCCCTTCCTAGAACAAGTGGGTGGAAAGCCGGGCTGACTGGGGAGGAATCTTTTCATTAATCACTTGTGGTTCATCCAGAGCCATTGGCCAGGGCTGGCCCTGTGCGGAGGTAGGGGGGTGGTGGTGGGGTGGCAGGGGAGGGTAGAGCTGGGGCTCCTGCCGTCCCTGCCTCCACAGCAGCAGGGGTCGGGTGGAGTGAGGATGGAGGGTGCCTAGAGTCTAACCCCCGAGCTGTCCTCGGGGTGGGGCTGTACTGAGGCTTCCTTGGTTAACAAAACTGTATTGACATTTTAAAAAGAGTTCTAGAAAAAAATCCTGTCGAATTTGATTCTGCCCATAAATCACAGTACTGGAAGCTTTTCCCTCTGGATCAAACAGATAGGATTATCCTGTTTATCCTTCTGCACCAGGGCTGGATGGCACTAGAACTTGGGCAGGGGTTCTTTTGTGTGAAATAGAAAGTGGCTGCTGGCCAGAGTGTTCTGTCTGTACTTGGGAAGAGTGCGGGGGACAGCTGGGACCAGGAGTTAAGGAAGACGCTAAGGCTGCTGGGCCGAATACCTGGAAGAATGCAGGTGCCGCATTCTGAGATGGGAGGGCTGTGGGAAAGCAGGCTTGGTGGGGAAACACCCACAAGTTGGAAGTTTCTAGCACATTCAGATGGAGATGTCGGTAGGCAGCTGATTATATGCACTGGAGTTCAGGCAGGAGGTTGGCTCCAGAGACACAAGTCTGGAGGCCACCAGTGTGCATGGGTTGGGCAGACCCCCAGCCGGGGAAACAGGGACGTTGGGCACTTCCACAGCAGAGGCAGGGCTATGACCAAGGGCCAGCTGAGGAGCCTGAGGAGGGGCCCGTGGCAGCAGGACAGAGTAGTGTCCTGCAAGTCCAATGCTGCAAGGAAGGGACTGAGACGTGGCCACAGCCAGGGTGTTGTGACCTTGATGGGACAGTTTAGTGAGGTGTGGGGAAGGAAGCTGATATGACAGTTTAAGACAGAAAGGGAGAAGAGGAATTGGAGACAGCGCACATAAAACCTTTCCCAGGGGTTTTGCTGTAGAGGGAAGCAGACATGTGCGGGCTGGGGAGGTGATCAGAGTGAATGTGGAGTCAAAGGAGGATTTTTTTAAGATGGGAAAATATGTCTGTTCACCCCCAGCAAGTCTAGTAGAGAGGCGAAACGTCCTGACACCAGAGAGAGAGGTAGCGATGGCTCATGTAGTGCCTTTGAGACGGTGAGGGATGGGAACTCACACCCTGGGGTGGGTTTTACCTTCCGACTGGAGCACGGACCGGTCACCTACAGTCACGGAGGTAGAAGGAGACATCGTGGGTTCTGTTGCAGATAGCTCGGTGGGTTTGCTGTAGGGACAGATTTGGAGCAGAATGTGAATTATTAATACCATATACTCTTAAGATTAGAAAAGACTTAAAATAGTTGGATCACTTGGGGTGGTGAACACAGCTTTGGGCGCTATCTCTTGGCCCCAGGCCCTTAGGGTCTCCTCATCGAAAATCTGGAGAACTATTGCTCGGCAGATGCAGTAACTTGCAGTGAATCATAATTTTTATTATGGTGGCAGGGACAGTGGTGTTCCTCAAACATTCCATCTGCTCCCCACATCTGGCAGCTCCCCCTGCAGGTAGGAGGTTACAGGTGACCATTTCTGGCTAATGGGCTACGAGTGGATGTGCTGTGTTGCTTGTAGGTCAGGACATAAAAAGGCCGGGCCCAACACTCCAGCACCCTCTTCTGCTGCTCTGACCTGTGGTGTCAGGAGGTGGGGGCACTGTCAGCCTGGGTTCAGAGGGATGACATGAAGTAGAGTCCCCCACCTCACCCCAATCCCCCTGCTCCCACCCCAAACTACACATTCAGCATGAGATAAAAATAGTCTTTGTTCCATCAGAGCATTGACATTTCAGGGTTAAAATGTTACCATAGCATAACCCAGTCTGTTACTAACCCAAATACCATATTACCGACCATGGCATATAACCGAGTTTGGGTTCAATCTTGGATTAAAGGCCCAAGGATCTTGTCCAGGAGTGACTCCACAGTGCTGTAAACATCCCAGAAGTTCTTATTGTTAGAGCAAGTGTTACAGCGGGTGGTCCCGAGGACAAACTGAGCGGCACACAGAGAGTCGGAGAATCAAGGTTTATTCGCTGGCGGGCTCAGAGGGGTCTCGCCACCAAATTCTGAGCCCCATCTACCCAATTTTTCCCGCTTTTGTTAAGTTGGGGTGGTGTCTCAGGTGGCTAATGCCCGCCAGGTAATAGGTTAGTTTTTTGTTGATGCATCAGGTAATAGGGTAGTTTTGATGCACCAGGTAATAGGTTTAGTGTTATGCTGATGCGGGTCTTCTGTGAGGGGTGGGGGTCTCCGGTGGCTGCTGTGCCAAGTAATACATAGATGGGGGTTTTCCTTATCATTATGACTCACTGATGGCACCAGGAGCAACCCCAGGGACAGCTCCAAATGCAGTCAGCAGCATCATAAACCCGCACTTGCTTCTCGGTGCCTGGAAGGAGGCTGACGGAAGTCGTCCCCACAGAGCAGTTTTCTTATCCATCATCTAAATTCCGTAAATCTTGGTTCCTAATGAAATTCACACCACAACCCACACTGGTGGCAGAAGGAGGAGAGGGATGAATCAAAATACCCAAGGCCAGCTTCCCCTTTCTCTTTCAACTGGCCTGTCACCTTCTGCTGCTGGCTGCTTTTGCATTCGTGGGCTGTGGGCTGCCCGGGGAACAGGACCCACTGCTTCATCTGTGTCCTGCAATGGCAGAGCCTCGAGAAAAGACTGTCCCTGACCCAGGGCTCTGGTTAAGGGCAGGAATCCAAGGACTGAAAGCGAAATCGACTATGCTCCCAGCCCGCTGCCTTCCCACCTGCCGCCCAGCGGCGCCCTGCAGAATTACACCCTCCGGCGTAGGGCAGGGTGGAACGGAGGGCTCTCCTTACCAGTCTGCGCTCTTATCTCATCTTCACGGGGTATCAGCTCTGCAAGGCGCCTTGGAGACAATCTAAGCCAATCGTCTGAGTTTACAGCTAAGGTAGCAGAGACCTAGAATAAAGGCATAAAGCTAATCAGTGGTGGATCCAGGACCGGAGCCTAAGGTCCTGTGTACTCTTACTCAACCGTGCAATCAGGATTTGCGTTATGCCTGCCTGCAGGATGCAAAGGCTGAAGGTGAAAGAGCCTGTCGCTCTCCTTAGGCGCTTCCAGAGAGGGCAGGTGGGCATGCAGGAAGGCATTCCGTGAAATGGTTACTCTACAAGAGGTGCAAATCCAGGCGGTGCAAAGCTGCAGCCGGCCTGCCTGCAGCCAGAGGAGGCTTCCCTAGGGAGTGGTGTCGGGCGACCTTGAGGGCGAACAGTCTCTCAGGCAGGAAAGTCCTGGGCAGGCCCAGGCCCAGGGGCGCTGTGGGGGGCTCTGGCCGCCTCTTAGAGTTCGGAACAACCTGAGTGTAAAGTCGGGAGCTGAGGGAAGGGGCAGACACGAAGCAGACCCGTAGCGGCGTGTGTCTGCGAGGAGGTTGGGCCAGACATCACTGAGGAATTTTGTATTAGAGGACGTAGCATGATCAGATTTATTGGTTTGACAGATCTCTCTGGCAACAGTGAGTGAGAAAGACACACTGGAAGCCGGTGAAGCACGAAGCAAGGAGGCCAGTCGGATGCCGCCGGGCAGTGCAGGCCGGAGCCGGGTGTGCGGCGCAGTGCGGGGCAGGGGCGCGCGAGCGAGGGCGGGCCGCGCTGTTGCGCTACCGGAGAGGGTTCCACGTTTGTGGTTTCGGAAGGGAGTGGGTGCTGCGCCTTCGCCGCCGTCGGCACAGTAGGGCGAGCGGGCCTGGGGGCGGGACGGGGCAGGGGCTCGGGTGGGGCCCAGGTGCGGCTGACAGTCGGTGGGGACGCCAGTAGGCAGCTGGGTGTGCCTGCAGCTCTGAGAGCAGGGCTGGGCTGTGGATGACCGCTTTGGAGAACAGGTCAGAATCAGGCCATGGAGGGAGCCTGACCCCAGCTGGGGTCCCCAGAAAGCAAATCGGGGAGAGCTGATTCTGAATATTTATCATATTTACTGAGGAGTACCCTTGGGCAGGGAGGGAAAGGGAGCAGCCTCAGTGGACTGCACTGGAGCTCCAGAGCTGAATGGCTGTCAGAGTCAACCGCCCTGGGCCCAAGTGGGGGCTTTATGCCTTGTCTCCATCAGAAGCCCCTGCAGGCAGCCCCCTTGGGCAAGGCAGTTCTCAGTAGCTCAGCGAATCCCTACAGGGGATGTTGCTTGCAGGCCCCCGGCTCCTATTTCCCTGGAAGGGGAATCTGCCCTTCTTTGGCTGGAGTTGCTGTTTCTTCCACTTACTGGCACAATTGGGCAAAGGAGTACACAGTGGCACCCAAGCAGATCACCTGGATGCCAGACGTTTTCGTCCCTGGCCTCACTAGGGGCCAACAGCCCTATCTCCTCCTGAAGACCAGGACAAATTTCCCCTACCAGGATGGTGACTCTTCTCAGCTCACTGGGCTCTGGGCACAAGGAGCCCAAAGTGCCCAGTGGCAGCCAAAGCTTATTGCTCAGTGAGACTTGTGCTGTGTCCCCTGGGAAATGGGACTCTGCTCCTTCAGTCCACAGTGCAGGTTGGGGGAGCACAAGTCCTGCAATTGGCCACTGGGAGCAATGGTGTATGGGCCCTTTCTGCTTCCACTACGTTTCTCTGTCTCAACTAGTCTTCCTGCTGTGGACCAGCACTATAGAAGACGCTTCCATTCAGGGTGTACGCAGGTGCCTGGGGGTGGCCCCATTCTCATACATATCATCTCCGAGCTGGCACTTCAGCTGTACCCTCAGTGGGCAGCAGCTTCCGGGTGGTGCAGAGCAGATGATGTGGCCAGTGGGTCTTGTGGCCTGGGTCCCTCTCCCACCTCTAACTCAGATGATGTTATGAGGGACCCCTGAAACACTTCCTTGCAGCCCCTAGCCCTGACCCTACCCAAGCCCAAGTTCAGCAGATAACCCTGCATCTGGTTTTACAAAGAAAACAGGTGATCAGGCTTGATTCCCACAACTCCTCCTCCCTTTCCTCAAACCCTTATCTTCACTGGACCCCATTCTTACCTCCTACACGCCCTCCTACACTGAGGGCGGCCCTCCTCCTCTGTCCACCTTCGCTCCAGCCATCCTCCTCAAGTCCTCGGCAATCTCCCTCATTAACTGTGATGGCATCTCCAAAGATGCTCAGATGGGCTGCTCATGTAGGGGTAAGGCAGAAAAGCAAGGTCAAGAGAGCCTAAGTGCAGCCCTTTTGACTGATACCAGACCCTAACCACCCTGAACAAGGAAGTTGCCAGCAAGTCACCAGCTGGGACCACCGAGGACGCCTTACCGACTGTCTGTGTTTACCTTTCTGTGATGGCAGTTTATGATTAAACTTTATGGCCTGATCTCAATATAATGCTGGTAATGGATGGGTTTTTGAACATTTAAAAATGTTAACATTCCCCTGCTCGGGGAAGGACCCTTACTCTGTCTGTAGAGTAGGATCTGTTGTCTGTCTCTGTCTCAACAAAACTAGTTGGCTCACTCTTAAATTCATTCCCTTGTGAAGCCAAGAACCCACTTGGTGAGTTCAGGAGGCTTTCCTCCCTTCATTGGGACACCCCCCCGCATCACTGCCAAGGTCTCCTTCAAGGAAAGACGTGCATGGTGTGAATATGAATTGAAGTTCTGAGCAGGAAAAACAAACCCAGTTTCTCCTACTGTGTTCTCACAACAGGTTGAGGGGTCAGCCCCACAAGATTGCTCCCACTCCCGATGCTGGTTGCAAGCCAAGTTATTTTGTCAGTGCTTCTGACTGACCAGCTGTAAATCTGGGCTCCCACAACCCCTCCTTGGCTTCAATTAATTTGCTGAAGTGGCTCACAGAACTCAGGACACAACTGTTTACAAAGCATACAGATGAAGAGATGCATGAGGTGGGGTATGGGGGAAGGGGCATGGAGCATCCATGTCCTTCCCAGGTGGGCCACCCTCCAGGAATCTCTGTGTGTTCGGCTATTGGGAAGCTCCCCCACCCTGGCCTTTTGGTTTTGATGTAGGCTTCATTGCAGAGGCGTGATTGATTAAACCACTAGCCATTGGCAATCACCGGAGGTTGGGGAATAGGGCTGTAAGTCCAACCTCTATTCTTATCTTGGTCTTTCTGGTGACCAGCCCCCATCCTGTAGCTACCTAGGGGCTGCCAGCCACCAGTCAACTCATTATCATACAAAAGACACTCTTATTACTTTGAAGAATCCAAGGATTTTAGGAGTGGTATGCCTGGAGATGGGATGAAGACCAAATACTGTATATATTTCACAATATCACAGACTCTTCATTAGTCATTAAGGAAATGTAAATAAAAACCACAACGAGATACCACTGCATACCTCTTAGAATGGTTAAAATGAAAATGACTGACCGTACCAAGTAGTTGATATGGTCCTTGCTGTTTGACAAGGATGTGATGGACCTGGAACTCTCATATATTTCTCCTGGGAATGTACAATGGTACAATCACTATGGAAAATAGTTTGTCAGGTTCTTAAAATGTTAAACATACAACTGCCATATGATACAGTCAATATTCCTAGGTATTTATCTACAAGAAATGAAAGCATATGTCCATACGTAGACTTACTTGTACACATGTTCACAGCAACTTTATCGTGTTAAATAAAAATTATAGGAGGCCATTGTTTTGTACTAGGCTTCTGCACTAGGCATCAACAGACCAGACTAAAAACAAATGGAAGCACCCATGTTAAAGTTCCCTGTCACCAAACCCAAACTAAATTGTCATCTTATCCACCAATAAATCAGGGGAGAGATAACAGCCAATTTCCCAAACAGGCCAATTTCAATCTTCAATAGCATGATAATGACATTCCCTTTACTTTAGCCCTTACACAAAAGAAGTAGCCTGAAGTAACCTGATGTCAGTTATTTTCTATTGTTCTGTCTCTCTGTACCCACCTTACAAGAAAGTACCTTTAAAATGACTAATAGGTTGTTTCTTCTTTGCCTGAGCTCTCTTCAACCCATCTCTGTCCATAAAGCCCACCTCCTCTGCTCGGCTCATTGGGACACTTACTGTATTTTATGGAAAGAAGTGTTGCCTGATTCTAGAATTGCAAATAAAGCCAGTTGAGATCTTTAAACTAAATTTGTTGTGATTTTTTTTCTTCTGGAAATTATAATATCCCCCAAACTGGAATTAGCCCAAATGAGCATCAACACGTGCTGGGATGAACAGGCAGTGGTATAGCCATGGAGTGGAGCACTGCTTACAATACGAAGAAATGAACTACCGATATACACAGCATGGATGAGTCCCAAAATAATTATGGTGAATAAAAGAAGCCAGATGAAAAATAGTACAGACTGTGTGATTCTACTTATATAAAACTCTAGAAAATGCAAACTAATCTGTTGTGACAGAAAACAAATTAGTAGTGGTGGAGGCAGACGGCAGTGACAACTGTAAACTAAACTGACTATCCTAAGCCCCCCAACTGACTGAATGGTCCCCAGAGAAACCTAAAAACTGAGTTCCTGGCCATGACTGGACAGGAGGTTGGACATGCCTCATTATACCTCCTCCCTTTTGGAGTTTAGATACAACAACTGACCAGTATTAATGTTAAAATAGATATTATAAGACTGACAAAACAGACTCTTTGTGGGAATAAGATACTAAATTATAAACAGGACCTAAGGCCATGCTAAGCAAGGGTTAAGTCACACCTGCAGGCCATCAATTTGCTTAACAGGTCACTTTGACCCAGTATATTTGGGCTTGTTCTATGATTAGTAGACGTCCTTATGTTAACTTAAATAATCCTTTCTGCTAACTTCAGATTTCTAGACCAAATTTTGTTCTTTTAACCAACTATGAATTAAGGAATCTCTGAATCCACTAATGACCTATAAGTCCCTGCTTCAAGATACACCACCTTTTTGGGCCAAACCAATGTATACGTTCCATGAATTGATTTATGTCTTTGCTTATAACACCTGCCTCCCTGAATGTATAAAACCAAACTGTAATTTGACTGCCTGGGGACCACTTACTCAAGGCCTCTTGGGTTTGTGTTTTCCCTGGGCTATCATCACCCACATTGGCTAAGAATAAACCTCTTTAAAATATTTTACAGAGTTTGGTTTTTCCATTAACATTACAAAGGGGCATGAGGGGGTATTGAATATGTTCACTATCTTGATTGTAACAATGGTGTCACAGTTTATATATGTGTCAAAACTTCAATTTGTACATTTTAAATATGTGTAGCTATTATATATTGATTATACTTTAATAAAGCTGTTAAAATACTGATCTGAAAATTAACTATATTATTGAATCATTGATAATTAGCAAAATAGAACAAAACTATGAAAAAATACCCTCTTAAATTTCAATTTAGTCAACTTAGACCTATTAGAGATTTAAAAAGCAGGTCTTTTATAGTTCTGACTTAAACCCCTGAAGTCAGTTGTAACGTAATAGAATCTGACAAAACGGATCCTGCTTTTACCACATTCTCTCTTAACCTACTGAAGTCCTCCTCATGTCAAATCTGTAGTGTCTCGAAGTGATTAAAATTAAAGGGTCCCTGAGAAAGGATGATAATGGGATGATTCTTGGTGCTTCCCATGTAATCTCTCATAATCCTTTCCACGTCTCCGAAAGGTACCTATTCTTATTTCCACTTTGCCCGAGGAAACTGAGTGTCAGAGAGGGCAAGGGGTTAGCCCAAGGCTGTGCTTGGACGCGGCTGCAGCCGGGGTGGGGTGGGGGTCTGACCCCAATTCAGTCCACGTCATTTTCCCTTTAAAGGCTTTCTCCCAATATCGTTGCCGTAATTAATTAAGGCTAGCTACGTTGAAGGCCTCCCTGGAGTTAAAAGGCTGCCAGGAGGAGGGATAACGGGAGGTGGTTGTTCAGAGCGCTTAAGGAACTGGTTAAAAGTGCACGTCTTTGCAGGGAGACGTGTCAAGGCGTGGGAGGACGCCGCGGTTAGCTTTAGCCCGTTAGTGCTGCTTGTCAATAATTGGGAACACAGGGAGGGGGAGCTCTGGGCGCCCGTGGGCTCCCTGGGGTCATCGTGTCACTCCGCGAGTAGGGCGGGTTTTCCTGGCGCGTCCAAAGCGGTGCAGGAGGACGGGCAGAGGCGGTGGCGGCGGGACCCCCGGAGACCTCGGGGCCGGGCCCCGCCCACACGACGCGAAACCTGTAGCCGGCTCGGCTCGCCCTCCGGAACCGAAAGCGAAGGCCCGCCCTGCCCTCCGGAACCGGAAGCGAAGGCGCGCTCCGTTTCTCGGCGCGCGCTCGCCTGGTCTGGGTCCCGGCGGAGGCGGCGGGACCCGGGCGGCCGGACTTTGCGGCCGGGGTGGCCGGGCGGCATGGAGGGGCCGCTGGACTCCGCGGCCGGGGACGTCTCCCTGCACAACTTCAGCGCCAGGCTGTGGGAGCAGCTCGTCCACTTCCACGTCATGCGGCTGACGGACTCGCTCTTCCTGTGGGTGGGCGCCACCCCGCACCTGCGCAACCTCGCCGTGGCCATGTGCAGCCGCTACGTGAGTGCCGGCCGGGCCGGGGGCCGGGGGCCGGGCGGCGAGCTACTGCAGGGGCCTCGGGGCGCTGGGGTCCCTCGCTGTCTCCCCCGGCCTCTCCCGAACCCTTCCTGTGATGTCGCAGGGAGCCTGGGGGTCCATGTCCGCTCCAGGGAGCTGTGTGCGGCCGGGCAGGTGCGTGGCCCACCGGAGCCCCTCTCCCGGTCCGCCGGCCCTCGGCTGCCTCCTCCTCCGGGTCTCTGTAGGTTGGAGTGTCCTGGGGCGCCCCTTCTAGTCACACTCGCGCGCTGGCGGCGCCATCTGCCTCTTAGCTTTCATGCCATCTGTTTTGACCACACCGACATTTATCTACATCTCCAGTACGGACAAGTTTCTCCAGAACTTGGGACTTCTGCGTCTCCGCGTAGATGTCTGCTAGGCATCTCTCACTAGGCACATTCAGGAACAGCCCCCCACAGCCAGCCCATCTCTGTAACGTACCTCCGTTCTCCTGGGTGCTCAGGGTCAGAGCCTCGCAGTCATCCTCAGTTCCTCTTTCTCTCAGGCTCCACATGCCTAATGCCAGCGAACCTGTAGGCACTGCTGCCTTGAAAGCATACAGAGATCCAGACCCCTCGCCCCCTTCACCCTGCCACCCTGGGCCAAGCCTGCAACCTTATATCTCTCCTCTACTTGCTTCCCCTTTTGCAACCTGGATTAGTTTCCTAGGACCGCTGTGACAAAGTGCCACAAACTGGGTGGCTTAAAACAACAGAGATTTATTCTCTCCCGGTTCTGTAGGCCTGAAGTCTGAAATCAAGGTGTTGGCTGGCTTGGTTCCTTCTGGAGGCCCTGATGGAGAAACCATCCCGTGCGTCTCTCTTGGCTTATGATGGTTGCTGGCAGTCCTTGGTGGGCCTGGGCTGTAGATGCATCTCTCCAGTCTCTGCCTGTGACATCACGTGGCTGTCTTCTCCCTGTGTGTCTGTGTCTCCTCTCTTCTCTCTCTTTTTTTAAATTTTATTATTTTAGGCTAGTCAAGTGGAGCAGTGGAAGTGGAGAAGGAACAGAGAACTCTGTAACTGGTTGTGATCTATCAGTTGTAAATGCCACTTGGACCAGCCTCTCTTCTTCTTAAAGGATGTCAGATTAAGGGCCCACCCTACTTTAGTATGACCTTATCCTACATCTTAATTACACCTGCAAAGACCCTATTTCCAAATAAGGTCAGGTTCACAGGTACCCAGGGGTTAGGACTTCAACATATCCTATTTGGGGACGTAATTCAACCCACAACACTACCTTATAACCAGGGCAGCAGAGTGATAGTTTTAAGAATGAAGTCAGGTATTTTCGTTCCTCTGCTCAAAACTTTTCAGGAGATGAACTCAGAGCACAATCCCAAGACCCTGCAGTGGCCTGTCAGGCCCCGTTGCCTCTTCGCGCTCCTCCCTGCTTACTGATTGCAGCGCTGGCCTCCTGGCCGCTTGAGCACTGCCACTCCGTGCAGTCGAGTGTTCCATGGGTTCTGTGAGGTTTGTCTGTTTGATGACCCTGACAAGCTGCTCGTTAAGTCCTTGGTGAATGAATGAGTGAGGCCCTTTCACCAAGGGCTGTTCCGAAGCTAGTCAGGCAGTGAGGACTGTGGGCACCAGGGATGGTGGGAAGTCATGCGGTGAGTCCTAGTTGTACACGACAGCACCTGGAAATGCCTCGGGAAGGAGGTAGAGTCTGCGTTCCTTTCTCTTCTTTTCCTGAGTGTTTTCTGTTTTCTTTTCTGGTGGATCCCAGCCTATGGGCAGATGGCAATTCGAGGCCTTTCATTGGAGGAAGGAGGCGGCCTGGGGGGACCAGGGTGATGGGCAGGGCCATTGCTCTGGAGCCACCTCACATTCTGTCTTTCCTCATCTAGTAATAGACAGTGCTTGGGGCTGTGGGCCACCTGGGGTCAGGACTGCGCTAGGAAGACTTGGTGTCACTTCCTTGAACTCCTTTCAGGCCCATTGTGTGGAGCTGGTCTGGACTAGTAAGTTAGTAAGTAATCAAGCTCCTCATTGGACTGCTTTGGTGGTCTGACCACATCGTGGTTACAGCTTTCAGTGGGGTGTATTTTCTCAACTGGAAAGTCACACTGTACCAAGATCAGGCGGGAAAAGGGACAAGAGCCAGTTTCATGTTACCTGATCTGTCAGAAGTCCAGTCTCACTGTTTGGCCGTATCGTGTGCCTGGATGTTCCCTCCTGAGGCAGAGGGCCAAGTCAGTTGGGAAAAGAGGTGCAGCCTTAGCTTCAGGCAGGAAACCCAAGGTTCCTGTGGCCTGTGTGTCGGCCCTCCGTCTGCTTTTGTATCAATAATAAAGTTTTACCGGAACACGACCATGCCCGTTCATGCAGGCAGAGTCTGTGGCAGCTTTTGCACTTTGGTGGCAGGGTTGAGTAGTTGTAATAGAGACCTTGTGGCCCATAAGGCCTGAACTATTTACTATCTGGGTCTTCCCGGGAAGATTGCCAGCCGATGTGTGGAGAATGGCACCAAAGGGTCAGTGAGGTCTCTTCCCTCTCCGTCTCCTAAACCTGCACGTGTGTGACAGGACCATAGAGATCAGAAACCACAAAACCCTGCTGCCCCTCTAGCCAGCCTGCCTTGGGTTGAGCAGGGATTTTTGGTGCCCAGAGAGGCTGCAGGATTAGATGATTAGATGATGCCAAGTGCCACCATCTTGAGGGAAGCTGGCCTGGGACCTGGGCTCCTGCCTGCTTGGACACCCGTGACTGCTGTGGGGAGGGAAGGTGGTGCTCCCGCCGTAGTGGAGCTGTCTGGGCATGTGTCTGCTGGGAGACCAGAGTCTAGTGTGATTTGGGAAGTAATGAACTATTAGGGATAATATGATGGGGGTTAAAATTTTATTTTTGGTGGAAAAGGGTAACCTTGGTAAGGTATATTTTCTTTTTCCAGGAGGTTTATCTGTAAATATTATGACCGTACAGCTAAATGTTGAACTTGGAATCTGTAAGCAGCAGGTTCATGAATTAAGATCATATTTTTGTATCTTTTTCAACAAAAAGGCATGCAGTTAATGCTTTCATCTTTCTCCTGTTTTTTTTTTTTTTTTTTATCTCCTGTCTTTTATAGACCTGAACAGATTCTGTCTTGCCTGGAAATGGCTTTGAACCCTTAGGAGATGAGGAGCAGTCCCTTTGGTCTGTTTGGCACACAGCAGGCATGTGTTCAGTTCATTGGTCTCCAACAGGACAGGGTAGGGGGCACCAAACCCTAGAGCCTCTGTTGCTCTGTAAATCTTGCCACTTCCTGAGACTCCCGGGCCCCATACCCAGGCTATTTCTCCTAGAAGTCTGCTATTTTGATGAAAGCAATTTAGGCCATATTGCAAGTTAGTGGGTTTTTTCCTTTTAAGCTAGGCCTTTTCAATGTTGAGAGAGATCACTTCCAAAGTAATGGAAGTAAGATTACTTCTAGATTTCAAAAGTGCCCCATTTATTTATCTTAACATCATTTTATGCTGCTTGTTTCCTTTTATTGCTTCTTACCTGAAGTGAGATTGGCCAAGTGTACTCAGAAATTGTTGTTTTCACTATTTGGATGCTGGTGACTGGTGCCCTTTCTCAAAGTCACAGGGTACTTACTGACCTTAAAGCACCCCGATGAGTCTGCAGGGGACTAGAGCTGTGTGTTCTTCCACAGGCTGGGATGAGGAGACCAGGCGTCCTGCCTTGGCTGTGGCTTCCATGGCCTTGAGGCCCAGGGCACACAGACCCTGGGACTCGCTGTCTTTTCCTGTGGCCGTAATGATCTTGTTTGCTTCCCCCTTGGCTGTGTGTTGCCCTTCCACATGCTTTCGAGTTTCCGGCACCAAAATGAGCTCTTTATGTGAAATCAGCCTTAAAACTTATTAACAGCACTGTGGTTCCAGCATCAGGTGACTTCTGTTTATCCCAGCTGTACTGACCTTATATGCATTGCGGGGGGCGGGGGGGAGGTCCACCTTTTGGCCGTTGGCAGATGCCAGCTCCTCTTTCTTTCACCACCTGTGTCTGCCCTCTCAGGACCTGCCACTGCCACCCTTATGAAGAATTGGAAGGTCAGCCGTGTGGCTGGCCCACTCCAGGTGGAGAAGCCACAGGGTACTCTTTGTTTTTCTTTCAGGACTCCATCCCCGTGTCCACCTCCCTGCTTGGAGACACTTCTGACACGACTTCTACTGGCCTTGCCCAGCGCCTAGGTATGTACCTGTGGCCAGCCAGGGAGCCCCACTGTTTAATGGATCCACGAGGCAAGTTGCTTCGGAAGCAAAGACTCTTTAAATCAAATACAGTCACCTCATTACTGCTGTGAAGCACAGACCTTTGCACGCTGTATCTTTACAGGGGCACATCTGTGCTCACCTGTCACCACCACTGTCTCAGGGCCAGCATGTTCCCAAGGGACTCCAACGTAATCCTTGGGTGTGTCCTTGAGTGAATAAGCTGATTTAGTTCCCTACCGTAAGTGCATGACCTCCTCATGGCTGTGGCTCCAGGTAGCCTCCCAGGGAGTTGGTGCACCTGTGGAGCAGGTGTCACCACTGTGCGGGAAGGACTGTCCTTCACTCACAGTGTGACACCCTTCAGGGCTTGCACGGGAGACTGGCCTGGTCTGTGAATGTGGTGTAGATTGAGGGTTAAACAAAGACCATGAGGTTGAAGGCTCCATCCTTCTCACACTTCAACGTATACTTCCTATAAATATGCAGGTGGACCGGCAAGGATGGCACATGTTCTGCCTTCCCCAGCCCCGACTTCCCATGGCCAGTGTTTGGATGCCCCGAGACCACGAGCAGGAAAGTGGCCCTGCTTCCTGCTCGGTCCTTCCAGCTGCCTCCGTTCTGCAGTCAGTCAGAGAGCCCCTCTGGGTCCTGGGCAGGGGATGTTCCTGATCCTCAACAAGCAGGAATCTCTGTCTCAGGCACCTGAGGCACACGGCAGAGGAGGGACAGCAGCCAGCACAGGAGGCAGGGCAGGGCGGATTGTCACCAGCAGGCCGCCCCAGACTCACCACACCCACGTCTGCACAGAGGTCAGCATTTTAGGGACTTGCAGGGTACTTTTTGTCTACCCTGGAATTAAGAAATACCTGACTAGTAAGTTATTTTGGTAACTTTATTAGGAAGAAATTTTAAATTTACAGAAAAGTTGCGAAGAATATACAAAGAATTCCTGTTTAGCCTTTACCCAGATCTCCCAGTTTCTTTTCCTTTGTGTTTGTTATCATTTTTTTTCCTGAACCACATGAAAGTAAGTTGAAAACACAGTGCTCCTTTGTTTCTAAGTACGGCACTGTGTGTTTGTCAGTGTGTGAGGGGTAACACACTTGTACCCGACAGGTTACTGTGTGCTCACGCCTGGTCAGATAAAGGCGCAGGGCGTCGTTCATGTTTATGGAGGCAGAAAGCGGGGTGGGCTTGCTGAGACACACTCCAGTAGAGAAGGACGGTGGGAGCTCGTCTGGCGAGTCGTGAGTAGATTTTATGTCAGTAAGGGACACTAGGCTCCAGAACGTCTATAAGGTGGAGACCTCATACCAGCTTGCTTGCAGAAGGTGAGCGGTTCTCAGTGGCTAGATGTCAGTGGTGTGTGGCGGCCACTGGCATCTCTGCAGGGACTGAGGATGCACGGCACTCGGGTCTGGAAGGCATCCAGCAAAGTCCTGTGCTGTGCCGGTTGTCTCGAGCCTGGGTCTGGGGTCTACAGTTGAAAATGCTTTATTAATGCATTATAGCGAAAAGGGAGAGGTGTTCTGAAACAGTGTCTTAGGCAGAAGATGAAAGCAAGTTGGAAAAGAGAAGGCCTGGGAGCAGGGTAGGCTTCGGTGTGGACGAGGGGACCCGGCCGCATGTGGCTCTGGAGGGCAGAGCTGGGTCTGTGGGAGCTGATGCCGGTAGACACAGCTTTGCTCCCTGGAAATCCTGTCTTAGCAATTAGAGCGATTAGAATTGTAGCAGGTCCCCTTGGGGGAGAGGGGACCTTCCTGCTCCTCAGAGAGGGCAGAGTGTGACTTGACAGTCTCTTCCTGGCCAGCCTTGGCAAGTCCCAGTGTGGGGTAGGGGACTTGTGGCCTTGGGGCAACATGTGGTCTTCTGGATCCTTGAGTGCGGCCTTTTGACCGAATCCAAATTTTACAGAACAAATCTTTTTAATAAAGGATTAATTCATATAGCTGAAAAACATGTCTCTGAGATTCTGTCTACCCTTCCTCGATTAACAAATGAAGCCCAAAGAGGTTTGGGGGCCATGGCAGGGCCTGGGCTGCTCCCTGGAGCCAGTCTGCCCCCCGTAGTTCCTGGTGGTACTGCAGGTAAGACAGCAGCAACCGGGACGTAATTGTCACCTGGATGGAATCCGGTGACATGTGTGTTCTAAACCAGCCTCTACTGACGGTGTAGGTGGCCTGGTGTGCCCAGCCTTACCGCACTGCCCTTCGGCAATTTGGTTAAGAGGGTTGTGGGCCTGTGACGTCGGGTGGGGGTGGGGGGCCCTGCACAGGTGCGTTCAGCAGTGAGCTGCTTTAGGACTTCTGCCCGCTTGTCCTCAGGACATCCCTGTTGTCCTTCACATTCCGGCCATGTGACTCTACCTGAGTTTTGCACTTGGACCAATGCACCTTAACTATTATTGATTCTGTAGAAAGGGGCTAAAACTTAATTCAGTATCAGAAAAATCACACGTGTGTATATGGCATCCACATGTGTATATGTGTATGTGTATGTAATATATGTAAATATGTAGAAATGCAAGATTGCCTTTGGGCGGGAAGTGGAACTGGTAGAGTGGTGGTACTGAAGGAGAACTTTAACATTTTATTTTAAATACTTTAATATTATTGTGTTTTTAAAAGTTAAAAAAAATAGAAACACCAAAAAAGCCCTCTGTGTAGAGCAGCAGCTCTCAGACTTTAGTGTGTGGGTCACCGGGTGGGCTTGTTAACACAGAGTGCTGCCCAGACCCCTGACCTCCTGATTCAGGTCTGGAGGGGCCTAGGGGTCTGCATCGCTAACAGGTTGCAGGTGCTGCCACTGCTGTGGGGACCGTACTTAACGACCACCGTTCTGGAGACGAGGACAGGGTCAGCAGCTGTCTTAAGAGAGTCAAAAATTGGAACTTCCTTCTCTCCCTACAACCCCATTCTCTTTTTCCAGGCATTTCTGAGCCATAGGTAGGTGTGAGGAACATAGGACCTGCGGCGTTTCGGTCACAGCTGTGTCAATGTATTTTTTCTTTTTAGCCAGGAAGACCAACAAACAGGTGTTTGTCAGCTACAACCTTCAAAACACAGACAGTAACTTCGCATTACTTGTAGAAAACAGGATCAAAGAAGAAATGGAGACTTTTCCAGAAAAGTTCTAGCTGAGTGGCAGAAGTGAGAATTTGTAACTTGTGTACAATATACATTTAAATAAATGGATTGGATTTCATTTTGCCATCAGCTTGTGTTCACATTTTGTTTTTAAAGGGTTGCTCTTGTGAGTTTTCCTTCTCACCAGCACGTGGGCCAGAAGGCCCGTGTTGATCACCTGGGGAGGAGGAAACCACGTGGGCAGTATACATGCCCTCATTTGACTGTCAGCGATAGAGAAAAGCAATGGAAATGGGATTTTGTTGGGATTGAAGGCTATAATCTAATAATCCAAGAGTTCAAATCAGTCATGACTCTGTTACATTCATTCCCAATTAGAATTAAGGCAGTAAGTCTTTATAAGTATGCTTTAGGTTTATGTATGTGGTCCTGAGGCTTCTGTCTGCCTTGTGAATGAATGTGTTTATTTCCTTCCCATTTCAGCTAAACTCTTCCTGCTGTGCTCTCCCTTGGGTAAACTTGTGGGCCCACCCTGTGCTGCTGACTACACTGTGCTCTTGGTGAAGTCTCAGACCTCTCTGGGCCCTGTGTCCTCGTCTGTGACATGGGAATAATCCCCATCTTGATGGGTTCTCGTTAGGACTGAGTGTGTAGAAATGCTTTGCAAACTGTAAGTGCCGCGGCACTTAGATGTCAATTATGGTTTTAGCTCCTTGATTTTTATGAATTCAAAGACTTCATGTCCTTCTTGCTCTTCCTGTTATCATTTCATTTTCTTCCCTTCACCTTTCTCTTTTCTCCCAAGTCCCAAGTATCTCAGGTACCTGTTTGGGTCATTTTTAATCCTTAGCCCTTTTCTTTCTACCACGTAAAGTGGATTCCAATCTTGGCCCTTCCCCAGAGGTTCACAGGGTCTGGCTTTGGCAGGGTTGAAAAGCTCGCCCAGTGCTTCTCTGCGCAGGCAGGGTTCAGGACCACTGGCAAAGAATTTTCTAATCTTTGGGGTCCAGCTGAACCCTTTAGTTGCTGGAGGCAGAGAGTTTAGGGCCCTGAAACATGTTTCCTGCAGTGGCAGAGGTCTTTCGTGGAGGCAGGGGTGGTGACGCTGGCTGGACGCAGGGGCCTTCAGAGGGGTATGTCTGGGTCCCAGGCACTTCCTTCCTTTGCAGACGTCCCACAAAGGAGGACTCGCCGGCACGATGGCAGCTTACAAAGCAGAGTGGAATAGAATAGTAAGTGACACAAAATCAGGGCTATGGAGAGAAGAGTTTGGTATAAATACTTTATTAAAGAAATATTGTCTTTTGGTTAAAAAATACTACATTAGAGAGTTTTGGGCAGTCAGTCTTTCCTCACAGAGTCACAGTGTAAGATACTCATTTCTTGACCTCGCTAGGAACCTTCGGGCCACGGATCAGCAGAACATAAGTGAACAAGAGAAAAAACTCCTCTTAAATTTACTGATGACCCCTCCAGCCATCTTTCAGGTGGTCTGAGAATGGCACTAAACAGTTTACGTTTAATCCAGTCTCTGCCTCTGACTACCTTTTAAGACTGGGACTCTCACAGCAGAGGGAGGGGCCACCCACCGCTCCCCTTGGGGGCAGTCGAAGACACGGCTTGCAGAGGCAGTGAAAGCAGTGACGCGGCAAGGTCTGGATAAACACGGAGGACTTTTATTACTCGTCGTCATGGTAGTGAAATGCCCTTCATTGGAGACCGTCAGGTGAGGTAGGGAAGACATTCCAGAGGAAATCTGTTAATGGGGCAACATTTTTATTTCTGTACATTTACATACAAGTTTTCACCAAAGTTACAACAGATGTGACACCATGCAGACACGTAGCTGTGAACGACAGCTCAGAACTCAGTGTGAGCTTGTGCTATGGAGGAGCACCGTCAGAGGAGTCCCATCGACACGTACAGTAGCACGGTTCTTCTAGTAAAACCTCGAATGGTTGGGCTGCAGAAAGGACAGAGGGAGGGAAGCATTCCCTGCTAGACATAACACACCATACTGCTTTTCCGAAACACACACAGTACATTAAAGTGAGGTGGTGTCTTTTTAAGATAAGAAGACAGAGTCGAGTGTGGCCCCCAGCACGTGTGCTGCCGAGGGGCTGGGTGATGTGAGGTCACACCTATGGCACTTCCAGTTCAGCACTTCTGTTGGGCCCGGGAAGTCGTAGTGTCAGAGTGCGATACTTACCCGCTCGTGGCCAAACGAGCTTACCAGCCCCTGTTCTCCAGTTGCAGGTGACTTTACTCTTAGAAGACAAAAACATTTTTAAAACTTTTTCCTAATTGTCTTGGGTGCTAATAATTAAGGTACTTTATAAGAGTAACTGATTTCTGGAAAAGGATAAAATGAACAAATATCCAGTTCTGTCTCGGGTGTTCACATTTGTGCATAAGTTTTATTGAGAAGTCACAGCTCCCTGACAGGTTAGGCTAGCAGGATGCAGGGGTGGGTGGAGGGGAGTAGCAGGGAGAACACAGCTTTCTGGGTTTCCCTGGGGGTGGGAGGGCTGAGCTGAAGCAGCAGGAGCCTGAGAAGTATCTCCCTACTGACCAGGAAGGAGGCGGGACCGAGGGGCTCAAGCCCCACAGACTGGTGCCAGGGAGCAACCTCCCCCCGCCAGGAGCCAGGCGGCCGGGGTGTGTGTCAGGCCTGGGTGTGCCTTGCTCCCTTGGGACTGGGTTTCATGGGGCTCTGCCCACATTTTCTGCTTTGGCTACATTTCATAAAGGTGTTCCTCAAGAGCTGCAGATATCCCTAAGCCGAGGTGGCAGCAGAGCAGGAGCAGGCTGCCCTGAGAGGAGAGCCATGGGGCCTGCTTGCCGGCTGGGAGATGGCACCTGCCAGCCGTTGGCAAGTCGGCCTCATAGCTGCTCGACTTTGCTCCCAAGAGCCCAGGCCTCACAGCTAGGTTCTATTCTAGTCATTGAGATCAGTCCCGATTGCTGATGTGATGAGCCGTGTTTTTATTGTTGTCATTTAAGGTGGAGATCAGAGACTGTGGACCAGAAGTTTGTGAGTGCCATACCTTGCCCGCACCTTTGTAGAGTTTCTGGCAGCACTCTACAGCTTCGATACATTTCTTTAAAAAGGTCTACAGGACCAGTGTGAGGCCGCTCACAACTTGCATGACTTAACAAGTCCTGCAGTACAGTAAGTCGGTTGCAGGATGGCCTCGTGCTAGGGGGATGGGTGCAGACGTGCACCTGTCCAGGTGCAGGCTCAGGGGCCTCGCTGGCTCCTTCCACCTTCCCCAGCTGCCTACTGGCCTGGCCGCTGGATTTGTCCTATCCTGTACTTAATGGGTTTGCTGCCAAATGGCTTTGTAGCAAGTACTCTAAAAAAGGTAAAAGGTATCTCACAAGTTTGGCACAAGAAGGCTGCATGGATCTAAAGAAAGGCCTTGCAAAGGTGAATGCAAACTAGCATTGAAACATGGAACAAAAATGATTTAAAAAAAGAGACCAGGAAAGGTGAGGATGAGCTGGAGTTGGATCAGGTGGAGCTGGGGAGAGGCCGGCCAGAGAGCCTCCCTTTGCGGGCACTGGGCTTTGTGCAGGGCTCTGACACCCCAGGTGGTGGTGGACGAGATAGCGTGGTCAGCTGCTGGAAACACGCCTGGCTGTGGGGCGTTTGCCCCTTACCGTGTCTTCATGAGTCAGTGGGCTCCTACCGACATGTGGCCCAGACGTGGAGGAGAGGCAGGCGAGACAGCAAGCAGCAGACCAGGTGGGGCGCTGCAAGGGGAGAAGGTCGACCCCTTTTCTGGCCCTTTGAATCGTAGCAACTCTCACCTAAGTGCCTCACCCAAGCCTGAGACAGCGGTTTTCCCGGAAGGACACAACCCGCATGAAGATGCTCTTCACAAAGGGGCGAGGTGGACAATTCCAGTAAGAGGCCAGGTTGTCCAGGAAAGCTGCTGCGGAGTGGCGCCTGCGCACCAAGGAGGCTTGTTTCTTAGTGGCCCTGAGTGTCCTACGAGTTTCCTCTGAAAACACCAAGAGGAAACCTTCGCTGTCTGGGGCAAAGTGAGGAACACCATGGAAACCCTGGAGAGTGGGCTGGGGGCTGACTTTGGTGAGTTATTGCTTTCTCTCCGTTTGCCTTGGTGCTCTCAAGAGGCTGGAGGTCATGTGGACTCACCTGGGAGGAACCCCCACGCCTTGCCCAGGCCCCAGCTCTGTGCTGAGTGGTGACAGGAAGCGGGGAGCAGACTGAGGAAGGCGTGGGGGACCAGCGCCCGCAGGTGCCCCCTGGCGTGACGTCGGTGAGAGCGACAGCCGTCCAAGCTGGTGATCTCCGTGGTGTGTGCTCGAAATGTGGGTGACGGGCCGTGCTTGGGAGAGCAGCCCTCCCTCCTGCCGACTGGCCTCCGTCATCGTTGTGAGTTATTTTCCTATTGTTTGGAAAGTAGCCACATTTTCAAGTAGTGCTGGCAAAAAAGCTGACTGTGAAAGAGGGGACTTTTCTGCTGGAGCCAGATCTGGGAAAGAGTAAGAATGAACATGTCTCAGACCTCAGCACATGTGCTAGTTGTGTATTTAACGAAGCAAACCTGGTGTCAGAAAGCTGTGGCGATGTTACCACTGATCATTTAAGATTCTGGTGAGATGTTTCAGCTTTTCCCCAAGAGCTTCCAGCATCAGGTACAAAGGATGATCCAGAAGAAAAACTAAGCTGGTTTTAATGATATCTGTGAGCTGCTTTCCCTCGACACATAGAACGGAAGCTCTTACTCTACAAACAGAAAGAAAGAAAGGCTTTAAAAAAACCATACAGACTCCCGAAAAACCTAGTTCATTTACATTTTGCTGTCTAAAATGCAGTCCAGAGACGCTCCTCGATAGCGCCCTGTCTCTGCGCGCAGGCAGGCAGCCGGGGCGGGCTCCAGGCGGCCCAGGTGACGTCTGGCTCCTGGGTGGCGGGCAAGGAGCAGCGTCCCGCCTCCAGGGAGGAGACCGGCCCCTGTGGTGGCCACTTCCAGCATGTCCCCTGGAGTGACTGCCTCTTGCTTCCAAAGGAGGTGGTTCCACTCTGTGATCAGCGAAAGGGAAAGGGAATAAAGTGCTTCTCGTAAAAATGACCAAAATAAATACAAATATTTAATGGCAGAAAAGAAAGTCACTGAAGGATTATTTCCAAAGAGTTTGTCTCAAGAGAATTTCCCCACACCAGTTGAAAGTCTTGCCACTGGCTGGCAGTGGCTACAGAGCTGGACTCTCCCACCCCGGCCACCGTTCGGTCCCTGGTCTGTAAACCTGTGCCCAAACTGCCCCAAACCGTTGAGCCTCGGGGGCTCCCTGCGGGATGGCACCACCAGCTACATGGCCTTCATGCCGTTGGCCGTGGCACCCTCGGGCAGCCCGTCGCCCGCAGCGGCCGCGTCGTGGAGGCCCGAGTAGTCCTTGAGCTCGGCGTTGGTGAGCAGCAGCGGCTGTTCGCCCTTCTTGTGAGGCAGCAGTGGCTGCCGCGTGTAGTGCTCCCCGTTGGAGATGTTCTCGGGCAGGTTCTGGTCCCTGCTCTCAGGCAGCAGGAGGATGCAGATGATGCAGATGAGCGTGCAGCAGGCAAAGATGATGTGGTGCAGGAAGTAGCCTTTCTGGTTGTGCAGGTCGATGATAGGCGCTGTCAGCATGCCGAAGCCCGCGCTGGCCAGCACCAGCCCCAGCCCGCCGCACCTGCAGGAGGAGGCACAACGCACAGGGTCAGCGCCCTTGGGGTCCACCCTGGCGTGCAGAGTGCCACCCTGGAGGGCTGGGCAAGTTCACGTGGGACCGGGGAAGCCCCACCTCTGCAGGGCCCCGGTGCATGCCCCGTCTCAGATGTCTCCAACTGAGCCCTGAGGAAGGCAAGAAAAGCTTCATCTTCCTCTGCCACACCCCTTTTAATAAAAGGATTTGTTCTGCAAAATTTGCAGTCAGTCAAAAGGCCGCACTTAGAGACCTAGAGGGCCACATTTCACCTTAAGGCCGCAGGTTCCCCACCCCTGGAAGGGTAGTGAAGACACATCAGCACTAACAGAGACTTTCTCCTTGTCATAACTGGAGAGACTGGAATATATATGCTAAAGCACAATAATTTCCTCACTGTGAGTTGATGTCCCATGTATTTCATAAAATTGTTCTGCATACCACCAGTGGAAACTGTCCCACCTCCAGGGATTGTGCCAGAAGTGTCCCCAAAATGAGGCTGTGCACTGACTGAGAGGAACCCACTGTGGTACTGAGCTCAGGGAGCACCAAGCCCAGGGCACGAGCCATTTGTCTCCACGCCTCTGCCCTGTGCGGGAGCCTCCCAAGGGCCCCACAGGGCTTGGCAGACGCAACACTTTAGAAATCCCTCGCAGCACTGGCCGCTCTGCTTTGGCCTAAAGACACACTCCTGGGGCTAAGGTGCGCTGTGGCCACCGAGAAAGCAGTGCTGTGCCAGGCTGCAGTGGGACTGCGTGCTCGGGTTACAGGCCAGGCCAGAGAGGGCTGCCTGGTCCCCAGTTCTGGGGCCTCACTGAAGGGGACAGGTGGAGGTGGTCTTGTCTAGAGGAAGGGGGAGTGGAGCTGTTTGCCCGGCCCCCGAGCAGCCCGCAGAGTGGACAGGGATGTGAACTTCAGTTGGTGTCAGGAAGAATCTCCTAACGGAGCTGGCTCAAGTTAGGCACCACCCTTAAGTGAGGAGACCTTTGTCCTTGGACTGCTGCGGCAGAGAGGGGCTGAAGGCAGGTCCCTGCAGTGGGTAGGCGGCAGGCATGTAACTACTTCTGACTAGTCTATGGTTCTCTTGGCTGACACCGTAGGTGGCTTCTAACTCACCAAAAGACTGTCCTACAAGGTCACAAGATACAAGATCAACATACAAAAGTCAATGTGTGTCTACATGCTAGCAACAACCCAAAAATGAAATTAAGAAAATTCCACTCACAGTAACATCAAAAGAATAAAATGCTTAGAAATAAATAACAAGAGATACAAGACTTGCATGCTGAAACTACAAAACATTGCTGAGAGAAATTTACAAAGATAAAACTAAATGGAGAGATGTTCCATGTTCAGAAATTGGAAGACTCAATGTTGTGAAGGTGTCAGTTCTTCCTAGATTGATCTATAGATTCAATACAATCTCTATCAGAATCCAAGCTCATTTTCTTCTTCTTTTTTTTTTTTTGAGAAAGTGATAAGCTGATCCTAAAATTTACATGGAAACGCAAAGGACCCAGAATAGCCAAAACCAATTTTTAGAAAGAACAAAACTGGAAGGCTGTCTTTCCAGTTTCAGAACTTACTGTAAAGCCAAAACTTACTGAAAGCCAGTGTGGTAGTGGTGTGTCAAAAGATCAGTGGAACAGAACAGCGAGTTTAGAAACAAACCTTCACGTTTATGGTCAACTGATTTTTGACAAAGGCAAATTCAATGGCAGGGAAAGGTATAGTCTTTTCAACAAGTGGTCCTGGGACAATAGGATATTCACTTGCGAAAGAATGAGGTTGGACTCTTTACATCACGTACAAAAATGAACTCAACATAGATCATAGAACCTAAACGTAAGAGCTAAAACTATAACACTACTGGAAGAAAACATTAGAGAAAATCTGTGACCTCGGTTTAGGTAAAGATCTTTTACATATGACCTCAAAAGCAGGATCTGTAGAAGAAAAATCTCATCAGTTGGACTTCACTGGAATTAAAAACTTCTACACTTAAAGACACGTACTTAAAAAAAGAAAAAGAAAAGCCATAGACTAGGAGAAAATTTTTGTGAAGCATGCATCTGATAAAGGACTTAGATCCAGAATACATAAAAAAGTCTTAGGCCGGGCGCGGTGGCTCACGCCTGTAATCCTAGCACTCTGGGAGGCTGAGGCGGGAGGATCGTTTGAGCTCAGGAGTTCGAGACCAGCCTGAGTAAGAGTGAGACCCCCGTCTCTACTAAAAATAGAAAGAAATTATATGGACAGCTAAAAATATATATAGAAAAATTAGCCGGGCATGGTGGCGCATGCCTGTAGTCCCAGCTACTCGGGAGGCTGAGGCAGGAGGATCGACTGAGCCCAGGAGTTTGAGGTTGCTGTGAGCTAGGCTGATGCCACGGCACTCACTCTAGCCCGGGCAACAGAGCGAGACTCTGTCTCAAAAAAAAAAAAAAAAAAAAAAAAAAATCTTATAATTCAAAAAGAAGACAGATAACCCAAGTAAAATTGAGCAAAATATTTGACAAACAGTTCTCTAAAGAAACGACACAAACTACAAATGTCCAACAAGATGAGAGATGTGCAACGTGCTTAGTCATTGGAGACATGACATCAAAGCCACAGTGAGGCAGCACTTCACACCTGTGGGGATGATGACTCAAAGGGACAGAAAATCATACGTAGGAGTATAAAATAGTGCAGCCACTTTGAAAAACTGGTTGGCAGTGTCTTAAAAAGTTAAACATAAACTTTTGTACAACCCAGCAATTCTACTCCTATGAAACAAGTGAAAAATACGTCCGTACAAAACCTTACAAGCAAATGTTCGTTGCAGCATTATGACTTGGAAACGATTCAAATGTATATCATATGTAATGGAATGTTACTCATCTATAGGAACAAATGAGTTCAGTCAGGCTCCAACACAGATGGCTTTCGAACCCTGACGCTAAGTGATCGTATGTTTCCATTCCCATGAAATGTCAAAAAGGCAAATCTACAGAGACAGGAAGCAGATCTGCAGTAGCCTCAGGGACAAGAGACCCACTGCAAAGGGGGACGACGGAGTTTTTGGGGTGCTGGAAAAGTTCTATGACTGGCTTGTAGCAGTGGTTGCACAGCTTTACACATTTGCTGAAAGTCATTGAATTGTTTACTTAAAATGGATGAATTCTGTGGGGTGTATAAATTATGTCTCAGCAAATCAGTTACAGAAAACCCTAAAACTTGCCACCGTGGGAAGGGGGCTGGGCTTTCTCCTGGCACAGATCGCACAGCTTCCAGGCGGGCAGCCACCCAGAAAGGCCCTGCCTTTTCTTCCCAAGCCCCCAGGGCCGGCCGCGGGTCCTGTCCCACTGCCATGTGTGGCCGCCCCAGGGCCTCCGGCCTGCTCTTCCCACCGTGGGCCCGGGTCTACTCAGGGCTTCGCTGTCAACAGGAGGGTGAGAGAGAGCCCTGCCTTCAAGACCTGCGGCCCTGCCCCCACAGACCCTCGCAGACCAGTCCTGGGATTGGGGGGGAGACTGGACTGGAAGGGGACCCAGGCAGGGGCCCCTGGGAAGGGAGGATGGGGACAGGCATCCTGGGGCCCCCAGGTGGCCATCTTAAACTGGACATTCCGGTCTATGGGAACCACAGCAAGAACTACAGATTCGGAACCCTTTTTCTCACAGAGTGGAATGTAAGAACGATAATGGTGTGTGTGGAGGGGACAATGGGTGGTCTCCCGCCCCTGCTTGGTCGTGTTTCATAACAAAAAAATAGAAGACACTGCTCCCTCCCCTTAGAAACGGCCCCCCACCTTTGTAGACTGCATTCAGCCGTCTGCGGCTGCACCAGGCCCAGGAGGGGAGGGGCTCCCTTGCCTTCAGGCCCAGGGCTGGGTGGGCACAGGGCAGCCCCACCAGGCACATGGCCCTGCGGGGCACTGTCAGGGCCTGGGAGTCGCCGGACTCCTCCCTTCCCCAGACCCCTTCCTGTCCAGCTGCCTTAGTTGTCCTCTCCTAATTGGTACATGTCCCCCACTTAGACTTTGCCCACTACTGCCAAAGCGGTTTCCTAGGACACAGAACTAACCGTGCCATTCGCTTGCCCAGAGCCCTTCGATGGCTCCTTCCTGCCTGCAGGTCCTGAGACTGCACCTTCCCTCCCGCTACTCCTGGCCTAGGGGACCCTCGGCTGTGCCATCGCTCACTCGGGCCCAGCTGCGCTCCCGCCAGGCCATCTGGCTGCGGAGCTGCCTCACGCGTTTCTGGAGGGAGACTTGCTCATCTTGGGGTCCCCATGCCAGGCATGATCCCCGCCACAGGGGCTTGATGGATGTTTCTTTGATTAGATGACTAAGACAGGGGCGGTTTGCCACGGGCCTCCCAGCCTCGGGCAAACCCAGACACATGGGACCAGCCCAAAGTGAGCTGCAAACAGACCTCGGCCACTCGGGTGGGGGCGCGGTGGTCGGGAGCACAAGTTCTGGAGCAGCTGGAAACGTGGCTCCGCCACCGACCAGCTTCGCCTCCTGAAGCCTCAGCCTGCGCCTGTGAGATGGGGGTGACAAAAGCTCTGACCTCCAAGTGCTGGGAAGGTTAAAGAGCTAACGTAGCTATTAATAACACGGGGGCAGGAAGAGCCATGGGCTGATTCCAGGGGCTGGTGATGTGCAGTGAGTGCTGGGGGTGGGCAGACAGCAGGGGCCACACCCGACTGCAGGGTCCGGGGAACGGTCAGGTGTGGGAGGGACCGGAGCTCAAGAGGCTCAAGAACTGGGAGGTGAGGAGGATGAGCCTCTCCCGTGGGCCCAACGCCTCCAGGCATGACAGGGAGGCCCAGAGGTTGGCAGAGGGTGCCGCAGCCACTGCAGCCCTTCCGCCTCCCGGCCGGCCAACCCCCGCTCACTGAGTCCTGCAGACATTGCTTCCTCACCCTCTTGCTCACTAGGTCCTTTAAAATCTAGCCTCGCTCCCTCTCGGTGCACACTCAGTCCCTCCAGGGCCGCTGTGTGTGGCTCTGGGCCACTCCCCGAGAGTCCCCGGTCTGAGTCGGTTCAGAGTCCAGGCCGAGCAAGCTGCAGGTCCCAGCCGGCTGAGCCCGCCCTCCCTCCTTCCTGGGTGCTCCCACCATATCCCCAGGACACGCTGGGATAGCCCAGAGTCACTCCCGCGTTGCATGTCTGTGTGTCTCTAACAGACTTCAGAGGTTTTCAAGGCCAGGGCCAAGTTCTACTCAGGCCGCTCCCTCCAGCACCAGCACAGCCACCGCCCGAGACCCCTGTGCACGTGCTTGGCGTTGCAGGCAGATTTCCAGGGTGGCCCAGTGATGCCCGCCTCCCAGCACTCGCACCCTTGTGCCTTGGGTGTGGGCTGGACCTCAGGGTACAGGGTACAAGTAACTTCCTTCTTACTGGTAAAATACAGCCACAGTAATGAGATGTCCCTTCCATGATCAGGTTACAAAAGACTGTGACTTCTAGCAGACTAGTGCTGGCTTTGATGAAGCAAGCTGCTATGTTGAGCGGGCCGTGTGGCAGGGAACAGAGGTGGCCGCAAGGAACGGAGACCCTCAGTCCAACAACCTGTGAGGAACTGGGTCCTGCCCATCGCTGTCTGAGCTTGGTGGTGGGCCCTGTCCCAGTGGATGGCAGCCTGTGAGGGACCCTGAGCAAGGGACCTGGTGAGCCGTGCCCAGACTCCCGACCCACAGAAGCTGTGAGATAATGAATCACAGCTTAGTGTGCTGCTCTAAGCCACTAGGTTTCAGGGCAATTTGTTATCACCCCAGTGAGTGACTGAGTTCCCAGTCATGGAACTAACGTACCCAGTGAGTGACAGAGTTCCCTAGCCATGGAGGACAACAGCCAGCCACCTCTCCCTCAGGCTGTGGCAGTCACGGGCACTTTGTATTAGAAAGTCCTTGACCAAGGGAGGTGGGGCCGATCTCAGCATCGTGCTGCTGGGCCCCCAGGCAGACAGGCGAGGCAGAGAGATGATCCTGTGGTGTCCCCAGATAACCACCCCTTCCCAGGCAGAGAGTCCCCGACCACCTTTCAGAGACACCCCGCATCTTTCTGTCAGTGCTTTTTCTCATGCCTGTCCTTACTAGTCTCTGAGCCCTTTGAGGACGAGAATTACTTTCCAGAACATGAACAGGCACACACTATCTGTGCTTAATGAACACTGGATGCTTGCGGCTCACGCTGGCTGCCTAGGTGGGAAGGTCAGCTTGCCCAAGCGACCAGGACAGGTTAAATATAGACGATCACTACACAGAGCAGTGGGATCCGATCCATCTGTAAGATGGATAATGCGAACACCTAAAATAGCCATTCGGTCTCTCTGATATATTTGGCCCCTACAGGAAGCCACAGGCTGTTGCGAGAGTGGATCAGATGCCAGGAATAACGGACGCATTTGGGTGGGGCCTTTGATACCAGTAAGACATCATTTCCCCCGAAACCTCCCTGGTTTCCCCCCCACACTCGATGACAAGCAGCGAGAGGGACTCCCTCGCTCGGGTGGGGGCTGCTGCACAGGACGGCAGATGCAGACCTCGGGAGGGCAGGCATGGCGCCGCTGCTGGAGGGCAAAAGTGACTCAGGTGGTGCCAGGTGAACTACGTTGTGTCGATCTATTGTGTCAGTCATGCGATAGATGTGAAATGAAATGAAATGTATATAATTCTAATCCTAGCCCTCTGGGAGGCCGAGGCGGGTGGATTGTTTGAGCTCAGGAGTTCGAAACCAGCCTGAGCAAGAGTGAGACCCCGTCTCTACTAAAAATAGAAAGAAATTATCTGGCCAACTAAAACATATATATAGAAAAAATTAGCCGGGCATGGTGGCACATGCCTGTAGTCCCAGCTACTCGGGAGGCTGAGGCAGTAGGATCGTTTAAGCCCAGGAGTTTGAGGTTGCTGTGAGCTAGGCTGACACCACGGCACTCACTCTAGCCCAGGCAACAGAGCGAGACTCTGTCTCAAAAAAAAAAAAAAAAAAAGAAATGTATATAATTCATAGATCATTAGAAAAATACCTGCATAGACCTATATGTGTGTATGCAATACATGTACACATGCATATGTAATATGGGATATATCTGTATAGAGTTCATTTCTTTACCCCCAAATGCAGACTTTGTGCATTTTCTGCTTTTCTCCAGATTGCCACGAGAGGGCAGCACATGCCCACGTTGGCGAGTCAGGGACCCTCTGTTCACAGATAAAGGAGGGTCAGAAGTTCTGCTTCCACGTGCTTTAGGAGCACAGACATTTTAATACCCACTGGATATCTTTATTTTACTAGTAATAAGATCTAAATAAGGGTGGGAAGACTGACGTACAGGCAGACTATTAGAAGTAGCAAGCTTGAATTAAGAATTCCAGAAACTTCACATTGTTGTTAAATGTGTGAACGTCACCATCTAGCATTTAAACACAGGAAACAAACCTCTCATTTTTCATTTCCTTTTTTAGATTACTTAATCTGTCCTTACTACATGTCTGTGAAGTCAAAGATGAACAAATATTTGTACCCATTTTTTACAGAAATAAATGTGACTGCTAAAAATATCCAGATAGGAATAATAACATCCACTGTCATCGACGGAGGCCTTGACATGTTCCCTCTCCCTCTGTCTCTCTGCTCACCACCACGGAACCAGGCAGGTGTGACTGGTCTATTTTAAGGCAAGGAAACTAAAGCTGCCGAACAACCTGCCCAAGGTCACACAGGGAGGTGGCCCCGGGGTCACAGCTGCTCCATCTCCCTCTTCCCTCCGCTGGCGCCAAGGCCCCAAGCTCCAGGCTCTTGGCCACTTGTCCTGCCCTGGGCTGTCCCTTATCCTGCACGGTTCCTTGGTGTGGCAATGTCACAGGTGCGGCCACATGGAATACGTACTGGTTTCTTGTCTGTTCTTTCATTGTTATCAAATGTTAGATTTTTTTAAAGATACACATTTTAAAAGAAGTTAAACAGGCTGGAAATGCCACATTAAACACGATTCATCTCAGCCCTTAGGGTGCCTACTCTCGAGGCAACATTGGAGCAGGGGACCCACATCAGGACCCGGCTCAGGGAGGCCAGTCTGACTGTGACCTAGAAAGGGCTGGCCCACCAGCAGGGGATGGCAGAGGGCCCTGGGGCCCCAGGGAGACATTACGTCGGACAGTGACACCAGCACGAGCACCTGCTTCCCCCCTCACCCGTCCCCTTCCAGAGGGGACAGGAAGCCCGTGCAGGCCTCAGGGGTGCCTGGCTGCAGCTTCCAGAAGGACAGTGGGCAGAAGATGTGATCTGCCACAGAAAAGGCACCAGCTTCTAGATCCACCCAGGACTCCAGGCCACTTCTGCCCACACCAAGGGCAGAGATGGGTGCTGTGGGACACAGGCAAAGCCACCCACCTCCTGAAGTGTTAGCGGTGGATCTAAGCAGCAGCTGTGCATCGGCTCATGAAGATGCCACCTGGACCATGCGCAGGTGGGAGGCAGCGGCTCTCTGCACCATGAAGCCCAGGCAGAATCTCAGGAGACAATGTTTAGTTTACTCCGCTTCACCCCTGCCATCCCCAGGGCAATGGATTTCCGCAGGCTTTTGTGCAGAAAAGTTCTTGTTTGTTACCAGTCAGTCCTGGCATCTTAATCTTTGCTACTGTTCTTATTCGGAAGAATTGTCTTTAATACAACATTGCAGAAAAAGGCTAGTTTTGCATTAAGCAAGATGAAGCTCACAGCCCCAGGCCGCCCATGCTGGCTTAGCTTGGATTTATCTGTGTGAAGTGGGGGGATGGCAGGAAAGCCCATTTCCACCCGGGGACTCCACGGGAATTGTGCCTGAGTGTATTCGCAAGGAAGAGCCGTGGCCTCCTGGCGCGGGTGAGAAGGGCTCACGGCAGGAAGAGTGATTCATCAGGGCACTAGACCTTCCTCCAGCCTGGCTGGGGGCCCCTTTGGACTCGGTTTCCTTTAATCCTCTGCAGGTACAAAAACATCACCAAGGGTCAAATACTTTTTCTGGTTTGTCATCTTGGCAAGCTGAATCTGAGAACGTATTTGTTGAATTTCTATCCCCAAATCTTTCCAGGTTTGCATCAAAGAGGAAAAGGACAACACATCTTCAGTCTAACTTGCTAAGCAAGATCTAACAACGAATAATGAGGCCAACTACTGCCAGAGTTGAGGGGTGTCCCCTGCCCCTAAATGTACAGAATCGTGCAAAGGCCGTGGAAACGGGAAATGCCGGAGGTCTGACTGTGACTTCTACTCTATTGAAAAGAATCATTTTTGCTGTATTCTCGTATAAAGGAAGGAAATTTAACTACGTGAAGGAAAGACAGAGTGAGCTGCTGTCTGCCTGAGCTACTTTCCACTGCACGGACGACAGAATAAGCTCCGGACTCGCCTCTTCACTGTGGCTTATGCAGAAGGTAGAAACAGGACGAATTACTTGGCACTTAATTGCTTTTTTTCCCTTAAACACACAATACTTTGGCATTTTCCTACGGGAACTCAGTAGCTGCCAGGCTTGGCTTGTGTTACAGAAATGCAGTAGAATGAATCAAAGAGAGGACGTGTGAAGATGCTACTGTCACCTTGAGCACGGGAAACAGGGAAAGGACGGAAGTCCGCGAGCTGCCGGCCTGTCCCCACAGTCCCCCCCCCACCCCCCCGCCCCGCACCACAGGGGCTAAAACATCAGCCTTTGCACCTCCGCCTTGGCGGGACGGCCTCTCCTTCCTCTCCGACGTGGTCATCATGCTGACTTCTGGGTTTAGCCTCATGGCTGAGTGACTGCCGACTCACGATTTACATTGTGCAAAAGCATGTGCGTTAGAAATGCTAATGACGTTTCTATAAAAAGCTCAGTGTGGGATATAAATCAAGATAAGCTCTTCAATAAGTCACAAACAATATTAGGAAAATGGCCTGGCTGCAGCTGAGTGATGCTCTCACATAGAGGCATGTCCTTTATTACACTACAACCGTAGTAACAGCACCTGGTGTGGAGCATCCGTGAACCGCTACCCAGCGACAGCACCAGGGAGGACTTAGCCTCACGTTACAAACTAAAACAAAAGCCGCTACGCACCGGTCAGTCACGGCCTTCAGGGAGGTATGGACTGACGGCAGACGCGGGGACGGCCGGCTGTGCTGTCCCTACCTGGCCCGGCGCCCAGGCAGAGCGGGCTCCCAGACACATGGCCATCTAGCCGGCTGGGCTTTCTCTCTGTGAGGCCTCCTTTGCATTAGTGACATCAACTCCTCAGGCCGGTAAAAGATAAGGCTCTTTCCACGTCCTTTTTGATTTTGAAACAGCTGTGTGGCGAAGCCTCGTGGAGGAGCTGGCAGCAGGGTCAGCCTGAAGCGGGCCCAAGCGATGTGCTTGCCCTCCTGCTGCCCAGCCGCTGCCACATTTCCTGGACTCTGAAAAGCTCCGGGAGGGAGCCCAGGGTCAAGTTCTCACCTAACTCTCAGGTGCCTCGGGGTCAGGGCGAAGCGGCCGTCTTGGCCTTGGGTCAGGAACCCCACGTGCCCAGCACGCCGCGCACCTGGTCCAGGAGCCAGGGCGGGCAGCGCGGCAGCCAGGGGCTCACCTCCGAGTCCTGAGAAGAAACGCCCGTGGGTGCCTCCCATCACTCACCTTATCACTGTGGGGGTGATCTCTGCACAGAAGAACACGCTGAGGCTCCCCACCGCGTGGGAGGCGAACATGCCCACGATGGAAAACGCGATGGAGAATTTGTCCTTGATGCTGTCACTCATCCCTGAGGGAGAATGGGAAGAAGGGGCAGTGAGCGTGAGCAGAGGGAGAGAGGAAACCAGGCCGGGTGGGAGGGAGGCCTGGGGCTACACCGAGCCGAGCGGCTCTGTCCTCCCCACTGCCTGGTTTGCAGGTCCCTGGGGGGACTGGCAGCACCTCCGGGCCTGGGAGCCCACAGCCCCCCGGCACAAGGCGTTGCTGGGCTCCTGCCACGCCCTGGTGTGTCGCGCATGCCTGAGCTCACAGCAGCCCCTGTGAGAACTGCTCAGCCACAGCCATGCCAGGCAGGAAGGCAGGCTGGTGTCCCCCAGGCCACAGCACGTCCCTTTGCCCGGCCCCTGTGCTTGCTCCAGAGAGCCCCGGCTGCTTCAGGCCCAGGTTTGAGCAGTCCAGCCCGGGGGACAGGGAGTCTGGGTCTGTGTTGATTTGAGGAACAAAATCTCAAAAGCCCAAACAGAAGAATTTATGGGCCGGGAGGGAAAGTGCTCCACCATCCGGCACCTTGTCAATGGCACGAGGGCACGACCTCTCAAGAAGGCAGCGTCTGGCACAGTGCAGAGGCATGCCACTAGGCTGTTCAGCTGGGGCGCCGCTCAGCTCCCCCGGGGGATGGGCACGGGCTTGGGGCAGGCCAGGCAGGGGTCACAGCAGCATGGAGGTATTGAGGTGCAGGGCAGTGGCTCTGCTGTCCCCTGTGGTCGGAGAGCAGCAAGCTGGCGAGAGTCACAGTGGGCAGCGGCTTCCCTGGCAGCCAGACAGCCAGGCCCAGCATGCCCCGGCCCTCTGATCGTGCCCAGGCACTGTCCGAGAGACAAACTGCGTCGGCGCCGGTGCCAGGGAAGGGGTGAAGGCATGCGAGCCAGGCTGTGCAGAGCGGGAAACACAGGCGCCCCTTCTAGGGGCAAGAGGGAGTCAGGGAATACAAACGTATCCTTATAGTGTCCAACCTACGGCCAACTTCAGCTGCAATTCTGGGAGGGCAGGGAGGGGAGGAGAGAGAGGAGATGGAAACCACAAGTCTGTGAGTCTTTGTGAAAATGCCTGCGGAGATGCAGTCCGCGCCGGGACACACAGCTGCATGGACCCACCTGAGTCTGGGTGCTGGCTGTACTTCCCGATCACTGGCCCGCGGACACGGCGCCACCCAGGGAGAGAAGGCGGGAGGGGGAGAGAGCACGTTAGGTATGGAGTCATTGCAGCCTGTTCCCACGTGACTTGTTTCTAAGCAAACTCCCTTCCGTGTCTGGGTTGGCGCCAGCCGCCTGGGCAGTGGAATTCACACTGGACTAAACAAAGATCTTTTTGTTAGGAAGGGAGGCCTAAAACCCTTCTGGCCTCGGAGCCTGGGGGGAAAACGGAACCCTTCACAACAGAGACCCCAGCGGATCCAAAGGGCACAGATTTCCTTGCACACAAAGCTATTCGAGGGTCACCGCGGGCCTGGGCTTGGGGAGCCCTGCAGGGTGGACCCAGCAGGCGGCGTCTCCGCTCACCCCGGCTCTGCTCCTCGCAGCGACTGCCGTGTGCCCAGGGTTCTGGTGCTCCTGCTCAGGGCCAAGAGGGCACTGGCGACCTCAGGGCCAAGGCACCCTGCCCACCAGGGGCTCGGGATGTGGGAGATAGACACCGTTTCTGTTGTTGGCTACAGCTGAACATCTCCCAGCAAGGTGTGGAACGCGTAAGAACTTTGCCCAAGCTAGAGAAATTGTTCCTGAGTTTGAAACTAGCTACTCTATGATCCAGTCTGCACAGAAAGGGCGCTGTGGTCTGGCCTGCGACAGGACACTCATCAGTCTGGGGCCGACAGCGGGGTTCACCTTCCCTGTGAAGGAGGGGAGGGCCTGGTGGTTTCGCTTTGCCCGCATCGTCCTGGGACCCTGCCTGGACAGGGAAGGCGGCTCAGGGGTCCTGCTCGCTCGTGCTGTGCTCTGGGCCAGCCGGCAGATGCCACGGTGGCTTGCCACACACAAAGTAGGGGTCTGTCGGTGAGGAGCTACACGGAGCATGCCAGGGGGCTAGATGGACCCTCTAGTTTTGCCTTAGGTTATTTTGAACCTTCACTGAGAAATTCTTTGGTCCAAAGAGAGGCTGGTGAACTTGGGACCATCTGCTGAAAGTGCCCCAATGTGAGAGTGTCAGAACAGCTCTATTTCCCTCTTAATGTCACACGGAAGAAACAATCCTTTGTTTTTCTGTCACGCGATGAATCACACAGAAATAGTCTGGCATCAGCAAAGGCAGGCCCCCAGGACTCCGGGGAGTCAGGTGCAGCGGGGCAGGAGGGGGAGGGAAGGGGGCGGGCCGCACGGACGCTCTGATTAGAGCCCGGGCCTTCCCGAGGCACTCTCTGCCAGCTGCTGATCTCGGAGTGACCACTCGAGTCTCACCAGCCCTTTCAAACACCCGCGGGGTTCGCCAGCTCCCCTCCCCGGCACCCGGCCACTCACGGTTGAGGAGCCCGAGCTGCAGGAGCGAGGCCAGGGCGGTGAGGATCATGAAGAGCAGCAGCCCGCCCCTGCGCCCCAGGAACCTGACCACCACGCACATGGCCAGGCAGGACGCCAGCGCGATGCTGGCCATGGTGTAGTAGTCGGCGTAGAAGTTCTCCAGGAGCGGCACCTTCACCTCGTGGCCCATCATGCTCCTGGCGAAGCAGTGGTGGATCCCGAACCCCGTCAGCCTGTGGAGACACACGGGGAGGGCGGTGGGTGGGCTGTGCCCACTCGAGGGCCGCCCACCTCCTGGGGCTCCCTGTGCCGGGTGACCAGGAGACGGAGCAGCAGCTCAGCCTGCCACAGACACGCAAGCCGCTACCGTGCACGGACCCGCCACAGGGCAAGACGCAAGAGAGACGGCCACAGAGGAGTGTGAGGCGCACGGCCCCGTGGGGTCCACCTTCCCGCTCTTCAGAAAGCTGTGGGCACAAGAGCGATGAGGCCTTTTGTTCAAATTCGACCTGTCACGGGAATCTAACATGTAAGATGAAGCACTGTCCCTGCGCTCACTTAACCCCAGGCAGCACCGTCACAGCCACCGTCACAGCCACCGTCACAGCCGGGCAGAGGGCGTAGAGGGGCTCGAGGTTCTCAGTGGGTAAGTGACAACCGCGAAGACATACAGCCTGTCCGGACCTCTGCCTCTCCATCGGGCACTCAGGCTCTGGAAGGCTGGCGACCCCTCCAGAGAACCACGTGCTCCGCCCACACCTGCCACACTCGCCAGCACGGCCTGCCAACGCCAGGCAGGAGTCAGGCCACTTGATCTTCAGGAAACTTCCTCTCCTTTCTTAACTTCTCCCTGCGTCCTCCCACTTCCCCGTGCCAAGCCTCTTCACTGCCCCACAGGAGCAGATAAACCTGCTGGGAACACGTGTCCACTCTGGAAAACAGGACTGAAAACGTGTCTGGGCACGCGCAGGGAGGCTGCTGGTGCCCACGTCCGCGGGCATCTCCAGGTCTGCAGGGTCCTGTCGGGGTGGCCACGTGTGACGCGCCGGCTGTGCTGAGCGCCCTTGTTACGTCCCTGCTGGTGCACATCCCAGAGCTACAAATTCCTCTCTCTCAGTGCCCTTCGTGCTTCAGGGAAATCTAAGTGCTTTTCATCCCACCTTGAGGATACATCGAGGTCGGCTGCAGCCGACCCCACCCTGCAGGAGGAAGCCGCCCCTCTGCCGAACGAGCCCCTCTCCACCGGGGAAGCACTCAGCACTCAGCAGTCAGCAAGGACTCCACTCGGGGAGCCTCCTGGGGTCCAGATGAACCCCTCTTCCTCCTGGCCTGCTGAGACTGCAGGTCAGTTTCCACCTTTTTGTTCTGGTAGAAATGGAAGCACTCTGACCACAACAGGTAATTTGAAGACAACAAAACCAGAGAGATTGATTCCCTCTGCCCCCGACAGGAATCCTCAACATGGAAACCCGCCGTCTTGTCTATGTCAGATCTTCATGTTTGGAGCAGCCATTCAACTCCTAATCGTGCCATCAGCCCAGCCAGCGCCTGCCCGTGCCACAGCCGCGCTGGGCAGGGAAGCAGGGCTGTGGGGCCTGGGCCTGGCCCCCGTGTGGCTGTGGGGCCTAGGTCTCCTCATCTGTGGGATGAGGCTGCACATTAGATCCAGGCCCTTCCATCACTTTGGCAGTAGAACCCTTTGGACCCCTCCCAGATGCAATTCAGTCTGGAACCCCAATATGAAGAGCTGATTACATGGAGCGGCTTTGACAGAAATGGCCGTGGGGGTAGGTCCCAAGCCCGAGCCTCTCTTTACCAGGCAGCGGCCCTGAGACCTTTCACAACATGTGCAATAACCCTTGTGACCTCTAACCCCAAATGAGGGTAAAATCCCTTCCCTCCCCCACCTAGATGACTCTGGACCCTGGTCCACCTTGCACTGTCAGGGAGGGCCAGGGTTATTGAGACAGGAGCCACCTTCCAGACACACACTGAGCCCGTGACAGGGGCTGCCAAGAAGCTGCTTGAGCGATGCCCCCCGCAGGGCCCAGCAAGCCGCGTGACTGGGAACAGCAGCAGGGGAGGGGCTTCTCGAGGACAGGGGGCCCACAATCTGGGTACAGGCAGAGCCACTGCAGCCTGACCCACCACAACCCGAGACTGTCCTGGGGTCAGGCCCCTGGCCAGGCCGGGCTGCGGGTCTAGGGGGACAGGGCCTGCTGCAGGCAGAGGGCACAGCTATTCTGCAGCCTGGGGTGAGGGGCCGGCCGAGGCCTGTGGGTCTCAAATCCCCTCTCCCCAGGTAGGGCCTGCAGATTCCCACCTTGGAGCCTCCCCCACTGTGCAGCTGAGACGGTACAGGCATGAGTACCTTGGCTCCCTCTGGACTAAGTGAGAGGCGCGTGGTGAGGAGGCCCTGTGCACGGGGCGTACTCAGGCTGGGTACAGAGACCACTGAGAGCTGCTCTCCTGAAATGCAGAGACGGTCTCCTTCCAAGGAGGTCTCCGTGTGACCCAGCTTGGTCTCCTGCCTTCTTCCTGCCCTTGCACTTGGGGACTTCCTGCACTGTGCCTGCCGGGGCCTGGGCTGGGGCGCCTGACAAGTGCCAGCTTTTGAGGCTTCCTGGAGGGGGTCGCTATCTCTAAGCCCACGTTCCCCTGCAGACCCACTGTTAGGAAGCTCCGACAGGGCCTGTCACCTCCCAGGGCCCTGCCCAGGCTGCGATTCCAAGTCCAGCTGTGGGGGGAGCGGGGCCCTGTGGCCTCCCTGCTGCCTGCCCTTCCCACCCTGCACCCCACCGGCACGCGGCCCCCCGACTCACGAGTTCACACACAGGACCACGATGTTCTTCCACAGGTTCCGCGTCCCCACCACCTTCACGATGCAGACCTTCTTGGGCCTCCGGGACAGCTCCTTCTCCAGCTCTGCAGAGAAACAGAGCCCGTGACCCCGGGCAGGCGCAGCCACAGGCCTGGTTCCCCGACTCAGGCACCACGGAAGGGGGGGAAAGTCTTTTTTTTTCCTGTAAGCCAGGGGACAGGGTCTGGGTTTCCAGGACAGAAATGTGCTCACAGGAGCCCGGCTCTGTGGTTCAGGTTCCCCTACGATCCGGGGAGGGAGCCGGGGCACAGCATCACGGCAGTTTCCATCGCAAACCCGTTTTTCGAAACCAGGCAGGGTACACACAAATAAACAAATGGGGTAGACGCATTTCACTCTTGTCTGAGCGCAGAGCTAAATGATATTCCAGGTTCCGGAGGCCTAAGTAGGCCCCGGGCAAATCTAAACAAGCTGTCTGTTCCTTACAGAGTCTGTGCCCGTCTGGGAGAGCGGGTCTCTGATGTGTCCCTGAACCCTGCGGGGCAGGACTTACCCAGCCTGTAGCCACTTCCGTTGGAACTGTCCTTAGAGCACATGAATCTTTGACAGACAGTAAGTAAATGAGTGTGTACACGTATATACACGCATATACACACATTCACATGTGTGTGTATATACGAATGTTTTAGTTAACAGTCAAAAGTATCTGGGAGCAGAACCTGACAGACAATGTTCTGGCTCCAGTGGACATGACCAACTGTGAAGTTGTGAGACCAAGTTTCTTATAAGGCTCAAACCAGCTCTGAAAGCCGCTCTGAACAGAGTCCAGCAGCGCTCCGGTGTCGCGGTAACCAGGCCAAGGAATGTACGGAAGTGCTGGTGCTGATTTGACAATTTCACAGGGAAGATCAAAACCAGGAAAGGCCCAGCCTCCAGCAGCTGTCTGCCTGCACTTCTGGGACAGGAAGGCCACACTCTCAGCCTAGTCCCCTCCAGTCCCCTCTGCCCTCCTAGCTTGGCAAGTCCTTGTAGAATAATCCCTGACCAAAGAGTTAAAAAAGAAAAAGGAGGGCCAGGCATGGTGGCTCATGCCTGTAATCCTAGTAATTTGGGAGGCCGAGGCGAGAGGATGGTTTGAGGCCAGGAGTTTGAGACCAGCCTGAGCAACATAGTGAGACCCTATCTCCACCAAAAAAAAAAAAAAAAAAAAAAAACTGAGAACTCTTCAAGACTGTCAAGTCATGAGAAACAGGAGAGGCCAGGGAGAGTGAGGACTGATACAGTCCTGGAGGGGCCCAGGCTGGGGAGAATCATTCACAGGGTGCCGGTAAGGGCTGGAGTTTGGTTCGGAGCAGTGTTCCAGCATCAGTTTCTTAGTTTTGACAAACATATGGTGGTGATATCAGATGTTAACAATGGGAGAAACTGAGTGAGAGGCACATGGAAATTCAGCAACTTTCCTGTAAATCTAAAATTATTCTAAGATAAGATATTTATTTAAAATAAAAAAGTGGTGGGAGTGGGGAGGCCGTGGCCTGCTGAGGAAGCCGTGGGTTCTTGGAGACGTCCAGGGGCCGGGGCTCCTCCCCGGGTGGCAGGGGCTGTGCCACTCCCCCCCCACCCCCTTCCTGCCATCCAACGGCAGGGGGGCCACAAACCTCACTCCTTACGGTTTGAAGGAAAAACATGTTGCTTAACAATAGGGGTTTAGGAATTTTTTATTTAAACAAAATTTTTTTGGACTCAGTATCACCAGCCAGGCCATAAAAGGGAGAAGGAAAACCTTTCCTTTGTCTGAGTGACACTGTGCCTCCTGAGTTTCCGGAACTTTTCTTCCTTCTCATATTTCGGTGCAAGACTGAGGTCTGTGTGCGAGCCGTCGGTTGTCGGTCCACAGACCCTCTCAGGGGCCTCTGAGGTCTCGTGGCCTCGAAGTCCCTTCAGCAAAAGTAGGCTGATTTGACTTAGACACATACTGTCTATGGTTAAAAAGACTAAATATTCTTAAAGACCTTGGAAATATTATGGTTAACAGAAAATCCTGGATACGATGATCTGAGTATTTTCCCTATTATAAAACTAATCAGAAAGCAATTGCAATAGCCACTCTTTCTCACCATGGAAATTTTCCAAGAAGAAAATTTAAATGTCCATTAGCCTATTTATGTAAGTTTAATGTCATTTTTTTTAAAAAAGGCTCAAATTTAACTTCTAATACATTACTGCATGTGAAATGTGATGTTAAAGAAGCTATAGCAATTGCATGATGACTTGAGTTTTTAAAATAACATTAAACCCTAGAGCCCAGTCTAAAGAATTGACTGCAGTCTACAGAGGTAACTGCATTATTCTAAATGGAATGAAATTAACCTTTCCAGGCCTATTGATATGTTCTCAGGGACTCCGTTACTCACGTCACCAGCCCAGGACAACACCACGAAACTCCCGCAGCCCCAAGTCTGTCCCTGGATACATACAGTTGCCTCCTACAACAAGCTCTGCCTTGCAAGACACATTAGATGATTTTGAGACCTCCTAAGGCAACTGAATCCAAGAGGCCTTTTTGCATCTCAAGTTGTCCCATGGAAATCTAGGGAGTTTTCTAAACTCCCCGTACATGGAAATGAAAGCAGCGACGGGGAGCCTGGCGGATTGACCAGATCTGGGTCCTGGGATGACACCGCTAAGCACATCGGCCTCCCACGTCCCTTCCCAGATGCTTCAGCCCTCTTGACTCACAGCCATTAGAAAAATTTCCGACCAGAAAACAAATAGAGCTACTTAATGTTGATGAGCCAGGTATGTCCGACTCCGCCCTGGGCCCCTGATCCTTTGCATTTGCACGGATCCCTGCAGGGTCGCCCAGGTCTGGGTGCCGTGGGGGCCTGAGCAGCCCAGGTGGAACCCACTTCTTGCTGGGCCCTCGGGAAAGCTGTGGACTTGCTCTGAGCCCAGCTTCCCTTCTGGCAGGCGGGGCAAGCGCTGCTGCGAGGACCAAAGAACACGGCCAGGCATCCCAGAGCATCCGGGGCGCACAGGGAGCACGTGTCCCTCCAGCCCTGGGCCTGGCAGACTCAACACCTGCTGGTTTCTAGCCACCGACTGGGGGAGGGAGAGCTGGCCCTGCAGACCCCCTGGAAGGGGGGCACGGCCGCTCCGTACCTGCAGATCTGGGTGTGAGAGGACAGCGGTGGGAGAAGGCAGGACCAGGACCAGGCTTGGGAGGAGCAGAGGAGACACGCAGAGGGGAATGAGTTTGTGCGAGTGGGCATGGATAACCTGGCTTTGCTGCTGTCCGCATGGACGATGCTAGTGTCCTAGAGGTGAAGCTGCAAAGCATCAGTTACAGAGATGGAAACCAAGAAAAGACAAAAAGAGGAGGAGGACAGAAAGAGAAAGAGGAGGAAGAAGGGGAGGAGGAAAGCCTCTGTCTTTGCCACAGTCACTGAAGGCTGCAAGGAAGCAGCTCTGAGGCCCCAGCCCGTGTGCGTCCGTAGGGAAGCCGCCTGTTCCCGGCAGCCCTCGCCCCCCAGGGCCATTTAGAAGGGGGCGCCTGGTCACTGGAGTAAATGTGCTTTGAAAGCGAACAGGAGACTAAGATACGCGAGTGTCCACAGAGATCTTATCATAAAGTCACCTCAGACACCGGTCTTCAGAAGCTAGCCACATTTTTGACAACTGACCCGGCACTGCCGATTTCGGGTGCTGTCCCTGGAGGCACAGGCTCCACCTGATGAGCTGCAGCCGTGAGCTGTGGCAGGTGCGTGCAGAGCAGTTAGGAGCAAGGACGCTGGGCCGCCCGCCTGTCTCAAATCTTGGTTTTACCGCTTAACGAGTGGCGTGACTTTGGGCAAGGTACCTAATGCTGGGGACGTTGAGGTGGCCTGATACACAGACTCTCTTGTCACCTCAGGTTCTGAACAGATTGGCAAGACAGACTTAGGCAGGTGAGTGCAAAACCCAAGCTCCATTACTGCTGAGGGCTGGGGGAGCCCCAGGCAGCGTGAGGCGGGGGCACCTGAATCATGCAGACTCATCTTGCGTCCTGGCAACTCGGCAGCAGGCTGGCTGGGGACAGAGGACGCCTGCTCCTGCACGTGGTTCATCCCCCAGGAGAGGAAGAGGGGAGCAAGTCTGCTCTCTCTCCCCTGGGGCTGGCTTGACACTGAGAGCTCCTTTCCCACAGAGGGGACATGGGGAATCGCTGTTCCCCAACACTCTGTCTGTCTGGGCCCCTCTTCCCTGCTTACAGTAGGGAGAACGGGGCTCTTCCTCACAAGGCTCCGATGTGGATTAAATGCACGTAAAGTGTTTTCTCCCCAGGCCTGGCAGAGTCACTGCCCAATGACTTGCTGCTTGTCTTACCACAGGTTGAGCATCCCAAATCCCAAAATCCAAAATGCTCCAATGAGCATTTCCTTTGAGCATCATGTTGGTACTCAAAAAATTTTGGATTTTGGAGCATTTTAGATTTCAGATTTGGCATGTTCCATCAATAAGTATAATGTAAATATTCCAAAATCTCCAAAATCTGAAATCCTAAACACTCTTGGTCCCATAGATTTTGGATAAGGGGATACTCAACCTGTATTACTAACAGCAAGGGGCCGAGTGTGGCTCTTGTTCAGGGCTTTCTTTCTGCAGTGGGCTACCGTCTACACAGCCACATCTGGAACCAGCAAGACTCCCACTCTGGCTATCAAGGTTTCAAATCTCGGGACTTACGACACAGGCAGGAGAGCTGTTAGTACTTGGGCACGTCCTGAGATGCTAAGGCTGCAAGACGGACAGTGTGAGAGTGACACTCGGGAACACATTCATAAACATTTAGCTGTATATGCTACTAAGAACATCAGACATGCCCCAAGGTAAACCAAGGATAGCTTTAAAAGAGGAAAGGAAACAGAAAATTTGAGAACATCGTGTTGTCCTCCAGCATAAACCCAAGGTTAGGATGCCTTGACAGGGCCATAAGTCACTGCCCCCAACACCTACAGCCAGGCCTGAGACACTCACCCACCCAGAGGTGATGCAACTAGTAACCCTAACCCTTCCTGCCCATAGGAGCCCTGGATTCATTTACTCCATAAACATTCATGGAAGGTTTGCTGTGAGCCCTGAAGATCTCTCTGGAGCACAGCAGTGTCTGGATCTACATACAGAGGCTCTGCCTTGCCGGCCTGGTAACTCTGCAGGGTGACAGGCACTGATAAGTAGTGCACACTCACTTGTTGTAGCCAGGATGGGGAAAGCAAGGGGAGGTGCTGCAGCTGTAACAGTGCGTGACTGGAGGGCTGACCTGGTCTCTGAGGAGCTGGCCAAGGCAACAGCGGGAGCTGAGAGGACAGGCCCCTGCAGGAGGAGGAGGATGGCCGTCCTGGGAGCCAAAGGAAAGCCAGGGTGTCTGGAGAGGTAGGCAGAGATCAGACATGGCGTCTGAGGCTGCCTAGGGGGTCTGGGGGTCCATCCAAAAGGCCCTGGGAGGACACTGAAGGATTTTTGGGCAGGTGGTGATGTGATCAGATCATATCTGATCTCGATGCAGAGGAGAAGGGACTGTAGGGAGGACGGAGCAGGGCAGTGAGATCATTAGCAGGTCAGTGAGTAAGCAGAGAGGCCACATGGCCCAGGCCAGGCGCTGGCTGGGCAACCTGGTGTGGCCTTGGGAGGGAGAGTCCAAGCAGAAAAGCCAGTCTGGGCCAAGGAAGCTGGAGTGGCAATGTAGCCCGGTGAGCAGACCTGCTGCCCGCCTCCGAGTGAGCGGCAGTTTTGCCACGATGCTCCCATCAACGCCTCTGACAGATGGGAGGTGGCAGAGAGCCAGAGGCAGATGAGAAGGGTGTGCCCTGCTCCCTCCTCCCCGGGCTCCTGGGTGGAGGTGACGCCTCTCTGCTCTGCTGAGTCACCCGTACCAACGGCCTCTCACCCTGCTCCTGCCGGGACGACAGAATAGAAATATGTACCAGCAAAACTCATAAGCAAAGAAATAAATTAAAAAAAAGATTTAATACCACTTTCCAAAAATAGGAGGGAAATGAATCAGTGTAATTAGATGGAGAAAACAAGCTTTTCCCAGACAATATTTTAATGTGAAAGCAGCAGAGTGTGATGACTTAATCAGGGAAATGCCACAAACACATTGTGCCGTAAGACTGAAGAGCATTAACCTGCCTATGACGGAGGCCTGGGGGTGTGGGGACGCTATCTGGATGTCCCAAATGAGCAAACATGGCCCCAAGGAGAAGCCCTGATTTGATGCTCACTCCTCCCTGTACGGCAACGTTTGTGTCCCTCTCCAAGCGCTCTCTAGTCTCGCAGAGCAGCAGTGAAGCCACTTACGCTGGACTTCGTGGGGTCAAGTCCCAGCTCAGCTGCTTAGTAGCTGTGTGGTCTTGAAGGCAGGCTACCCAGACCCTCTGTGCCTCAGTTTCCTCATCTGCAGATGGGGACAGCTATAGCACCTCTCTCATAGGACTGTCCTGAATAAATGTGTTAATACGTGTAAAGCACGTAGGATTAAATATTAAACATGGTCAATATTGGCAGATCGCTCAGAGAAGTGGCCAACACATAAACACCAAGTGAGTGTCGTGCTGTTCGCCATCACTGCCCTGGCAAAAAGCCCAGGGACGGCCCTTTGCAAGCACCACACTCAGTGCTCGTCAGGTGCCCCAGACCGGGCGTGGGTCCTCTGTTCCAGCGAAACGAGAGCTGCAGGTCTCTCTGGTAGACCGTGCCCTGCCGTCCTGACTCTAGGGTGGCGGGCACAGGTCGAGGCAGGGACAACGGCCGGGCTGAGCGGCAGCAGCACTGGGGAGCCTCTGCTGACACGGAGCCCCAGTCTCCCGCATCCAGAGTCTGATGAGAAGCCGTCTAGGCCCTGTGGGCTTCCCTGATCCGCGTTGCCCACACAGCCGTGAGCGGAGACCTGCAGGACACATCCTCCCATCTCACTCAGGCCCCTGCTCTCCTGTCCTCGGAGCCAGGCTCCCTGGCCACTCTGCCTGTGGCCACTGCCCACCACCCTCCAGCCCTCAGCCCCACCGTCTCACCCCTGCTGCCACAGTGCACGTGTCACTGTCCCCTGTCTGCTGTGCCCCGCCTGCCTGCCAGCTACGTGCGAGCACGGCTTTGCTGTTTTCTTCTCTGCTCTAGAACAGCACCTGGCACACAGCACACATTTAGTAATTAGCTATTGGCTGAGCAAATGAATTGGGATCACAAGAATCTCCCATCATGGGGGAAAGTGAGCATGTTCTCTCTCGGATGAAGCCTGGAGATTATGTTCCCAGGGAATTGATCACAACAATCTATTTCTGGTCTTCAGGTTAGGGCAGCGGCTCAGAGCTTAGAATGGGTCTGTCAGTGATTTTCAAAAGGAGATCTGCACACAGCTTGCACCAGAATCTCTTCTAGTGCTCATTATAAATGCAAATTCTCAGGGTTTACTCCAAATCTACTAGGTCAGAATCTCTGGGTGCCAGGGAGGGGCCCAGGAATCTGGATGTCCACGACCTCCTGGCGATGCTTCTGGCGCCCAGCTTGCAAGCCCTGCATACCACTGCATGAGAATACTCGACTTCTGTCCTTCACTACCCAACAAATACATCATGGCCAGAAACAGACAACAGCGGCTCTCTGGAGGTCACTCTTGGGAAAAGAGAGGTTGAGAAGGCCACCCGCACCCTGAGCCAGGGCTCTGGCAGCGTTTAAACCTGGCAGGCGGTCAGCATTGTGGGCCAGGTACCCTTGAGGAACGGGTGTGGGTTAGGCTCATGCCTTGCTTCTGGATCCGGACAGGCGGTGTAGGGCACCGCAGTGGGCTGGACTAGACCATGAAAGGAGTCCACACCCAGAAAGCGTAGAGAATCTCAATTCACTCCCATTGCTAGACTCTAGCTGTCACGCTGCCCTAGTGCAGAAAGTGTGGTCACAGGAGAATAGGGCCGTGAGCTAGGACAGTGGTTTGCTGCAACGAAACCAGCGCGGTGTCAGGGAGCTGCTCTGCGAATCCTCCTGGAACCCAGGATGGGCTCGTGCTCCGGCCGCTGTCGGAGTACTCACCCGGCATCACACCCTTGATGTCGCTCTCGGGGCTCATGCAGTTCTTCTGCGTGAAGTGCAGGATCAGCCTCTTTGCAGACTCAAACTGCTGGGTAGCCATCAGCCACCGCAGGGACTCGGGGAATATCCTTCAAAGACAAAAGGGAATGGGTGAATGCCTCCCGAGGCCACGGGGCACGGGGACCTTTGCAGGGGGGTGGCCGTCAGTCTCTGCCCAGGGCCAGGAAGGGCTCAGCATGCTCATCGGCCCAGGAAGGGGAGTAAGACTGCACACGCTAAAACGTCTCCAGTTTTCTAGAAAGTGTAGAAATTGAGACTTTAAACATGTTTAACAGAAAGTTAAACATTGCAGGTTCTCACTCACATGTGGAAGCTTAAAAAAAGTTGATCTCACAGAAGTAAAAAGGAACAGAGGAACTAGGGGCTGGGGAGGGGACGGGAGGGGTGACAGGGAGATTGGTTAAAGGACTCAAAATCGCAGCCAGATAAGAGGAAGAACTTCCCGAGTTCACAGCATGTAGGCGGCCACGGTGGGCAATGATCTAGTTCCTAGTTTCGAATAGCTGGAAGTGGGGTATTGAGAGTGCCCAGCACAAAGAAATGATACACGTTTGAGATGCTGGGTGTGCTCAGGGCCCTGATTTGATCACTGCCTTGTACGTATGGAAATATCACTATGCACCCCACGAACATGTGCAATTATTAGTGTTATTTGGCAATTACAAAGTAAAAATAATAAAAATTTTAAAAAGTGGCAGATATGAGCAACAGTTTACCAACTGTGTTAAGAAATCAGTGTACTCCTTTCAAAATAACCATGGACTTCTAAAGCATGTATAAACAGTCCATTGAAGGGGGCTGTTTTTGTTGTCTTTTGTCACTAGAAAAATAGTAATAGAATTATTTTAAGTGTGAAAAATGACTGCTAATCCGGTCGACCTGGCACTCACTTTCCGTCTGTGAGCACTGTCAGGCTCACTCCCGCGGGGCCTCCCTCCGGAATGATTCCCATTCTGCTGCTAACTGCGCCACTTCTCTGAGACGATGCCACAACACAGTGGCTTTCAGCAATGGCATTTTTTTTTAAAGATAAAATCTCGTGAGGAGCTCGAGTAGAAAAATAAATCTAGTGTTTTATTATCAATTCATTTTGTAAATTTACATTTATGACAGTATTTACAAGTCACTCAAGAGAACAGTGTGATGGTTAGGAGCGGCAGTTAGTGCTATCTCTGTCAGTGTCCGGGTAGTCGGTGTGTTAGCCTTTGTGGGGAAATGGCCCCTGTCGTCACTCCCCAGCTCTGCCGAGCAGCCCAAACAGGCACAAGGGTAGACGTGGCCATGTGCCAGTAACACCGTATGGCGAGACAGGCAGCAGAGCCCTGACCGGGAGAGACAAGGTGGAAATCAAAGTCTGGGTGACGGTCCTAGCCTCCTGTGGCCCTCAGGGTTCCAGTGACATCTGGATCTTATTTTGGTTATACAGGAGCAAGAAAATCATGATCGACACTGGTCAGAAGTTATTGCTAACTACCTGACAGCCGCCTTGCTAGCCCGGGAAGGTCTTTTAACCAAGAGAGTCCACAGATAGAAAAAGTATTAGTGGTACTATGGTCTGAATGCTGCCCGCCCCCATATGTTGGAACCTAATCCCCAGTGTGACAGTATTAAGAGGCAGGGCCTTGAGGTGACTCATCCTGAGGACGGGATCAGCGCCCTTATGAAGGAGGTTGGAGGGGGCTGCCCTGCTCCTTCCGCCGTGTGAGCACAGGTAGAAGGCACTGCCCATAAGGAATGGGCCCTCATTAGACAGTGAATCTGCCGACACCTTGATCTTGGACTTCCTAGCCTCCACAACTGTGAGCAATAAATTTCTATCACTGGCCGGGCATGGTGGCTCACGCCTGTAATCCTAGCACTCTGGGAGGCTGAGGCAGGAGGATCTCTTGAGCTCAGGAGTTCAAGACCAGCCTGAGCAACAGCGAGACCCTGTCTCTACTAAAAAAGAATAAATAAATAAATAAAAATAAATTTCTATTATTTATAAATTACCCAGTCTGAGGTATTTTGTTATAGCAGCAGGAACAGATGGAAACAAGAGGTAAATCTTTATTTCAAAGTCACATCACCAATGATATCTAATAACTACTGCTTTTTCCTTACCCATCTGAACAAAACTCAGGTTTCTACTTGCCTATACTGCATTTTACAGAAGGAGCTGGGCAGTTTCCCACTGAACTTGGTGGTACAGATTCAGATGGTCCAATCTGAATGTCAGCTCCCTCTGGGAGACGTGGGGAACTGCTGGGAGAGCTGGCAGCCTTCCTCCTGCGCAGCGGCGTGGAGGCGCAGGAGGGCTGTGTGGCGTGGACGACGGAGGCCTCGGGCCGCCTCACGCGGCGCCCGGGACGGGGAGCCACAACATGCGCCGCAAATTGTAGGCACTGGTTTTTTAAAAAATAATCAATGTTCGTTTTACTGGCCTCTAGTTATGAAAAATTAATTTTGAATAATATAATTCAAGCAAGCAGAAACACTCAGATACAATGTAACAGATACTGTATATTCACATTTTGCCATATTTCTTATCAGATCTTTGCTTTATAATGAAATAACCATTCACATTAAATGCCAAGCCCCTATAGTTTAAGTTCTCATCTATATCGTTTCCATCTTTCTGATGTATTTGTATTTAGCGTCTTTTTCTAATTTCTTGAGATCAACATATATCATTAACATTAATTTTCCTCATATATGTATTTAATACTTCAACATTTCATCTAAATATTATTTTAGCCATATCTGTGATTTCATTCTAAATATTTTATAATTTCTATTAGAATTTTTTCCTTACCCATGGAAAAAATATAAATATATATAATCTGACAGCACATGTGATTTTGTAGGTGGTCTCTGAAGTGCTTAAAATGCAGTATACAACACGTGGAGGTTTGTGTCCTGTCAAAAAATTTTAAAATTATTTTTATCAAATGTTGATGGAACTCCATGGCAGGACACAGAGTTTGAGAATTAGGACCATGAGTGGAGAACAAGGACCGGAGAACAAAGGAGGGGGCTGGGGGGAGCCGCGGCCCCACCTTCCAGTGCCGGACGGGGATCCCAGCGGCGGCGCGCGGGGCCGAGGACGCGGCGGTGGCGCAGGGGACGCGGCGTTCTCACTGCTGAGCTTTCCCACAGGGCGGGGTGCTGCGGTGACGAGTTCACCGTGCACGTCTGAGGCCTGGGTGGGAGGTGAGTGACAGCTCAGGGGACATGCAGAGCGACTCGTGTTGGAGTAGCGTCACTGTGTCTTAAGGAGAGACCTGCGCTACGCGGACCAGGCGGACGTATTAGTTCCGGGAATCCCAGCAAGGGCGCAACTCCGCAGCTCCCGCTCCCCACTGGGCCGCGGAGCCCTTGGGGGAAGATTCTCTCCGCGCCAGGTTTCAAAGCCACAGGCAGAGACCAGAGCGGCGGCGAATGGGTGGACGGGCCTCCGGGACGCTGCCTGCTCCCCGAGGGACACTCGCTCTCTAGCTCGTCATGTCACCCCCAGTCGGGCCGAACAGCTGACAAATGAACACCCCATGAGACACGGCCACAGCGATGCCTTCTAGCACAGCTTCGGCCCAGGCTTCAGGAAGGTGCTGGCTACGAGGCACCGCGTGACCCTCGGGTTTAAGAAGAGGGTGTGGAGCTCCAGCTCTCACTGGGTCACCCGATTACTGTTTTCTCATGTGTACTGAGCATTATCACTACAAATCCATCTCAAACGGACACACTGCTGACCTCATGCCTCGTACAGGGAGATACACAGAGCACACACACGCGCCCAGACTTAGGAGCTATGCGGATGGGAGTCTGCAGTCGGGGGCACGCAGGGGGCGACCCTGGGCAGGTGGTCCAGGCTGGTTGGGGACCCGTTGGGGACGCTGTGGAGAGGTGGCCCTCTGCCCAGCTGTTCTAGAAGATGAGCGGCGGAGGGGTGAGGCCTGCGTGTTGTGTTCAGAGAGCTGCCCGCTGGTAACCCAGAATGCCGGGGACAGGATGAGAAGAGAAGAGAAGAGGAGGGGCGAGAGGCAGGCCCAGGCGGCCGGGGGTCCCGAGTGTTACAGAATCCGGGGAGAGCAGCCATGGGGCAGCGTGAACTGAAGCACGGAAACAGCTCTCCAGCGGACCGGGCACGAGATCCCGGGCTACCCTCGTAGCCACACGGCTGTCTCCCACGGTAGGCGGCACTGCAAACCTCCTTCCCGCAACAGGGCTTGTGGTGAGCGGGCACTGGTCTACCAGTCTCCCGCGTGTTTCCTTCTCTCAAGCTCATTAAGTGGTAGCACTGTTATTAAAATCAGGCAAAGAGAGTTCCAGCACACTGCTCAGGATTACACAGCTACTGCACGGTGGAGCGGGGGCCTGAACCCAGCCTAACCCCCGGCCCACGCCCTCAGCCTCAGTGGACATGGCAGAGCAGCAAGCCCAAATTCCTAGGTGGTTCCGGGGACTGGCGTTGGGAGTACTGCTCCAGCGGTGCTTCCTCAGGCATCCAGAACCACACCGCCCAAAGGGTGCATGCAGGGAATACTTAAATTTACCATCCTCTCCACAAACTTAAATTTGCTGCAGAGTCATAACGACCTTGTTGGGCTGTTGGCCTATAAGTGAGCCCAGAGAGGGTTGTTTTAGTTTGGATAATATGCAGTATGGCCGCATTATGGGAGCTTAATGAAATATCTCCTGACAAGTACATAATGTAATAATGCCATGCAAATTAAAAAGCCAGGTGGTGGCCCAGGACCTCAGAAGGACAGAGCTGAACCTTACAGAAATTGATTATTTTTAACAAAAAATCAGAAAGTGCAGGCGGTAGCTGGAGGCCAAGTCTGGCTGGTTGCATTCTCACAAGTGGATGGCCACAAAACGACCTTGAGGGTGGCTTCTGCAAAGAGTATAAAAGGTGACCAAGTATAAAAGTCACAGTGGCTCCCAGGAGCAGCTGTGGCCAGGATGGCAGAGCTTTTTGTTGTTTTTTCACATCTTTGTAGTTGTCAGTTATGACGACACATCTATGAGGCCAGGGGAGAGGCACAAGCCAGGGGCGTCCCAGGCACAGGGAAAGGAAGTCAGTGCCCAGAGCAGACGGCTTGTCTGGACCCACAGGAGTGGAATGGGAAGTTTCCAAGGATACAAGTATTTAATTCTTTACAATGTGGTTGTTTGGTTATTATCCCCATCTTACAGATGGGAAACTCTGACAAATAAAGTTCAAGTATGTTGCCTGGGATTACACAGCCATTGGTTGGCAGAGCTGGGACTTGAACCTGACAGTCTGACCCGAGAGATTTTCAGGCCAGGAACACCTAAAAGAGCTCAGCCGCCACTGCTCACAAGCGATGGCTCGGAGCCGGCCAGGCACTGGCCCAGGGCCCCTGCGGGAAGGGAGCAGGCAGACTCGAGGTCCCCACTGGCTCTGCTCAAGCCCTAAACCCCATGTGGGATCGAGGGGCCCAGCAAGACAAAGAGCCCTGCTGCATGCAGAGTGGAGGGCATTTTTCTCTTTGTTTCTAAAGAGCTGCTCAGGACAAGGACACTCCCTGGAGCAGAATGTTCGTGCTGAGGTCACCCAGGACCAGGAGGGAGCAGGCAGGGGGACTTCCGGGCTGTGTTTGCTCACGGTCCCCCAGGGGGAGAGGGACAGAGGCAGAACGTTGCTGTCCCACCAAGCACATCTCAGAGTCCCCGGGCGCAGTGCTGACACAGCCACGGAGGGGCCCGAGGATTTGTCCCTTCGTTTGTGCAGCACACTTGCCAATCTGGAAGCCCTCCCAACTGACGTCTGCTGATGGCCTGTGAGCACGCCCAGCGGGCAGCTTGCGGACGCGCCGTGCCTGTGTGCGAGGCCAGTCGAGGCCGGGCACAAACCCAGCTCCAAACAGCACACGCAGGCAGCGGCCCTCATGGGCCTGGGTCTCAGCTCGACTCAATGCTGTCACCCACCTCGTCCCAGCAGAGCTTCTCTGGGGGCCGTGGGCAGAGGCTCTCTGCTCCTGATGACACGTCCAGCAGACCTCTCGCCAGAGAGGAACGAGGGCCTGGACCTGAGCTCTTTTCAGAAACATGCTCAGGATGGTTAGAAGGTCCATAATCCCTCATTCACAATTCGAGACTCAAAAAGCCTTTTCATTGAACTTGGCAATGATACCTGCACAGGCCTGAACTCCGTGGTGACAGAACCTGGCAGGGACGTGAGTGTCTTTAGCCTCTGCTCATCTCTCCTCATGGCGCCCACAGAGATGTCACTGCACAGCATTCATGTGCTGGGTGACAGTGTGGCCACAGACCCCGATGGCAGTCAGCACAGTCTGGTATTTGGGTAAGTGATAGAGCTGCCTGTGGACGTGACCATGGCTTGAGCCGAGCTTGGGCTGGTGCAGGCCGTGCTGCGGGTGCCATGCATGGCTCACTTGCGCCACCATCCCAGCAACAGTGGGAGGCGGGGACCAGTGAGTTACAGTCGGAAAAACCAAGATCAAAGAGCTCAGCCATGAAATTAATGCTTAATTAAGCAAATCGCAGATAAATTGGTTCTCTACTTAAAAATTAAAATATTACAGATTCCATCAATGGATGAATGGTCAAACAAAATGGGTCTATCCATACAGTGGGATATGATTCAGCCTTAAGAAGGAAGAAACTTCTAGCACAGGCCACAACGTAGGTGAGCCCGGAAGACATTACCCGCAGTGAGATAAGCCGGTCATATAAGGACACACACTGTATGTTCCTGTATAAGGAACCTGGAGGAGTCAAATCCGCAGAGACAGAGAGTAGGATGGGGGCTGCCAGGGGTGGAGGGGAGGAAAGAATAGGGGGTTAGTATTTAATAGGGACAGAGTCTCAGTTTGGGAAGATGAACAAGTTCTGGAGACGGATGGTGGTGATGGCTGCACAACAGTGTGAATATACTTAATACCACTGAACTACACACTTAAAAATGGCTAAAGTGGCAAATTTTATGTGTATTTTGCTGCAATTAAACTATTACAGAGAAAACGAAAGCCCTGCTGGACTTCTCACCTGCATCCAGGTGGCTCAGTACTGTCCTCCCTGCTTCCTGTGCTCCCCCTGTGCCTCCCCCCCAGGGCTAACCTCTCCCCGGTGGGGTGCACGCCCTTCCAAATTGCATTCCAGGCACTCGCACCCCAGACACCTCCAGGCTTCCTCTGCTATAACACGCTACCCCCACGTTTCAGGGAAAACACCAGTTTCACTCTTGAATATTCTCTTCCTTCTAGATTGTTACACAGTTGCCCACCTGGTGCTCCAGAGACCATCCCCACCAGGTGCTGTGCACAGCGGCTCATATCTCAGGTCTTGGATAAAAGCACGTTAGCTTCCTACCTGTGAGCTGAGGACGCTAACGCAAGGTCCACTGAACCTGGCAGCAACCCAATGCCACTGGTTTCCAGCATGTGCTTGGAACACAAAACCCAACATAAAAACACCATGAGGGCTGACAGATCCCTTACCCCGTGGTTTCAACTAATCTAAAAAAAGCCAAGGATCAGTAATTAAGTGAAAGGGGTGGGACATAGTCCGTTCACTGAAAACACGGACTTGTTTCACAGAAGAGCACTTAGGGTCTTAGACAACTAATTCTAGGTGACAGAACTCCAGGCAACAAGCTATGGGCAGGGACCTCCGAGCAGAGTGGGCACCTGAGGGCAACGAGGATTGCGTCTGTGGCCAGAGAGTGGAGGGACGGTAGGCCAGCGGCACACGGCAGTCCGTGAATGGGGACACGCAGAGGCTCCACCCTCCTCGGGGGGTGCAGGGAGCTCATGTGCTGCTGTGACGCAGCCGCAGCAGCTGCCACCCGTCACAGCCGCCCTTCCCTCGCTCACCAGGGAAAGGCAAAGTTACAACACAGAACCGCAGTCAGAGGGGATCTCGGGTTTGCACTTGACCCCGCCCCTCACTGTTCTGAGGTGAACTGGGGCTGGCAGCACCAACGCCCCGCCAAGGCTGCGTGAATGGCAGAGGCAGGCCCGGAACCAGGGGGACCAGGGGAACTTTGTCTACATCAAACCCTGTTTACAGTATTGCTTAAACAAGCTGCGATCAGGCATTGGCTCTTAAAGAGTTATATGGGAAATTTATTTACGTGGAACTCTTTTTCCCAGTGATATCACATAAAAGATGTTACTGTATCAAGGCATAAAAATTCCTCTGCATTTTCTTAATGAACACAACTGCTCTGCTGCCCCTCAGAGCTGGAAGGCAGTTGGGACGCAGAGCACCTGCGCTCTGTCCTCCGTGCCTCCAGGCCCCGTGCGCCTCTCAGACTGGGGTAACCTAGGGTCTAACAGTGCCGGCTCCTGATGCACAACCCCACCCTCCTCTTTCCGGGAGGAGCCGGCTACGTCTCGAGCCCGTGTGATTTGCATTCTGCAGACCTGTTTTACATCTTGGTCCCTGCAACCTGCATATCACTCAGTGCAATCAGCCGTAAAACTCCATACCGCGATCCTTCTGTAATATGAGGTTGATCATTTTTCCTTGATGTCTCAAAGTAAATTATTCCTCTAAGGAACTGGAGAACCTGACACAGACAAGTGTACCACGCGGCTGCCTTCTTGCTAACTCGTTTAACACCCGCTCTGGTAAGATGCCAGCTTGGCAATTCTCCGTGTGAGAAGCACATCTGTCCTCTTATACACAGCGCACTGGCACATTTACTCATAAAGAAAATACAGCAAGGAAGTAAGACTAACCTCTAATGCTTACTAAATTAATTTTACCCTCAAGGCACTCCTTTATTTGTGTTTCAAAGTATTTAGCTTTAGGCGATACCTGTGTACACAGGCACACCCTCCTGGCGGGGTTCCACGCGACATAACTCACAGGGTCGGTGTGTTCTGGGCACCGTCCACCTGCCAGGGACGGACTGACGTGGAGATGAACCACACGGTGTCTGGGCCCCAGGGGCTCCCTGTCTAGTTGTGGGAAAAACATGTAAGTTAATGAATGCCTGACAAGGGAGGGACTTCTGTCAAACAGGCCCCTCTGACACAGGGAGGGACGCACGGCCAGGACTGGAGGTGGGAGAAGGCCGAGGGCTCCGTGGAGGGGGGGTGTCCCTGCGTGGAGGTGAGAGGGGCTGGGGATGGTTTTAAGGGTGCTTCTGACTAAAAGAGGTGATTCTAGATGCTGACGCTCTGTGGTGTTACCAAGTATCAGAATGTTATGCGATTCTGAAGAGATTCTCAAACAATTAAATTAAAGGCTAGAGTTGAATTGGATACCAGTTGGGGAAATACTTCAGTTTCCGGTTCAAAGCTTTTACAAAAAACATAGGCTTGGATCCTGTACATAAACTTCCACTTGGATTTCTTTTTATCCTTTTTTTTAACTTTAGTTGTGTTTGTTGTTAAAAAAAAATAAGGTGAGATGGTTTGATTCAGGGTATAGCAAATGTACGAATTTGCTCTTTTAGAAAAATTCAAGTTTATAATTCTCATTAAATTATAGGAAGATGGCGAAACCCCAAGGTTTTCCTAAGACAAATGGACTCCTTGCAAATCTCTTGGTAGAAAAGTTCTTTCATAATTTAAATGACCATCCTACTAATTTATCTGTCATATAAGCTGAGAACTTTGTGTCTCTATTGTTTTTCAAAGTGATATATGCGTAGGCTCCATGATGCTAAAAATTTCTGAAAAATTATGGAGAGAACTTATCAGGAACTTATTAGACCCCAGCCCCACTGCCCAGCTCCGGGGCCTTAGCAAGTCATCGCCTCCCTCTGGGCCTCAGTTTCTTCATCTGCACCAGAGGCCATCCTAGTAGCTACTCCAGAGGATCTTTGGAGGATTTAAGGAGCTAAGTTATACAAAGTATTTAGCAGGGCCTAAGAAACAAATCCTCAAGAAAAGACAAAAAATCAGTATTATTCTGGCCAAAGTATTTCTCCCATCCACGTACTAACCAGGCCCGACCCTGCTTGGCTTCCGAGACCAAAATATTTCTAATGATATTCAACAGAGCCAAGAATTGGGACCATTTACATACTGGAATTGTTGGTAATTAAAAAAAAAACTGTACATTTATCTAATTTGAGGCCATTTAAATGTTTTTATAATGGCTTTCCTCTTCAAATTAAAAAAATTAAAACTCCTTTGAGCATGTACGTTTTTTCCTAAGGGTTTCTGCAAGACCAACCTCTGGACCGTTTTCCTCCCCAGCGCTGTGCCAAGTGACGGCGCACCGTGTCCTCTGCTGTACCGTTCCATCTGGGGAACCGGCGCCATTACTTATTCTTCAAAGTTCCGCAGTGCAGCTTGACCTTTCACTAATTTCCTCACTATTTCCCATACGGCTTATTATCTTCTGCCATCCCGGATGCTTTCGATGATCCCGCTGACTGCCGAGGGCGCTTTTCTCGAATCACGAGATTCCAGCTGAGCAGAGTGTAGTTCACAATTCCCGTCTTCGCACATCCCCAGTCTGTCTGCTGTGCTTTCTCCAAGGGGCTCACGTGAAACACCCATGTTAGGAGAGTCCAAGATGAGACTCTCGCTGGTAGGTGTGCACTTCGGTAAAAGTCTTTGGAGAGGGTGCAAGCACACTGCACCCACATGCTCCCCCCAGGGGTTGCAGGGAGCATTTGGGAGCAGAATGCGCTCTGAGGGGAAACGCCCTCAGGTGTCTTACCTTCCGGTCAGCCATGCAGGGGGCCTGCCGTTCCCCTAGCCTGGAACAGGGCCATGACCGAAGACTCCAAAATGTACCTGCACACGTGCATGTCCCCACAGTGCAGATCCAATGGGGAGATCAGGGCCAAGCTTTTTGTTTTAACTTACTTTCACCCCCTCCAGGAGCACCTCTGACTTCCGCTGTCCGAGAGGGTCAGGACGCATCTGTCCCCACAGAGGAATTCGACTGGCAGTCGGATCGCGCTGACTCTGCTAGGATGGCAGATGTTTCATTCACCACGGAACCCGAACACTGTCACTTATGAGTGTGTGCCCTGCACAGCTGACTCAGAGGCTCTCCCGCGCCTTCCCGACACCTTTTTATCAAAGAACATCAGCCCTGTGTTCTGCAGGCAGGAAGTTCGGCTTGTTCTTCTCTAGCGGGTAGCCTGGTAGGTGACTGCTTCTCAGACTCAGGGCTCGCCAGCACCCTGGAGGGCTTCTTAGCACGCAGACCACAGGGCCCCATCGTAATCCTCTTGCTCAGCAGAGGGGTCGGGGCTCAGAACTTGTGTTTCTAACAAGTTCCCAAGAGAGGCTGATGCACTGGCCCATGGACTGCACTTGGAGGACCACTGACGTTTGAAAACCAGTTTTTAATGATTTTCCCACACTTCTGAGTATTTTAGTGAAGGTTTTTGATTCCTTGGTTTTGCCATCTAGAAACAGGAATAAACCTGCCAACCAGCCGTTCCTTAGATCTAGGAAGATCTAAGGGATTCGAGAGTACTATGGTCCATGTATCCTCACACCAAAGATGCTTGCAGCTGCTTTGAGAAAAGCACACCCCTAAAATTTTAAAATACACTCAGATCAGCAAACATCGCAGTGCATGGACCTGCACAAAGGGGGCACGTGTGTGACCTTTCCCTTCCTTGCTGAGCTGCTCCACAAGGGCAGGGCTGTGTCTGCCTTGTTTATGACAACACCTCGACATTCGGACAGCACTGACTGGAGCCCAGTGGGGGCTCACACGACGGGCCGAGGGTCGCACTGGTGAGCTCACGGAACTGGCAACGCAACTGTCCTCCCGCCCAGGCCGGGCATGAAGCAGAGGCACAAATATGTGAGCTGCCAGTGACAGTGTGCACTCAGCGCTGCTGCTTTACCCTGTGGGCACACAGCGATGGCACCAACACTACAGGACGGCTGTGCTCATGTCTTTGTGACCTCTCTGAACCCCACTTCCCGGAGTTTCCTCTGACCCACTTTGGATGGACAGCACAAGGCAGCCTCCTCCCTGTGTCATTCCTCGACAGATGACTCCCGGCAGGAAAACCAGTGCCACCCTGTCCCACGTCTTACCTCCCTGATCTTCCACCCTGCCATCTTCCGAGATGTTCTGACATAGCAAGGACCCGGACCTCTGAATGTAGTGACCAGGCTGTGCCTCCCACAAGGGCTCAACCAAGGAAGGCGATGTCATCAAGTCACGCACCCTGGTGCAGGCTGCGGCCACCCAGAAAGGGCGGCTTTCCCCAATTTGTACAATTTGAAAGCAGCGGCCCTTCCACCCAGCTCCCTCTCCCATTCTGGCACCACTTGCCCCGTCTTCCCAGCACATCTGTGCAGAGTTCCTCCTAGAGGCCTCCTTCCGCCCGTGGTTTGGATCTTGAAACCCCACCCACCCCTCATCTGTTTGCTGTGACCCTGCAAGAATTCCACATTTCTTCTGGAAAAAGGACCAGGTATGACTTCCTTCTAGATTAGCATCGTAGGTCTGCTGTCCTTTCTTAAGTGATAGTAATTATAAATGCCCAATAAAAACGATTGAACATACATTTGTTTGGTCCCAGCATCCCAGTGGCAGGCGTCTGGGTCCATCAGTGGAATTGCCAACCATTTTCGACAAGATTTACATTCAGGTGAAAAACACTCCCAAGCACTCTCTCTGCTCTTGCTTCACGGCCAAGTGCCCAGGTTTGACTCTGCAAAGCACCCGGGACACGACCGCCGAGTGAGCGTGTCCTTCCATTCTCTCCGGCTTCTGCAGCTCTTCCCCCACCTGAAGCCCACAGGCAAAGGACAGGGGTCCCACCTGGGCCTGGAAGGCAAACATGCTATGAGCTCCCCCGGGCAGCTCATGTGATGACACTAGTCTACCTTGGCTCCACTTGCTGGGGCACAAATCATTCATGTGTCACATCTTCCCGTCCCCAGAGACTACTTGCGCTCATTACACCCCCTGCCAAACCCCTGTCCAGTCTCTGGGTGCACCACACCACTGCCACTGCCAGTCCTTCCTGGCTGGTGACTCTACCTTTGGGGGCACTTCATGCCAGAACATTCTGTAACCCTGTAGTTGCAGAAGAATTGCATTTTAATCAGGCCTTTGTATTTTCTGTATTTCCTGATGTTTTGACATCTGAGGCCTTCCTTGCTGATCCTGGAGAGACTGCCCGTCCCAGGATTAGCTAATTCCTAGAGATAGTAAAAGATCCACCTGCGAGTAAGGTGTCACATGCAAGCCAACCGGTCCAGAGCACACCCCCCAACCACTTCCTGTGTCAGGTTCTCACACTCTGAGCCACTAACCACCTACCCCCATCACCGTGGGACCAGGACCAGGTATCAGACAACCAGGGACAGCCCCTCTGCCCCAGAGCCTGCTGACACTATCCAAACGGGCCAGCCCTGCCTCACCCCTTCCCTCCTGCAGAAACCACAATAAAGCCTCCTGCCCACGTCTGCCCGCCCTCTGCCTCCTGCCCGACCCTGGGGCTTCCCCATGTGGCCCAGTGTGGCGCACCCCCTCCTCCTGGGTAATAGATGACATTTCCGATGGCTGCCATCTCCTGCTCTGTGGACCTCACTATAGCTGGATAATAATAAACCCTACATCTTAAAACAGGCTGTGGCTTCAAGAGAGGCTCTAAGCTCTGCTCAGCACCCCTCTTTCCCTCAGATGGAACCCCCCTTCTCAAGGCTGTCCCTCAGCCGGTCGCCCCATCCTGCCGCCCTCCACATGCTGGCGGCAGGACAGGACTTTAGCTCCATCCCTCCTGGGCCTGCATGTGTCATAAAGCTCTGCTCTCCCCATCCTAGGAGATGGGTCACTGCTTCCTCTGTCACCTTCGTGTGCCACATCGAATCCAGCAAGTCTCAATGGCACCACTTGTAAAGCATTTCTCAAATCAGATTCTGCAGGTGGCACCCTGCCCGTCGCCCACACTCTGTCCCTTCGCCACACCGCAGACGACAGATCCTCTTAGAGCACGCACCGGAGCACGTTATTCCTCTGCTTACAACCTCCGAATGATAGCTTTGCAGAACAATCCCCTGGTGCTCAGGCCCACAGGGTCCAGCGTTCTGAGTCACCTGTCCCCACCTTTGTCCACCATGCTCCAGCCACTCCGGTCTTCTCCCTCCTCTTCCAGAAAGAGCCGAGTGGAGGCAGCTTTTGCCTTGGCTGTTTTGTTCCCATCTTCCTGGAACACTTTTCTGCCCAGAAATCTGTGTTAGTTGTCAACACGACTGTCACCTCCTCAGAGGGGCCCCTCCTGCCCACTCTGCTTGTTACTCCCTGCCCTCTCTTCTCGGCCCGATTCCATGAAATCATATGACCTGCTTGCTTACGGGCTTGAGTCTCTGCACTTCCTCCCACCTCCATCCCCGTAACGCCTTTTCCTCGTGAGGAGGGGCTTGCTCAGGTGCGTGTGCAGCGTCCAGAATAGCACCAGCCTGGGGGACTAAGTCAACCAGCCCGTTCATTTCTCTTCCCATTGCTTTATTTTCTATAGTTCCTGAGACACAAACTCCCTGGTCTATAGTTTTTGGTCCTCATATTTCCCATGGATCTGTGATTTTTGCCTGTGAGCTCATCTTTATCGAGAATTTTCTTCCACGTGAGTCTTGAATGCCACCGTGGGAAGCTCTACTTTTGACCCTGAGGGGTCCAGTGAGTTCTGACATTGATGCTTTGGCCTCAGCAGAGGTTGGAATTAGGAACGCACGGCCATCTGTGGTGCCCCCTGCCAGGCTCCGACTGCTTCAGGGTGACTCTTTCTCTGCCCACGGTCCCAGGCAGGCAGCCAGCTTTGGGCTGAGTCCCTATGGCAGGCTATGATTTTCTAGTCCTGTTGTCACAGACGGTTTTGACTCCTGTCTGGATTCAAGGAGCTCAGTTCTAATTGCATAAGAGGCTTGAGTGCTCAGCTCCAGGCCCAGGGCCGGTATTCAAACCCAAGCTCCTTGGCCTTCTTTCTGGTTCGGTGTCTGCTCCTGCTGGAATTCTCCCCTTGGTCTGGTCCTGGGGGAACTTCCCTTTCTTGTGCTGGAGCTCAGCGTTGCCTTTTAAGAGAATGTCATATTTTTTTGTTTTCTTTTTTTTGAGACAGAGTCTTGCTTTGTTGCCCAGGCTAGAGTGAGTGCTGGGGCATCAGCCTAGCTCACAGCAACCTAAGACTCCTTGGCTTAAGCAATCCTACTGCCTCAGCCTCCCGAGTAGCTGGGACCACAGGCATGCACCACCATGCCTGGCTAATTTTTTCTATATATATATATTTTTTAGTTGGCCAGATAATTTCTTTCTATTTTTAGTAGAGACGGGGTCTCGCTCTTGCTCAGGCTGGTCTCGAACTCCTGACCCTCAAGCGATCCACCCGCCTCGGCCTCCCAGAGGGCTAGGATTACAGGCGTGGGCCACCGCGCCCGGCCAAGAATGTCATATTTTACCCAGCATTTGTGTGTGTGTGGAGGGGCCCTGTCTGCTCGGTCTACCACTTTCATGGGAAGACCCCTTCTGGCCAGTCCCCACATTTTTGTCTTTCCTGCCTCTAACCCAAGAACCTGCCCCTCAGGGACTTGGCCCGTGCAGGTCGGTTCCTGTCCCTGTTAATGCCCACACTCCCACGCCTGCTCTCTAGAGCTACAGTGCTCCGAACTACCAAGTGCGCTGCTGGGCACCCGGGGTGTGTGCAGTACATACTTGCTCATTAAAGGACAGTGAGCGACTCAGTATTTTGCCACCAACAGCTGGTCATGCTGGCTGGTGCTGCAGCTCCCCCCTTCGCCCCAGAAGCCACTTCATCCTGCCGAACAACAGAGAACACTGCAGCAGATGGGAGGAAGGGTGGAAATGAGGGAGAGGATGAAAAGGGTGGCAATTACTGGCTTTAAAGCCAGTCATTTTAGTGGAGCCTTTCGGGGCTGGTAGGCAAAGGTGCAAAACATTTCTCACCACCGATTTTTTTAACCTGCCCCATGCCACCCAGACTCCTATATATATTAAGAGGTGATATGACAATGATATAATGGTAGCCAATATTTAATATTTATGAGTACTTATAGACTAGACATGTGCTAAGCACCTTAAATAATATAAATATAAAAATGATTATCATAGCAGTTAATATACATATTATAATAAATGCCAGGCACTGTTCTAAGTGCTTCTCATGTTATTCGTTGACTCCTCCTAACCCCACTATTGACCATTATGACTCAGAGAGGTTAAGCAACTTGCCCCAGGTCACACAGCTTTTAAGCAGCAGAGCTCCAGGCCCTGTGCCGAGGCCTCCCTTCCACACTGCCCCCTGGGTATATTATTATTTCAGTCTTCAGAACGACCCCTGAGATACGAACTATTGTGGCCCACTTTTACAGATATGAGAAAATGGGGGCTCAGAGAGGCGTGAAGCAGGCTGTGGAGGCAGCACAGCCAAGGGTGGGGCCAGCAGCAGGCGGGCAGTGCCTCGGGACCACCATCCTTGCGTGCACTCGTGTGCACACGCACATACTCCTTCAAGTCCCCTGGGTGCCTCTTCAAAAGCGAAACAATTTTGTTTTTAAATTTGTGTATTTTAAAGAATTTTTCTTAGGTTTTATTATGTATTTAAATAATGAACATCTTATAAATAATGAACATCTAACCTGGCCTGCCATTAGACCTCAATATGCTTCTAAAATTTAAATTAAAACAAAAGATAATCGAAAACCCCTGCTCTTTCCCACATGGGCCAGCCCTGCAGACCTGGAGCTGCTCTGGGAAGCCTGTCTGCCACTTCTTCCCCATCAAGTGTCCTCCGACCTGGGACAGGCAGGAACAGAGCCAGCAGGAGGGACACAATCCTGTCTGCCCATCCAGGAGTGTGAATCTCAGAGAGGCTGCCCCCCAGCCTGCAGGCCTCCAGCCCCTCTCCCCGCCGGGAGTGCGCATGGCGGGGGCCGGGGCAGAGGTGGGGGGGGACCCGCCCGGGCAGGCTGGCACAGAGGCCGAGGGAAGGCAGGGACCGGGGCAGCTGTGTGGTGAGAATGGGTGGCTTCAGGTCCAGGCTCTGACCCCAGCCAGGGGACTGCAGTTCTGTCCTCTGATGAGACACGAGGGCTGCACCGTTTACTATTCGTGAAGTGCTTGCCATATGTGCTGGGAACAGAGGAAAGCACAGAGCCAGCATTTGTGAGATAAATCAGTGTCTTTGAATCCTGAAACAAGTGAAACCCAGCGACAGATGACGCAAGGGAGGGGACAGAGGGCTTCCTTCAAAGATAAAAGGGAGAGAGCGGCCGACTCCATCCCGCTCTGGGAAACCATTTCTAATTCTCTGCCTCTTAAGACCCTGCTGCGGGAGAAGGTGTGCTGGAACATTCCTGGCTCCTGTGCTGCGGGAGGGGTGGATGGCGACTGGGACACAGGCTGGAGGTGCCTGGCAGAGGAGCTCAGTGCTGGCAGCTGTGGCTGCAGGGTGGCCTCCCTGGCAGGTGGCCTCTTCCCCATCTGCTGCTGGCGGCTCCCCACTGCCGCCGCGGTTCTCACGACACAGTAAGGGTAAGCAGGAAGCCGGCTCCCAAGGAAAATGCAGGTGCACCCTCCACTCATGGCTAGACTGGCTACCCGCTGGCCTGGGCCAGCACTATCGAGCTAGAACACAGGTGCTTTCTGCCCTCCCTGGCACCTGCAGAAGGGAAGCTCAGCTCCGGTGAATGCTTCAGGCCAGGGCGTGACTGACTGCGCCGGCCAGAAGCTGGGTTTCCATCGCGGGCTCGGCCACAGCAAAGCCGTGCGGCACGTGTAGCCCACCCCGCAGGAGACCACGCCGTGGGCAAGGCCGGGCATCGGCATGGGGTGGGGTGGACGGAAAGGAAAGAAAGAAAAGAGTTATTTGTAAAAAGGGTCAAACAATTATTCTTTTTCATAAATATCTCTCTCCATAGAGCAGCGGTTTTCAACCTTAGCTGAACGTTAATCCCCCGGGGAGTTTAAAAAAGTGCAGTTGCTCAGGTCAAACCCCCTATATCAGTGTGTTTAGTTGCATTTTTTCCCAAAGTTAGCACAGCAAAAAATGAAAGTTACACATGGTTCTAAAAGTCTTGAGCAAGGCGGGAAAACTATTTTCTGTAAAGGACCAGACAGTAACTACTTTCGGCTCTGTGGGCCACGCCGTCTCTGCCGCGTCTGCGGGACTCCGCGCTGGGGCAGCAGCCACGGGCAACACGCGCACGCAGGAGGGGGTTCCAGTAATGCTTTCCCTACACAGTGGGCCGCATCTGGCCCACAGCTGAAGCCTTCCCAGCCCTCACCTAGAGGAGACAAGGGAGCTTTTCTAAACCCTTTAGCATCTCCAAAGGTCCCCCTCCCAATGCAAAAACCACCACCCCACCCTGGCAAATGCAGACATAAAAATTCACATCAAAATGCCTCCGTGGAGCGAGGCGTGAGGCCAGATGGACCAGGAGCAGGTGACTGGAGCTGGTGAGGGCACGTGGGCTCATTCCACTCTGCTGCCTACTTCTTTGTATGTTTTAACAGTTTCCAAGTTAAAAAGTTAAAAGAATGAAATTTTTAAGGAGAGAGGAAAACCTGCTCAGAAAAAGACACGAGCTGAAGTGAGTGGGAGTCTGGGGACGGGGCCGTGTCTGCCCGGGGCCGGGCGCGCGGGATACTCACGACCAGTAGAGCAGCATGAGCAGGAAGGGGCAGATGATGAGGGCCTGCAGCACCTGCCAGTCCCGGCACAGGGCGGCCAGCCCGGGCATGAGGAACTGCCCCGCCATGGCCACGAAGCTCGCCACCATCGTGATCATGAACCGTTTTCCCGGCGGGCAGAGCTCTATTCCTACAACACAGAAGCGACAAGAGAGAGATGAGGGCCCTGCCCGACAGCTGGGCGGTCCTGGGTGCACCAGGGCCAGTATACCATGCGACCAATCAAGAACCGAAATCGTTTTCACTTGCTGCCCAACTCGAGAGCCCCGCGGGGTGTGCCAGTGTCTCACAGGCAAGGGGAGGAGCAGGATCGCTGCTCAAGGCCACAGAGCAAGTCGGTGGCAAAAGGACGTTGGAAGCTCAGAAACCAGGAAATGCTGCTTCTTGTAGGGATAGAGTTTTGCACCCCCGACGTTCCCACTTCCTCTGCTCTGTGCATTTCCTCTCACGGCCATCTGTGGCAGTGTCCTGTCCATGACACTGTACCAGGGGACTCTCGACATCTGGACAGGACACCAGGCATGTCACCCTACACACTCCCACCCGCCTGCACTGCCCATCCCTCTGGTCCCGGCTCCAGGGCTCCCTGAGGACTCTGAGTTCCAGGCAACCGACTCACACTGTGGGACAGACGGAGCCGAACCGCGGCTCATTTATTAAACAACACAAACACAAACAATGGCGCTGGCTCAGATCATACAGTGATCATCCGGCCAGAGAGCTCCCTCTCCATGTGGACTTCTGTGGCCCCTGTCGTACGTGCGTCTCTTTCTCTGTCCCTCTCCAGGCAGGGGCCATGTCTGAGTCATCTTCATAGCTCCACACAAAAAACAGTGCCTATCTTCAACAAGCGCCCGCTGAATGCAGGGAGACCTCCATCCTTCTCTGTTCTCTTCATTTCACCTCGAGTCAGAAAGATGGTCACAAGATTTTACTTGCTAGCACCCAAGTGACAACCGGTATAGACCTACTACATGAATCCCTGTAATAAAGATCCTTTATACTAGAAAATGCACCTGGGTTTCAGATATTTTTTCCCCCATAGTGCATGTAAATTTATTTGCTATTCTTCTACAATATGCAGTTTTCCCTAAAGTTTTCTAGCTTTTTAAATTTAAATTTTTTATTTCAAAATATTTCAAAAATTACAAATGTTTTTATTACATGGATAATTGCTATAATGCTTCAGTCAGGGCTATAAGTGTGCTCATCACCCAAAGAGTGTTCTTGTACTTGTTAGGAACGTTTTTACCCTCCCCACCTCCCCTGTTCTTGATTTCCCGATGATTTTTACTTCTTTGTGTGCCCATGTGTGTCTATCAGCTTGCTTGCCTTTTTAAAAGTGTAGTAGGAAGAAGAAGGAGAGGAAGAAGGAGAAGGGAAAAAGGAAGAAAGAGGAAAGACCCCCGGGAAAGGACACCTTCCACGCTTTGGTGTCTGCACGAAGGTTCAGGCGGTGGCTTCGTGGATCACTAGCGACAGGTCACCTGCGGCCGTCCAGAGACCACAGCAAAGGCAGGGGGTCAGAAGGCAGTCAGAAGGGGGGCAGATGAGGAGGACAAGAGATAATTATGTGTGGCCACAAGGATACTGCCAGCCCTAACAAGGACAGGGCACTGTGCCAGCCAGTCCCTACACCAGCTCATCCGCTAGAAACAAACCACAGTGCCATCATGGTTTCCATTCCTGCTCCGCCACACACAAACAGGTCTCCATCACGGCCATCGGTGAGCGAGGGAGAAACCGGGTCTCACTGACTACTGCTCATAAAGAGCTTTTCACCGTTTCATTAGGAAAACAGGATCAAACAGCTCACCCCTGGCCGCTTGCTGAGATGTTGTTCCTTTCAGTACCATAGGCCGGGCTCACTGAGAAGATCACTTCCTAGCAGGGTCTAGATTTGGCATTCTGCTCTTAAAAATGACAGAGAAAACAGGGTCTTTCTTAAGAAACGACTAACAGTTGTAGATTTTAGTTTTCACTTATTAAGCACAAGGCACAGACTTGCTGCTACGGGAACCAGAAATCTGCCTTAGCCTCAGTGAGTTTAGCGTTTGGAAGCTTGGCAAAGGCAGGTATCAGAGAGGAAAATGTAGCATTTGGCCCCCAGGTAAGCTTTAAGCAAAGAGAGAGAATGTGGAAATAGCGAGACGGTTTGCTGATACAGCAGACCTCGCACGTTGCTTGTGGTTTTGCTCTTCGTCACCTCTCTTTAACTTAGTGACACAAGAAGTATGAACATATCTGCAACTACACTTCCTTCTCCACAGTCCCCCTGTGGGATGTCTCCCTCCACAGACTGGTCTACACTGATGCACGTGAAGCTACTTGCCAGACCAGTGTCTACTGGCAGGGGACTGAGGACAGACGGTCCCTGACTGGGCCAGGGACTCCACAGTCTGACTTCAGTCTCCCCTTGATGCGAGTGAGTTGCTGTGGCAGGCACATCTCTAAGTTACTATTACACTGTCATAGTTCTCTTCCAAAGGTTCTCTCATTTCTTTCTCTCTGTACACAAGCGGTCTGAGTGGCCCCTAAGTCCTTGCTACCTGAAATGTGGTCCACGAACCTGCAGTGTCACCATCACCTGGGAATGTGCTAGAAATGCTGCATCTTGGGCCCCACCCAGACCTATGGAATCAGCATCTGCATTTTTAAAACCTCCAGACGACCCTCGAGCAGCACTGCTCACTGTATTTCCCCAAAACCATAAGCAGGTCTTGCCTCCCAGATGTACCTATGGGAGCCGAAGAGGTGGAATCGTTTTCTGATCTCTTCACTCCTTCTCTTTGTGCCAGGAATCCTAGCAGAGACTTTATTTCATCAGGGAGAAAATGTCGAGCCCTCCAGCAGATATCTGGTATTTTAGCACCTCCCTCCTGAGGCCATGGACTCACACGGTGCCTTGACATAAGGACACAGGTGTGATCATTTGCAGATAAATAACTTTTTTGCCTTGACTCACCAGAAACTCTTTCCAAACTGCTCGAATCCAACTATGTTCTGAAGGTGGCTATAAAGATTTTTTTTTAAAAGCAATTATTAAGGAACTTCAGGTACTTAGGTTTGCCATTAATCACAAGTTCCTTCGGGGGGATGAGAAATGAGTTTTCTGAAGTGGGAGAGGAAAGAACACATCAGAATGTTAAAGCCTTCAGTCCTGGCATCTGCCAGGAAGTGACAGGCTGCAGGTGGACCTCTCTGCTCAATTCGCAAACAGGTGCAGTTGGCGCAGCGGCTCTCACACCTTAAAGGTGGTTCCAGCCACCTGACCAGGGCCACTGGCCCTGGTCTTGAAAGGCAGGGAATGCTGTCCCCAACCCAACTGCCCCCTCAGGGCCTGGCTGCTATGAAGAGTGAGTCACTTGCAGCAGGCACCCATAGCACCTGTGGACGACCCTGGCTGGAAGCTGTGTCCCAGCACTTCCCAGAGCCAATCTCCTTGCCAATGGAGCCAACCCCAAATCATCTTAGTAGATTTTCACTTAAGGGCAGCAAGACTCCTGATTATGTAAAACAATTAAGGGTCACAATAAGCTGTCATCTTAGGTGATGCCTCAAAGATTCAAACATTAAAATATCTCAAGTGTCCAGTGTGTAGTGCTTTCACTGCTATGGTTAAGAGACCGGATGCTGGGCCAGAGTGCTTGGGCTCAAATCCTGTCCCTGGTACCCATAAGCTGTGACTTTGGTTCAGTCATTTAGAAGTTCTGTGCCTCAGTTTTGTTATCTGCAAAGTGGGGTGTTGTGAGCACAGCACTTGTGCCTGAACACAAGTGCTGTGTGTTAGCACTTAGGGGTCATAATATCATGCATTAGACTTGGGTCCCATCCCCATACATCACATAAATGCAAATATTCCAAAATCTGAAAAAATCTGAAATACGAAACACTTCTGGTCCCAAGCATTTCAGAGTAATCTGTTTAGAGTAATAAACATGAAATTCATTTATATTTCTTTTAAAAAAAATTTTTTTTTGTAGAGACAGGGTCTCACTATGTTCTCCAGGCTGCTCTCAAACTCCTGGCCTCAAGTGATCCTCCTGCCTTGGCCTCCCAAAGTGTTGGGATTACAGCTGTGAGCCACCACACCTGTCCACATTTGTATTTCATATACACCTTATACACATAGCCTGAAGGTAACTTTATATAAGATTTTACTAATTTTGTGCATGAAACAAAGTTTTGACTGTGATTTGACTGCAACCCATCACATGAGATCAGGTGTAGAACTTTCCACTTCTGTTATCATTTAAGTGCTCAAAAAGTTTCAGACTTTGGAACATTTTAGATTAGGAATGTTCAATCTGTGTAATAATAATTATTCCCAAGTCACTGTTTGGGCTCATTTGACACAGTGAAACCCTGTCTCTTAAAAAATTAAAAAGAATTACTTTTCCACTAAAGCCTTAATGGGGAAGGCTCATAAGCTACTTCTGGCAGCTAGATATACTTTGTCGATACGCAGAGAAATTACGGAAGGCTGTGAGAATGAAGCAGCGTGTAATTAAGACTGCACTGAGGCATCTGGTCAGTAACTACACAGGGGCCACAACCAGGACAGCCTGAGCATGCAGGTGCAGGGCAGCCCCGAGGCTCTGCTGGAAACGTGGCATTGTTCGGAGGCTGCAACTCTGGGAAGATTTGCTTTTCATAAGTTTGCAGATTCTTACAAATTTTCTGGAGGAAAAGAAAATTGTGCTGCCCAGAGCAGTCACTTCAGGTGGCAGAAGAGGAAGGCCCGAGAGAGGGAGGCATCAGAGCCCAAGTGTCACCCCCAGCACAGCAGTCGTTCCTCGGGAGGAGGGTGTGAAGTTGAGTCTGACGTGCCCACGAGCCCACGGGGCCAGGTGTTCAGTCCAGCCCTGGCCTCGAGTTGCTGTGAAGACATTTGATAGATGTGAGTAAAGTCCACAATCTGTTGACTTTCATAAGAGAGATCATTCTAGATGATTTGGGTAGGCCTGACCTAATTCGTTAAAAGACCTTGAAAACAGAGTTGAGGCTTCCTTGAGGAAGAAGAAAAAATTCTAGGATTGTGTGAGCCAATTCCTTGCAGAAAATCTGTTAATATATATCTCCTGCTGGTTCCGTTGTTCTGGTTGAACCCTGACACTGCAGTGAGGGCATCCTGCCCATCACACTGGGTCACACGGGGCCTTCCGAGAGGCCTGTCTCAGAAGCTGCCCCCTCGGCTTCCTTATGGTGTTGGGAACCGTCACTCCCCGCGGCATCCTGTCCCTGCTTCCCTCCCCAGGCCAGCCTGGCCCAGGGGCCCAGCCCCACAGGGCACTGCCAGGCTCAAGGGGGCGTCCAAGTCAAAGCAGCGCAGCGCGTAGGGAGAGAGCCGGGTGGAGCACACAGCTCCGTGGGGCCTTAGCCGGCAGAGCTCAGCCCTGGCTTCGGCTGAGGTACTTGCCCACTAGCAATACCAGTTAGAGAACAAAGTTTTAGCGTTCTCCTTCCAACTCCCCTACCCCTGAAAAACACACACACTTACCTACCTGTTCACTGGATTCGGTAATAATAAATATTTAAATTAAAAAAATCTTTCGGAACCAGTCTTAAAAAAAAATGTTCCATCCCCCCATAATATATACATGACTAAAACAAAACTCTTATTCTTTCTCAAATGCCTTTTAAAAAACTCTGAATGCTTGGTGAGGTGGGGAGAAGGACATATTTTCTTGGGATTGCTAAGTGTTCCCAGCTTCTGAGAAATGAGTCTATAGGATTTTTCCGGATCGCAGTTGGCGAGTAACAAAGGAATACATTGGGTTGACTGGCGACATTTAAACCAGAGAACCGGGAATTCCCAGAACGGCCGTGCTCGGAGCCAGATACACCCGGCAAGGCCAGGCCGAGGCCCAGACACGGCCTGACTGCCGGGGTTAAATTCCTCCCCTGCCTCTTCCATGCTGCGTGGACTTGCTCGACCTCTGTGCTTGTTTCCTGGTGTGTAAAGTAGGTAGCGGTCGGGCCACCCCAGATGGGAGTCGTGAGGGAGCTACACATGGAGCAGTCGGAACGACGGCTGGCTCATGCCTCATGGGCACAGAAGGCTCCTTATTTGTCATTGTCCTTACAGATTTGAGGTTGAGTGTTGGGGTGGGTTGATGTTGCTAATAGATTAACTCCGGCGAATCGAGTTCTTCCGTTTGGGACCTAAACCATGCTGTGTTTTAGGCAAAACTTGGTCAAAATGCACTCATGTAATACAGTGTACAGGATTCTTAAGTTTTATGGCGTCTGCTATCCAGGGACAGCCGGTGAGGCTACTTGGAAAGAAGAGTGCCCTACGGGGAAGGGTGGAGGCTGTGACGGCAGAGGTGCTGGTGGCAAGGCCCCCAAGCGCCCCTTGCTCCTGCCCCTGTGTCTCCCTCTGCAGGGGCTTCGTGTTGGTCAGGAGGCCACGCCCAGTCCCTGTCCTCCCCTCAGTGAGTCACACGCGGGATCCCAGGGAAAGCGGGAGAGGTCCGAGTACTGAGCCTCTAAGGAGAGAAAGCGCACACGCCTCCTGATGAGTTCAGCAAGGACTGAGAAACATTCTTGACGGTGCATCTACTTCCAAAGCCCTTTATGAGAAAAGCCAGCCCTTGCGACTTCCCCCCTGCGCAGCCCCCGGTCACCGTGGCTGGCCCACGACAGGCAGAGTGTGCACAGCTCACCGGCAGAGGGAGGCAAGATGGGCTCGGGAAAGGACAGCGTCTCCCCAAACTGTGCAAGCACCTAAATTAAACACGATTATTGGAACAGGCCCTCGGAATGAGAAATCCATCAAAACAGAGGCCACTGCTGAATGGCTCAGCTGTCCCCTCCCCAGGCCAAGCCTTCACTAAGGCCAGCTGGGCCACTGGGACTGGGGGCTTGGAGACCTAACTGCAGATCCCAGGCCCAAGGACACACAAGATTCACAGAGGCTGCTTTTCCAAACCCACTGTCCTTAAATATGGACCACTCCTCTCCTCTCCTCCAGGACTGAAGAAACCAGAAGCCTACCTCAGCCAGTGGAGGACAAATGTGGAAAGGAAGGGGCTGCATATGCCATCTGCCTTGCTGGGCACTGGCTTCCTCCATCCTCACCTGGAGGCCCCCATGTCTCCCCTCGAAGTCAGCCCCATCATCCCGGATCCCTCCCAGCCTCCCCAGCAGGGCAGAGAACTCCAGGGAGCACCTTCCCTCCTTCCTGCCACTCCCCAAATGGGCCTGGAAGTGGACACACCACCCAATAATTACTGCCTGGGCAAGGACGCAAGGCCCTCCGCATCCTGGAAAACAGATCCTGGGACATGTGATTGTGCAATTCCTTGTTATAGCAAGAGGGCCTGAAATTGCAAGTCATGGAGACCCAAACTGCATTTGAGGGTATGACTGTAAAAGGTGGCCATTATCATAACAGTTCCACACCTTCCCCCCCACCATGGAAGACTTCCTGTTTCCACTTAACTTAGGTCCTGTCAACCCAAAGGAATGGTCGAAAGAATTTGGAAGAGTGGTTTTCTCTATTTATAAAAAAAGAAAATAAAAATCAGGGGAATTTTAAGTTTTTCCTACAAATCACATTCAGTGCCTGCCAGGAATGTAGACATGAACATTTAAATGCTCAAATGCAGAAGTACTGAATTAATTACCAATTGAATACCTGTTATGTCTCTGGTACTAGGCCAAGTAACCGTTCCCGCTTGCTGTGAGCCAAACGCTTTGGCAGGTATTTTTCATGCATTACACTCATTTTGTCTGCACAACACTGCATCATGTAGGTACTGTTTTTAATGCTCATTTTACACAAGAGGACCCTGAAACTCAGAGTGATTAAGTGACTTGTCCAAGATCCCACAGCTAAGGAAGAAACAAGGTAGGTGTTGAAGCCAGGATCCCCCATACTAGCCCACATCACTGCCGCGGGCAGATGCTATCTTCAAATGGAGCTCCTGGTGGGTACCGCCCCTCGCTGCGCCCCACCGGCATCTCAGCTCACAGGGGCAAGGGCTTCTTAGGCTTTGTTCCTCGCTGCTCCTTAGAGCCTAGCACTGTGGCTGGCACACACCCGGGGCTCAGATATTTGTTGAATGAATAAATATAGTACAGTTTCTTCCCCTCTAGTTCAGATACTTTACCTGTGTCCCCTTTTCTTAGATTTCCGTAACAGAATCAATTCTAGTCATGGTGAAAGAGGTCAGTGAATCGGTACAGCCAGGCTACCGTCTTCCACGGGAACTTATGAAAGTCCACATCATGTTCTACAAATTCATATGCTGATAATTATATGAGGAAATACCAACCATAAAACTCAACATGAGCCATAAAGTTCAATTTCCTTTCCAGATAATAAGTTATTTCCACCACCTACTTCTTTTCTTTAAAACTAACATTACAATGACTCAAACGAGGAACAGAGATTTAAATGCTCAGCAATTTCTTCTATGTAAAAACGATGACCGATATTCCACAGCACATGCTTAAGAATTTAAATTAATGACACTTTTAGTTTCCCAATATTTAAGAGGAGAAAAATCCAAGGAGGGAAGTGACTTCAACCATCAGAACAGCCTCATGTCCACTCGAATTCTTACAGTTCATGCCTGCTGTGCATCTGCAAGCCGAGTGAAGAAGTAGAGGAGACCGGGTGGTTTTAGGGTCAAGAACACAGTTTAGAAATTACCATCCAGTTTTCCAGCAACTGGTTCCAAAGTTAACAAGTCCCAATCCTCGATTCCTCTGGCGCTCTCCATTCTACGGCCGCGTCACTCAATGACTGAGTGTGCATGCACAGGCATATTGCGCATCTGAGCACACACGGCCTCACAGGCCTTCAGACTGGAAGCCTCCGAGGAGTGTGGCCAAATGGGATAGCCCTAAATTCCTCCCAGCTCTGCCCCATAGCAACATGCACTTAGCTCCCCAGCTGTCAGAGGGCGGGGAGGATTGCCTGACTTTTATTTCTCATCATCAGCATTATCGTCATTGCTGTTATTTTATGATTGGCAAACAATCAGGATATTAGGGGCTGGGCTTATGGAAATAGAATATATCTCAACACCAGGTCATAGTGTCATTGCTGTGCAACATCTAGTAATTGTAAACCCATTTCACTCTGGCACAGGGAAAAATTATTAGCAACTTTGTTTTTCCAAGCAGGGCTTTTCTTTTTTCTTCTCTCACCTTCCCAATTCTCTTGCATCTGCATTTAAAAAAAAACAACAACTTTCCTTTTGAAAGTTCACACATTCACAAAGAAGAGAGAATGGTGTGTGTGTTCCCATTTATCATCCGCTCAGTTGGCGATTATCAATATCTTGCCCCTGTTGGCTCTTCTGCCTCTTTCTCTCTTTCCTGTAACATTTTAAACCAAATTCCTGATATCTTGTCATTTCACTTCTAAATACAAACATCTCTCTAAAAAAAGGACATTTTCTTATATAAAACCAATATTATCATCACATCTAACAAAATCAACAATTCTTTAATATCATTAAATATCCAGTCTGTGTTCAATTTACTCAATTACTTAAAAAAAATTTATTTATAGTTTTTTTTCAAATCAGGATCCAAACAAGATTCACATATTCTATATCTCTTAAGTCTCCTTCAGTTCAGAACTGACCCCCTCTCCCTCCCCGCATGCCCGTTCCCCACGGCCCTGTCTTATTGAAGGAGCAAGATGGGTTCTGGTCTGTGTGACTACTTTCCCACGGCATTGTTAACTCGTTCCTTCATGCCCTGTTTTAACCTCTACACTGCGAGTTCGACCTGACAGTCTGATTAGAGTTGGGTTCAAGGTGTTTGGTGACAACTTTGCACAGGTGGCACCAGTACCTCGTGTCCAGGAGGACACCCACGCTGCATGGGATTGAGACTGCTCCACGCACTGCAGCAGTGGCACCTCCGCCTCCCACCCCAGAGTTGTTCACCAACATCTTCCCTGTTGGTTTCACAATCCTTTGCTGATAAATGCCTTTAACGATGATTTTGTTTGGGAGTGCAAATTGTGATTTGATTTTCTAATTTCATCCTTCACTGTGTATTGTTTTCACCCTGAATTACTTTGTAAAGAAGAACCTATAGTCACCCACAAGGGCCATTTCCTTACTCTGAAACACAGTCAATTCAGAAGGGGCAGCACCTATAATCGCAGTCACTCTGGGTAACTTCACATAGCATGTCCCACCTCCAACGGCTCCCATCCTGCTCACAGCAAAAGCCAAGATTCCACAGTGACTTGAGAACTCACGCCACTTCCCCCACTCCCATGTCCCTCAGACCCCCCTATTTCAGCCACGCTGGCCTCCCTGCTGCTCCTCAGACCCAGGGAACATACCCCGCTTCTGGGCTGTGCACTTCCTATCTGTCCCTGGTACCTGGAATGTCCTCCCCAGAGACACGGCTCCCTCCTCCCTTTCTCAGGTCTCTGCCCAAGCACCACCTTGCCTGGAAGCTTTGTCTCCATGACCCCATATCCAATGGCAATCCCTCCCCCTCTCCCTTCCCCATGTTCTTATCACACAGGGGAGAATGTCTCCAGAACAGCAGTTCCAAGTATGGTTCCAAACCTGCAGCAGCCGCCTTACCTGGGGCCATGTCAGAAACACAGGTTCCAGGCCCTTCTCAGACCTACTGAATGAGAAACTGGGCCTGGGTCCAGCAATCTGTGCCAACAAGCCGTGCCGTGATTCCGATGCAGGCTCCGGTGGAAGAGCCACTGCAGTGCGCTTTACAAATACTACGCCACTGAATCCTCCTAACAACCGGATCAGGTAGGTCCTATTGTATCATCCCATTTTAGAGGTGACAAAACGCAGATTTCTGGGCACCCCCCCCCCCGAGTTTCTCAATCGGGACAGAAGTCTGGGGCAGGGACCTGGGTCTGCATGTCTAACAGTTCCCAGGTGATGCTGCTGCTGGTTCAGGGAACACCCTTTGGAGACCAGTGTTCTGAACACTGCAGGTAGAGTTTGACACATCTTGACCCCCAGGTGCCATACTTAATTTTCCCTTTGTAGCATTAGCATATTAAAAATAAAACAAAGCTGCTTCAGAGCTTATAGCACCTGTTGGCCTATCAGCCTTGGATTAATCAGATGTTTGCTTTTTATCATTGCCAGACATGTGACTTTTTTTTTCCTCAAATGAAAAAATATTTCTTCCAATGCCCAGAGGGCAAGGCAGGCAGAGCATTAGAGACCTGGAGTTGTGAAGAAATTCAAAATTTCTAAGCCCATTTTGGATGAAAGGCGGCTCAGGGAACACCCACCAGGGCTGGCAGAGTCAAGTGCCAGGCAGATGGGGAATGTGAACTGGCCTGCTGTGTGGGCGGAGCCTGTGGCACGTCGCCCGGGGCTCGCCTAGTTTAAAGCCTTTAAATTCAATTAGAAAATAAAACATCGTCTGGGTCACACAAAACATGCCTGGGGTCAGGGTCTTGCGGCATGCCACCAGGCTGCTGTGCAGATCCTCACCCAAACTGCTCATTTCATTCAGGGCAAAATAAGGTCACAGAGTTAGCTGGTAGAAAAGCAAACTGATTTCTACGCCTGGGGCTCTCCGGCCTCCCCGCATTGGCTTTGGAGAATATAAGTCCCTAGGATTGCCTTTGGCTTTTTGTAAAAATGGAAATTGCAATAAAAACAAAAATATAAAACTTGATGGGACATACCGCAGTTAAAATTAGCTTCCACCCCCTCTACCAAGTCAGAAACCCCCTTGTGCTATATCAGCCTAACAGCACCAGCCCACGAAACAAAGGGTCAGCCAGGCCAGCAACGAGAAAGGGGCAGACTTGGATGGAACCGGTGCGTAGCGGGAACGCGCTGGCCGGCAGGAGCAGTAAGTGGTTTTCTTCCCGCCCCAAGGGAAATGGTGCATCCTCAGCAGCAGCGGAAGGTTCTGAGGCATTCTAAGGTTTGGCACCATCTTGTTTTTGACAGCACTTGTTCCTGCACGTGAGGACTGGGCTGCAAGGAATTTGACACTATGGAGCTCTAGCTCTCAGCCACGTCCTGCACGGGGACTGTGGAGACGACGTCCTCCCTGAGTCCCGGACGTCTCTGTGGTGAGTTCCTCTCGCCCACGTGTCCAGGTGTGGACTGGCCTCAGCGCCTGGCTCTCAAGTCCCATGTGGGGGCTCCACAGGTCACACTGGATGCATCGCTGTGTGCATAGTGTAGGCTCAGTGAATAGATGCCAAGTAACACTTTTATGACCTCCAAGTAATAAAATACTCCCCTGCACAGTGACTCTGCTTACTCACAGCTGTGTGGCCTTCCGGCAGCACTTGACCTCTTAAAACTGTAGGTACTTTTAAGATGATCATGTATATTTCTTTCTTTCCTTCTGGAAGTAGGGGGCTTTTCTCCCCTGGGGGGCAGGTCCATCCATCCCTTCGGTTCTATGATGTATGTGCTTATAAATGAGCTGACTCAAATCTGCACTGAAGTTACAGAAAATGCACACACAGAGATTTGCACCTCACCCAGCGCAGCAGTTAAGCAAAATGTTTGCCAGAATCCTGGGAGGCCAGGTCACTGACTCACTGACTCCGGGCAGTTGGAAGAATCGCCACACCCACATTATTTTCACCTGGACTGCTACAGTCACCTCGGAGGGGGTTTTCATTGCCAAAGAGCTTTTCCTTTAATTCATGGGCCACGCTGCTGACAGGTTACTACCCCTAAAGCGCAATTCCATTCTGTTTCAGCACAGCTAAAAATGCTAAGTCAAGTCCAGAGTCTGAGAACACCAGCCCTGGGTCTCCATGATTGTGTCCCAGCCTGCCTTCCCTTCTCACGCAACTCAACGCTCCCCACAGCAGCAAGCTCCCCGAGAAGGGAGAGCCCGTTCCCTCGTCTGTGTCCTTCTTAAAGTCTACTTTTGTATCCAGCACTTATCAGATGCTCAGTTAACATGTGCTGAACTACAACCACGCAAACAATTTCCAGGGGAGCTAACAAATTAAAAAATGACTGCAGCTCTTTTTAAGCACATTTACACAAGGGCAAGAGGGTCCGTCATGAACATAGGCTCTGAGGACTCTGCACCAAACGAGAATGCAGTGAGTCCCTCAGAGCTGCCCTAACCGCAGGAGAGCTGGTCGCCTGTCTGTGAGAGCACATCCCCACCCCACATCCCACTAGAGCTCTCTGGGAAATCTGCTGCCTAAGACAGAGGTGCCATGTACAGAGCTGCCCATGGTGCTGATGAGGACAGCAGTCATCATTCAGGGAGGGCTTATAGGTGCCAGGCACTGGATATGGTGCCTTTTATTTTTATTCTTGGAGGGAACCTATGAGGGAGGTAATTATGATCCTTTTTTTTATAGATGAGATGGACAGGCTTTGATGGGTTCAGTAACTCACCTAGGTTTATATTTAGCTGGGCCAGGCGCTTCACACACATCTCGTTTAAATTTTATTTGCATGACTGCCTCCATGGTAGGTGTCAATGTTTTTTTTTTTTTTTCCAACCTGCCCTGTCCCACCCCTGGTGCTAACATTCTGATTTGAAGCTCAGGAAGTCTAATTCATTGACTCCCACGAACACAGCTAGTCAAGGGAAGAGCCAGATTTCAAGCCCAGGCTTCCGGGGTGCCCTGGGGGGGGGGAGGTAATAGGAAGCTGAGGGGATGGGGGTCTGGGTGAGTATTTCCTATGGACTAGTTTGGACAGGGCCCAGTGTGCGAGGGAGGTGTGGCAAGGCCCCAGGCCCGCCCGGCCTCAGTGGCCCATGAGCACTCCCTCTGGTTCTTAGTTTTCTCGTTTGTAAAAGGAATGTTGGACAAGATTACAATGTTGTGAAGAGGATCAGAGTATGTCACCCTGAAACATGCCACTTTATTTTGAGTTGAAGGCAACTGAGGAATAGCAGACACAAGTAAAGCTCTCTATCCTCTGCCTTGCTGCCTGATTTCCTTTTGCAAAGCTGTCCCCTCCATTCCCGCCCTCCTCCCATCTGAGGAATAGGAGACTAGGTGACTGTTGTCACTGGGGACAGTACCAACTCGAATCTGCATAAACAAACCTCAGTGAAGTAACCCTTATCTTCCATTAGTTCCCCATATATTTGCCTTCCCACAATTTACTGTCCCTAGAAACCCAAACCTTTGCCTTTGTCTTGTCATTTCTCAACAAATTTACTACTCTTTGTTAAAATGGTATATAAGCTCTCAGGCTTAACTGCTTCTTTGGGTTTTCACCTCTTTTTCTGTGAGATGTCCCTGTACATGTAAAAATTAAAACATTGACATTAAATAAAATTAGCATGCCCTTTCCTCCTGTTAGTCTATCTTTAGTCAGTTTAATTTGCAGGGTTCCAGGTACTGAACCAAAGAGGATAGAGGAGAAAGTTTTTCCTTCCCTATAGTTAGTTGCACCCTTAGAATTGTAACATTTTACAATTGTGTGATAATTTTTGTAATGAAAATAATACTGTTAGAGAATTAAAAGCCTGTACAAAATTAAGAATGGTAGCATTCAGATGAGTTCGGTCTTGTCTGAGGACGCTACCCGTCCCAGTCCGGAGCCTCCGCTCCACCGAGAGAGGCCGGGTGGAGAATGCCGGCCCTGCAGCTGGGCTGGGCATTCAGGAGGGCCCAGCACAGGAAGCGAGAGGAGGGGGAGGTGCCAGATGAAGGGGTGGAGGGTGGAGAGAACCCCTCAGCACAGCCAAGGGCAGGTGGAGGGAGGGAGTGGCCAGCCTTTCCTTAGGGGACGCCAGGGCTCTGTGGCTGTGATTCCCAGGGCAACAAAAACCCACGTCTGCCTCCTTTCTGCCAATTGGGGTTTCCGTACCCTTTAAAACTCTTCCCTCAACTTTGGCAATAAGAAAAACAAGTGCTCCCCACTCTGCCCCCACCCCACCCTGGTGAACCCCCACCACGCGCACAGGCCTGTGACAGGGACGGGGTGATCTGCCTGCAGAGACTGTGTGGAGCTTTGCATAAAGCGTTTTGCTCTCTGTTCAGTCCCAGGTTCAGCGGGTTCCCAAAGCCCGGCCCCATCCCTCTGGGGGTGACAGCCTCAGCTTTCCAATTCATAAACGCTTGACAATATCCGAGCCTCCTTATGCCAATGTGTGAAATTAAAACTGTGCCTATGAGGATACACCTTCCCTCATCGTCCCTGCCCTCCGGGGCAGTGTTTCCCAGCCTGGAAGGGCCCCCCCAGAGACATGCTGTCCCTGAGACAAGGCCTGTACAGAGCAGTCCCGGGCAGGGGCTCTGAAACTGGGAGGAGTTCCCCTGTGCTGACTGCCAGCTATATGGCATCCTGTGACTCTTTTATGAAATGAGGACAGGCACTATCTGGAAAAACTGGTTCTGAGAGTTAAAGAAAACGATGACGTGAGGCCTTGAAACAGCACATTGATGTGCTCATTCGGGGACATGGTTAAACAGCCCACGGGCTGGCCTGGGGACCCATTCACAGCCACAACAGAGTCTATGACAAATTGCCCCTTTAGTTCCAGGTAACCATGATATAAATGAACTTTTGTAAAAGTTTATAACTCTTGCAAACTGTTGGGGACTTTTTGCATGGGAATGGCAACTTGCAAAGTGACCAATTTCTAACCACAGTATAAGGAAGGACCTTTGTAAATGATCCTTTGTGTAAAGGCCAAGAACAATTTTCAAGGTCCCATGTGAAAAAGTGGGAGACAACTGCCATAGCAAATTTATAAAGTGACAGAGCAGCAATCCTTATGGAAAACAGATGGGGCCACGGGAAAGGGCGGCCCATGGTGTGCTGGAGACGTGAGAACCGAGAGACTGTCCCAAGGGGCCTGTGGTTATTGATGGGATCGGTCCAGAAGGGATACATTTAGCATTTGGGAAAACAGAAATGGAGGCAATACAGGTTAGAGTAACTCTATCGAATATTTAAAAGAGTCATGTCTTCACACTGCGTTCCTTCTTTAAGGATCAGGTTGAACGTGAGGAGCCCCTCTCTTACATTCCGGGTACATGTGTGTTGGTGTCACTGTCACACATGCACACTGCGACCTGCCGTGAAGTCAGGGATCACACGGCTTCTGTGAGTTCTCCGCTGTGATGGAAACACATTCAGAATGTGCAGAACTTGACAAAGAGAAACACTCCTCACGCCGAGACTTGTGAGAGGCTGAGAGATGCCCCCAGAGGCCCTTTTGAGGTTCAGTGGAAAGAGTTTCTCAGAAAGCATTCCCTGGTGTCAGGGTGAGAGGGAAAATGCTACTAAATATGAAGGATCGAAACGTTAGAAAAGTCATGACATTGAAACACAATTTTTGTGACTATTGTCCAAAAGACATTATTCTAAAAGCTTAACTTTTATATAGTGCAAGAGGCTGTTTCAAGGTGAACTTTAGAGGACACACTTGAAACTCATTTTTAGTAAGACAAATGTCAGACCTCTCTGGAAAGCTCCTGTAGTAGATTGGTTTTGTTTTCTCTTTCTCTCTCTCCTTTTCTCCTCCAACCCCTCTGGGTCCACAGCATGAACACACACAAAAAATCATAGTGTTACATTACTCCATTTAGGATGTGACTCTGCAGTTACTGGCTAATCATTGCTACAGTACTAGGTCACATTCGAATGTAAATGCTGTCATGCCAAACCACCCCAGGCATGGGGAGACGTTCAGCAGGCACTTCTGTCTTCCACACAGTTGACAGAGAGAACCAGGTGGGAGAGAAGAAGGCACAGGAGCAATTCATTTATCATCCATGGCGACCACAGCTTCCCTATCAAGTGTGGGGGGTGGGGCAGGAAGGCTGGAAGGTGGTAGAACACAAGCCGAAAATAATTCCAGGCCATGCCTGCCTGCTCCACACTTGGTTTGGGAAAAATAAAATACAATTCAGATGATGTGCTTAAGGTAAAATAAATAATTAACGTAAAGTCTTTAAAAGAAAAGTTAACAGATTTTTTTTTTTAATCATATAACTTAAGTCTTCTTGCACTTCTCCCATTTCCTAAACAAATCCTAGGGACCGAGTGATTAAATATATTTTAGTACGTGGATAGAGGAAGCAGTCTGTTCAGTAGTGTTAACAAGATAATCCAAGTTTAGTAACTCCTAGCATTTTGTTCCTCTAGGTACATAATATGGGTTTAAATTCTAGGTGTGTCTCTGTGAAAACTCATTTTCAGTCATCATTTCATTTCAAGATGGAAGCCTGAATTTTGAATCAAACACAGTCTGGTTTGATATTTTACGTATATATGTCTCCTTAACATAATTTTACTCCTTCAAAAAGTCATTGTATGGCTAGCAAGTTGAGATAAAGTAAAATTGAAAGGAACACCTTATTTCATTTAAGCAACCAAATACTAAAAATTGAAATTCATCATGGAGTCCGGCCCCAGAAACTATGAAAATGAGGCCATCCAGGCTCATCTCCTCTTCCCCCAAATACTTGCATGCTTTTTTCTCTTCCTGTCTGCAGACGTCCCTGAAAGCAGTGTCGCAAGGTGTGGCTTCATGGGACTCCCCTGGGCCCTGTGCCCGGGCCCCCCGAAACAGGTGCTTTCGGGATGGAGCCCAGGAAGGCAGGTTTAACAGGGAGACTCCAATGCACGGCAAAGCCTGAAAACCTTTTCCATCAAGTGTCAGCAAAATTGCTGGGATTCTTCATCTGCCTCAAACCTCCATTGTACAAATAAAACCTTCACATTAGTGTGGGGGAGGGAAAACTTTTCCTCTGCCCTCTCAGGTTCAGTGTTTGGGGCCTGTGAATTAAACTGACCAAGGACAGACTGGCAAGAGAATGATAGGGTTTATTCACATACACATGCCTGCAGGAGCTCACAAAGACAGTGGCTCAAAGAAGAGGTTAGAATTTGGGGCTTTATATACCATCTTAACACAGGGAAGGGGTTAGAGTTTTAAGGGACAACAAATGGTGGGAAATGACTGAGAAATGGGGGAAATAATGAAAGGTAAGGTTTGTTTTAGTAAAGTATGTTTGTGCAATTTCTCATCCTGGCACCACATTCTCATCTTCGGTGACAGAAGTGTCACTCTTTGGTAGGGGAAACCTCCCTTAAAGGGGGATTTCAAAAGAACAGTTGAATTCTTTTGGAAGGCTCTGCTTCTAGCTAGATGAGGGCAGTGCAGACAAAGCCTCTTCCTGCATCTGTTGGTTCTCAAACGCCTTCAGCTCAAAAGCGTCCTTATGCCAGAGAGCCCAGTAGCATATTCTGGACACTTCATCAGCTGACACAGTCACCTGCACCCCCACATTTATCCCTAGCCACACGCTTGCCACGTAAGCAAGTGCTATTCTATTTGTCAGGGTGGCCCTGAGAGGCTGCTTACCTAACAGGCCTCAGGTCATATGGTTTATAGTATTCAGGGCTTGAATTTGGATCTTCTGATTTTAAATACCAGATTTATCCTTCAAAAACAAAGCAAACACTTCCCCCACCGATACACACACACACAAATCCCCATCATCTAGACAGGATGTCTTCCTTTTAGACATATTTTTTCAATAAGACTAGCACCATTTATCACCATGACCGTGAATGAAACTCGCCCTTAATAAGCTAAGCTTGCCAGGGGGGCTTGCTCCAGGGTTTGCTGAGACATAATCAAACACCCAGCAACCAGCCAAGTGTCAAAGGACCACAGGCTTCTCTTGAATTGTCCATCCACTTCCAAACATAATGATGATAATTGACGACCTGGGGGAGCAGGCTGTGGCTAAACCTAGACCAGAGCTAATCACTGTCCAACACTGGTGCCTGCTAGAGAGCAGTCCCCACACACACATACACACACACACACACACACACACACACACACACACAAACACACACACAAAGAAAAACCGGTTCATCTGGAAAAGGATGAGACAGAATGCACAAGATGGTAGAAGAAGGAACTTAACATTCTATAAATATTTAGAATATTTGCCTTCAGTTAATTTTAGACTTGATTCATTTATCCCTAAGTTAGAACATCTTTTAAGAGGATTGTTGCTAAGAGAATGGTACATGAATTAGAATATACAGACTAGGCTGTGTGTATACAGATAGCCCTGGGGAATATATTGGTTTACCCAGTTTTTTCTTCCATAACTACACTGTCCAATATAGTTCGGTTATGGTTATTTAAATTTAAACTTAAATTAAAATTAGGTACAATTAAAAATTCAGTTCTTCAGTTGCACTAGCCCTATTTCAAGTGCTCTATTGGACAGAACTGATCTAGAATCTGATGTTCAAGTGTCGAAATGAAGACACTTTCCCAGAATTCTCAAGAATATGTAAGTAGGTAGGAGGAGAAAACTGAAATTAAAAAACAACTTTTTAAAAATCATGTAATATTTCACACATTGAGAAAGTATAAGAAATAAATAGAGAACACATGTGGACCAAACATTCAGCTTGGGCAAATCTCTATATGTGCTCTATTTTCTTCTCTTCTCCTCCTCCTTTGTTAGTGGGGATAAGAAAACGCAACAGAAATAGTAGAAGCTTTATAAGAAACCTTTAATGAGTCTAATAAATGCTCTACTGAAAAGTTCCAAGAACAAAAGTGACAGACACAATTGTGAAGTCAAGAACCTGGGCTCTGGAGCCAGACAGCCTGTGTTCTAAGTTTCCTGGAAAACTGCAAGCAATTCTAAAATGTTTGGAATTCCTTTGAAGGTTAAAGTGAAACTAATTTGAATGCACAGAATGATGCACAAAGATTTTTCATCTAAAGGGAGAAATGGAGAGCATGTCTTGAAAGAACCACTTCCAAATTTTAAGCATATTAAAATAAGTAAGCGTTAGGCAATCACAACTCCTTCCAGATCACCTTTTGGTTCTTATAATTTCAGAAACAGGTTTCTTGCAAATTATCCACCTGCTGCCTCCTTACGATGCAGTAACGGTGCTTCTGGATATAGACGTAAACATAGGAGAAAGCTGTTTTCCTGGCAGCGCTGGGAGCCTTTGATGAGGGGACCAGCTCCCTGGTCTTGGTGAATTGCTCAATAAATTTTAAATATCAGGAAACAGGTGGACTCCTTACAGTGCAAGGTTCCTTTATACAGAGAAAGTGGCTATTTATTGTCCAATACTTGACTAGACAAAAGACCCATTGCTAAGGCTGTAATAAACATGTCCCTCTGTCTGCACGCTAAGAACATCTGGCTCTGTCAGAATTCCTTACACTCTTTCATCTTCGTGTCACTCCTATGTTCTTGAATTCAGCAGACTCCTGGCATCAGCATTTGGGGAATTAGCACATGGAGGTGTTTCGATGGGTACAGAGATTCCAATGACTATGAAACAAATGCAAAGACAGGTATGAGCTGTGTACAGTCTGTCTGCATTCACCCTAAGAGGGAGGCGTTTTAAGTTATAGAGAATCAGTTGCTTACATTTCTAAAAACATGGTGCCCTTTGCAGGACAAGAGAGGATAAGAGAGAAACAGGGGGCTGTATTTATGTAGAACCAAGCCGGCATGCTCCGTAGGTCCAATGCTTGCTGACTACCTAATACATTTCTATTATTACATAAAAGCAGTTCTGCCCCAAATCATCATATAGTAAAACTGGCCTACCTGATGCTAAAGAGATTTTTTTGTTGTTTCTGTTTTTGTTTTATATTTACAACCTGCTGTACACACAGCCAAGCCCATTCTCTGTGTCATCTGCCGTGGGCTTCCTTGGTGAAGAATACACCAAGTGATGTGGTACTCTTGCTGGCTGTCAGCTGTCCCACTGCCCCTACAGGGCTTCCATGTCCGCATTTAAAATGTTCCCCTTACAACCTATGGGTGATCCAGCCTGGTCGCACTGAAACTTCTCCCCACTCGAACTGCGCAAAGCCCAGACAAGCTCCTGTCCTTTGGAGGGCACTGACCTCTCTGCTGTGTGTGATGCCAGCCTGATGCGCCAGTGTGGCCTCCCGCCACATCCCAGCTCAGCGTCTCTGCTGACCTGCTCATGTGCTTCCGCCACCTCTAGAACCCAGCACTGCATATCTCAAACTAAACTCACCACTGCCCCTCCCCACACAGAAGTTAGCCCTTCCACCAGCTTCTTTATGTCTGCTAATGGCCTATGCATTCCCTCGGTCGCCCCAGGTTGAGAGCTGGGGTATCTGACCCCTTGCATCCCTGCACGGACACAGTCCCCGGGTCCAGCAAACCTCCTCCTTACAAATCCTCCCAGTGCTGACTGGCCTCCCCATTTCCACTGCTCTGCTCCAGGCCGGGCAGGGTCCCCTCTGCATCTGCCGCCACACTGCTTACAAGGTCATTCCTAAGCAAGCCAGAGCCTCTTGAGCCCCTTCTGTTGGCAGCCTACCCCTACGCCACCACATCCAAGTCCTTGGCTGGAATTCCAGTGCCTCCAGCTACTCTCCAGCTGCACCCTCACACCACCACTTCCTACACAGGAGCCGAGTGTACCCCTTATCGCCCCTCCAACACACCTTCACTTGACTCTGTCATGCCTTTGTGCAGCTTGGTCCTCCTGTTAGGAATATTCTGCCCTCGCTGATGCCCGGGATGAATTCTAACCTAGGACCCAGCGAAGCTATCTTGGGTCAGGACATACATATGACACATAGCATGTACCCCCAGCAGCATTTAAGGAACAACACACACACTTTAACTTTTCAAATTAAACAAAGATACCATGAGGGTTTTTCCCACAATCATTGTGGGAAATTTCTGAAAATACAGAAATATCTATTAAGGGAATTACCAATAACCCAAATACCTGGGTTATATTTTAGTATCTTTTCTCCCAATCTTTTAAAGAGTTATTTATTTTTAAATTGGTTATCAGCTTGCTTTTGTTATTTAGCCTTACACTGTGCACATTTCTCCAAGCCATTAAGTATCCCCCTGTGTGGCTACACCATTTGTGAAGTTACCCCATGCTTCACTGTCGGACATCCAGTTGCTTTCCATTTCATATAGTTCCATTATCATATACACACATGTATCTATTTCCCAATGGACCCAAACCTTCTTGTGGGCCAGGTCCTTTTCTCACACCTTCTCTTAACCCCCAGGGATTGAGTAAACAGCTGACACAGAGCAGGCCTTGGGTAAGTACTGGTTGACTTGAACAACTTACCTCCTAAAGTCTGAGCTGCATTAACACTTACTTCTATAAACAGTAGCAGGACTGTAGAATGAGTGTGGACTTTAATGACAACAGAAATAGCCATTTATTCCACTGGGCAATAGGAAGTAGGACCCAACCATGCCATGGACTCCAAATGCCTTGGATCTCTGTTTGGATCTCTTGGGTCTCCCAACCTGCTTCTCCTTGTCTGCCCCTCTCAGGAAGCAGCATCTGCCTCCCTTGCAGCTCATGTTGGACTTGGACACCTTGTGGTTCTTCCCAACCCTGCCCTCATCCTCTTGATCTGATCCCTTGCAGAGTCTGGTCATCCTCTCCCCCGACAACTCATTTGCAGTCTGTCTCCTCTTCCTCTCTTCCTGTCCCCTCTTCCTCTCTTCCTGTCCCCACCCTGGTCTGGTCTGCTCTGCTATCACCTCTTGCGTGGACAGCTGCAATGGCTTCCTTGTGTTCTTCCCACTTTCCAATTTCCCAGCTACACTTTAGCCAGGGTAATCTTTTTAGGACACAAATCTGATATTATCTCATTATTCCTCTAATCCCCACCGGAGACTTTCGTTTTATCCATAAGACTCCTAAGCCTTTGGTATGACACACCAGGTCCCATTTGGTCTGCCCTGCTTTCCTCAGGCTGCAGCCAAGAGCCCTTCATCCTGCTGCTCAAAGGTCAAGCTCTTCCCAGCTTTAGGAAGTGTAAGGCTGATGCCCCAGCCAGGATGCTCTTCTCCTGTCTTCCTCCTGCCCAGGCCTCCAGGTCTCTGCATGGGTGATGCATCCTCATGGAGGCTTTTTGCCTCCACTTCTTCACCTAACTCAGGCCTCCCCATGCTCCATCAGATCACCTGAGATTCCTCCCTCATAGCACTTGTCCCAACTTGGTGGGGCAGGGGGTGTCACACTTAGGTGATTATCTGCACGCCTTCTGTCTCCTGCCCTGGACTTAAGGCTCTAGGAGGAAAGAGACTTTATTTTTGTCTTCTTTAATCCCATATTTCTAATCTTCAGTGCCTGCACATTACATGGCTCCATGCTTGTGGAAAGAAGGAAGGAAGGGGAGAAGGGAGGGAGGACACTGGTTTCCGATTACTGCCTGGAATGACTACTTCAAGTTACGGGGTCCTGTTTCTGGACCACACCTAAGTGCCACCTTTCCTGGAGCAGGGGCTGTAGTTTCTACAAGCTCCCAGATTTTCTTCTTACCTCTGCAAAGGTGTGCTTTGGTTGATTTGTAGCCATCTGCTTAGAGTGACAATAGCAATCTGCATTGTATTCATCTTCCTCTCAGATTCTGTATGTACCAAGGCCACTGCATGGTCACTGGGCTCCCGTCTGTGCATCTAAACAAGCACACACGACCGGGACGCGTCGTGGATGGATCGATGCAGCCTGCCATTCTGCACTAATTAATCTGGCCGTCATGAGAGAGTCCATCGCATTCCAGACACCGAGCTGGGCGTGGTACCCTGCCCATGTCCTGGGACCTGCCCCAGCCAGCACCTGGGCCAGGTGCTTCACCCCAGGCTCTGCTCAGTCCTCCAAAGATCTACCTAGGAAAATGCCCAGGGAAGTTGGGGTTTCCCATGTTCCATCTGCAGATAGTCACCGAATCTTACAGCAGGTCCTCCATCCTTAGGAGACAAGCTGTTTCCAACCAACTATGGGTCAGAAGTCACCGTGACCAGAGCCAGGGCAGGGCAGAGGTGACTCTCGTAATTTAGTCTTTGTTCTGGAGGGGAGTCAACTGATATTCTCTTCTCCTCCACCTGTTTCCTCAGCCTTTGTCACCACCCTGGAAATAGAAGCCAATGTTTCATTATCCCTTCAGAAGGATAAACAGTTTCTCCCTCTGGATAAACAAGAAAGCCACGGAGCCTCCTCTAAGTAGGGTGGTAAGGAAGGGTCACGCTCCCCTGCTTCCGCCCTTGAGGACAGCTGCCTTTTCTCCAAATAGCCAGGAGATGGGGCTCCCCACTGAGGCCAGCTGCCCCTGGGCCGCTTCTCCCAGCTCTTCGCTCCTCCCTAGGAGGCTGCAGAGGCCTCGAGGAAGCCCACCCTCAGCCACCACTTGGGGGCCTCAGGCTGGCCAGTGGGAAGCCCAAACACCTTCCTCCCCACGCTGGGCACCTAAGAGTCTATCTCCTTCTCCCTCCCCATCACTAACCCCCAAATTGGCCCCCACCACCAAAACACAAAGCCAAATCCTGCAGCAGCCCTGTGCCCCTGGAGTTTCAGGAACCTCTCTAAGATGTGGCTCTCCCACGGGGCATCCCCTGCAGGCCCTGAATTATGGCACCTTTCACACCTTTCTCCTCCTCCTCCTCCTCCTTGTGGCCTGGCCTGCAGTGAGGCTGTCACGGTGGGCACGAGATGTTTTTGTCAGATTAAAATGCATCACCCCTCTTCCCATGCACTATTGTGTTTCTGTTTGGTGAAGAATATTGAATACCCAACCAACCAAGTGCTTTAAATATCACCGAGTCTGGGGAGGTGGAAGAGCAGAGGGGAGGAGATGCATTCTTTGAACTACTTAGAAATAGGCCACACATGAAAGCAGGAAATTCATACTGAGTGGGCAGTGCCCCGAGCAACCTAATATCTTCAGGATAGACATTTGCTTGTTGCTCCCACACGCCCTGATCACAGAGCTGGGAGAGAGAGCCTGTGCTAGGGGGCTTGACTCCTTTGACACAGCAAGGAAGGCGACCACAGTCACCTCTGCCCCCTCTTGTTGGCTAACAACATTCACACTCCATTGATTCTTAGTCTTTGTGTCTTTGAGGCCCATATAGGTCTAAGGAATGAGGAGGGCCATGGTTGATACAGAATTCTTCCTAAGTCCTGGACAGCACAGTGACATAGGACAGACAGACAGACAGACAGACAGACACACACACACACACACACACACAGAGGCTCCAAAAGCTTCATGACACAATATTTAACTCTTATTATGTGTGATGCACTAAATTCTACTTTTTTTCTTTAAAAATGCTGGGTGGGACCTACCAAATGGACTTTATAGCCCTTACCCCAACCCCTAGCGTGCTATGAACTGCAGTTTTAAGAAGCTGCTCTAACATAGGGTCAGAAAACTATGACCCTTTGGCCAAATCCCAAATCCCTGGGGCTGCCTGTTTTTGTGCACCCCACTGCCTGTTTTTATTCAGCTTGTGAGCTAACAATGGGTTTGACTTGCTTTCCCCCCTAGAAACTGTGCCAGCATAAGTTTTGACATTTTAAAATGGTTTAAAACATCTAAAAGAAGAAGAATATTTCTCGTGTGAAATTATATGAAATTAAAATTTTAGCGTCTACAAACAACACTTTATTGGAACACGGTCACTCTCGTCCATCTCTGGATTGTGACGGCGACTGTGATGCCGGCACAGTGGCGTCCAGTGGCTGCAACAGAGACCGTATGGCCGGCATGGCCCACAGCATGTCCATGCTGCCCCTTACAGAACATGTGACCACGCCTGTCCCGAAGCTCTGATAGCTGCAAACTGGATTATCTGATCAACTTGGCAAACTGGCTGTCAGAGCTAGGATATCTGAGTTTTACTTCAGCTTCTAACAGAAAAATCCGCACTCACCTACTAACTGTAAATAGTGATTTCTATTATGAGAGCAGATTCCTCAAGGGAGGCTGGGTTACCCCCACGTCAGACAGAGGACACAACCGGAGCCTCTTGCGGGTGGCTGTCCCCTCTGCCACTCAGCTCCGCATTCTGAGGGAATAGTCTAGTATCATTAAAGGGTACTTTAATTTTTGATGTTCTCTTATCTAGGCTTTTAATTTGTGGTGGAAGAGACTGTTCAAAAACCATCCCTTTTGAATTTATTAACTGATAATCCTGAGCCTGCATTTCCTCTGCGAGAAAGGCTGATTTGAACAAATTCCACTTAAAATTCAAGAAACCAATGGGAGATGAAAAGTACCCTCGGAATGGCTGCAAACAAAGACCTCATAAAAGGCTAATGCCATTTGTATAGAATTACAGGAAAGAAAGTAAGAGCTGGACAGCCCCCGAGCTTTTGTGAGGCTCACACGGGATGGAGAAGAAATCTCCTATTAGCATTCTAGCCGCCGACGCTCTTTGTCCGGCGTAATTGGAGTATGGTGGAAAACGCCTGGCGATCCAGCCTCTTGGGGTGGAAAGCAGGGGGCGGGGGGGCGAAGGACAGGGTAAGGGGGAAGGAACACGATGTTGTCAGCTACTGCGGCACGAAGACAGATCTTGAGATTTTCTGGGGGTGGGGGTGGGCTGAGCCGGGCAGGGAACACAAAGCCCGGGGTTGCCCTGAGCGCCAGGCCAGGCGGGCGCTCGGCAGCAAGTGCTGCATGGCCAGGACGAGTGAGCAGCTGTCCGGGCCAAACGGCCGCCCTTGCCGTGGCCTGCCCGCTCATGCCTGCTCTGGAAGCCCCTTTACTCTGGGCCTCTCTTGGCTTTAGCCTCAGAACATACCACTGGCCGCTGTGAAGACTCGGTAGCACGGCTCCTCCCCCACCGCACACGGCACCACCGGGTGGGCCCCACACAGGCCGTATTTCTGCGGTCCGGTACCAAAAGTGTCCCCAGGGAGACTTGTTGCTTCCTTTGGACTGAGCCAGGAAACGTGGGCTCTAATGCACTCTCGTCGGACACACACGCCCCCAGATGAGGAGTGAGGAGCACAGGGCCGAGGCCTGCAGCGCCATGCAGACAGGGCCACCGTGAGGTAGACGGCGCGTGGCTCTGTCCAGCACACAGGAGCGTAGGGAGGGAGGCTCCAGGTGGCCCAAGGCCCACATGGCAAGGCTGCTCCCTTTCTGAAATCTGAGTCAAGGGGAAGCACCCCAGCCTGCCCTCCCTGGGCCGCAGGTGGCAGAGGCCAAGGGCACAGCCAAGCCCATGAGGACCAGCCCCAGAGAAGGGAGGGAGGAGCAGGGCAGGCTGTGTAATAGAAGGACATGTGTGAGCATGTCTTGTCCTGCTGCTCTGACGGGGAGAGCCACACACATGGACATGCCCAGACACACAGATGTGCAGACACACACTCACACAGTCACACACACACACACACACACACACACACACACACACTGACATGCACACAGACATACAGAGAGGGACAGAGCACATGCCACGCTTCCGCCGTAACAATGGTTTAAAACAAAAAGGAAAGAAAACCTGCTGAAAGGGTCTAATTTCTCCAGGCTCTATTCCCCATCTCTTTCTTGTTTTTCCATCAGAAACCTGCTACTGGGACTCACCTGAGCCATGGAAAATGGACTCACTCGGGTCCTTAAGTCATATTCTCACAGTACATGAAAATTGCCCAGTTTCTGTGACCTCTGAGGATCATTAGTGTTGCTTACCAGTGTTCAAACAGAAAAAATAATACAGTTCTATCATTAATCTGCGTGAGACTGTGGCAAGAAGGAACAGCACATAGTAAAAGACAGCAGGAGTAGCAGTGTGGAAACAGACTCCGCGTAACTCGGGATCCCGCCGAGAGCCCTGTGAACCCTGGAGGCCGTCAGACCTCACACCCTTCCCGCTGCTTGACGGAGCCCCCGGAGACCAGCTTCACCCCAACAGAACTCGGCTGCGGAGGAACAAGGTAAAAGTCTTACTGCAGAGTGGAGGCGCAGAGCACAATCACTGCGCAGGTACGGACCGGTCCCTGCCTCGCCAGGTGCAGAGTCACCAGTGTTCTGCTTGATCTATAATCACATATAAGCGCCTTGTTACTTCTCTGTTCAAAAGAATAATTTTTTATTCTTGGAGATTTTGAGGAAAAGACAGCAGAAGGCCACAAAAAGCACACAACTGGGGTCTTTCCCTGGCTGCTTCAACCGAAACCTGGTTCTCCAGTATTTGAACAAAAACTGTGTTAGATTTCCTACTGTGGCCAGAGCCCAGACTGAGAGATGCCCCTGTTCTCCCGGTTGCTACTCTCACCCTGCTCTGTGGTGTTTGGTTTAAACAACTTCCCGTGTCTTCTCAACAGCTTGCTCAAGCAGTTTCGTTTCAGGCCTGGGTCACACCCAACAGATAGCACTGAGACCCTGGCGCTGGGTGACATCATGCTGCTCTGATTCAGGTGTTTATTATGCGTTACAAAATCACAAGTACACGAACATCAGGAAAGGAGCTCAGCCGAAAACCAAAAGACTAAGGTACCGCGATTTTTGTTCTCAAATCACCAAAACAGTCAAGGGCTGCTTTCCCACGGGGCAGCTGTGCTCTCTTCTTCCCCTCACTGAAGCTCTGATGTGGCTCTTTCTGTCCCTTACACTGCCACCCAAATGTACTTGTGATTTCTGGCTTCCAGGGTCACTGTTCCGGAGGGCTCCCCCATCAGGGTGCCATCCCCTCCACCCTCCCCTCCACGGCCAGAGTTTCCCAGGATCCCAGTTCTGGCTCAGAGCATGATGGCATCAAAGAAGCCACATGCCGAGGCTTCTTCCAAATTCAAGGCCATCTCATTTTCCAGGTCTCCTACAGGCAGTGGGGCTAGGGGTGTGTGGGGGGGTGCTGCTTTGCTTTTTCTAGGAAGATGCTGGGGAAACACACTATTCCTTGAGCAGGGTGACAGAATCCTCTGATGTGCGCTGGAGTGACAGGTAGCTAAATCACCCTTCTAATCAGGTAAACCTCCCTGGCAGATTTGAATGGACTGTGGGAATTTCAGTGATGATCAGAGAATGTATTCTCTCCTTAGAGTTGGCACCACCAAGAGCCACATGAAAGCCTCGGGGAAACTTCCGAGCCAGAGACACATGCCAGCTCACACACGGACCCACAGCGTGATCCATCCCCCACCCACAGGTAGGCAGGCACCACATGGGCAGAGACACTCCTTTCAAGACTTCTGAGCAGTAAAACAGGAAATGCACATTTACTGAGGAGTGACCAACTGAGGGCACTCAAAGACTTTTCCTTCTCTTGCCTCATTTTCCTTTATAAAAGGTGGGTTTGGTGAACAAAAGGAAATCTCAGAGAGATTCAGATTCTCCTCCCATGTGCCCACCGCACTTAGTACGCGCCTCCATCTCAGCGACCACTGTCCTGCAGTCAGATCCACAGTTAGAGCAGGCTGCGTGCCGCCACGGCAAGACGGTCTTTCCACCCTTAGAGCCCAGCACCCAGTGAGCACTGGATAACCAATGGATGAGCCTTTAGTAGTCGGTGAACTAATGAATGAACTGAAACATGGTCTCTGTTTTTCAGTAGATGCCACAATAACAGTATTAGGGAAAAGTCAAGGGCTTGGAGGGCTGTTCTAGATTCCAATTATCAACACTATCTCTAATGTTTTACTAATCAATCACGTAATTAGTGAATGTCTACAATGGGGAAGGTACTACACTGGGCCAAGTGACCATGTAATTAGCAGCTGAATCTCATAATTCAATGTTATCTTCCTTAATTGATCTTTGTCCTTCCATGTCAATTAAGAAGGCAGCCTCATTAGTTCATGGGTAGGCAACGCAGCAGAATAGACAAAGTGCTTGTCTGAGGGCCAGAGAGTTACAGCGTCAACTTGCCCCTACGAGCATGAAGTATTCAGGTATCTCTGTGTTGTACCTTTTCCTTTAAACAGGCAATAGAAAGAACGGTGAGGCTCCTATTATTGAGTTTCCAAAAACACAAACAAAAAACTAGTGTGCTGCTCTACATGACAGTATTCAAATTCTTATCTTTGGGTTCCCATACTCCACCCACTTGGAAATGTTTCCCTATCTTTGTGGTTATTTTCCTCCCTGATTAAAAAAATAAGCTCCCTCCAAATACTACTTAGCAGCTCTCAAATAAGATGAATAGACAGGCCTTGGTACCATCAGTTTCCTCACCTTCGAACTGAAAATCGTAAATAAGAATATCAGAGGAAAGAGAATGACATATTATGCACAGTAAGAAGCCTTTGAACTTAAAAGACAGGAGGATGACAAGTATGCTGTTCATTGGCTCCTCATACCCTGTTCTTGGCAACATAGCAACCCTACTCTAGTAAAAAGAAAAAAAAATACACACATATATATATATAATTTTTTGCCCTCTTACCATTTGTATAAGAAAGAGAAAGAGACCAGGAGGTGGCTGGGCAGAGCAAGGCTATTGTTCTTCTGAGTTGGGATTTGATCTGGGCCTTGTAGCCCAGGCCCGGTGCCAGCCCTCCTCACGGGCTCAGAGCTAGGCCTTCAGGTGCCTGCTCTATCCGCTTTGTGCCTTCCAAAATTTAATTCCAACAGGGAGGAAACAGACCACGTTGTTTTCTGGCTCAGCTACTATCTCCTTTGCTGTGTCTTAAGACATGGGCCAAGGGGCTCTAAGGCCTCGTTCAAGCCTGAGCAAACCCCAGCTGTCAAAGCAGACATTCCTTCTACCCACACCAACAGAGAGGAACCTCCCAGCGTAATGCTGAGTTATTAAAAAATGAAAAAAGGAAGTTCAGAGGAACAAATACACTATGATACCATTGTATAAAGTTTTTAAGAGACGAAACGGTATAATGCAGTGTCACTGCATGGGGACAAGCACATTTGTGGTAAAACTGAAAGAAATTCACGGGGATGAGGAACAGCATATAGGGGCAGTGGAGACTTCTGGAGAGAGGAGGGGAGGGCGGCGGGTGGGACATTTGGGCTGCATTCATAGGGCTTTGTTCCCAGTCTCAGTGGTGGACACATGAGATGTCAGAAATATTTCCTAGTTAATGACCACGGGAGCCACCAAAGCACGCATGCTGTCTCCAAGTCTCTCCCACAGCACGCCGGCCCTCGGGACCAGGACTCCTGGCTGCCGAAAACATTCAGGAGGAAACGGCGAGCGACTCAGCAGCCGACAGAATTGGATCATACAACAGGGTCTTAAGCCAACCCTGAAGTCTGCAAGGTTAAAGGGTCACACCCCCACCTAGGAGACGGCAGTGACCTTCTCTAAGGGGAAGGGGAAAGGCCAGAGGAGTGATTTTGGCAGGCTTTCACTTCCACGTTTGCCTCTGAGAATGAAGCTGTCGCTAAACTCGGCCACTCCTCACTACTCTCTTGCTGGCTTCCCTGTCGCACTGGGCAAATCTTCAGCTCAAGGGACAGGAGTGTTTATTTTAGAGCTGCGCCTGCTGGCCGGGGCACCATCGGTGTGGAGCATTTCTTCCTGAGCTGGAGTTTTGCTGTAACCGTCTTCTCCCTCCTTATCAGCTCAGCAGGGAAGGTGGGCCGGCCTGGACCTCCAGGTCTTGAAATTTGCATGGACATATCACCAAACATCCACGATAAGGTGCGTGATCACACCCAAGCCCTTCAACACATTTGTAGACGTGTTACCTCATGTGCCCTCACCAAATCCTATAAATAAGGACATCAAATATTATCCCCATTTCCAAGACGGGAAACGGCACCTTCGAAGGTCAGTTCACAGACACAGTGATGCAAGTGGTGCCCCTAAGGGAGGTGCAGGCTTCCAGATCCCAGCTGCCGTGGTTGGCTCCAAACGCTATGGCAACCTGGGGCACACAGACAATTTTTAAGCAGTAAACCTGGCGATACAGCCTGGAGGAGAGAACCAGCACAGAACAAACTGGAAACAAGGCAGGTGCCGTGTGGAGAGCTCAGGTTCACTGCAGCGCCCACAGCACATTCCCAGAGTCCCCGGCGCATTGCAATGGCCACGGGAATGTTTATCATTGTTTTTGACAAACAAACCCTCCCGTACCTTAAGCAAAGGTCAAGTGCACCGTAACACTCCCAGAGCAAACAGCCAGCTGGAGGACTCATCATGGCCTCTGTAAAGTCTCTGCTAGTAATTATCCACACAGCTTTCTTAATTTCTAATTGTTGTAACTGCAGGTGTGGCTCAGCAGCAGTTATTCCCCTATCAGTTCCCCTACAGCATGAGGAAGCAATTTCAAATACAGAGCAGTGTGCTCGTCCTCGCTTTCTACCTGCCGGACAGGCCAGAGATCTCAACTATGTCTAAAACTGAACTCCCTCTACCATGTTTACGTCATTCTGAACAGTACATCAAAAAGACACCAAAAGTACGTCATAAAAGAAATTTAGAATTAACCTTTCTAGTTACCAAAGTAAAAGCTCCTTGGATTTAGGAGCTGTGTTCTTATTCAACATCTCATGCCCACAGAAAATGCTGAATAATGACCAGTAATGGAAACAGAAGGACACTGTGCGTAATAAATGCAAGCATTCACTTAACTCAGCAAGGACTCTGCAGGAGCACATGCCAGGAGAGATGCCAAGATGAATAAGCCACACTGCTGGCCTCAGGGGCTGACAGTCCTTGGAAGAGACACAAGACAGGTGTGATCCCTGCTGCAGCAATGCAAAGGAAGGGACAGACCCTGGGAGGACTTGCCAAGGAAGCAGTGTTTGAATTTGGCCCTAAGGGAGAAGTAAGCAGGGCTGTCCTGCCATGTGGGTGGTGCAGCAAGGAAGGGCAGTGGGAAGAGAGTTGTCACCAGAGATGACCAAGGAGGCCTGTGCAGAAGAGGCTGAGACAGGCTAGGTTCTTGGCATTAAAAATTCCCCAGGCTGTGGAGAAATCAAAACCTTTCCACACTGTTGATGGAAATGCAAAAGGTGTAGCGATCATGGAAAACAGTATAGATGTTCCTCAAAAAATTAAAAAGCAGAACTGCCATATGATCCAGTGATTCCACTTCTCAACGTTTTTCCAAAAGAACTGAAATCGGGATCTGGAAGAGCTGAGCACTCCGATGTCACCGCAGCACTATTCACAGCAGCCAGGCCACGGACACAGCCCCGGCGTCCACTGACGGATGAACGGATACACGGAATGTGGTAAAAACATACAACGGAATATTATTCAGCTTAAAAAGGAATGCAATTCTGACACATACTGCAATGCGAATAAACTTTGAGGACATCATGCTAAGCGAAATAGGCCAGTTACAGAAGGACAAATACTGCACTATCCCACTTACATGAGGTATTTAAAAATAGGTAGAACCATAGAATCAAAGAAGGGGACTGTGGTTGCAGGGGCTGGGGGAGGGGACATGGGAGCTGCTAATCAACTGGCATAAAGTTTCAGCCGAGCGGGACAATGAGCTCCAGAGAGCTGCTGTGCGACATTGCACCCACAGTCGACAGCCCTGCGTTGCACACTTGAAAATCCACTAAGAGGGCAGATCTCATGTTTGTGTTCTTACCACAACACAAGAAAACCTAAAATAAAATGTTCCCAGGAGAGTTTCTGTTTCATCAACCAAGGAAAACACCAGAAGGGGCTGGAGAGGAAGCAGAAAGCAGGGACTTGCCGCCACGAGACTTCTCCTCGGCGCGGTGTTGGGTGCACATCTGCTTTCTGTCACCCAGCGCTATGTGAGCTGCCACCCGCCACGTTTCCACGTCAGTGTGCTCCCCAGATACCAGTCACATCCCAGTCATTCAGGGTGAAAGGAGAACAGGGAGCCGGAAGCATACAATCACAAAAAGGAAAACTCCTTTGTCAGTTTAGTGCAATACAGAGACAGGCCAGAGACAACACAGGCCACATCCAGAATCACAGATCGTTTCAGCTGAGAAAAGGATGGACACTGAGCAGGTGAAGTGAGGAACACACCGAGTAACACTCATTTCATCCTGGGACAATTTCGCTAGAATGAGCACCTCACTGGGAGCTCTCGGCTCTCAGGCAGACCGCAGACGCTGCTAAGCTACGCTGGCTGGTGTTGGCACATTCATCCTTCATCATCGAGAGGCTCTTCTCAGGCCACACATGTAAATGTCCATCCGAATAAGTATCTCGAGTACAAACTTAAAACAAAATGGAAACCAAAGAGGATACACCAATAGCCAATAAGCATGTGGAGAGATACTCAACATCACTAATCATCAGGGAAATGCAAATCAAAATTACAATGAGGTAACACTTCAGATCCATTAGGATGTTATAAAAAAAATCCCAGAAAATAACAAGTGTTGGCAAGAATGTAGAGAAGCAGAACAGAACCCTTGTGTACTGCTGGTGGGAATGTAAAATGGTGCAGCCAACTGTGGAAAACAGTACGGTGGTTCCTCAAAACATTAAACATAGAATTACAACATGATCCAGCAATCCCACATTGGGGTATATACCTAAAAGAAGTGAAAGCAGGAACTATAAAAGGTATTTGTATACATCTATAATCACAGCATCATTACTTACAACTGCCAAAAGGTGGAGGCAACCCGAGTGCCCATCAACAGACAAATGGATAAACAAAATGCGAGAACACATACAATGGAATATTACAGCCTTAAAAAGCAAGGAAATTCTGACACATACCGCAACACGGATGGAACTGGAAGACATTATGCTAAGTGAATAAGCCAGTCACGAAGGGCAAATATGATTTCACTTAAATGAGGTTCCTAGAGTAGGCAAATTCATGGTAATGGCAAGTAGCGTGGCGGCTGCCAGGGGCTGGGGGAAGGGCAATGGGGAGTTGGTGTTTAATGCGGACAGAGGTTCAGTTTGGGAGGATGGAAAGAGTTCTGGAGATGGATGGTGGTTGTGCTGCACAACAATGCGAATGTACTTAATGCCACTGAACTGTACAACTAAAAATAGTTAAAATGGTAAATTTTATGTTATCTTTATTTCACCATGATAAAAAATTGACCCCCTCCAAAAAAAAAGATAACTCAAACAAAATAGAAAACAGGTAGCATTTGCCTCTGGGAGCTCTGCTGCCCATCTATGTCCCCTGCCCCACCCCAGATCCTCATACTCGGGAGGATCAGACAAGCTCGGGAGGATCAGTCACCAAAAGGTGGAAGTGATTCACAGAGCTCATTGTGTCACCATTCTCAGGGGTCACATCTCCTATGTGGCTTAAAATAGAGGATGGCATTCTCACGGTCAGATTTCAAGCAATGGCTCAACAGCAGAGGGGGGTTGTTTCGGGGCCTTTGCTTATGCCTAAGATCAACCTTGACAACCTTACTCCACACATCTCCACATTTCTGTCACTTATTCCCATGTTAACTGCTCATCTAAGGCCCAGATGCCGTCTTACTTAGGAAACAAAGAGGTCCATGAGCTGGCCTGAGCCCATAAGGGGTCCTCAGTGATGTAGCTGAGACAGATGAGTAGACGCCCCCTACGCAGGTGGGCTCCTCTGGCAGGGACCTGTCAGGATCAAGGCAGGCCTTCCTCAGGCACGGATGCTGGGGAGGGAGGGTGGCAGCGGGGCCAGCAGATGCTGAGGTTGGGAAGAGGCTTGAGCACCTGCAGCTGCAGAGGGGCTGGAGAAGACAGGAGACTCAGTTCAGGCCACAGAAAGTGTCCCAGATTTTACATTCCCATTGTTCATATGTTGTCTGTTTATAGCCTGCACTTTATGCTGTACCCCAAGTTAAATTGCTCAAATGACTTAGGACCCCAACCAGCTGTGACTCAGATCAGGGCTTCCCTCCCCAAGGAGCCCTGCAGCAGTGACACATGGAGCACACCCTCCAGACCGCCTTTCTACCTCCAAAAAAGAGAAAAAGGTGCTTCAAGAGTGAGGCTGCTGGGACCCCAACCCCTGCCTTTTAAAGGAGCTTGAAGGCTCTTATGTCACTTTGTAGCTTAGTTGGGCTGATTCCATCTGTGGCAATGACTATTCAACCCGCATCCCGCCCCCTCCCAAGACCCAGCCGCCTCAAGCAGCATCAGACGGCCAGGTAGGGACCAGGATGTGTCAGGGAGACAGGCATCTCAAGTTCAGCAGCTGGGAAAGGCCACACAGACTGGGGTCCTGAGAGGGTGGGGACCCGCCTGCCACTGGTTCCATTTCCACAACTCTGGGGTTTGGGCCTCTAGACTTACACTTCCGTCCCCAGGTTCACGGTGGGCCAGACCCGTGTGTCTCTCCTCATTCTGTCTGAAAGCAGACTCAAAAGTGCAATCTTAATGAAAAAGAAAAGAAAGAAAGAAAGAAAAAGTGCAGTCTTGACAACAGCAAGCCCTGTGGTAGCCAAGAAAAACTGCTTGATGGGATTATTACCCAATATTGTTTCCTGTTGAATTACATTGTTGGGGCAAGAAGAAACACAGGCCATTTCAATAGATCACAAAGGCGTTTGCACCATAAACACTTACAAAGTGGGAAATACGTGCCCATTCCATACTGGTAACTAGGACGACAAAGACACAGTGCCTACCCCAGGGGAATTACATCAGACACACACAGTACTGCGAGCCACACAGCACAGGTGTGCCCACGGCCAGGGCTCCGCAGGGGGCCACAGAGACACCGGGGAAACACGTCAGGACCATTCCACACACTTTTCTTGGAGACTCATTTGCTTATTAGCAAATTAAAGGCTCTGTGAGATCCTTTACTGAAAAAAAGTTATTAGCTTAAAGTATACTGTAAAAAATAAAATTTAGTATGCAATTGAATCAGGAATGGAAACACCTACCAAGGAAACCCTTTCCTGGCCCACATGGTTGTTAAAGACGCAAAGGCCATGATCTTTCTGGGGTCTCTGTGGACTGGGGCTCCATGGGATCAGGATTAACGAGCACGGTGAAGCCTCCCTCCACCTTTTTAGGAAGGCGGTGTACGCCGGCGGGAGCCCCCAGCCCAGCGCCTGCAGACCTGCCTCTCCACCGCTCAGAGCAGTGCGTGGGGATGGACGGCTGCGGGTCCCAGAGCATGCAGACCCTGGGGCCCGGGACAGGAAACATGAATTGAATGTGGACATTACGGACCATCAAATAAAGATTCTGAGGGCCAAGGGAATGGGGCGGTGGGGACAGGGGAAAGTCCCATGCCAGCTTCTGCGCCTTCCCCTTTCCTTGCGTGTGTGGCTGAAATATTACACAGGCCCAGCCGACCAGTGGCCTTTCGACTCCAGACGGCCCCGCGGCCGAGGAAGCGCGTTCTGATCTGCATCCGCGCTTGACTCGCTCAGCGCTCAGCAGGCCCGGTGTCCTGTCCTGCCCGGGCACCCTGCTCAGCCCGCTTCCTCGGTCGCTGGCAGCCCGGCCCCTGTGCCTACAGCAGGTGACATCCCTGCCTAAGAGCGTTGTGCCGCCAGGACTGTCCTGCAGCCCACGCGTGTCAGAAACGGGCTCTCCACTCACCTAGGATGTCAGGCACAGCACGCCCAGGCCGTGGCATGTTTTTTGTGACTTATGTTCTTGCCATCTCAAAACCAAACCAAACACAGAAGCAGATGCATCTCCCCTCCACCGGTCAGTTCCCTCTTCCTGCAGCCCTGGCCGGCCCGTTCTCACCTAGCACAGCAGCCTGGATGTTGGGCAGCGCAGTCCGAGAGCCACCAGGACCAGCCGGCAGTGGCCCAAGGGGCTCTGTGCCAGCGGCCAGGCCTCCGGCCAAACCAGGACGTAAGACGGGGGCCTCAACCTTCCTCCTCAGCGAAGACACAGGCTGAGGAGAGGCGGGGAGGGGCAGGGGAGGGGACAAGAAAGGAACAGGCAGGAATATGGCTCATGGCTCAGTTCCAGCTCATGGACTGGCTGTCTCACCTTGATGGGACAGCCTGGGGCCTGCAGAGAGCCCCCAGCCCAGTGTGGGCATCGGCAGCCTCAGCACTGAGGGGCCTACCTGCAAATCTCCAGAAGGCACCACTTCAGAAAGGAAAGTGCACGGCACCCCAGCCTGGCCTGTCCTTGCTCTGACCACCCCCCTGCCCCAGGGAGAAAGAAGGGTGCTTTCCTGGGGTGGTGGCGGGAGCCACCCATCCTGGCCTCTGCTCGGCCCTCCACAGGATGGTCACTCCAGTGCCCTGCCCCCTGCCTGGCACTGTCAGGGGCACATGCTCTACATTCTGAGAGGACACAGGACATGGGGCAGGGCCAGGGACTGGCTGACCCCACAGGCATTAGCCACTTCTGGGTATCGCAAAGGGCATGAAGGATATTCTGGTCTAGTTGATGGCCCAGACAGGTGCTGGCTTTACCCAGCTGGCCTGTGTAAAACCCCGGCGTGCCCTGACATCTGCGTATCTCTCTGCCTTTCTGCTCTCCTGGGGTACTTTCATGAGCCCCCTTGGGTTGGGACAAGGTAAGAGACAGAAAAGAAAGCTAATATCCAATCTGCACACCAATATGCAATCCTGTCTTGCTTAGAAATGAGCACCAAGTGCCCTTACAGAGTCACCAAACACTTGTAAGATTTTACAGTGCACAGAAACCTCTCCAGGCGTACGAATGCACCTGATTCCCGCAGTGACCAGGGAAGGCAGAATAGCTAGAGCTCCCATTTTATGCTTTACAGTAAATTACCCAAGGTTACACAGCTAATCAAGTCCTGACATGAGGGCCAGAATCCAAGTTTTCCAACTCTTAGGACAAGGATTTTTTTTTTTTATATTTGTTCCCTCTTTTAAAAAATTTTTTTACCTTCTTAAAGAAAAAGTGAGGTCACACCTGGCCCAGGCTCCCTGCTCACACTGCATGATGTCACATAGGAGGCACCTAAATTCAACACAGAAGGGAGGGAGGGCGTCAAGAGGCCCCCGGCGACCCTACTGCCGCGTTTTGAGGGCCAGTGTGAGGTCTCCTGTGTGCAGGAGCTGCTGGGGGAGGACTCACTCCCAGCTGCGGCAGCCCTGCAGGAGCAGGGGCACCCCGCCTGTCCCTCCCGGGCGTGCGCTGCAGCACAGGGAGTGCAGGGCAGGGGTCGGGGGTGCCCGCCGTCTGGGATGTGTGGGCTGAGACTTGGAAACTGGCACGAGGACAGTCAGAGTCACTGAGAGGACAGGAAGCAGAAGAGTAATGACATGGGTTTGGGTTTCCAAAGGTGGCCCTGGCAGTGGAGTGGAGGGGGGCTGGGGGGAAGGTGCAGGGGACACCAGGAGCCAAGCTAAAGGATGGAGGGAATGAGGCACACGTCTGCCCCAGCTCCAGACGGACGTGACCTCTGTTTCCTTGCTCTGGTTTGGGGAAACGCAGGAGGGGACCACCATGAAGCTGTCTTGGCATGCTGCTTTGACAACAGGATCGGGCTTCCTAAACATAGCGGCTTTAGATCCGGTCTCCTCAGTCACTAAATACTTGCTGAGCCCACCACGTGCCTGGTACTGTTCAGGTGCTGGCACATGTGCCCTTGGGCAGCACACATTCTCTATTTAATAGTGTTTCTGGCAAAGAATTTAACACTAAAGAACACAAATTAGACCTGTAACTATGGGAACTATCCATCTGGGATTTTCCAGGATAATACCATTCAAAAAATATTCTTTTCTGCTGTGAGTACAGACAAGGGTTGTGTCGTTCAGTTTTTCTTTCCTAAAATTTTTAAAATATTAAGAAAAATGGTCATCATGTCCATAATGCAAACATCCTTATCCTTAAGTCTACTGGGAATATCAGAGGCAGAAGGAAAAGGGAAACCAGAAAACTTTATTTTCTAAACACATATTAATTTGTTAGCCAAAGACATTTTGGTTTCTTATCCTTGTATTCACTTAATTGCTCTCTGGCCGCTTTAACTGGCCACAGTGATGACGGAAGTGCGGAGGGGCGTCTGGCAACGGCAGGAGAAATGGCCCAAGGGCTTTGGGTGTCTGAGTCAGAAACGGAAGGTTGAACCACGCAGGGCCATAGGGCCTTGGGCTACCTTGTGAGACCGTATTCCCCTCTGTTAAGAGGTGTCAAATGTCTGAGGCGCAGTGCTGTGAGGCAGATGGGTTACTACGTGCTCAGTGCCTACTATAGCTCCTGACGCAACAAACTGTTGCTTTATTATTACCACCAGCAGGGTATTCACACTAACTTTTCCTGAGTTCTTTGCTCCACAAGATATCTCACATGGAAAATACTTCTGCACAATCTATAAAATTGCTGAAGTCCATAAAACTTGCTCAGACCTCTCCCATAAGCAAAATGCCAGCCCAAAATATCAGTCGCAGAGAGCTACTAAAGCACAGAGCTTAGTATTTCACCTCCCAAGCTCCTCCCCAGCAGAGCCACCACGAACCCTAGACAGGAGGTATTTCAGTGACGGTGGGGCAGATATAGTTTAAGCGAGTGGCCTTTGTCCACCACCCCCATCCTCTACTCAAAATTAACACTTCGTTGAGATTTGTCAGTGTTACTCAACTCAACTCCCTGAAATTGGTTTCCTCCAGAAGGAAAGGGCAGGGGATTAGCACTGTCGCAGGAGGTGAGCAGGTGAACAGGACTTTGCTCACATGCAAACGCGGCCATCAATCATTCCAAGCACGCCACCAACTCCCGAGAAGGTGCCTTCTGCCTCCACCACACATCTGTTAGCAAACCTTTAGAGGAAAGTGCATGTGTATCTCAAAGGAAACGCTCTTTCCCGTGGAGCTTTCTGCTTCCCGGAGGTTACAGCTGCATTAGTGGCAAGAGCATCAGTCTCACGGCCTTTAGAAGGTCAAAGCACATTTCCAAAACAGTCCAGAAATCAAAGTTTTAAGGCAGGATGAAGGATCAGCCTGGTACTGTTAGTTGGATATTCAAAGCCTTGTCCTTTGGTCATCATTGGAAATATCTATTTCTTTTTTTCACTGCTTGATGTAAATGTTTATTTCTACACGCCATCATCTTGGGCATTAGTGAGCCAGGCATTTTGGCCCCTACAGGGTATCCTCCCATCACCCCAGAACGAGGCCTCCACAGTGCCTGCAGATGGCTCTGCAGTCATCTCACTCCTTAACTGCTCCCCAAAAGTCAGTGCAGGCACACGGCGCCCGGGCCAGGACTGACAGCACCTGGGCCTCGGAGCGTGCGGAGACAGGGCCAGGCATCCACTATACGGCTTTACAGTACGGGATAATAACCATCCCCAGAAGAAAACACTCCTGTTCCCATCTCACAGATGAGGAAACTGAGGCTCAGAGAGGTGAGTTAGGTTGCCCAAAGTCACACAGCCAGTAGTGGCAGTAGAAGGGCTTAGAGTGAATCCTAGGTGAGGTTTTCTAGTGGCTTCTATGTTGAAGAACTCCTATGTGTTAGCAATTAAAGATTAGTCACATGAAACAGAAAGGGGATTGATTAGATTCACTCCTGTCCCCACCAGTGCACCCAATGACCCTGACTTGGACTCAAAGCAGTAACTATCTTTTCTCCTGCTCAGCGCAGGGCAAACACAGGCACTGGACTCTGCACTGTTCTCGCAGGGCTGAGTCACGTTTTCTTGCATGCCAAGTCCCACTGTGCTGCGTCACCCTCACCCAGAGGCTCTGGGGCTCAGCATCTGCACCAGAGACTGAGAGAGCTGTCACCTCTCATGGGTCTTGAGTGAGGTCCAGGCGGCTGAGGCAGAGGGAAAGACGGGCAGCCCGTGGGCTGGGAAGTCAAACTACTCACTGTTACCCTTTTGTGCAAAAGGTATTTTCTGGAAACAGAAGGCTTGTTTGAACCCTTGGTTCTACATGACAAAGGACTTGATGGTGTCTACATCTTAGAAACATGCTCTCTGCCCCTCACACGTGTGTTGTCCCCATGGTCCCAGGTTGGCAACGGTGCGAGTCACGCTTCCCCTCAAGGCCTCGCCCTGTGGTCAACCCAGGCTGCTCCATGGCCACCTACTTTCAGCCTGGCATGGAGATCCAGGGATGGATAGCCATGAATTTTCTGGAATTTTATGTGAAAATTTGTGTGTGTGCATGTGTGCACATGCGTGTGTAAGAAATACGCATTTTTTCCAGGGGAAGGACCCATAGCTTTCATCAAATTCTGGAAGGGGTCTCTGACCCAGAAATATTCAGAAGATTCAGAAGTAGTACTACTTTGAAAGGAGCTTTCATTTCTGTCAAATTGGCCAACTTTCAACATAAAGTGGGTCAGAGTGGTTACAAGTTGAAAAAAGTCAAGGATGGGCAATTTAATCTGTAAGATTTCAGGGAAATGAAAACAAATCCTCCAATGTACTAAGTTATGCCAAAGGATTCCAACAGGACAGGGAATTGCTAGCTGTGAAAGGGGTGGAGGACCAGACTAAAGAGAACGGGGCGGGGGAGCAAGGATTAGTGCAGATGCCAAACAGGAGAGGGGCCCAAACAGGCCGGCCAGCAACAGCCTGTTTCCAAGATGTACGTCGCTCGGAAGCTGGGTTCCATATGCAGCTTGTTTAGGCTGCACACCAGTTCCTACTTTTACTTAAACCTATGGAAAGAAATGTGTGTATGGCACAGAAAAACCTGCTGACACACCAGAATTGCTCAGAGTGATGAGCTAATTAAAATTCTATGGTCTTTCCCAGAGATGGCTCTATTTTTAACCTAATTCTAACTGTCACTAGGGTGTGAGGTTTATATTTTTTCTACTAAAATACTTTTTTCCTTCTTAATATTCCTATGAATAATTTAGCCTAGCTGATAATTCCTCCAGTCTCCTTCAAGCATTTCTTCTAAAGACATGCGGATATTTCCAGGCAGAAGCGGAAGGACAAAGGGTAAAAACCATGAATTCTTGTGCCCCACCCACCAGGGCCCCTAATTAAATCTAAACAGTCAAAATAAATAAATAAATAAATAAAACAAATGGTGACACAAAACAGACTGTAGCCCTGGCATTCTAAAAATCATCATCACTTCCCTGTAATTTTTCTCCAACTATATGTTCTAGTCAGTATCTGTGTCCTTAAATGTTTTCTAAAAGTTCATGGGTAACTTATTAGACATAATGATATAAATGTCTCTTTAAGTTCTCAACTAGAAGCCACAATTTTTAGGGGCCCTGGATTAGCTCACACAAATGTTTTAACCAAAAAATTATTGAGGTGGTTCATACTTACAATGTGTGCATGCACATGTGTGTATAACCACAACATGGCTTCAATATTAGAAATGGCTTTCAATAGATCTCTTTTCTTTTTTTTTTTTTTTTTTTTCAGCCTGTTTTGCTGCCCAGGCTGAAGTTCAGTGGTGCAATCATAGCTCACTGTAACCTCAAACTCCTGGGCTCAAGGGACCCTCCTGTCTTAGCCTCCTGAGTAGCTGGGACTACAGGAGCTGGCCATCATGCCTGGCACATTTTTAAAATACTTTTTTGTAGAGATGGGGTCTCACTATCCCCAGACTGGCTGTCAAGTCTTGAACTCCTGGTTCCAAGCGATCCTTTTGCCTCAGCCTTCCAGAGTGCTGGGATTCCAGGCGTGAGTCATCTCGCTTGGTCTCAATAAATCTTAAGCATGAATTTTTTTCTTGTGAAAATTTCCCATATGTATATCTCCATGTTTAAGAGGAAAAAAAATACAAACTTAGTACATTGTAACCATAATTAATATTTGTTAAGCATCACAACTTTTCTTTTAGGAGAAAGAGGCAAATTATAAGAAAATAGAGCCAATTTTATCAGGATGCCTGTTAGAAAATGGGCCTTAACAGACTCTGCTAAACTTCATTGAATATATACTTCCATTTAAAAAAATGTCTGGTTGGGAATTTCTTTTCCCCTAAATTTATTTTTTTCATTGATTTTCTTTATAAAACTAAAAGGGTTATGTTAGCCATATATAGGAAGGCAAAAAAAATCTTTTAAGAATTATGCTTTTGTGGGAAATGACTTAAAGGGAAATTATTTTTAACAATAAAATTAAAATGCTTAAAACAAGTTTTGGAGAACCCTGAGTGTTGGGTCCTCGAGGAACTTCGAGTCTCACCAGGGGAGCGGGGATGCACGGGGCCTTCCAAGGGCCGGATCCTGGTTCTAATGTTGTGCGAAGCACACAGGTGTGAAAAGCAGGGCTTTCTCCCACGGGAGCAGTAAGCTCCAGACAGAGCCCCAGGAGAGCTGGCAATGGCCAGCCATGCTGGCCTCGGGCTGCCGCAGCTGCAAAGGCACACACGTGGCTCCCCAAGCTGCTGCCAGAAGGCCTGAGGGGCAGCTCCTGCCCATCCCCTTCAGCACACAGTGGTGGGAGCTCCTCTCGCCTGACTGTGGGCCCATGTGCCCAAGGCTGGCTCAAACTCCAAGTTGAGCAAGGCCCACAATGACCTTGAGTGTGCCTGTGCTTGCCTACCTTGTAAACATTCAATGCAGGGAGAACATCGATCGTGGTTTGGTTTCAATAAAATAAATTGATCTCTTGAAACCAACAGGGCTTTCAAAGCCAGCACATCACGACTCACTTCTCTGCAGACACGCTGAGGGGTCTCTGACAGCTGAACCCCACTGCCACCTGCACCTGGTCCCACCATGGCACAGTGGGCTTCCAGGGGCTGATAAGCAGGGAACTATTAAGTGCTCAATTTCCTGAAAACATCTCCTACCTGAGATTTATTTACCCATTCATCTGCTCCTGGCAACATGGCCTTATTCATCAGGAATCACTTTATTTTATTTACTCTCCAAGAGATACTGCAAGACAAATAGGAACTTATTTCAAAGTGTCTTGGAGAGCCTCTGTAACTGGCTTTCTTCTCCCTGAGCTGACAGGCGTTTTAATTTGATGTTTATCTGGTGCCATGGTAACCAGCATGGCTTGAGATTTACTTTTCAGACTTAGCAGCAATTACAGAAAGTCAATTTAGAAACACTTACTGAGTGCCTACCAAGTGATAAAAAGGTGAGTGAGACATTCCCTTTCCTCAAAAGGGCACAAGTCAGAGTGCCAAGGATTAGACTGGAAATCGGCAAACTTTTCTAGAAAATAGCCAAATGGCAAATATTTTTGGTGTTTTGGGCTATGTGGTTTTTGCCACTGTAGAGCAAAAGCCACCATAGACTCTCACTGAAAGAATGAACAAGGCTGTGTCCCAACAAAACTTTATTTACGGACACTGAATATTAAATTTTTTAAATCTTTATGTGTCATGAAATGTTAATCTTTTGCTTTTTTTCAACTGTTTAGAAATGTACAAAGCTTTCATAGCTCACAGACCATATAAAAACAGGCAGCTGTCCACTGTGGCCAGTCAGAGGTGCTTAGACTCCTGGCTAGACCCTCAGGTCTGCCTCTCACCTGCTCTGTGGGTGGAGATGAGTTGCCTGAACTTCCTGAGGCTCAGTTTATTTATCTGTAAAATGGGGATGAGAATCTTTGTCTTGTGGGTTTTAAGAATTAGATACCAAAACAAAGAAAACTAAATGTTAGCTGATCTTCTTCCCTGTTGATGATGAGGACATTGACCTTGATACCAGCAATAACAACTAACCTTCCTGAACATTTATTTCCTGCCAGACATTGTGTTAAGTGCTGTATACGTTTTATAGTATTTTATGTAATCTAAGATGCCATCGATTTTAAGATGAACCATATTGAATGTACCACCAAGGAAGAAAAAGCTGCCAGTTAAGATCTGACGCATCATCAATTGTAAGAGCCTGACTCACAAATGCTAAAATGTGTGTGTGGGTGGGCCGTGCATGTTAGAATCAATACAATCTCTCATCTCCTTTAATCCCACAACCACCCCAGGAGGTAAGTACTAGTATCATCCCTACTTTACAGACGAGGAAACCGAGAAACAGTTTCTAGTCTGCACTCAGTTAGGAAGCGTCCGTGCTGAGATTTTGAACCTGGGCAGCCTGGTCCGGAAACTGAGCTCTGCCTGAGGGCGCCCAATCCTGGGTGGAGCTGGGACACTGGGGGCTGAATCGAAGGCACGGAAGGCGGCCCCATGATGACACGCAGCAGGCCAGCCGGGCCCCAGGTCCCTCTGGAGTTGCAAAGCAGGGTGTGAGTGCGGTAACAAGAGATGGGGATTCAAAAAGGTGGAATAAAAATGCCAAGTTGCACTGACACCTGGGCACGCAGGCTCCTCCTGACAGAGGCCCTGGCAGGAAGGATGGAGCGACGCTGAGAGCACAATGACATGGACAGAGCGGGGCATGAGGAGGCGGCCGGGGAGGTATTTCTGATGCTTAAGCTCTACTTTCTCGCGTGACAGGAATGTGTGTGGGTGGCGGCACCTCGGGAGCTTTCCCAGTGGGGGACAGTGAACACACCCTGTGTGACTCTGGGGAGCTTGTGCCTGCTTTCCTCTGGGCTTTGGCCCATCTGCCTTTTCCCTCTGCTGGTTTTGCTCTGTGTCCTTTTGCTGTAATAATTCATAGCCATGAATTTAACTGTATGCTGAGCGCTGTGAGTCCTCCTAGTAAATCAGCCAACCCGGGGTGGTTGGGGACCCCTGACATAGCCAACCCAGCCAGCTCATTCTGGAACACTGTTCTCTGCAGCGGTGCTGTGGGAGGCACAGGAGGATCTGGGGACGTGGAGGCCCCTTGCTGTTCTGATCCTGAATCACAGGTGCAGTGGAAGCCAGGCCGCGGGTCACCCGTCCCTCCAGCATCCATTATGTGCTCAGGGTGGTAGCACTGCGATCGCTGCCCTTCAGAGCCTTGTGGTCAAGTGAAGGAGGCAGCAGTGGAGACGATGATGCCGACAGTGAGAATGTGAACATCTGTCTGGGGCCTCCTGTGTGGCAGGCACCGTCCTGAGCATGTGAACGTTAACGCTCGCAATCCTCACGGCAGCCCTGGGGCGGGGCCTGCTGCCATCTCCATCTTCACAGCTACAGATGAGGCAACGGAACTGCCCAGGGTCACACGGCTGGTTATCAGCACCACGTCCCACTACACCACACGACCTCTCTCTGCACAAAGAGGTAGGCCTGAGCTAGTATACACACAGGCCCAACTTTACCTACATCTTTTTTTTTTGTTTAAATAGAATTTATTACATGCCGTCCAGCACCAGAATGATTTGTGTGCAAATTTTAATGCCAGTGCCAGGCTCAAGCCTGTGAATCTTTAGGTCCCTTCACAGCACTGTGCACACAGTCTGCGGTTGGTGCCAGCTGGGCACAGGAGAATAACCACCTGGCTGGGCACTCAGCACCGTCTAGAGCTGTAACAATAGGCTGCAGGAACACACAGACACTGAGGCGGATCTCAAAGGGAAATTCTGGATAGATGGAAAGGAAAATGGGCATTTTATGTGGCAGTAGTAACCTGAGCAAAGTGCCTGAGCCCGCGATGACCATGATGAATGGAGGGCCAGGACAAGGCTGGCTGGAATAGAGGGTGCGCCTGTGCAGCCGGACAGAATCAGATGCTGATTGACCCTGAAGTGAAAAGTGAAAAGTCTGAAAGCAACGGCCGCCAGGGAGAAAGAAAGTGACCACAAGGAAAGTAGTGACTTGAAAAGATGAATCCAGGGACAGAAAGCAGGGAAGGCTTAGGAGGGCCAGGGCCCTGGAGCAGGGTGAGCAGGTGACAAGCTGCTGCCAGGGTCCCAACACGATGTCAGCCGGCACAGCCAGCACAGCAGACAGGCCCGGCCCAGACCGGAGGCGGTTTCAGTGCTACATCTGTCCAAGTGAGACTGTGGACAATGATCTCACACATTTCTCCCCACTTTGTCCTTTTAGGATTCTCATAGATTTGGGTTAGAATTAGGGTGGTGGCTGTGGTTTTTAAGAACCATTTCTAAAGAGGAAATTGACGGGCTCTGGTATCTAATTAACAGCGGCAGGACGCTTTAAAGGGTGAGTGGAGAAAACCGAATGAATATTGGTGCTAATGATGGGAGTTAGGAAGCCTGGGAAGAAAATTTAAAGATTCTTTACTGCACACAAACATTATGCATAAAGGAAAATAATCACTTCAATAGCTATGAGAAGTAAGACTTTAAATGACAATAAGCTACAGGAAAAAAGAAAAATAAGCAGAAAAAAATTAAAAACAAGCCCAAGAAAAAACTGAATCAGTTGATAGTTGGTTTATCCACCCCTATTCATCATTTAACATTTTCAGTGCTCCTGGCTTCAAAACAAACCACCCCCTGTCAAAATATTGCTTATAAAACTGCCATTGAGTCTGATGAATTCTCATGATTATCTGAGCAGATTCAGTGTTTGGAAATGGGGTATCAGCTACTGACCCTCAGGAAGCTAATTGCTTTTCAATATATTCAGCACAGTTACCCCTCCAACTAAACCATTCGCTTACCACGGTGGCAGTGCACTACCGTGAGCTTTATTGCCAGAATCAATACAGGCCAGTGGGCTAGTGCTGAGGCTATCTCTGTGGGCAGAGATATGAGTTCTGGGGAGAAACAGCTTGATCTATTTTCAGCAGATGTAATCTACTCCTTTGTGTACAGTCCCTCTCCCCAGGGAGGGGATTTAAAGCCTCTAATGTGTATATCTGTATTGAATATCCAAGGCTGGTATTAAATACGACAGTATAAGCACTTCTGCAATTGGTCCCCTTCCAGTTAATTATCTTGCCTTGGACACATATACTAGGTCACTACTGGCAAGGGCCAATTTCTGGTTTAATGGGGCAGAAAGAAGAAACCCGGATATGAATGTCTGTCAACTGTCTCTATTCTTATTAAAACATTTCCCTTAGAGGAAAACACATGCCTATTCTGTTTACTTGAAGTTGACTTTTAAGTAGTGGGTAAATTAGGAATTTTGATAGTAGAAATAAATTCATTTGGTGCGATGTGTATTTCAATTCCATTTCTGGCAGGCATTAGGAAGCTTCTTCAATATTTCATCTTTGAATATTTTATAGCTATGTGCATTTCTTGGGGAAAAGCACATTGTCTTTAAGGCAAGGGAGATCCTGAGGATTTCATTAAACAACTGTGCCAGTAAGAGCGTATCGGCAAACACTAGTGCTGGTTTCAGAATGCAAAGGTTGATGGTGCAATCATTTCAAAGCTGCTTCCATTAGTGGGAAACCAGACCGAAGACTGGACACCCAGCCGCCGCCTGCCTCTTCATTTTGCTGTCTGATTTGAGCAACTCATCTGACTACTGCTGTGCCTTGGCCAAGAGGCCAGGGCTAAATCACTGAGCGAAGAAAACCTGCCTGCTGCCCTCTCGTAAGCTGCCCTTTCTGAACTGGGTTACAGTCCCCACCAGCCACCCCCCACCCCCGATCCTGTAGCTCCCATTTCAGCCACTCTGTGCCTCTTTACCCTAGAATGTGCCTTCTTGTCCCTTTGCCAGACCAAATACCTCCCTCCCGAGCCCTCCCTTCCACAGGAAGACTTCCCTATCTCTCAAAGCTCATGCTGTTCTTTCCCTTCTCCTAAACTTCCAATGATTTTCAGCCACCCTGCATCAATCCTTAATTCATTCATTTAATAGGCATGAAGCCTATTAAATACTGTTCAGTGTATTTAGGCACAGTTCCCTGTTTTAGATCATTTGGACAAAGATCCGTGGGACACACATTTATTCACCTTGTAGACTAGCGGAGAGAGAAAGCATCACATAAGAAAAGCAAGAATGAGGTCGTGCAGGGGCTCGGGGCAGTGGGGCTGGTCCCTAGCTTGGGGGTGGGGGACATGGGAGAAGATCTGTCAAGAAAAAGGGACTTCTGAGTTGGCCCGACGAGACATTGATAGAATCTGGATATGTGAATGGCAGACAGAGGACAAAGGGCATTTCGGATGGAGGGAAGGGTGCAGATGAGGGTGGGGGGAAACGGTTGCGTGGAGCAGGTTAGCGGAGGGAACGTGGATGGAGACGTGGGGGTTGATGTGGAGAGAGCCCACCTACTGCCTGGCCTCCTGCAGCCTCCTGGGCCCTTCCTTCTGGGGTGGCCCCCTGTTGCGCCTGAACAGTGCAGCGACCGAGTGCCCAAGATTGCTCCCCCAGTCTGTGAGCACCCGCTCCTGAGGGCAGGGGCCGCCTTTCACGGCCGTAAGGCCAGTCAGCTCCTGCGCGGCTGCAGAGACCCTGTGACTCTCACAGTCTCCCGCTGACCACGGTCAGGATGCAGGGCCAGAGTGACGCGGGCTGTGCCAGGAAGGACATCGCACAGCTGAGCATAGCACTGGGCCAGGCAGAGGCCAGTGGCAGGAAAACCGGTGAGGACACTGCTGGCAACATCCAAGCAAGATGGAGTGAACCCAGCACAGTGGCCTGGGAGGGCAGTGTGTGCCTGACACGGAGTCTCATCTCCTCCAGAGAACGTCACTCCTGAGCAGATGGGGTCCCTTCCATGGCCTAGCGGCCACCGCAGAAACAGAACATCAGCAGTTCTGCCGACTGGCGAGGCTGTGGTTGTGCAGCTGCTGGGAGCGACTCCTCCAGGGAGCAGGACACGCACCCCAGGAGCCCCGGGTGCCTGACAGGCCGGGCAACATCCTTGTGGAATTTGTTTACCTGGAGACTGGCAGCGACAGCACATGCCTAAGACACTCGTGACTAATTCCTACATGCCCTTGACTCCTCCTTTAACACTTAATATTTTCCACAGCTCCTGACACTTTGTACTGCTTGCTCAGCTGGCCTGGGATCCGTCCCCCAGCTGAGGCCACGCTCGTCAGGTGGCTGCACTGTGAGGCCAGGTCAGCATGGCCAAGAGTCCACCAGGCATGAGCAGCGAGAATCTGGACAGTTTGCCCAGGAATAAAAGGCTGAAAGGACATGGCAACCTTGGCCCTCGGCTCAGCACTTGCACCTGCAGGACGCAGGCTGCTGTTGCTGCTTCAGCAATAGGTGCCACTTTCCCTTGAAAAGCTGTTTTTCCCCCTGTTTTGTATATTTCCTGACAGTTGAGATGTCCCCTCACCACCTGAAGGGCACTAGACGGCTACTCAGGAGGTCCAGACACCATCTGTCTGGCCTTTGGTCTCTTAACCTCTCGCAGTGTCACATTTGAACACGGAGGAGGAGCCACACTGTGGCACGGGCCGTACGTCGAGGCTCAAGCAGAGCCGTCCTTACAGGACAGCCTGGCTAGGCCCCTGCCGGCCCGTGCTCTCCATGGGGCAGGCCTGGCGCCCTGACTAGCTCCGCGGGGATTCTCCCCCACCCCTGGCCGGCCTCTGAGGCAAGTTGAGTCCACCGGAGCAGCCGTGCTAGAACGTCCTTCTCCTCCACCAAAGGGCCTTCGGCTCCCCCTACCAAACATGCTCTTTCCTCTTTGCAAAGCAGTTTTAAAACCTGCCTGATTGGAAGTTCTTTGAGGGAATGGTCTCCATTTTTAATAACAATCTATAGACTCTAAAAATCACCAAATGCTCCCCAAGAAAGTTCAGGGTGTGCTCTCAGCCTCAAGGATGAAGCTGATCTCTTCGGCTATGGGTCGTTGTCACAGAACTAAAGAACACCATGCAGCAAACTCAAGCCACCACACAGGTTTCTACTTGCAGGCCTGGGGTGCGGAATGGGGTGGGAGAGGGAGGATGGATAGCATTTTCCCCTTGGTTTTGGAAAGTTTAGCTTAAGTGAAAGAGAAAGGCAAGCACAGGTTTTGGGCACTGGAATGCTGCCATTTTCCTTTCCCCAGTACTAAAATTCCCCCACTAAATCTACCCTTGTTTCATATCACCTTGAAAACAAGTTGAAAACCGAAAACTTTGGAATATATGCTTAAGCAGAAACGTATGCAATACAAACAGAAGTCATGCAGCTGGGGTGGGCGCATATCACCTGAGGACACTCAACACGCTTCCCTTGGCTCCCAGCAGAAGCTTCAAAGGGTTCCTGCGGTTTCATTCTTGGGAGATGAATAACGTTTCCCCAGTATCAGGGATCTCAGAATCGGACTAATTTAAATCTCTGGAGAGAAAGAGTGCGAGAGAGAGTGTGTGTGGGGGGCGGGGGTTAGGGGGTGGAGGATGAGAACAGGATAAGGGATGAAAGGTACAGAAATCCCAGATGATACCTGTTTAGGACATAATAGAAAACAGGTTCTAAGCCAGAGCAGTGCTTGATATCAGAACAATACCGACTCTAGCAGGGGTGAATGGTTTGCCCAAACTCAACAAGTTGAGCAGGTTTTAGAAATGTTTAGATGAAAGTTTCAAACTAAAAGGAATCAGTTTGAGCAAAGAGAACAATACTTTTGAATATGACACCTCCACTAATCTATCCTATAATATCTGGCATAGTTGGGTAAGAGATACGCCCTTTCCATAAAGCTATGGCACTGGTCCATGGCCTGTTAAGGACCGGGCTACAAAGCTCTGCGGTGCCCCTCCTGCCCCACCCTGGTCCGTGGAAAAGTTGTCTTCCATGAAACTTAGGGACGGGGCGGGGTGTGGCGGCCCCCGCCCCCGTGTGCACAGCAGGAGGTGAGCAGTGGGCAGGCGGAAGCTTCATCTGTGATTACAGCTGTTCCCCATCACTTGAATCATGGCCTGAGCTCCACTCCCCGCCACCATCCACGGAAAAATCGTTTTCCATGAAACCAGTCAAACTGGTGCCAAAAAGGTTGGGGCCTGTTGCTATAAAGAGCTATTTCAAACCACAATAATAAGCAATTGCAAGAAGAATATTCAAGGGAATAACTAATTTGGATGCATCAGGTAATAGTATTTACATACATTTGAGTGGCCTAATAATGGCCTGACCAATGAATCAAATGTTTCTTGACATTATCATGAAACTAGCTATTTTGGTAGATTTAAATCAATATATACAAAATCTTATGAAACTAGACTCAATTTTGGAACTTATTTATTGTCTAAAAAACTCTATATACTCAAGGTCAACACTAACATTCTTTTATGCTATTACTAACTCATATCAAGTCATAAAAAAGTGGTATAAACAAGCTGTTTGGAAGGACAAGAGAAAATTGCAGTGGGTTTGTGTACCAGCCACAGGTACACAATTTGTCTCTTACAAATCTCAGAGACTTAACACATCAAAAGTTTGTTTCTTGTTCACAGCACAAGCCATTGAGTTTTGGGCGGCAGGCTCTGCTCGTCATTCAGCAGGTTGAAGGTGCAGCTGCCTCTGCAAATTCTGCTGGCAGATATGCAGGAGGCCTAGGGGGTTTCTCACAGGTAACTACACACTCCAGTCCAGAGGGCACAGGTCACTTCCACTCACAGCTCATTGGCCAGGACTAGTCACATGAACCTGCCCAACCTCAAGGGAAATAGTGGCAAAAAGTACCAATGTTGTCCATGCTTCATTACCTGGAGTTGAGTCTTCAACCTTTCAAAAGTGTTTCAAAGATACATCATGTGAAGTCACTGACCCCATTTCCTGGGTGCTTTATGTTCTCAGAAAAATGGCTGATGTCTCTAGACCACCTTGATCAGAGCCTGAGAACCACCACTGGGACTGACCACAGTCCCTTGCAGTGGTTGTCTCTGTTGGGCCCGGGGCACAGCCCTGCTTTAGCAGGATCTACCTGGCCATTCACCACGGCACCCACACCACAGTGGAGCCTCAGCTGCCTTCACTTTCACACCCTGATCTTGCTCAGGGACCTCTCACCAGGACAGCTCGTCTATTCTGCCATAGCTTGGACACGATCAACTACAGGACAGCAGAATAGGACTGACTGGGGTGAGGAATTTTAGGACCAGTCCTCAATAAAAAGGTACCAACAGCCAACAGTGGGACTCTCCAGCCAGGCATGCTGTGCTCTTAATCCTGGACCTACCCACTTCAATAATGAGAAGACCAAGACTGACCCAGATCCTGATCTATCTGCCCCAAGCTTGTGCTCTTTCCCCACCATGTCCCACCTCACTCACTTGATGTCATGACCACAGGGGGGTCCACTTTAACATGAGGAGAAAGAGCAAGGGTCAGTCCTCCTCTTGTACTTAGAGCTCTTCAAAGATGCTGCTCTGCTCAATTTAACAAAGATAAGTCAACATTTTCTCCATGCGAATCCATTCTGCATGCTCCCCAGAGTGACAGGTTTGAGCCGTCAGTTTTCAGTACACACAGCCAGCTAGGCTCACACCTCAGATGCTGGAGATGAATCAGGGAAGAACGAATCAGGATGAAAGACAGTGAGATGAATATAACTAAACTCTGTCCCAGCCTGGCACAGATTTGGAACCCCAAACTTAGAGTAGTATTTTTATTCACAGCTTTGTAACGTAGTCTATAATGCATAAGATACTGACCTTTAAGATGCATTTTGGCCCTAGCCTGAAAATTGCTACCTTGACTTTTGTTTTTGTTTTTTGTTTTTTTTTTTTGAGACAGAGTCTCACTCTGTTGCCCTGGCTAGAGTGCAGTGGCGTCATACCTCATTGCAACCTCAAACTCCTGGGCTCAAGCAATCCTCCCACCTGGGCCTCCCAGAGTGTTGGGATTACAGGTGAGAGCCACAACACCTGGCCACCACCTTGAGTTTTGCTTTGCTTTATGGCCTTATGAGGTGCCATGAGCCCAGCTCTACCCTTGTCTGTACCAGGCTTAGGGAGTCCCCCTGGACTCTGTGATCAAGGTTTCCTGTCTCTGACCCAGTAGCAATCTTGTCCTCCCTTCCAATGAGATGAGTCATCCAGAGCAGAGATTGGCAAACTATAGCCTGTGGGCCAAATTTGGCCCACTGCCTGTTCTTATAAATAAAGTTTTATTGGAACATCCATTTGTTTACATATAATCTATGGCTGCTTTCATGCTACAGTGACAGAGTTGAGTAGTTGTGACAAAAAACATATGGTCTATGAAGCTTAAAATATTTACCATCTGGGACATTACATAAAAAGTTCGCTGAGGCCTGGTCTGGAGTACAGTGCCAAGGGAAGGTGTAGGGAGGGAAGAGCTCTTGCCAGACAAGTGTGGCACTGCTGCTGATGGGACGATGGCATGGTAATCCCCTGGTAACCGCAGACCAAAATTTCATTTAACAAATATTTTCATTTCATGTCAGGTCCTAGGACACGACAAATGAGCGAGATAAACTCTATCTGCCCTTTCAGAGTTTACAATTGCGTGTCCAGGTGAAGACGAGGGGTAAGGGAACACGAAGGAATCGAGAGATATGGAAAAGCAATGACAGCCCAAATAAAAACAGTGGCATATTCAGGCCACAGAGAAACAAATGAATTCTAAAGCTATGAGGATTGGCATGGATGGCATCTCAGGAATAATGCATGTGAAATAAAGTATAAAGGGGAACACACATAGCAGAATTCAACTTATTAAAAGTGCAAAAATGTGCAAAACTAAATGATATATTGTTTATGGGTACTAACAGATGAGGTAAAATTACAAAGAAAAGTATAAAGGGAGTGAATAACACAATTCAGGCTCGTTGTTATTCTGAGGGTGGGGATGGGGAGGGACACACAGGGCACTTCAAAGGCACAAAAGCTGGGTGGTGAGTCCACAAATGTACACGGTGCCAGGACCCTTTATATCTAATGTATATCTGGTTAGCATTTTCATCACTACTCCCTGGTTAATAAAATAAAATTAGACAACTTTGAATGTGGACTCAATGGGATGGGTGCTGATTCTGCCACTACAGCAGCAGAGACTGCAGTGGGCACAGAGAGGAGGGGCCTCTAACTCCTATGGGGGGGGCAAAGGAAGATCCCTAGAAAATATGGCACACACATCACTTAAGGACTTCACGAGCAAATTTCACCCTGAGAAAAAGTCACAGGAGAGTGGTCTAGCAAAAGTCTAGTGATGACACAGACTGTGAGGTTTCCAAGAAACTGAAATGAACTCGGTAAAAGGAGCAGAGCAAGTGAGGTGGACAGTGGAGGAGGCTGAGAGGCCCTGCTGGGGCCCCCTGTGCGCTGGACAAGCCACAGGAAAGACTTTATTCCAAAAGCAATGAGAGCCTCTGACAGACTTAAGGTCTGGAACAGAGTGACACGATCAGAGTTGCTGTTCTAAAAGATTCTTCTGGCTGTGGAAACATCAGCTTCTTCTACTATCCCCAAGTCCCCTCAGGTGTCTGCTGGGTTGCGAGCGGGGCCAGCTCCTAGGGCCGTGCAGCCGAGAGACACACCACCACTACGAGGGAGGCCGGACTGGGGCCGGGCCACCCTGACGCCAGGCTTCACCGTCACAGCGGAGGCTTGGAGACTACAGGCTGCTATAAGCAGGAGGAAAAAATTCAGTGTAAATTGATTTTTTGTACATCAAATGAAATATCTGTGCACTAGGAGAGCTTGCAATTGTAAAGACATTCCTCAGTGAATCTTTGCACGGCAGTTGCTCCTTCTCTACATTAAAGAAACTTGTATCATAAGTGAACTTTATAAAAACAGATTTTAATCTGTGAGACTCATTTTAAACAAGCACTTTTGTCTAAAAACGCTTCTTAATCCTTTAACAGTATAGATAAGTAAAAGCTATGAATGTTATAAACATTTTATAAATACTTCTAAATCCTATCAGTGGAAAAATCACTTAAAAACACATTTCCTGGTGGCAAGAGTAAACATGGAGACATACAATGCTACAAAGAAAACAAAACATGAAATGCTGCTACCTTCTGGGTTCATCATTATGCCACCTAGCTTGAACCTGAACCTTAATTACCAAATAATTACCACTTTTGCTGCTTACGGTTACTTCCATTTTTAAAAATGTTAATGAAAACTTTTATTTATTAATTCCTGTGGTAAGTTAAACCAGAACCTCAAAGATAGTCCCCCCAAAATACAGTGATTTTACAAGTCCCCCAAACCATATGATCCAGCATCTCCACTCCTGGCTATGTCCCCCGAAAGAACTGAAAGCAGGAACTCAAAATGACATTTGTACACCCGTGTTCCTAGAGGCATTATTCACAATAGCTGGAATGTGGAAGCAACCCAGTGTGCGTGGGTACACAAAGTGTAGTATATATTAATACATAGAATAGAATATGATTCAGTCTTAAAAAGCAAGGAAATTCTGACACATGCTACAACATGGATGAACCTGGACATTATGCTAAGTGAATAAGCCAGTCACAGAAGGACAAATAAGATTTCACTTACATAAGGATCCTAGAATAGGCGAACTCACAGAAATGGAAGGTAGAGTGGTGGCTGCCAGGGCTGGGGGAGGGAGGAATGGGGAGTTGGTGTTTCATGGGGACAGAGTCTCAGTTTGGGAAGAAGAGAAAGTTCTGGAGACGGAAGTGGTGATGGCTGCACAATGATGTGAATGAATTTAACTCCACGAACTGCACACTGAACACACTGACTACCACACTAGAAACAAAAAACGTTTCCCTGGGGCCATGGTGTTTTATTATGAAAATAGAATAAAAACTTCGAAAACAAAATGATCCTTTCTAACATAATGAAAAATGTTATTTTTACTGTTTTCTGTGAGTTATATGCACCTCATGTGGCACTAGAATCATTTTTTTAAATTTATTTCAGCATATTATAGGGGTACAATAGAATAAATTTTTACACTGCACGCCAATTGAGTTGTATGTGACTCATGACATACTTACTGAGTTTGTTTCAGAGAATTGAGTCTCCAAATGCTTCATGAGGCCCTGAGCTCAAAACTAGCGTGAGTTAAATACAACTCACATGGCAGTTAATGTGTTAAAAATGGTTAAGATGGTAAATTTTATGGCATGTGTATTTTACCGCAATTAAAAAAAAGCTTTCAAAACATGAGTGTCTTAACTGAACCACACAACTGACAAGTTTATTACAGACTGGCCACGTCCCTCACTGTTGGGCCTAACCATCTTAGTCCCCTTAAAAGTCTGTAGGTTCCTAGGGGAAGTCCTCCGAGGTCACAGCCTGGGCTCACTGCCAGCCATGCCTGACCAGCGCTCAGGACATCCCCGCCCACAAACACATGTGCCTGCAACTGGCCCATAGGAAAAACAAAACCTCCCTGTCCTCAAAACAAACAACATTCCTGAGAGAGGACTTTGTTGCCAGGACAGAGAGATGTATTAGAGCTGGAATGCTGCAAGGGGAAATTTGGTCATCTCATTTTTTTCAGCTCATATTCTATAAAGAACATCACAGAATAATCCATTAGGCTGCCAAGAGGCCGCACCAAGTGGCCCAGCTCTGAATTCAAGCAGGACGTTGCCAGATTCCAGGAGTCTCACTCTAAATGGCACAGCTCTCAAATTCCCACTAAACACTCCTCCCTCCAGTCACTGAAGAGGAGATTTCAATGGGTTTTAAAAACTAACCCCTTTCCACAGTCCTCCCAGGGCTTTAATTACAAGATGGATTTATTAAATGACCCAGCTGGACATCAGCTAGAGATGTCACAAGGAAGCCACCACGCCGTGGCCCTGACAGCACAGCATGGGGAGTTTAGAAACAAAAGGGAGGGAAGGTGAGAAAGAGAGGCAGAAGAGGACGTTGTGGGTGGCGGGGGCCCAAGCAGTCTCTCCAGGAAGGCAGGCGAGTCTCAGCTCTGAAAAGAAGAAAAAGGGAAAATTCGCTCCTTCTGCATATTCCATACACAAAGCCAAACACCGGGAATTCTGTAGGTGGGCACCAGAACTCGTCTTCTTCTTCCTCCCCGAGAAGCTAGCCTGTTTGGAAAATGGGGGGAGGGCTCCAAACAAAGCAGCCGCCAGGAGGCCCATGGTTCTTCTAAGGCAGCCTTGTTCTTGGACCCACAGAGGAGACTGGCACGGCCAGGCTCTGAGACTGCCTGTTCCTCAGTAGCCGTGCCAAGTGTTGTCAGGACAGCCGAGAGCTCCGAGCGGCCTTCCAGGGCCAGCCCTCTTGTTCAGCAGATGAAGAAGGCGAGTCCAGGACTGCTGCCCACAGGTCAGTCACCCAGGAGGGGCGGGAGTGGCAGTGGGATCTGGGTCTCCCACCAGGGCACCAGAAGGACACCTGGCAAGTCCACACACTGTGCTGCTCACACAGGGACCTGGTGGCCACACAAAGAATGAGGACATGCTTCTACATGGGGTGGGCACCTCGAGGAGGCGGGGACAGGCCTTTCTCTGGCTCATCATTGAAACCAGCATTTAGCGTTTAAAATCAACAACACATACACACACACACACACATATACCCCTCTCCTCCAACCACACCCAGTTCTTTACCTTAGTTTCTCTTTAAAACCTCATCAACCTTTTTAAAAAAACATATGCATTTGAAAGAGGCACAGCTAGCAGAGGGGTGAAGAATTAAACAGCCAGGTCCCTGGCAACACAGGTCTCTGCCCTTTGTTCCTGGGAGTCCCTTCAGTGAACAAAAGGGAAGCGACTCACTCCTAGGGGACAGAGTGGGGAAAGGGAGCATGGTGACTGTAGGAGGAGAGACCAGGCAGACACCTCTCGCTGACGAAGGTGAGCTTTGCTATCAGGGCCCCCGATACACATGATGAGCGGGTGGCGCTCTTCCCCAAAGTGGGTAGCCCCAGTCTGGTCAAGAGAAAGTATCAGACAGACCCACGCCAAGGGACATTCTGCAAGAGACCAGCCCTGCACAGTACCGTCCTCGCCAGTGTCCAGGTCACGAGAGACAAGACTGAGGAACTATCACAGATTGGAGGAGACTAAGGAGATGTGACAACCAAATGCAATACAGTATCCTGGAACAGGAAAAGGTGTTAGAGGAAAAGCTGGTGAAGTCCAGATAAAGTCCGCGGTTTGCGCAGCCGTCATGCCGCAACGTCAGTTTTGCAGTGTCAATAACCATAGCACGAGCACGTGAGATGCTCACATTAGGGGAGGTGGGTGAGCGAAGGGTTCACAGAATGTCTCTGCACTACCTTCAGCCCTCTTCCCTAAGTCTGAAATTATTTAAAAATGTTTTTAAAATGCAACTAAAAAGTAAGTATATTGTCTTGCACTCAAACAGCTACAGAAACTTGGGACCTGTGGGCTTCTCTGATTAAATTCCCTTGGGGTGGTGCTGGCAGGAAAGGAGAAGTTGTCCCAGGTACAACCCAAAGGTGGAGAGTTTTGGTGGTCCACCAGTCCATGCCACTCCTTTGGGGGACTCTTGCTACCTGAAAGAGAAGCCCAACAAGGCACCCCTGGCAAATGCAGCTTTTCTTACCAGGTAAAATCAAATCAGAACCTGACGCAGTCTACATCTAAGAAGACAGATCATCTTCCCAGCTCCTGACTTGGTCTCATTTTGTAAACGATCAAAATGGCTTGCTGACCAAAAGCAGGGAGAGGTTCAGCCCTCCCCAGAAACACGGAAGGGGAGTCATTCAACAAATGAATGAAGGAAATTCATCCAACAAATACATTCAGTACTTGGGGACGTGAGAATCAATCGTTCAGTTGACGGCTCTGGTGTCACAGAGCTCACATGTGTCCCCACAGGAAAAACACAACAAATAAAAACAGTGAAAGCGCGTGTGGATCACACCCACCAGCATGGCGGCTATCACAAAACAAAACCAAAAACAACAAGTATTGACGAAGGTGCGGAGAAATTGGAACCATCTGTGCACTGTTAGTGGGAATGTAAAACAGTGGTAGCTGCTGTGGAAAATAGTGTGGTGGCTCCTCAAAAATATAAAAATGAAATCACCATGTGATCCAGCAATCCCACTTCTGGAAAGGAACGGAAAGCAGACCTCAAAAAGACACTTGTCCACTCAAGTTCATAGCAGCAGCATCATTCACAATAGCTAAAACGTGACAGCAACTCAAGTGTCCATCAACAGACACATGGATGAGCAACACGTGGTCTGTACATACAAAGGAACAAGACTCAGCCCTAAAAAGGAAGGAAATTCTGACACAGGTTACAATGTGGATGAACTTTAAAGACAGCATGACCAGTGAAAGAAATCAGTCACAAAAGGACAAATAGTATCCTGATGCCACTTGTATGAGGCACCGAGGTGTCAGATTCACAGAGACAAAGAGCAGATGGTGGTGGCCAGGGGCTGGAGGGGATGGGGAGTTAGTGCTTAATGGGGACAAGGTTTCAGTTTTGCAAGATGAAAAAGTTCTGGGATGGATGGTGGTGGTGGCTGCACAACAACTTGAATGTACTTAACATTATTAAACTGTGCACTTAAAAATTGTTAAGACAGAAAATTTAACGTTATGTGTTTTCTACCACAATTGAAACTTAAGGGTATGCAGAGAATTAGAGCAGGAGGCTGTGGAAGGAGAAGCGGAGGCTGGTAAACTCTGAGTGGGCAGCGGGGGCCACTCTCAGCAGGGAGACGGGGCGGAGGGCACCCTGGCGTCTTGTCCTCTCCTGCTCCACTGCCCCCTCACCACCTTTTCAGTCTGCTTTCCCACAGTCACCCATCAGGTGCTGGAGTCACGCATGGCTATCTGGCCTGAGGCCATGCAGGAGAAAGTACAGGGGTGTGGCTGTGCTTCCTGACTTGCCAAAGGATCAGATTCAACCGTGCAAAGCAAGCATGAGAGGACGGTGCTGGTGTCTGCACTTCAGATTGTTCCCAGCTGCCTGGCGTCCACCCGCACAACACCACGCCTGTCAGTGGGGGACACCTTGCTGGAACCCATCTCAAAGATCTGCTCTCGTTGTCTTTTTGCCAACTTTGCAAAGCTGATGTACTCATCCTCAAAAATTAATACTCAGCCAGGCAAAGGATGGGCTAAACTCTGAAAGTGACATCATTGCTTTGCATTTCAAAAAATGGCCTGGTTTGAGGTGAGTGGGGCACACTTTTCCTGGGCGCACAGCATCACTCGGCCAGGTGCCCCCCTCTGTCTGTGGGCTTGTTTGGAGCAGCGGCCAGCTGTGAGCCCGGCTCAGGGAGAGGGAGCGGGGCCCTCTCCACAAGCTCTGGGCCCACACTAACCCTCAGGTCCAGGGACGCCTAGGAGGAACAGGTACTGAAGAAAAAAAAGGCAAGAATGCCTGGAAATTTTACAAACACTCAGCCACCTCGAGTAATTGGCCTCAAATCACAGAATACGTTCCATCAGATTTTAAAAGATGCTCCTCGCCCGCTAAGAATGCACAGATAGGTATATCCTGCATCCCTCTTGCCTGCCCCACTCCTCTTTCCTCCCTCCCCAAAGTCTCACCAAGTCTTGAAGCAAACCTAACACGTGAAAGTTAAGAATTCCCTTCATGTCTGCGGGGACCTCAGTCCGCAGGATTTCCCATGAGGAGCCGTCTGTGCGGCCAGAGTGGGCCCAGTGCTCCTAGGGGCCCAGAGTTCCAGGGTGCACTCCGGGCCTACCTGCAGGTTTAAACGCCAGCTAAGGAAAGCCTAATGCTCAGATGTACACACTGGGGCCACCTGGACCCCATGTCACCATCAGCCTGCTTCCTGCGCCCAAAGCTGGCCGTCGCGCAGCATTCCGGAGGTGGTGAGCATAAGTGGGTGCCCAGTGAGGCTCTGAGATGTACGGGACCACGTTCCTTTCTGTCCTAAACACCATATCCAGCTCCCGCAGGCTTAAATGACATGCTGCCTACCTGCCAGACCATGGCTTGCAGGATCGAAGCCAAGGACTCCAGCGCTAGAGCCGCGTCCTGCCTGAAGCCCCACGCGATGATCTGAGTGAACCGGAACGCTGACTGTTGATGTCGGCGCCGCTCTGTCAACAAACTTGGTAAAGTGCACAGATGGAAGGCAGCGAAGCCGCACCCTGACTCTTTCCAGAGATGCAAAATTTCTCAAACTTACCAAAAAGCCCCTGATGAGAGGATATAAGATCAGCTCTGTCCCTGCCTTCATGGAGCTACCTGAAGGTAACAGCAGGGCCTCAGGGGTGGCCGGCGCATAGTGCCGGGGGGGGGGGGGGGGGGGGGGGGGGAGGAGCCCCACCTGATCATTCGTTATCGCCACCCCCATCAGCGCCCATTAAAATGTGATTTGCTCACAAATATTATTCTGACTGGTAATAATTAATCATCAGTTGTAAAATATGGTTGAGCAATCCGTTTTGAATCCAACCATTTTGGCATCCAGCCCGAATCCATCCGGGTCTCCAGGTTTTTGTGAGAAACCTCAGCAAACTCCCTCTCCTTTTGGAAACCACCGGCAGGACACTGGTTGTCCTGCTTCCCCATCTCTAACGTGGGACCTGGACTCCAGCCTTAACATGATACCCTCACACACACGTGTCTACTCTGCGACACTGCTGCAGAGACTGCCGTCACGCTCCGTGCACCATTCACTCATCCGACCAGCACCCGGACACCCACTCTGTGCCAGGCTCAAATCTGGGCATGGAGAAAGACTGGAGAACAAGGACGATAAGGTCTCTGCTGTCATGGCATTTACTCTAGAGTGGGTGAGGGCCATTCAGGGGATGCAAATACACAAATAAAGATATTTTAAGTAGCAGGGTGAATCTAGAGAAATTATTTGAGCACTGATTAGACTAGGTGGCCTGAGAAAGCATCACAGGTGTAACCTGAACAGAAACCACAGCGATAAGACACAGCCAGGCCTGCAGAGGTCTGGGGTGGAGCCTTTCAGGCAGAGGGCAAAGTGAGTACCTACGACCTAGGGAACCCGCCAGCCGAGAGGCCAGTTAGGCTGGAATGCGGTGCCCGATCGGCAGGCCCAGACCGTGCAGAATCCCACGGGCTGCGGTGAGGAGCTTGTAGTGTGCAATGGAAGCCACTGGCGTGTGTGGCAAAGGCCACCAGCTTTCCCTCCAGACCCATTCTCCCTTCTTCCTACACTCTGTGCCTGCACAAAGTGAGACTACGTTCCCCAGACACCCTTGCAATTGGAAGTGGGCAGGTGACTGAGTTGTGGCCAGCAGGATGTAAGAAGTGGTACCTATGCCTTCTAAGCAGTGACTTCAATGACAAAGAGTGTTCCCTCCTCCTTCCCACCTCTCTGCCGGCTGGATTAGCACGACAGAAGGGGCCTGGGCTCCCCATGTCATGACCTGACACAGCAGCCCAGACTGACTATACTGATGGTAGAAATAGACTCTCTTTCTTGTTTTGCTTTTCAATGCTTCACAAATGAGGCTCTTGTTAACTACTACAGAGGGTTCGAAGTAGGGAGTATAAGGTCTGATTCACACTGCAGGAATATCACCCGGGTCAGAGGTGAAGAGTCAGCGTAGAGGTTTGAGTGGGAGGTGGGAATGGCAGTCAGGAAGCTGCTGCAGTTAGCTGTCCAGGCAAGGAGTGAAGAGGAGTTGCTTCAGGGGGTGCCGTGGAAGCAGAGGGAAATCGAAGGACCCAGAATATAATTTGGAGGAAGAGCTGAGAGGACTTGCTCATCAAGGGAGAGAGAGAAGAAAGAAGGGTGGCTCTTACACAATTTGGGCTTCAGCCACTGCATGGATGATGGTCCTACTGACTGAGATTGGAGAGAGTAGGGGGCAATAGCGCTGAGGGTGTAGAAGGAAGCGGGGCTCTATTTTGGCCACGCTGAACTTGAAATGCCAAGTGGCATATCCGTGAGGCAGTTGGATATATGTATGAGTCTGGGATTCAGCAGGGAGGCCAGAGTTGGTGATAGAAATCTGGGAATCTCTAGCATATGACGTTGGTTTAATGCCATGTTTTTCCAGCACAGCAGACACAGCATAGATGGAGAAATGCCGGGAGCCTCAGATCCCACTTTCTGAGGGATCACAAAGGGAGGACTAAAACCAAGCAGATGTGTCGTGAAAGCAAGGAAGACGGCGTGGTCAAGCGGGGCCAGATGCTGTTGAGACGCCGAGTTAAGAGGAGAGAAAATAATGGTGTCTTGGCAGCATGGAGGGTGGGTCCCCTCACCAAGAGCACTTGCAGCAGCGAGGGGGGTCCTGAGAGCCTGAGCAGACTGAGGAAAGGGTGGGAAACGAGGCCCTCGGGACAAGCTCGGGGCTCTTGCTTTTGGGAGGTTCCACTGCGAGGGGAGAAACGAGGCTGCTGGCTCTGATGCTACTTGCTGCCTGAATGGGGCTGCCCGACATAGTGCCACCAGCCACATGTGTCACTGAAATTTAAATTAAGTTAATTAAAATGAACAAATTCTGTCCCTCAGTCACTGTAGGCACATGTGCCCAGCGTGGACCACTGGACTGCGCAGGTAGAGACGTTGCCACAGTGGCTGCAAGCTCCCCTGACGGCTCGGCCGGAAACAGCCCCCCAAGTTCCTCCTCAGTTCGCCTTGCCTCGTAGGATGATGTGAGAGAGAGAATCAAAACACACGTTTACCCATTTGATTTTACTTTTTCTCTTATAACTTAGACATGTGACAAACATCGCTCTCACTCCTGTGCCCAGATCTTTAGGTTCACGTTGATAAGCTGTTTATAATAACTTTCAACACCTGAAGAGACCAGAGGTCTGCATACCTTCTCAGGGGTCATTATCCCCAGGTTTTCAGCTGTTCCTTAGTTCAAAGTTGCCTCCTCAGCCTTTGAGGACGGGGTGGGAACGGGCGACGGCCTGTCAGCACTGGCGGGGGTGCAGCCTCTCTGCCCTTCTCTCCACGCAGACCAAGAATGAAAAAGCCACCGCGCAAACACTTGCTTGCACCGTCACGAGGTGGGAAGAGAAAACGCCATAAAGGAGAGCTTGGAAAAACAGCAGAAAAGCAATCACCCCCTGAAGAGAACATGAAATAAGACCCTGCCGTGACCCCACAAAGGAAATGGAAAATAAGATCCAAGCAGGAATGCGTCAGAGAACACCACTGTGTTTGAGGGTAACGATTACAAAGGCATATTGCAGCGCCAGGACCACAGCTTGGACTCCACGGGTGGCGCATCCTGTAATTCAATTCAATCCTTTCTTTCAAAGAACAAGGTTCGTGTGTCACAGAGTAGCCAGATACTCCCCAACCGCTCCAGGCTCACAGGGAAGTTCTCCCAATAATTCCTGCATGTGGTCAGCAGGCTCTGTACACACGGGACTCAAGAAGCCCAAGTAAAACGTGAGGAAACAGAACAATAATTCCGAAGAAGGCCATCTTTTCAGTGGCAAAACTGCCAAGAAGAGGAATGTTTGGGTCAATTTCATTTATAGGAAATACAGATTTGGATGATACTTCTCCGCTTAACTTTTCCCAGGGGTGCCTTCTGCATCAAAGAGAAAATTACCAGGTTGAGCTTGTTAAACTGCACAAACTAGGACTGTTCTATGCCAGCCCATGGGACAAGAAGGGCACGACCCCCACGATCATCTCCCTCAAACACAAACCTTTCTCCCTCAGAAAGCTGGCAGCGTGGGGGCTGGGCAAGGGAGGCCAGAGAAGGGGCCTGGGCCACAGAGGGATGTGGCTGCCATCAGGGCTTGGTTGTCACTCTGCGGGCAGCGGGGAGCAGGTCAGGTCTTCACCTGCCGCCCGTCGGTCTCGGCATCGTGATCTCACACAGAGAGCAAAGCTGCACCGCGAACGCAGCTCAGTTACATACCTGAATAGCCAGGTATGGAGTCGTGTGAATATAATGTTTCAGGTGACTTCAAGGAAAAATAATCATTACTGACTTGCCTTCCAATTCAATCTTTTCTACTCGATAATAATAAATACTTACTACTCTGAAAAAATTATTTTCTTGCACAGCATTGGGAATATATCACTAAATTGTGCATAGATAAAAACGACTGAAATGGTAAATTGTATTTTATGTGTATTTTACCACAGTAAGAAAAAAAAGTAACTTTCTTTCTAAAATACTTGACATAAGGACAAGATGGTACTCTTCTGGGGCATACATGAATTAAAACCCATGCTTGAAATAATTCATATTACATTGAAAAAGAGAACTGAAGTCGATCTTGCCACACCTACCTCTGTGCTGCTACACTGTCGCTGGCCTCTTCCTTGGGTCCCTGGTGACCAGCCTGCTCTGGCTTTCCACTGACCACCCAGGCATTCTTCCCTGTCCTCAACTGGTTGTTTTACCCACAACCAGTGGTTCTCCTGCTACGCAGTTCCTCCGTGATCTTTGCTATTCTGGTAGCCTTCGGCTGCCACCTTTACACTGAGGACACACAGACCTTGCTCCTGAACTTCTGAATAACAAATCACCTATAAAATCAACCCCCTCAAGTACCCGAAGGCACCATCAACTCACCACGTCTGAAACAGAAGTCACCATTCTCCTGCCAAACTCGTGAGAGGAAGGGAGTAGTCAGTAGCTTTAATCTCCACAGGATTTTGAATCAGAATGCCTGGGCCGATTCCCTTGCCCACCGTACCCAGGGTGTACCAGGCTCCAGCCAGACCTGAGCCCCACAGTACCCAGAGTGCACCAGGCTCCAGCCAGACCTGAGCCCCACAGTACCCAGGGTGCACCAGGCTCCAGCCAGACCTGAGCCCCACAGTACCCAGGGTGCACCAGGCTCCAGCCAGACCTGAGCCCCACAGTACCCAGGGTGCACCAGGCTCCAGCCAGACCTGAGCCCCACAGTACCCAGGGTGCACCAGGCTCCAGCCAGACCTGAGCCCCACAGTACCCAGGGTGCACCAGGCTCCAGCCAGACCTGAGCCCCACAGTACCCAGGGTGCACCAGGCTCCAGCCAGACCTGAGCCCCACAGTACCCAGGGTGCACCAGGCTCCAGCCAGACCCTGATCCCCACAGTACCCAGGGTGCACCAGGCTCCAGCCAGACCTGAGCCTCACCGTACCCAGGGTGCACCAGGCTCCAGCCAGAACCTGATCCCCACAGTACCCAGGGTGCACCAGGCTCCAGCCAGACCTGAGCCCCACAGTACCCAGGGTGCACCAGGCTCCAGCCAGGCCCTGATCCCCACAGTACCCAGGGTGCACCAGGCTCCTCCAGCATCTGAGCACCCACCACATACTGTAAACACCTATTCTTCCTGACCCCCCAAAAACTTACAGCTCAGGAGTCTCTTTCTGATGCCCTGAGTCCAATCAGGGCCTGTCCCTGTATCTTTACTCACTAAATTCTGAGTGTGCTAGAGGGCAGGAACATACGATTGTCTCTGTGTCTTCAACACTCGACAGTGGCCAGGGTTTAGTACGTAATCAAGGTAACAAACCATTGATCCTCTGGCACCTGGTGGGCCCTCAAATGTTTGTCAAGCAGATGAGCAAAGGAGAGAGTTTTCTTATGTTTCCATGTGGGTTACCAAAAACCAAAACTTAAACTATGTGAAGCAGAGCTTATCTGGCATGATGTGCTGATTTGAGTAACACAGTCGCTGATAACAGAGCTCCGTGGCTCTGCACTGTATGAGTTATATTTCTCTCTGTGTTCTCAGCCAGGACCCTGTCTCCTCACTAATAGTGAGTCTTGGCAAACCAGCAATGATTTTGCTTTCCACAAGATACACGCTTGGATGTTTTCAAGAAGCCTGGTGCTCTTTACTTGCTTTCAAGGTGACTGATTTATTTCTTCTTTTTATTTTCTTCTAAGAATTTAAAAAAACAAAAACAAAAACCAAAGTCAGTCCAATATTGCTGCCTTATGTTCCTGAATCCTCTCTTCCAGTCAGCCTAGCTCTCTGATTCAGGTCCCATCCTGTCTTCACAGGTGGGACAAGAACGTTGCAGGGAGCGTGATCGGGTTCCAGCAGGCAAACGTGGCAGGACAGGAGAAGGGAGGGAGCAAGAAAGGGTTTCCCAGCAGGGGCCACCAAGGGCAAGATTGTTGACATGAGGGCAGGGTCTGGAGCCCTGGAGAAAGGGAAGCTGTTAACCATTAACCCTACCCTAGCACTTCCCCTCTTCTCAGATCACCTTTGTGGACACTTGGTGTGGCAGCCGCACAGACAGCAAGGACGGAAGTCCAACAACTCAAGTGGTTAGTGTGCTCTTGAGAGGGGAGCAGCTGGGGGGCCAAGCACCCACGGTTTCACCGTCTCCCCGCCCCCTGTGAAATCTTCCACAGTGCAAGAGGCTAATGGTTAGGCTAAGAATTCAAAAGGAGAGAGAAGCTCGCAGAGATCAAGCAATCTGTACCGGTCAGCCACTCAACTGTGGAGTCCACAGTACAGCTTGGACCTCTTAACTTCCAGATCTTTCCACCTCTCCTTTTAGTATAGCGAACAGCTTTGTTTTAAACAAGGCACACATGCACCACTAAAATTCCAGTCTGGGGAAAACCTAGTCCTTAAGGATATGCACAGTTTCATAACATTTCTCACGGCGTGGAAATGCATCCAAATACTCTAATTTTAAAACGCCCAGATATCTCTAAATATTTACTGTTTTTTCCTCTGATTTTGAGACAGGTCTACCTTCACCAAGTTCAAAACACCCAAAGAAATATGCACTTTGAAGCCCATCTGTATATTTAGGCAATATCTACACATTTTCTTGCACTAACTTCTGGACAGAAGATGAGGCCAATGGGTCTCAGTGATGTCACTGGTCACTTATTCTTTCTCTCATGCCCTACCGGCATTTGCATTTTTTTCAGAGAAAAGCCTACTTTTAAAAAGTCCAAGTTTTGGCTAACATGTAAGTAAGGACAGAGAGAAAGGTTTGAATAATTTTTATCTGAAGGACTGGTACAACTTTGAGAAAAATTAGTACTTGTGGCTCCCTATTGGGCATCTCACCGCTTCGGTCTCAGATCAGTAACCAGTGGCCCTAACCGGCCACCACAGCGTCCCCCCACCTCCCCAGGCCCTGAACTCACTCCCAGGCGCTTCTACTCCCACTCACTATTCCAGGGTGAGGCCAGGAGCTCTGATTGCTCAGAGGTGGGACTCGGGGGAGACAGGCGGGTAGAGGGCAAATGCCCCCTTACTTTTTTGCTTATAAATTTACTCCTCTGCTTTTCACAGTTTGCCTGCAGGGTTAGTAATGTGTTTCCAGTGAGGAAAACGACCAACGGAGAGACCTCAAACTGCTCTGATGTCCCAGGCATGCCTGTCTGAACCTGGATAAAACCAAAGATCTTTTGAAGCTTTAAAAAAATAAAATAAAATGGTTTGTCAAAGGCCTTCAGTAAACTCTGACTCATTTCCTAGGTGGAAAAAGCCCTGTCAGTGGCGCCAGTCCCGCCAGAAGAGCGGAGCGGCCTTTCGCCCCAGGGCTTGCTGCCACCTGGAGGCCCCCCCCGATCTGAGGAAGGGAGTGGAGAGAAAGGAACCAGCCAAGCTTATGTTCACGTGAAACCTTCCCTTCACCCAAACGCAATGCGAAAGTTTCTCCCCAGAAGTCAACCTCAAAGTAGTAGAAGCCACTCCTACGTGACATGGGCAATCTCCACTCTGTGCATTCCACAGCTGAACAATTTCTATTCTCTTCATTCCACACTTCAGCAAGTAGTCATGGGGCCATTTAGTTCAGTCAATTTTCTTTATATGTATAGCATAGTGGTGCTGTTTAGCAATCCAGTTGACTGAAATATGTTGCAAGGGATATTAGTTCAGAGAAACATTAAAGTATAAAAATATGTGAGAGAATGAGAAAGAAAAAGTTATTCTACACCAGCACATTAGAAATTACTCAACCGCTTCCAAGAGAGTCTAAGACCATTAGCGTCATGCAAGGAGAAGAGCACCCGTCCAGAGCAGACTCAAGGCTTCTCCGAGTCTATTTACCAGTTAAGTCAAGACTTGGCTTCTAATTTTGCAAAGTAATCAGTAAGTTGGTCAGCTGTAAAATTTCTCTTCCCTCCTTGATCATGTGTAAAATTCATCCAATTATTTACGCTGTCTGGGTTTAAGGAGAATTATTATACTAAGAACATCTCTGAGAGAATTGTTCAAGAAAATTGCTCATTGTTGTTATGGGGAAAAAGTTACTTTCACTTGCCCACAGTAATGAAGGTTTGGTCTCTGTCAGCAAAAGGTATTATTCATTCTTTCAAACAGGGGAAGTGCGGTTGGAGGAGGTTGTTAGAGGTGGGGAGGGAAAAGGTAGAATCAAATGAGGAGAGAAACTAAAAAACAGTATTTATATTAACAAATGTATTTCTCTCCCATAGGGCTTACTACATCCAACATCAAATCAACTTACAAAATAATAATCTCTCATTGGCCTTATTTGGAGAAAGACACTTTCTAAACAATGCTGTATGTTTGTGTTGTCTGTGATCTTATGAATCCTGGCTGGGAAAAGGATCACACCGCAGCAGTCATGTCTGCCCATATTAAGAAGTGACTAGTCTTTGATAAGACCTTATTTTCACAAACAAACAGGGAAATGTGATCTACTGCTTCTTTTCTTGGTCTGTGTCCCTTGTCTAGTGAAGTTTTTTTCTTTTTTCCCGTGTGTGTGTGTGTGTGTGTGTGTGTGTGTGTGTGTATGTGTGTATCTAGAGGCAACGATTAAATTAAGCCACTAATACAGCCCAGTGCATTTAACTATTTCAGTGTCTTGCGATGGGCTCAGGGGCTGCTCCTGTGGCCCTGTGTAAACCCATTCAGCTTGGCTTGTTCTCTCTTGCTCTTGCCAACATGCACTCCACTTCCAGGTAAAGACTCTTTGGGAAGATGCCAATAATCTCTACTTTATGTCCTAATTACACAACCACTTCTTCCTTTGGCAACTTGAAGGAAACAAAAATGTAAAGGGTAGAATATTTAACCAGAATATACCTTAGAAAAAAGCCAGAGCAGGAAAAAAAAAAAAAAAAAACCTTAAGTAGCCTTGCAAATAAAGCAGAAAACTTTCCCAAGTCAGCAGCATTTCTCAAAAGGAAGAGTCCACCCTTATGGCAAGCTACACAAGAAACTGAAACTGCAAAAATCATTACTTTCCCAACTTACATTGCCAAGCACCTGCAAGGCTAAAAAAAGCACGATATCCAGTTCTGTTCTGAGAAAATACAGGCCTTTCCAGCAGATGCATTAAGTGAGATAAAAACCTTATGGTTGAAGGGGGAAGAAAAGTTGGGACCATTAAAAATATAACTTCCAAATAATCAATGCCCCAAAGTTTTAAAGTTCTCTTTAGAGTCAAAAAGTACTTCAACCCGGTGACCCAGCTTATCAATTTCTTCAAGCAAAACAAATTTTCAAGCATTACCTAAGCACATATACTACTCGTATATAAAGGGCTACCAAGTACACTAATTTGGACATTCAGTCATCCTGTCTTATTCACTGGGAGTTCCTTTCTTAACTTCCTGTCACCAGCCACTGTCTTCTCCCAAGACTGCCCCATGTGCAGAGACACGGGCCAGCCCACCCAGCCCACCCATGTCCTGCCCCAGTCCCACCTGCCCACTACAGCTTTATTTCCTTTTTGCGATTCTCTTTTGCCGAACTTGGCTCTTCTGCCATCTCTCAATTAAATGCCCCAACTTTCAATGTTTAGATATTATCTCAACAAACTCCAAGTTGTCACTCACATCCTTTGTTTTATTTTACTTGTGCTACCCCAGATACTTTATTAGGTCAGACAATGGTCACAGGTTGATACCCAGACATTGTCACTACAATGGCCTTTGTCATGATGTTTGTAGTCCCCATCTAAGAAAATATGACCACTTATTTATGCCTCACTTCATTGCAGAAAAAATTTAAGGCTGCTTACACAAATACATACAACAAAATAACACAAGTTATGGAGATAGAAAAATGGGACAAAAGAGGAATTAAAGTAGGAAAGTTAAGATGAAACTAGGAGCGAGGTCAGAATTGAAGGCTTGTGAGGTCAGGCCCACACATGAATCACTTACATCAGTGGTGGAAAAATTATGGCCCACTGGCCAAATCTGGTCCACCACCTGTTTCTATAAATAAAGTTTTGTTGGAATACAGCCATGTCTGCTTATTTATGTATTATTTATGGCCACTTTCATGCTACAAAGGCAGAGTGGAGTAGCTGCAACAGCCTAAGACATTTACTACCCAGAAAAATTTCCAAATGCCTGGGTCATACAATTCCATGCCTAGGAGGTAAAAGCAATGCAGTTTCCTAGGATAGGCACACTCTTTGTATGGTTCTGAAGTAGAAGAGAACTTTCTACTATAAAGAGCTCACTATGTAATCAAATGGAAAAACATCCTCAGCCTCATTATTTACAGTAAATACAGCAATAGGTTTCATAGGGCCAATGGCATGATATCACAATGCAAGTCAGTCAAATAATTCTACGTGAGGCTGAAACAATGCCACTCAGGTAAAATTCACTCTTGGTTTGGCTTAATTCAGGGATAGTCCCTCCATATGGCAAATGACAGCTACATGTGCAGCCCTCCCTTCCCCTCCTTCCTTAATACTGGCAGACATGGCTAATGGATCAAGGAGTTCTCTTCTGCTAAGCCCCCATGTGTCCTCAGAAGTCTTCTCCCACTTCTCTGGCAGCCTCAACCAATCAACAGCAGTTGGCAGACAAGATAAAACCAATATGCCAACTTTGCAGTAAGGCAATTTTCCATGAACATGCTCTCACCTGGGGGTGATGAGGTTGAGGTTATACTCTCTACAGAGCCCTTAAAGCACAGTTATTGTATTTTGTCAAAGTGCAGAGCACCCCTATCAATGGCCATCCACGTGGAAGGACAGGACTGCCACCCTCCCAAGAGAGCCAGAGTCTGGCAGGGACGCCTACCTGGGGAGGAGCCCCCAGCATTCCCAGCACCCCTGCACATGTGTGGGCAACAGCCATCTCCTCTGCACAGACAGACAGGGGTCAGGGCCACAAAATGGCACGGGCATTTTGTCCGGGAACGTTCAAGCCCAATACCCATGTTACTTGTTCAAAGAAACAAACCCCCAAACATCCAACACCTAGACCCGCCAATCTTGTCACACACATGTTCCTAAGGAACTCCTAAGTGATAAGGGTTCCAAAATAAATGCAAATAAACTGGAAAAGATGATCTCTAAGAAATTACAATCTAACTAATGTTGGAGGAGGATGACAAACTGCAGACTATGGATTTAGAAGAATATATCTGTAGCTATTTTCTATACCTGTGTTTCTTCCCTGTGGCTATAAAGCTATGTCATAAATTGATTATATTTCTAGTGGAACAAAAATTTTAGCTATCTAAAAGAAGTCTTTAATATGCATATTTAAGAGAATTATAATTATTCTTATTTTATCACACTGGAAATTGCTACTCAACCTGTACCTAACTCCCATGTTGTCAAAGGAAAGAAAAAGACAAAACCTATCACAACCCATCTTCCAGTATTCCCAACAGATCTTTCTACAAGGTGATTAAAAAGTATCCAACTAGTAAATAAATAAAACATCTATGCCTAAAACTTTCCTTCTCATGGGCTATGGTTGTGTTCTAGAAAACATCAACTACAAAAAAGTGAAACATAACCATATTTGACAGCAGAGTTAATGTGGCCAATAAACATGACAGATTAATGGAAGAAATTTCTCTTCATCCTAAAAAGAGCAAATACTACCAAATCTTGCCATTTATTCTTCTAGTATCAATGCTTAGGGTTCAGTTCCAGACCACTTAAGGTCAAATGGAGGCGCATGAGAATGTGGAAAATTTGGACTCTGTATGGGTTTAGGGAAAAGAAAAAAAGGAGAAAAACTCTTAAAGAGTCAATGAAAACACTAAGTCCAGAGCGCATGGTAACAGGTACTTGGCATGTTCTCCTGGAACCACGTACAGGGATACCCAATTACACACTGGATAGAAGAGCACAGAATGTCAACGCAGAAAATTCTGGAAGAAAGCAAAAGCTGCTCCAAGCCAGCAGTGGGCTGGTCGCCACGTCTCCAAGCAATTACACAACCTTCCATGTCCTTTGATGTGCACTGAACCCAATCTGGAGATCGGGATTGCGTAAACGTTGTGTGGCATTGCCTGAAAAGGCTCTTTCACAACAACTCTTTAAAGTTTGTGCTTCCAGAAGATTGCCATCCCAAACAAGCAGCATGCATAATACCTTCCCCAGAACCTCGCAGGTAATAATACTTTTGCTAATTTTTTTCAAGAGCATTTATGAAGGTTCCTACTTACGCAGTGCATACAGCGTGAGAATTATTCCGGCCAGGCAAAATCCTTCGAAGAACCTGAGTGTGCTGAACATTGTCACGTTCACTGATAGTGCCACAGTCAGCCCAAAGATCAGGATGAAGATGATGGAACACAGTAGCACAGGCCGCCGGCCCACCCTGCATATAGAGAGGGAAAAAGTCAGGAATTGTTACGAAATAAGACAGTGATGTCAGCTGCTGAAACCCAGTATCCAGCAGGCACTCAATATATGCTGAATAAGTACTACATTAAAAGTCTTCATACCAGACCCACCACATTAGATCATAGAATATTGTGGGTATTCTACGGGTAAAAAGGCCCTCGGGGAGATTTAGCCCAACCCTCTACTCTAATTCTGGAGACAAGGACCAGAGATCAACCAGCCATGTACATAATTCCTGTTGCTGAGTCTATCTCTGAGTATCTACAGGGATAATTCAAGGCAAGAGGAACAAAATCAGTAATAATGTCCCAAACGTGAACTTTGATGCACTTGCATAAAATGTCTTGGGAACTCGCTGCCCTTTGGAACGGAGCGGAAGTCCACATGGCACTGAGCAAAGTGGCTTTATGTCCTTTCTCTGGGTGGTCAGCGAAGACAGGGGCCTGATTCTACACACAACCTAACACCCGGGGCCAAGCCTCCTGCCAACTGTATCAGCTACGTGACAAGAAGTAATTTTTAAGGGATCACACACTAAGATAAGAGAGCTTGAACTTTAAATACCCGGCGCGGACCTGATGGTGAGCTAACAGTGAAGCCCACAGCAGCACGGGGTTGGATGGAGGGTGCCCAGGGCCCTGTGTTTCTAGAAAGGGCCACAGACGGGCTAAATTCAGTTTACGGAGCTGGCCAGAGTCAGACCGGTGACCACTAGGGGGCGATGTGCTTCTAGGGGTGGCTGGGAGGGCGGTGGCGGGTGGTCCTTGGGAAAGGGGAGGTCACCAGTCACCCATCCTCCCACGCTAACTTTCCATCTTTCCCCTCATTAACTCATTAGGAATAAAACTGCAACAATAACTCTCCATCAAACAGCCAGCTAGGTCTAAAAGGATAACTCACAGCAAACTGGGGCACAGTGGATGTTATTAATACTTGTCCAGAGAAAAAAGGGGAAAACATCCAGACCTAGTAAAGCAACACCACAAAGGGCAGCTGACTGGCTTGAACTGTCCTAGATATGTTTATTACAAGGCATCTACATACAAGCAACATGCCCAGAAAAGGCAAATATAGAGAGCCAGAAAGATTTGAGGCTGCACAGGGCTGGGGGTAAGATCGCGGAATGATCACCCATGGGCACATTTCCGTCATCCTTTTAGGGTGATGAGAAGGCCTTAAACTCGGAGCGTGGTGATGGCTGGATAACTCTGTGAATTGAATTGTGCACTTACAGCGTGTGAGTCTTATGGTGCTTAAGTCATCTATTAATTAAACTGCTAAAAAAAAGGCATGGCCTCACCCTCTTAAGGATTGGATGTTATTTTAAGAAAATTCATGGAAAGGAATAACAAAGCAGAATTCCAGTCAGAACTTTTTAAGGTTCCAACCATCTGCATCAGTCACTTTGGTTTAGTGAAATGAGGCCAAGGCTACGGGCCCACTGCTAATGTAAGTCAGTTACCCCGTCCTGAGGTTTTAGCTATTACTTCCTTTGACTGGTGCTGGGCCCTGGAGGCCTCTCCAGGAAAGACCGTGTATATGATTTTGTCCAAATCCAACTCATTTACAGAAGTAAACTTAAAATATAGCTTAGTCATTCTCCCAAAATGAAGGAAAACAAAATCTAACTTAACCATTTTTAGTTCCCTTTACTTGCCTCGTCTGTATGGTGGGAATGAACACCCTCCCTTGCAGAGCTGCTGGGAACATTCGGTAAAATGGATGATGGGCAGACACTAAGCAAAGAGCTCAGTGTTCCAGCCCTCATTCCCGCCTGCATTTCTACATTCCTAATGCCCACCAAACACGGTCTGCCCTGTTCTGATACTTTAGAAAAGATGCTTGATTTTTTAAAAATCTTATAGAAACCATCCTAAATCCCTCCCTCCCAAATGACTGCTAAAACCAGTGAGTAAAGCTTATCATTGTAGACTATAGGACAAACATGGTCTTTGAAGTCAGAATGTCCTGGTTTGAACCCAGGCTTGCTACTTCTGAGCTATGTGACCTTGGGAATGGCCAAGCATGCTCTGGGGAGCCAGTTAATGCCCACCTGATAGGCCTGTGGACAGCTGTGGACAGCTGTGGACATCAGCAAGTGCTTCAGCGGGCATTCGGTACACATTAGTTACTAGCATGGAATTTTGGTAAGAACTGGCCCCCAGAGCAGAACCCCCTCAGTGATGACTAATAAAACCACATTCCTGTCTGTAAGGTAGAAGACTTTATCACTGAGGAGCTGTGGTGGGCAGAATAATGGCCCTCAAAGATATCCATATCCTAATCCTCAGAACCTGTGATATTTCACCTTTCATCATAAAAGGAATTCTGCAGAAGTGATTAAGCTTAAGGACCTCGAGATGAGGTGACTTTCCAGGGAGGTCCAATCTAATGACAAGGAGAACCTCCCTGGCTGCAGAGAACCAGAGGAAAAGCAGCATGAAGGCTCAACTCGCCACTGCTGGCTCTGAGTGTGGAGGAAGGGGCTGCAAGCCGTGGATGCTGGCGGCTTCTAGGAGCTGGAGAAAGCAGGGAAACTGACGATCTCCCAGAGCCTCCAGAAAGGAATGCAGCCTTGCTGACACCCTGATTTTAGGCCAGGAGACCTTTGTTGGAGCTGTGAACTACAGAACTGTAAGATAATTAATTTGTGCTGTAGAAGCCACCAAGCATGTAGCCATATGTTAGGGCAGCCACAGAGAACTGACACAGGGTTTCAACAGGAAACAAGAGGTCCCAGTCAAATGAAGTGACTGGAGGAGACTGCAATAAAGGGACTATTTACAAAAGAGTGCGCAGGCTGTGAGAGAACCCAGGAGGCAAGGGGCTCCATCTTGCAGCTCCTAACAGCAGGGAGTGTGGAGGGAAGGAGGGTCTGGGGCTCCAGAGAGAGAGGTGCTGTGTGGAAGGGCCCAGACAGAAGGCAGCTGGCCTTCTGGCCCCACAGAGACCAAGCTGGGAGGAAAATGCCCAGCCTCACCCTCCTGTCCCCTGGGCGTCTTCTTACCCCTGGCTGTGCTCGGCCAGAAGCTAGAGGGCAAGGGGACCTCCAGGGCAGCCCACCAGGGCCAGCTGCCCAGGGAGGCTGGACAAGGCTGAGAGACCTGCCACCGCGGCAGACGCAGTAAAAGGGTGCACATCCGCGGGAGACACTGGCCAGCATCCCTCTCAGACATCTGAACAGATTCTATAATGATACCCAGTGTAAATCCCCAAACAAAATTTGGTGCTAAAAAGTCACTTTTTAGAGAAACAAGTGTACCACTTAAATGTTATCCTATGCTGACTGCAGTCGTAGAAGGCTTACCGTGTGACTTGATCAACTTCCCCATGCAGCTATGAAACGAGCCAACAGCTGTGAGGTCTGGAGTTCCCTTTAAATGGGTTTATTTCCTTTTAAGCCAGGTTTAAGTAGGGAGAAAAATGCCAGAAAACAAGGTTGGAAAACACCAAACTTTCAAACTGAAACGGAGGCCTGCTCAGAATGTTCAAACATCCACCACCTCGAGCAGCCTACCCTGACTCCGGGGAACCTCCCCTTGCCCATCTGACGTGCCCCCTGGGAAAAGCCACTGCAGGGAAGGGGACTTGCGGTGTCAGACTTCTGCTTACTCGCAGAGCAAGGCCCCAACTCTCCCACCCTCTGTCCCCAGGCCTGGTGTGTGATCAGGAGGCCACACTGCATGTATATGCAAGAGTAAGTCACAACCAACCTTTAAACAATTTAAACCTTTACAGACTGATTCATTAAAAGTCCATATTTACTTTCCTATTAGGTCAGTTATTGAAAAGGACACTAAAACTTCAGTCAAGCCTGCATTTTTTGAAAGACGGTGACATGGATTATATTAGTGTACCTTCCTCACCTTTTTCAATGCAGATTTCTGGGAAACAGTATCTTTTAGACCAGTAGAGCTCATGTTGAAAACCTATGAACTCATGTTTTTATTTTAAAAACCCTAAGCCCTCCGCCAGGGGGCCCAGCACTGGTCTCCAGAGGTCACTGACTGCTTCTCTGTTACCGTCCACAGGGAACGTGTCCACGAGCCGCATTTACAGTCATGAGGAGGCAGACTCCGAGCGCACAGGAAGTCATGCTGTCTGTTAGCACAAGGAACTCCCAAACAGACGCCAGTTTTGGGAAGGAAATTTCCACAACTTTAACATGGTCTCAGCACCCTCTGCTTTTACCCCCAGGCTCTTGCCTAGGCCAGTGTTCTGCACGGGTCCAGAGGGCATCACAAAGAGCTGCAGAATCTGTTCCTTAACACTCACAGCCCTTATTATGTCATTGGGCCCAGGAGGCCATGATTCACAAAAAACGAAAAACAAAAAATTCCTTTAAAGATAAAAGAGTGCAAGTTGGGGAACAGTTACACCACGCCTCTCTCCTGAGCAGTTCCATTACTGGAAAAACCTGTCAATATTGTGCAATTGCCTCCCTGCTCCGACACGTCACCGCTGCTGCCCTTGTGACCACAGAATGCCTGACACAAAAGTGCCGCAGCGCCTGGGTGGACGGGCAGCGCTGGGCCCACGTGGCTGAGTGTGGAGTCCCAGCTCCTCTGCTTAGAGCTCGGTGAACTCGGGGATTTTACTTCAACTTCTGTGCTTTGAATTTTCAACTATAAAACAGAGGTAATAATAACACCTACCTAATAGGGCTATTGTGTGGATATTTTAATGTATGGAAATAGCACAGTGCCTGGTTCATAGTTCAGGAAATGTAGCTGCTAGTGTTGTCGTCATTGTCATTCTTAATGTCTCTCCTACCAGCTTCGCCTCCCAGGTGCCATCCCACCAACCTCATCTCTGCATCCTGAGCCACACGCTTTGCTCCAGGCACCCAGACATCCTCAGCCACCCAGACAGGGCATATTCATTCTCACCTGTGGCCACCACCTTCCCCTGCCTGCAGAGCCCGGCCACTATCTCTCAAGGTCAGCTCCCCATGGTCCCCGAGGTGCCAATCATAACCATCTTGCTCATTCACGTGAGGCAAAGGGTGCTAGTTCCCCACCCCCATGTTTAAATGCCTCTTCTGGATCCACCCCCCAGCGCCTGTGGCCTGCACACAAGTCCTCAAGTTCTTCCTAACTAAACCTCGATGTTAGTAGCAAGCAGGGCTGCAGGCTGGTTTTGCTAGGTTCTAGCACCTAGAGAACTGCTATGAATTTAAATTCTCACTTCCAGATGGTCTGTTAGGTGCGTGGGCCAATCTTTGAGCTCCGCACTGTCCAGAGCTTCAGCTTCTGCCCTGGCACCGACACCAGGGCACAGAAAAGACTCAGCAGCAGTAAACTAACACTGACCACTCCTCTTTCACCAGCAAACGTGCGCTGTGGCTTGCAAAGGTTGGTGCGGCAGGCACATCGGTACTCACCAGTCGGCAATGCATCCAGTTATTAGGTAGCCAAAGATTAATCCAACCAGTAAGGAGAACTTAGCGATATGGACCTTCCAGGCATTATCACACACAAGATCCCACTAGAGAGGGGCAAATAGAAAATAAATCAGAGAGACATACACAGAGCGAGTCATACTCAATCACAAGGACAATACAATAACGCTCTAAGGACCATGGCACCGTTGCCAGTACCGTGTCACATATGCCATTAAGTCTCTTCCATGTTTTTGAAAATCCAATGAGAAATATAATTTGCCCACAAAAGGAAATGTAATGTTTTAGTCCGTGGCAGGTTATAAAAGCCTGCAAGGAGTGATGTGTGAAGTCTGGGCACGTGCGTTCTTCCGTCCCAGCCACCACGGGGAACGTAAAGGATGGCGGGCAGAGGGGAGCGGGTGGGGAGCCCGGGCGTCCCTGGGACCAGCACCCCGGCACCCCACACGGCTGCTCCCTTGGCCCGGGGCTGCGGGGCCCTCACAACTTTCTGCATGGGGATTGTAACCACCTGAGATTAAAACCAACTTTTGCGGTTTCATCCCCAAACACTCCCCAAACTTGGTAAATCATCTTAAAAATAAAAGCAAGAGTTAATAGTGAACATTGAAATAGGAGCTTTAATCATTCTTATTCATTCCTTGGAAAATGTCCCTTGTGTTTTCCTATATTTCCCTGTAAAGCTATCTGCTCTACTTGGAGAGAAAGCTGATCAATTAGTATTAATTAATACAACATTAACACTATTTTTTACAATGAAGTTTTATTCTTTAATAAGAAAAAGGAAAACAATCCTGTCATTTTTTTCCCCTCCATTTACAGGAGAGAAACCTGTGTGTGTTCCCTCTAAGTGACGTGTGTCCAGGTGTGGACACAGCACTCAAGTCCACACACAGCTGCCGTCTGGGCCAGAGGTGCAGACATGTGGGGTCCCTGTGCCCAGGCTGCGAGGCCTACGGGGTGGCCCTGTCATCCTGTGCTGCCACCCACCATCAGGGGACAGACGCCCTTCTTCCGCTGGAAAGAAGTGGCTAAAGCGCCAGCTCTGGGGCTCTCAAGCGCAGGTCGGTGGAGACCAGGGCTGGGGGTGGGGGGGCAGCAGCTGGAGGGAGGCACACGAGGTAGGGGATTTGGGGGTGCCAGAGTGGGAGATGTTCTGGAAGCAGAGACAGCACGGGTGGTGAGGGGGTATATGGAAGGGGTTAGGCTGAGCCCTGATCCCAGCCCTGTCTTCTTAGATGTCTTGCCCGCCCTTGGCTGCCCCTCTGCAGACCCAGAGTGTAACGCAGAGGATGCTCAGAGGGCACCGTAAGCTCAGGTCCTGCCTCCTGCTTCAAACTGCTGGAAAGTCCACAGCTGTGGGTTTCAGTGTCAGCGGGATGTGGGAAGAACCGAGCTCTGCGTCGTGGATGTGGAGTGGGAAGGCGCTGCCTGCCGCGTTGCTCCCACGCCTGCCCTGGGCTCCTTGGGACGCGCACCTGCTCACCGATGCCCCCACGGCAGGTCCGACCTTCCAGAGACCTGAGGAGGGTGACTTACTCTGCTACCCCATCTGCTTCCCACACCAGGCTCAGGAAAAACAGGGAACAAGGGAAGGTGAGCACAGACGGCACGAGGACCTCGTCAATAAGGGATGGTGTGGGATTTGTCATCGGGGAGGTTTATTCATGTTCCGGGAGAAGGCACTGCTGGCTGCACAGAATCTTACTAAGAATTCAGATACAGGAGCCCTTCAGAGGGTTAACTTCCTCCTAGGACACTAGTGTCCTCAGCATGTGGCCAACAGCATCAGCACCGTCCGGGAACTACTTAGAAATGACAAATTCTTGGGCCCCATCCCAGACGCACCGAATGTGAACTTCTGCACGCAAGCGCGGCAGTGTAGTCTAACAAGCCCTTCAGGTGATTCTGAGAACCACCGGCCAACTCTGCCCTGCCTTCTTCCTGCCACTTTGATGACAATGAGTGAGCTTCACGTCCTGGGCTTGGGTTCAAACAATCAACTCCCAGGAGCAGGGAGAAGCTAAAACACTGTGTGAACCATACACAAGGCTCCTTGCTACTATTCTGAGCTGCAAATGCAGGACTGTAAAGCTAGGTGATGAGTTAAGTGCGCTTTTGGAGGCAAGCCTGGAAAACGAACATTCACGTATGTGCTATCTCTCGAAGAAAATGTATTTTTAATAATAGATATCTTTTAGTGTGCAGCCTATTTCTAGCTTCAGGAATGCAGGTTGTGCTTCAAGATGTGAGTAGCAACATCCTAACTAGTAGTGGGTGTACATTCTGTTTCCCAGCTCGGTTCATACACTCCAGGAGAGGAGGTGCTCACAACACCTGCAGCCCTCTGTCTCCCAATCACAGCACACGTGCAGGCGCCTCTGCCGAGCACATTCTTGGCAAGAGGGGGTGCCCCAACTGCAGGTGGCTGCTGGGGACAAGGCACCAGCTGCTGTCTCAATGGCAGAGAATTATCTGAAACACTTTCATGTCTCCACCAAGACTTCCCATTGATGAGTTTACTTGAGGTTAAGTGATGCAAATGAATACATTATGCTTGTATGAGATGGCCAGGAGACAAAAGAGATTTTAATAAAAGTGTTCAGGGGAGCAGAGGAACTTGCCAAAGCTGTGGTGAGTTCAGCCACCTGAGCAATTGCTAGACCTGGCCTTGGGCAGCCATGACCCAATTTAGTTGCTACCTAATGAGATGTTCAGCAGTCACCTCAATGCCACCCCTATCCATTAACAATGCCAGAGTGGAAGATGAAAACTGTAGAGGGAGACTGAACGTTCACACGGCCGGTAGGGAAAGGAAGCCTGCTCAGAAGTATTTGCTGGCAATATGGTTCTCAGCCATGTTGCCAGCAGTGGGGGGCAGGGGCCAGGGGCCCCAGGGCAAGGCAGCTGCCTGGCGCTTTAAACCCTCCTCAACTAGGCACAAGGATAGACAGCTTCTCTGAATCAACAAGCAAACAACTCGGGCTCTAGGCCCAGCAAGCTAACCGAGATAAGGGTCACTTGTGCCAGGGGACACACGTGAACAACACCCTTGCCACCTGGAGGCCCCTCCGGGAGACACTGCTATTCAGCGTGCTGGGCGGGCTGGGGAGTCCACTGAGCTGACACCCTTGTTTGACTTCTACTTCCGGTATTGACAAAAATGTAGCAGGAAAAGAAAGTATGTCCAGACATAGTACTGCCTCCTGAAGAATTTCACAAGTATGAGGAAGACTTGAGACCAGCTGGCCCTCAAAATTTGTTCACATTGCTGTAGACAAGATACAGCATTTTGTCATTTCACTAAGCATTGTTTAAAGCAATTTAAAATTTTTAAGATTTAAAAAATCTGACAGCAGTAATGCTCCTAAAAAGTGCAAAAATATGACTTAATGTAGTGGGTTTTAAAAAAAAATTTTTTTTGAGACAGGGTCTCACTGCATTGCCCAGGCTGGTCTTGAATACCTAGGCTCGAGCGATCCTCCTGCCTTGGCCTCTGGAGTCACTGGGACTACAGGCATCCACCACTGTGCCCAGCTTGGTTTTGTTTCTGACACTACCTTTTGTCATCTCCCTCTTCTTACCACCTCCTTCCCCATCAAATCAGTCACCAAGACCAGCAGATTCTGCTGCTCAGCATATCCCAAATATATCCCCCATGCTCCGTCACCCCTACGGACAATCTGACTTACGGGGTGTGTTCCTGTAGTGTGGGCTAGAAGGCTGAAAACAACACTTCCAGACTCCTGAATAGCTATGGTTTCAAATGCGATTTCAGTGCTGCCAATCAGGTGCACACCCCAAAATAACTTTGAGTGTGCAACCTAGTTCTAATTTCTGGGATGACTTGAATCAGGAAGGATGTTAAGAGGGGAGGAAGTGGGATATCCATTTGGCTGGTCAGATCTGGCAGGGGTTGGGTGGTCCTGGAGCCAACAGTTCCGGAGGTGGCTGAGGAGGTGTGATCTTGGAGCCAGAGGTTGGCACAGACTTCCTGATTTCCCAGCCTCATAACTGAGACGCAGTTCCCTGGCCAGGCTAGTTCTCCGTACAGCTGCTCCAGCAACTCAGAAAGCACAAATTCCCTGCCTTCAACCCCTAGCTCCTGAAATACCCAGAGTGAATTCTGTTATTTGCAAATTGAATCCCATTCCCTGATTAAATTTCTTTGGGATGGAGTTTGCAGGGAGTGCAGAGAACAAGCTGGGACCAGGTCACTCTCGTGAACCAATACCAGAGTCTCCCTGCCTTAACTCCAGCCTCCTTCAAATCCATTCCCTAGAGAACAATGACAACAATCCTTTAATTAAGCATGTTAACACTTCATCAGCAGGTTTAACAAGATCATAAAAGTGCTAAAGTCATGGCCCCATTTCATAATCCTAGGCTTGCTCTCCTTGCCATTGTTCGGAGATCAGGAGGTTCTATGGTGATGCCATGTGGAGCTTGCATGGAGCTATGACTACGTGGTGAGACTAAAATGTGCCCATGCTTTGCACGCTACATATTAGTTGCTTCGTGTTCTGCTAAAAAAAAAAAAGAAAGAAAGGCAGAGGTCACAGGAAACCTGGTAGACTGTTTTGGTACTTATATATTTTAAGGATAAGCTAAAATAAATGCAATTTATATTATTTTAAAAGGAATAATTGAATTGCTTGACTTGTCAGAGCGGAGAAATATTCTTCAAGGAAACTAATGAAATTTCTAAAGAAGATGGAAAATAAGTGAGAAATAAGGAAGATAATCGTTTTCAACAGCAATAAATACTATGGTAAAATAAAATGTAAAACAAGAACCCAAAAAATTGGAACAAAATAGATCACCTGTCTGATTTTGAAGTGCAGACAGAATCTCCAAAGATAAAAACTAAAGGGAAAAGAAACTACCTAAGGAAATGACTGGTAGAACTTGAAACAGTTTAACCGTTACATTTTATTATTAATTTTATTTATTATTTAAAACTTCTATGCATCAAAAATACCATAAACAAAATTACAAAGACCTAAATTTGTAAAATCTATCCATAGGGTTTACTTTTAATGAGTACTTACATATTGGTATTTAATGAGTATTTACATATTGGTATATTACTAGAAATAGGTAATGCACTCAGATAATTGACAAAATAACAAATTCAAATAGTTAAAAAAAAAAACTCAGGAAAAGTTTGATTCCACTAAAGAAAATCAAAATACAATATTTCGTTTTAAAAAATTTTTTTTTTTTAAATTTTCTGTAGATGTAGTAGAAACAGAGAGGTGTAAAATCTGTGCAAGGAGTATAAACCAGATACTGTCCTTCTGGAAGACAATTTGGCAATATGTAGCACATTGCTTTAAATAGTGTCCACCTTTTATACACCAGCAATTCCCTTCTTAGAACTTTTTCCCAATGAAATCATCAGAGACACTCACAGAGGTCCCTATGCAATGATGGCCACTGGTTGTAACTCATAGCAGACAATAAGAACCCAACTACATGTTACTAATACGATACAGGCATTGACAAGTTTGCTCTTGAAAATGAATGACTGAGAAAAATGCTCATGACACAATGGTATGACAAAGCAGTGAGTAGATGTTTGCGTATGCAGAAAAAATTAGAAGGTATTCCAAAGTATTTAAGTGATTATCTCTATAGAGTAGAATTAAGACTGAATTTTATTTTCAATTTTATACTTTTCTTGACTTTTCCGAACTTTCTACAATTAATCCAGAAACCTTGAAATGAGAGAAAAAATATAGGTATTAATAAAAATAATGTAAAGTCTCACAGTGGTAGTAATGATGATGGGTAAGACAAAATCATTAAAAAGCAAACCAAAAAGGGAAAAACCTTTTCACCTTTTGAGGAAAATATATTTTAAGACAGTCTTATAAATCAGGCCTAGAGGAAGCTTGTTTTGAAAGTGGCTTGGAACGAACCATGTCTTCACAGCCCAAAGTTCATGTGTGTTCATGCTCACTGACTAAAGCAAACAGTGCTCTTTAGGGAACTGAAGGAACATTTTCCCCAAAGTTTCATCTTTTGTAGTGAAGATCACATGTGAGCTTGTTCCATCAGCAAACCATGAGGGTTTTTACCAATCACTGTGTAAGCTATCTGTGCTAAACGTGAGAGTAGCTGTTGAGATTAAAAGGAAATACTTTTATAAGTTCAGCACTACAAAGAGGATAATACTGCTTAAAATTTCAAAAGCTTAAATAAAACAAAATCCTGATTTGGTTGAAGGAATTTAGAAAAATGTAGGGTCAGCATTTTTCCCCCCTAAAATAGAGCTTCAGCAGCCTCTCATGGACCAGTGTTTTACATACCGTGGATTTGCTGTGCTTGGCATTTAACTGAAGACACGAGAAATGGCCCGAACACACATACACACAGTCCGCCCTGGAAGATTAGTCACAGACAGGACAAAAGAAGTGGCCTCCATACGCTAGGCTGATGAAGTACATTCGCTACAATTTAGTTTCTGAACATTTAGGCAGCCTATGCTAGCCCATGTTTTTCCATATTTTTAATCTAGCAGTATACAGATTTTTCTTTTTCTAAAAGATTCCATCAAAATTCAAGATATACTGCATGATTTGAAAACCTCAAATTACTCTCTCCTCTTTGCCTGTAAGCTCATCCTCCAATTTTAGGAGGTTCACTGTCAACAGTAGCCAACACAACTGCCAATTAGAGTTGGCCCCCTTACAAGCTTCCTTAAATGACATAATGAACATCCTTGCCAGGTACTCTGGGGAAATGTTTTTTTGAGTTTCATTTCTTTGGTTTTCATTAATTGCTGTTCGAATTGCTCTTCAACTTTTTTTTCTCCTACCTTAGTGCCAAAATAATAACCATGGCACGTTGACAGAAACAGGGGTAGTGCAAACCTGTTGCACGCCTGTCCCTGCTACATGGAACATATACCTCGACCAGTAAACCTGCATTCCAAGCCTCTTGCAGGAAACCTACTTCAAAGCTGCAGCATTAGAGCTGGTCGAATTCTTAAACTTCGTGTAGTCTTTTTAAATTTCAGATTCATTCTAACCTTTAAGCAAGGATCTGTCTTTTTGTCTTTTTTTCCTTCAAATCACAACTCTCACTGCCTGCTTCCTTCTGCTCCACGCAGCCTTCCCAGTGGAAGAGAAATGGAAACAGGTTCATTTAGTGACACTGGGGCTTTTCCAGTTCTCACTGAATTTGACTATTTTTAGGAGGCTGAGAACTTCTCTCTACAAAAATTCAGACGGGAAACAGAAAAATAACCATCTGAACACACCCTCAGTTGAGTTGATGTAGGATTATCTCTGAGAGAACAATAAAATGAGTCTCTTTTACTTTTTACTTGGTTTGTTTTACTTTTCTTAAAAGAAATAAGGATGTGTATCTTTCTAAGCTGAGGTTTGCATTATTTTTTTGTTGTTATTTTAGTTGTTGAGACAGAATCTTGTTCTGTTCTGTTGCCTGGGCTAGAGTGCCATGGCATCATCGTAGCTCACAGCAACCTCAACTCCTAGGCTCAAGCCATGCTCCTGCCTCAGTCTCCCAAGTAGCTGGGACTACAGGTGCACACCACTACGCCCGGCTAATTTTTTCTATTTTTAATAGAGACAGGGTCTCACTCTTGCTCAGGCTGGTCTGGAATTCCTCAGCTCAAGTAATCCTCCCATCTCAGCCTCCCAGAGTGCTAGGATTACAGGCGTGAGCCACCACGCCCAGCCTGAGATTTGCATTATTGAATGTTACTCATTTGGTACAGTGCCCTCTGTGGCATTTGGGGAAGTTGAATAGATACCTACAAGGTAGCAGAGATTATTAATAAGCAATGCCCTTATAGCAACCCAAACCTTGAAGAGTCTTTCCAAATTCTGCAATGTATACTTTACTAATAGCCCTCACCAACTGCCTCTAAGAAAGGAAGTTATAGTAAGCCCTATATATTAAAGAGACCCATCAGAAAACAAGAAAGAAAAGAAAGAGAAAGAGAAGTGGGGGGGAAGAAAGAGAGGGAGAAGGAGGGAGGGAGGGAGGAACCCCACAGAGTCCTAAGCATTGAAAGGAGGTAACTATTAATGCTCTAAGTGATATCAACATATAGGCTTCTAGCACATTAATTTATATTGAATAACTTGAAGACTGTAAACTTGAGAAATTCAAGAGTTGCTCCATGTGTTACTAGAAGTATCTGCTAGTATAACACGGTGCAGGAACAAAACTGGACTACCACACTAACACTTAAGATAGCCCCACTCATTCTGGAAAAGAGCCAAGGGTGGGGAACTTCTGATGGGAATCCTTAGAATGGAGAGAACTTGAGGTGGAAGGAAAATCATCTTTCACTTGCTGAAAACAAATGCCTCTACAGCTTCCCTGCTCTAACATGGCCCTGTTGGGCTCCCTCTGTGGCCTGAGTCATCCATCACCTCCTACACACGAGCCCACCCTCCAGCTGCCCCCCTCACCAATCCCTGCTCCAACACCTGCCACGACCCGGCCACGCCAGGGCACTGGCCACTCCCACAGGGGCCCTGTGTCCGCATTGCTCTTCTGTGCCCCACAACACCGTTGCTCCCCACCCAGACTTTTCTGGCGCAGTGCCTTCTTCAAAAGATAAGACTCACTTCAACCAAAATTATTTAATACTCTGTATCACCTGTCGGTCCACGTATGGCCAACTTCCATGTTTCTATCAAGTTTAATAAACTCAGCTCAGGGGGTCTCCTCTCCCCTTGGCTGGGTCAGGTGCCCCTTCTGTGCTTCTCTAGCATCTTGTACTCAAGATCAACACCCACACTATCTACTGCAGCATCTTACAATCGCCTGTTTACAAGCCTTTCTTCCACTAGCTCAGGGGTCAGTCAGCAACCTAGCGTCTACAGGCCAAACATGGCCCTGCTGCCTGGTTTTGTAAATAAAGTTTTTTTGGCACTCAGCCACACTTCTTTATTCATGTACTCAATTATGGCCGCTTATGCACTACAACAGCAGAGGTGAGCAGTTGCAACAGAGACCACATGGCCCATAAAGGCAAAAATACTTCCTATTTGGCCCTTTATAGGAAAGGTTTGCCCACTCCTGTACTAGACTACAAGTTCCTTGAAGGGAGGGACCATGTCTTATTTCTCTATGCCACTTAATACCTAAGCCAAGGCCAGGAATGAGGGAGGTACAAAGCAGTATTGTCACGCTGGAACTACCGCTCCCAGAAGTCCGATGCTCTTTGCGCTTGCTTGTGTTCACTGTGCATGCTATTTACCTTCTTACTCCTTTTTTCCCTATGATTATTTTTACAAATATAATTTAATTTAAATAATTAATATATAATTATTGACCTGGAGTGGTGGCTCACACCTGTAATCCTAGCACTCTGGAAGGCTAAGGCGGGAGGATCACTCGAGGCCAGAAGTTCGAGACCAGCCTAAGCAAGAGTGAGACCCTGCCTCTACTAAAAATAGAAAAAATTAGCCGGGTGTGGTGGTGTGCACCTGTAGTCCCAGCTACTTGGGAGGCTGAGGCAGGAACATGGCTTGAGCCCAGGAGTTGAGGTTGCTGTGAGCTATGATGACACCAGTACACTCTACCCAGGGTGACAGAGTGAGACTCTGTCTCAAAAAAAAAAAAAAATTAATACACAATTATTATGCAAAATTTATATAGGCAATTCAGTTTTTAAATGTTTCTGCCAAACTTTTCACTATTAGTAATATTCCCCCAGGGAAAGATATTTCTAGTTTTATTAGAAAGGCCAACAGAAAATTAGGTATATAAAAAACTTATTTAAAACAATGAATAATTCACTCTTAATAGAACAAATCTATTACATATATTAAGCATTATTCTAGAAGAGAGGAAACTAGCTTCATTAAGTGTCTACCATGTGGAACGCACTCTGCTAGCTGCTTTGACTGAGTTCCCACTGAGTGAGTTACCACAACAGTTCTGTCACATGTGCATTACTGCAGTGTACCCATTTTAAGGATGAAGAAACTGAGGCAAGAGAGGTAAAGCAACTAGTTCAAGATCAAATGGCTCTTAAATAGATTATAAATCCATATCTGATTTCCCCCAATAAACTCCAAGAAACAGCCCTAGTTTATGCAAATAAAGACAATTCTCTAGTTTATATCAACTTGTTATAGGTTATAGCATTTGTCTTGCCAAGTATTCAATATACTTCACATACATGGAAGCAAAGTGTTGCAGTGGAAATAGGAAAGGTTTATGTGTTATTTTATAGTTATGGTGATGAAACAAAAATACTTTGTGAAGCAGGTATTTGATAAATGGCAGCTATTAAAAATAATAATATCAGGCCAGGCGCGGTGGCTCACTCCTGTAATCCTAGCCCTCTGGGAGGCTGAGGCGGGTGGATCACTCGAGGTCAGGAGTTCAAGACCAGGAGTTCGAGACCAGCCTGAGTGAGACCCCGTCTCTACTAAAAATAGAAATAAAAATTATCTGGACAACTAAAAATATATATAGAAAAAATTAGCTGGGCATGGTGGCGCATGCCTGTAGTCCCAGCTACTCGGGAGGCTGAGGCAGTAGAATCGCTTAAGCCCAGGAGTTTGAGGTTGCTGTGAGCTAGGCTGATGCCACGGCACTCACTCTAGCCTGGGCAACAAAGTGAGACTCTGTCTCCAAAAAAAAAATAATAATAATAATAATAATATCAGTCGGGCATGGTGGCTCACGCCTGTAATCCTAGCACTCTGGGAGGCCGAGGCAGGAGGATCACTTGAGGTCAGAAGTTCAAGACCAGCCTGAGCAAGAGCGAGACCCTGTCTCTGCTAAAAATGGAAACAAATTAGCTGGATAACTAAATATATATAGAAAAAAATTAGCCGGGCATGGTGGTGCATGCCTGTAGTTCCAGCTACTCGGGAGGCTGAGGCAGTAGGATAGCTTGAGCCCAGGAGTTTGGGGTTGCTGTGAGCTAGGCTGACGCCACGGCACTCTAGCCCAGGGAATAGAGAGAGACTCTGTCTCACAAAAAATAATGATAATAATAATAATAATATCACAGAACCTTATTTTTCATAGAAATGCTGGAAAGGTTATGGTCAACCTCTTAATTTCAAAAATGAGGAGACTGAAGCCCAGAGAGGTGAAGTGACTTGCTCCAGATAAAAAAAAAGCTAGCACCCAAGCCAGACATGAGCAGAGCCCAGGTTTCCTTGGTCACAGCTGCTACACACCAGACTGCTGCAGAAAACGTCATTTTTGTTTTTTGACGTCAGGCTGATCTGATGCACAGGGATTCGTGAACCCCCGGAAACTTCACAAGTCAATTACTGCTGAGCCGGAACAACTCCTAACCTGATGGCCAGTCTATCGGCACTTCCTTCATTGCAGTCCAAAACCCTAACAACAAGGAAGGATTAAAGAAAATTAACTCAACATTTTAGTTGAGACCAACTCTTAGGCTTCTTGCCAAATAGTCATCTTTTTTATAACGTATGAATAAGCGTAGTTGGGAAGCTAAACCAGTTTTTCTTCTGTTTCAACACTGATCTAATCATCTTGAAAAGGACATGAATGGACATTTAGGGGGATACCCAGAGGTTGCTGCTGTTCTATTTATTTTATGGCAAGGATAGCCAGATTCTACTCTGGAACTTTCTGGAAACTCTTCAGTACTCCTTGGACTAATAAGATCTCTCTTTTATCACTAAAAGAGCATTATTCTTATGTCATAATAATAATAGTCATTTAAATACTTGGCAAAATAAATGCCTAAAAGACTTTTTATTTTATGAATCTTTTTTTTCCTTGCTATAATGGGGATATTGTGAATCATACTTTTGTATTAATGGTATTTCTTAAAGCAGTATATTTAACTGTAAACTAAACCGGTCTATAAACTATTGTAGGCATCTGTAAATTCTGTTGTATGTACTGTAAACTTTGGTGGAGTCTTTTAATCAGCAAATTATGTTGTGAATGTATTTATACATTGTTAAAATATTTTTTAAGATGTTTAACTGAATAAGTATCTCTATTGTAGTGATAGCTTTGAAGGTGCAAAACTTTATATTTGCATAAAACTCTACTGTTTACAAAAAAAAAAAAAAAAAAAAAAAAAAGGTGAAAAATTAAGGTGAAATGATTTCTTCAAACAAGGTTGTTTATTTTGCCTAGCGTGGTTCATGCTGGAAGCCAGTGCAACGGTGAGCCTAAATGACCACTTTTTCCATGAAGACAGCCAATGCCAGCCTGCAGAAAACAAGTCACACAAAGCCTGAGCCGCACCCAGCCCACACCGTGCCCCAAAGTTAGTCAACCCAACAGACTGAGCATAATTTTTCAAGTTTTTACCTATTTGGCCTTTGTCTTCACTGCACTTGGGCTGGGCTACCACTGACCACTCTCTGTGAGGAGGAGCAGCAGGTGGGAAACAAGAGACCGAAATGCGGTCTGAGTCGGAGGACCTGCTGGGAATCACGGCAGAAGCTCAGATTCTGGGCCCGATTAACCCCGAGTTCTGGTTCTAGCTCTGCCTCGTGGCCATCCTCTGACCTCAGGCAAGTTTTTCCACCTCACGAGGGCTCAGCTTCAACATTTATGATGCAGAAGTCACAAAGACCTACACTATAGGGTTGTTGTAAGAGTCAAAAGTAACATCAGGAACGTGCCTGGTGCAGCAATGGCACAAGGTGATTATTCCTCATTAATTCTGTCAGTTAAGCAGGTCCTCGGGGGCTTATGTCTGTTGGTAAGTAACATTTGAATCTGACAGTAATGAAACTACTTCAAAAAGGGTTTTGATTATTTAGAGTCTGAGTTATTCATTTTAGCCTCAGCCCTAACTGACCCAAATTAAGGGGTATTTCACCAGTTTTACATCCCGTCTGCAGAGCCAGCACCAGAATAGAAAGTGGGCCAGGCGCACAGAGGGTGCTCTCCAGGGAACAGCTGTATTTGCAGCTGGGAGGGGCTGGCAGGAGAACCGGGCCCAGTGCCACAGGGGGCTCGACTACACTTTCAAGTCCTTCCACGGATCTCGGGATGCGGCGACCTTCACTTTGACCTCCCCAGCCGCATCCTGAGAATAGCAACACAGCTTCATTTCCAACACTTCCTGCAATCGTTCCTTAAATATACTATTTCTCTGACCAAAAGGAAAAAAAAAAGTAAGATGGTTCTCAAAAGCTTACAATACTATTATACCCAAAAGTGTGTTTATATTTTTTTCCCTTCAACTAACTATTAATCTCCTAAGGACACCGTGCTGAATTGGCAGCATGACAGCAGAACGTGACTGTGCAGTCCGGCTCCTGCCGGCCAGCCTCGGCGCTCAGGTCGGGAAAGGAAGATGGGCAGCCGTGCACGAGGTGGGGGCCAGCAGGGAAGGGCCCCTCACCACCCACTTGGGTGCCGCTGGCATCCTGACCACAGCCAGCTGAGAAACAGCTCTCCAGGAGCTGATAAAGCCTCAAAGCATCCTTAAGCCAGAGCCCGGACTGTCCCCCCCGGGACTGCTGCTGGCTACCTCAGGGCTCACTGGGTCCTCGCTGGATGTGTATGGGACAGGGAAAGTAACGGAGAATGTGTGTGACGATTCAAACCTCAACAAGAGGACAGAGATAGGGACACAGAGACACCCCTCAAGCCACAGTGGCTGCCAAGTTGCCTAAGTCGAGGCCCTCACTGCATCGTCTCTGATCAGTCCTGCCTGCCCTCCTCACCACTCCCGGCTGGGCAGAGTGCTACCGTGTTTTTCATACTGCTGACAGGCCTGGGATGGACAGCTCCAGGGAAGATGTCCTTTTGCTACTAATGGATTTGGAGTTACAGGACTTGGAGGATGTGAACTTGTTGGGGAAAACTCCAGAGATGAACATGATAAGGCCTTTCTGTTGCAGTATTAACTGCAATCAGTGTTTGGAGTTTCATGGGTTTGGTCTTGCTTAACAAGCCAGGGCACCTGAATTCCACTCCAGCCCTTCCAAATGATACTCGCCATTAACTCCCGACACAACAGGGCAGTCTTGACAAAGCTCAGCACAGAACCATCAAGCTGACCCTTCCAGCATTCCCCAGTTCTTTCTTCTCTCTCTCAAAGGCAAACAGGAAGCAAAAGATGAGGTAAAAAGATTAAATAAATGTTCCATAAAGGAAACCCTTCACAACTGGACTACCCTCCCTGTGTAGCTGAATTTTTAAGACGCATTCACTTTTAAGTCAGCAGCTTCAGAGTTTTCTGAAGGCAGCATGCCTGATAGGGCATCAGCAGGTAGGTGTTCACCTAAAAATGGGAATCACTGGCTAAACAATTTGCAGTAACATTGAGTTAAACACAGTTAAACTGTTGTCTCCTTTGTAGGACTTCTCAGAGCCTTTAATATGTTAATGAGATCCCGAATCCTGAAAAGAGGGCTTTCTGTGACATTTTCCAAACTTATTTGGCTTTGGAAACGCTCTCCCCACAATACTTTCAAGGGCATATCTTTGGACGACAGAATGAATGAGAGAGATGTTGCCATGTATATTCTGTTTGTCCTTCCTGACCTAATATATGAACATAATGCAAATATAACACATGGAAATTCTGAGATTTTAAGGCTGGGGCAAAACAGTCCTGCCACGTCTGACAATCCACATGAAGGGAGGGAGAGGTATTCGTGTGCATCAAAGGATGTTCAAAATAACCAGATGTTCAAAATAACCTTTGATCAAAGAAAACAAAAATGATAACTATTTTCCTCTATCTTCTCAAGAGATTATACTGCTAATTGGTAAGACACAGACAAACATTAAATACTCTAAGAAATGACCTGCAAGTGGTCAACCACAACAACAACAAAAAAAACAATCAATGTGTAAAATTCTGCTCCCTTGAAAAAAAACATAACTGCACGGCATGTCCCCATCTCTGCAGAAGGACAATTGCTCAATTGGCCCAAGTCCAGTGGTGGTTATGTTGTGTGTGGGCAATTATTTATACTACCTTATTTAAAAAAAAATAATCTATATACCCTAAAAAAGCAGAAGCAGAGAAGTAAAAAGATATCTGCACACCCAAGTTCATAGCAGCATTATTCACAATAGCCAAGGGTGGAAGCAGCCCAGGTGTCCCTAGATGGGTGAGTAGACAGACAAAATGTGGTATATACGCACATGGATCATTTAGCCTTGAACAGGAAGGAAATTCTGATACGTATGCAACAAGGATAAACCTTGAAGACATTTTGCTAAGTGAAATAAGCCAGGCATGTATGATTCTACTCATATGGGGTTCCTAGAGAGTCGAATTCATAGAGACAGAAAGCAGAATGGAGGCTGCCAAGGGCTGGGGGCTGGGGGATGGGGAGTTATTGATTAATGGTGACAGAGTTTCAGTTTGGGAAGGTGAAAAATTTCTGAAGATGGATGGTGGTGATGGTTGCACAACAATGTGAATATACTTTAATGCCACTGAACTGCACACTTAAAAATGGTTAAAATAGTAAATTTTATATTATATATATTTTACAACAAAATTTTTTTTTTAAAATGTGTATCTTCAGGAAATGAGTTAGTCAGTGTCCTGATTAACTTAAATACAGATGGTAAAGTGCTTCGACAAGAACCCCAAACTAAGACCTTAGCAGAAAGCACTGCCTCCTGGCCTGTTGTCAGTCCTGTGGATTATATTCTCAAGAACGTCTTCCCCAAGCTACAGACCTCTTTGTCCAACATCTTGTCTCCATTAGAGCCAGGTGCCCTTTCTCCCCAGCTTTCCCGTGGGTGGAAGGGTTGAGGGACATTACTCTCCAGGAGGAAGGTAACCAGACTGTCCCACCTCACACTGTCACCCACTCCCCTCGACTTCTCACTTGTCCAACCAAGGCAGGCCGCCCCAAGCTCGTGGGTCCTGCCTCATGTAAATAGGTTTTCTCCCTTTGTGTCACCTCCCAATACCCAGCATCATAGACCGGGGCTCACTGAATGCTGCAGACTGGTGGCACCGTTTCAGTATCTTATGACTATTTATTGGTCACCTACTGAGTGCCAGACCCCAAGGAAATAACAGTGCTGAAAGTGCTGGCCTTGCTCTGGAGTTCAGAGTCGAGGGGTGGAAAACGGGGCACGAACATGAGATGACAACACTGAGAAATACCGCGCGGTGGTGGCAGCCGTACAGAAGGTGCCGTGAGAGCACCCGGGGCCCCGTGCAGCTTCGGAAGACCAGGAGGGAAAGCCATGGCCGGAAGGTGACAGGACAGTTATTTGTGCTGGAAAAACCCAGCATGTGTGAGGGTTTAGAAGTGGGGGGTTGAGGTGAGGGGGGCTTCGAAGAGGGAGCCCCGCACTTGGACTGGACACTGAGTTAGGATAGGTGTGGCGGCAGATCCCTGCTGGGGCACACTCTGCACCCCATATTATAGAGTTGAACTTTTATCAAGACTAGCTTTGAGATGCAATTAAAATGTTAACTAAAATCAAACCTTATTTGGGGCTTTTGGTTGCTACTGCTGTGGTTAGAAATATCCTGATCAAGGATCACAGCCTTTCAGAAGAGGACAAAATTCCTGACCCTGTCTCTTCAGGGGACAGAGGAAGGGAACAAGGAAGAGAGTGACTGGGAGGGTTGCTAAAGGTCCAGCTTTTCAAAATATGCCACCCCTGGGTGGGTGTGAAGTGTGCAGGCTACTGCTCCATCCTTATTAGCAGGGTTAAGGTGTGGAGGAGCCTAGAAAGGAGTAGGGCTAATCCTATCAGCCATTTGCACTTTAGTGTGAACCGCTTTCATTTTAGTTAAGATTAGCTACCCAGATGTTTTGAAAGTAGGAATAGAGAGGAAATTTTGAGAAAGCAGCCATTTGAGAGGACCTAGGAAACACTACTAAATGAGGAGATATCGAATAGCCTGGGACAAGATAGTGCCAAGGGAGGGGTACTGAATGTGAGCAGGCAGAAAAACCAGCTGTGTCCACGGCTCTGTCTGCCGGCCACGGGCCACAAAGACTGTCATTTGCCAGAGCTGATCTCAGTTGTGTCCTGTGACCTTCCATACTTTTTGCTTTGGAAGTCTAGAGCCAATGGTGGGGAAACTACAGGCAGCTGTATAATGCACTGTAGTCACTGGCTGCATGACTGTCCTCTAGACTCCACTGGGAGCTACTCGCCGAAAAGGACTCATTAAATGCACATCTCAAAGCACACCCTCTGCTCAGCGGGAACTTTCACATCATCCTTTCACGTAACCCCATGAAGCCTTATGCTAAGCAAGCCCCTGAGCTTTCTGAGCGGTAAGGTGGCAGCGCCAGATTCAAACCCGGTTCCTCTGCATCTGAGCCCAAGGCTCCTCACTGGCATCTCCTCCTTGATCTTCAGTCACTGCGCACCTGCGGCAGGAAAGCTCCTGTCTGCACAGTGAACACTGGCTCCCCCCAACCACGCAGGCTTTGAGGTAAGGCGGGCTGTGAGACTGTGAAAAGCACTAAGTTTAAAATAATTTTTTAATGTTTTTTCTTTCCCAAATCCTGAGACAGCTTTTGCAAAACCCAAGGAACCAACCTTCTTTGCTGCTGTCCATCACTGCTCCTCAGCTCACTGTAGACCTAAGCAGAGGGAGAACTTGCAGGAATATGTCTCCTTCTCTTTCTCCTTTGGCTCAGTAATTGCAACAGCCATCATGACAAATGCGTCATTTATGCCGAACGTCTGGGGGCCTCCACGACCTCTAAACTGTTACCCTACTAAAAGTGCACCATCAGTTGTCTAACCTGCTTTGACAGGAATGCAGCTCGTCTGGGGCTGACGCAGGAGCACAAGCACAAACACGCTTCCTGACAAAGTGCAGAGTGGCTCGCAGGCTGGGGCTCTGTGGGGACCCTGCGAGCAGCACCCGGCTTCCGTGTGCCTCAGCACGGTGGGCACGCTCGCCTGCGTTCACTGCCCCCTTCGGGCTTCCAGACAGCAGAGAAGAAACTGGGAGGGTTGGGCCCCCCTCTCTCTCACTGACTCGTCCCTGTTGGGAGACGCTTCCCTGTTGTCTCCTGAACCTACTGAGGGGACACACAGGGTCCCGCAGGGCAGAATTCCTCTCCTTTGCCTCCCTACAAAGGGGCTCTGCAGCTCTTCCCATCAACTGTGGCTGGGTGAGAGCAGATGTCCATCTGTTTTGTTTGGGGTTCAAAGGGCTCTCAGACCCCTGTGCTGTCTGCCCTTATAAGGCTTACAGAAAGGGAGGATGGGAAGTCCCCATCGAGCCCTCACATGCAGGAGATGGCACAGAGAGGCAGAGGCCTGGCTGCCCAAAGCCACTCTCACGCACCACAGCAATGGGATCAAACTCCATCAGAACAGCTGCTAAGTCACCCTGGGTCACACGCAGAAGCTGACTGGTAGTGCCACCCCTGGGGGGCTTCTCCCTGCCCACAGGGCACCACTGCCCTACCCAGGGCCTCCTCATCAGCCCTGGGGAATGAGTCCTGAGCAATGTGGGGCCACAACTGTCTCGGGCCAGGGATCCCTGCTCCTTAGAGATGGTACCCTCTCCCCACCCCCCATCACTCCTGCTTCCTACTCTCAGAAAGAAAAGAGAAAGAAGGAAAGTTGCCTAGCTTGTGAACAAGCCAAGACTTCTCACTGGCTGCCCTGATTCTGCCGATCAACTTTTAAATATCACAACTGAGGGGCCGTGAAGAGTGGAACAGACTAACAATATTCCGTTTACAAGGTGCACAGCAGTCTGCGCATAATAGCCACACCCCAGAAACGACCCAGTGTCCATCAGTGGCAGCAAGAAAACAGTGCAGTACGTGCACACGGTGGAACACGGCCCCACGACAAACAGAGACAACTAGCAGCACGCACAGGACGAATCTCAAAGATGATGCTGACCAGAAAGACTACGGACTGCACGATTCCACTCATACGACCTTCTCGAGTAGGCAAAACCAAGCTATGGTGATAAACAGTAAAACGGTGGTTGCCTGAGGCGGGGGTTGATTGCAAGTGGGCAGGAGGGAATTCACTGGGGTGAGGGAAATACTTTTATTTAGGTGCTGGCTAGTAGGCCTATATGTGAGTTGAAATGCACTAAACTATGCACATAAAATCTGTGCATTTTACTATGTGTAACTTATACTTCTCTTTAAAGAAATCTGGGAAATCGTTTTCAATGAGCCCCCAAAGACAGGGCAGACATAAATATCTGATGGATGGGGAGGGGTGCCTCAGTTTCTCCCTCCCTCCAGCAGCACTGGGGTCAGGCGGTGGAGGAAAGGAGTGGCCTGGGTGCGGCCGCCCACGGGCGGAATAACCCGAGTACCTGCACCAGCCTCCGGGAGTGAAGGCTTTTGTTCGTACCTTCCTCTCTGCTTAGGAAGTGGCTCTCTGGGCCAAGAGCACAGTTGCTATTTCAAGGCCTGAGATTCCTAACAGATGTGGTTATGGGCTGTCAGTTCAAAACAAGAGCCTTACTGTCACTGTATCCACAGTAAGCCGAGCAGTCCCGATCCGTCTGCGCGCCTCCACAGAAACCTGAGCAGGGCACCCAGGGCGGTAACAGCTTCGGAAAGAGCTGCTGGGAGCGGAGAGCCCATTCTGGAAGTCCTGGGATTCAGACCACTGGGCTCAAATCTCAGCTCACTGCTTAGCTGTGTCGTAAGCCACAGAGAGGCCCACTTCTCGGGGCTGTCGTGGGACTCAGCCTCAGCACCTATAAAACACCCAGCCCAGCAAGCCTGTCCCAACCAACTCCTCCTCCCCTCCCTCCCCTCCTCCCTCCTCCTGCCTTCTCCCCTGCCTGCTCCCTCTCCTGTACCTGTGCCCCACATGCCCACCCTTGCCCAGCCATCTCGCTTCTCTACAGTGTCAGGATCTGCCCTTCCCTCTACCACCTGGACCCCAACCTCGGCAGCCCCCTCCCATGGAAGTTCCAGCAGCACCTTCCTTGCATATTGATAATTTTACTACAGACAAAACTCGATGCAAAGCCCTCTTTTTGCAGAATTGATGTGAGAACAGAATCGCCCATGTTCCAGAGATACAAACCTCTGGGAACAGACTCTGAGGGGGATTGGACTGTGTCCACCTTCTCCCCAACAAGACAGGCTGGAGTCCGAACTCCAGGACCTCAAAATGTGACCTGTTTGGAAACAGGGTTTTTACAGAGATGATTAAGTGAAAGTGAGATCTTTTAGTGGGGGCCCTAATCCAATCCAACTGGTGTTCTTATAAGAGGAGATGAGGACACAGATACACACGCACACACAGAGTGTGGGCACAGGGAGAAGACAGCCGTCTACCAGCCAAGGAGAGAGGCCTCAGGAGGAGCCAACCCTGCTGACACCTTGATCTTGGACTTCTAGCTTCCAGGACTGTAAAGATGTTACTGTAAAGATGCCACCCAGGCTGTGGCATCTGTTACGCAGCCCAAGCTAATATAGCATGAGAATGAAGCCAGTGCTTAGGAAGTTCTGAAAGAGAGAGAGAGAAAGAACCAGAGATTGAAGACCATCCTATCCCTGGACTTCCAGAAATAGCATATGTATTTCTCAGTTTGATGTGGGGTTTTCTGCTATCAGCAGCATCCTAACTGACCCCACACTCTAAATCCTTCAGGCATTGTGCTGTTCTCTCCTCCCACCCTCCATCCCAGGACCCACATCCCAGCATTCACATTCCCAGCTCAGGCTCTTGCCCATCTCCATCCTTCCACTCAGCACCAGTCCCCCTGCCCATCTCTGCAGACGCCCGGACTCGTCCTCCCAGCTCCTGCAGCTCCCGGCACCGTGCTGCGTGCACGGTAGCAGCTCGTTGTTAAACACCTGAACATGACACGCTGCTCTGGGCTTGTCTTGTGTGGCATTTTCCCTGCATACATTTTAACCATGAGATTAGGCCACCATGTTTGCTATACAGATTCAAACAGATTGTGAAGGAAAGACTGCTGTGTGTCATCGTATCCCATGCCTAAGGAGACATGCCTTTAATTTCAAAGTCTTTAAATTCCCTGGTAATTTCCACCAATAAAAGGTTATTTCAGTGTCCCAAAAATTGCCATCGGAAATGAGATTCATCACCGAAGTTGAAATTTGTCCCTCGCTACTCTCCTAAGACTCTGCCCCAAAGAACTAGTCATATAAATGGTGAGAAACGAGAAGGTGAATGAGAAAGAGCCAAACAGAGAAACCACGCTTATGCCTACACCACAGCTCCATTCGAACACATTACCAGCAGACACCTAAGACCAAAAAAAAAAAAAAAACACCCAAAAACCCCCCTCATAACGTTGATGATATCCATTTCTTACAGTTGTTTCTTATGGACTTCCCAGAAAAAGATTAAAAATAAATCTATTAAAAAGAGAAAAAACCTACTCTGGAACTTGCTAGATTTGATGACTCCACAGACATAGCCCCAGAAACCGGACCTCGGACGGCCCCGCAGAAACGCACCCCCTGCTCGCACCGCCGCCTGGCCGGACAGTCTCTGGCTGAAGCATCTTTATTGACTGCTTGAAAGTAGCTTCTGAGAGTCAGACACACGCGCTACCCTGTGTCAGAACACTGGACGACGTCCCACCTGCTGCGGCCACAGCTAGGGACACCAAGAACGTCAAGCACATTCAGAAAGGAAAACAATGCCACTGGGTCCAGGGCCCGGCGACTGGGATGGGCAGGCCGTGCTGCGACTATCTAAGGAGGGGCTGGTCCTGCTGCAAAGGGTAGTCCCAGGGCCAACAGTCCCGCTGACCCCTGGCACACCTACTTTCAGAGGTGGCAACCCTGTGAGGTGCCTGTCCTCAGCACAGGCAGGAGAGGCAGCGCTAGGACTACCGGGGCTCACTGCTCGGGCCCCAGGAGGGAGCCAGCCCGAGCTGTCACCGCGCAAATGTAAACAGTGCTCACGTCTGGTTCTGGCCTCCAGCGTGTGATGTCTGTGTCCCGAGGGAGACTTGAGTTTCCTGCTGCTGACACACTGTAAAACCACCTTGATGGGAATTAATTATGGAGAAGGCTAGTCTGAATTAGAGATATTTTGAAAATAAATACTTTTTACTTCCAAATAAATGTTTCCTTTTCCCGTAATAAACCGTTATTCTAAGTGGAGGTTCAAAGGACCTACTTTAAGGAGTGACTTGGGCCATTAGCGACATTCATTCGTACATAAATATGCTACGGCTGTTTTTGCAAATGTGCTTCCCGAGGCAGGCTGAACACACCCGCTAAACTTTGTGTATGCCATTAACGAGCTCAGCAAGCCCTTTCTTCACGGAGGGCGGGGAACCCTGGCTGCGGCATGGGCATTCCCGCAGAATGAACACCCTCCTCCCCGCCGCCCCCCCAGCCCCTGGCCTGAACACCCTTGCACCCTGCTGTGGAGTAGAGAGAACAGGGGTCTCACTGTCCCGCCCACAGGCCCGGCTGTCTGCTGGGTGTAAGCAGAAAACGCGACAGATGTTGTTATTAGCCTAGATCAACCAGCCTTTCTGAAACTTGGAACAGCTGGGGCCGGATGGTTCCTTGTCAGGGGACTGCCCTGTGCACTGCAGGGTGCTCAGACCCAAACCCTGGCCTACAGCCAGTGACAGCCCACGAGCCCCTCCCCCATCAAAAGCTTGTGACAACCACAAAACATCTCCAGACATTGCCCAGTGGCCTCTGGGGCACAATCATACCACATGGAAATCATCCTGAGAACTTTTTTAAACAATTGATGCCTGGGTCCCATAGGTATTTCCAAAAGTTCCCCAAGGTGACTCTAATCTAAGTGCTCTGGAACCCCACCCTCAAACTAGACTCAGAGAGCCCCATTCAATTTGAAGAAAAGACTTAAAGTTCTGAAAAACCGTGGCTTAGAGACTAATCTACTTTAGCCCAGTAATAATTCAAGTTTGATTAGTTGCTATTTCAGATGAACTACATCACACTTGTTAGTCTTCAATAGCTCACTTAGAAATCTGACTTTAGGTCTGAGTTGATATATGACTCTGTCCTCTTCTACTCCGGTCATCCTAGAATTAAATCACCTGACCTCACCCAGAAGGAACAACAGCCTCCACCACCTCCTTACTGGCACCTACTGCGTCCAGGTGCTGAGGACATAGGAAAGGTGCTGGTGACAAGAACGGCAGCGGTGAGGGATGGGAATAAAGGTATAAGGGGCCAAAAAGGTTTGAAGGAGGCCACAGGATGCAGGGTGGACGCCAGAAGAGCGTGTGCAAAGGCGGAGCATGGTTGGGGAAATAAATCGGTGGGTGGAACACAGGATCCGTGTGAGGACATAGGGGATGGAGGCAGGAAAGGCAGGCAAGGACCTCAAAACCCACCACCCAGGCTCAGTTTCATACTAAAGGCCAAGGAGAGCTGAGAAGGATCTGAAGCAGGGGAGTTATAAGAGCTGCTCAGCTGCAATGGCCCAGGACCAAAACACCGGGATCCGGGGCAAGGGGGTGTGGATGAGACCAGAGGGCAGGTGAGAGGCCCAGTCTAGCAGACAACCAAACACACAGGTCTAGGGCTTCGAGGGAATATCCCAGGTGCAGACACAGATCAGAACGGCCCTGCTCAGGGTATGTCCTGGAACTTTGGTGTCAGGGGCTGAACTGTCTCCCCCAAACTCATATGTTGCCGTCCTAACCCATGTTTTGAGGTTAGGCCTTTATAGAGGCGACAAAGGTAAAATGAGGTCATTAGGGTGAGCCCTCATCCAATATGACCAGAGTCCTCATAAGAAGAGGAGATGAGGACACAGACACACACAAGGGATGACCATGTGAGGACACAGGGAGAAGATGGCCGTCTATAAACCAAGGAGAGCCAAGGAGAGCGGCCTCAGGGAAACCAACCCTGCTGACACCCTGACCTTGCACTTCCAGCCTCCAGAACAGCGAGGAAATACATCTGTTTAAGGTGCCCACTCTGCGGTCCTCTGAGACAGTGGCCCTAGGGACTGACCCAAGGAGCACCCGAAACCCCAAGCAGTCCCGGGGCTCTGACATGAGGCACCTGACAGCCATCTGCAGCAGAAGGTGCTGGGCCAGGGTGGGGCCCACCCAGGCAGGGACACTGGGCGGAGCTGGTGCCTCCCAGGAGCGGGACACCCCAAAGGGAAAGGGCTGTGGCCCCTGGAAGGGTCACGGCCACATTTTGTAAAAGGGGTTTGTCAAGTGCTGGTTTTCAAGAGGCACTGAGTGACGCGGGGGTGTCTTGGGAGGTCGGCACCCCCAGGGCTGGCTTGAGGGGGCTACGGACAGACCCCTCTGGTAGACAACGAGCCCAGGGCCAGGATGAGGAACACTTCTCTCCTGGGTCTCTCCCTATCAAGTCCTAAAGTCTCTTTCTTCTACCATTCCCCTGTTTAAAAACCTCAGGAGACTCACTGTCTACTGGGGTGGGGGGAGAAACAAGCTCATGCCCAAGGACTGTGAGGTCAGGACCCACGTCCTCCTCCAGACCACACCCTGTCTGCACCCAGCACATGTTCCTTCCCAGCCTTCGTCAGCTCCTCTGCAGAAGAGGTCCTTTCTCAGTCCTTTCTACCTGCCAAAACCCCACCCCTCCTTGGGGACAGCTCAAATGCCACAGGCCCCTGGGCTTCCCTGCCCGCCATATGGTGGCAACCCCTCTGAACCCCTGTACTTCATCCTGCTCTCAGGCCAGGGCATGTTCTCTTCTGCACCCCACACCCCCAGCTCCTGGGCCAGTCCCAGCTTGGCCATGCTGTGCCTGGGATGCCTGGTTTACCACTTGTCTCCAGCTACACCTTGAGCTCCTTCTCCAGGGCAGAGACAATCTTCCAGCGTCTGTAACACCTGCCCAGGGTGGATGTTCTAAGAGGAAGCCTGGGGCAGACACCACACAAGTGGCTGCACCATCAGCTCTGACGGGGAGGGGAGGGATGGAGAGATTGCACGGAACTGTCTTCAACAAGGAGGACAACACCTGAGTTCACAGCAGCACATTCACAATAGCCAAGGGGTGGAAGCAGTCCAAGTGTCCGCCGATGGGTAAATGAAAAACACATGGTACATCCGTACAATGGAAAATTTTCCAGCCTTAAGAAGGAAGGAAATTCTGACACGTACTATAACATGGATGAACCTTGAGGACGTTATGCCTAGTGACATAAGCCAGTCACAAAAAGGCAAATACTGTATGATTCCACTTATGTGGGGTACCTGGAATAGTCAAATCCACAGAGACAGAAAGTAGAACAGGGGTTCCCAAGGTCTGGGGACTGGGAGGAATGGAGAGGTGGTATTTAATGGCTACAGAGTTCTAGTTTAGGAAGATAAAAGTTCTAGAGATGGATGGTGGTGATGCACAACGATGTGGATGTACTTAACACTATGGAGCTGTCCACTTATAAATGGCTAAGATGACAAATTTTATTGTGTGTATATTTTATCACAATTACAAACAAAAACAATTTTTTCAAAGTAGGAAAAAGACTGCTTACTGCAAATGCTCACGTATATCCATTTGAGCACAGTGGAGCTCCTCAGTAAGTGACAATCAAGGGTGCCCAATTTGTAAGGCAACTTGTAAACACACGCAAAAAGCAGCTTTTAATCTAATCTGGGAGGAAACACTCTATAATGCAAATTATGATGCTGAGTGCATAACCCATCCATAATTTAATATGACCACTGGGATGCCTGTGGTTGTTTTATGCCAGCATCATCTCCTTTGCATTTATTTTAAAAACAATACTAACAAATAAAATGTGACTGTTAGCCAGTAGGATTAAATTATATAAAGGACTGACCCTCCTTTTCCCACTTTACAAGAAAAAAATAGCCTGATAAGCACTCAACTAGCATTCCTATGACTTAACATCCTTAACCACACATCCCTATGACTCAGCTCTTTGTTCCCCTGTCTGATAAGTAAACCGACCACCTCGCTACAAGAGAGCAGTGTTTTCAAACGTAAGGCGGCTCTGTGGCTCCTTCATGCTGTTGCACACCTCGAGCTAACCAAACACTCCAAACAAAGTTCGTTAGGGCTTTGTGAAGCTGTTCCCTGGCAAGAGCAGTCCCTCAAAAAATATGTTTCACTTTTCACCAAAAGAAACCTAGAAAAAGATACAAAATACAAGAAAGGTGCAGAGAGGCAGAGGAGATATTGAGAAATAAGGAAGCAGACAGAGAAAGGCCCAGGGAACAGTTGCTTAGCTTTGCAGTGGTGATAGCTGGATTCGGCAACAGGGGCTCTGCATTTTCATTTTGCACCGAGCCCTGCAAATTACATAGCTGGTCCTGACTAGAAGAAAGGTTTGGAAAGCAAGAGACTGGCTGTGGGTGAAGGTAGGGGTGTGAATAACAATTGGCAACACTGTGTCAGTGACCGCTGACTGGCTCTTTCCAAGCTCACTGGGCGATCTGGAGCTAATATCTAAGGATACTTTGACTTGTTCCTAGAAAGGAAGCCTCAAGAGGTGTGTTCCTGCCAATGTCACACTTAAGCTTAAGTTGCCAGGTGAGTTACATCCCGAGTCTCTGGGAAGGAAAAGAATACTTGGTTTAAAGCATTAAATGGTTAAATCATCAATACTCAATTCTTCTCAGTTAATTGCCAGAGAGATCTGCCCATAACCCCTTCCACCCCAAGAACAGCCAGTCGCACACCCTGTGGAATGGTTTGAAGGGGTCCCCCGGCACTCAGCAACCGCACCCCTTGCTCTGAAATCTGCCTTTCTCCAGCCCAGCTCAGCCGGGCCTCAGATTTGCACCCAGGAAGTGGGAGTTGGGCAGAGAGACGCCCACCTCCTGTGTTTGCTGCAGCTTGGTCAGGGACCACATGAGCAAAGGCATTAGACAAAGCCAGCCTGAAGCAGGGACAAAGCCCTCTCGAGAAAGGGCTGAGAAGATGTGGCTTCCACGAGGAACTACAGTGGCAGCAGCGCTCCTGAAAGATACCCCCACCCCACTCTGTGCTCTCAGATCCCACTCTCCACCCCCTGCCCTGCATCTTTCCAATAAAATTCTTTTGTATTGTTAATGTAACTTAAGATGTGTTTTTGTTACCTGTAACCAAAAGAGGCACAGAAAGGGTGGACAGAATATCCTGTGCAAACACAATGTGCTGGGAACTCCCACAGTGTTCTCGTACAGCGATCCACTTCATACAACCAATAACTATGTCCCCTTTCCTAGAAATATAGGCACCTGTCAATCTCTAGGTCACTCGTTTGGAGAGGATCTGCCCACTGATAATGACCAGCACTGAGTAAATATTGAGCAAAAGAAACAACAAAACAACTAAACCCCACCTGCAAAAGATCAAAGTTCTTAGAATACTGAGGTCAAAGTCAATGGCAGCCCATAAACACTCAGCTCCAGGGGGGAAGGGTCCCTGGCCCTTTCTGTGGTTTTCACCTCTTTCTGAGGTTTGCTCTCTGAGCCCTGCTGTTACAGCTCAAGGTTACCCTCGCTCCTCTTTAAAATTCCACCCTCTCTGATCTGTGTTTTCACCCAGCACAGCAGAGCCAGACTGAAACACGTGTAGCTTATTCTCCACTAAATGGCAGAAGCTCAGGTTTCCAGCTGAGGCAGTGCAGACGGAGCAGTCAGTGAAGACAAGCCCGGCTCTCCTGCCCTCAGGGCTGTGGCCACCTTCCTTTCGGATCCTGGCCTCTCCCTGAGCCCCGCAGCCAGAGGAGCTGTTGTGTTTTGAGACTGGAACTCCACAAACACAGAAACCGAGATGGAGGTCTCTGGCTGGGCTCCTAGGTGCCCCTGGGGGCAGCAGTCTGTGAAGGGCACACCTGGCTCCCCGCCCTCCTCAGTTTTTGAGCGAAGGCTGCTGACATCTGGGAACTTCCAAGGACTAAAATACCCTTCCAGGTGTGGCCTCTCACCTCCTCCCCATCTGAGCACTTCTCAGGTGACTCATTCAGGTCCTGCTCACCCACCTAGGGCAGGAAAACAGGCACCTGAGATTTCCCAGGTGTCTGCTGTTTGCCGGGCATGTGGGGGCAGGTGGGTGCTTCCCAGCGAGGCAGCACTGACCACACACTACCCGTGAGGAATCAGGTTAAGTAACATTCCCAAAGATGGACCCCTAACGAGCGGCCCGCGTCAGGGCTGCACCTCACACCTGCCGAACTCAAAAGCTCTTGTCTTTCATGACATCAAGGTCAGGTGAGTTCAGATATTTACGGTGTTGACTTGCAGGTGAAAGACCTGCAATGAGGAGACAGATACACATCATTTCAGCCAAGGTACAGGGAGTGCTAGGAGGAGGGGACAGCCTGAGGGCAGGAGAGTGAGGACTGAGCTGACCTGAAGGAGGAACAGGAACCAACAGATTAAGGAAGGAGGGAAGGGCGTCCCAGGCAAGTGGAACAGCCTGTGCAAAGCACCAAGGCAGTAACAGGCTGGGCTGGGCACTGTCCACACAAGAGGTCCCCTATGACAAGGGGGTGGCAGGAGAGGAGCAGAAGAGCACGTGGGACTCAGGCCTGAGGGCACCCTTGCTGGGGTCCGCAGTTCACTGGGCAGTCATGGGGAGCCCCAGGGACCGGGAGCCATGGGAGGCTTTACGCAGAGGAGTGATGTGGATGGGTTTCCATCTTATTTTGTGTCTCTGGGGCCTGTGGTTTTAAGAGCAGCAAGGTGAAGCAGGGGGCTGGTTTGGGGGCTAGGAAGACAGAGATCAGAGCAATCTGCCCAGAGAGGTGGTCTTCAGAGGCCCACCCACACAAAGCCACAGTACAACCACAGCTCACCATACCGTAGCCCAGACGTACAGTCATGACCTTTCTCAAGCACAACTGGGGGTCATCTCCCATAGGCAGGTGAAAGAACAAGTCGCAGATAAGGGATTGGGAGCCCCTGCCAGTGCTTCCCGGCCCCTCTCGAGTCAGCAGAAGCCAAGCTGGCTCCAGCACACCACCAGTTTGTGGCAACCCCAGGACTAACATCACGAAGTCCAACATGTTTTTAAATGACACCAACTTTTGACTCAATCCTACCTTGGACTAAAGGCCCCCCAAAATTGTGCCTTACAAAAACTACTAAGAATAACAACAACAACAAAAGAGGTTTGAGGCTAGTTCAGAACAAGAAAATGAAGAAGAAAAGGGAGAAAAATTAAATTTTAGGTCATTGTTACAAAATGCTGGTTATATCCTCTGACCTCTCTATTTTTCTTTCTAGCAATTTATCCATTTAATAGTTCAATAAATGCAAAACCTGCAATAAATGCAAATACCTGCAACACCAAAATAAAGAAGTAATGAGATCATAAGAATATTACAAGAAAACATGGGCAGTTCCCCCCCTAATATTTCAGGAGTATGGAAGCTCTAAATCTAACAAAACACAGAAACCATAAAGAAAAGATTAATTCATTTGACTCTCTCCAAACCAAAAGTTTCTGCATAACAAAAACACCATAAACAAAATCAAAAGGCAAACCAACTAGGAGAAAAGATTTACAAGACATCCAAAAAGGTTACTTTTCTTTATGTATAAAGTGTTCCTTAAATCAATAAGAAAGTAATGCTCTCCCAACATATACACAAACATAAAAGTAAAGGACATGAAGAGACAGTTCAAAGAAAAGGAAATACAAATAGCTCAAAAACTTTCAAAAAGATGTTTAACTTTCCTCATAATAAGAGAAGTACAAATCACAAGAACCAAATATAGTTTCTTACACATCTGACTAGCAAACATTTAAAAGTATGATAACCCCCTGGGTCAGGGAGGGTGTGGGGAACAGGACCACACACGTCATTAGTGGCAGTGTCTCTTTAGAGAGCACTCTGACAATGTCTACCAGAACGAAAACGCAGTCTATTCCCACTTCCAAGCATTTCTTGCACATGCGCAAATGTTCATGCATGCCAGGACCTCATTACACATCGTGTATATGATAGCAAAAGCTGGAAACAAACCCAATGCCTTTTCAGTAGGTGACTGGTTAATTATGGCCCAGTCAGACAATGGAATACTATGTGGACATTTAGAAAGAATGAGTATGCCTATGTACTGATGCACCATCTCCAGCATAAGTGAAACAGCAGCAAAGAACAGTGTATATAATATGCTACTGTTTCTGAAAGAAAATGCATAAATGAAAATAGAATATTTCTGAAAAGATAAATAAGAAACTGGTAACCATGGTTGTTTCTGAAGAGAGAAATGGAACAGAGACAGCAGTATACTTTTGCTGTATGCTTTCTGCACCATATACATGCATTACCTACTACAGGCAATTCTTAGAAGTAGATATGCATAAAGATGTTCACTGTTGTGTTGTATATACTAGACAAAAGCTACCACTGGGGTGACTTCATGGTAGTCAATTCAGTATTAGGAAAAGAATTTAAGAAATTTTAGTAAATCAGGCCAGGCGCGGTGGCTCACGCCTGTAATCCTAGCTCTGGGAGGCCAAGGCGGGTGGATCGCTCGAGGTCAGGAGTTCGAGACCAGCCTGAGCAAGAGTGAGACCCCGTTTCTACCAAAAATAGAAAGAAATTGTCTGGCCAACTAAAAATATATATACAAAAAAAATTAGCCGGGCATGGTGGCTCATGCCTGTAGTCCCAGCTACTCGGGAGGCTGAGGCAGTAGGATCGCTTAAGCCCAGGAGTCTGAGGTTGCTGTGAGCTAGGCTGATGCCACGGCACTCACTCTAGCCCGGGCAACAAAGTGAGACTCTGTCTCAAAAAAAAAAAAAAAAGAAATTTTAGTAAATCAGCAAGAATATCATACATTTAAAATGTTTCTGAAGACTTGGACAAATGCTTTTGATGTGGTGTCAAGAAAAAATATTAGATTTAATTAAATGAACACTTTGGAACTGTAAAAATATGTACATGTGTAGAACATTTTAAAAGTGAAAACTGGCCAGGGGCAATGGATCATGCCTGTAGTCCCAGTACTTTGGGAGGCCAAGGTGGGAGGATTGTTGAGGCCAGAAGTTTGAGAACAGACTGGACAACATATCAAGACCCTTTTCTTGCCAAAAAACAAAAAAAATAACTGGGCATGGTGGGTTGGGCCTGTAGTTCTAGCTACTTGGGAGGTTGAGGCAGGAGGACAGCTTGAGCCCGAGTTCGAGGTTATACTGAGCTATGATGACACCACTGCACTCTAACCTGGGTGACAGAGTGAGACCCTGTCTCTAAAAAAATAAAAAAAAAAAAAACAGGGGAAAGCTAGTTCTTAGGCTAGGATCATAGAACTGTGGGCTATTTTTTAAAGTACAACTAGTGTAATTATTTTTAGTCTTAATTAAATTATACTGGAGTCACTTTAAATAACTTCTAGTCTTTGGCCCTAGAAAAAGCATACAAATTACTTCCCAGGATATTTAAATAATTTTCAGGATACAGTTCAGAAATCTTTGTGAATTCATGAGAATGGAAGAAATAGTATCAGAAGATTGGAGATGGCCAAACATCCTAAACTTCAAACACAGAAAAAATATGGGGCTTGGAAAGTTTGGCTGCATTGATTATTGGCAAAACTCTAGTGATTATTCAGGAGAGTGGTGAGCGTTAGAAACCAACAAGGATGCACTCCGAACAATGCAGGGTAAACTATGCAAATTATTTTTAAGTCTGCGGAGTTGGGGTTTTTTTAACCTTGACTAAAATCTCAAACGTATCTGAGGATCTGGGCTGCACAGGAGATGCTGTGGAAGACAGAAGCCAGGTGAGCAGGCGCCACACCTGCTCCTTCTCATCGCCCTGCAACCTGCTCTCTATCGGACTCTGATGGAATCTGTTTGATTTTTCTTTTCAGGAAGACACTGACAATACCTTTCAACAGAGCTGCGAGATAAATTACAAAGCTACAAAACTCAACATAAAGTAGAATACGGATGGTCTCTGACCTACAGTGGTTTAACTTAACAATTTTTCCACTTTACGATGGTGTGGAAGTATACCTTGAGTATCCATACAACCATTTTGTTTTTCACTGTCGGTACAGTGTTCAGTAAATTGCACGAGATATTCAACACACTGTCATAAAATAGGCTTTATGTTAGATGATTATGCCCAACTGTAGGCTAATGTAAGTACTCTGAGCATGTTTACGGTACTAGGCTATGCTATGATGTTCAGCAGGTTAGGCATATTAAATGCATTTTTTACTTATAATATTTTCAATTTATAATGGGTTTATCTGGACATAACCCAATCATAAGTTGAGGAGAATTAGTACCTGGTTCCTGTGCAGAAAACCTAGCCCACACCTAGCAAAAAGTGTGTTCGCTAATTTAATATCCATGATATCGATTGGTGTTAAGACTGGCCTTGGGTTATTATTCTTAATCAAAAGAAATAATATATGCGGAAATGTTCTGAAAAACACAAAGGGCTGCACAAGAGAAAGGTAGTGTTATTGTTATAATTTTGAAGGCATTGCAGATTCTGTGATGCAAATTCTGGTATGGATAACAAATGCCAAGGACCAAGGCAAAAAATAAAAACAAAAAGGATCCTGACGAGAAAAATATAAAAACTCAAAAACTATTTAGATGAAACCTCTGTTGCATGCCACACTACACGAGCTTAAAGATCAAGAAAGTCCTGACTTACTATGATCCCATGAAGATGATGTGGTGGGTTTGATGACTGTGGTCTGGAGACAGAAGTAAGCCATGTCTACTACAAGTCTTAAGGCATCAACTGTAGGCTCCAGTAGGGGAAGGACAGTATCCACCTGCCTCCTCTTTGGGTGAGAACACACAGGGGCTGAGGAGTTGCGTTCTGGGTGTCATGCTTGAGAGACACACAAGCCAAGCACAGTAATTAGTATAGCAAAGTTTGGCACATATGGAAGAGCTGAAGTACCGTAAATTTTTCAGCCAGGAAAGAAACTTATTGAAAATGCATAAATGAATAAAAACAATCATTCTGAGAAGCAAGCTGTACAAACAGGCATGAGATAACCTGAGTTTTCTTCACCAAAAAAGTGTGTCTCTCTGCAAGGCAGAGTAACTATAGGGTAAGTGGGCTGTCTGGCTAACAGAGCACTCACCATCCGCGCAAGTGTTCCAACTGAGGATGGTGACTGCGTGTCACAGACATTCAGGAGGGGAAAGAGGCTTGTCAGCACCAAGACCCTTTTAACTGTGATAACCTGGGCTTCTAACTGGCTTGGCAGTTTCTCGGGTGTAGGCAGGTGCTAGGACAGCAGCAGCTAAATGAGAAGAGGCCAAGAACTGTGCTTAGCAGCTCTTCTGTCTCCCCCTCCCGACCTAGCACCCAGGGACAGAACAGGGCACAGACTGTAGGGGCAACACATGCTAAAGGATACATGCTGAACTATTAAGACACTGTGTGAGGCTTGTTTGCCAGCGGAAGATTGTGGTATGGAGCAGGGAAGAGGGTACAAGAAGCAACTTCTCAGACCCTGAACTTTGATCCACAGTCAGAAGGTGAAATCTTCTTCCACTTCTGCTTCTACTTGGGGACAAAGCTGACAAGCATGTGACCCCTAGAACTCCTGTGCTCATCATAGTATACACTCCACATTTGTACATCTGATACAGTATCCAACGTACACAGCCGGCATAGGAAAAAGTCTGCCTTCAAACCCAAATGTGCCAAAATGTGCTTGAAAAGCTCTTTAAAGCATTTGTTATATGCTTAAAACACAGAGAACACTGTGGAAGGCACTCCTTTATTTAGATCTTTTTTGTCTGTGAAAATCAGTATGTCCCTTCTAGTCTTTATTGTTTAAAAAAATGTGTCTCTAATTATTGTTTAAAAAAATGTGTCTCTAATTATTGTTCCCTCTCAGTCTCGCCAGGTAACTGCAACATGTCATCAAGTACCGCCAAAAACATGCCACACACATTAGTGCTGTCTGCGCCCCTTTTGAGTGCTAATTTAGAAAAACTATCCCGCTCTCCAATATGCCTCCTTGGTCTCTTTTCAAGAACTATTTTTGTTCTCTCCTCCCACCATGCATGGGAGAGTGTGAATAGCCGTTTCCTGGGTCCCCACCGCTAAGGTAATGAAGGATAGTCTACCCCACCTCCTAACTTTCAAGTTCACCTCCCCTTTCACTGCAGGACAGACCACTCTTTACACACGCTCACTTTGATCCATTCTTCTTCCTCTGCTCTAGAATGGCGCTTAGCACACTTGCAAATATTGCCAAATCCTCAGTCTGCCAGACACGCATAGTGATTTAAATAGTCATTGTTCTTAGTTTTTCTGTGCTGCTAAACCAAAAAGAAATAGTGCCCTCCATGAATGGAGAACAGTCACAGAAGCACATTTGGAAAAGAAAGGCCTTCTGGGGTGGGGGAGTCAAAGTGAGCCAAGCTATAAGGATCCTCCCTATTACCTTGTAGCTAAACCAGACAGTTCCCACAGGACAGAGCATTTCTGGCCAGGTTGGTGCAAAATTAAAACAATGGTTATGATGATGTAAGAGTTTCATCTTACACATTCATGAGCTACAACTGTTTATCAACACATATTTAGGGGGTGGGAATACATACACATTGACTATTATAAACTATGAATTTCATTCTCACATTTAGACAAAGCATTTAAAACTCTGCCCAGAATTGTCCAGAAAATGGGGGACAGGGGCAGTCTACATTTACTTTGAAATGTGAATTACTTAAAACACAGAAGAGGCAAAAACAAATTGCTTGACGAGCTGGCATATGATATCTCTTGTATGTTAAGAAAGTCATAAAATTATAGCTGTGCCTGCAGCCTCAAGGCCACATGTGGCCCTCCAGATGCAAAGGACTTGTTAAAAGGATTTGTTCTATAAAATTTGGATTCGGTCAAAAGGCCGCACTCAAGGATCCAGAAGGCCACATGTGCCCCACCCCTGGTGGGGCACTGACTGTCCACTGTTGCCCATTCTCTGTGTTTAGGCCTCCACACATCTCTCACAAAACACTCCTGGCACGTTTCACATAGTGCAATGCCTCTGGTAGGGGAGCCACCTGCACTCAGAGGACAAAAGTGATGTCCAGCTAAAGCTACTCAGAGCAACTGCTGTGCAAGAGCAGTGGTGGCCCCGGAATATTCTCAGTGTCCTTCCTATACTCCAGTGATGTTTACTAAAGTCCTTAGAAAACATTGGAGGGAACACTGGGGTGACAAAGTCTAAAGTCAAATATCTTTACAGAGAACTGAGCACTGGGAAGGGGGGCATATTTTCAAAAGCTCTTTGCTTCTCTGGCTATCATTTCAGTTCTTTAGTCCAAACCGAGCGCAGGGCAGGGTGTCTGAGATCTGCCAGAAAGAGGACGATCTCGGAATAGGACGCTATTTTCATGGATAGCTATTTCTTTGTGGGAGACACAGAGACAACTAACCAGGCAGGAGGACAGCGCCCGGTCTTGGCTCCAGCTGGCAGACCTTGCAGGAGGCGAGTCCTCCAGAGCCGGCTGGGGACAGACAGGTCAGCGGCCTCACCCGGGCAGGTGGGGGAGAGTTGTCGAGTCTTTGGGGGGGGGGCGCTCTTCCCATAGGTGTACCAGGACAGGAGTTTGGCTGCAAACTAGGAAAGGCTACGGTGTTCCCGGAGAGCGGGGATGTAGTGTCACTGCAGAAGGCGGCAAAAAACCCTTGTTTCACACCTAAGTAAACGCACCTTGTTTGGGGGATGAAGAAAATTAAGCCCATGCGGGATGCATGTGCACACAGATTACTACCACTTTGGGGACTTCAGGTCCCCCACCCGCTCAGGCTAGGACGTCGGTCTGCATGGAGGGGGACGGAGGGAAGGGTGGAGGCGGTCGGGGTGGGGTGCGGGAGCTCGCGAGAAGGACACGGGGCCGGGGCGGTCGCGGCCCTTACCTTGCTGACCACGTTCTGGACAAGGCCGGTGCGGATGCCATAGTCCCATGCGTGGCAGTCGCAGTTGGAGGCGTTGTCCCCCTTGTCGGGAGGGGATGGCAGGGGTGGCGTGTCGCCCCCGTCGGCGCCACTGCTGTTGCTTCGGTTGCCCGGGGCCCCCCAGGCTGCAGTGGAGAAGGGGGTGGTCGGGGGGCTGGTCCCGTTGCCCACGTCGCCCCACCTGCCGGTGGCGGTGACTCCAGCCAGCTCGGCGCCTTTGCCGGCCCCGCGGCACCAGAAGTTGGGCTGGTCCAGGAGGAACGAGTCCGAGAACTGGCTGAAGCCGATGAACAGCGCCGGGATCCAGGTGAGCAGCACGAGGGTCTTCTGGTAGCCCCCGCCCAGGCCCCCGAGGAAAGGCAGCACCGACCCGTCGTAGTCCAGCAACAAGAGGCTCGGGGCCGCCGCCACGGAGCAGCAGCTCGAGTGCGGGCCGCCGCCGGGATGCAGTGGGGGCAGCGGCTGGATCTCCGCGCCGCCGCCTGAGCCAGCGCGTCCGCCGAGGGGCGCCGAGGCCGCCGCGTCCCCGGGCGGCAGGGAGCCGTTCTCCTCGGCCGGGGCCGGCTGCCGCCCGGGCCCGCCGCCCGCCGCCTCGCGCCGCCGGTCTATCGCCATGGCCCGGGCCCGCGGCGCCCGCAGAGGCGCATAGAGCGCGGCGGAGGCTCCGCGGGCGCCCGGGGCAGAGCGTGGCGGGCCGGGCGCCCGCTGCCGCCGCCGCCGAGGAGGGCCCGCGGCCGCAGAGAGAGCGCTCGGGGTCCCGGCGCGTCAGGCCGCCCCCATCTCACCCGCCGGACCCCGCGCCCCGGGCGCTGCGGCCCCGCTCGGGCGCCGGGCAGAGGCCGGCCGGGCCCTCAGCTGCCGCGGCTCATCGGCTCCGCGGCCCGGACGCCGGCGGCCAAGCCCGCCGCTCTCCTCTGCTCCGCGCCAGCCGCGAGTGGCGGAGGAGCGGGCGCCGCGCCCGGCCCGCGCCCTTGCCGGCGGCTCGGGGCCCTGCGGTGGCGGTGCCGGCGGTGCGGGTGCCGCGGGCAGCGGCCGCTGCTCCCGCGGTGCCCGGGATGTATTTATCGGACTTCGGGCGCCTTCCGGAAACCGCGAGCTCGGCACCCAGCCTGCCGAGCCGGCCGCGCTCTCAGGCTCCTGGAGCCTCCCTCCTCCTCCTCCTCCTCCTCCTCCTCCCTGCCCCCCGGCCCGCCCCCTCTCCCCCCCCCGCCGAGGTGGAGGTAACCGCGGCACCTGCTGCGCTCGGCTCCTGCGCGCGAGCGCCCCCTCCAGCCCGGACGTGCCGCGGCCGCCTGGGATCTACGGGAGGAGGGCGGGGGAAACGGGACACCCGGGGCCCGCCTGGCCGGAGGAGCCCCAGCCGGTCCCGGCTCCTCGCCGGGCGGGGCGAGGGAGGAGGAGGCGCGCGGAGCAGGGGGCGCGGGTCAGCGGGGGTTCCCGGGGGAGTGGGCGCGCGCTGGGAGCGTGCGGACAGGGTGGTCCTCGAAGCTCGGCTCCCGCAGCAGCGCAGGCCCCCACCCAACCCGCGTATGTCGGGTCTCCGTGACCTCTGTCGCTTTAGAGGTGTCCAGCCGCCCAGCTGCCCGCACCCCACTCCCAGTCCCGAGCCCGAGGGTCTCCGGCCTTCGGGAACAACCCTCTGCCCTATTTCGAGGCTCAGATAAGGTTGTGTCGGCGGAGCGGGGTCAAGGAGGCGCATTTGCCAATTTTAGGGCTCCAGTCTCCCGCAGCGTCAGGTCACCCGAGACGGACTGCAGCGCCCACTCCCAGATCGCCATTTCCTCCCCCACTCCGAACTGAATGCTTTATAAGCACAATACCAGAAGGATATATCCCCAACACAAGTTATATATACACAGTATAAACGTGATGGCATTCCCCTTCCCCTCCCCAAGATCTTGAATTCACGTTTGGTACGCCTTGTGCACAGGCGCACACATCTACACTCTCGCACAAGAAGACAAACCTCTCCCTCCTCTCCCCTGCTCCAATGCCAGCCGTGCCCAGCCAGCGCTATATAAATAACACCAGCCCTGCGGCAAACGGCTGCATTAGCATATTTCCTCCTGCACCCAGCGCCGGGCCCCAGTGAGAATTACGCCGCACCCTTCACCCCAGCGTCCGTACAGGCTGGAGAGATTTCATATTCTGAGAAGTTTATTAATGGAAGTCTTAAATGGAGCAATCCATTTCTAGTCTTATTTGGGGCAAAAAAGAAATGTGAAAGAAATGCTTTTGCTTTCCAAAAGAATATACTCTAAGCTACATATACTGAGTGTATTCTTTTGCATTTCAATTATTTGCTCAGCTAACCGCTGTATAATTTAGTGGAATAAATTTTTAACCTGCAGTTCAATGTTATGGGCAACATGTGCTTACTGCATAAAACGCTGGCACATGCAAGACAACTGTTTCTGAAGGCTACCAGTGGGTCAGGCGCTGGGGGACAGGAGAGGTTGTAGACTTTCCTGCTCCCTGAGAAGGGCAGATTAGATAACAATGGGCGGAAGGGGCCCAAAAGGGCTGTAAAAAAACAACAAACCTCTGAGAAATGGGCTCAAAACCTGCACATATTTAAAGAGCTTTTGGGGGTGATCTTGCACATTGTGTATGAGCTAATGATTTTTTCCAACTTCACAGTATTTATTAGCTAAACTTTTCCTTCCTTCTTCTCCCCTCATTTGAAGAGATAATACATGTTAAATGCTGACCCAAGGCCTAAGGTAGAGTAAGTGTTCGATGAATGTTAGCCATTTATTATTATCCCTACTCTGGCTGTTTTATACAATCTGCATTTCTCCTTCTGAATTTAAATAAAACTTTACAGATTTCATTTATTTCGTCTACAGCGGCTGACTTTTCTAAAGGAGGTCTGCTTTGTGTTTAGCTGTGCCTTGTTTGCCCATGGTCACAAGGACCCATTCATTTTCTTATTTAAGAGAGAGAGAGAGACTGGATCTATGTTGCCCAGGCTTGTCTCAAACTCCCAGCTTCAAAAGATCCTCCCAACTCAGCCTCCAAGGTAGCTGGGATTACAGGAATGAGTCACCAGCTGGCTCATGTAACTCACTGGAAAAACAAGCATTGCCATTGACCTTAATGGCCATTCCAATCAGAATAACAATCATAGTGAACTTTTCACAATTAGCTTTCAAATTCACACTCTCACTCAATCCTCACATTCAATGCCCCAAGAGGTGGGCTTTCTAGACTAAGCAGTAAGGATTAGGTGACTGAGTACCAGATCAAAGAGTTGGCCCCCAGCAGAGCCACACAGCTGGTTTTGAACCCAGATATTCTGACTGGAAATTTCAGGGTTCCTCCATTTCATCATACAGGAGCTGATTACAAAACCATAGGAAAGAGTTTAAAAAGATATTTGTTAATGTGCATTTTTAGGTGGGAGAAGCCCTGGCCTCGGGAAAGGAGCTTCATTGTGAAGATGTTATAAATCTTTGTTCCCAAAATATAATTAAAAATCCTCAAATGGTATATTCTCAGAATTTGGGGACACACTGGAAAATGGTACCGTCTAAAACTGAAGCTAAAAGGAATCGACATAAAATGTTTGGAATTAACCATCGGCAGCACTGACCCAGCATTGTAATTAAGTTGTTGATTAGATTAGCAGTTTCTCTAAATCCCTCTTGGATTGACATTTGCACCAAATCTAGTCAAGAAGATCCAAATGTAACTAATTTAAAATAAACTGGCTTCAGTTTCTTAAAACATACCACGAGTGACCTTATAACAGGAACAAAAGGAGTAAAGAGGCAGAATTTGACACTCTGACAGCCTCTGGGGTGAGATTTTAGGTCCACCAGCTAGTATAGGGAAGCCAACCAGACACCTGCTATCAAATAACCCTTTCTAACTTTCTGTGTGGTAGTTATCATTACCTGCTATTTTCTTGTTTATTTATTTACTACCTCACACCTCTATAATGTAAGCACCTGAGTACCTTGTACTCAGCTGCATCCGTGGGGCCAAAACAGTAGCTGGCACATGCAAGATACTCATTACCTATTTGCTGAATAAATAATGTACAAAGTTATCACTTGACAATACTATCTATTAAGATCATACAACTCTGTTTACTTTGATTCTTAAGTCACCAAGCAACTTTTTTATATTTATTTAATCTCTCAGATATAATGCTCAGATCAGCCAACATGAGAATTCAAATGAATTTGGTAACTATGTTTTTTATTGTAAGCTATTGTGGTTACTGGATTAGCTCCCAAAATGAACTTCTTCTGGGTAGCATTGTCTTGCAGATGGTGGCTTGTAGGCCAAATGCAGCTCACAGACCATAGGCAATGTTTTCAGAAAAATAACTGCTAACATTTCAAAATTGGGAGATAGAGCATTTAGGAGGAAAAATGTGTTTTGGGTTTCTCTTAACATTGCAGAAGTCCTGGTCCTTTTGTGTCCCCATGTTTGTGGGCCATATTTTCTTGGAATGCAACAAATGGGTAGGTGCTCTCCACCTTGCCTGCATCCCTGCCTGGTACACACTGCTCATGAATGTTATTTGGCCCTTGAAAGCATCTGAGTTTGTGACCCTAAATTTATGTTGGCATTCTGGATTCACTGGTCTCTATCAATAAGCTGAGTCATTCTCTTTTCCTTTAAAAGCATGTTAAATAATGTACCAGTTTATAATTTCCTAAAATTAAGAAAGTAAAGAAATGAAAGTCATAACCTAATCACCAATACTCTAGAACAATTTTATTTCCTTGGAGATAACAGTAGAAAAAAATTTTAGCTTACCTCTAAAGTTGATGGAAACCTGATTTTAAATCCTCCACAATCCTGTAAAAGTTAATTCTAAGGAATTGGTGTCAGGGTTGATTAACTTTAAATGTATAAGTCATACAAAATGGATTTCACATGGGTTTTACTTGTATATTCATGTTCTTTACACTTGAATTATAGATATATCACATTTGGAATATCACGTGTCTTTCTTTTTGCTTACTGCAGCCTGATTTCTTCTATTCATATAATTCTTTGAAAAGTAGGTTACCTTGATTTTTGGAGGGTGGGAGAAAGTGATTGAAATTACTTCCAACTCTAGTTGTGTATACTTGAATATTATTTTATATCACCCTTTGACTTTTGGAATGTCAACTCTGACTCTTTAACAAGGAATTTGACATTTACAAAACCTATCATAAATGAAAATGAAAAAGCTACTTTTGTTTAGTGGCAGAAATAATAGAAACATCACATAGTCTATCTGAAGGAAAGCTCAAGGTAATTTGCTTGAGAAAAACTACCTAGTTTTTCTAAAAAAACTATCCAGTACAAGCTAAATTCATCCTTTCTGATCAAAAGGCCAAGTGAAAATAGCTGAAGATAAGACTTCCATGCAAAAAGCTACTCCATTGTAAATGTGATTGATAGGGCCCAGTCACTTTCAAAGTTTGGTCAAAATTTAATTTTGAACTCTTTTACTGAATTAAAAACAATTGATAAAACAAATTGATCTAGAACTGGATGTTGGCTTTTGTTGGCTAAAATATCACAAATGTCACTTTTGCCTTATTGTACTTAAGGATGATCTTTGTGACACACAAACATAAGAAAAAAGGACACAATGCCAAGACTTAAAAGTGAACATCATGTGTTTCATCCCAGCATGGAAATAGCCTCTTCTGTTTGATGAGAATCATCCTAAAATTTGCACAGGAAATTTAGGTTTCAAGTATGGACACTGGGCTTTGGCAATGGGTGTGAAATCTCCAGGGTGTCATCAGCAAAAGGGTTTGTAGGGAGAACAATTAAGAAACAAGGGTTTAGAGGCAAGAACTTTCACTTCCTAAGACAGATAAAATCATGCTCTTTAAATAGCCCCTTTCCTGCTAATTCTAAGCTGGATGAAGGAAAACTCACAGCTGAATGGTCTGAGTCTTCTCTTAGCCAAATCTAAAGCCATTAAACGGATTTCCTTCAATGACTAGAAGGTAGAGGGTGCCGGGAGGAATGAATACTCCTAAAAGAGCTAGATCATTAGATCCAGCATACACTTTCTGAGGCAAGATGCTTTGACCAGGACTCTTTTTAGACAATTTTTTTCTTTAATAAGGTTAGTTTGAATTTATGACTATTAGTCCTAAAGGACTTTTCATATTTTAAAAAGTTGGCGGTGTATGTATATTTTCAGTCTACATTGTGGGCCATCTCAGAGGGCTTTGAATTAAGATTTATAGTTTCTATAACAAAAAATATAAACATATGGATAAAGTCACTAAACCTTTTTTTCTAAGTTAACAGTATTTTAAGTTTTTGAATTTTGAACTTTGTGGAAAATATTTTTTCTATTTATAAGGTGATTTAACACCCTAATGTCAAGGAGCACACCTCGCACACAGATAGCAGTTTCTAATACCATCCTCCAGTGAAAGGAAGCGGGGCTCCTTGGAGAAATGGCTGGGGCAGGAAGCACGCAAGATGATCCTGGCATGTGTAGTGCCAGAGAGGAAGTGCTGAACACTCCCCCGCCGCGCACACACAGTTGTAGGAGTGTGTCAAAGGGACATGGGAGCCAACTGGAAGAGCTCCCAGAGGCCAAAGCTGGAACAATTTGCGCTATAAAATAAAGTGCTATTGAATAACAAACCAAAGTATAAAATAACTGTGTCCGTACTGATAAACATAAATGATTGAATAAACACATGGGTAAGAAGAGACAAATCTTCCATGCATAAGGATTTCAAATAAATTATGTAGCTACTTGGCTCTCGAGGAGGTAGAGCATAACTTCCCACCTCTACAGTGTGGGCTGCACACAATGACTTCCTTCGAAAGAGCAGAGTATGGAAAGGGAGGAAAAAAAAAAAAAACCCACTGAGGCTTAGTGGAAAAACCTGGTCATCATTCCCTCAGCCAGGTGATCAAGGTTAAGAGCAGCAGTGGTCTGTACCCTTGATGAGATGTGATGAAAATGGCACTTTACCTCTGTGATCTTTCTCCTCCAACCTCATAACCTGGTCTGATTATGAGAAACACATCAGACAAATCCCATCTGAGGAACATTCCATGAAATACCTGAGCAGTACTCAGAACTGTCCAGGTGATCAAAAACAAGGGAAGTCTGAGCCCTTTTCACAGCCAAGAGGAGCCTAAGGAGACAGAAGGACTAAATGTGATGTGTGTCCTGGATGGGAGACTGCGGCAGGAAAAGGGCATTTAGATAGAAACTAAAAAAATCTGAGTAGAGATGGACCTCAGTGAACAACGATGTATAAATATTGGTTTATTAATTTTAATAAATGTATCAGGCTAATGTAAGATGTTAATAATAAGGAAAACTGGGTGTGAGGTATATTGCAACTCTCTGTTAGTATCTTTATAATTCTTTTTATAAGTCTAAAACTACTCTAAAATAAAAGGTTTACTTTTTAAATGTGACTTAACACTCTTTCAAACATTAATATTTCATTTTTGGCTCTAAATCAGTAATTTCTCTCTGTGTAGATTTTTAACTCTATAAGAACATTTTTAATCAAGTAAAGACTTAATGGTTTGGAACCCAAAATTGATGGGGGAGCAGAAAAAATATAAATAATTGAAAAATAAATTTTAATAAAATCTTGCTATAGTAACTGATTTTAAAAAATACTCCAAAGGTTAAAAGGCACCAATGTCAGCAAAATTCCGGACTGTGAACCAGGCTGTGGTCTAAGAGGCCAGCAAGGCCAGGCGGGCCCTGAGCTCTATCTCCAGGACACGGTGACTGTAACATTGTTAAAATCCTGCAGTTCCGTTTGTGTTTACGTGTCTGCAGCCCATCTCCTTTTCATCATCAACCTGGAAATGCATTTAAACCGAGTTTTACTTTCATTTCTTGGGACTTGTTCTCCTGCCTTGTTAACTCCCATAATGGGTCCGTTTCTTTAAAGTTAACACAGAACCTTTAGGGAGCTGCAACATATGTGTGTCTGGAATAAGCAGCTGCCTTCAGGTAAGGTGACCACGCAGGCTGCAGCCTCAGGTGAATGGTCTTTGACAGGGTCTTTTTATCAGCCAAAAAATGCTGGGAATGTAAATCTAAGGCCATTCAAAGAAAATTCCATTTTCTAGTATGTGTCCCTAAAGGACAGGGCCCCTGATTTATCTTTCTCCTTAGCTCTGCTGCTGGGCACAGGGCCTGGCACTCAATAAATATTTGCTGAATGGATGAACAAAGGAAGAATGGGAATGCTGTATGGGATTTTGCCGGGGGGAGAAGATGAACAGTATATTCCCAGCTGAAAAACAGCAGGAATGAAAACGCGAAGGAAGGAGTGAGAAGTGATGTTTGGAAAAGGGTAAAGGATCTTTGTGGGCGGTCAGTGTGTGGCATTTCCATAGTATGATTTGTAGTATTTATAGAGTAAGAGTGGATGATGCTATTTTAAGTATAAACATTATGAGTTTTATAAGGAAGTTAAGAAAACCCTAGGCAAAAACCTCACTTAAAAAAAAAAAAACCTTTATTGAGGTGTAGTTTATATATACACATCTTAAATGGACAGTTTGATGTTGTAGACATTTGTGAAGCCATCTCCTGAATCAAGAAACAAAAGATTTCACTCACCCTAAAAAAGATATGTTGTGCCTCTTTGCAACCAATCCTGACCCCACACACCACGCTAGGCAACCACAGGTCTGCTTTCTCTCACTACAGATTAGTTTTTCCTGTTCTAGAACTTTGAATAAATGGTGCTAGGCAGCTCATACTGTCTTGTGTCTGGCTTCTTTCCCTAGCGTGACACTGTGAGGTTTGCCCGGGCTGTCACTGTGTCAACATTTCACTCCTCAGCCCTGAGTAGTGTTCTGCTTTATGCATATGCCACAACTTAACCATTTTCCTGTTAATGGGCATTTTGGTTACTTCCATCTCGGAGCTACTAAGAATCTTCATATAGAGTTCTTTGTGTAGACATATGTTTTCATTTCTCTTGGGTAAATACCTAGGAGTAGAATTTGGGGGTTGTATGGTCAGTCATATCTCACTTTTTGAAAATGATACCTTGTGGGTCTCCAATCCACAAAATTGTCCTATGGCTGCTATTAGAACAAAGAACACAGGCTAGATAGGGCACTGTCTAAGCTGGCTCAGAACAGTTCACATTCTTATGAAATTAGAATAATGCTCGTATTCTCTGAGGACACAAGTGACAATGGGGAGATGGCACAGTATACTTGTGAGTCTGAAGCTAAAGGGAATACTTGTGTCTGAAAGTTAACTAATTTTAGACAACATAGGTTGGTTCTTATACTTGCTTACATAGTAAGGAATCTATAGGAAATTACCCATATTGTGAGTGCATTAGTGTTTTTTTCCACATGCAAATCATGGAAAACTGAAGGCTAACTGGCTTACGCAAAAAAAAATAATGGACTTGATTAGCCCATGTAACCCAAAGGAATAAGATTTTCCATTTACATGGCCCAGCATTATGTGACTGGGATGCAGGAGCTTCCGAGCCCTCCTGACCACAGTGACTGTAGGGCTGAAGTCAGAGCTTTGCCCATGTTCCCTTAGGGCTGTCGTAACTATTTTTGTTTGTGGTCTGGGGACTGGAGAAGAAGGCCAGCTTCTGGGTCTTTTAGTTCCATCAGCCCCCAACTTTAGCCTTTTCTTCAAAGCATTGCTCTTTTATTACTAGAGCTGATTTGCCAAGACAGCAGGAAGTGCCTGGGAGTTGCCTTCCCCCTTGATCTGGGACAGGTGAGCGTGGGGCAACAAAAGCCCCAACTTTGTGGCCTGCTTTCTTGCACATGAAACCGCATTTTGGGGTCTGCTTCGAGGGACCAAAGCCTACAGTGTCAAGCCCAAAGAAACACTTAGCAGGACCTAGTGCGAAAAGCAGAGCATCTAAAGTCAGACTGATTTGTTGCCCAGACCTCACAACTTTCCGATGTGCGACCCTGAACAAGTCACATTGTTTCTGCCTGCCTTGCTTTCCTCATCGTGAAATGGGAATCCTCACCACACCTGCCTTACTCCCCATCGCACAAGTCTGGGTGAGAAACAAATGAGATCATGCGGATAAAGGGGACTTGTAACTGTAAATGGTCATACAGATGTTCAGTATCATTGAGGTGCTATCAGAAGTGGTCACCTGGACCCCAACCACCCCAGCTGTCTATGTGGAGCTTATCCGATTCTTCAGCACCACAAACCTGGGGTCAGATTGCAACATCAATCAAACAGAGAAAAGAGGTTGCATCCCCAGTGGACATTTCATTCCATTAGCTCTGCTAAATAATTCTACGGTAAAGCAAGATAGACACAGAGCTTGAGTTTGCTGCCTGTGGTCAGACTTCCTGGTAGCAGATGTTTGCCAGCCCAGACCTCTGTGCATTGTCCCGAATGCCCTGTGATTGTCCTGTGTGTCCTCTGTGCATTGTCCTGAAACCCCCTGTGGCCCCACCTTGCCCAGGGGCGGGAGATCCAGCCCTCCATGTTGTCCACTAGGCTAAACAGCATCACGGGTGGAGGATTGCCACCCCCTGGGCAGTGTTGTGTCCACTCCCCCAGAGCCCCTATGACAACAGCCCCTGTTCTTATCCACTGGGCAGCTCTAAGGCTAGGTCCGGGCCCCGCCTCCACCTGCTGCCCTGTCTTGCTGCAGACATGTAGCTCTGCATCTTGGACAGAACCAGAAACGTGACACATTCCTAATAGCCTTAATAATACTCACAACTACGGTTTTCTGGGTGCTTCAGCACCTTTCCATATACATCATCTCACTTAAAGTACCCTGCACACCTACGAGGGAAGTATCATTGCACCATTTTGGAGATGAGGACACCAAGCTTAAAAGACGTTAAGTAACTTGCCTGAGGTCACACGGTATCAGAACCAGGATTCCAAACAGAAACTCAGACTCAGCTCATGCCAGCGCTCAGGGGTTTCATCTCCAGCAGGACAGGGCTCGGCAAAGCAGGGAATCTCTGCCAGGCCTTCCTGATTGGGTTGGGTGGGTGTCGGTCTCCGACAGGGCACAGCCCCAGTCGGGTGGGTGGCTGCACGAATGGCTGTGGCCCCTTCCTCTTCCTGTCCTCTCAGCAGAGTCGGGACCCGCCTTTGCTTCTGGAACTGGTTTTCCTCTCTGCCCCAACACCAGTGACTCTGGGAAACCCCAAATTGCCTCCCTGCAGGAGAATGTCCTCTGCCATCTCCTTGAGCCAGTAGCCAGTAGGTCATCCACTGTGTCCTCCCTGGAGACATCTCTGAGCCTGTAAGCGCTCTGGAAATTGTTTACCTAGTCAGGAGGATCATTTCAGTGAACAAAACAGGCCCCTAGATGGTGAGGGCCTCTCATAAAGTTGCCTGACTCCCTTTTGGTTTGGGCTCATACATTCTCCTGATGCAAAGCCCCTTGAGTATAAAATTCTGTAACTTCCACTTTTGTCTTCATTGTGTGAGATGTTCCAAAAATCCTGCAGTTGGAAATAGAACTCACTAGAAGTTCAGGTAAGCTACTCTAGCCCCTCCCCTTCCATTTGACCCCAGCATTATTTGAGGCTTTCTAGGAGTTCATCCTCTGTCCCCGGAGCTAGTGTGGGAGTTGGAGGGGCCACGATAGCCCTGGGGATGCCCAGGGACCCTCTCTGCACAAGGACCCAATAAAGGACAATTCAGACTGTCTCGTGTGAGTCTTCTATGTTTTTGCCTTTTTTCTACCCCACCTAGTTCATTTAAAAGTGATCTTAATGTCTCACATCAGATGAGACTTTCATGTATGGAAATAGGTATTTTAAACAAGCAGGCCTGAACCTGTACAGACAAATTTCTCCTCTTCAACAGAGGACAATAGACTTAGGAGAAAGGTGCTGCTATTGTTCACACCCCTCCGGCTCTCTTTCCCTGGAGTTGCACTGGGAGTCTGCAGCACATTTCTTTTGAATATTCTCAATTGTGAAATTTTTTTTTATGCCCTTGACTTTAAAAAAAAGTGTCTAAAAGTCAATTGAAACCAAGTTTAGTGATTAAACCGAGAAATGCCATCTGGGGTTTAAAATGACCCGTGACTATAAAATGAGAAGGATTTCTTTTGTTGTTGTTCAAGGGGCTCTGATGGTAATTATTTTCTTCGGAGGCACATGAAGGCTGCTGGGGAGAGGAAGCCCGTCCTGTTGACAAGGCGGTGCAGAGCCGGCCTTGCTGTGAAAGCGCGAGCTGTCTCCTCTATGCAGCTTTAAAGCACTCTCCCTTTTTGATCTTCGCTGAGCGTTTATCCTTCGCATTTTCATTTAATGAGAGTAACAGCGTGTCCAGATCCCAATAGGAGTCGGTAAAGAGTTTAAATCATTCCTTGCGCATACGTCCCCTCCATAAACGAACATTTTACATTTGCTTTTGCTCTGCTAGGCCTACGAGCTCTCTAACGGTGGGAAGGTAAAAGGATCGGAAAACAAAGTCAAAACAGCATCCTGTTCTTGTGGGGTCTCTCTTCTCCACTTTTTATTCCCCACCCCCTCAAAGGAGCACAGGTGGGCTGGGTGCCCAGTTCCTGTTCCCGGCTCCTTAGATGTCAAGGTGTGACACCCTGCTGGTCCCTACTTTGGCAAGTTTCTGCACAGACACACCTTTATCAGTAGTTTGATAGTGCCCTTCAGTTGCCTCAGATTAAGGTGGTAATCGCTCTGCCACTTAAGGAAAATAATTTAGGAGGCTCCTCTTCTTCCTCCTATTACCAAGCCCTGCCCCACAGTCTCTTGACTCTGTCCCCAAGTCTCTGCTCTTCCCCTTCTACTCCTCACTCGCTTCTGAAGTGTCTGCAGCGGAATTCAGCCTGGCTGTTTGATGTTCTCTGTTGCTAAGAGAGGCCTGTTTAGCCTTAAGCCCAAGTGTGAACTCATGCTAATTAAGGCCTTTATGTAGCTTTGCAAATAGCCACTTGCACTTATGCCCAGAGCAAGGGCATAAGATGTTTGTTTCATCCAGTTTTAATAGCTACCTGAAGGTCCAGTGGTGCTTAGTCAAAACCTGTGAGGGAGGACGCACCTTGTTCAGGGCGGAGCTTGCTTGGGTATTTGCCCGCTCACACGACATTAACAATGGCCCCCTTTCTCAGACAGGAGAGTGTGGTTTTTGAGTGATAGCAAATAGTGAAGCTCCGTGTAGCATCTAGCCATCTGCTGTGAGCCCCTCATTTCCTGGGAGAGAAAACTAAGGCCCCAGGAAATGTCATCCTTTGACATAAATCCAGTAGTTCATTAGAGGCCAATCTAGGATGAGAGCGCAGTTCTGGTTCCTAGTCAATACCTGCTCCATCCTGCCTCCCTGGAAACCCAATTGGTGTAGAGCACCTTATGATCGGCAATGAAACTACTGACGCAATCAGCTGGGCATTTTCCCCTCTTGCACAGATGGTGGGTTTACATGGTCATTCTACAACTTCATCTCTCTGGAAACAAATAGCTTAAATGTATTAAAATGGCTTTTCCCTGAGTCCCCGGCCAAGAAATGTTAAGCTCTCTGAGGGCCCAGATGTGTATCTTTCATATCTCGCACCTAGTAAATGGTGCTAAGGAAGGCTTAGCATGGCAGGAAACAGGGTGGCCACCCACTGAGGGCTACATCCAGTCCCCTGTTAGTTAACCAACTAATTTATTAACCAGCCACAAGTTGAGGCAACTTCCGTCACTGGAAGCTAATTTTTCACTTCCATTATTGTGATGCCATTGGTTTATTTTGAAAACATCAGTATAATATTTAAATTAAAATCCAGGACGGGCGCGGTGGCTCATGCCTGTAATCCTAGCACTCTGGGAGGCCGAGGCGGGTGGATCGCTCGAGGTCAGGAGTTCAAGACCAGCCTCAGCAAGAGCGAGACCCTGTCTCTACTAAAAATAGAAAGAAATTATCTGGTCAACTAAAATATATATATAGAAAAAATTAGCTGGGCATGGTGGCGCATGCCTGTAGTCCCAGCTACTCGGGAGGCTGAGGCAGAAGGATTGCTGAAGCCCAGGAGTTTGAGGTTGCTGTGAGCTAGGCTGATGCCACGGCACTCACTCTAGCCCGGGAACATAGCGACACTCTGTCTCGAAAAAAAAAAAAAAAAAAAAAATCCAATATAAAAATGTGACTTACTCAAAATTCCTCTTTATCTCCAGTGAGTCCCGTAATTCTTCTGGTAAGGCTAGCCTCTCTTATGGGTACTGCCCTGCTTGGAATTTCTAAGCCTTTTCCAAAATTTCTACGTCTTTTTCAATCCACCTGTGACCTCAGCACCCAGCGTCTAGGAAGCGCGTACGCACGTTCCCCAGGGATCATTTCACGAACACCTGAGAGCTCCGCACAGGCAAGGCTGCACCAGCCAAGGCTCCCGGACCGGCACTAGTTCTGACACCTGACTTAGGTGCCGCTCGGGGCTGTGCTGGGGGTGGGCGCAGGGCTGAGGGAAGGAAGATGTTCCAGCAGACTCTTCTTTCTGGTGACATAATTAAAACGCTAGGCTAACAGAAAGTGAAAGAGCTTTGCAGAGTTAAAAACGGTGCAAATACTCATTGTTAGCATCATGGTGATTATCATATGCAGTGACTTGCGGTTCCAGTGACTGAGCGTGGAGGGGAGGAGGGGAAACGACCACTGCTCCAAGGTGACGTTCCTCCCTAAGGGATTGGTCGCTCACTGAAACAGTGTGGACAGTTGAAGTTCTTTTATTTTTAGGCAAATGAGTTTGGGGAAGTTTGACCTGATGATCAACCTAATGCAGCTATCCCCTCCCAGCCCTTGATTCCAGTGGATGTTAGTTGTTTATTGGTACTTGTTTATTAAGCTTAAACCATGTGCTAGTTGGATGGTGCTTGTAAATAGAATAAAATATTTCTGCTGCTTTTCTAACTGCTACCAAGGTGCTCTTTATGTATCTCAAGAAAAGCAAAAAAAAAAGAAGAGGCCATTCGATAAAATCCTGTTTGGTCCAAGTGACTTAGGATGGGGCTGGCTGCTCACTCAGGCCGTGCCCTCCTCCACGATCTCCTCTGACCGGTAAGTGTGGATTCTAGAGGTAACTGCCTGTCTTCTACACCCATAGGTGGAAACTGTGGGGCTAACTGAAAAGAGAACACCTTAGACTGTGAGTCAATGATGGTAAGAGTTTTTAAGATAGTCTTGATTGTTGGAATTGTTTTCACAGCAAGAAGAATGAAGTTGCCATCAAAGGTGTCATGTGGTGGGACCATCCACTAACACATCTCTGTTCATACGACACGGTAACAAAACTCTAGAACAATGTAAGGCAAAGGTATCAGACATGGCCTTGTTGACTTCAGTGCAAACACTCTTTGCTCGGCGTTTGTGGATACCCAAATTATGTACCACTAATTAGGTGCATTAGTCCGGGGAGAAGGTCCACATCTTCCATTCGGCTTTCAAATGGGGCCAAGAGTCCTTGAAGACTAAGAGTTCCTGAAGTAGAGGATTTTTTACATAAATTTACTAAGATATGCCATAAAAACATAGCTCTTCATTACAAAATTTTAAACATGCACATTTTAAATAAATGCCAATAATTTTAAAATGAATTTATTTTAGATTCAGTACTTTAAAAAGATGGTAAGAAATTAATCTAAATTAATTTTAATTAATATTAAAGTGCTCCAGAATCAGAAACTCCATTCCCTGGATGAACATTTTTAGTGTAGATGATGGCCTTACCAGTGTCTTAAAAACACGGGTTCTCATTTATTCATAAAACATCCATTGAGCTTACGCCATATGCTGTGCATTGTGATAGGACGACCCCCAAAAGGTTAATGGGACTAATGAGGAACTCATGGCCCAGGTGGCAGCCGATGACAATGCTGCACGTCTTGGTAAAAGTAGGTATGTGGCATACAGACAGCTCCTGCCCTAGACAGGGCTTCATAGCAAATTGAGAGCCAGCAATCCTTGCACTGCAGCCAGGCAGGGCTTCGGGAGACATCTAGGTAATGGGGGCAGCGAACAGGAGGGACTGAGACAGAAGAGCCGTTTCGTGGAGTCTGACCAGATTTTAATGCACATAGGAGTCGCCTGGGCTCATTACAATGCAAATTCTGACTCTGCAGGGCTGGGTAGGGCCTGAGAATCCACATGGATTTCCAAGAAGCTGCCAGGTGATGAGGCTATTGGCAGACCTCACTTTGGGTTGCGAGGGAGCATAGGAGAGGGGATCTAACAGGCCATTCAGGGACCTGCCAGTAGCTCAGGCTGGCTCGGAAAGGAAATTGGGGTTACCTTGTTCCACGCACTTGGAAGAATCTCTCTCACTCTGCAATGTTTCAAACATGCAGAAGCGTTCAGAGATGAATACAACAGTGTGCTGTCTGGATTTTACAGCCACGATCTCTAACCACTCCTCCGTCCTCCAGCCCTGCTCTTCCTTGGCGGCACCCTGCTCTGACACAGGTGTGCAGCCTCTCCCCGGCTTCCTGTGCTTCCACACGTGTGGGCGCATAACCACTCCTTAGTAGCCTTTGGTATTTCATACAAATAATGCTTTGTACGGCTTTCTGCAACTTACATTTAACTCAGTTCTATGTTTTTAAGATTCGTCCCGTTCGATACTCAGAGATCTGGTATATTTATTTTGAACTGCTATTTCTGCGTTATTTCCATTTCTATGAATTTATTACAATTTATTCACCCATTTACCTATTGGTGAAGAGGTAGGTTATTTTTCTTTGTTCATTCTCAAAAACAATGATCTGCAGGGATTTTTACGTATCCTGGATACTCATCGTCTGTCAGTTACATGCGTCATAAATACGGTCCCCCGGCCTGTGGCTTGTTTTGTTGTTGTTGATGATATTGGTTTTAAAATATTAAATTTTAATGTAGTCCAATTTGTCAATCTTTCTCAATTGTGGTTTATGCTTCTCTTGTTTAAAAAATCATGTAAAGATGTGCTCTGTAACTCAGGGTTTTGCAAACAATAGGAATCAGTTGAGAATTAATACAACATTGTTCCAAATTGATGGGCACACATGGGCACAGAAGGAAGTAAGAATTGTTGGAAATCAGGATGGGGGAGGAGGGGACGGCTAAAAACCTACCTAACAGGTATAATGAACAATACTCAGGTGATGGGCACACTTAACAATGACTAAAGCATTATAAAGCTACGCAGGTAACAAAAACATTTGCACCCCCTTAATAATTTGAAATAAAAAAATAATATAAAAAAGACAACATTGTGGGTAAACTTGATTACAGTTTTCTTAATTATTTTGTTTACTACATGTACAAGGACGTCTCTTTCCATAGATGTGGGCTTGTTTCATCCCTATTTCTCTAAAGGACTGATAAATTGTCTAGGTAGAAATAGAGGCAAGTCTTGGTGCCGTCCACTTATTTCTGGATCATCTCCTGGTTCTTAAGTGCACTGCCCACTTCTGGAGTCTTTGACTGGTACTCGCTGAGAGGGTGGAAGGCTCACTAACTCCCTTGGAGTTTTCTCGGGGATTCACAACAACGGCAGGTGGACTCACTCCCAGGAGCGTGAGACCCTCACAGTCACTGGGCTGCCTCCTATGGGATCTGGCGAGATTGTTTGTGGGGATCCGTTATTCTGCGCCAAGGTTCTTTGGTGCACCCTGCTCCTTGTGCCCTTTTCTTCTGCTCCGCATGTTGTGGAACAGACTCTCCTTGTCCCCAAAGCTGTGCCTGGAGGCCTTTGTGAGTCCCCGTCACTTCCCTGGGCATCTGTCTTTCTCCTTCCTTCCCAGCACTTGCATTAGTAATTGCCTCTCCTTTCACAGTTTTTTTCCACAGAGACACTTTGGAAAAACATTCTGAGCTTTTGATGGGAGGAATTTATGTACTGAGCTAAATATTTGGGTGGCAGAGTCGATGTATTAATAGTAGAATTTCTTTTAGGTTACCTGTCGTTTGAGCTGGGTTGTTCACCTCTGTGTCCGTTGTGCACCCCACTCCTGGGGGCCTGGAGCCTTCTCTCCCTTCCCTCCATCAGAGGCCACTGCTGTTCCCAGCAGGAACACATCCCATCCCTCCTACGTGCTGTCATCTGACACCCTCCCCAGCAGCCCCGCTCATTTTTGCCTTAAAGTCTTTGGCAACTGCCCATTGTCTTCAGCACTCTGAGTCTGTTTTTCTGGTGACTTTGGTGTTCGTGTGGCTGACCCAACTGATGTTCCGACCTCTCGGTTCCTCTCAGTTCCTTGACTTCCCCAGCTCCAGTGAACTCCCCTCCACTCCACAGGAACCCTCTCCCATAGCCACGACTCTATTAATCAGCTCAGGCTGCCATAACAAAATACTATCAACTAGGTGTCTTGAAAAACAGAAATTTATTTTCTCCCAGCTCTGCAGGCTGGAAGTTCAAGATCAGGGTGGAAGCACAGTCAGATTCTGGGGAGGGCTCCCTTCCTGGCTTCCAGACAGCTGCCTTCTTACTGTGTCCTCACGTATCTGGGAGAGGGAGGATCCTCTAGCTCTCTCCCTTTTCTTATAATGCTACAGTCCTATTGTATTAGGGTGGCACCTTTACAACCTTAATTACCTCCTAATAAGCCAGCTACAGTAACATTGGGGGTTAGGACTTCAACAAACAAATTTTGGGGGGAGGGACACAATTCAGTCTACAGCATTCCATCACCTGGCCTCCCAAAATTTATGTCCTTATCTCATGTGAAATATATTCATTCCATCCCAACAGTTCCAAAAGTCTTGACTCATTCCAGCACCAAGTCTAAAGTCTAAAGTCCCAAGTCTCATTTAAATCAGATATGGGTGAGACTTGCAGCATGATTTATCTTAAGACAAAATTCCTCTACAGCTGCGAGCCCTTGAAATCAAATAGGTTATGTACTTCCAAAATACAATGGTGGGGAAGGCATAGGATGGACATTCCCTTTCTAAAAGGAGGGGATGGGTGGGACACGGACAATGTATATAACCTGAGCTTTTGTACCCCCGTGAAGAGCTGAAATAAATAAAATAAAAAAAAAATAAAAGGGAGAAATCAGAAAAAAGAAAGGGACAACAGATCCCAAGCAAGTTCAAAACCTGGCTGGGAAAATTCCATTAGATCTTAAGGCTCTAGAATAATTCTCCTTAGTTTGTGCCTTGACTTGCAGACCCACTGGAGTAGAGGGCTGGCAGAGGCATCTGTAATATAGATAGGCTAAGAATTTTCCAATCTTCAGGTTCTGGTTCCTTTTTGCTTAACAATTCCTTTTCCAATTCACCTCTCTCCTTTCACATTTTACTACAAGCAGTAAGGAGAAAACAAGCAATGCTTTGCTTAGAAAACCCCTTAGCTAAATATTCAATTTCATTGCTTGCAAGATACAGTTCAACAAAACACTAGAACACAGTTCACCCAAGTTCTTTGCCACTTTATAACAAGGATCACTTTTCCTCCAGTTTCCAATAACATGTTCCTCATTTCCATCTGTAACCTTGGCAGTTTGCCCTTACTGTCCACATTTCTAGCATGTACCTCAAAATGCTTCCAGCCTCCACCCATTACCCAGTTCTACAGCCACTTCCACGTGTTTAGGCATTTGTGACAGGAGCACCCCTCCTTCCGGTACCAAAATCTGTATTACTCACCTCGGGCTGCCATCACAAAATACCACACTGGGGGCTTAAGCAACAGAAGTTAATTTTCTCCCAGTTCTGGAGGATGGAAGTTCAAGACCAGAGTGCCAGAATGGTTGGGTTCTAGTGGGAACCCTTTTCCTGGCTTGCAGATGGCCACCTTCCCACCGTGTCCTCACATGGCAGGGGGAAAAAGAGAGAAGGGAGAGGAGCGGGGAGGGAAAGAGGGAGAGAGACTGAGAGACTTTCTCTTATTAATATAAGACCACAATCCTATCATATTAAGGCTACACACTTATGACCTCATTTAATCTTAACTACCTCCTAAAGACCCTGTCTCTAGACACAATCACTTTGGGAGTTAGGGCTCCAGCATATGAATTTTGGGGTCATAATTTAGTCCATAGCAATGCCCTAACCCCATTGTTACCCCAAATTCCACGACTGAAGATCCTGTCTCTGAACACAGTCTCGTTCCTTCCAGACCACCCACCCAGTTACTCCCATCTCACCTGTCTTCCCGGTTCCTGGGGTTTTCAGCAGTTCCACTCCTCTAAGCACCTGTGGTTTTCTTAACCACCCCCTTCCTGAGGGCTGTTTCTTCGCTCTCTGACCTGGACTCTGTGGCTCACCACTTTCGCAAAATCTGGCTAACATCCCCAAGCCCACTGTTTTGGTCTAATCTTCCCTGCCCGACCCTCCCCAAACCCTATCCCTGTATCAGTCTTATTCTTCCCCTTGTGCTCCCAACCCGAGGCCCCCACACTCTGCTGCAGAGAAGCGTTCCACAGTGCAGGTGGGTGTTAGCACAGGTCCACGGTCAGCTGAGCCATTGCTGCCACCTGGTAGCCTTTGGTATTTCCAAAGTCGATGTCTGCTTCCCATTTCCCCACAGCATCGAATCTCCACCATTTCCCCTTTGACTTTCTGAGTGTGGCTCCGGCTGCACACACGATGACAGCTCCTGTGGGCTGGCTCCTCAGGCCTCCTGCTCCCCACCCCCCACCCCACCCCCGCTGCCACTATACCTGCCCCTCCTCCCTCTGGCCCCTGGGGATGGTATCAACTTCCCACTGTTGCCAAACTCTGGGAACCCCTATGTCCTTCCAACAACAATTCTCCACTTCTCTGATACCAGCTGGGGGTCTTACAATTTAATTCAATCCTGACACTAACGCAGTTAGTGCAGATCCCATAGGTTAAGGGGCTCTGTCCCACAAGACTGCCCCACTTCAGATGCCAGTCTCAAGTCCCAGGCCTCCAGGTGACCCACATTTCTGTCCAACTTGGCTATAACTTCAGGGGTTCTTACAGCCCCACCTTAGGTTCCATAATTAGAACAACCCGAAGTACTCAGGGAAGCTCTACACTCACAACTACCATCTTTGTATAAAGGATGCGACTCAGGAACAGCCAAAGGAAGAGAGGCATCGGGGAAAGTCTGGAAGGGGCCCTAAGTGCAGGCACTTCTGTCCCCATGGAGTTGGGGGTGTGCCAACCAGGAAGCTCCCCTGGGCCTCATTTTTCAGAGTTTTGTGGAAGTTTTATTACTTAGACATGATTGATTAAAGCATCGGCCTTCGGTGATGGAAATCAGTCTCCAGGCCCTCGCACATCTCCAGACGTCAGGGGTGGGTCTGAAAATGTCAGCCCTCTAAGCATGTTGGTTGCCCTGGCTACCAGCCCCTACCCTAAATTTATCTAGCGCCCGCACCCCACCCTCCCCCCCCCCCCCCGCCGCCAGACACGTCATTAGTCATTAGCATAAATTCAGATATAGTCAAAAGGGCTTGTTATGAATAACAAAATACACTCCTATCGCTCAGGAAATTCTGAGGGTTTTAGGAGCTCTTGCCAGGAACAGAGGACAAAGACGAAATACATATTTTTAAACTTATACCACAATCCCCAGTCGTTTCCCCTAACCCTACCCACACTTTTTCATGTGGATTCTGCCTGGCATTTGTTTCTGGCTACAACACACTGGCCATCCTCTGTGCCCACGTGCACCTGCCATCGCAGCTTCCCATATACCTGCTTGTGTTCCCCACTAAAGCGTAGATTCCTGGAGGCAGGAACGTGTCCTGTGCACCCCTGTGCCCCCACCATTCTAGCCCAGTGTCTGGCCCACAGTGGTCGTCAGGAATGTGCTTAGTGGACTAGTGAATGGCTCCAACTCTTATTCTGGGCATGCATTCATTCAGCACCTCACTGGAGAGACTGCCCCAGGTGCTGGGCAAACAGAGAGAGGTGCCACAGTCACTGCTAGGCTCTGACACCCATACACGCCTTGCTGGGGAGATGGAAGGACCACCCAGGTGGAGCTCCATTCCTGCCACACCCTGGACTCGCCTCGCAGACCCTGAGATGGCCTTGGGACTGACCGACCCCACCCTGGCTCTGGGCCCGGGATACCCTTTGCCACTCTTGCCTGTCACACTCCAGAGAACTTTTTGGTCTCTCTTCTAGGATCAACGGTTTATTTGATACTGAACATTTCTGTGGTAGAAAGCTACTGGGGAGACTTCCCCATGGATGATGACAAAAATTCTCTGCAGACTTTTCGCTCTGCCTGAGGGGCGAGGGAGTGGAGACAAGGGGCTCCAGCTCTGCCTGGTTCAAATCCCACCTCCGCACACCTGGGCAGGCTACTTAACTCGGTTTGCACTTGTCTCAGTTTCTGCTTCTGTGAAATGGGGGTGATAACAATAATCACCTCTTAGAATTGATTTGAGGAGCAAACGAATACTTGTGGCATGCTGTAAAGATGTAATAAACATAAACTGCTATTAATATTACTCTTCCTCCTTTATGACGTTCCTTTATGGGGAGAACCAAGAAGATATATCTACATATTCATGAAGGAATCCTGGAAAGACATAGCAGAGACTACCAACTAGGGGGTAGGAGAATGACTTTTCAATGTACAGACTTTTAAATCAAATTTTTTCACTTGTTTTCAGTTTTGAACCATGTGTATGTATTTTAAAAACACTTCTCTGTTGCATCTGACAGATATTGAAATCTCTCCCCTGTAGATATGTATAATTATCTGAACTAAACACACACGTGTGCACACACACACTCTCACGCCCCTCACCTCTGTCCCTCCTCACTGCACGTGGGTCACAGTAAACATCTCCAGGGGCCTGCCCTGTGACCTCACTGTTCATCTGGGCTGAGCTAGAAGACAAGCATTTGAATTAATGGTCCATGTCTGAGTCAGGGCAGGACACATCCCATTGGCAATGTCCTATTTATGTGAACTTGTATTTCCATCAACGATGGCAATGAAAAACAAATATCAAAGCAGGGCCTGGATTTAAAATGCTTTGAACACATTATATTGCATGAATTCATAGAGGTTTTTAAACCAGACTGTTCAGGTATTTGAACATTGTTTATCTTAAATGGCTCTTTGTAATGTACAAGGGCATTAAAAATGACAGTGAATTATGTTGACTTCATGTTTTACATTAGAAAATAGGAAGCATCACAATTCCTGTTCAGGGTGAGGGTATTTTTCTAATCCCATAATTAGTGCTACTAGCATTCGAAATAGCATCTTATTCCAGTCTTTCGAATAGCCACCTCTTTAAAAAGCCAGCTAATGTATGCGTTCACAGACACAAAGACCAAAATAACTCAAGTGGTGCGGGCTCGGGTACCCTTAGGTGACGAGATATGGAGAAAGGAAGGGAACAAGGAAGACATTGCTGGCGTCTGTGGTCCTGGGGGCTTGGCAGCTTCCCTCCCTGTTCACCTGTGCTGTCATCCCACACACAACCCCGACTGCGTGGGAGATTCGGTGCAAGGCTTTGGTGGCAAAGAGAGTAGTAAGAGGTGCTCCCTGTCCTCAAGAAGTTCGTTGTCTAGTGAGAGGGACAGTATTATCATGTTATTCTGGTACGACACGGAAGTGCCAAATGGCAGAATGAAAAAAAGTGCTACTGGACCGTGCAGAAGCGAGATGCATGTAAGCCTGGGTAAATCTGCTTGTAACTATTTATCAATTTGTTACCTATCTTAAATATTTGTCTCATCTGGAAAAGGGTGTGGAGGCCTCCTGTTCTATTTGCTCTGTGATTCAAGGTATGGTGCTTGAGGTGCGCTGTCTGGCGACATTCCTTAGCAATGCACGCGTGCACCTGTGGCATTCCCCCAGCAAGCATTCATTTGGCATAAGGCACTAGGCTAGTTTCCGTGAACCCTGAAGGTTGACTGGGTGGTAATTTGGGGTTTAATCATTAAACAGGGCTTACTGCCTTCTGACATTATGACTCCATGTCCTTGGCCAGGAATCCCCGCCCTGGAGAGTAGTGGCAGGGTTACTGGAAGCCTGGAAAAGGCGAAAGCAAGAGCACAGTGACTCACTACCAGAGCCCCAGGCAGTCTGGGCTAGGGATCAGATATTGCTGTCATTCTATCCCCCACCCCATGCCCGTGGCAGACACTGCCCCGCAATCAGGCGTTTGTCCACACTGAGAATACAGACAGCCCAGAATCCTTTGCAACACACTGTGGCTATCCTGGGTCGCTATTCTAACACAGTGCCCATGAGGGAGAACACTACCCCTCCCTCGCTTGACAGCAGGCAGGAGAACAACAAGAAGGGTGTGTGCAGAGGGAGGAGGAGGGATTCTTTGCTTGTTTGACTCTTAGACCTCTTAGGGGGGCCTGGAGGGCTATGACCAGGACACTAAAATGCCTCCACATTCATGGCTGGAGTTAACCCTTCGCACAACTCTGAGAACAGGTCACATTTTCTGCCACGACAAGACAGACCCATTGTGCTTAATGGCTTCCCCAAAAGGCAGGGCTAGACTGGGAGCACAGCTGGCCTGTCTGAGGCCCATTACCAATTCCATGACGTCACAGCCACCCAAACAGAAGGCCATGGGATATGTGCCCTGTACCTGCCACCATAGAGTGTGTGAGTAAATGTCACACGTATTCTTCCTGGGCTTTACTCACACACTGGGCTTGGGCGATACTGGGCTCAGTTCAGATTCCCTCCAACTGCCCGGCATGCGTAAGGCTCAGTGAACCCTGGATACGCCCAGTGGGAGCTCCTTCTGAACGCCCTTCCAGCAGCTGAACCTTAGCAGAACCCCAACCACGTGTGTTTGGAGGCCACTGGTGTCGGAATCAGCCGGGAGCTTGTCGGCAATGCAGACCGTGGGCCCTTGCACTAAACCCCTTGAACCAAAATCTGAGGGGTCTGGGAACCTGCGTTTAAAAAGCTCTCTACAAGGAGGATGTGGGAAGACTGGAACCCTTGTGCACTGCTGGTGGGAATGTAAAATGGGGGAACCTCTGTGGAAAACAGCTTGGCGGGTCCTCAAAAAATCAAACACAGAATCACCATGTGATCCAGTAATTCCATTTATGGTTAGATACCCAAAAGAATTGCAAGCGAGGTCTTGAATATTTGTACACTCGTGTTCATAGCAGCATTATTTACAATAATCAAACGGTGGAAGCAACCCACACAGCCATCAATGATGAGTGGATAAACAGAATGTGGTCTACACACACAATGGAATATTATTAAGCCTTATAAAAGAAGGAAATTCTGACACATGCTTTCACATGGATGAACCTTGAGGACATTATGCTAAGTGAAGGAAGCCAGTTGCAAAAGGACACATACTGTGTGATTCCACTGCTGTGAAGCACCCAGAGTAGTCAAATTCATGGAGACAGAAAGTAGAGCAGTGATCAGCAGGGGGTGAGGGAGAGGGAGAAATGGAGAGTTAGTGTTTTGTGAATGGAGCTTCAGTTTTGGAAGATGAAAAGAGTTCTGGAAATGGTGGTGGTGATGGTTGTACAACAATGTGAATGTTCTTAATATTCCTGAACTGTACACTTAAAAATGGTTAAAATGGTAAATTTTATATCATGCATATTTTACCATACTTTCGAAAATAATAAAATATTTTTTTAAAAAGAAAGAAAGAAAGCTCTCCAACTAATTCTCATGCCACTGAAGTTTGACCTCAACTTTTTACCTCTTACCTCTCGTGGCCCTAAAGTCTGTCTTGTCTTTCCATCCAATCTGTGACCAAATCTTGTCATTCTCACCTCGGAGTTTTCCTTCCTTCCTCGTCCCACCTTGTGCCTGCCACGCTCCTCTCTGGTTGGTAGCCCAGCAGCCTCTGGTCTGGTTCCTATTCTGCTGCTGAGCAAGTTGATTTCTCCAGAGTACTGTCCTGATGCTCGACATAGCAAGGCTCCATGTCCCCTGTCAACTGGCACTGCCCCAGCCAGTTGGCCTGATCGACCAGCAGTCCGAGCAATGCCCCCTGTCCTTGTGGTCCCCTAAGACACCATGCTCTTTCCCATCTCTGCACCTGTGCTTCCACAATCACCCTCACAATGATGCTTCCCCCTTTCGTACTCCATCTGCTCAAGTCCCAAACGCACCTTGTTTATCTATTCCTGTCCCCAGTCATCTTCCTGTCCCTTGACTGCTGTACCTTAAGCATCCAAAACATCACACAGTGAAGCACCTGGCTGCTCTCCTCAGCATTACACTTGCTGCCCCGTAAAAGGAGAAAACTGCTTCCCAATGTGGACCATTTTGTGTTTCTTTTGTTATTTCCTGCAGTGGGACCTAGCAAAGTCCTCAACTCCCAGTAGATATTTAACAGCTAGTAGCTGCTTGATATGAATAGATTTCAACTTAGGCATCAGGGCTGAGCGAACATCAGGTTACTAATCGGTTTCCAACACATCCACTGTGCTCCTTTAAATCTAATCCGGGTGTGCTGTCCCGGCCCTAGGGTGTCTGCCAGTGGCAAAAATGTACTAGGTCTCCTCATTTTGAAAAAGGCAACTTTCAGGATCACTTGAGGGCAAGGCTGGGAGCACAGCGGGGGTGGGGTGGGGGGTGGGGCAGGACTACGTGGGAAGCAGCTGAAATGTGTGAGACAGAGGAGGCGCTGGCAGCAAGGACACTCAGTCATCTTGTGAAGAAAGGAAGAAACGCAGCTCTGTGGAAAGGCAGCTTGGATTCCTGACTCTCTGAGCTCAGGGCTGGGCAGGGCAGTGGGTGCTGGGCTGCTGGAGCCCAGACTGTCTCCAGGGAGAAGAGTGAGGGTCAGCGTCCAAGACGCCTCCCTGTCCTGCCCCTCATGGCCACCACCTCTCAACCCTCCTGCCCTCCCTCCTGCGGAAGCCGCTCCAATCTGGGCAGATGAAGGAATCTGAAAAATCAGAGGTCATGCCTCTGGGTAGAGAGTGGGACTTCCCATTTCTCTATGCCCTGGACGCTCATCCATCAGACACTTGCTGAGCTCCTGTGTGTGCTAGCACAGGGCACAGCAGCCAGCAAGCCACACAAACAGCCCTGCCCTCCTGGGGCTCCTGTTGAGTCCCTCACGCCTGCGATGACCGGTGTGCCCGGCACCGTGCTGCACACTGCAGTCCTTGATGGAGCCAGCACACGCTTTACAAGAGGGGACTGTGGTCAGGGAGAAAGAGCCGTGTGTGGGCACTGGCAATGCAGTGTGTGACATGCATACTAAGTCGTGTTTAGAACTTGATGCTCATAAGCTTAGACAAACAAGAAGTAAAACTCAACAGGAAAATATCTTGTTTTTATTTATTTACTTTTTCAAATTGTATATGATTTTTTCAAAAACCTTCTTTACAATATCATTGAAATAACGTTCTTCTATTTTACCCAATCTCAGCTTCTTGCCTTCACTGCCAACACTGTAGGTCTACATAGGCTGATCCTCTCATAGGTATATTTGATGATTTCCAAGCACCTGGTCTTGGGAGTGTCCTATTGGGTCACAGTCCCTAGAGGACTGGTCGAGGAGGGGCCTTTCCCACCAAACACTCTTGTTCTGTTAAAGCACCATTAACAACTGCGCGACTGTTTGCTGTCCCTTGAAGATTACAGGTGGTGCCCAGGTGGGAGCTAACTCTCCCTTTGAGCGCTGTTCAATGAATTTTTGGAAAATAAGTGCATTTCTCTGTTCTAAATAAGACTATAGCCCATTCTCAACCCCCTCCCCCCATACTTTCTGGAAAGGATTGTCTCACAAAGCACTAAAAATGACCTCATCCTATTGTTATTTGAAGAAAAAAAGACTTGTCTGTCCACAAATATTTTCCCACCATTGAAACTGGTGGTTGAAATTCCCACATAGGGATCACTTTGTAACAGGTGTTCCTGTTACAATGCACATCTACGGCCTGTGGGAAGGTTCCCTGAAAGCAGTAGTAGAATCACACGGGGAGCTTTTTAAAAATACTCCCCCCGACCCCAGCTAAATCTGGGGGTCTGGGAGGTGAGAGCGTGGTGACTTTTGTACAGCTCCCGGGGTGGTTCCAGTGTGCTGTAAGGGTTGAGAACAGCTGCCTCAAGTTCACGGGACCACGGAAACACTGAGAATGGCTCAGTCCTTCAGGTCACGAAGTCCTCCTCAGGGGGCTGGGGGCCAGGAGAGCTCCTGTCCCTCACTAGTCACAGTGTGACTCATGCACCGGCAATATCAGTGTCAGCATCCTCTGGCCATTTGTTTTAAAAATGCGGGATCCTACGGCCCAGCCCAGACCTGTGAAATCAGAAGCTGCATTGGATCAGGGCCCCTGAGGATTCGTGGGCACACGGAATCCAAAAGAGGCTGTCCCGTGCTGTCTTTCCGTGCCTGCTGAGTGTCTGCTGAAGGCTCTGCATCATGGGTTGAATTGTGTCCCTCGAAGTTTATGTGTGAAAGTCCTAACCCCCAGTGCCTCAGAGTCTGACCTCATTGGAGATAAGATCTTTTCAGAGAAAATCAAGTTACAGTGAAGTCACTAGGGTGACTCCTGATCCAATAGGACTGGTGTCCTTATGCAAACGGGCAATTTGGACAGAGATAGGCACACTGGGAGAAGGCCCTGTGAACAGGAAGATGGCCGTCTACACGCCAAGGAGAGAGGCTGGAATAGATTCTTCTCCCAGTCCTCAAAGAGACGCTCCTCCACCAGTCCGTTCACCTTGGATTTCTAGCCTACAGAACCATGAGACAACTTTCTGTTGTTCATGCCACTCAGTTTGTGGCCGTCATTACGACCACAGGAAACTATTATGCTCACATCATCTTAGTTTACTGCCCAACTCCCTAAGAAAGGACCAGAATGTGCTCATCAGCCACTGTGGTCCCTGACCTGTGGGCGGGGCAGCTCTCTCTGGAAGGAGGAGGACTCCCTGGAGGGACCACAGAGGGACTTCTCATGCAGTCTCTCGGTCTTGAGCACCCAGCACATGGTATGGGGTGCTGTGGGAACTAAATATTCTTTTTTAAAAGATTATTTATTTACTTTTGTATTAAGAGACAGAGCCTCGCTGTGTGGCCCCGGCTGGAGGGCGGTGGCTGTTCACAGGTGCGAGCCGACTGCTGACCCGCACAGGAGCTCCAACCTGCTCCGTTTCCTACCTTGGTGTGTGTCTGTGTCCTAATCTCCTCCTCTTATAAGGACACCAGTCTGATTGGATAAGGGTTCATCCTAAAGAGCTCATTTAATATTAATTACCTCTTAGGGTTAGGGCTGCAACATACGAATTTGGGGTGGGGGCACAACTCAGCTCACAACAGAGAGTCACACAGGGGAAGCAGAGAGTGCTGGAGGGTGTCCCCGGGGCACATGTAGGGTTCTCAGCAGGGACTAGCGGGCATTGCTGGGTGGGGGCAACAGTCTCAGAGCCCCTTACTGGCCAAGTCTTCACAAAGGAGTGACTACTCCGGTGGGCACAGGGTGGGGTGGGACTTGGTGAGGCTTCCTAACCATGAGCTGGGAAACAGCCTTGTGGTACTTCTTGTTCCCTATAAAAACTGGGGACAGAGATGAGTGGCAGCCATCAGAGGCTCCTCTTACCAGGAAGGGATGTTAGCCAGGGACCTTCTGGGTCTGTCCTCCACGAGAGGAGGGAGGTTACTAGAACTCAGGGCTCTGCATGCCAAGGTACTGCTTTGCCTGTAGGAACTTCCTACCACACTGGGCTTTCTAAGAACATGCCCTCCCGAGACCCTGGAAGACAATAAAACATTGGTTGGCTGATCCTGGGAGGGATGTGGCAAACTGGCATGAGGAGCCCTGGCTTGGCGGCATCCTGGAAGCCTGCCTGCTCACTTTGCTTTGTTGGATCCTCTGGGGGGGCTCTGGTCCTGGCAGTGTCTGCACCCCCATCTCTCTACCCCTCAGCACTTTCACAGGCTCAGATCTCAGCTTCATCCTGTGCCAGCTGGTTAACTTTGGGCAGGTGACTTAGCTTTCTTAAACTCAGTTTTCCTTACCTGGAAAATGGGGCCATGCCACCTGCCCCAGAGGGCTGCCCTACAGAATATGTGAGGTGCTTTCACAGCGCCTGGCTCAGCCCTCTTCCCTGTCCTTCCTCCATAGCCATGGGGAGGTGGGAAATATGCCAGAAAGAGACAAGGGACGCCCGGGACTAGTTAGCACCCAGTCAGCTCTGCGGTGCTCTCTGGTGTGTGGGACTCTCAAGCTTGTTACCTCTGACTGTTAAAAAAGGAGAGACTGGATGTGGTCTATGGCCCAGGAACATTCAAAGGGCTTCCAGTAAGCTATAGAAGTCACTTCATCTTTATTACAAAAAGGAATGTTGAGAGTCAGCTGGCCAACCCTGCTATCCTCCAGATGAGGAACTGAGGTCCAGGTATGATTGACTTGTCTTAGTCTCTCAGAAAACAGTTGGCAGAGCTGAGCGGAGTATGTGGGTTCACATAAGAGACATTCAGCAGAGCAGCTTTGCTTACTCAGAGCCAGAAAGCAGTCAGGGAACAAACCACAAAACATTTAAACCTGTATCAGTATTAGCTAATACTTGTACATGGTCCTTACCATGTGCCAGGCATGTTCGAAGTGTTTCATCCATATTAATGCAGTCAGTTCTCATCACAATCCTATGAAGTAGGTGGTACTATGAAGTCTGACCATTATTATTAATACCATTGTAAAGATGAGGAAACTGAGGCATCAGTAAGGAACTGCGCAGGTCACAGTGAGTGGTGGAGGAAGGATCTGGTCGGAGGTGGTCTGACTTTCAGAGTCTGTGTTCTTAATAAGTACAGTTTTCTGCCTCATAACCAGTGGTTTTCAGGAGTCCTTGGACCTGCAAACCCAACGTCACCTGGTGCTGTGGTGTGAATGACAGTGTCCCCTCCAGAATGCCTGTTGATGGAACTTAATCCCCGGTGCAACATATCAGGAGGCATGGCCTTTGGGAGGTGATTAAGGCATGAGGGCTCCACCCTGAGATTCGCACACTTATACTGAAAAGGTTGTGGACTGAAGGGAAGACTCTCTTGCCCTCTGCCTTCCACCATGGGAGGATGCCGTGTTCCTCCCCTGCAGAGGATGCAGGAACAAGGCGACATCTTGGAAGCAGAGAACAGCCCTCACCAGACACCAGTGCTGCCAGCATCTTGATCTTGGTCTTCCCAGCCTCTAGAACCACAAGGAATAAATTTCTATTGTTTATAAATCACCAGTCTGTGGTATTCTGTTAGAGCAGCAAAACTGGACTAAAACACTTAGGAACTTGTTAGAAACGCAAGTCATTAGGCTGACCCAGACCTGCCAGGGTGGGGCTCGGTAGGTCGTGTTACAAAGCCCTTCAAGTGATTCTCATGCAGGTTCAAGGCTGAGAACTCCTCCTTCAGTATATGCCTTTCTTTCCCTTCTCCCCTCAGAGGACCTCTGCTGGAGGTGGAGAAAAAGGTTAGAAAGATCCATTAGCAGGACTCTGGGACGTCTCCTCCAGGACACACTCAGATCACTGCTGCTGAATTTTAATGGGTGCAGGAAATGATCTGGGCTGGGAAGGTGCCATATTGGTGTTTGGTTCATTTCTTTCTGTAGAAGTAAATTTGGGGCTTATTTATATTTTTCCTTTTTCTCCCTTGTCTAAGTACCTTGCACAGATGGACCATTGATAATCAATAAGCTTTTATGGTGCCCCTAAATGACTTGTTTCTGCACAAAGATAGCCTGAAAGCAAATAGATCACTGATGGGGAGAGGCTTCCTGGATGGAGACTGTAGTTTTTGGCACTATAAGCTAGTGAAATACTCAAAACCTGGACTGCTTTAATGTTAGCTTCCCTTCCTTCCTCCTTCCCTTCCTTCCTTCCCTCCCTCCTTCTCTTCCTTCCCTTCTTTTCTTCCTTGTTTCCTTCCTCCCTCCCTTCTTCCCTCCCTCCCTTTTGTCCTTTGTAAAAGCAACATTCCAATTCCATTATTATTTTTTAAATGACTTTAATATAACACTTGGCACTAACTTGGGGGATTAGCCTTAAGGGCAGAAATGACAACTTGAATCAGAAAACAGAACAAAGCAGTACAACCCAAAGGCAGAATAAGGGAAAGATGGGACCAGTGCTAGCTAGTTGGCTTATCAAGGATTTGACTCTTTTTTTTTTTTTTTCGGTCTTGCCAGTAACCAGGAAAACAAATTTGCCCCGTAGAATGACCATTGCATATGAGTGAACTCTGGTGTCCATCGGGAAAATTGACACCTGAAATGTGCAAAGTCGAGTAACCAATTGGGGGCCTTCTAGGGAAGTAGGCTGACTCACAGTAAAAGTGGAGAAGCTATTTCTGGCTTAGGGGAGATGCCCCAGCAGGCAGAGTTAAGGAAATTTGCTGAGAGTGACAAATGGAGCCATACTCAATAAGTAGGTCCTGAATCAGAAGTAGGAGGGAGACCTGCAAGCACAATGAATTTGGATGGACAGAAAAGGAAATTTGCTTTCTTTTACCCTCGAATTTATTATATCTCTCCTTAAGATCTTCATTACTCCTTTAAGAATAGTTGATAAGATGTTAGCTGCAGCATCTTGACAAAGAGAAAGATATTTGTGGCATAGCTAAGCAAGTTGGACTATTTTATATTAATTGCTGAGGTAAGGGGAGGGATAAATGGGAAATCTTTGCTTTCTTGATTTAAGAAAGCCTTAAATAAATCTAACCCACTGAAATATAAAATCTTTCCAGGTGGAGGTTTCATTAGACCTACTTCCATAAATATATATAAAAAAGAAAACAAATGGCTATTTGAAATCATCACATCTGCTTTTTAAGGAGGAGGGACTCTTTTAGAGGACATGTTAGCGAGTAAACACAAAATGTTGTGCTATTAATGGAAGAGCCTCCCCTTTATTTCAGCTGAGTGTTTTGATTTTGAATTTGCAGATGAGAGCTCAGAGCTTAATTTGGGCGCAAGAGCTGGAATAGCTAAATAGTAGCTCTATGCTATGGCTTGAATGTTTGTGGTCCCTCCGAGACACATGTTAAAACTTAATTCCTAATGCAACAGTATTGTGTGATAATAACAGGTGGGGCCTTTAGAGGTGATTAGGCCATGAGGGTTCGTCCTCATGGATGGAGGGAACTTACAAAAGGGCTGGAGGGAACTAGTTAGGATTTTTGGCCTTCTGTCCCTTCTGCCATGTGAGGTCAAGGTGTCCATGCCCTCCGGAGGAAGCAGCAGTGAAGACACCATCTTGGAAGCAGAGACGGGGCCCTCGCCAGACACCAAACCTGCTGGCACCTTGATCCTGGACTTCCCAGCCTCCAGAACTGTGAGCAACATGATTATGCTGTTGATAAAACACTAGCATAAGATACTTCATTATAGCAGCACAAACAGACTAAGACACTCTACAAAATAGAATGGGAAGGATTTCGAGTTCCTGGCAACAACTGAAGAGGAAGGAATGTGGCCCAACGAGTGAAGAGACGCGATGAGAAGAGCAGGTGACCGGTGAGGCTGAGGCAGGGGTGTTGGTGGGCAGCGCCTGTCCGCGAGAGGCAGAAAGGGCTTTAGAAATGGGAGTGCTGGCTTTATTCTGACGGAATTCCCTCCCTCTCCACAAATCTTCAGGAAATACGCTGTGGACACAAAGGTCTTGCCGAAACGGTGTTTCTCTGATAAGTCTTAATAGCAAGAGGGGGCAGGCACCCACAGGCAGGTGGACGCTGGGCCCAGCAGGGGCTGATTCCCAGGGCGGGGGACACCTGCAGGCTGAACCCCCCTGGCGAGCACAGGTGCTCAGGACCAGAGGTGACCATGGGAAACCCTGGGGCGGTGCTGCCTGTGATGAGTTCTGGAATAGGTATTCGGGCCAGTGTGATCTACAGATTAAGGTCATATTTCCACCAGCTGCTGTGGGTTACGAATGAGTGAGAAATGTCATAACTGATGCAATATTCTCCACATAGCACGCCTGTGAGCAACGTTTATAACTTGTTGCCAACCTTGTTTGTATCATGATAGTGTTATACAGAAGTAACAGTATATGGAAGGGCAACATTATTTTGTAGGTATGGATTATTAAAATGAGGTGGAAAAATGTTGAATTCAAATGAGCTTTAGGTAATGACTCCCCGTGTGACCTCCAGCAAGCCCCTGTGCTCCCTCAGCCGTGGTTTTCTTAGTGGAAAACTAGGAGTAATATTAGTATAATATATTAAAACATAATATTAATACCTCCAAGAATTATCAGAAAATCACACACGTGAAAGAATGTGAAAGTGTTTTGAGCTAGGAGAGAGAGATTAATGTAACAGCATGTTGAAATGCCACTCTTCCTATTTTCTCAGTTCTTGTCCTGAACCAGAAAACCCAAAGAAAGGCGCAGACGAAAACAAAGTCAAGCAGACACACACACACACACACACACACACACACACACACTCACACACACACACACACACACACACACACACACACACACACACACACACACACACACAGGGATAAGGTCGTCTGAGCTGAGCCAGTCCGCAGGAGGAGGACAGTTTGCTTCTGCTCTGCCATTTCTGCACATCTGCACCGCCTGCCCTGTGCGGGGGAGCAGAGGGGCTGGGAGAGGAGGAGAGGGCTGGGGAGCCGTGTGCTCGCCCTCCCCTCCCGGCGGAAGGAGGTGTGCTTCTCCTCCACATCTGGGCAGGCCGGGGGCACGTTAAGAGACCTACTTGGAGAGAGGGTGTTAGTCCCCAGCACTGGAGGGGCGCAGACACCAGTGCCCGAGAAGGTCTCCAGGCCAGGCCTGCCTGGAGCTGCCTGTGGCGGCGGAGTGAAGAGGGAGCTGTGTTTGTTTCCAACCGAGGCAGGGCCAGGCTGTGCAGGGACACATGGGCAGTGGAGAAAGTGGCCCGGCATGATCTGTTCTGCTGGGAGAGGCAAAGTCTAAGTGGGTCTGGGAGGAGAGGCCACCGATGAGACACTGTGCATTATGACATGTCCTCTCTCCCTGCTCCCCACCCTGGGGATCAGACAGGGCTTTGGAGTGGAGGGAGTGGGGGACTGAGGCTGAGAAATGGCTGAGAGGCCGTCCATGCCCAACGCCTTCCCCCGTGGGTTTCTCAGCCCCCCTCGTGTGAAGCTGGGAGGCAGCAAAAGGCTGAATTTGGATGCCAGGAAAGACTCAGTTTAGATCCAGCTAGACTAGAGAAACAGATCAGGAGCTGACTGTTGTTGAAAAGATTGCTTATTATCAGAGTTCCCAAGGGGAAGGGGCATGCCATGCCATGTGGGCCACACAGGGGCACCAGGTGCAGTCAGGGCAGAAGCAGAGGGGCAGGCATAGCCTTTGCTGTGGTTTTCCAGGGAAGGGATGGGTAAGGCAGGGCCAGCAGGCATAGGATGGGCCAGTTTGGGTAACCTGGGCAGGCTCCAGGGCATAGGGCTGTCTCTGCTTGTCTGGTAGCTGGCCCTGCAGTATGATGGCCCAAACATGGAGGTGGGTGGGGCTTGGGGGTCTGAGCTCTGGACTGGTCTGTACTTGAATAGCATGGCCTGGCAGGAAGATGTCCCCTGAGAAAGGAGGTGGGTGTGATGAGGGAGGCAGGAGGCCAAGGCAGGGAGACACGGGCATATTACTGGGGTGTCCAGAACAAGATGTGTCCGGCATCTGCATGCAGGGTAGGTGTGAAAGCATCGAGATTGCAGAAGCTAGGACCATAGTTAATATAAAAGCTAAATCACCTCTGGAACTTTTAGCCATAAGAAGTCTAGGAAGTGTGGTTTTTCAGCATTTTAGCCTCTGCAGTCTAGGAAGTCAAAACAGAAGAAAATGGCATCAACGCTGAGCAAACCAGTTTACCACCAAACACAGAGAAATCTCACATCCACAAATACACACACACACACACAGAAATTAAAGGTCAAGAGCAAACACTCTAGCCATTCTGATATTTTCTTCCTGCCCTGCCATGGGTCCTTCTGCAGGCCTCTCTGTGGAAGCCACTGTTTAAGATCAGTAATAAAAACCACAGGGCAACACCTGTGTTAGGACAGCCTCACACGCTGCAGACATTAAGCCACCTGGACCCAAATGCAGCTCCATGAGGCGAGCCTGCCAGATGCCATCCTCACTTCCTAAATGAGGACACTGGGGCCCAGAGAGGGTAAGCAACTCGCCCGCCACCACATGGGAAGTTAGCAACCACCTGCAACTTGAGTTCTGGTGTCCCTTTGGCCACACATCATAGAGTTGCACACATATTCTAGAAGAATCTGGAAAAAAATTATGGTCTTTATCTGGGTTCTAATAATTGTGTATATCTTTGATTCTTTTTCAGCTCAAGACCAAAAGCTAAGTAAATGTTTAGGAAGAAAACATCTTTTGGATTTCAGGTAAAATGTTCTCTAATGCTGTCGTGCCGGGATGCCTACTGGGCCTGAAGGTGCTGTGGGGGCGGACTGTCCTCGCACCTCACTTTACCTGTCCAGTGTCAGCAGGCTCCTCGAGAGAGGGTGGCCTTTTCTGATTTTTGTCATAAAGCAGCCATAGTAAAAAATGTCACTACTGCATACTGAGTCAGAGCTGTGGAAACATATAATGTGCAGAGCTTTAAAATTTTTTAAGTCATGTGAGTAAATTCTGAAATAGAAAACATAGAATAGGTTTGGTTCTGTGCTGTGTAGCCTGTTTCTAAATAAATGACGTTTTGAAAAAAATACTCCATAGAGATTAAAAAAAGGACAATTTGAAAGATACCCTGAGGGAACTCAGTGACTCAGACTGCAGACAAATAAATTACACCTTTGGTTCTGACTAATTCTATGTGAGCTCTTCTAAAAAAATTATGCAAACAAATGTGAAGAGTTATTTAGAGTTTAATTGGTTTAATGTATTAATCACCATGTTGCAAAACCAGGGTACTAAGAGTGAACTAGAAACAAAATCCTAAGCCCTCTGCTAACTGAATAGGCCCCTCTTGGCCCAGGGGGCCCCAGGAACACCTTAAAACTGAGTTCCCAGCCATGACGGGATGGAAGGAATAAAGCACAATCACATGCGTATGATTTCCCTTCATAAATATTCATGACTCTCCCTTAGCGTGTTGAATATGGATGTCTGACCACCCAGCTCAGCGTAAAATCTTGCTCCCTTGGCCCCTCTGAAGCGCATGTGCCTGGCTTCGGGGGGGGCTCTGCTTCCCAGCCTGCTGGAATGGCCAGCCGCCCAGCATGTTGCTACCCTTTATGAGAAATAAAGCTCTCCCCTTTTTCCAAAGTATAAACCTTGTTAATTTTTTTAGTTAACATAAGCTAGCAATTTAATTATAGAAAGAGAATCCAATTGAAGAAGATTTCATGTATCAGGAAAAGATTTACTTCCGTTTTCTCCCGATTCCTGTGCAGCAATGAGTAGTCCTACTTCCCTGAGACCTTTGTGTCATTAGCAAAACCAAATGCTTACTTTTTGCATTACATGTTTACTTTTGCACCATCAAGTTGGAAAAGAAACGGACAGATTAACTGGGAATCAGCTGGAAGGATTATAACTAGCCTGACTGTAACTAACCCACAGGGACACAGCGGGTTGTCTTGTCTTCGTGTTTATGTGGAGAAGTTCAGGTCACCCCCAAAAGAAATCTGTTTTTAAAAGGGAGAGGGATCCGACGGGGTATTGTCTACCTGCCTCCAAGGTTACGGAGCTGTGGCCGGTGCCAGTACAATATAACCTTAGAATAACATGAGGCAGGAGAACGAGATACTTCTTAGTCAACTTAAAATGTGTTCTGTAGATCACTAATCTTTGCTGGATTCTAGGGAAGAAACAAAGAATCTTAAAAATCTTTTCTATGGCCTCTTTTCTACAATGCATTAGAGTTTAGGTTTTCATTTGAGGCTCCCTGGAAGGTTCACCATCCTTCCTAAGGGAGCAGAGAGAAAACAAAAAGCAAACCATCTCAAGCCTAGGCTTTGATGTGTGGTCACACGCACATTTTCTGTCAGCAGCTGGTGGACTATTCTTTGGATGGATTAAGAACAAGCTTTAAAAAACAAACAGATAAACAAACAAAAGATGTCATTCCATTGTCCTCCGTCTTGCTAGTTTCTGATAAGGGATCTCTTGCCTTTGTTCCTCTGAGTGGTGTGGTTTTTTTTCTCTCTAGCTCTTTTTAAAGATGTTTTCCTTGTCACTAGTTTTCAGAAATTTGATTATGAAGTGCCCTGATGAGGTTCTCTTTGTGTTTATGCTATGTGCTTAGGGTGCTTGTTCAGTGCCTTCTATCTGTGGATTTATAATTTTTATAAAATTTGGGACACTTTCAGCCCAAACCCCCCTGCTCCCCCAAAAAGAAGATGTGAGCTTTAGGGTCAGCAAAACTCCAAATTAGGTTCAAACCGGAGTTATCAGTGGGGTCTGAGGGAAGTTACTTAAATGTTCTGAGTCTTAGTTTTCTCACTGGTAAAATGAGGATAATATAATATCACCTACCTTGTAGGGCAACCATAGGCCTAAATAATCCAGGTGAAGGTGGCAAGATAGAATTCTGCAATATTGGCCAATTTCTCCCCAAACACGTGCTCCTTGCTCACCACCATTCCTATCACCTTTGCTCTCTCTTCTCTAGAAGCACATATTGCTGCAAGGGAGGGCACAGATAGAAAACACTCAACATCTCAGCTTTTGAGCTCCAAATAGGAGTCCTTCCTGTTCTTAAATATTTTACTGATATGTGAGATAAATAGCATGCACAAACCAAAGTGTACAACTTGACTATGAAATACATGAATTGCTGAACTGAGAGTGCCACAAAATACCCAACACAATGTAAAAGAAAATACCCTCACCAAGGCACATCGCTGAAATGTTAAAACATCAGTGACAAGAGGAGATCCTAAAATCTGCCAGAGAGGGGGAAAAAAAAGTTCACATCCAAAGCCAAAAGAATCCAAATTTTATAGGGGCTTCTCAGAAGCCAAAATGAAGGCCAGGGATCCAGGGGAAATGATTCTTCAGCTAAGAAATTATCCATCCAGAGGCAGGGGAAGACATTTTTTAGATGTACATGGTTTAAAAATATCTACCTCTCATGTATACTTTCTTGTGAGTTATTAGAGGGTGTGCTACCAAAATAAAGGGGTGCACTGAGAGCGAGGAAGATCAGGGTCCCAGAGAACAGCAGGCAAACCCGGAGAGAAGCGAGGACACGCCCACTCCGTGGCTGTGTGGACCATGCCCTCGGCAGCAGGACGGAGGGTTTAGGAGAGAAGTATCCCAGAAACAAAAGTGGTAGGCAGACAAAAATATTCTGAGGGCTTTTATAATTCTGTTGAAGATTTTAGGAAGAATTAACAAACCAAGCAAACAAACAAAAAAAAATGATTAGCTTCAAAAATGATAACTATTAATAAAAAAAATTAAAAAGAAGCATAAGGAATGAATTAAGTCACAATTCCTGGTCATAATAAGGTAAGTGCAGACTACTGCTCCAGCCAGTGTAGGGAAGCTGGGGATGCAAGGACTCTAATGCCCGTTTTCTGTAACTGGGAGCCGGTGGATAATGTCTGCAATTAATGAACCAAGAAATAATAGTCTAATGATATTATTTAGAATTACAGGTATAAATACTGGAATAGCTAAGAGTTAAAGGTGCCATTTTTCATCCCAGGCCTTGTAGTTCTATTTGATTTTAATTATGTAAATATATTTCTTTGATAATTTTTAAAAAGAAACTGCCAAGAAAAAGGAAACTAAGAGACGATAGTTTAAGAGGAAAGCCTTTTGATTTGCAAGAGTATGAGCTTGAGAACTGAAGAAAGTTGCTGTCTGGGGGTGCAGCTGTATGTTAGCCCCTTAACGATGAGTTAGAGAGCATCGAGGGCTAGCGGCTCACCTGCCCACTGGAAGGAGACCAACGTCAGAGACAGCTGCGGTGAGAGGGTTAGGTCCTGGTGTGGGTCAACTCCACCTTGCCGCGCTCCCCCCCCCCCCCCCCCCCCCCGCCTTTCACTTTGCAAACCAAGCCTCTGGTGGGAAAGGATATTAAATAATTGAAGCCTCAGAAATGTTTGGGAATTTCAGAGTCTGGGGACCTTGTGCTCCACTTCCTAGGAGAAGTCTGAGATCACAGCAAACCTTGTAGAGAAGACCCCTGCCATGGTGTGGCAGCACCAGAGAACACATGGTGGCCATGTGGCCAGGGTACCGAGGGCTCCCAAGAACCCGCCCATACCCCATGGCTCCAAGGGGCACAGGCGGACATTCTAAAACTTCATTCCCCCCAAAATCAGGAGGTAAAAACCAACTCCCAAATCTCAGTGCCTGAAAACAATAAGTCTGTGACATGTCCACCTTGTCTCGCCTCACGTTGTCCACATCCATGGACCCAGGGGGATGGACACACCACCACATGACTGAGACACGGGGAAGGACGTGACACACATCACTGCTGCTCATGTTTTATCAGCCAAAACGTGTCATAAGTTCTTCCAGCCTCAAGGGCAAGGGAAGTGCAATCTCCCCGTGGACCCAGAAGACCAGACAGGTGGAAGTGAACCTGGGAGAGAGTTTGTGAAGTGACAGGGGCCTCGAGACTGGGGAGAGGAAGATGAGAGTGCACAGATCCACCACGTGAGATGATGCAAGGCCCTTGGGCTTCTCGGGCCAGGCTGGTGGGGATTGATTCCAGCTCCCAAGGAGAAGCTGCTCCCCAGTGTACACGGAGGCAAGGCAGGAGATGGCCTTGACCAGACCTTTGTCCCCACAACTGAAGGCTGTGTGTGTCACTCAGAACTTAGATGTGTGCTCAGGGAGAAAGAGCCAACACTGAATTGACTGCATTTCACGTGAAATGACTGAGAAATCCTGGGAGTCGTTATAGTTAAGATTTTGCCTCTGAGCAGAATGCAGGCTCAAGGTAGAGATGAAATGGACTTAAAGAGAAGTGAACATGGGGCCTTTCTTGCACACTGAGGCTGGTGCCCTGTGACATTGGTACCTGCTCTATATGCAAACGCCCCAGCATGTGCCTGGCAGGGAGCAGAGGTCCGACGGATGGTCACTACCACTGTTCTCCATTCCTTCTCTGCTCTAACGTCTGATTCTTGCTCCACAGCTTCCAGGATGAGGATTCAAGATACAGTAGCCAGGGCTCTGTGGGGAGGAGGCCATGCTCGGAAGAACGCTTCTGCTGTTCGAGCCGTAAGGCTGGGAGGTCCTGTGAGACCGCAGTCGTCCACACCCGTGAGGGGGTCACGCTGAGCACCGCCTGTGTGTCTGGTTCCATCACGCTGACAGACACGTCTACCACTGCAGCCCCGGAGTATCACGTATGTGATCTCACCTAATCCCCCAAGTGAAAACAATGATTCCTGCCTCACGTCTGTTTTCTAAACTTGCAATGAGACATTGAGAAATAGTGTTTCCCCTCAGTCTCGGGTTTGGGAAAGGGTGGTAGGAGATGGATGAAGAGGGCTCCTTGCGGGGGAGCTGGCTCGGGTCCTGCCTGCTGCCCGGGGGTGGCCTTGGGTGAACCCTTGTTCCCCCTGGGCCTCGATTTGCTCCCCTGCAACATGAGTAGACAAGTGGATTGGACTGATGGCCTCCCAAGGTCCCTTCTGTTTTTAACATTCAGATCATTTGTGACTGTGGAAGCCAAGGGAAAGGGAGGCAAAGTGGACAAGGAAAAGGAAGTGAGAAAGGAGCAAAGGGAGGGGAGAAGCTGACAGAGAAGGAGGACGAGAAGGAGTAGAAACGGGAAGAGAGAGAACACCCAGCGTTGCGTTTGCTGAGAATGAAGTACGTGCCTTGACATTTCGTGTCCTTAATGGAGGTGTGTTAAATGACGGAGCCACAGCAGAGCAAAGAGCCCTCAGCAATGCCTCTCAAAATAGAAGTCTCGGTATTTATTCAGAAGACAGTAATTTCATTTTCCAGGGAGAATTTTCAGTGAAAGGGTTGGCATGGGCAATTAAATTCTCACCTTTCAACGTATCTGCCTAAAAGCTATAAAAATAATAACAATGTCTTGTATTTCCTATGAGCCAGCAGTTTCTAAGGATGTGTATTACCTAACTCAGTCCTCATAAGAGCATTATGCAGTGAGTCCCGCTAAAATCCCCGGGTGCAGTGTATGCACACTGCAGCTCAGGGAGCTTAGCCATTAGTCTAGCAAGCAGCACCACGGTCTGTTTTATTCCCAAGGCTGCAACTCCCGGGGCATTCCACTGTGAATGAATCATGGGTTCATTTAGACAGTTCCTTAGACATGGACACTTGGGTGGTTTCCAAGTGTTTAGTATCACAAACAATGCTGCAGTGAATAATCTTGTCATATGTCAGTTCATACTTGTCAGATATAATCCCAGAGTGGGGTCGCTGTGTCGCAGGGAATGTATTTGGCATTTGGATGACGAGTGCCCTTGGTAGGGGCTGCACTGCTTTGCAGTCCCGCTGAGAATGAGCACCGGTGCCTGCTTCCCAAGTGCCTAGCCAACTGAGCATTTGGTCGAACTCTTGGAATTTTCCCAATCTGATCAAGGAAAAATTGTGTCCTAGTGTGGTTTTAATTTTTCATGTCTCTGATTATGAGTGTTTGCAAGTATTTCAGACCATTTGGTGAACTTTCAATGACCTTTGCCCATTTTTCTCTTGATTTTGTGGTCTATTTTTCATTTCTGGGAGCTATTCACATGTTTTGGAGAAGCCCTTTTCTGTGTCATGAGCTATACATATTTTCCATAGTTTTTTTCTGTTTTCTTTGTATTCTGCTTTGGTTTTTGTTTTCTATGCAGATTTAAAAATAATTATATTCACAATTATTAATCTTTCCTTTATGGCTTTTGGATTTTGAGACAGAGTGAGATATGCCAGTCTACTCCAAGGTTATTCCATCAATCAGGGCCTCAGTGGGAAGCAAATGGCACACTCAGATTAGGATAATTCAAGAGGGGTTTATGTACAAAGGGACCAATTACATAAATCCTACAAGGGCTTATTGCAAGAGTGTGGGAAAGTTTTAGGGGACTCCCATGGGCTGGTGAAGGAATCAGAACCTAGGAGCAAGAGAGGTGTTATCACCCCTAGGCCCCAGGGACAGGGTGACAGAGAAGTTATTGCAGCCTGGAAGGAGGGAGAATTGTGAAGACCAGGCTGCCCAGAGGAGAGTGGGGCATCCGTCAGGAGAAACAGAGACCTGCAGAAGGAGCCCAGGAAATTAAGTTCTCTGTCCTCATTCCCCTCTTTCACTCCCATGTCTTGTCCCAGCTCCCCATGGGCCCCACACAGGGTGGTCTTCCAGGGCTTTGGATGCAGGAGAGAGGGTCTGAACTATGTGGGGCTGGGGGCATTGGAAGAGATCCATGCCTTCTGGTAGAACCTCTGTGATTTTCCTTTTTGCATGTGAAATTTTGATCCTCCAGAGTTTATCTTGATGCGATACGTGTAGTGTGGCTTCAACTTTGCTTTTCCCCAAGGGCTACCCATTGCTCCAGGGCTAAAGTCCACCTTTACCCACTGATGACAGTATCCATATTTATCTATCAATTTCCCGTGTACACTGGGGTCTATTTTTGGACTTTCTCTTCTGTTCCATCCGGCTACCTCTCTACTCATGGGTCATTCTGTACTAATTACCACGACCTCCTGACAGGTTTTAACAACTGGGGAGACCAATCCCTTTTCATTTTTCTTCTATTTTAGAATTTTCTTGGGCTATGCTTGCTTGTTTACTTTGAATGCATCTGCTTGTCTGCTTCTGAAGGAAGGAAATTTGTTAGGAAAATTTGGGAGACTATGTTAAATTTATACATTTATTTATGGAAGACTCAAATCTTTAAAACATAGTTGATTTCTTTAAAACAATTTAAGGAAAGAAGTTGACTTCTTCTTTAAAACAATGATGTGTGAAGAAACCTGGCAGACTGAACCTTACCGAGTGAGAGAAATTATCATTCCCAAGAAGGGGACTGCTGTGGTTTGAACGTATGTGCCCTTCAAACTGCAGATGCTGAAACCTAATCACCACGGCGATGTATTAGAAGGTGGGGCCTCTGATCCAGCGGAGGTTCCGTCCTCGGGAGTGAGATGCCTTATAAAAGGGCTGGAGGGAAGCAGCTGGGCTTTTCTGCCTTTCTGTCCCTTCTGTCAAGTGAGGACACAGTGTTTATCCCCTCTTCGAAACTGAGGCTGGGTGGTCACCTGACACCAAAACTGCTGGCACCTTATCCTGGACTTTCAGCTTCTAGAGCTGTAAGAAATAAATTTCTGTTCTTTATAAATTATCCAGTGTCAGGTATTTTGTTATAGCAACACAAACGGACTAGGATAGGGGCCTCCTGAAGGGGTTGTCTGAGGACATGTCACTCAGTAGGATTTCAGACAAAAATGTATAACCTAAACCTAACCATGAGAACATGTTATATTAATACAAAATTAAACAGGGGACATTCTCTGAAAGAAGGGGCCTGTACTCTTCAAAAATTTCAGGATCTTTAAGTACAAGGAAAGATTGAAGTCCTCTTCCAGGTCAAAGGAGACAAAGGAGACGTGGAAACTATATGCCCTGCGCTTAGATCCTGGATCAGGGAAATACATCCATAAAGGGCATTAATGGGCAGTTGATGAAAATTGACTATGGACTGTAGATTATATCATAGTACTATATCAATGCTAAATTACCTAAATTTGATCATTGTGCTCTGGTTATATAAGAATTCTTGTTCTTACAAAATTCATGCTGAGATATTTAAGGGGTAAGGGGCATGGTGCCTGCCATTAATTTTTAAATAGTTCAGAAAAATAATAATATGCACATAAGTTTTGAGGGCAATAATAAGGCAAATGTGGCAAAATGTTAATAACAATCTGGGCGAAGAATATGTAGAAATTCTTGATACTATTCTTGCAACTCTTTTGTAAATTTAAAATTATTCATGAGGAAAGCTAAAACAAAAGGAAGTTTAGGTGAGAGAATAGGGTGAAGAAATGTTAAAAGGTATGAAACTCCTTCCTGCTTTTAGCCAATTTGAACTTGATTCTGCCTTTTAACACATTGTCCCCAAACCCAGAAGAATATCAATCCATTAATTAATCCACAGAAGTCAATATTATTTTTGATTCCTTTAATTAATCTCCATTATTTTGGTGGCACCCAGGCAGCCACGGCCACGCGTCCCTTCTTCCCGCCGCAGGTCCAATCGGCGGTTTCCCTGCGCGTTCGCCGCGTGCTGAGCTCGAGACCGTGCCAGGAGCAGAGCTTCCTCCTGGGATTCGGGTTTTCCTAGAGTCGGTGACCAGAAAACCAACAGGAAATCTCCCCACAGCTCTTCCTCGGGCCGGTCCCCCGGTGATAAGACCACGGGACGTGCTGCCGAGGCCCTGCCACCACCGAGGGAGGTGCCTGTGGCCGGCACCGTGGCGCGCGCGCGCGCGCGAGGGTCTGCTCAGAGCAAGCTCCTGCGGAGGTCCCGGCACTACGCCCACTGGACAGATGTGGGACATGAACTCCTCCTGCCCAGGCCGGTGGGCCCCAGGGGACTCCCAGCTGGCTGGCTGCTCCCACGGCCTGCCTTGCCTCTGTTGCACCTCAGGGGGGGGGGGGGGGGCGCAGCCGGGGCCTCCAGCAGGATGCCGCAGGAAAACTGGGAGGAACAACTGATGATCCTAGGAACGCAGGACTCTTCCCCTACAAAGTGCACACCGATGCTCCAGGGAACCAGTCCCCGGGGGGCGAGGAAAGCGGCCTCTGGGAGTCTGGGAGAAGGGTTTGCACATGAGCTGTGTGTGCTCCAGGAAAGGGTGCACAAACAAACCGCATGGATCCAGAGGAACACGGAGGGTCCGGGACAAAAGGAAACAGATGCTTTTTGTCAAACAAACACAGAATCACTGAGGGGTGGGAGCAGGAAGGGGTAGCAGAGGGTGCCGCAGGGGGACAGGGACCGGGTGGGGAGAGGAGGGACTCCCTCCCGGGCCAGCGGTCTGGGAGCCTCTGATGAATGAAGTGCTGCCTTTCCTGACTGTCCTGCTGTGCTTTGTGTTTGCGTGCGCGCACGTGTGTGTGCGTGCCTGTGTGTGCGTGTGTGTAACAGAGCGAGCGAGAGAGAGAGAGAGAGAGAGAGAGAGAGAGAGAGAGAGATTAAGATTGAGGCTCACCTTGATTACCTATTGATGCCAGGGTTATAAGCGGATCCTACTAGGTTACTAATCCACAAATCTTGGCAGAGCCAGATTAAGGAGTGGCCTAGCCAGACAGCAATTGCCCAAAGTGCCTCTCACCGTGGGCCACTGCAGTGGACACTGTGCTCCACCCGGGTCCTGTGGCTCCTTCTTGTTCCTGTGTGCCCAAGTCCTGGTGCTATGGTTTGGATATTTGTCCCCTCCAGGCCCTGTGTTGAAATTGTGTCCCCATTGCTGGTGTTTGGATCGTGGGCATGGATCCCTCATGAATGGATGAGTCCCCTCCCCTGGGCATGAGGGAGTTCTTGCTCTGAGAGCTGGTGTGAAGAGCTGAGCACCGCCCCTCCTTGCTTCCTCTCTCACCATGTGACCTCCGCACACGCTGGCCCCTCTTCGCCTCCGGCCAGGAGTGGCAGCAGCTGAGCCTCACCAGCAGCAGTGCTCGTGCCATGCAGTTAGTCCAGCCTGCAGAACCATGAGCCAAATAAACCTCTTTTCTTTATAAGTTACCCGCCTCAGATATTGCTTTCTAGCAACATAAAATGGATGAAGACACCTGGCATCCTTGTGCTTTGTTTCTGACAGCCAGCACCTATGTCCTGACCACACTTGGGCACCTGCAGCCACCGGACCTTCACTCACAGAGCTCTGAAGGTATCTGGGAGTGACAGCCCCTCAAGGGCTGCGCTTGGCAATGACTAATTGGTGGAGGAGTATGATAGCCCAGGTTCCTTGCTTTGACATGGGATGACCTACAAGGAGGTGTAATTTTCACTGCAGGGGCCTCCTCATCCTGCTGTGCTATCCTGGATGCTTTGTCAATTTCCCCAGCAGAAGTGCCTCAGTAAATCAGCTGCACACACATCCTGCTCCCAGGAGCTCTGCTATGGAGCTGGACCTAAGATGCCCACCACCATAGTCCTAGCAATGTGATGAGGAAAAGAAAAGTGACATTCATCTACCTGGACGTGGCCCAGGGAGATCACCTGATTTGGTTGGACATTGGCTTTGGAGCGGGGGGTGAGACCTCCCCACTTCGCTAAGCTGGCCAGAGTGCCTTCTCAGGGAAGCAGGCCCACCTCCCTGTGGGCTCTGTTGTTTTCTGGTCAAGATGCAGAAATGGAGGGCCTGCGTGGCATCGCTGGGGACAATGCAGTGGTGGAGCCCTGGCTGGAGGGGCGGGAGGAGGAAGCTGGGAGTGCCCTCGCTCCTCCCTAAACAGGTATGAATAGCATAAAATTTCACACGAGGGTGCCCGTGTGTGTCCAGCTGACTCTGAGGAAGACACAGGGAAGGAAGAAGCTGCCAGCAGTGGGCTGCTGTGCTTTAAGGTCACTGTGTGTGGCACTGAGGTGTCCCTGAAGGAGGAGATGCTGCAGGGGCAGAATGTTCCACTGCAGTCAGGACACCCTCATGTGGGGGTCCCGCTGCTACCCCTGTTTGACAGATGTGGGAAGTGAACTCATCCTCCCCCAGCAGGTGGCCGGATGGTGGAACCAGAGGTGACTCTCCATGGCTTGTGTGGGACAAGTCCCACCTGGGTGGCTCAGGTGGGCCACAATCTTTCATCAGGAAGTCTGAGAAGTTTGGGAGCTTCCAAGTCAGGAGCCAGCCCCTCCACACCAGCCACCTGTCAACTCTGTCTTTGAAGGCTGCGTTTTGGTGGCACTTCTGTGTCAGGAGCAAATTAACTCAAGTCGGGGGTCTAACAACTGCCGTAACGATGAGGCCCAGCTAACTCTACGGCAGAGAACAGTCACCAAGTTTATGAACTGCCCGTCTGTGTAGACCTCAGCTGTCAAGAGTAAGGGTCAGCTTGCCTGTAGGAGACACGTGTCATCCCATGTGACAGTGTTGGACGAGCTCCCAGGCTGAAGGTACCCGGGGAGCGAGGCCTGCCCCCGGCCCTGGCCCTGGCCGGGCTTCCCGCGCAGTAGGGGGTCCTGGGCGGTGTCCCCCCCCAGCGGTAGAAGGCAGGCTCCGGAGCTGTTGAGCGCCAGAGAGGCGTGAAGGGGAGGACGCGAGCCACTCCCACTGCGCAGGCGCGAGGGAGGCACTTGCAGTGGGGACTCGGGAGGCGGAGGCTGAATGGCAGAGTGGTGTTGAGCCCTCGGGTGGTAACAGTACCGACGTCATAGGGCTGTTGTGGAAATTAAAGGTCATGACGCATGCCAAGTGTTCAAAGGAGTAGCCCAGAAGAAGATCCTATTGTGTGTTGCTATTATATAACACATACACACATACAGAATTTTGTATGCCACTCTAATTGTTATGTATTAGTATTTAGTAATGAATAATAATACATTATTAGATTACAATATATTATATCAATATTATATGTAACTATAATTATATTATTATAATATATGTAATATATAGTGTCTAATAATTTATTATTAAATACATATTTGATATTATTAAACTTTAATTTATAGTGTTAAGTTAAGGTATCAGTGTATTAAATATGTCAAACTGAATATTACCATCTATTAGCATATTATACACTCTTCACAATGCACAGTGCTTGTTATTGCAAGCTGGGGTCTCGTGGCGGGATTGCTCCAGGTCTGTTTCAGGAGAGGAGCAGTCAGGCCGCCGAGTGCGGCGTGTGCAAGGACGTGGAGTGCGAGGGAGGCTGGGAGGGACGTTCAGGATGACACTGGTAGGGCCTTGGAGGAGTTTGAGCTGCATTCTGTAGACGACGGGGACATGCCCATTCACTTAGGAGCAAGTGGTGGGCGCTTCCTAGGAGCCAGCACCGTGCCAGGTTCAGGAGGTGTGGCCAGGAGTGACATGGGCCCCGCCCTGGTAGAGGCTACCAATCCAGGCGGTGCAGACCTTGCCGACCACCCCCCCACCAAGAGCCTTGCAGAAGGCAAGTGAGTGCACAGCAGTGGGGGGCTGTGGCCTGGCAGCAGGGGAGGGGTCTCAGAGAAGCCCATTACTCAAGCTGAGGCTGAAGGGAAGGCTTTAGGTAGGTGAAAGGTGTGGGTGTCTCCTGCACAGATTTCCCACCCAAAGATGGCTCATGTGACCGTTGGGGGAGAGGGAGTGTTCCTGGGGCAAACTGGAAAATGGCCGGCTCGGGCCTGGGGAGCAGGTTGGGGGAGCTGGGACGGAGGTGCCAGGGGGCAGGGCAAGGGGTCCAGTACCACGTTCAAGTGCACTGATGAGGAGCCAGTCTGCCAGCACCGTGGCTTGGAGTGTCCAGGCGGCACCTTGCTGCCCATGTGACCAGCCGCTTCTGGGAAGGGCCCTGGAAGATGAGGGGGTCCTACCCTGTGGGTCCAGGGAGCCTGGAACACGGAGGGGCCATGGCTGGCAGCCACTGGGACCTGTGGTTGTGAATGGAGGGAGGCAGGGCTTCAGGGCAGGGTGTTCAGCAAACCTGACACCAGGGAAGCAAGAAAGCCGGGCATCAAAGGCGACTTCAAGGTTCTGGGCAGAGCGACAGGGAAGAAAATGTCATTTCAAAGATGGGACATACATCTTAGGAAAAGGCCCACTTTTATTTAAATATTTCCCGTGTTAGCATTTGAAAGTTGACCAAGCTTGTTTTCCTGGTGTGAAATTCAGGACTCTCTCTCCTCTCTGCTCTCCCCAACTCCCTTCCTCCACTCCAGCCTCCCCCAACTCCCCCCACCCCAGTCCTGCACGCCATCCAGAGGAGCTGAATTAATGAGTGCTGAGGGAGCTAGTCTTTCTGCAGAGATTTCCACAAGGTCTAAATAGATCTTTTTAGTGAGATCATTTTGCTTTTTGGCCCAAATATTCAGAATGCTATATTGCTCATTACCGCTTCAAAATCTTCCCATGTGAGGTCTTTGTTTTCTGTCCTCTGCTACTGAGCTGTAATAGAGTGGCACTTTGAGAGCCTAATCCCTGTAATCCCTCCGGAATTGCCTATTGTGGAGCTCTGTCCTGGCCTCTCCTGCGTCTATCCCTGGCTTACCCCGAGCGCCTGGCTGCGGTGCAAGCTCCGTCACTGCCAAGTGGAAGTGGAGTTTCCATTCCTGGACAAGTGTCTCTATTGGTGTGGCTGTCAGCGACTGGTGCAGACCACGGGTCTTGCAGAGCAAAGTAATTGACAGCATCAGAAATCCGGACAGTAGCACTCAAACCTGCCCCTCAAGGAAGCAAGAAAATAGCCTAGGACCAGCCCCTGGAACCCTGCCCACCCACGTGACCTTGGGGCCATAACCCGTCCTGGGTGTCCCTGTCTCCTCCTTGGAGAAGGAAATTGAGTGCAGTGGTCTCTGAGGTCCAATCAGCTGGAAACCTCTGCCACTGGATGGCCAGGAAAGAATGCCAATGAATATTTATTGGTTTTCACCCCCAGCCATTGGTTCACAGAGTTAGGTAATGAAGCCAAACCGTGACACACTGAACACTGCCCGGGGTGTGGCCATTCTCCCTACGCTGCTGGCTCCAGACCCGGCCCTTCAGCAGCTGCTTCTTGACCCTTACAAGGGACGGTGCTATTCAGTGCACCCTTCCACTGGTGGTCCCGTAGGACCCCAAGCCTGTGCTATGCCTCTCTGTGACTCCCAGGGTGGCAGGACACAGGAGAGGACCCAAATGACATCTGGGGAAGAGGAAAAAGGGAACTGTGGCCAAAATGAGCCAAAGCCAAAGTCCACCAAGCGGCATTTCTGGCCAGGGGGACCACTTGGCCCACGATGAGCTCTGCATCGGCAGAGGGGCGCCAAGCCTGGCCTGGCAGCCGTGACAGGGCAGAATGCTGACTGCCCCGGGTGCAAATGAGAGAGAGGGACAGCGGGAGGGAGACATGCACAACAGGTAGATGCAGAGAAAGAGGCAAGAGGCATATGGCCCCGATTTTCCTTCCCAAGAGCCTGTTCGTAGGAGCTGAGGCCAGTCACCCCACGCGCACACTGTTTTTCTCTAGTTTTTCATTTAAGCCCGAGTCACTGCTGCTGCGTTCCAAATGGCTGCAGGTGAGCCGGCACGGGCAGGGCAGGGGTGGGGCATAGCTGACCATGATGGACACACCTGTGAGCACCTGTCAGCGGCAACATTTGTGCCTCTCTGAGCTGGCTACGCTCACCAGCATCAATCACGTCCTCCGCAGGGGCAGGGGCTGCGCCCAGGACGCTGACACATCACCCTTGGCTGTTCGCCAGCAGGTTCTCTCGTCTAAGGATGAAATTACTATTTTGTCTGAGAATATGACTTTAAAGCAGGGGGTTCAAAATACATTCTGGAAAGAAAGAAGGGATTCATTTTCCCCTTGGGTGCAGGGTCAGCTCATCTGAGGACAACGGTGCCCTTTCCTCCTCAGCTATGTCTGGAATTCCTTTCCCAGAGTTAGACTGTTTTGTGTGAAAGAGAAACGAAAAAATGTAGCCCTTGAATACTGAACACCACATAACTCAACTGGCATGAAGTTCTGGAGGGTAGGATCTGGACACATCTGCTCTATGTAATTAGCAACAAAATACTCCAATTTCACAAACATTTATTAAGTAGCAACTATGTGCCAGGCCCACTGCTGGAGCTTCAGATCTGACCGAGACTGGCTGGCATAGGCACATGCTTTCTGATGATTTTGGTGCTTGTCAGGGAGGAAGTTAGTATTATAATCGCTCAATTGAACAAACTCTTAAGTAGTCACTGTAGTCTCTAAAAGAATAAAAATCATTACATTTAAATTTTACTTATTTTGTAAAAAAACAAAAATAAGTTGAAGTTGCTGAGGCTTAAATAAATGTTTCTTTGCCAAAAAGGAGATTATTTCTCTAAGGATAAGAAAAGAGATTACTGGTAACATTAACAGTTGGGATTTCATATATGCATGTGCACACACAGATGCAATTTGTGTCTCAATTTTAGAGCGAATCAGTTGTCTCCTTCGGAAGAAAGATGAGGATATTGGCATTCTCACACGGCTTTCATTCCCCTCTTGCTTCCTCTCAATTTTAGGAAGTTATGTTATTGTTGGTTGGATTAAGTCTATCAAAAAGATATGCTCAAATTCTAACTGCTAGTACCTGGGAATGTGATCTTACTTGGAAATAGCGTCTTTGCGAATGCAATCGAATTAAGACAAGGTCATACTGGATTTGGTGGGCCCTAAACCAGCAACTGATGTCCTCAGAAGACAAGAGAAATTTGGACTCAGATACACAGAAGAAAGAAAGCAATGTGAAGACAAAAGCAGAGACTTTAGACAAAGGCAGAGACAGAAAGCTTGTAGTGATGCATCTACAAGCCCAGGAGCGCCAAGCATTGCTGGCAGCTGCCAGAAGCCGGGAGAGAGGCTCGGGACAGAGTCTCCCTCCGAGCACCCAGAAGGAACCACCCTAGCCAAGACCTTGAGCTCAGACTTCCAGCCATAAAGAACTATAAACTGCTGTTGGTTAAACCTACCCCCTTTGTGGTGCTTTGTTACGGCAGCTATAGGAAACTGATATAGTTATTTTCACATCGCCTACATTTATGTTACTGTAATCACAGTCTGTTTGGTAACCGTAATTCTTATTGGTGTGTAACATGCTGTATATTTCAATAGATTTGTTGTTCCCCACCTGTTTCTTTAAGTCTGCAGTCTCTCTTTACCCCTCTGTCCCTTCTTTCCTCCCTCCTTTTGTGCTAAATATTTGCACAGTTGCTCAGCCATTCTTTGCATCTGACACATGCTTGAGTAGCTCTCTCCAGACATTCTGCTTGCTAGGAGTCAGGACCGTAGCTCAACATTGCTTCTCCCTTCTCTGAGGCCCAGCCACTTCTCCCTGTGAGCAGTGTGAGACTGTTTCCCTTTCTGTTGCTTAGCGCATGGCAAAGGTAGAGGGAAAGAATTCGGTGGCCACGGTCTGCTATACTTGCTGGACGACCTGGACTTTCTTTCATGAAAAGACATTTTTTTTACACATCTAGTGACAGGACTTGCCCTGCCTCGCTGGAAGGCTGACTCCACTCCCGTGGGCAGGATCCAGGGTTTCGGATCACGTCCCTAAGGCGCTCACTCCAGGCACGATTTCCTCCTGCCCTGTTTCACCCATCTGTCTTTCACAACTGAGTCCGTGCCCACCCGCCAGAGGGAAGGAGGGAGAGAGGGGCAGGGAGAGAGAACATGTGCTCCTCTCAGCTTGACCCTCAGGGTCTTGAGGGCCACCAGCATGGCTTCGGGGCGGGAGGGGCCCGGCCCACTCTAGAATCTCATGCTTCTTTCCTTGGCTTCTGGCTTCTGAAATGTGCTTTTTTGGGTTGTACTCTTGCCCTCCTTGGCTGCTGTTGGGAAACTCTTCGTGACTGGAACGCTAGGCGGCTGGAGCTGGAGGTCTCTCAGGATGGGTCTGCCCCTCCCTTGTGTGCGTTGCAGGACCGTGACGTGGAGGCAGAAGGAGCGGGCGGGGGAGTGGAAGCTGTGGGTGGCGCCCAGAGTGGGCACACGGGCTACAGGACGTGGCCAGGACCACACTGCCCTGTGTGGGCGCCTGCGAGCCTGAGCCGGGCGAGCCCCACAAACCTCCCCAGATGAGCGGCTCAGGGCTGCGGGGACTGCCGACGGCACAGACGGGCGGGGGCTGGGTCAGGCAGCGGCCATGGCCTTCATCCTCAGACTGTTCTAGCTGGGTGAGCTGTTTTGTTTATCCCTGTGCGGCAGTCTCCATATTTCCCCTTTTCTCCATGAGTTTTATCCTCTCACTCTTACCAAATATGCCCTTCTGGAGATGAATTTTTAAAAAAACACCAAAATGGGTTGGATGGATGCTGTAGAGGCCCTGCCATCCTCAATACCACCATTCGCTCGTCACAGCAAACCTCCCGGGCCCAGAGCCGCCTGCCGGTCCCTCTCTTGTTATCCTGGCACAGCCTGGTGACGCAGCACACAGGTGTTTATCCTCCTGTTTGGGTCACATGTAGGGAAATACAGGCATGAAAGAGGTGACTGTTTACCAGGGGACACTTGACACCTGAACCACTCAACAGCCCCACCCAGGAATCACCCTGCGACACCGAGAGTCTCAAGCCCATGGCTCCCGTTGCAGTCTGCATGGCCCCCTCAGCCCCGCAGGCCCAGCAAAGCGAGGGAGCAGGGAGCACAGCTCGCCCAGAGCATCAAAGGGTTCGATACTCTTGTCTGAGTGGTTATGGGTTTTACACGCGGTTCCAGTGACCAGGAGGGCGGTTACTCTTGTTCACAGTGTTTTCCAAGGAAAGAGCTTCTGACTTAAAACTCAGGCCCTTTCCTCCCCATGTGCTCCTAGGCCACATCTCACACAGGCCCTAGAGGACCTGCCGAACGCAGACGTGCTGCTGTGGGCGCCACACCGTGGGCTCACGGACAGCAGGGACTTGTCTTGGTATCTCCCGGCCCCTGCCAGCCTGTCTTGAACACACTAGGTGCTTAACACATACTTGTTGAACTGATCTGAATCAATTCACTCATAGTCAAAGAATAATGGGTGGATGTTACTGAGCAAATTCCAAATAAATTTCAAGGCAATTCCGAAAGGAGAGTGTTTTAACCAGGGAAATTGAATAAATGCACACTAGCTCTGACAAAGGCTTAACACAACAGTGGTTATCCTGCGATGACAGCAGAGTCCAAGCTGGGCCCAGGGTGTCCCTCTTCCAACAGTGACTCAGGTCTGGGCTGCTTCTGTCATGGCACCACCCACAGACAGTCATCTTCTGAGTCAAATGTGGATTATGGCAGTTCTAACTTCAATTGAAACTGTCTTGTGTCTTATATGAAAATACTAGATTCACAATGCAAATGTTGATTTAAAATGATTATATTTATATTAGATCAGGGAAGCCTAATTAAAAAGCATCATTACATTCCAAATTACCTTTATCAAGTCATTTGATTCTTTAAAAATGTATTAAATAGTTATCAGGCATTGAGCACTGTGCTAGACAATGTGTAGAATGCAAAAGAAGTAGAAGGTATTGCCCATGAAAGTTAATGCTCTGTCTGGGCAGACAAACAGAGAGAGTGACAGTAAGTAAAAAGAGGGGTTCTCGGTCGGGGTAAGGCTCCTGTGGGACCCTACGGGAGGGAATCTGACAGGGTCCTGGTGTGATTGGGAAGCCCCCCAAGGTGAAGACACTTGGCGAGAACTAAAGGATCCATAGAATTTTCCAGGTGGAGCAGGCTGGGGCGGGGCTCCTGTAGAGAGAACAGCATGGGAAAAGGCCCTGCGGCAGAAAGCATGGCAAATCCAGAGATCTGCAAACTAGTTTCCTATGGCTCGGCCATGTGGGTGGAGGGCTGAGGTCGGCAGGAGAGGTGGCAGGCAGGTGCCTGTCCCGAAGGCCTTGGAAGAAGTGCAGCCAGGCTGGGGCTTCCTCTTCCTTGGCGATGCCCTAACCTACTCACCAGGGCCACATTCCACCCTTGCTCCAGGTGGGGACTGTGTCTAGGACCCCAACCCTGGTCTTGACCATCTGTCTGGCACGAAAGCGATCAATTGTCCCAGTCACAGTGTTTCAGAGAGAGAGACGCTAACACATCTCTCTGGTGTCCATAAAAAGCCAAGCCACGGAACTGGGGGAAGATACTTGCCACACACATAACTGATAAAGGATTAGCAACCAAAGGACATAAACAATGACCACGAATCAATGAGAAATAACTCAGCAGATAGATTAGGGGAGGCCTGCAACAGGTATTTCACAGAAGCAGCACCGTGGGTGGCCAGCAATGTCCATCAGGGAGCAGGAAGAGCATGCTGAGTCGCAGGGCTTAGCGTGTTCTCACTCCTGGGCTACGCGCATGTTTATTAAGGGGCGTCGAAGACGAGCAGGCCTTTCTGATCCAAAGGGATGGCACTCAGTTGGTGACATTTCCTGTCTTGTATCAAGTTAGTAGAGAAGACATTTTGGGCAGAAAGACCCTTACTTTTCAAACCTCATGGAGTGAGAGACACTACTTCCTTTTCTTGTAAAGGAGGCAGAGGCTTCATGTTTGGCTAAACAAAGTACTTCATTTAGCTCCGTCCTGGTCTCCACATAACAACTACTGCAGCCGAGGGTCCCTGGGAGCAGCACCCTGGAGCTGTCACCATAGTGGGTCCCAACCTCACTGCAGCCCCAGCCCATACAGACTCCTCTTATTTCTCGCCCACTGTATCTTGTACCCCATATTCCAGTCACAGAAAATAATTCAAGCCCTCCAAATAGGCCAGGATGCTTTAAGCCTCTAAACTTTAGCAAATATTTCCCACTCTGCCTGGAATGCCCCTTTCCACCTCATCCTCTGGAAAACTCCTACTCATCCTTCAAGACCCAACTAAAATGTTCTCTCTATGACTCATTCACCCAGGCAGTATTAGTGTGGTCCTTCCTGTGTGCTCTATTGCACATAAAACAATACTCTTCTATTGCCACACTCATCCTTCTGGGTTGTGACTGTTACACATGATTTGTTCTCCGCCCCTGACTCTCAAGTGTGAATCCCTGAGGGTGGGCATTGTGTCTCTGCACCTCGGCTCAGGACGGTGCCTGACCTAGGAGGAGTGGATGAATGAATATCCTCTTACATGAAAATGAACGTCCACAGATTCTTCGAGTATTTTCAGATGGTCAGATAACCTGAGAGGCAATGGGCATGCAAGAAATTTTCTGAACAGACTCAGAGCTGGGTCCACAACCGCTGGGCTGTCAGTAACTGCACATTGATTCCTCACCGGCAAGGTCATGCAGACGCTTAACTGGAATTTTGCAGGAAAAAAAATAGCACGGAGTGTTTCAGCGCGAGCTCTTCACTTTACCTTTCAGATCTCTTAGGAAACTCTATTACTTAAGGCACAAAGTTTGACATTCCGAGAAGAGCGTTCAGGTTCCTATTAAATCCTAAGTGGATCTGGGAACATAATTATCTTCTGGGAGGAAGAAGCAGATGGACTGCGGTCTCAGGACTGGCGTGTTACAGGAAAGGGCGGCCCTGACACTCTCATCCCACCTTTTTCCACGGTGACAAGGGAGCCCGTTTCCAGTGCAGGTTGTGGAGGGAGGGCAGCAGCTCCCATCCGCAACGGGACGCTCCCTGCAAGCTGCCTTTAACGCCACAGGGCATTGAAACCATCACAGTCCTCATCATGGGGGATTATTCAGTGGCAGAACATTCTCCAGTGGTGGTGGTCACATTACATGGACATTCTTCCAGACTCTGCAGGGCATGGGAGGCGAACAGGGAATCAGCGCCACTCGGAAGTGGAGCATCACAGCTAGTGAAAACCAAACAGCAGGCAGCTGAGAGTTCAGGAAGTGCTGGAGGTGTCAAGCAGGGCGGTGCCCGCAGCCAGCTGGGAAGGCCTTGCTGCTGGGAAGGGCTTGTGGTAAAGTTGTCAAGCTGCTGGGCCCATCTGGAACAAGTGGCCCAAAGCAACAGAGAACAGATGTACTTTTGGAAAGAGGTGGCAGTGAAAGTCCTGAGTCCAGGGCCACTGTACACAATTTCCCCCGTTGTTCACTGCACAACCCTAGGGGGCGCCATTCACTTAGACTACAAGGGGGATGGTGTCCCTGGGGTGGTACCGTGCACAACCTGCAGAATGACACGTAGCTCTGGAGTTCTGCTTCCTTGAGGCAGACAAGCCTCCCCGTGCCACTGCGGCAAACTGCATTTCAATGGGAGCCCACAGGCCAGAGTTATTATGCTTGGAACCAAGTGACCGAGGGGGAGGTGGTGAGCCCAGCGAGGCAGGCAGAGGCCTCCTGCCCTCCGGGCAACCCAGCGCCAGCTGAATGGCAGGGTGGTGATGGAGAGGGTTGTCTCCGAGTCAGAGACCTGGATCCGAACTGCTCCCCATGTGTTGCTGCAGCGACACCCCTGGCTTCCGCCTTTCACCACTCAGCCCACCAGGACTGCGGCCCAGGGGGAGCCATCAGCTCGCGCCTCGAGAGTGGCCTGCAGGACTCCTTGCTTCCTGCCCTGGAGGGGTAATGCCAGGCCGGAAGCTGGTGCAGAGATGCCCTCCTCCAGCTGCACAATGCTGGGAACACACTGCCTGCACCTCAGATGCCCTGTGTTGATGTACATCTGTTTCCCTGTCCCTGACTTGTACTTCCTGGGATCTACTCCCAAGTTACCTACTTGTACCCGAGTCTGTCTCAGGCTCTGCCTTGTGGGGAGCCCAGACTCAGAACGTTACCTTAGTTACCTGCACCTTACTTACCTATGCCTCAGTTTTCTCAGCTGTGTTATGGGCATGTGTGTGTCACTCATGGGCACTTCACAGAGTGACTGAGGCTGACTGAGGTAATAGCTGTAACACATTTCACACAGGTGCAGCCGTGGTAAGTCTTCCAGCCATGTTATTAAGGTTGGTGCAACAGTAATGGCAGTTTTAGCATTGGTGAAATTTGCCTTTGATAGAGGAATACATTCTTAAATAAATGTGGTTATGTTATACATCATTTTAATGTGCATTTCTTGCTTTACGTTTTTTTTTTTTTGCTAATGACTTGTTACTTGCTGTTTATTTTATATTTATTTTAGACGATGGAAATGATGTTAGACAAAAGCAAATTCGAGAGATTTTCTTATTCGAGTTCAAAATGGGTGGTACAGCAGCAGAGACAACTCGCAACATCAACAACTCATTTGGCCCAGGAACTGCTAACAAGAACGCACAGTGCAGTGGTGGCTCAAGAAGTTTTGCAAAGGAGACGAGAGCCTTGAAGATGAGGAGCACAGTGGTGGCCATTGGAAGTTGACAACGACCCATTGAGAGCAATCATCGAAACTGATCCTCTTACAACTACAGGAGAAGTTGCCGCAGAACTCAACATTGACCATTCTAAGTCGTTCAGCATTTGAAACAAATTGGAAAGGTGAAAAACCTCGGTAACTGGGTGCCTCATGAGCTGACCAAAAATTAAAAAAAATCATCATTTTGAAGTGTCATCTTCTCTTACGGTATGCAAAGAAAATTAACCATTTCTCAACTGGATTGTGATGTGAGATGAAAAGTGGATTTTATATGACAACCAGCAATGACCAGCTCAGTGGCTGGACCGAGAAGCAGCTCCAAAGCACTTCTCAAAGCCAGACTTGCACCAACAAAGGCCATGGTCACTGTTTGGTGGTCTGCTACCAGTCTGATCCACTCCAGCTTTCTGAGTCTCGGCGAAACCATTCCATCTGAGAAGTATGCTCAGCAAATCGATGAGATGCACCGAAAACTGCAACGCCTGCAGCCGGCGTTGGTCGACAGAAAGGGCCCAATTCTTCTCCACGACAACACCCAACTGCATGTCACACAACCAACACTTCAAAAGTTGAACGAATTGGGCTATGAAGTTTTGCCTCATCCACCATATTCACCTGACCTCTGGCCAATTACTACCACTTCTTCAAGCATCTGAACAACTTTTTGCAGGGAAAACGCTTCCACATCCAGCAGGATGCAGAAAATGCTTTCCAAGAGCTCCTCGAATCCCGAAGCACAAATTTTTATGTTACAAAAATAAACTTATTTCTCATTGGCAAAAATGTATTGATTGTAATGGTTTAATTTTGATTAATAAAGATGTGTTTGAGCTTAGTTATAATGACTTAAAATCCATGGTCTGGAACTGCAATTACTTTTGCACCAGCCTAATAGCTACTGTTGTTTAGGAGGATGCATGCTTCCCTGACACCTGACACTGTCACTCCCATTTTATATTCCTAATACCTTTACTATTTTGATGATCTGAGACCATCCATGGAGAAAAACACCCATGGCAAAAAACAAGAATGGAGTCTTGGTCAACAGGAAATAGGCAAACAGCAAAATAGATTTAAAAATTGCAAAAGTGCACTTGTGGGTACTAGTTAACACTTTGAAATTAACACCCCAACACAAGCACTACTGTGACAGTGTCTGGTGTAAATGGGTGATGCCCTGTCCTTCCCACTTGGTAAAACCTCTTCCTGAACTTGGTAATGATGGATTTGCATCCAGTGCTTGTGCTTTTTGCCCATAGAAGTCAAACAGGGACTCAGTTATCTTTGCACCAACAGACCGTTGCTGTCCTATTGATGTTGACATCACCCCACCTGGGGGAGGTGAGTGAGGAATGGGGACGAGAATGCCACTGTGTGTCTGCATTGCCTGAGACATTGGTCCAACTCTTTCTTGAAGCTATTGGCCACACAATTCCTCCCAGCCCATGCTGGCCTTGCTGCCCTGCTGAAGAGGGCTGCTCACATCATAGAACAAAGCCTGCTGAGGGCAGGATTCTCTAGAGGGAATTTGGATACCCACCCTGGTTTTTAGCAAGCATCTTCCTCCATGTGCCACGGGCAAGGAGGGACACGCGGGCCCTGCTGCAGGGACTCGCCCAGCTCTGAGCTGTGAGTGAGCAGCCAGGCACTGACGTCAACTGCTCCTAGCTCGTCCAGGCCTCCAGGAGCCCCTAGCTAAGGGACTTGCTTTGCATCTGTGAGTTCATGCAGCTGGCCTGGGCACACTGCACCAGGTAAGACTTTATATCCTTTTGTTTTTTTAAGGTGAATGAAACCTTTTATGTCCCCTGGCGAGCATGTAGATTCCCAGATGAGGGGATTCTCAGTGCCCCAAAAGAGGCCCTACTTCACTGGGAGATTTACTTCCAAGGATCTGAAGGAGGTGACAATTGCTAAGGTTATCTGGATAATGCAGACAAAGGAAACCCTAAGGTAGGGGAGCGAGGTAACTGGGCAGTGCCTCAATTCCCACAGTGGAGCTCTCCGCTGATAAACATCTTTTCTCATTTTGGAGTCAGACCTTTTTATGCTGGGATCTAGACCAGGGGACAGCAAACTTTGTGCACAATGAGCTAGATAGTAAATATTTTAGGCTTCATGGCCCGTGGTCTCTGTTACAAAAACATAACTCTGTAGTTGTAGCTCCAAAGCAGCCATAGATGATACATAAGCCAATGGGCCTGGCTGTGTTCCAATAAAACTTTATTTACAAAAACAAGCTGTGGGCTGGGTTTGGTTTATGATGAAAAACCAAACCATAGGGGCCTAGAGTTTGTTGATTCCTGATTAAGATCGTGACATTTGGCCGGGCACCATGGCTCATGCCTGTAATCATAGCACTCTGGGAGAATGATGGGGGGAGGATTGCTTGAGGTCAGGCGTTCAAGACCAGCCTGAGCAAGAGTGAGACCTTGTCTCTAATAAAAATAGAAAAAATTAGCTGGACGTGGTGGTGTGTGCCTGCAGTCCCAGTTACTCAGAAGGCTGAGACAGGAGGATGCCTTGAGCCCAGGAGTTTGAAGTTGCTGTGAGGTAGGCTGATGCCACGGGACTCTAACCCAGGCAGCAGAGTGAGACTCTTGTCTCAAAAACAAAACAAAACAAAACAAAACAAAACAAAACAAAAAACATGACATACACAGTCATGTACCACATAAAGATGTTTTGGTCAACAATGGATTGCATATACAGTGGTGGTCCCCTAGGATTATAATGCTGTATTTGTACTGCGCCTCTTGTATGTTTAGACATGCTGACAGACACAAGTATTCATCATCACTGTCAGTTGTCTCCAGTGTTCAGCACGGTAACCGGCTGTGCAGGTGTGTGGCCTGGGAGCTACGCGCTGGCAGCGTGTGCAGCAGGCTGCGCCATCTAGGTGTGTAGGAGCACTCTGTGATGCTCACCCAGCAAAATCGCCTGATGACATATTTCTCGGAACATATTCCTGTCATGAAGCGATGCAAGACTTCTCTTAGAAAGTTTTCAGTCTTGGAAACAGCCTGCAAAATGCAGGAGAGATGCTTCCTGGACCCTTTGCTCTCTAGGATGAGACACGCAGTGACCTCATGGCGGCTGAGCGCCTCTCAGGAGCGCTGGGGCTCCAGGGATCTTGCAGGTAGCACATCACCATCTTCCTCTGAGCAGAGGATATTTCAGATCAATCATTTCCAGTGCCCGGTGGCCCCCAGGTCCCTCTTCTGTTTGCCTCCATGAGGAAGTGATTCGAAGCTGCTGCTCTCAGTCAGTAAGCGTCTCATTAATGTTTTCCCAAACGCCGTCAAGACTGCCCGGGTTCCAGTCCTGGCTCTGCCTCTCAGCAGTGGCGTAGCCTTCCTTGGATTCTTCTCCATTTTCCCATTTCCTCCTCTGTCAAATGGAAAAAAGTTAATAATACTCACCTTGTTGGGTTGTGGTGAGAGTAATGAGTTGATACAGGTGGCTGGCACTCAGGAAGTGTTTGCCCCTCGCTCGAATGTAAATCCTCATGCAGGGACTATCTGCTCTGTCACTGTGTCCTCAAAGCCGAGACTAAGGGGGGCACAAAGTGACTACTTGTGAGCACAATGTCCTTTGCTGTGGCCACTGTTTCCATCCTCACCTCACTACTGTCCCCTGGCCCACTCCGTTGCAAGTCTCCACTCTGCCTCCTCCGCCTCTCCTGACCTCTCCTGGACACATCCTCACGCACCAAGACTGTCAATCCTAAAGAAACTTCCATCTGGTGGAGCTTAGAAGGCAAACACATTAGCATTTCAAGGGCACTCTGCAGGTTGTCATATCCTTTATTTGATTTAATGTTCACAACATCCCAGTGAAGCAGGTAATTATCATCTCTATAGGACTTAAGCTTAGGGAGGAATGCAAACAGAATGAGCACTGTGTGTAGTACTCAAATGGGAGTAACTTCTTTCAGACACATCTTCTTGTTGAATCTTCCCAATGGTCATTCATTCTTTCAACACATTTTGTTAAGCACCTACTATGCTCTGAGTGCTATTAGATTTATTATGGGAATTAACCCAGGCAATTACAGAGGCTGAGAAGTCCCATGATCTGCTGTCTGTAAGCTGGAGAACCAGGAAAGCTGGTCCTGAGAACCAGGGGGCCATAGGTGTACGTCTTGGAGTCCAAAGGGCAAAGAACCAGGATGTCTGAGGACAGGAGAAGATGGATATTTTGGCTCCAGAAGAGAGAGAGGGATTCACTCTCCTGCTTTTTGTTCTTCCCGGCCTTGGGAGGATTGGATGACGGCTGCCAACACTGGTGAGGGTGGGTCTTTTCTCTGTCTGTTGATTCAAATGCTAATCCCCTCCAGAAACATCCTCACAGACACACCCAGAGACAGTGTATTACCAGCTATCTGGGCATCCCTTAGCCCAGTCAAGTCGACACCTAAAATTACTTGTCACAACTCTGCTGGGTGCTAGAGGTAAAATGGTGAACAAGGCAGGCACAGTTCCTCCCTGTATGCAGCTTCCAGCCAGGTCAGCGGAGGACACAGGGAAATGAAAGGCCTGGATGGGGTCATCTGAGGCATGAGGTATGAGGTCAGAGATGGGCTCTCCATCCAGATGTGTGAGGTCAGGGAAGGCTTCCTGGAGGAGGTAATGCCAGGGCTCTGGCTGGAGGGAAGAGTAAGAATTAGCCAGGCTGTTCAGGGAGGACAGCTGAAGAGGGGAAAAGGGACCATCCAAGTGAAGAGGAACCAGCATGAATTTAAGAGACAGAAGAGAAGTGTTGAGTCCTGAAGCACTGAACGCCAGGTGGTGGGGAGGAGAGCGGAGTCGCTCAGGGCCGGGGCAGCCACCGAAATGGGGCTGATCTTCGTCCTAAGGGTGGTGGAGAGAAGTGACATCATCATATTGCACGTGAAGGGAAGTCCATCTGCTTGCTCTGCAGAAACAGGATTTGGGGGTTGGGCATGTCGTCAGGGCACCTTGTGCATCAGTCAAGGTGAGAGACGATGGCGGTCGGAACAAGGCTGATCCCAGCAGAGGTGGGGACAGGTGCATGCCTTCAAGACTCAGCAGCTAAAATGGACAGACAGTAACAAGCTGACGTGGATGATCAGTTCTGTTTTTCAGATGAAGGACATGTGTGTTTGAGGCAGGGAGGGAGGCAGGCTGTGCAGGGGGCCAAGCTGGGATTCTGGGACAGAGGGGCCCTGGGGGATGCAGGGCAGAGAGGTGGGCGGTGGTGACCCGTGGTGACCGTGAGGGGGAATGAGGTCAGACTTTGCGATGACAGGGAGCAGCCTGCTGGGGAGAAAACGGCAGATCCCAGAGCTGAGTCGGCCCCTCCCAGAGCCCATCAGCGCCTTCATTTCAGTCTATGGGGACAACTTCTGTATGTCTGGGGACACATCTTAGATTTCATGAGGGAAGCCAATGGGAGAACCAGGTTCACTTGACCAAGCATTACTCTGAGTTTGATTTGATCAGCACATCTCAGAAAGGAAAGAACCAGAGAGTCCTGAGGACCCTCGAGGCAGTCTGTCTCAGTCTACGCCCTGTGCCTCCTTCCTCAGGTGCTCGAAGACCCTGTGGGAGGGGCCCATCATTGCTGTGGTGCAAGGGTTTCAGTCCTGGAGTTAGCCCCTGGCACCGTGGGCAAAATGGAGCAGGCTGGCTAACCGGCTGGGGAGCTGGCAGGCAGGGGGAGTGCAGCGTTCCTCGTGGCCGGTGGTAGGGGATGTGTGTCTGCAGACGCCCCCTTCCTCCCCTCCTTTGCAATTCTAGTGACTGGTGCATTTGGCGGGTCCTGGGGGCAATGGGCCGCACTGTACAAAGCTCCAAAGGAGGCTGGCAAATGTGCCTGCGTGTGCATGGTCCCTGCCCGGCTCTGTGACCAGAATGCTTGACGTGATGTGTACTTTCAGGGCCACCAGCCCTACTGCAGCCCCTGGAGGTTGCTGTCCACTGTCTGACAAAAGAGCTTCTTTTTTGTTTTTAATTGACAGAAGTTGTATGTATTTATGGTACAGAACATGATGTTTTGCTATATGTATACATTGTGGAATGAGTAAATCAAACTATGCATTGTCTCACAAACATACCATGTTTTCTGTGATGATAACACTTAAAATCTCTCTTGGCAGTTTTCAAGGATACAGTGCATTGTTATTAACTACACATCAGTCGTACACTAGCTCTCTTGAACTCTCTGCCCCCCCACCCCCCAACCCCCGTCTAACTGAAACTTGGCACCCTTTGGCCAACATCTCCCCGATCCCCCCCTCCCCTAACTCCTGGCAAACACCGTTCTACTCTCTGCCTCTGAGTTTGACTTCCTTAGACTCCACATGTAAGTGAGACCACGCGTTGTCTTTCTGCAGCACGGCTTCCTTACGTGGCTGCCACGTGGCCTCCTCAGGAAGAGCCACGTGTTTGCTCTTCAAGGAAGAGCTGAGCTGAGTGGAAGGCATTTCTGCTTTGTGCACCAGCTCCCTTCTCTCCACAAACTTCTTCTGCACAGAAATGGGCTCCTGACACGAGGCTCAGCCTCAGGAGCCGGGCAGCCGTCACGGTGGCCAGGAGCCACGGGAGGATCTCTCCAGCCCGGGGCCTTGGTGAGCAGGGCGGGGGCCACCACTGTGCCTCCTGGTTCTCAAGGCTGGAGAAAGCCCAGGTTTGCTGTGGGGTCTGACTTCCCAGGGCTCCTGCTCCCCGTCCTTTGGCCTCCTGTCATCACGGAGGAGAGCAACAGAGCCACTAGGCCCAGCCAGGTGCTGTCCTCCTGCACCAGTTTCCTCGGGCTGCCCCAGCAAGCTCCACAGACTGGGGCTTAGACAGAGACCGGGACGCGCCTTCAACACCTGGCTTAGAAATCTCCTCAGCTAAACATCCAGGCTCGTCACTTTCCAGGTCCACTTTCCACAGAACGGAGCACAGGCCACGGCAGGGACCAGCTTCCCTCCAGTTTCTAGCAACACGGTCCCCCTGTCCGGCTGAGCCGTCACCAGACGCACCTTTACACTCGTGCGTCCAGCAGCACTGTTCGTGACGTCGTGCACGTTCTCCAAGAGGATAAGAGGTTTCTCTCCGGTGCTTCTCTCTCTCTCTTTTTTTTTTTTCTGAGCCCTCACCAGAATTGCCTTTAATGTCCCATCTCCTGCAGGCAATCTAGGCTTTTCTAGCATGCACCTCAAAACTCTTGCAGCCCTCGCTCATTGCTGGGTTCCAAAGCTGCTTCCACGTGCCCAGGTGTCTGCTACAGCGGAACTCCACTTTGCGGTAGCAAACGCGCATTAGTGTGCAGGGGCTGCCGTAACAAACACCACGCAATGGGGCTTAAACGATAGAAACTTATTTCCTCCCAGCTCTGGGGTTGAAAGTCTGAGCTCAAGGTGGCCAGCAGGTTTGGTTCCTTCTTGGCTTGCAGACGGCCGTCTTCTCCCCAGTCCTCACAGGGTCGTCCCTCTGTGTGTGTCTGTGTCCTCATCTCCTCTTCTTATAAGGACACAGTCATATTGGATTAGGGCCCACTAGTGACCTCATGACCTCATTTTATCTTGATTAGCTTTTTCAAGGCCCTACCTCCAAATACACATTCTGAGATACTAAGGGTTAGGGCCTCAACATATGAATTTTGGGGTACACAATTCAGCCTGTAACACCCACTGTGCATTGTTTCTGTCACACAGTGCGTTTGGGTGCTGCTCTGACTCCCACTTCTCACACGGTTGTCTGAGCCACGGTTGTCCCCAGGAAAGCTCTCTGAGACGGAGACAGCTAGACAGGAACTGGCACCACCTTTCCAAATGCACGACTCCTACGGCAGGATGGGCCTGGGTCATGACTACCCAGTCCCTAGCTCCAACCCCAGGAAGAGCCACACTTGAGCAACTACGGACGCATGCCTATCGAAGCTCTGAAAGAAAGCTATCTGCAGAGACACGGCCCCTGCCGACCACGGGGTGATGGGGCGGGAGAGATGCGATTTTAAATCCCCTGGAGTTGGTTCTCAGCTCTGCCTATTACACGGCCTGCAGTGCTGGCCAAATCACAACGAATCCCTGAAATGCACTATTACCATCTGGGATGGTTAATTTTATGTGTTAACTTGACTTGACCATGGGGTACCCAGACATTTGTTCACACATTATTCTGGGGTGTCTGTGCTTCTAGATGAAATGAACACTTGAATTGGGAGACTGAGTAAAGCAGACTGCCCTCCCCAACGTGGGTGGGCCTCATCCAAGCCCTTGAAGGCCTAGGCAGAATAAAAGGCTGACCCTTTCGAGAGTAAGAGAGACTTCTTCCTGCCTGACAGTCTTTGAACTGGGGACATCATCTTTTTCCCACCTTCAGACTTGAAGTGACATGCTATTCCAATGACAGCTACCATCATCATTGTCATTGTCAACAATGACCCCCAAGTTGCTCCTCTTAAGGTCAATTCCCAATCCTCATCTTACTGACCAGTGGCATCAGACACATGAACCCACCCCTGCCTCCTCTCCTGGCTGTCCCCTTGTCCCTCTGTCTATGCCTTCCCTGCACCTTGGCCACTTTCTCCTCATTTCATGGACCTCTAAATATTGGAGAACCCCAAATTCTGTTCTTGGAATCCTTTGTTTCTCCAGCTATGCTTGCTCTCTTGTTGATCGCAGTGAGACTGTTAGATTTGATCGTTGTGGCTCTCCAAGGAGCAGACTCAGAGATTTGCATGCAGGAAGCTTACTAGAGACTGCTCTCAGGATGGACACCTGCTGCAGAGGCAGGATGAAGGCTGGAGGCTCCCTGGGCAGAAGCTGACTATGCTGTCATTGCAGCAAAGCGACTAGTTCCCATGGGGAACTCTGTACCTGGGATGGCCCTTCAGAGCGGTGCACGTGGAGGGAAGAAGGCTCTGGGCTCTTCTGTGACCAGTCATTGGGTGTGGCCACCTGGGAAAGGACCTGACCTCCGTCAAGGTCATTGTCTTGGCAGAGGGCAAGTCCAGGAGAGGGCTGAGCTGAGAGCCATCAGCTGTGACATTCCTGCAGCTGGGAAAGTGAGTGCCTCTGTCCTCAAGAGGGATTAGGTTGAGAGGTTATGAATCTGAAGCATGGAAAATCAATTCTTGCTGTCAGATGGCAAGATTTGAACATAACTCTGGATCCAAAGTAGTCTCAGCCTGAGAGGCTTCAAGAGTTAATTCATTTTGTCGTAAATATTCTGAGGGCTGGAAGCTTGATGAAGACACGAAGACAGACCTAGCAGCACCATATTGTGCCCTGGTTCTGCAAGCACGCGCCTCTGGCCACTCTCCCATGTCAACAGACAACACATTTCCTTAAAGTGCGTGGTCTTCATTTTGTTTTATTTAAAAATAATTAGGCCTTCATACTCTCTCTGCAGCCCGGGCTGCGGGGCAGTGGGATCGGAGCGTGCTAACGAACACTGCGCTGTGCCTTCCTTTCTGGAGAGCAGCTCTCAGCCTGCGGCCGCCCGGCTTCCCCTGCCGCGCTGGGACTCGGGCCGTCTGTGCTCCCTTCCTGGTCTTTAACCATCTTTTTAAATCTTACTGGTCATTCAGAAATGAAGACAGAGCGTTCATTCTGGCCAAGCACGAAGAGCAGAGAAGGGATTTTTTTTTTCGTCTTTGATTTTGCAGGAATGAATGCGGAGCTCAGTGTGAACAATTTCTTTCGTGCTTATCCTAACCGTGGAAGAAACACCAAACTGCCATTTCTAGCGCAAAGAAGCAAACTGGAAGGTGTGGGGCCGAGCGGAGGCGGGCGGGGTCGTGGGGCAGAGTCCGGACGGGCTCCGCTTGCTGGGCGGGTGTCAGCGACGCCCTGTCCGACGGGACCCTGAGACGGTGGGCCCAGCTGGGGGGCAGCGGGCGGGCGCGGCGCGAGGGAGGCGCGGGCCTGGGCGTGCGGGGCTCCTCCGGGGCGGGCTGTTTCTCTGCCCCGCACCAGGCGCCCGCCCCTCGGGCCTGCTGCGCTGCGGGTCGCGCGGTGCCAGCCTCCCGGCGGTTCGGTCGCAGGAAGAGATGCACTGATGGCTTCGCGGGCGGAGGCTGAGGCTAAGTTTGCCCGGGAAAGTGAGAGGGAAGGAGAACTGTCCAGCAGCGGCCAACATGCACAGGATTCGAGTAACACAACTTTGGGGGCAAAAACTCTGCCTTTGGGATCAGAAGCTGTCCCTCCTGCTCTGTGGCCAGAGGACAGGTGCTAGGTGGTAGCAGTCCTGAACCGCTGAAGAAGCCAGCGTCACCTCAAGGGCTTCCCCCCACGGCTGTAGCCACCTGGGACAAAGGTGTGGGCAGCCAGGGGAGCCAGGACAAAGTCCTTTCTCAAATGTTAGAGCCGGTTTCCCTCGGCCCCAGGAACAGAGAGGCAGAGTCACCGAGGCTGCAAAAGGCAAAGGAGTTGACTGGCTGGCGCGAGCCAGGGCCCAAGTCCCAGAGCACCAAGGCAGTGGCCTCTCCACGAACCAGGTTCCCGCCCTGGGGTAACACTAAGCTTTTATACTTGCCAGTGGGTACATATGCTGGGCACACCATCCGCCCCCTCCCTCAGTTCATTTGTTCCTTCAAGACTGGCTGACCCTGTCAGCTCCTCATTGGTCGGTTCCATGGTCGTGTTAACTCCTGATTGGTCGGCTTCAAGTCTCGCGATCCTGCGGGGGTCATCAGCGTCATTTAGGAGAAGGGGAGGGCCCGCGCTGGGGACACGGAAACTTAGGCCTATTCCAGGAAGCCTAACCTGTCATGGAGTCACCTTTGCTCTCACACAAAGGGGCGGCTGCGCTGGGGCCTCAGAGAGCAAGTCTCTGGATCTGTCGGCAGCCCGAGTTTCATGCCTGGAGCAGCCGTGCCTGCAGGGAGACTCTTACATGTTAATACTTGGGAATTATACCAATTTACCTCCTGCCTCCAGATACTGCCACGCCCTGGGGTACTGGGGGTTGGGACTTCAACACAGGAACTTTAGGGGACCCAATTCAGCTAATCACACTGTTGAAATCTCTCAATCAATCGGTCTCCTAATCTCTATTTCTCTCTCTCTCTCTCTCACTTCCTCTCCCCCCACACCCTCTTTCTCATCAGAGGCCACTCCTGGAAGGAGACTGTAAGGCTGGTGGCAGGCACCCCTCCCCTCCCTAATGGAAAAAGAAGAAGCCACCAGACCTGCTCAGAACAATGCCTGCAAGGCCCAGCTAAGTTAAAGGACGACCACAACTGGATGGCTACCCTGATAAGAGTCTCGGTTCCTAGAGTCCACACATACCACCAGCCCCTCCTATTTCGCAATACCCGCTCTAAAACTGCAACGGAAAATTCCTTGCTCTCCCCACCGTAAATCTTCCCGCCAAAGAAACCCCTACCCCCAGCCCTAAAAACATATATAAGCCCACTCAAAACTTCTGGGCGATGTGACTTTTCGGGTCTCTCTTTCTCTCTCTCCCGGGACCTGAAAATCTCACCCAGGTCCCTCTCTTGGGACTCCTTACCCTCACCTGGGAGCGCTCCAATAAAGCCTCTTTACTTATTCCTTTCAACTCTGCTCATCTTTCTTTCTCTGGTGCTGGCCAATCCAAAAAGCCTTACATTTGGTGCCGAAACCTGGGAGGGTGCTTTGACTTTCGGCTGCACTGCCCCTCCCATGGACTCTGGTCTTAAACCTTACAGAGACCACATTGATTTCCTCATTTAGTTTTCACAGTACCCTAAGAGATAGGTGTTATTATCCATTATTACAAATGAGAAAACTAAGCACCTTGAGTTTAGATAATTATTCCAAGGCAAAGATGGGATTTGAACCTGCGTAACCTGACTCCAGAATCCATGCTTTTAAGCACAAATGGTGACTACTTTTTCAAATATTTTTGACTATTTTTGCAGATTTCTTTTTTTGATAAGAGTTTTGGCCACATTCCATAGGCTTTGAAATGAAGAGTTCTTCTTGATGTTATCTTTCAATGAATTAATCTGTTATTGTAATTATTCAATTTTCAATTCAAGAGTTATTTATGAGTCCTTTTAAATTTCTAGGCTAGATTGGGGCGTTATGTTTTGGTGTTCTGTTTTAGTTTTGTTGTCAGAAAATGTGGTATGTTCAGTTGCTCTCTATCTACCTGTCTGTCTGAATTTGTCGAGATTTTCTTTATGACACAGTTTATGAACAATTTCTATAAATAGTCCATGAACATTTTAAAAAGATTTTCTGTTTTGTACAAAAATCGTATGTCTAATAAATAAAGCTTCTTATGTAATTCAAGTGATCTAATCATATTAACTCTTTATCTAATGGAATTGTTAAATTTTGATATACATGTTTTAAAGCTCATTGTGATCTTATCAAAATAACCTTAAATTCCTATTACTTTTTTGCTTTAAATATGTCTATGCAATGTGATTTGGTGTGTAAGTGTTTAGGACTGTTACAGTGTCTTAAGAGATGCTGTCTTTTGTCAATAAAATTCCTCAGCCTTATTGGATGTTTTTGACCATAAAATGTACTTTGTGTGATATTAATATTTTTGCCATTTGTCATTGTTAGCATTTTCTTGATATATCCTTGTCTACTTCCTTATTTTCTATGTTTTTTCTTTATTATTTTGTTTTAGCTGTGTGCCTTTTAAAAAAAAGCAGTTAGCTGGCTTTTGCTCTTTCGTGAAATTTATTCTTTTATTTTTGGATAGTCCCCCATACAAGGGGAATAACTTGATCTGTACATGCTATTATTTCTGGTGATTCATGCTATATTTAATCTTTCTCCTGCCATCTTACTTCACGTTTTCTGTTCATTATTTCTTACTGCTTCCTTTTTTCACTTTTCCTGCCTCTTCTTTGATCATTTTTTGTTCTTTTTTCTCCTCTAGTGATATAAAATATTACATCTAAGTGTTATTCTAATAATGATTACCCTTAAATTATTACACATATATTTTATCCTACATTCTTATATCCAAGTTAAGAATTGAACATTATTCATAACACATCAGGTCTTACATAAACTAAGAGTTTTAACATGCATTTAAGTTCTTTTTCTTCTCTTTGTGACCTGGGTTTTATTAAATAATCTAGAATTTTATTCGTATTTCTCCTTCTCCCACCATTCATTAAAAAATAGTTTAAAACTTGTTAATTTTCAATATTACATGCAATTTTGTGAATCTGGAGGTTGCAAATAGTTTTAATATCTTAGGGCAATGTATTAGGGTTCTCCAGGGAAACAGAATCAATTGTGTGTGTGTGTGTGTGTGTGTGTGTGTGTGTGTGTGTTTTATTATAAAATACTGGCTCATACAATTACAGAGGCTGAGGAGTCCCAAGGTCTGGAGACCCAGGAAAGCTGGTGGTGTAGTTGGAAGGCCTCAGAGCTAGGAACACTGAGGGCAGAAAAGATTGATGTTCGAGCTCAAGCAGCCAGGCAAAGAGAAAATTCTTCCTTTTCTGTCTTTTGTTCTATGGAGGCCCTCAAGGGATTGGATGAGGGCTGCCCACATTGGGGAAGGCCATCTGCTTCACTCAGCTCACCAATTTAAATGCTAATCTCTTCTGGAAACACCCTCACAAACATACTGAAAATAATATTTAAACAGACATCTGGGTACCCTGTGGCCCAGTCAAGTTGACACATAAAATTAACCATCGCAGGTGGAGAAGAAAATCATTGTGGGGTGAGTACCACTCTTTATCCTGGGAGCTGCATTTTGGTGAACGCCTTTATTCATGTAAGAAAAATATCTACTCTTAAGGGGAAAATCTTGAATTAACCGATACGCAGCTGCTTTGGATTGAGATGTTAAATGTTTTGCTCAGTAAATATTTGTTAATCTGGATTAAGACTGATCTATGATAAAAAGTCACTGTTTGTTCTTGGGAGATGCATATGTATTATAAATTTTCAGTCTAGGCTTGTGGGAAACTCTCAGCTTCTATTCATAGTATCAGTTAATGTTTAATTCCTCCTCCAGAGCATCCTTATCGAGCACCCTCAACTCCCTACCCCAGTGAGGGTACTAACTGGGGGAACATTCTAGAATGAAAGAGGGCAACCAGCTACCTTGCTTGAGAGGCTTTGGGGTACCCCAGGGGCTCCTTACTCCCCTGCCCCCAGATGATTCACTCAACACATTATGTTGTTGTGTGTCAGTGACTGAAGTTGTTATTTAATTAAATTTAAACTGTGATCTTTCTGGCAATGGTCTTTCAAGTTGGTAAAAATAATATAGAAGGTTTCCTTAGTTTCAGTGTAGTTGTAATTTTTATGATTCCTTTTTGGAGGTATATGAGAGGGTTTTTTTTTAAATTATAGACATATTATCATTTTTAGAATTCTTCCAAAATTTTATAACAAAGTAGATGTATCTTTCTATACATTCATATACATTTTTGATGATTGAAATCATTAATTTAAAAACTAAAATGTACCTAGCTACCAAAAAGAAGTGTCATATACTTTGAGGAATCCCTGGGCTGGGATTCAGATCTGGATTCCAGTCCTGGCTTGACAGAAGCTGCGTGACTCTGAGAAGTTCTAGCTCCTCCCGGGCTCAGGCTCAGTGTTCTCATCTGCTAAATGAAGGCATATTATTCAGACACCTTGCATCCTATCACAGTTTTCAGTTCTTCCTTTAGCAAGAATCAGTAGCCAGATATGAAACTAGGCACAAGAACTTAAACATAAAGTACTGGAAGAAGAAGAGGAAGAAAAAGGAGGAGGAGGAGGAAGAATGGCTTTAGTATGTCCTCAGTGAATTGGGAGAGACTACATTAACTAATCTACACATTTTCAATAATTGTTATACTAAAACAAAGTATATTGCTTAATAAGAGAAGAGAGGAGAGAGGTCTTTACACCTCCCAGAGTTAGAAAGTGATCGGGAATTCTTTTATCATGGGGACTCAATGCTTGGGTTGAAATGTTGACTAGCGTTTGTCACAGGGACAAGTGAGCAGTCTGGAGAAAGGAGCGCTTGGCTTAAACAATTTTTGTTTCCAGTGGACAAGGATCCAGAGGGCACTAAAGAGAGGGTGGGAGGAGTGAGTATGGGAAATAGTGGCAATCCGAGTGGGAGGGCATTGGGGTAGATGCATGGGGATGGCATGGGGAGTACAAGTGGCCGGACCCTAACCCTAACTCAGAGGACAGTGGGGATGATAAACCAGCGGGGGTCAGCTGGCCTCAGGTGTTCCTGTCAAAACAGGCTAAGCTATTGGAAACCTCATGATGACAGGAGAAAACAAGTAATTGGCAAAAAGTCCTGCTTAATAATTCTTCACAAGTACGTTATTTAAATTTAAAGCCAGTTTAATTAAGTTAATAGCTGGCCTGAGAAGAGCCATTCTGAACTGATAGTAGCCTCCTGCTTGCTGGCTCTGTTAGCTGAGTGGCTGCACTGTGCCTTCCCCAGCCAGCTCGCGGGTACTGCCGCAGACGCCTTGTGGAGCTTTGCTTCCTTGCTGGTAAATGCATCCACAAAGGTCTTCCAATCCATGGCCCTGTACTTGTTGGCCTTCAGAAGCTAATTTTCATTTAAGTGTATTTTTAATTAGTGCAGGCAGGAACAACATTCCCAAGCAGTGCCAATTCAGCAATTCCATTGTGTCTCACAAGGTGTGAACATCCAAGGTCAGGTGCAGACAGGGAGAGCACCACTGTGAAGGCCCAGGCTTGTTTAGGAAACACCCATGGCATAGTAGGAGGGAGGATGCTGTCACTCTTGCAGAGCAAGGTGGTTTCTCCCTTCTCAACATGTATTGGGATGTATTGTGAACACTGTTGTGAAGAAAATAAGCTATGCTATTAGATATGCAGTCCTGTTCGAATTGTTGGACGCTATTACAAGGTATACACATTTACTTTTTCCTACTCTGATTTCTCCGTTCTATATTTTGCTGCTACATTTACTTCATATTGGTTCCCCTAAATCCTGTAGGGGCACTGGGAACAAATGACCACCGCTAGAAACAGCTGCCAAATCAGTATCAACCCCTTCCCCTCTTGGCAAGTCCGATGACAGCTGTCCGCCTTCTCCCCTGGGTTTATGAAGGGGCTGCAGTGGGATGCATCCTGCATTCACTTCCAGGGCTTTACCGGGTTGCCTATCCCACATTGGAATGAGAGTTGCTTTTCAAACAAGGTTAAGAAAGAGTGATTTGGTTTCTGGAATAATTAGTAATATAATTTAGCTAGTTAATGGGCTAAACAGATTTTTCTCCTCCCAATGGGCTATCCTGTTTACATAATGACTGCTTATTACAGTGTTGCAATTCTCAATAGCTAACTCATAAGGTAAGCATCAAGCCAGGCCCTGGGGGAGACTTCTAGGCCATAGATAAGAGGGATGCAAGGATGGACAAATTCTCAGGATTTGAAAAGACTTATTTTAAAATTTATACACAGCAAAATTCACTATCAGTTTTGGCAAATGCTTACAGTCATGCAACTACCACCATAATCAAGATACAGAACCCTTCCATTAGACCAAAATAATATCCTCGTTTTGCTATTTTGTGGTTAAACCAACTCCCACTCATAGTCTCTGACAAGCACTGATCTGTTTTTCATTCCCACAAAAGTTTTGCCTTTTCCAGGATGTTCTATAAATGGAATTATACTGTGTATAACAGGATTTGCCTGGCATTTGACACAGCATGATGCATTTGAGAGTCACTCATGTGGTGTGAATGAATAGTTTATTCCCTTTTATTACCGAGAAGTTACAGCAGAGGACATCCCAGTTTATTCATTCAGCAGTTGAAGGAAATTTGAGTTGTTTCCAGTGTTTGGTAATTACGAAAAAAGCCACTGTAAATATTTGTGTATAGTTTTTAGTGTGAATAGAGGTTTACGTTTCTCTTGGGCAAATACTGAGAAGTGAGATTGCTGTGTGATATAGTAAGTAATGATCAAACTATTTTCCAAAACAGTTGTACCCTTCTTCATTCCCAGCAGCAATACGTGAGAGTTCCAGTTACTCCACATCCTTGCCAGCATTTGATAGTGTCATCTTTTTGTTAGCCGTCCTAATAGGTATGTGGTGACATCTCATTTTGGTTTTATTTTGCATTTCCCTGATCACTAATTGTGACGAGCATCTTCTCTTGTGCTTATTTGCCATCCTCATCTTCTTTGGTGAAGTGTCTATACAAAACTTTTGACTACTTAAAAAATGTTTTACTGTTTTTTTTAAATTTCAAAATGTTAACTTCAACCTGTAATAGAGACTTTTGCACAGTAAATGTTTTAAATTTTTTGAAGTCTAATTTATCAAAATTTTTTTCTTTTATAGATTACACTTTAGGCATTGAAGGTAAAAACTCTTTCCCTAACCTAAGGGGACAAAGATTTTTTTCTCCTATGGTTTCTTCTGAAATAAATAATTTTCTACTTAGGTCTATTGTCACTTTAGAGTTAATATTTATATAATATATGAGGTATAGTTTTAAGGTTCATTTTTTAAAAAAGGATTTCAAATTGTTCCAGCAGAACTTGTTGATAAAGACTGACCTCACTCCACAGAATTAATTACCTTTTCACTGTTGTCAGAAGCCAGCTGGCTATATTATCAGTCTATTTCTAGACTCCCTGGTCCATTAATGTGTGTGTCTATACTGTCACGAATACCCCACCATGTTGATTACCATAGTTTTTTTTTTTTTTTTTTTTTGAGACAGTCTCGCTGTGTTGCCTGGGCTAGAGTGAGTGCCATGGCATCAGCCTAGCTCACAGCAACCTCAAACTCCTGAGCTTAAGTGATTCTACTGCCTCAGCCTCCCCAGTAGCTGGGACTACAGGCATGCGCCACCATGCCCAGCTAATTTTTTCTATATATATATTTTAGTTGGCCAGATAATTTCTTTCTATTTTTAGTAGAGACGGGGTCTTGCTCTTGCTGAGGCTGGTCTTGAACTCCTGAGCTCGAGCGATCCACCCGCCTCGGCCTCCCAGAGTGCTAGGATTACAGGCGTGAGCCACCTCACCCGGCCTGATTACCATAGTTTTATAATAATTCTCAAAATCAGGTAGGAGAAGTCTTCCAACTTTGTTCTTTTTTAACGAACTGTTTTGGTTAGTTTAGTTATTTGACATTCCCTATAACTTTTAGAGTATGCTTGTTGGTACCTATAAACAATTCTGCTGAGAGTTTGGGATTGCATTCAATCTATAGATAAATTTTGGAATAATTAACATTTTAGCAATATTGAGTGTTTATCCTCTTCTATCTTCTGGAAGAAATTGTGTAGAAGTAGTGTTATTTATTCCTTACATATAGTGTAGAATTTTCTATTGAAACTGTTTTTATTGTTTGAAGGGTTTTAATATGAGTTCAATTTCTTTAATAGATATATTTTTATTCCAGTGATTGATTTCTTCTTGAGTGAATTTTGATAGTTTAGATCTTCAAGGAATTTGTTTATTTCATCTAAGTTGTCAAATATATGAGATTTGTTTGGAGTAGTCCCTTATTATCCTTTTAACATCTGTAGCATCTGTAATGATAACTCCACTTTTATTCCTGACACTGATAATTTACGTCTTCTCTCTTTCTTTGTTAGTCTGGCTAGAGGTTTATCATTTTTATCTTTTCAAAGAACCAGATTTTGGTTTTATTGATTTTCTCTATTGGTTTTCCGTTTTACATTTCAATGATTTCTGCCCTTACCTTTTATGTTCTTGTTTCTGCATGCTTTGGGTGTTATGGTTTCTTAAGGTGAAAGCTTTGATTATTGATTTGAGATCTTTCTCTTTTTCTTCTAACATATGAATTTAAAGCTACAAATTTCTCCCTAAAAAGCATTGCTTTAGCTGTATCCCACACTTTTTGATATGTTGCATTTTCATTTTTCATTCTGTTCAATAATTTTTTATTTCCCCTGAAACTTTCTTTTTGACCCATGATTACTTAGAAGTGTGTCTTTTTAAATCACACTTTTTATTTTAAGATAATTGTAGATTATCTGCAGTTGTAAGAAATAATACCTAGAAATCTTGTGTACCCTCTACCTAGTTTCCCCAAATGGTAACATCTTGCATAACTATAGTACAATATCACAACCAGGAAATTGACATCAATACATCCCACCAATCTCATTTAGATTTCACCAGTTTTACATGCACCCATTTGTGTGGGTGTATTTCCTTCTTGTGATTTTTTTTCCCACATGTATAGAGTCGTATAATCACCATTATAGTCAAGATACAGAACAGTTCCATCACCATAACGATTCCTTGTGCTACCTTTTTATAATCATACCCACCTACCTCTCTCCCTCCCTCTGTCCCTAATACCTGGTCACCACTAATCTATTCTCAATCTCTGTAATTTATCATTTCAAGAATGTTATGTGAATAGAACCATACAATATGTAATCCTTGAGGACTGGCTTTTTTCCCACTTACCATAATTCCCTTGAGATCCATCCAAGTGGCTGCATATACCTATAGTTCATTCTTTTTTTTAAATTTCTGTGTAGTATTCCATGGGATGGTAGTATCTCAGGTTAGTTAACCATTCACCCACTGAAAGGCATTCTTTTCCCCCACACAAGTTTTTATTTCTCTGAAACAAATATCCAAGAGTACAATTTCTGGGTTGTATGGTAAGCACATGTTTAGTCTTATAAGATGCTGTCAAACTGTTTCTCAGGGTGGCTGTATCATTTTACATTCTCACCAGCAATGTATGAGGGCAATTTCTTTGCATTCTCACCAGAATTTAGTGTTGTCACTATTTTTTATTTTAACTTTTCTGATGAATGTTGTGGTATCTCATTGTAGTTTTTTTAAAAAATATTTTCCTCAAGGCTAATGATGTTGAACATCTTTTCATGTGATTAATTACAATGCATATATCCTCTTTGGTTAAATGTCTATTAATGTCTTTTGTTCATTTTCTAACTTTCTAATTGAATTGTTTGCTTTTTGCTTTTGAGTTTTGGGAGTTATTTATATACAGGTACTTATAGAGATACTAGTACTTTGTCAGACATGTGGTTTACAAATTTTTGCCAGTTTGTAACTTGTCTTTTCATCTTTTATGAGGGTCTTTTGAGGAGCAAAAGTTTTAAATTTTAATAACATCTATCTTATCAATTTTCCCTTTTTGGGAATGTGCTTTTTATCCCAAATCTAAGAACTTTGTGTAACCCTATGTTCTGAATATTTTTCTTCTATCTTTCTTCTAAAACTTTTGTACTTTTATGATACATTTTACATTTAAGTGTGTGATCTATTTTCTGTTAACTTTTCATAAGATGTGAGATTTAGATCAAAATTCCCTCTCTCACTCCCTCTCTCTCTCTCTGTCTCCTTTTTTGCTGATGGATGCCTGATTGCTCCAGTATCATTTGTGGAAAGGCTATCCTTTTTTCATTGAATTGCACATTTGTAAAAACTCAGTTGACCATATTTTTGAGTCTATTTCTGGATCCGTATTCTGTTCCATTGATCTATGTGTCTATTTCTGCACCAATACTACAATGTCTCAAGTACTGTAGCTAATAATAATAAGTCTTAATGGAAGGTAAAATAATCCCTTCCATTTTATTCTTTTTTTTCAAAATTGTTTATTTTTCAAAGGCCTGTACTTTTCTTTATAAATTTGAAAATAATTTGTCTACATCTTCAAAAAAATCCTTGCTGGGATTTGAATAGAAATTGCACTAAACTTAAAGATCAAACTGGGGATAATTTTCATCTTTACTAAGTCTTCCAATCCATGAACATGGTATGTCTTCCATTTATTAATATTTGGGCCTTCTTTGATTTCTTTCATTGGGTTCTTGTAGACAGCATACAGCTGGGTCTTTGTTTTTCATGGAGTTTTTCAATTTCTATCTTTTAATCACTATATTTGGACTATTTATATTAAAGAAAATTATTGATATGTTTGAGTTTAGATGCACTATTTTATTATTATTATTAATATTATTATTATTTTGGTTTGTCTCCATTCTTTTTGTTGTTGTTTCTGGTAGTCTGCTCTCCTTTTCCTGACTTCTTTTAGATTATTTGAAAAATTTTTAGCATTCTATTTTAATTATTTCTTGGCTTTTGCCCATATCTCTGTATTTTTAAAATGATTGCTCTGGTATTAAAATATGCATACTAAATGTTTAGGTCAACTTAGAGTTGATATTTAATCACTTCAAGTAAAACACAGAAGCTTACAATAATATAGTTCACTTTATTATCTGTCCTTTATGTTATTGTGGTCACATGAATTATATTTATATACACTTAAAACCCCACCAGACAATGTTATAATTTTTGTTTTCAATAGTCATACTTTATATTTTAAAGACTGTAAGGGGAGAAAAATAATTCAAAATTTATGCAGACCTTTGCCAATCTGGTTGCTTTTCCTTGATTCTTGATGTTACAAATTTTCCACTAGTCCATAGAACTTCACTTAGCATTTCTTTTAATTGATGCCCGATGTGACAAATTGTTTTAGTTTTTAGTCATTGAGAACATCTTTATTTAGTTTTAGTGTTTACTATATATAGAATTCTTGTAGAATTTTGGGTTGATCTTTTTCTTTTTTTTTAGAGTTTGAATTGCTGTTCCTTTATAAAATGTCATTTTTCTCTGGATGTTTTCAAGATATTTTCTTTATCCTTAGTTTTCAGCAGTTGATTAGATGAGTCTGGGCACAGTTTTCTTTATACTGATTTTTTGCTGAGCTTCTTGAATCTGTACATTTAAGTCTTTCACAAACTTTGGAAATTTGTAGCCAATGTATCTTAAAAAACTTTTTTTTCTGCACCAGTATTTTCCTTCTCTTCATCTGGGACTCCAATGACACAGATGTCAGATTGTTTGATATTGTACCACAAGTCATTGATGCTTTGTTCATTTTTTCACTGTTTTATCTCTGTTCTTTAGATTGTATAATTTCTGTTGATCTATCTTCATGTTCACTGACTCTCTTTTGTCATCTTCCTTCTGTTTCTGAGCCCACCCAGGAAATTTTAAGTGCATATATTGTATTTTTTTTAGTTTCAAAATTTCCATTTGGTACTCTTTGATAGTTTCTATTTCTCAGCAGAGAATTTGTATCTTTTCACTTGTTTCAAGAATGTTCATCTTTACCTGATAAAGTATGGTTATGACAGCTGCTTTAAAGATTTATCTGATAATCCCAACATCTGGATCATCTCAGGTTTGTAGCTATTGATTTTCTTCCCCAGAGAATTGGACACATTTTCCTGGATTTTCATATATTGTTTGATTTTGGAGTGAATCCTGGATATTTTGAATATTATTTTGTGAGATTCTGGGTTCTGTTAAAATACTCTGGATAGACTCAAGAAGAGATAGAAAATCTTAACAAACTTATCACAAATGAAGAAATTGAATCAGTAATCAAAAACCTCCCTAAAAAGAAAAGCCCAGGACCAGAAGGCTTCACTGGCAAATTCTACCAAATGTTTGAAAAAGAATTAACACCAATCCTTCTCAAACTCTTCCAAAAATAAAAGAGGAAGGAACACTTCCTAACTCATTTTAGGAGGCCAGCATTATCCTGGTATCAAAGCCAGGTGAATGCATCACAAGAAAAGAAAACTATAGATTAACATCCCTTATGAATATGGATGCAAAAATCCTACACAAAATACTAGCAAACTAATTCCAACAGCATATTAAGGGGATTATACATCATGACCAAGTGAGATGTATCCCTGAAACTCAAGGGTGGTTCAGGATATAAAAATCAATCATTATTAACACTTTATTCATAGAATGAAGGAAAAACTTACATTTAATAATTTCAATTGATGTAGAAAAAGCATTTGAAAAACTTCAAAACCCTTTTATGATAAAAACCCTTAACAAAGTAGGAATGTAAGAAAACTTCTTCAGTGTGATAAAGGGCATTCATAAAAAATTCCCAGGTAACGTCATACTCAATGAAGAAAGACTGAGAGCATTCCCTCTAAGACTGGGAAGAAGATAAGGATGCTCACTTGCGGTGTTGCATTCAAAATTGTACTGGAAGTTCTAATCAGAGAGATTAGGCAAGAAAAAGAAATAAAAGGCATCTAAATTAGAAAGGAAAGCCAAGTACAGTGGCTCATACCTGTTATCCTAGCACTCTGGGAGACGAAGGCAGGAAGATTGCTTGAGGTCAGGAGTTCAAGACCAGCCTGAGCAAGAGCGAGATTCCATCTCTACAAAAAATAGAAAGATTAGCCAGGTGTAATGGTGCATCCCTGTAGTCCCAGCTACTCAGGAGGCTGAGGCAGGAGGATCGCTTGAGTCCAGGAGTTTGAGGATGCAGTGAGCTGCTATGATGATGCCACGGCACTCTAGCCAGAACAACAAAGCAAGACTCTGTCTCAAAAAAAAAAAAAAAAAAAAAAAAAAAAAAAAAATTGGAAAGGAAAAGGTAAAACTATCTCTATTTGCAAATAACATGAGACATGAATTAATCAATCTATCGATCATCTATGTTTCTAAAAAAATCCTAAAAATTTATTAAAGCTAATAAATTTATCAAACTTGTATGATATGGTATCAACCCATACATTTCAATTGCATTTTTATATACTAGCAATGAACAATCCAAAATGGAAATTCAGAAAACAATTTCATCAAAAGAAATAAAATTATTAGTAATAAATTTAACCAAGGGACTGAAGGAATAAGACTTGTATGTTGAAAACTCTAAAACATTGCTGAAAGAAATTAAAGAAGACCTAAATAAGAAGAAAGATATCCTGTGTTCATGGAGTGGAAACTTAATATTGTTAAGAGAGCAATACTTTCCGAAGATATCTACAGATCCAATGTAATCACTATGAAAACCCCAGTGACCACTCTTGCATAAGTGCAAGAGCTGATCCTCACATTTATGTGGAGGATAGCCAAAACAATATTGAATAGCCAAAACAATATTGAAAAAGAAAAATAAATTTGGAGGACTCATACTTTCTGATTTCAAAACTTACTGCAAGCTACAGCAATCAAAACAACATGGTGCTGGCGTAAGGATAGCTATATAGGTCAATGGAATAGAGTGAAGAGTTCAAAAATCAACTAGTACATATGTAGCTATTGACTTTTGAGAAGCGTGCCAAGACCAGTTAGTGGGGGAAAGAATAACTTTGTTGGGACAACTGGATATTCACACATGAAGGAATGATGTTGGACACCTACATCACACCATATTACAAAAATCAACTAAAAATGAATAAAAGACCTAAATGTAAGAACTAAAACTATAAAACTTTTAGAAGAAAACATGGGGTATATCTTTATGACCTGAATTAAGTAATGGTTTCTCAGATATAACATCAAAAGCACGAGTAGCAAACAAAAAAGTAGATAAACGGACTTAATCCGATTTAAAAACTTTTGTGCTTCAAAGGATATTACTGACAGAGTGAAAAGACAAACCAAGGAATGGGAGAAAATATTTGCAAAATATGTATCTAGTATGGGCTTATTACACAAGGTATGTAAAGGACTGAACCTAAAGGATATTATGCTAAGTGAAATAAGCCAGGCACAGAAAGAAAAATACTGCAAGTATCACTTATATAGAGAATTTTAAAAAAGTAAAAAAAACCAGAAAACTCATCTACATAGAAACAGAGAGAAGAACTGTGGCGCTGTGTGTGTGTGTGTGTGTGTGTGTAGGAAATGAAGAGATGTTGGTCAAAGTTGCAGTCATATAGGATGAGTAAGTCTAGGAATCTAATGTACAACAGGGTGAGCATAGTTAATGCTGTATTGTACTCTGGAAATTTGCTAAGGGAGTAAATTTTAGGTATTTTACCATATAATACATCATTTCACTATGTGTTATGTATATCAAAACATCATGTTTGTACCTTAATATATACAATAAAAATAAACAAACAAACCAAAGCCCCAAAAACAAACAACCCAATTAGAAAATGAGCAAAGAACTTGAATAGACATTTCTTCAGAAATATACACAAATGGCCAATTAGCACATGAAAAAATACTTGACATCATTAGCTATTAGAGAAAGTCAAAACCACGATGAGACACCACTTTACACCCATTAGGATGGCTAGAATAAGAAAAGACAGACAATAACAAATGTCAAGGATACAGAGACACTGGAACCCTCACTCATTGTGGGTGGGAACGTTAACTGGTGCAGCTGCTTTGGAAGACAGTTTGGCAGTTCTTCAATATGTTAAATATGGAGTTACCATAGGACCAGCAATTCTACTCCTAGGTATACACCACAAAAGAATTGAAAACAGGTGTGCAAATAAAAACTTGCACACTAATATTATTAACAGCATTATTCACAATAGTCAAAACATGGCAACAACCCAAATGTCCATCAACAGTTGCACGGATACACAATATGTGGTCTATTCACTTAATAGAATAAAACCATAAAATGGAATGTGGGATGAATACATCATACAACATGGACAAATTGCAAAAACATTATGCTATGTAAAAGAAATCAGATACAAAAGGTCACATATTGTATGACGCATTTATACAAAATATCCCCGAATGGGGAAATCTGCATCTAGAGAGGAAGCAGATTGAGGGTTTACAGGGGCTGGGGAGGGGGGATTCGAGTGACTTCTTAATGGACACAGAGTTTCTTTCTGTGGTGATGAAAATGTTTTGGAACTCGATCCAGGTGATGGTGGCACACACTGTGAATGTACCTAATGCCACTGAATCATACGCTTTAAAATGGTTTCTTTGATGTTATATGAATTTTATCCCCAAAACCCCAAGCAACTCATAGCCCCAGTCTAATCAGGAACAAACATCGACAAATTCCAATGTGTAGGGACTGTCTGCAAACACGCTACAAAACACCCAGCCAGCGCTCCTCAAAACTGTGGCCACAAAACGCACGGAAGCACGAGGAATGGTCAGCCAAGACTAAACGTCACGTGGTGTCCTGCATGGGGTCCTGGAATAGAAAAAGAAAATCCCAGAAAATCTGAATAAACTATGAACTTTAGTTAATAATAATGTGTCAGTATTGATTTATTAACTGTAACAAATGTACCAGAATAACGTTAGAGGTTAATATTAATAATAGGGAAAATTGGGTGTGGTATAGGGGAACTCCGTTCTACAAAATTAAGTCTATTTTAAAAAACAAAATCCCCTGCGTAGTGTGGACCTTGAGTTTTGGTGGGCACCCTGGTTGGGCTGAGACTACAACTTCGACTCCCTGTGTAGTGTGGACCTTGAGTTTTGGTGGGCACCCTGGTTGGGCTGAGACTACAACTTCGACTCCCCTTTTGTGTTGGTGGTTCCGGTGTGTCAATTCAGAGGTCACAGCCTTTGCTGTGACTGCCACATGCGTGTACCACTCGGGTTAGTCTGAAAGCTCTAGGGCTGTATTTTAGATTGCAGTTCAGTTTTCAAAACCTTTGCTAAATGCTTCTTTGGGTCTGTTCCACGTGTGTGCAGCTCAGGGTGAGCCCAGAACTTGGAGGGCACCTGTCTCTAGCTCTCTCCCAGGACTTCCATCACATGGCATTCACCAGGGTCCCCTTTTTGTGGTTTCTCTGGCCAGAGAGACAGATTTCTTCCTGGGCTGTTAGGTGCCCTTGCCGTGGAGGCAGAGCAGTACTGCTTTGCAACCGAGGCTCACGTGGGACAGAGACAGAAAAGCAAACCGAGAAAAACAGCAAGGCAAAAAGCGGATTTTTCTGGCACACTCAGGCTCATGAGTCCCTTCTCCTGCTTGTTTGAGTCCCACATGGAGTTTTTGCTGTCTACACACTCTGTAGTTCTAAGCCTTTGGCCCACCCTTGGGTTGAAGCCAGGAGATACAAAAGGAACAAACGAAAAATGAGTAAACTTAACACTATATTGGTGTGAAGTTTCAACTTCCTTCCCAAATCACCTGCTCTTGCTTACTCTGCAGAACCGTTGCTTTTCATAATCTACGGTTTTTAGCTGTAATCAGTGGGAGAGGTTGTAATGGGCTTGCTCCATTTGTGCTGACACTTGAAGTTCCAGATTTGCTTTGGAATCAGCTTTCAACCCACCCACACTTTCCAACATGCGGTGGCTTTCCTCGCTCCTTCCTCTCCAGCTCTAGCTTCCAATGTGACTGACCCACCCGTTAACTTTCAGGCACTTGGCTTGTCTGCTGAGTGTCCTGGCCTTCGCCGGCAGCTTCCTCCTACTGTGCGGTTCTTCAGACTGATTCCCCAGGTAACAAACCTCTCTTGGTTTGTCCCTAGGGCCACCCACACCGTGGAAGGGCACAGATATGCCTGCAGATGGGCACGGCTCGGCTCTGCGGATGGCACTGTCTTCTGGCCCCGACCATATCTCGCTGTACCGCACTGTTATGAACCTTTGTTATGTCCCAACTGTGCCCAGCTTGGGTCACACTTAGAGGTCATCAAAGACAAGACACAGACAGGGCCAGAGCTAAGGGCACTAACTCAGATATAGAGGCGGTTCCAAAGTGGGCACAGGGCAGGAGACCAACAGCCGGTTCTTGGCGTCTGAGCTGGTGTAGGGGCAGGGGCCACATGGGCAGGCTCTCCCTGGTAGCTTCCCTGCTGTGTATAGTCTCGCTGGGAGAGGATTGACGGGTGACCCAGGATCAGCCTCTAAGTCATTTCATTTTAACAGTCTCCGTGGTGGCAAAATTCATCCTTTGAAGGAATATTTGATTTTCTGAAATAGTCAAAAGTTGTCTGGAATGGAGCTATTTCTGGGCAATAAGATGAGCTACCATCCCAAATGGATGGGAGTGCAAAGGACAATAGACTTCTGTAGCTTGTAAATGATTTCAGAAGACAGTTCAACAAGACGGTTCAAATCTATTTTGAGAAATGGCAATATTGCCTCCCAAGGTAAGCACGTTGGAGGACACAGCACTCACGCAGGGGGTTAAGTCCTTGCCTGCTTTAGCTTCCGCCGTGACAAACCAGTCCGTTAACTTCTAGGCACTTGATTTGTCACTTAGTTTCCTGTACTTTGCTAGAATTTTTTCTTTTTTATGCCATCTCTTCAAACTAATTACCCAGTATGTCAGGAGTATCAGTTAGGAAATGGGTTTGGCTACAAGTAACAAAGCTCTGAAAAATAGTAGCTTAAACCAATTAATTAAGGGTTTATTTTTCTTTCCTTACCTGAACATAGCTAGCTGCAAGAGTTGTTGGAAAATGTTTTCCAGCTGTGTCCCATTGCCCTTCATCCCAAACAAATTAGGTTTTTTGCTTGTTTGTTTTTTGGTGAGAAAGAAGGGTAGGAAGGACATTGGGTTGGCAGACTGTTGGAGTCTCTGTCGTATCTGGTAAACAAAATTGGATGTAGGGTTGGGCGCGGTGGCTCACGCCTATAATCCTAGCCCTCTTGGAGGCCGAAGTGGGTGGATCGCTCGAGGTCAGGAGTTCGAGACCAGCCTGAGCGAGACCCCCGTCTCTACTAAAAATAGAAATAAAAATTATCTGGACAACTAAAAATATATATAGAAAAAAATTAGCTGGGCATGGTGGTGCATGCCTGTAGTCCCAGCTACTCGGGAGGCTGAGGCAGTAGGATCACTTGAGCCCAGGAGTTTGAGGTTGCTGTGAGCTAGGCTGACGCCACGGCACTCACTCTAGCCCAGGCAACAAAGTGAGACTCTGTCTCAAAAAAAAGAAAAAAAAAAAATTGGATGTAAGTCCCTAGATCTGCTAAAATCATAGGGGAAAGATTGATTAGTGCTTTAAAATCAGGGTTGTCATCCGAAAATAATGGAATGCTAGAATGTTTCTGCTGGTTTACTGATGGTGTTTCTTGGATCCTGGTTACCATCAGACATGGTACTCACCCAAATGGCACCCAAGATTTTGGTGGTCTATCAGTGAAAGTTAGAAATTCAGCTCCATCAGCTCGGGTCATTAAAATTCATTCAAGTTCATGTTTTTTGAGAAGTTGGACCACCACCTAATTATAAAAGGTCCCCATGAAGATGACTGAAAGGCAGTGGCATTCAGTAAGCTGTTGGTTATTCAGAATGGATTGTTTATGCCTACTGCTCCTTTCTGTCCGGATAATTGTTAGGGCTAAATCATCCATCCACCCATCCACCCATCCACCCACTCATCCACCTGTTCATCCACACGTCCACTCATCCTTCCAGTCACCTGTCATTTACTGAGGGCCTGCTGTGAAGCAGGTCTAGTGCCAGGCACTGGGGACTCACAGCTGAGTAGTAAGGCCTATTCTTTATTTCTGAGGCCCTCACAGTCCACGACACCAGGGACGACTCTGCCTGGTACACGGGGACCAGCAGGCAAGTGTACATGTGTGCAGGTGCCTTTACCTCTCTCCTCTATAACTCAACTCAGGGTAACTGACATAGGCCAAATCTGCCCCTCCACTCTCTTCTATTTGTTTATTCAGATGAGAGAGAGAGAGAGAGAGAGAGAGAGAGAGAGAGAGAGAGAGAGAGAGGAACACAACTAAGCCTTTCTCTATCATATGAAACCTCTAAATCTTAAAATCCAGGCTGAAGCTGGTGCTTTCTTACAGAGTTGAGAACGAGCAGAGGGAAAGAAAACATCCAGTCTTAAAATCCTTTCCTGTTTTGGTCCAGATTTGGATTTTCTTTTTGTTTTGCATTTTGTTTTGTTCTTTCCCCAGTTTTGCTGTTGTTTTTTTTTCAGGAAGGAGATATCTCCTTCCCTTTTCAGCCCCCTGCAGTGCAATTTGCACCCAAACATCCGCCTTGGACTGACAAAGCATCCCCGGGACATAAACATAATGAGGCCTGTGTAATGCCTGAGAGAGGTGAGAGCCTGTGTGAGATGAAGACCTAACCCTGCTCCCCAGGCCTGGGTGGCCTGCACAACTTCTGTTGACTTTCGGCTGTTTTTTTTTTTGGATAGGAACTTGCATTTCTGTTTTTTTTTTTTTTCCTTTCTTCTTTTTATGAGTTTAAAAGCTAACTCTAGACCCACATGGACAAAATTCTATAGTAATCTGAGAGGAAAATAATGAACAATGGCATTAAAATTGTGCTTATCTTCAGTCAGGAAAAAAATTCTGGTTTATCGTTTATCTTTCTGTATTCTCTATAACTCTAATAGTGGCACTGATTGAGCTGAAAAAAATAAGTCTTCTTGGGTTCAAGAAGACCGAGACCTGCCAGTGGACAGGGTGGAAGCCCACCTTGCCGATTACACCCACAGAGAGGGTTTGGTGAGAATATTAATCAAAGTTGATGTGTTCAGGCACTTTGGTGAGTGCCAGGCACTGTTTTAAGAGCTTTGTAAATATTTACTTTTCACAACAACTCTATGACCTAAGTATTATTATTGTTCACATTTTATAGGCCAGAAAACTGAGGCGTACCAACCGTAGGTGGTCTGACTGCAGTGGTGTTTACAACTAATGGTTACAGATTCTTTTGTTCCTTCTCTGCTCCCACTGCTTCACTCCACCAGAAAAAAACCAAATAAAACAAAAACCTGAGGTACAGAAAGGGTGGGAAATAAGCCCAAGGTCACACAGCTAAGAGGGCATTGTGGTTCCAGAACGTATATCCCAAATCACAATATTATAAGGAAGACATTAGAGGCAAAGAGAGAGAGAGAGAAAGGATAAGTATTTTTACATCTGAAACTCTGAAATCTTCAAGATACTTCGTTTGGTACATTCATTCAACATGTATTCATTGAGCACTTACAAGTGCCAGGTACTGTGTGATTTAAAATATAAGGTACTAATAGGAAATTTGAGGCATAGTAAGGCCAATGGATCAGGAGACAACTGCCATTGAAAAGAGTTTGTTACTCACAGTCCCGAGAGGTGGGCGCGCCACACCACGGCGGTGGAGGTGGGGCACACGGGGCACGCCAGGGTAGGTCAGGAGGCAGAAGGGGGACCAAGGGCAGGAGCCTTTGTAGTGGTTACCGCAGGAAGGCAGGGCAGGCGGGGCACGCGGGGTTGGAACAATTTCAGCAAGCTCAGGGGCACAGGGGCCATCCTGAGCTGTCTGGTGCCTGGTCGGGGTGACCATGGCAGGTGGAGAGTGGCAAGTAGGGAGCCTGGTACGGGAGGCGGCGGGGTGCGGGGTGCGGGCTCGGGTCGGTCACGTGTGCAAGGCGCACTGCGGTTTCCTGTCTCTAAAGATTGGGAGGGGAAGTCCGTCCAGGGGCAGCAAGGCCCCAGAGCTTGACATACAGGAAATAAGAGCCACGGCAGTGCACTGCCCTCAGGGCTGGGGACGCGGCAGTGTGCAATGCAGGCAGCAGGCAGGCGCGTGCGTGCTCGGGCGTTGTCGCAGGCCTGGGCGACCTGGCGAGACGCTCGGTGGGCGGAAGCGGCCTGACCTGAAGGATCGAGTCCTCCAACAACTCTGTGGGAAGGCGAACCGGGAATTGCCGACAGCTGATACCTCTATTTTACAGTCTTTCCTGAGGGAGGGCCGTGACATACTAAGGCACTGGGACTACGGAGAGCGAGGACGTGGCTCCAGCGCCCGAGTCTGTGGAGAAGCACGAAGAGTGAGACAAGCAGAAAAATGTCGGCTCCAGGATGGCCTGGGAAGCGCTTTCCTGCCAGGTGACCTGGGGGTGGGACAGGAAGGGACGGGCCTGGGAGAGGGGCCACGCGGGCAGCCCGGCAAGGACGCGCGGGCGCCCCCAGCGCCACCTGGCTCTCGCCCTGGCGACTGCAGAGGCCACAGGCACGCAGGACCCCGCGCGAAGACCCTCACCAGCCCACGGCCTCCGGTTTTGAAGTAAGAAAGGGATGTGACCGGGTTGGCACTTAGGGGCAGATATCCTCTCGCCTCTGCTGTTCCCTTGCGTTCCCGGTGTCCCCCAAACCTTGGCAGGAATAGCGAGAGGCGCTGTCAGAAATGGGGGGCTCTAAACCCCATCAGTGACTCTAAACTCCAGCGAGAGGCAGTGGTGGCTCGCCAGAGCCCTGCAGCCTCAGTGAAGTGATGGGCCAGCATTCAGATCGTGTCTTCAGATCCCAAACCAAGGAAAGCAAAGGGAGAAAAGGAAGGGGGAGAGAGGGTGACTTCCTGACTAGGTGGGACTTGCAAGTGCAGAGAGGTGGGGCCCGTTTGGGTGCAGGGCAGGCTGAGCCACCCGAGCCACTTCCTTCCCTCCCTCCCGCACCCCCAGATTTTAACCCTAAGGGTCTGGCAAGACTGTCCAGAATGGCCTGCAGCTGGCTGTGCAGGAGAGAGCACCGTCCCCTCTCCTGACCTCTGAGGGTCTCTGGCAAGGGCTGGTCCTGCCCACTCTGTCCAGGGGCGGCGATGAGGCAAGAGGAGCTGGGTCTTCAAGGACACCTCAAGGCCCACATCTGGGGAGGGAGAGGGAAGCGTCATCCTGAAAGCCTTCCTGAAAATCAAAGACTTTACTTCATGATCACTTGTGGTTTTTTTCTAGCTGTCTTGAGAGGGCACCAAATCCAAAGCTGATTTTTTTTTTCTTAAATTGAGGCAAAATTTACATATAATGAATAATGTGGGGTATTAAATGTACATTTGATGAGTTTTGAGAAATGTATACCAAAGCAATCAACCAAAATGTAGAACATTTTTGCGTGTATTGGAAAACTTTTGTACTCTAGGTATGGGTTAAAGTGTTCTATAATTTTCAATCCTGTAATGTTGGACAATTTTATTCAAATCTGCTATTTCCTTGCTGACTTTCTTTCTAGTCATTTTATCAGTCACTTAGATGTGTTGAAATCTTTAGCTGTGATTATAGATTTATCTATTTTACTCTTCAATTCTGTTTTTACTTCATGCATTTTGAAGCTGTATTTTTATTTGCAGACACATTTCTGACTATTGTGCCCCTGATGAATTGACCTTTTATCATTATATAAAATGTTTCTCTTTATTTCTGTTAATGCTCCTCATCTTGAAGTATGCTCTTTTGATATTAATGTAGCCACATACTCTCTGTTTGCATGATATATGTTTTTCTATCCTTTTACTGTCAACTCTGTGTCTTTATACTTAAAGCACATGATGATTGCCTTATCATGATGGGTGCTTATCATTCAGTCTGAACATCTGACTGTTAATTAGAATGTGTTGTTTATTTACATTTTACATAATTATTAATATGGTTGCTTTAAGTCTGCCATCTTGCTTTTTAATCTTTGTTTTTCTCATCTGTGTTTTGTTACTCAAATTTTCCTTTTCTGCCTTCTTTTTGGTTAATTGAATGTTTTTTGTATTCTATTTTTTCTCTCTATTGATCTTTTACCTGTAACTCTTTATATTATTTTTAGTTGTTAATCCAGGGATTAGAAGATGCATCTGTTATTTATTATAGTTGCTTAATATTATGCCACTCCATGTAAAATGTAAAAACCGTCAGTTTCATTCACTTTACTATGTCCCCATCATTTGTGTGTCTATTACCCCAAAACTTACTGACTTAAAATAACAATACACATTTATATCCTCACAATTTCTGCAGATCAGGAGTTTGAGAGTGGTCTAGGGGGGTGATTTTGCCTTGGAGGTTGCATTAAGGTGTTGGCTGGGGCTGAGTATCAGAATCCAAGATGGCTCACTCACATGGCCAGCGAGTTGGTGCTGGTTCTTGGTGGGAGGGTTCATTGTCCCAACGTGGGAAGAAAGACTATCTTTTGCATTTCCCACACATTTAGCATTTACAATGCTCTCCATTTCCTCCTGTAGATATGAGTTTTCATGTGATACTATTTTCCTTAAGCCCGAAGAGCTTACTTTAGCATTTTTTTCATGCAGATCTGCTTGTGATGAATTTTCTGGGCTTTTGCTTATGATCCAACCTAATTTTTGAAGGATAATTTCTCTGGGCACAGAAGTATTTATATGTACACACGTGTTTTACTTTCAGCATTTTAAGACTGCATTTATATTATCTTCTAGTATCCACTGTTTCACATAAGAAATTATCTGTCATTGGTACAATTGTATTGTTGTTCTCCCAGATGTGCTTTTTTTTTTTTTCTGGCTGCTTCTAATATTTTATCTTTATCTTTGGTTTTTAGCAGTTCAATGTGCTTTCCAATTATGTAGGTTGATGTTTGTAATGAAACTTGAGAAATATTCACTTCTCAAATTTGTTTTATTAATGTGGTATAATATATTGGTTGATTTTCTTATGTTGAACTACACTTTCATTCCTGGGATAAATTTCATTTGATCATATGGCATAATCTTTTTAATATGCTGTTGGATTAAGCTTGTTAGTATTTTGTTGAGGATTTCTGCATGTGTATTCATAAGGAATATTTGTCCGTAGTTTATTTATTTATTTATTTTTCTAGTGTCTTTGTATGGTTTTGATGTCAGGGTTATGCTGGCCTCATAGCATGAATTAGGAAGTATTTTCTTTTCTTCTTTTTTTGAAAGAGTTTGAGAAGGATTGATATTAATTCTTCTTTAGGTGTTTGGTAGAATTCACCAGTGAAACCATCTTGCCTTTCCTTTGTGCCAGTCTTTGATTACTGATTCAGTCACTTTGTTATAGATCTGGTTAGATTTTCTATTTCTTCTATGTCAGTTTTGGTACTTTGTGTGTTTATAGGAATTTGTTCATTTCATCTAGGTTAGCTACCTTGTTGGCATACAATTTTCATAGTATTCTCTTATAATCCTTTATATTACAAGTCATAGTAATGTCAGTGAGTTTTAAAAATTTAGGCATTGTAGTTTTCAGTTCTAGAATTCCTATTCTGTTCTTTTTATAGTTTCATTTCACTAGTGAAATACACTATCTGTTCATTCATTATGTTTTCTTTTAAGTTTTTGACCTTACTGATAATAGATCTTTGAAATTCCTTGTAGGTGAATTTCAACATCTAGACAATTGCAGGGTCTGTTTATATTAAGTATTTTTTCCCTTGATTATGGCTTACTTTTTTGCATTTTTGCATATTTGGTAGTTTTTAAATTGTATTATGGACATTATGGATGACTTATTTTCGAAGGTCGTATCATTTTCTCTTCCTTTAATGAGTGTAATGAATGATGAATTTTGGTTTTGTAGGTAATGAATTACTCATGGGTCTTCTTGATGCTGTCAAAGTTGGTTCTGTTCTTTGTTATGGCTTATTTATTTCAGTTTTGTCCTCAGTCCTAAGGTATATTTTTTACTTTAATGAGTTACCCTTACTCCTAAATACTTGGTTTTTTGAGGTCTAAACTGAGTGCTCAGGTCTTCCATGAGACCTCTCCACTATGGCTGAGCCAGAATTTCCCCATCTGCCAGTTCTTTGTAATCTCTGATCTCATGTTTTGTTTCTAAGCCCCACAGCAGCCTCTTTTTTCTAGGTCTATGTGGAAATATCTCAAATGTTCATCAATAGATGAATGGATAGACAAAAGTGTGGTAGATCCATACAATGGAATATTATTCAGCCGTAATAAGGACTGAAGCACTGATACATGCTACAATGTGGATGAATCTCAAAAACATTGCTAAGTGAAACAAGCCAGACACCAAAGGGCACAAACCATATGATTATATATATATGAATATATAAAATAGGTAAATTCATTGAGAAAGACTACAGATTGGTGATTGCCACTTGCTGGAGAGAAGTGGGAATAGGTAGTAACTACTTAATGGGTGTGGAGTTTTATTTTGGAGAGATGGTTTAATCTAATAGGATAGCTTTACAATCTCTGCCCCCATATTTCATGGATAATTTAGTATGGACTGGTGTGTGTGTGTGTGTGTGTGTGTGTGTGTGTGTGTGTGTAGATTAAGTAAATCACTGGAAAACATAAGTCATTTTAAATTCAGTTGTTAGTCTGTTTCATTATTGATTTATTGTATGGTGACATTTAAACAAATTACTTATTTGTGTTAGTCTAGCAACAATCCAATAGGTGTATAATGAGGAGTCTAATATTAAACTCAGGAACCTGGGATAATGGAGAAAGTACCTGGAGTCTCATTCACATGAGGACCTGCTAGGCCTCCTGAGGGCATGGTGAACAGACTTTGGGCTGTGGGTTTACATCCAAGACACAGGACCTTTAAAAATGAAGGTAAAAGTTGCTCTTGACCTTTGTGAAGAGTGTCTGGCAGTCACAACCCTCATCCTGAGGAGGGAAGGCTCTCAGTGCCTATGCTTTCTGTTCTGATAGGTGTATTACCCCAGCAGGACACCCCAGGAACTGGGGCTGTGATATCAAGTGACAGGCAGGAGCAGTGGTAGGGTGGACTGTCTTGATGGAGACAGAGTTTCCATCAGTCGAGGGGTCAGGAAACTCTTTCTGAGATGAGCATGGTGGAGGCGGGGAGAGGCCAGGTTAGCATAGGGAAAGTAAAGGAACAAGAACGGTCTGGGCTTGGAGAATTTTCCTCAATTTCCTGAGAAGAAGGGACAGTAATCTGAAGAAGCACATGGCCCCTTTGGAAGTTAGAAAAGAGAGCTGCAACCCTGAAAGGGAGCAAGCTCTCCACAGCTGAGCCAAAGAGTCAGCTACGCTGGGGCGTGGGAATCACCCCCAGGTGTGCGTAAGAGCTGTGTGGTGGCATGTGGGCTGTGTGGTGGCAAGAGCTGTGTGGTGGCATGTGGGCTGCAGCACAGCCACAGGTCAGACAAATGCACCAGCTATGTTTTCTGTGTCCTGGAGAATTTCAGCCATTTAAATTAGTTTTAGTTAATGTACCAAAACTTAATGGCTAGATGTCATGATTTGGATTGACCAGGGTTTTTTTCTGCCTTACATCATGGGGGCTTTGGGATAAGTTGAAGGTCCAGAAAGGCCTCAGTCACGTGCTAGCGGTAGGTGCTGCGGGATAGCTGGGAGCTCAGCTGGGACTGTCAGCTGGGCTTTGATTCTCCTCCACAGGAGCTTTTCCATGTGGCTGCTGGGGCTTCCTCACAGCATGGTGGCTGGGTTCCACGAAAGGATTTCAAAATGCAAAGGTGGAAGCTGCATATCTCTTAAGTCTCAGTCTTGGGAGTTGTACAATATCACTTCTGTGCTAGTCTATTGGTTAAAATAGGCCACCGAGCCAGTCCGGATTCAAAAGGAAGGGAAATAAACTTTACCTCTTGATGAGACAGTGGTGAGATCACAGTACAAAAGAACATTTGGCAGAGGAGGTGTTGTCGTGGCCATCTTTGGAAATGCAAGCTGCTACAGGGTCCTTCTAGGGTGGGGAAAGGACCTGCATGAATGGGGAGTTCCCAGTGATTCTGCCAGAGTAGGTGAAAGTTAACTCTGTGCTTCCCAAGAAATTGTGTTAGGTATTGCTTCTAACACTACAGCAGTACAGCAACACTAGTATGCCACTTACAGGTGGGAAATGAAACATGGGGAAATTATGTAAATGTTTAAGGTCACCCAGCTGGTACGAAGTGGGTCAGGACTTCCCACCCTGTCAGTGCAGCTCTGGAATTTGAATCTCCACTGCAGTTCACACTGCCAAGCCCAGTTCTTCTTCACAGACTCCCCCATAGGTGTTAGTGGGTAGAGAAGGCAGCACATGGAAATTTCAAAGCCCAGCTCCTCTTACGCTTTGGGAGAGTGGCAACTACTTTATTTTTGTGATATCTGATTCCCATGGTACTAAAATTTGCAGGCTTCTTCTGCTGCCTCTAATGTGGGCTGCTTTGTCCTTGTCATTTAAAACATGTTGATGCTGAATTGCACAGGCCCTCTATCTGTGACCTTTACCTGCTCGGCAGAGCACAGGTATTTGCATTCAGAGATGTTTCCCAGCCGTGAAGGGTAGCTGCTGGCAACATAGAGAGCAGTTCAAGCTTGCAGGCCCTTGGCCTCACTTGTTCCTGGAAAACTAAAGGCTTCCTTTTATGGGAACAGTTCAGGTGATTCATTGATTTTTGCTTTAATGGTGAAAGCAACCACTTCAGCCCTACTCTGTAATCTGTAAACCTCCAGTGAACCTAGTGTTGTTTTCCAAGTGAAATAGGTTAACAGGCTTAGCAACTATTCAGAGAGTTGGGGAGTGTGTGTGTGTGTGTGTGTGCACATGCCGCCTGTGTGCTGTGTAAAACAAAACTCAGTCTAACAGTGAATACTCCCTTATTCTTTAAAGAATGACAATGGAAGCTTGTGGTTTTCTCTTTACATTCCTGCAGTGGTATTTGTACATAGTAAGTACAAAGATTTGCACATAGTAGGTGTTCACCAGATATTTTCCAAATAAATCAGTACTAAATTTTGCTGTTTAATTGGAGGACGTTACCAAATGCCGTGCCGGGGAGGCTTAGGTCCTTATTGCCAGTGCCGGTAAGTCGCAGGTGCCTCCGTGGCCGGAGGCCGGGCGTCAGCTTTCCACGCAGCCTGGTCAGGTGGACCAGCAAAGTGGAGGAAAGGATCGGTGACCAGTGTGCATGGTGCAGAGAGGCCTATTTGTGGTCCCAGGACCTGTCGATGAATGTACACAATGACCCAGCTACGTGAAGGCCATTCTCAAAGCTGTCAATACAAGTTGGAACGTAAGGGAGAATGCAGTCCAGATTGCAGAGGAGGCAAAATGAAGACCATAGGGTGCAAAAGCACTAGAGAATTACACCCATGGGGGGGGGCCCTTAGTACCTCACACGGGGCCTGCTCACCCTTACTTTAGTTATAAATGTGGGTCTTCCATTTCCCACCCATGGCAGGTTAGAAGGAGCAGGGTGAGTGGGAGTGGAGCGGGCTCGGGGAGAGGCGGGCTGCGTGAGAGTGCACAGGCCTGTCACGACGCACCCTATTGGTGGACATTGCTCATTGGGGACCACAGCGGTCCGTGTACTGCTGGACTAGCTATGCCCTCTGCATCCTTCCCGACTCGGAGCTGCAGGTGGCACCCGAGAAACCTGCTATCTCTGCTAAAAGGGGCTCCTGCCACAGTCAAGATGAGCATCTCGGTCTCGGAGTGAGTGACTGAGAGCACAATTCAACTTGTTCTTCCTGGGGCAGGTTTCTTTTTTAAATTAAAAATTTAAAAACTTACTGTATTCAGAGAGTGAGTAGTTTTAATGATTAGGGATAAAATTTGGTCTTTTTTTTTTTCTCAGGATCAATTTTTTCTTGAATGAAGAGTCTCCACCCATGTGCCACAGCAACCCCGTATCCTCCCTCGTCATTCCTGGTGAGGACAGACAGACAGACATTGCTTCATTTTGTTGCTAAGTCTACTTTTTGAAACAGTTTTTGTTTCTTGGGTTTATTCCATAAGCGAGATTGATTGGCTCATGGGCCACAAGGTTGAAGGCCATCTGCAGCCACCCTCCCTCCCAGCAGGTCGTGCTGACATCATGCAGCCCAAAGCCCCAGCCCTGGATCCTGTGGTTGGCCTTTCTGGCCTGGGCGGCCTCGTCCTGAGCCAGCCTTATCTGAAACTGTCTAGGGGCCCATGCCTCCCCTCATAAGCACAAGCTGCAGGGCCCACCGTAAGTAACAAAGACACTCCCGTCGCTGGGGAAACTGCAAGGATGCAGAGGCTCGCTGCTAGTAACTGAGCACAAAGCCCAGCAGCATTCATTACACAGCAGGGGCTCCACCGTATTCACTGCTGTAGTTCAATGATTCTGGAATATGCATATTATTTTCACTGAAAATGGGGTATAGTTGATGATCGATGTTGCCCTTACAGTAAGTAGTGGCATAGTTGTCATTCTCTCAGCTATACATCCAAACTTGCAAGATGGGGATCAGACGCTTGGGAGAAAATACTGGAGACAACAGTGGAGCCGGACATATCACTGGCCGGGCATAGTGGCTCACGCCTGTAATCCCAGCACTTTGGGAGGCTGACGTGAAAGGACTGGTTGAGGTCAGGAGTTCCAGACCAGCCTGAGCAAGAGCGAAAGCCCATCTCTACAAAATATAGAAAGATAAGCTGGGGGTGGTGTGTGCCTGTAGTCCCAGCTATTAGGAAGGCTGAGGCAGGAGGATCACTTGAGCTCAGGAGTTTGAGGCTGCAGTGAGCCTTGATGAAGCCACTGCACTCCAGCCTGGGTAACAGAGTAAGACCCTGTCTCAAAACAAAAAGAAAAAGAAAATCGTCAAAGCTCTTGCCTGTACAGGAGCCCTTATGATATAGAAAAGCATGAACAGCAACATTGCTGAGCCCAAAAATTATCCAGAAGCACTGGACTCTGAAGGAAGGTGAAGAAGTTTTAGGGGCACTTTAACTGATTGCCTTCTTATGTAAGCATAAACCTTTTTTTTTCTTTCTCAGTGGTACAAAATATAATGGTGCATCTTATAATTGAAAGTATGTTTATATTCAATAAAACAGGGAGTTTCATGACTGATTTTTTTGCTGAGTATATCATGAACATCTTTCCACATATTTGTCATAATATTAATATATAACATTTTATTGCATTGCTATATTATGATTTATTTAACCAATCCCCTACTATTGGACATTTGTCCTTTTTTCTTTTCCATTATTGTAACAAAGGCTGAGATACACGTGGTTGTGTTGTGCGTTTTGCACACTTGTCCAGTTGTTTCTCTAAGATAAATTCCTAGAAGTGTAATCTGTGGGTCCCGCTGCGTCTGCATTTTAGAAACATGTTGCCAGTTTCCTTTGAGAAAAGCCGCCTCCTCCAGCCCCGCAGTGGTGGGCGTGGCTGCCACACCCAGGCCCACCTCGGTGCTTTCTGTCTTCATCAGCCGCCTTCCTCCGGCCAGCACTGACCGGCCTGCTCCACCCCTAGGAGCTTGTTTCAATTTGAATTTCTTTGATCATTAGTGAGGGTGATTATTTTAAAAATATGCTATTGGCCAATTTCTATTTATTCTTTTATAAATTGCATATTTGTGTCTGTTGTGCTTTATTGTCTTTTTTCTCATATGTATTAAATATTTTCCCCAGTTTTTGGACTGACTTTTAATTTTGGCTTAACTGCCTTTTAATTAACGTGTTGTCCTGTCGCACCCAGACCAAAGACAAAACAGAGCAGGTGACGCCTCAGAGGGGGCTGCAGATGGCCCCGGCGCCCCCTCGGGTAGGGCATCAGGCAGGCCGGCAGGGGTGGCCGGGCGGGGCTGCCAGCCTGGCTCTGAACTCCCAAGCCCCCTGCAGTCCCACCTGGCCAGGGAGCCAGACGAGGCCCCCGCCTGGGGAGGACTCTGCAGCGCGGCTTGCTCTGTGTGGTCCCTCACAGGAGGGGAAGCACTTCACAGTCCCGGGCGGTAACACTGCAGAGCGGGGAAGCACGTCCTCAGTGAGGGAACAGAAAGGACGCCGACCGTGCCCACTGGGCCCCGGAGAAACAGCGGGTCAGAGGAGCTGCCATTCTCCTCACCCCTCTGATCATCAGCAGAGTCCCTTCCCCTAAAAGGGAAGTTCCTCTCTCTGAATCTGAGCATATCTAAGGCCTCCAGGATGGGTGTTTTCTTAGGAGGCAGTGAACAGGCACTAAGCCCTTTGACAAGACAGTTTTTGTCGCTGAGAAATTGCTCGTGGCTGCCTGTCCCAGTCGCCCGGGTACACATCAGCGGGGCCAGGAGAGGCCCAGGTGTGCTGGACCCAATACCTGCCACCTCATCCACGCAGTCGGACACTGGCCATTCCGTCCACGGTGCAGCGACTCCAGGAACACTGAAGATATTCTTGCATTTTGAGACCTCTACTTTCAGTAACACAAAGTCAAGACATTTGTCAGGGGAAAATAAGGGAAAGGAAGCTGACGTTTGTTAAAGACCCACTGTGTGCCAGACACTGTGCTCGGCACTTTCCAGTGTGGGGACTCAGTTGTGGCGAGAGGTGTGTTCATCTGAGCCCTGCATTTACTTAACAAGAGACTGTGGTAAACATCACATAGGACGACATAGACAATTGGAAAGGTTTTTTTCTTAAGGCTTCATGCTTTAAAAAAAAGGAGGGAGAGAAACTAAATAGAAAATCAAGCAACTTTTCCTATTCAAATCAAATCACACTTTCGCCTCATCTATCTGCACACACACAAACACACACACACACACACACACACACACAGAGTCATGTGTCTCTTAACCACGGGGCACGCTCTGAGAAACTGTCCTCGGGCGATCCCATGGCTGTGTGAACAGCACAGAGTGCACTTAGGCAAACCTGCAGGCACAGCCCGCTCCGCCCTCGGCTGTGTGGCGTACGTAGCCTCTTGCTCCTGGGCTACACGCCTGTGCCGCTTGTCACTGCGCTGAATACTGTAGGCAGTTGTGACACAATGGTAAGTGTTCGTGTCCGTGAAAATGCGGCATTGTAATCTTATGGGAGCACTGTTTTGTATGCAGTCTGTCGTTGACTGAAACATCATTATGCGGTGCTCGACTGTGTCGTATATGGCATTAGGGTCATGTGGATCAAGTCAAATGTATCATATATATTTATTATGTATTTCTATTTATAATATAATGCTTACCTATAATTCATAAATTTAATATATAGAATATTAATATATATCATATACATATATATCTATATATATTTGACTTGATTCCACAAGACCCTAATGCTTCCTCATTTTGCTAGATCTAGCATTTTGGGGTAGTGTGGAGGACCACGAAATTTTGAAAGGGAAGGAAACTTCTAATGAAAGCTCCTTTTTAATTTCTTACAACAGCCGAGCAGAAATAGTGTCACTGGAAGAGAGACAACCCCTGCTCCCAGAGCTGGTGCACAGAGCTGCAGTACCACCTCGGCTGTGCCCTCGGCCAGCTGGCACGGATGCGGGCAGGCAGCAGGGCTCAGGCACAGAGACCAAGGCTGGGGCGGGGGGTGGGAGAGGGCAGGATCCTGGACACCCCTGCTGGGCTTCTCAGTGACCCCTTAGTTAAAATGGGGAAGGCCTGCGGGGCGAGGTGGGGGAACATTTGAGAGCTTTGGAACACAAGCTGTCTACTGACTGGTACAGAAGTATGTCACACTTTTTCAAGCTGTATGAGCACACCAGAGGGTACCAGGCAGACTCCAGCCCTGTTGGCAAAGCTCCTGACCAGGGAGACTTTGGGTTTTACAGGAGGACAAGCGAGGGTTCATTTGAGTAGACGCTGCGAGAGGTGAGCTCCTGGATGGAGTCTGAGGGGGACTTCCCAGCCTGTGAGTCTCCCCCTTTCTCTCTCTCTCCCTCTTTCCTGGACCTTGATCCCTTCTGGTCCCTGATGCCTATTTGACTCTTACCATATGTATATATTTTTTCTCTTGTGTATGGTCAACCTTCTCCACTAGACCGTACCCTTGTGTTAATTACCTATTACTGCATAACAAATCACTCCAAAACTTAGCAGCTGGAAGCATTTATTATCTCATGTAATGTATGGAGGGTCAGGAGTCAGAGCAGCTGTGTGGGCTGGCTCCGGGCGTCCAAGCTGTTGGCCATGGACACAGGCATCTGAAGGCTCAGCTGGGGCTGGGGAATCTGCTTCCAAGCTCACTCATGTGACCTCAGTTCCTCGGTCCCTCCTTATTCCTCACCCCATGACCTCTCCAGGGCAGCTGGCCTCCATGAGGGTGTGAGCCGGGAGAGCAAGTGGAAGTTGCAATGTCTTTGATAACCTAGACTCCAAAGTGACACACCTTCCCTCTGTCCTATTGGTCCCTAGGCCAGTCCTGACACAGTGTGGGAGGGGACCACACTGGATGTGAAAGTCCTGAGGTGGCCATCTCAGAGGGTCATCTCAGAGGCTGACTACCATAATCCTCCTCTGTCAGACGGCTGATTCTACATGTCTTTTCGTGGCCAATATTTGGCACAGGTCTGGTTAGGTAGAAGGTATCTAATGAGGTTTGCCAATTATAAAGAGGTGCTCAGTATAAGCTGGAATTAAACAAAAAAATACTCCTGAAGATGAGACATTGTCAGAAATATTTCCTAATTAACACAATAGATACATCAGAATATTTTTCTGATTTTCTATTATTTTCATTTATATTATTGCAGTAAGCCTCGAGCTGAAATGGAATACACTTAAATATCTCAGGGAATTTCTGAAATGGGCTCTAACTCATTATTTCCTTCCTGACCACCCTGGTAGACAGTAATTCTACCCAAAACCACCACGAGAAAAATGAGTGATCATTACAGAAAGATAAACTTCATGCAATTCTTTTTAAAAGAAAATTTTACATCCCACATTTTCCAAATATATTTAAAGTAGACTCTTGCCTTTTTTTCTTCTTGGGAAACTAAAGTTGGACACCTTGAGAAAAAATATAAATCTAAATTCCACAACAATTGACTGAGGATTGGTTTATTGATACAGACTTGAATAAAGATGTTGTCTCCTTTCCTAACTTCCTCATGCTTGATGAGTTCTTAATCTCTAAGACCAGAGAAAAATACACAGTATTTTTAGGATGAGGTTGGTATAAAAAAATTTCCCATCATTTTTTTCCCACTGTTTTCTAATTTACAGAAAAATAAAGTTGAAGTAAAAATAATGACAGGCTTATATTATAGGCTTATATTATAATATGCCCTGCATTGTGCTTTTTTTTTTTTTCCTTCCATATTTCACAATGAAAGGAACCCAGGACAAAGGGCTGTAAAGTAATTTGCCTGAGGCCCTAAAGGCACGTGTGATGTCCAGGTCTCTTAACCACTATGTAAAATCCATCATGGTCTACACAAATATCACTCTTGCTTCAAGAGCAAATGGCACTGAATTCTAGAGTTTATTAAAACTTTATATGAGAAACGACTGGGATTTTTAAGGATAACTTTTGGTAAACTAGGTCTCTATTTAATGTTTTAGAAAAGGTACCTATAACTAGAGTTTCTCCAGTTTGATACTTGTTTTACCTCCCCAGAACATACTTAAAAAACAAGTCTGGGCAACATAAATTCATATCTAATAAAAGCCTGTCCTCTTCTTGATAAGCTTGACATCATTAGGTTGAAATATTTTAATGAAAGTATAAAGCCAAGAAGACCAATTGTCACCAGAATTTGGCTTACGAGGGAGATTTTGGGTCAGATATATCAACAGTAAATCTCATGAAGAAAGAAAGAAAACCCATCATGAAACAGGTGCATGTGCTCTGCAGCCCCGTCCAGGATGGCACTGCAATGGCACAGGAGTGGCAGAGCTGAGCATTTCCACTGTGTTACAGATGCCGTCCAGTCCACTCTTGACCGATGGGCCGTGCATTCTTTCATTCTTCAACACGTGTTTACTGGCCGTGGTGTACTCAAGTGACCTTGCCCGACAGCCTCTCACCTCTCAGCTGCCCCCACTGACACTTGGCAAACCTGAGTGTGTGCACTGCAGGCGTCGCGGTGGGGGTGCCCTTGTTGGGAAACGGCAGGTCTCATCCTTCGGTTTAAGGAACCTGTGGAAACGTCCAGAAGACGCTCCCCTGCCAAGTGTTCCTGCTTGAGCTGCTGAGTTCCTGCCGTGCTGGGCTTTGAGGAGTGAACCAATTCCCTGAGGCTGAGCACATGCTGGAGAAGTCCCTGCCATCTCCTGTGCGGACCCTGGACTCACCTGTGACAGGAAGGGAAGTGGCCAAAGACAGCGAACCAAGGCCACTCCGCCCCCCAGGGAGGTCATCTCTGCGGTGGGAGAACATGTTCTTGGAATTCCCTGAAGCTGTTTCTGTGATCATTCTGATTTCTGGCCCGTTGGCTCCTTGAAAGTGAGAAGTGAAGAATGAAACCCTGGATATTGCTGAGCCTCATTATTTTGTGGCTGTTCGAAAAAGTTCCCGATTCAATAAAATACACAGCAGCTTCCCTGGAGCAAGCGCCTGCTGTGTGAGAGGCAGGGCAGGTGGCAGGCGGCATGTGGGCTCAGGAAGCAGACAGCTGGAGCCGCTTACTTAGCTGCTGTGCCGACTCTCGCTGCTCTGGGCTCAGTTTCCTCGCCTGCCAAGTGGAAAAGCCGCAGCTGCCTGGGCCGGTTCTTGTGAGATTTATATGGGCTGGTGCATCTAGAAACTTAGAACAGGGCCTGGCAAATGGCAAGAGTGCCACCAATGCTGGCGTCATTCGTCCCTGTGGCTGAGTGCATTTCATCTGAGCCTCACAACTCAGTGACTTAGCTGTTTTTATGATTCCATTTTTCCGGAGGACAAAACCGACTTTGCAAGCAGTTCAGGTACTGGTCCAAGGCCACATACTAAGCAGGCGAAAGACGAGAGATCTGAATCTAAGGCTGCCGGACTCCCAAAGCAAAGGGCTTGATGGGAGTGACACCTGCCTCACAATGACGGACATGGTGATGGAACAGATGTGTGGAAGGAAGGGCGCAGGACTCGCTGATAGACCACATGGGCCTCACTTATTCCTCCTTTTGTTTGTTCACTCATTTGCTCACTCATTCATTCGAGACACACTAAGCACCTATTACGTGCCAGGTATTATACCGGACATTGGGAGGGACGTTTGCAGGAACACGTTCCTGGCAGGGTGGGCTTTGACCTAGTGTAAGGAGTTACTTTCCTGAGGACTGGCCTTTGAACTGAAATCTTAAGCAAGGGAACTGAACGGGAGGCAGGGGGTGCCCGGAGAGAAGAGGGCTCAGGACTAGACCTCCCGCCCCCCGGGGCGCTAGGACAGGCAAGGGAGCAAAGGGAGAGTAGGGTGAGGGGGAGGTTGGACGGGGAGGCAGAGGAGGCCAGGCAGGGCCTTTCAAGCCTTGTTGAGGACATGGGGATAATGTTTGGGTTTTTATGGGCTCCTTCTGGCTGAAGTGTGGAGAGCAGTTTAGAGGGCACCACAGTAGAAATTTCAAGACCAGCTCAGGTCTTCGCTTTTCTGCTCGTCAAATCTTTGTCCCCAAAAGCTTTCAGCCTTAGAGATCAATTCTAGACATGCATGCTCAACTTTGGGGTCACCAAGGATGCTTCAGGTGCCTCAAGAGTGCGCCCACCCCCCCTCGCTTCCCTCTCTCCCTGCTCAGGGCGGGCCCTACCTCCCCATCGGCCCTCATCGCCTCCTCTCTCCCCTGCAGTCTCCCCACTGCTGCTGCTCTTTTTGCAATAAAAAATGCTGTAACGCGGTCTTTCTGGCGGTTCTCCTCTGTCAACATCAAATTAGTTATCTAAATTTGATTTGCTAGGGGGCTTATGTTTCATTTTAACATTTCTTGAATTAGAAGCATTTTAATAAATGGTATTTAAAACATCAGCACAAAATATAAAAATAACTCAATTTCTTAACACAAGTCTCTTATTTTCTCATAAAATGAAACAGGCCAGTCTTCCCTGAGAGAAGCTCGTGCCTGACTGCTGCTCTTGTCATCCATAATGTCACTGGGCCCACTCTCGTGGCTTGAGCGAGACAGATTTGTGACAGATTTTGTTGTGGAGAAATGACAAAGGAGTGGCCCCCAAAAATGCACTTAAAGGTGCTTTTCAGCGCTATCCTCATCCCCTCGTCCGAGGAGGGGTCAGCCAGCCTTTCAGGGTGGGGCTGTCAGCCTGTCTTCTGTGACACGGACAGTCGCCCCTCCCTCCTCTCCCTGCGGCCTATGGGGTGGACCGTCAAGTTATCCCGGAAGAGTGGGAAGGGACGGTCCTCTGGCTGAAGATAGGCATCCGCTGAATTTGGATATCTTTCTTTTATTGCATTATATTAAGAAATAAACGTGCCTGTCAATGTGTTTCATTATTTGGTCTGAATATTAATACCCTCTCTTGGCAGTCATTATGGGCTCCCTGATCCCAGAAAGTGATGTCTGCCAAAGTGATCTGCCATCTCACTTTGAGGGTTCTGACAAAGGGGCTCTGGCATTATGCTCCCAAACATTCCCCTCCTCCAGCCCCCTCCCCGACGGGACAATGACCCTGCTACAGGGAAGGACAGCCTCGGTTATTTCTGCAATAGGTGAACCACCAAGGGCAAGAGGCCACCCTTTTCTGCCTTGACACCATTTGTTGGGTCTTCTGCCCGGGCGGGAGTCCTCCCGGCTGGTGGACACCCTGTGGCTACCACCTGAGCAGCAGATGTCCGGGTCTGTCTGCAGCTGTGCTGGCAACCCTGCTCGGTGTCACGGCTCTTTGCTGTCTTGGCCCATGGCTCTCACCTTGACCCGTCTCTGGTCTGCTGCATTTGGTGTTTATCCCTGAGCTCCTATGTTTGAACTTTCCCTGGGGACTTTGGCTTACCTTGGCTGGGCCCTGGCTGTCTGGTGCTAATTCTAGTAGAGGAAACATCTTGTTCTTGCTGGGAATAGAACCTTCTCCTCATCTCCCCCTCCACCCACGCACACATGCCTATCGCTCCACCAAACGGGGAGTCAGCACCTTCTCAGGATGTGAGGACACTCGGAGCTCAATTCTCCTTGTTCTGACAGCCTAGAGTGTGATGTCCATGGGGTGGTGTTAGGCATCAGTGGTTCTCAAACTTTCGCATGCACGAGGCTCCCCTGGAGGGCTCAGGAGAGTGTCTGATTCCGTTGGTCTGGGGTGGGGCTGAGAATTGCATCTCTAACAAGTGAGAGTGGCGGTGGTACTGCTCAGGGGTTGGAGATCCAGGCAGGCAGCAGCCAGTGGAGGCGAGAAGCCCGGCCACAGCCCTCCTGACCCACAGTCGGAGCTGGTGACCCTTGGCGAGTAGCTCTGTTCCCACCCAGAGCCACAGGAACCTCTGAGCAGCCAGTGAAATATCAGCTAAGACATCACTTACAGCTGTTGGCAGTGGAGGTTCAGGCCTCTGGCTCTTCTCCTTGGCCCGAAGCCGGAGCCACTTTCCCCATGCAGCTGGGAGGGCACAGAAAGAACACGGACTTTGGAGGCAAACAAGTCTTGGTCAGAATCCTGCCTCTGTGGCCTAAGGTTTATTTAGCCTCTCTGGACCCGCAGAATAGGATAGAAGCATCTGCTCATTAGGTCATTGTGCACTTTGAGGAGAGGCGTCCTGGTGCAGCCTGGGTGGAGAAGGAGCGCGTGAGAGGACAGCTGTTATTAGTAACAGGCGCAGAGGGACGTTCCCCGCTCCCCCCACAGCCCCGGCAATGAGCACAAAGGTGGAGGCCTTGCACGCTGGGTTTTCCTTCTTCCTCCTCCACGGCCTGCAGGGTTGTTGTTAGGAGCCCCTGACAGGCCCTGGGGATAAGCAGAAACCACATGACAGTGACACCCACACAGTGCTGGGGGAAAGGGAAGGAAGCGGAACGGGAACCGCAGCTAACCGAGTGCCTATTGCGCGCTGGGCATTGTGTTCTTTGGGGAAGGCATTTTGTTTCCATTTCACAGATGAGGAAACTGAGGTGAAGGAATTGGCTCCAGGGAGATGCAGAGCTCTTGGAGTAGCTCCAAGCCCCTCATTTTAGGGACGACAAAGCCAGACAGGTTGAGAGGTTGAGTGACTTGCTCGGGGACACACAGCTGGTGCAGTGGCGGAGTTAGCGCAAGCCTCCCTGTCTCCTGACTTCCTCCTACTGGTCACCTGGAACGGTGAAACCAGGAGAGGGGCTATGGGGGAAAGCATCGGACCTCTACAGAAATTTCTGTTTTGTTTTTAACAAATTGAAGCTGGCGCTGGTTTTCCCTTTTAGGAAGGCTGGGAGAACCTCTTCTGACGCAGGCTTCTGGGCTCTGTCACCGTCTTGCGCGCTCACGCTGCACCGAGGAGTGTTGCCGCCCTGGACCCTTCCCGAAAAGGCTGTTGCCTTCGATGTGCTGCATCCCCCGGCTCTTGCGGAATGTCCTGCCCCAGAGAGGTCCTTTCTGTGGACCCAATAATGCACGACACACAGCAACTCCAGAACGCAGTGGAGGCTCCTCACGTCGTCACTGGCCAGCGAGGGGAGCTCAGCTCTGAGAAGGCGCAGCCCGGCCGCCGCAGGGGACCGTCCTCGCCCTCCTGGTTTCCCTCCAGCGAGTTACCCTCTCTCCTCTCTTACTCGGCAGCCTGAAGAGAGCCCACAGCACAAGGTTTCTGAACACGTAAATTATTCATTAAAATAAGATAACTGAAGCATGAACCTGTGCAAATGTTCAGGTATTTTCTTTTTAAAATATCCAGTAGTAAGATTCTTAGCTAGTTAAAAACCCCACCCCAAGCTAATGTCACGTTTTTCGCCATCTGAAGTTCACTGCACAAATATTCGCGGAGCGTCGCGGACGGGGCAGCGCGGTTCTGGGGCCCCGTCCAGCCGTGGGCAGAAGGTCCCCTCCGTCCGCCACTCGGGGCCGGGGGGAGATGACGACAGCAGACTCCTCAGATAGGGACAGTTTGCAGGCGGCAAATGCTAAAGAACAAGGACAAAGTAGAGCAGGAGAACGCGGACTGGGAAGGCTGTGGGGTGTGTGTAGGTGTGTGTGTGTGTGTGAGTACATGGGTGTGTGTGTGTGTGTGAGAGTGCATGGGGGTGTGTGTGAGAGTACATGGATGTGTGTGGGAAAGTGTGTGTGTGAGTACATGGGGGTGTGTGAGTACATGTGTGTGTGTGTGTGTGAGAGTACATGGGTGTGTGTGGGGAAGTGTGTGTGTGAGTACATGGGGGTGTGTGAGTACATGGGTGTGTGTATGTGTGTGAGTACATGGGTGTGTGGGGGAAAGTGTGTGTGTGAGTACATGGGGGTTTGTGGGGAAGCGTGTGTATGTGTTTGTGAGTACATAGTTGTGTGGGGGAAAGTGTGTGTGTGTGTATGTGAGAGAGTACATGGGTCTGTGTGAATACATGGTTGTGTGGGGGGAAGTGTGTGTGTATGTGAGTACATAGTTGTGTGGGGGGAGGTGTGTGTTTGTGAGTACATAGGTGTGTGTGGGGAGGGGTGTGTGTGAGTACATGTGTGGGGAAAGTGTGTGTATGTGTGTGTGAGTACATGGGTATGTATGTGTATGTGTGTGGGTGAGTCCATGGGTATATGTGGGGAAAATGTGTGTGTGTGAGAGTACATGGGTGTGTGGGCTGTGGGTGTGAGTACATGAGTGTGTGTATGTATGTCTATAAATACATGGGTATGTATGTGTATGTGTGTGTGGGTGTGAGTACAGGGGTGTGTGTGTGTGAGAGAGAGTACATGGGTGTGTGCAGGGAAGTGCATGTATGTGTGTGTGAGTACATGGGTATATATGTGTATGTGTGTGGGTGTGAGTACAGGGGTGTATGTGTGTGAGAGAGTACATGGATGTCTGTAGGGAAGTGCATGTATGTGTGTGTGAGTACGTGGGTGTATATGTATGTGTGTGGGTGTGAGTACAGGGGGGTGTGAGTGTGAGAGAGTACATGGGTGTGTGTAGGGAAGTGCATGTATGTGTGTGTGAGTACATGGGTATGTATGTGTATGTGTGTGGGTGTGAGTACAGGGGTATATGTGGGGAAAGTGTGTGTATGTGAGAGTACATGGGTGTGTGGGGTGTGGGTGTGAGTACATGGGTGTGTGTAAGGAAGTGCATGTATGCATGTGTGAGTCCATGGTGGTATGTGTGTGGGTGTGAGTCCATGGGTATATGTGGGGAGAGTGTGTGTGTGTGTGAGAGTACATGGGTGTGTGGGGTGTGGGTGTGAGTACATGAGTGTGCGTATGTATGTCTGTAAATATATGGGTATGTATGTGTATGTATGTGTGAGTACAGGGGTGTGTGTGTATGAGAGAGTACATGGGTGTGTGTAGGGAAGTGCGTGTATGTGTGTGTGAGTACATGGGGGTATGTGTGTGGGTGTGAGTCCATGGGTGTGGGGGGGGTTGTGAGTACATGGGTGTATGTGGGGGGACACTTTTAAATAGGTGCTTAGAACAGGCCTCCCTGGGAGGAGAAGTTTGGGCTCGGCTGGGAGGGAGGGGATGAGGTGCTGGAAGATCTGAAACAAAGAGGGGAACAGATTCCTCTCCAGGAATTTCTGGTTCTGACTTCCAAGCAGAAACTCCCTGGAAATGGTGTCCGAATGAAACATCCATTGTTCATGGAAACATCTAGAAGTCTTCGTATTTTCTTGGTCGTCTTTGCTTAAACACATCAGCTGTTCATGGTGAATGGGACTCAGAAGCCCGTGTTTTTAGAGGCGACCTGGGCCTCGCTCGGGGCCTGACTTTGGACGCTGTCCCAGGGTGACAGGAAGACACTGGTGTCCCCGAGGGCAGAACAGGCTCCGGGCTTGCTGGATTTGCTCTAGTCTGGGTGGAGCAGCCTCCCCAGTGGCCTCTCGCCTTCAGCAAGGCCAGGGCTGGGCTGGGGCAAGGGCAGCAAGCGGAAGCGCCCTGTGGCTCTACAGGGGCATGAGACGATGAAGGAGGAAATAAGAAAAAAAAAAGCCCCAACACCTGCTGGGCAATATCCCTCCCCAGGGCCGTCCCTGGGAACCCTGTCCCTGGCAGTGTTGGGCTTCCTGCGATCCTATCCTGTGCTGAAGAGGGGGACACAACTGGCTAGTGTTTGTTTTCTGTGGGAGGAAGCGCCTTGTGCGTTTGGTGTTGAAACACGGGCAGAGCCCCTGGCGCTGGCTCAGGCCGGCTCCAGGACGGGCCCTCCCCACGGAATTAGCCCCTGCGAAGGGCTGCTCACCATGGCACCCTGGAGAGGTGGGTGCCCAGCCTGGGTGTGGAAACTCAGGGTTTAGCCACCAAGGTTTCATCGAGAGCCCTCTTTGCCGTATGGCCGGAGAGCATCATCCGCACAAAGGAGAATGGTCCTTAATGCACAGTGTTGCCAACGTATGTGTCTAGCCTCAGCCCGGTGAGAACCAGGAGCCGCTCTGTCAACTTCCGATTACCTCGGTCCTTAATGTTACCACAGCTGGAGAAATGGATCCTCTAGTAGCTTGACTCCCTGCTGCGTCTTACTTGAAAGATGTGCTTTAAAAACCCCCCGTGGTGGCTGAAAACTCCGCAGAGCCAGAAAGTGCCCTACACACCATTAGAATAATCATCCTCAGCAGAATTGCATGAGGAATTCTTTAGAAACATCACAGTGATGCATGAAACAGGAAAGGCACGTGGTTCACATCAAAGAGATTCGAAATGCAGTTTGACAGTAGTGGAAGTCCTTTCTCTTTTGATATTCAATTCCAAGTGTAATTACTGCCCAGAGAGATATTCCTGAAAAGTTTGTGACCATATAGAATTTTCCTACCTCCATTTCTTTTGCTGCCTTGACTTATAAGATAGAGTCAGTACCATTCTTTAGTCCAGGCAAGGAGGATCCAGCCTCTGCCCTGCCTCTGGTCGCTGGAAACCGTAGTGTCAGACCCAGCCCCTTGAGCCTGGTCTGAGATCCTGTGGGTGTCCTGGTCCTCTCTCTCCCTAACCGAACTGCGACACGGAGGTTCTGGGGGAAAGAAATCGAGGCCCACAGGTTTAATCCTGAGCCCCCCGGGCCCAGCGGGTGTTCCCCTCAAACCAGGAGCAACTCTGGGAAAGGCGTGCCGGGCCTGACAAGCTTACACAGGCAGGAAGCCGCGGGGCTCCAATGCTCCTGAGGAGTCCAGGCCACGTGGATCTGATGCTTTCCTCCCTCGGGGGACACCGCACCACTTTCCCTGGGCTCCCCAGCCAGGGCATGGGGCTAGTGGCATGAAGGGAGCTTGTGTGCCTGCATCCACGTGACAGACAGAGGCCCTGCCCAGCCAGCCACCTCCTGGGGTGGTTTAAATGCCAGGTTGTCCCCTGGCAGCCAGCAAGCTCAAGCCGTGATTTGTCCGAGCTGCAATCCTATCCGTCCTTATTGCCCACAATGCTATGACACATGTCCCATCCCTTGCAGACAGGGCTGCTCATTTCCTTCACTGCAGGACACAGATTCTCACCCTGGGCCCTTTGGTCACACTGCTGCCTCCTTGGCCTGCCTTTCCCCTCACTCGGGGCCACTTTGGGCCCCATGATTGGTGGATTATGCTGGTTTCAAGTTCCTTGTCTAGTCCCTCCCAGCCCCCTTGAAAGTGCCCTTCATAGCATCCAGGTCATCACGATGGGGGTAGCTCCAGGTGATCAGACTGCACGACAAACCCTTTCTCACTTTGCCCCAGGAGAACCACAATGGACATGTGTCCAGGTGGCTGTGGGCAGTTCACAAAGGGCTTTCGTGACCACCTGTTTCCAGAGTCCTTACAGCTGTTGGGCAGCATAGAAAAGACTGATTCCCTGCCTTGTGTGGTCCTTACAATTCACCCTTTGGTGATGTGCTAGCTTGTGCTATGGACTGATTTGTCTAGTCTCATCTTCTCCACTGGACTGTAAGTAAGATCCCCACGGGCAGAAGCCTTGTGTATTTTTGCTAGTTACATTCATTACGAGTCCTCGGGCATTCATGAGCCTTCCCCAAAAAGAGTCATTCTTAAATGAGGAGAAATTAACTTTTCCAGATGAATGCCTAGCTTTCCTAGAATTCTATCTCTAAATGGTGCCTCTGTATATTATATCGTGTACAAAACATGTTTAATCATGAGAGCAGAAAAAGAAATTAGAAAAGAGGTTTAATACAGAATAATGAGAGTTTGCAAATCCTTTAAAAGTACAACAAATATCTAATTTTTCTGGTCTCCCATGCCACACTGTGTTTTTCATGCAAATTTGCTCAATCTTAAATTTGTTGTAATTATCTTATGTTGGTTGCAAGTTCTCCTGTGAGGATTTTCTTTTATTTAAATTTTAAGCATTTTTTAAATTACAAAAATAATATATGCTATAAATCAGAATGGTAGTTGCCCACAGGGAGAGGATTGATTGGCAGGAGCCACAAGGGACCTTGATTGCCGTGTGGCCTGCCTGGGTGTAGATCAGGGCTGGGGAACCTTTTCATGTTGGAAGCCACATTAATTTAGCTGTAATCCAGTAAGACTGCATTCAAGAAACTTCAGTTAGATACACTTAAAAGTGTACATTATTTTGTAAAACTCTAACCAGTATGTAATTAATAATTTCAAAAATGAAAACTATTTGTTAATTTTAAAGTTAACTAACCTTTTCATGACTTTGTTGTGTCTGCTTTTTGTTGGAAAGTATTTGAATATTTGGTTGCAGCATGGAGGTCTGCAGTTTCGTTTGATCCTCTAGATGGGTATCGGTCATTTGTGACCTTAAGGGCATCTTGATTTGGGTTAGGTAAGAGAATGTAGATTCGCAGCACTTAGTGGTTGAAAAGTAAGAAAGCATTTTTCAGGCATGTTGCTGAAGGCGTGCGTATTCTACTGCATTTTCCCATATTTCAATTGGATCTTTCTAAGCATCAAACAGTAATTTTAAAATGTCATCTATTGAGGGCTCAGTCAATTCCATCCGTAGTTCTTTAGGTGCCTTGGTGATATGAACTAGGTGAGGCTGAAATGCTAATTTCAGCGTGACGTCATGATTCTCAAAGTCAGTGAACCTTTCATTGTATTCTCCAATTAATAGGTCTATAACAGCTGTGTATTCTTCAGGTGATTCACATATATCATCCTGCTCATCGGTGACCTTTGCCAACTGAGGAAAATGTTCATCTGTAATTTCCTTTTGAAGAAGATGTGTTTTGAAAAATGATAGCTTTTTTGAAATGCTTGGATTTTTTGCCCCATATCATATATAGACTTAGTTTTACCTTGCAAAGAAATATTCAGGTCATTTTGATTTGACCTGATATCACACAGAAATGCTGCATTCCTATAGAAATCTTTTAATAACTCACATTGTTGATTCTGTTCTTAATAAAATTGAACTATCTGTTCTCACAGAGATAAAATTTTGACTAACACTTGTCCCTGCAGTAGCCAACACACTTTAGAATGATAATGTCAAATCCACACTGAATATCTCATCATTCAACTTCAGCATGTTATGAAACTGATGATGCCATGTTGCATTTGCACGAATATAGTTAAGAATATTATAACTTGTTGCAAAGTGTCACTTAAAATAGTAGCTTTAGCACAGAGATTTTGCTGATGCAAGATACAATGAAAAGAAATGAGAGCATCTGGATTTGTTAATACTTTTTTAAATCTGTGCAATAAACCCTTCATGTTTTCCTGTCATGGAAGGTGCACTGTCTGTATATACACTCACTAAATTTACCAAATTCAATCCGACTTCAGGACATTTATCTTGAAAGATGTTGAAGATATCTATTCCCCGTGTTCTGTTTGCAAGAATGCACAATGTGAGTAATTCTTCATAGCAAAGAAAATCTTCTGTTATGACCCGAATGAAGTATAAAACCGAGTCAATACTATCAGATGATTCATCCAAAGTGATTGAATAACATATATTTTCCTTTTGAAGTATTTCATGAAGTTATTCTGTTAAGTTGAAAGCTAATTCATGCTGCCGATAAGTTATGGTTCTCCTTGAAAGACGCGGTCATTTGTACTTTGAAACGTTATCAGGGTCTAAATATCCTACAACTTTAACAATGCATTCTTTCACAATTTCTGCATCACTGAATGGCCTCCCTTTTCCCCCGAGTATATAAGCTACTTTATAAGTTTCTTCAGTGGCATTATTTCCAAGTCTTATTGCTGCTTGAAAGAATTGTCTGTGCTTGTGCTTTTCATCTTTTAATTTCTGCAATACAACCTTTCATGCTGCTCCCTCTAATTTAAAATATTTGTGGCCCTTATCAGTGTTATAATGCTGATGAGCATTGAATTTCTTTAATGGTGATACTGCAGTATCACAAAACAAGCAAGTCATCTTATCCTTAGCAGAAACAAGATAATATTGCAATTCCCAATCCTCATTAAAATATCTGTTTTCATCCTTCTGCATTCTCTTGGTCTTCTTTGACATGATGGGCTGTTAAGCAGACAGAATTAAAAAATACTGTTAAGCTGTGCAACTGTTCACAAATTGCACTTTAAACAGAAACACAGGGCACTATTGTCAAAAGCTGGTAACAGTCTGGTGTACTCGACCCCCATGAACTCTTGCCAATCAGCCTTGTTCGGTGGTGGCATCAGTCAGGTGGGGGAAGTCAGACCTAAATCATGAGTGTAGCAGCCATCAATTTAGCCCTTATGGCTCACCAATGTTCTAGTTGTGCTGGTCAATCTGGGAGGATTATTTCATTGAAATTTATTTTATTCTTTGGTATTTTAAATACATTCATTTTAAAAATAAAATAAAAATATAAAAGATGAACAAAAATGTATTGATGAAAATGAAAGGATTTATTCTGTAAAATTTGGATTCAGTCAAAAGGCTGCACTTAAGGACCTAGAAGGCCACATGTGACCTTAAGGCCGCAGATTCTCCACCCCTCGTGTAGATATTTGTCAAAACTCATGAATTGTATACTTAGATCTGTGCATTTCACTCTGCGTAATTTTACTTTGATAAAAAGAAATAATATATTTCTTTTTATATATATAATAATAATATAAAAAGAAATAATATATATATAAAGCTTGGAAAATACAGAAACATATAAAGGAAATATTCCTATAGTATTCATACATATTAAGATTTCTAAGTTGGAATTACAAAGTTTATTTTACTTAAAAATATTTCCTTATTATAATAGCAAATATTACATGCTGTTTGTTTAAAAAATAAAACAGCTTTTCCATTCAATGATGTTTCAAGTTACCTTTCCACATCCACAGGTACAGAAGTGTAGCATTATTTTTAGTGAATAACACAATTTATTAACCAACTCTCCCAAGTTTATTGCTATTTTAAATAATGCTTTGATAAAATCCATGTACATATGTCTCTACATAGTTCCTAACTATTTTTAGGGTAATTTTTAGAACTAGAATTGCTGTGTTAAGTAATGTGCACTTTTACAAAGGGTATTGATAGGTATTGACAAGTGCCTTTAATTCATACAACTGCCAGCAAATGTGTGGAGTGCCATTGCTCACAAATAGAGAAAACTAAACATTATAATCTTACTCAATATTTCCAAGCTCAATATTTCTTAGACTACTGATGAGACAGATAATTTTTTCATCGATTTAATGGCTATTTGGTTTTTTCCCCAATAAATTGCTTTTTTAAAATCCTTAGACTCTTTATTATAATTTCCATTTTTTCTTATTTATTTGTAAGAACTGTTTACAGAGTAAGGACCTATCTCTTTGTTACCTATATATTCAGATACTGTAATTTCCACTCAGCCTGTCATTTGCCTAACTTTCTGAATCCTGAGTAGGTCAGTCACTGTTGGTTAGCCAACCCAAAACCCACTGCCAATCTCCTTCTTGATTGCCGACCTTCCTCTTTGAAGACAGAAAAGAGAAATCCTAGTTGTTTGTTTTTTTTTTTTCTTGTATCTAGGAGAGGCCTTGTGACACAGATCTAACCATAGAGACATAAGGAGAAGTCAAGGCCAGTGGGGGTTCTAAGAATAGGTTTTCTCCTTGTAAACAATAGTTATGGTTTGTGCTCTTCCTTCCCACTTATTCATGTCTTGAATGTGGATTTGACAGCTGGAGCTGTGGCAGCCATTTTGCAACATGAGGTGACAAGCAGGACCATGGAAGGCCTACACATAAAGGATGTTGGAGAGGAAAATGGAAAGAGTATGTGTCCATGAGGGTGTCAGTGAGTTGTTATACCAAGTCTGGAACCACTTACCTCCAACTTTTTGTGATGTGAGTAATGAAATATCTTTACTAATTACACCACTGGTTGTTCAGTAACTGTTATTTGTAGCCAAGAGTGAGTTTGTTTTTTGTTTCATTGTTATATTTAGGGTGGTGGAGGAATGTTATATTTAGGGTGGAGGAGGAATGATTGGCAGATATGAATTTGAGAATTTTATGTAACTAATCTGTTAATCTTGTCTCTGTGGTTTATAGCAGAGAAAGTACTGTTGTAGCTTACCAGTTTTACATTGAATTTATTAATCCATGTGGGATTTATTTGGATATATGAGAAAAGAATCTAACTTTATTTTTTCCTAATGGGTTAACCAGTTGTTTCTACCTTATTGAAATGCTAGCATTATCTGATTCTAGATACTACTCCATTTCAATACTACAGTATTTTCATTATTGTAACTTTGTAAGGCAAGGCCATCTCTCATTGCCTTTCAGAAAAACAAAAAAACTAAAACACTAAGCTGCGTGAGCCCATTTAATTCTCAAGATAAACTTTATAATTTATTTAGTTAAGTTTCTCCAACTCCCTCTTCTACTCATCACCAAAAACCAGAATCAAAACTTTGAAAATATTGTGATTTTGATTGGAATTATATTAAATTTATAGATTAACTGAGGAGAATTTATAATATATATCATATCATTTGAAAATAATGATGCCTTTGCCTTTTCTCTTCCATTACTATCTTCCTACTTTTTTCCTGTCTTGATACAGTAGTTAGGGTATCTAGGATGATGCGTACCATAGAACTGGTAGTAGGTGTCTTGTTTGCCCTTGACTTTGCAGGGAATGGCTCATTTCACCAGGTTTCATGCTTCCTATTCATTTCAGATAAATGTTCTACAGCATATTGAATAGGTGCTATTTTACATTTAGATGTTTACTAACAAAAATTTTTAAATGTTCTGTTAATTATCAGCTATGGAGGCTGAATTTTATCGAATCCAGACTATATCTACATTATCTTTTTTCTCATATCTTCTCTTTTGAGAATAATTTGTAGCTTTTGCATTTGGATTTATTTGGCATATTTATATTTGTAACCATTTTTAGGCCTATTTCTGTTTTAACTAATTTCGGTGTTCATTGCAAATCTGTTTATATCTTCATTCTTGAGCTCTTAATTTGACTTCATCTCTTAGTTGGTTGGAATACACAATGGTATATTTTCCATGCTCTTGTGTGTATGAGACTATCTATGTTCTTCCCATGTAATAACAACCTGACTGGGTCGGCAGCTCTTGGGTCAAAATTTATCTTGCAGGCCTCTGTGGATGTCACTTTTCTTTAATACATGGCATTCATAGGTTCTGAGTCTAGCCTGATTTTTCTGATAGTTATGATTATATAGTTTTTTTCCTACCGGAAAGACTATAAAACTTTTTCTTTATTTTTGTTGTTAAATATTTTCCAGCACATACATGACTATGTTTGGGCCACCCTACAACATGATGGTCCCTATTAATCTATATTAAAGAGACAGGTTTTCCTTCAGCTTGGGAGTCTCTCTTTCTGTCTCTCTGTCTCTGTCCTGTTCCATTAGCTCTGGTTTTTCTCTCCAGAGTATATATCCATGGGCTCGTTCTACATCCACTTTCCTCCATAAGCATCATCTTATTCATGTGTTTCTCTTTTTGTCATTTGCCTCTGAAAACAACTGAGTTTGTCTACATTACTGATTTATTTTGGGACTATTACTTACGCTTCCTCCTACCTCACAAGTAGATTTTACTTCTGCTACTGTGTGTCTGGACTGCTGGCTGTCCTTCTAGGCTGTATCTTCTCCTTTTGTCCCTCATTTGGGGTCCTCTCCCATAGCCTCATCCAAGCCTGTCCTCTCTCCATGCACTTCTGCTGGCTTTTGTACAGGCAATGCCTTCTTGGTTTTCAGTTTGAGTTTGCTTGAATTTAATCCTTCCTTTTATTTTATTACTAACAGAAGGCACTGTGAGATCATTTCTAGCTAGAGACAAACTGATGCACAATAATACTTATCAATTGTGGGCTTTAGCCTTCAACGGTGGAGTTTCAGATGATATTTTTCTCTAATATTTATGCATTTAATAGTTTTCTAAGGTTGCAGAATTTCCCAAAGATGATTTTTATTGGGGATAAAATATGTAGAACCAAAAAGAAATGATGAAATAACAAAGCCAGGACTACTTGGGGCTTATAATAACTGAACTAAATACATTTCTTCCTTAGTAATATGTGTCAGCAAGTTATTTTCTGATTTATTAGTGGGAAGTTTGTCTCTTACCCTAGAGAGTCTAATTTTTGTTTTGAGAACCTTGACAGCATTTAAAGTTTATAGAAAAACTATGAGCTACATTTTTAGAAAAAAATTAAGTGTAAAATAAATTAGCTCTTAAATTTAAACCCTATCAATTACATCATAGTAATCTAATTTCTTGATTTTTATAAGATGCCATAATGTGATTTTATCATAATGTGTCATTTAAACTAAAACTTACCTTGCTCTTCTAAGAAACATCATTATATAGGGAAAAAATACTAAACAAGAAGCAAAGGACTGTGGATTCAGCTACTTATGACAGTTAATAGCTGTGCACCTTTGGATGTTGTTCTCCCCCACTCCACATCTATAAAAACGGCACTAATAATGCTTAGCTGGACCATCCCATGGCTTGGTAAGAAGGAAATAAAATGTCGGTGAAAGTCTTTATTAAGCTGGTGAGTTGCATGCCCGTTAAAAGATCATAGCTGCACTGTATTGCGTTCATCACACTCTGAAGAGCCTTTAGCGCACACCATTATTCAAAAAGTGGCGGCTGGTAGAAATAGTATACGGTTTTGAATTCAATGCAAGAGAAATGAAACTGTCATCACAATTTAATTGAAGGTTTCCAATCCTTATCCTTGTTTTGAAGAAGAGCAGTTGGTGTAGACAAATACTTAATGTCATGAACCTCTAGATAAAGGAAGAAAGGTATGTATTAATTTAATTATTTGAATACTCTTAGGTATTCCTCTTTTTGCTTTTACTGTTCACATATAGTTATTTTTTAAAAAACTTTTCATAATGTTTACCAAAGTTGCACAACACAGAACAATATAATTTATCCCCACATACCTTTAATTTTTTTTTTTTTTAAAGAAAGAGTCTTGCTCTGTCACCCAGGCTACCGTGCCGTGGCATCATCATAGCTCACTGCAACTTAAAACTCCTGGGCTCAAGCAATCCTCCTGCCTCAGCCTCCTGAGCAGCTGGGACTACAGGCATGTGCCACCATGCCTGGCTAATTTCTTTCTATTTTTAGTAGAGATGGGGTATAGCTCTTGGTCAGGCTGGTCTCCAACTCCTGACCTCAAGGAATCCTCCCACCTCGGCCTCCCAAAGTACTAAGATTACAGGCGTGAGCAACTTTGTTTCATTTTTACCACCCCTGGGTACCCTCTTCCTGTATTAATTTGAAGCAAATTCTAGAGACCTCATCATTTAATCCGTAAATATTTCAGCATGTGTCACTGAAAGAATAAGATTCTCCTCCTCCTTCCATGATCACAATACCATATCATGCCTTTAAACTATCAAAAGTAGTTCCTCAACTTATCACCAAGTATCGAATCATATTGGAATTTCTAATTGACTCATAAATGCCCTAATTTTATTTCCTATTATACTTTATTTGCTTTAATTGAGATCTAAATAGAGCCCACACAGGTGATTGGTTATGTCTCCTGTGTCGTTCAGCCCGAGGCCCCCTGCGCGTTGTTTGCGGTGGACACGGGTGGCCGCGGGGTCTCCCAGCCGGAGCCTGGCGGCCTCCCCCGGTAGGGCCTAACAGGCCTCGCGGGCCTCGGCGCGTCCTCCCAGTTGCTGCTTGCAGCCAGAGGCCTGTTCAGATTCAGCTTCTTTTTTCCGTCGGGCGTGGAGGGCAGCATTTCACAGGTGTGTGCGTTCTTCCGCCCAGGGCCGTGGCATCCGCGCGCTCGCCCGCGCCCGCGCTCCTTCCCTCTCCCTCTCCAGTAGCAGTCGCTGAGGTCAGTGCGCCTGTCCTTCCCGGGTGCCCACCCTCAGGACCGCCCCGCCCCGCCCCGGCCTGCTAGGAACCCCGAGTCCCCACGCCTTCCTCCCCCACCCCACCCCCACCCGAGGAAAAATTGTCTTCCATGACACCAGTCCCTGGTGCCAAAAACGTTAGGGACCACTGCAAGAGTCGCAAAATGGTGATTCTCGGTCATGCCTTCTTCATTTATTAGCTAGAGCCCTCCGGAGAGAAACGCCCCTCTTCTGCTATTTGGTGACCAGTGGTACAGTTTGCTAGGAAAGATGGATACGTGTCTGATTATTTCCCCTTATTTACCCATTTTCAAAAAAAAAAAAACAAACAAGGTTCATCGGTATCCTCCAATAGTGAGATAGTGAGTAGTTAGGCTTTTGCTTAAAACAAACAAACAAGCAAAAACCAATCACAAACTCAAGGATCTTTTGACCCGTTGAAGTTATCATGCATACTGATGCTCAAATTGTCTCATTTTGGGGATTTGAGGCCACTGGGAGCCTTTTCAGGCTGTGTGGGTCCCAGCGGTCTTGACGGTCATAGCTATCTGGGGGCACGAGATGGTCTAGGGTCCCCTCTTACCTTCTCTGCCTCAGACCTAGAGTCACCCATTTGTCCAAGGAGCCCTGTGAGTTTTCCTTTTGCTTGTTTTGTGGGGAATAGTATTTCAAGACCATAATCTGGGTGCTGGGGGTACCTATTGCTGCTGGGCTGGGTATTGTTTCTAAGACATTTCAGTGTACAAATTAGGAAATATATGTATATATCAAATTATTTTACATGTATCATTTTCAAATTATTAATTAAAAATCCAAGGTAAGGGAAAGATAGCAAGCCATTTTTAATTATGTAGTTATGTACTAAATCTTGTGGGTTTTGTTTGCAAAAACAAAAGCAATTACAACTCTGATGGTCTGAAACAACAAACTGTGGCATTGTCTTTGTAAATTTCTACAGCTATTATACATAGCCTTGATTCTGTCTCTCCAGAAACAGCTCTAGTTTTAGAAGTTCCTGTCCTATTTGTCTCCCAGAAAAGAAGGAATATAGATTCATATTCTATATATGTGTTGAAATTAAATTACTTTCTTCCATGTGAGAGCACAGAAAAGTACATAAAAGAAAATGAGCTTTTGCTACTAAAAGATTTTCCCATGCTAATGAACAAGGTGATGTGATGAAATAAAAAAGAATGATCTTGGTTTTATTGAAAATAACAGGGCCAGGCACTTGGATGTTATACAGCCTCATATATGCAAATATATTTTTAACTACTTTTGCTCCACTAAATAGTCATATTGCATTCCTATTGATGAAGCAGAGGACTGGTGATGACTACTTGTGATCCTTGTGTAGTAAGATGGCACAGCCCAAGAGGGAAAAGCTCAGAGAAGCAACTTGTCATTAGTTACACCAGACATCAAATATTGTACTTAATGAGTTTCCAGAAACATGGGCTCTGATTTGAATGAGCTCCTGGAAATAGCTCTCAAAGAATGTTGACAATTTCCCTGTAGCTGGAAGGGCCGCGCATATATCACTTACACCACCATACCACTTATTGTGATTCCGAACTTTTGCTTTTCTCTGACATCAGAGGACTTTCTTCTCTACCAACATGTGAATCACTGGGATGCTGGAAAGATTACTGTATTGTTTCACTTGGGTTAGGGGATTAAAAACTGGTGTGTCAGTACATGTATTATGGTCCAAATATCTCATCTCGCTTTGGAAAATATAATCAGAGTAATAACTGTCTTAGCTCAGGCTGCCGTAACAGAGTTCTGTGGACTGGGTGGCTCACAAACAACAGGAACATGTTTCTTGTGGCTCTGGAGGCTGTAAGTTGGAGATTAGGGAGCAAGTGTGGTCAGAGCTCTCTTCTGGGTTGGAGACTGTCGACTTCTCGTTGTATCTCACATGGTGGAAGGAGGGCCAGAGAGCTCTCTGGGGTCACGTTTATAGGGACACTAATCCCATTCATGAGGGTTCCACCCACGTTACCTTCCAAAGGCCCCACCTCCCAAGAACATCGTCTTGGAGGTTAGGATTTCAACATAAGAATTTTGGGGGACACATTCAGTCCATTGCAATAACCAAAGTTATGATCAACAAGGTTATTAACAAGGTAAAACATAATTATGCTTTTGATGAAATTATACCTCTTAAAGAAAATTTACAAGTTAAAATTGTCTTTATTATTGTGTTTTATTTCCTTGGTTTTATTTCTGTTAATAAAAAGTATAACCCCCAAACTTGATAATGCAATCTATACAATTTTTTTTTTCTAATGTATTTATTCACTGGATTCAGGATAACAGAGAACACATACTTGGCTGTTAAAAAGCTGCAGTTACCAGAAAGCCTCTTTTCCCACTTTATTACTGATTCTTCTCCTCTAAAGTCTGTGTGTCTCTATGAAAGTCATTGGTTTTAGGTGAACTAACGGGCAACTAAATACTTGCAACAGTCACGTGCCTTTGACGCAGCTGTGAGGTGGCACACCTGGCTTCCCGTCCTCGTCAGGGGCTTGGGGCGTGTCACTCCACCTCTCTCTCAGGTCCAGGGTTCACATCTACGAAGTGATAGGCTGCACCAGGTGCCCCAAGGTTCCATGAGTCTGTGTCTTTACTGCCTATATGTTTTCCGAAATAGGATCCGTTATAAAAAGGGGCTGCGTGGTTACAGAGCGTGGGAGATGCCTCGCATCACGCCCTCCGGGGGAAATCCCCAGTGCACGCTGGCGTCTCAACTCGGAAAAGCACTGCCTGAAAGAAACGTGGTTCACTTTATTTAACCTGGTGTTTCCCACACTTCTCAAGTCATGGAGTCTTTTGTCCAGGTACTGTCATTCAACATCCCACAAAACTAGTGTTCTGCAGTGTGCACTTTGGGGACACTGCCTTCCAGTGTTGGGTGCATAATAGGCATCCGGTAAGAATGTATTTGCTGGCTTTGGCCTCGTGCCCAAGTAGAGCACTAGAACTCTAGGGCTTCTCTGTCTGCCTAAATCTACGCTGATGCATTCTCCAGTGAGGCCCCCAAGTCTAAGGAGAGACAGAAGATATTACCAACCAAGACTGGGTGGCGTGAAGGGGGCGCCAGGGTGGCTGAGTGTGCCCCCAGGAAAGGGGAGCAGAGGCTGTGGCAAGCGTGGGGTGCTCGGCCAGGACAGCGGCGAGGTCAGGACTCAGGGCCTACTATGGGGTCATCTCCTCACCCCAAACACACAGCCCCCAGTGGAAACTTGTCGGGTTCACACACACAGGTTTTATAGTCGTGTGTTGAAATTCAGCATAGGTCAAGGAGGGAATCTGTACTGCACATGAGCAAAGAGAAAGAAGCGATTCTGCCTGGGCCTTGCTTGCCTGGAAATAAACACAGGTGCCGGCCCATGGGATGGATTTAGAGAACACGGGACAAGAAGGAACCTAAGCCATTCTGTGGTTCAACATCCTCATTTTGCAGATGGAGCTCTTGAAGCCTCGTGGCTGAAGGGCTGGCCTGGCCGGGGAGCGCCCAGGCTGGAGCGAGGCCACGAGCTCCCCCCGGCCGCGTCAGGGCCCTTGCATGCGGGCTCCCTGTGCCTGTGCTCGCCAGGTGCGAGTCCAAGGGAAAGGGAGACAGACATCCACCCACAGGTGGTTTGGTTTTGTTTCTTCAGCTTATCTATTTCCTTATTCTTAGATGGTTAGTCATTTGTTTTTCCCTAGTCATGCTTCATTCTTTGAAGGTATTTTCCTTCACCGAACTGATATTTTTTAATGACAAGAAGAAGTGAAAAAAAGTTTATTTTTCTATTGTTCCCCACCCAGACTTAAATCTCAGACTAGTAATTTAATCACTGGCTTCTACAGGAAATGTAGGGAGAAATTCCTTCACAGATACTCGTGGGAAAACATTCACTCATTCAACAAATACATGTCAGGTGCTGTGCTAGCCTCTGGGATTCATCACGAGTAGAACAGAACAAAATCCCTAACCTCATGAAATTGATGTTCTAGCACAGGGAATTAGGGCCATAAATAATAATAGAGAAGGAATCGTGGTGTGTGTTAGCACAGTGCTTCTCAGTCCTGAGTGTGCCTGCAGACCGCCCGGGAGCCTCGGCAACATGCAGATGCCAGCGCAGGAGGTCTGGGGTGGCCACGGCTGTGGTCCCCAGCAAGCTCCCGGGAGATGCTGGCCCCCGGCCTGGGCTCTCACACCGCACGTTTCACGGGGAAGAGTTGGAAGGTGTCTGCAGGAAGCAAGAGAAGTGTGGCCTCACTCTGAATGCAGGCCGCCATGGGAAGACACATTTGAGTGAAGATGTGGAGAAGATGAGGAGTGAGGATGTCCTGGAAGGGGGTTGGAGGTTCCAGGCTGGAAGCACAGTGGGGCAGGGGCCCTGAGAGGAGGACAGGCCAAGTGCGCACTGGAGAAGCAGCAGGGACGCCTGCCTGTCACAGCGGAGTGAGCCCGGAGTGGGGGCAGATGGCGGCTGCCCAGAGCTTGGGGTGGGGCGCGGAATCCACTGAAAAGAGGCACAAGGGAACATTTTGGGGTGGTGGAAAGGCTTTAAAACTGGATTGTGGTGGTGGTTGCATAGCTCTATAAGTTTACTGAATATCATTGAATTATACACTTACAAAAGGTAAATTTTATGATATATAAATTGTATCTCAATAAAGTCGTTTTTAAAAAAGTTTTCTAAAAATGTGAGCAGAGGAATGACATGCCCAACTTCCATTTTACCAGTATCCCCCTGACTGCTTAAGCTGTTTTGGGCGAGGCGAGGGGGAGGCCAGTTACAAGGCTGGCAGGCTGCCTTTCGTTTGCATTTACCCTGCATAATTTATCCGGGGTAGACTTGTGGGTTGAGAGTTACTGTCTCTTGAGTACTTTAAAGATGTTTCTTCCTTAACTTCTAGTACCTGTTGTTTCTAATTAGAAAAATCAGATGAAATAGTTTGACTGCATTTGCCAGAAGAAAACTACCTACTAATGTCTACTAATATGATGTTTCCAATTAATAGGTAGATATTAAAGAGACTCAGCAAATTGCTCTATGTAAAGAGGTATTCGTTATAGAACAGAAAGAGTGTTATGTGGCACTTAAAACTTTTCAGACTATTTTTAATTATATATTTTTATTTTTATTTAACCTTATAAAATCCTCTGGGATAGATGGCATTTGTTTCATTATCCAATTTTAAACCATGAGCAAATTAATTGACTCATCTAAGATTGTTTATCTATTGGTGGCAGAGCAGGTGCAACTTGTCATGTCTCACAGTTCTTCTCTGTGCAGCCTTTTCCAAGACTCCAGGAACACAAGACCGGGTCTTGTCTGACCTGTTCCAATGTCCTACCTCCAATGCTGACACCAAAAAAAAAAAAAAAAGAAAAAAAAAAAAGCGTTGTGTCAGACCACGAGCACTGTGCTTGATTCCATGCATGGGGAGGATGATTTTATTACAAAATATTTGACCTCCCTATTCATCATCTTGAATTGTTCATTTACTCTCCTAAATATTTTCTGAATACCTACTTGGTATGAGCAATATATTTTTGTATTAGATCATTTTAGTAGCTCATAAAAGTCTTTCTTCTAGTGAATTAAGTTGAATTTGCCATTGGACGGGGGGAGTTGTAGACTATGAATTTGAATGGCAGAATAGACTATGGTGGAATTATCTTTGTGTTCCCCCTACTTTTCTTTTAAAAACGTTCAAATCTAAAGGAAAGATGAAAGAGGTGTGCAGTGATGCCCATATGCCCTTTAATGTTCTGTGTTGCTTTATCTTTCTGTATGCAGAAGTTTTGTTGTTGTTGCTGCTGTTTTTGCTGAACCATTTGTCAGTAGATTGCAGATAGGACATTCCACCCCTAAACACCTTAGCAGGTACCACCAAAGAATAAGGACGTTCTCCTACATAACCACATTGTCTCTGTTTTCAAAACAAAACTTAGATGGATTTAGCCCTAAAAAGAAAATCTTTACTTGCAGAGAGGCAGTTGAACCAGGCAGATCAATTCTTCCCTCTAAATTTTCCTATTGTAAACACACACACACACATGCACACGCACACGTACATGCACACACACAGAAATCCCACAGAATTAGCTCTGCTTCTTTATGGATTTCCCTCTTTTTGAATCTGATGATGTTATCTTATTTCAGTGCTCACTTGAAAACAGTCATGGAAAGAAGTAGCAGACAGAAGACAAGAGCTTGTATTTGTAAACACAGTGGTTTTAAGTCACTGCAAATGATGACAAATCTGTCATGATTTCTGAGCATTTCTGTCATGAGTGCAACGCCTGCCTGGCCAAGGAGTATCTGCAACTTTTTCTCCCCACTGTACGTACAGCCAAGAGAACAATCTTACTGTGGATGCATTTTCAGGCTTGGCCAGGGTCAGAGCAGCTGAAAGAATCAGCCTACGTTCTCTGGGCTTTGCGTATCGGTTTACTGAACTTGGCTGTATGGTGTGAACTCCCACAGAGGCTCTCAGCTTCCGGGGTGCAGGTGGCCCTGTGACAGCGGCTGCACTTGCATTTCTCCTGAGTGTCCAGTGGCCCATACAGCCCTGGTAGTGAAGCAGGACAAGGTTCCTGCCGATTATTATTTGATATCCCAAACGTCTCAATAGCTTGCTCTACAGAGAATTTAAATTTAAATTAAAGCCCCAATTTTTTTCTGCACTGCTCTCTGGCCCTGAATTTGGAATTGTGCCCTGGTACCTTCAGGTAGGTAGGTGGCCCTGCTCCTGATCATTTAAAGATGTGTTTGGAATTTTACTCATGAGAATAACCCATGACTGATATTTTAAGATCATGTGGAAAGCTGTAGGCATTAATCCAATTGTATGTCTGAGAGGAAAGAGAATTAAAATGATCCCAGGAATCTCTGGAAAACTTACAAGTGTTTTGTGAGACCAAAAATCCCTAAGTCACATTGATAAAACTACAGAACAGGGTTAAGTGTAGTCTGACACATTTAGTACCAGGGCCTTTTATTTTTCTCTAGCAGGTTTCCTGAGACATAGTTTACATACAATAAAATGCACATATTTGTGCAATTTGGAAAGTTTTGACCTATGAATGCACCCATGAAACCATCACAATTATAATAATGAACATATTCATTACCCTCAAAGCTTTCCCCATTTCTATTCATATAAATGAAATTACACAGTATGAAATCTTTTTTGGGAGGGATCGGGCTTCTTTCACTCATCATAATTATTTAGAATTTGTCCACATTGCTGTGTGTATCATTCCTTTTCATGGATGAGTAATATTCCATTGCATACCATAACTTGGTTATCCATTCAACTGTTGATGTGCACTAGGGATGTTTTCAGTTTTTGGCTATTACAAACAAAGCTGCTATGAACCTTTATGTACAAATCTTTGTTTAGACACATGTTTTCATGTTTCTGGGGAAAATGCCCAGTAGTAGATGGCTGGTCATAAGGTAAGAAGGTGTATGTTTAGTTTTTAAGTAACTAACAAACTGTTTTCCAAAGTGTTTGCAGCATTTTACATGCCCACTGGCAGTGTATGAGAGTTCCAGTTCCTCCGCTGCCTCTCCTACGTTTGACAGCATCAGTCTTTCCAATTTTGGCCATTCCGATGAATGTGTGGCAGTAGCTACACAATGGCTTTATTTTACATGTAGGGCTGTATTTTAAAATATAATTTAGAACACAAATTCTAAGATTATCATCCAAACTACAATATACGTACATCTCCAAGCAAGTCATTTAACATTCTGCAATTCTGCTGCCATCTAAGACTTAAAGATATGAATGCCCTACCTCTTCTATGAACAACAGAGTTATTGTAAGTGCAGAACAGTTGGCAGTCACCTGATCAGCATACACAGACTATTGCTTCACCTGCCCCCACTCGGCCCCACCCCAGGTAATGGCAATTTCTGAGGGTAAATCTCACAAGTGCTCCTGCAACTGTTGCTGGGTTCCTGGGTGCAGTTGCCCCCTAACCACATGCGACAGACCCTTTCCATGCTTTGCTGGGCACCGGTAGGGCAGCTCTTTCAGGGCCCGCTCAGGCACTGGCCAACTGGTCCACGTGGCCCTATTATTTCTCTTAGCCTTTGTGAACCCTGTGGTTCCTCACTGGTGCCCACTGCTGATATTCCAGCCTCACCTTTGGTGTCCTGCACCCTCAAACTGCAGGGAGTCTTGGGGGCTGTGGTGGGGGCAACTGGCTTGCCCTCCGCTTAATCGAACCTTGTTAGAAGGCCCTCAAAGCCGTGCTTAGATCTCTACGTCTACCTATTATCCTTCTCCTTAAAAATACACACTCCTTATTTTGCTGCTGCTGCAAACTGAGTTTCACATTGTCAAAGGGACTTGCCCTAGATCACCTTGCGAGAGGACAGTGGGGACAGGAAATAAATCCAGCCTGAAACTCATGCTACTAACCAGCGCTGCTTCTGTGACATGTCTGTGTGTGTGGAAATAGGTTCACGTCTTTATTTACTGATACAACTTGCATAAAAGTTAAGGTATATTACCAGCAGCAGTTGGTATTCTCGTGACACATTAAACACAAGGCAGCCAAAATGATTTGATTGCCATTTGGTTCAAAACCAAACTGTCTAATAGGTGATTCAATTTCATCATGCTGATTTAACAATAAATTATAAAAACTGCTGAAGACAAGTCATGGGAAATAAAATGAAAATTGAATTAGCAACAGTGTCAAAGATAAAAGACTAATTAGTATTAAACACAAATATTGAGGAATACTGTTATTTTGTTTTTCTCATTGAATAATACCACACTAAGCAGGTCTTGACTATTTTTTTATTTCTGAGAAAATAAAGGGCCTTTTTATTATACTTACTATTAGCTGTACTGTAAATCATGAAAATAAAAAGACTTATTGTTAGAAAAGTTAATAGTACTACTGAGAGCTCATGTAGCAATTTCTAATTTTCAATATATTTGGCAACAAAAATTTTCTGAAACCTTAAATAAAATAATTGTATATCTTGCAGAGCTCTGAGGCTTCTGAGTGTAACAAAGGTGACAACTGAACAGTTAATTTTCCAGAGCTGTGAAGGACAGTTCTACTGGAACATGGGCTTTTCAAGCTCAGATATATACTCACATAGTATTATTAGTAGAATTTAAAGAGAGTGTGTAGCCTAGAGGTTAAAGAATAGAATCAAGAAACCCAACGCATCCCTTCTCACGTCCGGACCCTGTGTGGCCCGCGCTGAGCCGGCCTTCCCAACGTGTGGCCCAGGGCCACCTACATCAGCACCCCCAAGACAGGTTGAGAATTCAGATTCTTGGCCCATGGAGCCACTGATAGGACCAGGGAATATATGTTTTAAAAGCCACTTATGGTGCTTCTAATCCATTCTGGAGTGTAAGAGCCACCATCACAGAAAGTGTTCTTGCTCAAAATGTCACAGGGCACCCATAGGGGGATATAGCAACAGCTGGAGGAGACAGGGTTATGGCTTTAGGCAGACATTGCAGAACACCTACTGTATATTCCAGATTAATCTGATGCTGAGTGTTGTGTGTGGATGTAACTCAGCAGTCTGCAATACAAGGTCCTCACTTGTAAACAGTTCTCTACGGTGCAGCTTCTGCGTTTGGAAACCAAGGCCTTACACGCAAGTGACACAGTGCAGGCCCTGAGCCCCTTGGACAAAACACGGTGCAGCCAAGGAGGACTGCGCTGGCATCACACCCACCGAGCCTTGAGGAAGCCCCCAACAGAACCCCTCGCTCTCCAGGTGTCCAGGCCAACAAATCTGGTGGTTAGGCCCCGGGGACGTTCAGAAAGATAAGTCAGCTACAAATTTCCATTCTTCTTTTTTTCTAGTCTTATACTAAATGAGAAATTGTTTAACTAAATTCTACTTAATATTCACTAAGAACTTAGCAGTTAATTTAAAATTTTCGTTTATCTTATTCAGAAAACAATAGCCACTAATAAAAATAATAATAGGTAACATTGCTGGCATGCTGGACACTGTACTATTTTACTTACTTTGTCTTTATAGTATTCACAACCCCATAAGGAAGGTACCATGATTAACTTCATTTTATAGACAAGGAAACAGAGAGATCTTATATGCACAGAACCACGTCTGGACCCCACACCTGTCGGACTTCAAAGCTCACATTCTTTGTGCTGCCTTTGAAACAAGCTAAGAATGAGGTTCTTCTGTGGGATTCCACTTGCAAAAATATGTTTTTCATTTAAGACACATTTACTGAGAATCTACTCTGAGCATGTGGGACATATTGTGATTGTTTTGAATGGGACGTAATTGCAGTTTAAAGACCCAGAAGTCAGTGGGCATGAAACTCTGCCCTTCTGGCACAGCCCCTGCCTCAAGCAAGGGTAGAAAGGGGATATGACTGTCGGTAGGGGACTTTCCTCCAAAGCCAGAGCATGCTACACAAATGACAAGTACACGGGCTATGAGAGTCTGGGAAGGTGAGAAAATAAGTCTGACCTACAGACTATGCTCAGGACTATGACTCACCCAGGATGTTCTGTTGAAAACATGGCCATAAACCACTTAAATGTCTAACAATAGGGGACAAATTGTTATGAATCCATATACTGTAATATTAGACTGCTATTAAAAATGATGCTGCAACAGATAAAGGTCTGGTGGTGTGGGAGGATGGACACCATGTGAAAGTGCAAAACAAAACAAGGCCAAGTGAAAAAATCAGGTTACACTGGACTAGGTTATACATCATCTTATTTTTGAAAAGCCACAGATACACACAGATATAAAGGCACATAGGATATGCATACCTGTTTCTATGTATGTAAAAGACATATGAAGTACATATGCATTAGTAGGCATGTGAAAGACACACATTATGTCATGTATGTTGTGTGACTATGAAAAGCACATGTGGTGTGCATATGTATTTGTGTGCATATGAAAGATACATATAATGTGTGTGTATGTTTGTAGTTTGTATCATATACCGCAGTCCCCAAGCCCCGGGCTGCAGACCGCAGAGCTCTGCCCCCTCACCCACTGCCCCCGTCCGTGGAAAAATCGTCTCTATGAAACTTAGGAAACGGGGTGGGGTGTGTGGGGGCACAGCAGGACAGCTGCCCCCATCCCTCGCATCACTGCCTGAGCTCCGCTTCCCCCCAGCCCCCCCACCCCTGTCCATGGGAAAATGGTCTTCCATGAAACAGGTCCTTGGTGCCAAAAACGTTGGGGACCACTGAAAGATACATCTGTGTACATATATGTTTATATGCAAGGGAAGACATGATGTGTATCTATTTTTATATAGGACACATGTGCATATGTTTGCAGGCCCATGGGAGGCACATATGATATACTCATACATTTGTGTGTGTATAGAAGACACATATGATGAGCATGTATGCTTGTATGCATATGTAAGCACATAGAACAAATACAGCAGGAGGCTGTTAGTGGTCATTTCTGGGTGACTGGAATTATAGCTGCTTGGCACGGTTCATTTGTTCATCTATATTTTCTTATGTCACTGTGATGTGCATGTAATTTCTTTTGCAATAAGAAGTAACAATACACAAAACTTCATTTTCAAAAGCACTCGAAATTTCGTGGGCTCAGTATCTTCCATGGTCAGGGACATGCATTTGTTTTAAAAGAGAATTAGGCACCCTGTTACAGTCCAATGCCCCAAACCTGGAAGAGCTGGGCCACAGGACTTTTTCTTAATAAGTGCTGCTCTAAAAAATCATTTGCTTCGTTGCGAATAAATGCAAGTCTTTGTTTAGGGGATATTGGATTTAAAAGTTCAGGGGAACTTTATGGCATTAGAAAGAGAGTTTCTGGCTGTCTGAACACGGTCAATTTCCACAGGTGCCTTTGATGAGGGTCTGTCTGATGGTGGGCAGGGGCACCTGTAGGTGAAATACGATTGTCTGGTTGTTATCAGGTTTCCGTTTTAATTCAACTGTTCAGCATTTCACACGTCTGTTTAATTTTAGCTCTTGTCAGGATCTTATGTCTGTCTCTCTTTCAAACACAGTTGCCTAACTTTAATAAAATTTGGTTTATTGCCGAATGGAACCCATGAACATCTTGAAGTGAATCGAGGTGAATGTTAAAACACTAGGTTGGCTGACACCAGTGCTCAAAGACATCTGCCTTCTATCATTTTTAACAGAGTGCAGTGGCACTTGGAACATGCAGAGGCTATAAAAATGAGTAATTTTACTGAGTGAGATTTACAGTTTCCAGGAAAGATGACTACACAGAATTAGAAAGAACAGAGAAGGAAAATGCCTGACTGAGAGTGGTGGTGACATTCCCCAGTCCCTTCTCATTTTCTTGCGCTCCTTCGATGGGGAATCCTGGTGGACACGTTCCTCCTGTTGTGACTATATGTTAGCATCCCAGGGCATGTATTTGCTGAGGATAGACGATGCTCTCATTGGCTTCAGGGATCTGAAGCATCCTGAATGCAATCATGCCAATAACAACATCTGTCATGTAAAATTTACATTATATTTCAGGTCTTAGGGAGAGAAATAGCTACACAGTGGAACCTCTGGAATAGCAAGGTGTTTAATAACAGGTTTGAACACTATTTTCTTACCTTTAATTTCTGTTTTCTGGTTGTCAGATAAATGGGAGAATCTCAAGGATAGGGCACTCCAACATCACCTACATCTTAAATCTGAGCATTAGAGAGATTTGCTCTCCTGAGAAAAGGAATGTGTCACCTAATGTAAAAATGACCTCTTACAGCAACCACTTTTCCAGAAATTGTCCTTACCTTCAGGGGCCAGGAATGGAGAAGGTTTTCAGAAAAGCTCCCAGGAGCAGAGCACTGGTGTCAATCAGCCACTAACCCAGTCTTGTTCTGAGGCAGCGGCTTTCCTGAAGCAGGTAGGCAGCGTAGTTGGACCTCAGGTTCAGTGGAGCCCACAAATGAAGCACTTAAACTTTCTGCTGAACTGTGCATTGCCCTGGCAGGAAGGCAGGGTGGAGAGCTTGGGATGGAGCCAGCTACAGCTTCCAGGGCCCAGCAAGGGAGACCATCCGTTCCCCATAGAGACCTAAAGGAGAAAAGACAGAAGGTTGGCTAAGTCAACGTGAACCATGAACTTAGTACCAAAAGACTAGTGGGATAGGATATGAATGGCTTCTATGAAGATATAAGAAAGGGGGTGCATTTTACAGCTCTTGGTAATTCTATAAAAAGCTACTATTTATTGAGTGTTTAACCCTATGTCAGGCACTATGGTGAACACATTAAATATATCCCCTACCAGGTACTTTTTATTATCCCTATTTCACAGATGAGTGAACTAAGGCTCAGAGGAGCCACCTAAATTTTCCTGGATCACCCAACTAGCAAATGGTAAAGCCAGGATTCAACTTGGTCTGTCTGACTTAAAAGTTCATGTTTGTAAACATGGTGCTGTAAGACTTAAGAATTTTTTATTGATACACAACATTTGTACATATTTATGGGGTGCATGTGATATTTTGTCACATGCACAGAATGCATGATGATCAAGTCAGAATATTTAGGGTATCCATCACCACTGTATTTATCATTTCTATGTGTTAGGTATATTTCAGGTCTTCTTTTCTAGCTATTTTGAAAAGTACAATACATTGCTTTAAAACTGAGTCACCTCATTCTGCTATTGAACCTTAGAACTCATTCCTTTTATCTAACTGTATGTTGTACCCACTAATCAACCTCTCTTCCATCCTCCCTCCACCCTTCCCAGACTCTGGTAACTATCATTCTACTTTCTACCTCTATGAGATCCACTTTTTTAGCTCCCACATATGAATGAGAACCTGTGACATTTGTCTTTCTGTGCCTGGCTTATTTCACTTAACATAATGACCTCCATTTCCATCCATATTGCCGCCAATAACATAATTTCATTCTTTTTAATAATATTCCAAATAATATTCCATTGTGTATATACCTCACATTTTCTTTGTACATTTGTCTGCTGATGGACACAGGGTGGCTCCATGTCCTGGCTATTGTGAATAGGGCTGCAATGGACGTGGGGTGCAGGTATCCCCTTTACATACTGATTTCCTTTTTTTTTTTTTGATAAATACCCAGCAGTGGGATTGCTGGATTATATGATAGTTATATTTTTAGTTTTTTGAGGAACCTCTACACTATTTTCCACAGTGGCTATAGTAATTCACATCCCCACGAACAGCGTGTAAGAGTTCCCTCCTCTTTGCACCCTCACCCGCTCCTGTTACATTTTTCTTTTTAGTAATAGCCATTCTAACTGGGGTAAGATGGTATCTCATGGTGTTGTTGATTTGCATTTCCTTGATGATTAGTGATGTTGAACATTTTTTCATATATCTATTGGCCTTTTATATACCTTCTTTTGAATAATGTCTATTCGTGTCCTTTGCCCACTTTTTAATGAGACTATTTGGGGTGTTTGTACTGCTGAGTTGCATTCCTTATATATTCTGAATATTAGTCTCTTGTCTAGATAATTTAAAAATATTTTCTTCCATTCAACAGGTTGTTTCTTCACTCTGTTGTTTTCTTTGCTGTGCAGAAGGTTTTTAGTTTAATATAGTCCCATTTGTCTATTTTTGTTGTTGTTGTTGTTGCCTTGCTTTTGAGGTCTTAGCCATAAAATCTTTGCCTAGACCAATGTTCTGGAGGGTTTCCCTTTTGTTTTCATCTAGTAGTTTTATAGTTTCAGATCTTACATTTAAGTCTTTCATCCATCTTGCATTGATTTTTGAATATGGTGAAAGATAGGGGTCTAGTTTCATTCTTCTGCATCTGGGTAGCCAATTTTGCCATCACAATTTATTAGAGAGTGTGTATTTCCCCCAATGTATGTTCTTGGCATTTTTGTCAAAAATCAGTTGGCTATAAATAATATGTGGATTAATTTCTGAGTTCTCTATTCTGTTCCATTGGTTTATGTGTCTGTTTTTATCCCAGTACCATGCTGTTTTGGTTACTGTAGCTTTGCAATACATTTTGGAGTCAGGTAGTGTGATGCCTCCAGCACTGTTCTTTTTGCTCAGGATTGCTTTGGCTATTTAGGCTTTTTGTTTGGTTCCATATAAATTTTAGGATTGTTTTTTCTATTTCTGCAAAAATGATATTAGTATTTTGATAGCGATTTCATTGAATCTGTAGATTGTTTGGGGTAGCACGGTCATATTAACAATGTTAATTTTTCCAATCCATGATCTTTCCATTTGTTTGTGTCCTCTTCAATTTCTTTCTTCAGGTGTTTGTAGTTTTCCTTGTAGAGAGGTTTTACCTTCTTGGTTAAATTTGTTTCTAGGTATTTTTTTGTACCTATTGTAAATGGGATTGCCTTCATGGTTTCTTTTTCAGCTAGTTTGTTATTGGTGTATGAAAATGCTACAGATTTTTGTATGTTGATTTTATATTCTGTAACTTTATTGAATTTATTTATCAGATCTAAAAGTTTCTTGGTGGAGTCTTAAGGTTTTTCTAGATAAAGATTATGTCATCTGTAAAGAGGGACAATTTGACTTGCTCTTTTATGATTTGGGTGCCATTTATTTCTCCCTCTTGTTTGATTTCTCTGGCTGGGATTTCCAGCACTGTGTTGATTAGGAGTGGTGAAAGTGGGCATTGTTGTCTTGTTTCAGTTCTTAGAGGAAATGCTTTTAGCTTTTACCTATTCAGTATGTTACCTGTGCGTTTGTAATATATGTGCTATGGCTTGAATACTTGCCCCTTGCAAATCTCACATGAAAATTTGATCTCCAGTGTTGGAGGTTGGGGCTAATGGGAGTTTTTTGGGTCATGGGGACAGATCCCTCATGAATGGCTTGATGTGGTCCTGACAATAATGAGTGAGTTTTTGCTCTATTAGTTTCTGTAAGAGCTGGTTTTTTAAAAGAGCCTGGCACCTTCCCTCTCTCTCTCTTGCTTCATCTCTTGCCATGTAATCTCTGATCATGCTTGCTTCTGCCTCGCCTTTCACCGTGGGTGGAAGCAGCCCGAATCCTTCACCATAAGCAGATGCTGGTGCCACACCTGCAGAACCATGAGCCAAACAAACCTCTTTTCTTTACAGATCACGCAGCCTCAGATATTCCTTTATAGCAACACACAGACGTACAGCCTTTATTTATGTTGAGGTATGTTCCTTCTATGGCTAATTTGTTGAGAATTTTTATCATGAAAGGGTGTTGTATTTTATCAAATACTTTTTCTGCATCTATTGAGATGATCACATGGTTTTTGTCCTTCATTCTGTTGATATGATGTATCACATTTATTGATTTGCATATATCGAAACATCTTTGCACCCCTGGGATAAATTCCACTTGATCATGGTGTATTATCTTCTTGACATGCTGTTGAAGTCAGTTTACTAGTATTTTATTGACGTTTTTGTGTCTATGTTCATCAAGGATGTTGGCTTGTAGTTTTGACAGTTTGAGTATACTGTGGCATGGAAAAGACCTTTTTGGACTGTGTTTATTTGGAGATCTCTGAGCTTTCTGTATCTGGATGTCTACATTTCTTGTAGTCTTGGGAAGTTTTCAGCTATTATTTGATTACACAAGTTTTCTAGCCCTTTCGTTTTCTCTTCACCTTCTGGAATACTCAAAATTCAAATACTTGGTCCTTTTATGGTGTACCAGTATATCACATAGACTTTGTTCATTCTTTTTTATTCTTTTTTCTTTATTTTTGTCTGACTGGCTTATTTCAAATGACTTGTATTCAAGTTCTAAAATTCTTTCTTGTGGCCTCAAGGCCACATGTGGCCCTCCAGATCCCCAAGTGTGGCCCCTCAACCAAATCCAAACTTCACAGAATAAATCTCTTTATTAAAAGGATTTGTTCTGTAAAATTTGGACTCAGGCAAAAGGCTGCACTCGAGGATCCAGAAGGCCACATGTGGTCCCAAGGCCACAGGTCCCCCACCCCATAATGAAGTTCTCGAATGTACTTTATAGTTTATTCATTGCATTATTCAGTTCCAGAATTTCTGTTGGGTTCTTTTTAATAATATCTATCTCTCTGGTAGATTTCTCATTCATATCCTGAATTGTTTTCCTGATTTCTTCGTATTGTTTATCTGTGTTCTCTTGCACCTAACTGACCTTCTTTAATTGGATTATTTTGCAGTCCTTTTCTGTCATTTCATAAGTTTCTCCGTCATTGGAATCTGTTGCTGGAGAATTATAGTGTTCCTTTGGAGGCATCATATTTTCTTGCTTTTTTATGTTTCTTGTGTCCTTACATTGATTTCTACACATCTATTGTAACAGTTGCTTCTTCCAGTATTTTGGATTTGCTTTCATAGGAGAGGATGTTTTCCTGAAGATGTGTTAGTTGGGTAGGGCCCTTTGGCTTGGAATCTTGGTGCATGAAGTAGTATAGTCTCTGTAAGTTCTTCAGCCATAAACAGCATCAGTGGTATCTGTGATTTCTTCAGTGACTTAGAATGTGGTTGTTAGTAGAGGCTCTGGTGAAGTTTTGCTGGGGATAAGGACACCAGGTTGTCCAGTTGTCAGGACCCAGTGGTGGCAGCAGTTGGCCAAGCCTGCTTGCTTGTCCTTGAGTCCCAGGGCAATGTATGCTGGCACATGTGTTAGCGTGTCCAGGTGGGCCTATTCTTGGGTCTCCAGGTGGGCCTATCCTCAGGCCCCCAGGAGGAGTGCTCAGGTGCCAATGGCAGTGGATAAGGCAGAATGATCCCTTAGCCCCAGGACATCATGCCTGGGCACTGGGGGTGGGGGTGGAGCCAGGACAGATGGGCCTGTCCTTCGGCCCCCCAGTGGTATGTGGATGCTGCTGTGGTAGGCAGGAGCAGGGTGATCTCCAGGCCCCCAGTGGAGTACTTGAGTGGGGCAGCAGTGGCTGTAATGTGGCCCTGCTACTGGAAAAGGTAGGGTTGCTTTCAGTGAGAGCAGCTGTAGGCAAACAGCTGGGGAGCACATGCTTTGGCCCCATGGGGTGCCTGCTAATGGGGAAGGCTGACTTAGAACAGCTGTACATGCACAGCAGCCCTGCTTCTGGGGATGCTGGGGTCACTGCCAGTGGCTCGTGCTTTGGCCCCAGCAGTGGCAGCCAGCAGCAGTGGCAGCTGTGGACAGGGGAGCCTACCCCAAGAGCATGTGCAAATGCATGGTAGCCCCTCTGCTAGGGGTGGTGAGGTCACTGCCAATGGCTTATGCTTTGGTCCTGGTGGCAGCAGTTGTGAGTGGGGATATCAATGGGGGGTTCCAGGGATGTAGAGATTTGGGGGCTATTGGGCCCCAGGGCAGGATGCAGTCTGGTGGGGTCCTGGGCTCTCAAAATGGTGCTGCACTGTAGCTGCCTAGGACTTGGGGTTGGCGGGTTTGCGACCCAGAGTGAGCTCCCTCTCTGGAGCAATACCGTCTTGTGTTCTCCAGGCAGCTCCATGCAGGTCTCAGGCTTGAGAGCCTGTAGGGGCTCTCTGGTGGCTAGGACTGCGGGAGTCTGCAGTGGGGGTGTGGATGACTGAGGGTCTCCCACTTATTCTCTCTTGTACCAGGAAGCCTCTGTGGGCTCCCAGTCGATCCCGGCCAAGCAGGCTGCCTGACCTCCCTCTCCTTCCGTGCCTTAGGTGTTTCCTGTCACTTCTCTGTTGAATTCCAGTGTTCTCTCTTTGATAATCTATTTGAAGTGTGATTATCTACTTGCTATTTTGGTTCGTCTTTGTGGAGGAGGTGAGCACCAGATGCCTCTAGTCAGCCACCTTGAAGCATGTTCAAGTCAAGTGCAATGAGTGCAACTAAAGGAAGCCCCGTAAGGACAGACACCCTCTGGGCCCATGAGAACCCTGCTTCACAGGCTGAGCTCTTGGCACTTTGTCCAGGTGTGCAGCTCAGCTTTAATTCTCTGTTTCTATTGAAGTTTGCAGAGTAGTTGTGATGGTTAATATTATGTGTCAACTTGGCAAGGCTCTGGTGCCCGGTTGTTTGGAAAATGCCAGTCTAGATATTGCCATGAAGGTATTTTTTAGATACGATGAACATTTGGTTCAGTAGATTTTGAGTAAAAGCAGATTTCCCTCCATGGTGTAGGTGGTGTAGGTGGGCCTCATCCAATCAGTTGGAGCCCTTAATAGCAAAGAAAGAGGTTTCCCAAAGAAGGGATTTGACTTCAAGACTGCAGGATAGAAGCCCTGCCTGGGTTTCCCACCGGCCTGTCCTGCCTCGAGGAACTCAGGCTTAGGACTGCAGCATCCCCTCCTTCCCCATCTCCAGCCTGTGGGCTCGCCCTGCGAACTTTGGACTTACAGACCTCACAACTGTGGGAGCCGGTTCCTGAAAGTCAACCTATAAAGTCAGTCTGTCTCTGTCTAGACGTACGTCCCCTATTTGTTCCGTTTCTCTGGAGAATCCTGACTAACACACTAGCAAAGAAAATACAAGGGGATTCTCTTTAAAAGGTATTTCTTTAGCAATGAGGACAAGTAGGAAGGAGAGAACTGGCTGTATCTAACCGTCTGCTGCTGGCCTCCAGGTGTGGTACCTCAGGTAGAGTCGTAGCTCCCTCTCACCAGTTGTTCTCCTCATTTTCTCTGTCCCAAAATGCTTACAAGGCACACCCCACCTTCCAGCAACGACATCTCACTGCTGCAGGCATTCCACGTGTGATATTAGTGTGTATGGTGTTTGCTGTATTTTCCCTCTCCTTCCTCTTCCAGGCTGGAAGCCAAGTCTTTGATAGTCTCCTACTTGAAAGCAGAAATCTCTTGGTTATCTGGGTTTTTAAAATAGCTTTTAGTTCTTGCAAAAATGAGCCTGGGCACAAGGGGTCTTTGGGAGTACCAGGGACAAGAGGGTGCCTCCCTATTGGCTAGTGCAAAGGGACACGTGTGCTGGTCCTGCAAGCAGTGGGGCTGGCTCCTGCTTTCTGCTTCTCTTTACCATCCCTGCCGGGAGGCGGGACTGTGGAACCCAATGTCCACACCTCGGCAAGGAGTCCAGCCCATGTAGGCGGGGAAAGTGGAGGCCCTGGAGTGTATGGGAACAAGGCAGAGAGACTGTGGGCATGTCAGGGTAGCCAGAAAGGATGGGATGGAAGGCAAGAGCCTCCCAATTCTTGTTACTGCAAAAGCCCTGAGATCTCTCATAATCTTAAAAACAATGAGTGTGAATATGCAGGCAGATAAATGGGGTTGGGTTCAGAGTTGGATTGGAGTCAACTAAAAAAATATATATATATACACACACGCTCACACATACAGACATACATACATAATATCATATACGCACACACATATATGTAATATATAATAATATTTCTGGCATAGACTAAGGTTCATACCTACTACACCAGCAAGATGATGGGGAATAGAGGAACAGAAGGTTGTGGGAGTGCAACTGGGTTCTTTTAACTTGATTTTCTTTTGATTTCTCTATATTTAAAAATTTTTTAATTTTCCTAAAATAAATACATTTTTTTTTTACTGTATAACTCATATTTTAAATGTTATGTTTTCCAGTATTATAACATATTATAACATCCATGTAGGTTAAGTTTAGAAAAAGAAACAGAATTCAAAGTGGCATATACAGTGTAAGAATTTTTTTTTGAAAAGCAAAATAAGAATACCTCCATCTAAAACAGATAGACAAAAACACCCATATAACCATTTATAGAGAAAAGATTGGAAGGAAAGAGACAAAAATGATGTTACTAGCGATCATCTTTAGAACTATTTTTTACTTTTCTCTACTTTTCTGAAATTTCAAAAAAATTTAATGAGCATGCATTCATTATTTTTTTTTTAGAGGCAGAACTTTGCAGGGAATTTAACTATTTTAAAAGATCCAGAATATGAATACTGCTCCACGAATAAATGTTTTAAAATCTTGCTTCCCTGGCTAATTGTTTTCTGTTTGGACTTGGAAAGTATAGGGTTTACAATTTCTACCTGACCTTTCATAAATAAAAATTTAGTAAGTGGGAATCCTTTTTAAGGCCCTTCCTCCTCTTCTGACCCCCCCAACATACATAAAAACTCTTTCACACACACACACACACACACACACACACACACACACACACACACATGCACCCCCACCTCCACATATACCCAGCCCACACTCACGACCTGCCCCAAATAAACTGGGTGGAGTGTGGAGGGCAGGGGGATTCCTGTGACCTGTGCAGGTGGGTTAAGCCTCTAGGATCACTGAACAGAAAGTGCAATTCAGAGAAGCAGCAGCCCAGTTCATGGATGACCACATGTGGGTCCTGCAGTCCAGAATTCTCTGGGGCCAGTGATCCTGAAAGAGGTCCCAGGGGAACAAGGCACAGATTCTAAGGGCTCCGCCCCGGGGACCGTCAGGTAAGCTGTCTCATGGGCCAGCTCACCTGCTTCCTCAGTCTGTGTTACACATGCCACCGGTTTGTAGGCATGCTGTCATCGGAAAAGGTAGGGATTCCCTGTTTTGTCACCTTGTCCTCCCCCTGCCTCCTCTGCTGCTCTGTCCTGGCACCAGCTTCAGTTGGGGGGAAGCCGTGCAGTTTCCCAGGGTCTTCTGTGGCCAGCAGGACTCTGCCCCCTGAGGGTTTTCTCTCACAACCCCTGGGACTGTGGACTGTCCTGGAGAAGCCAAGTGAGCCTGAGGTGGGGCTGGTGACTGCTTGTGGCTTTCTTCCCGTTCAGAGCTGACGTCACTTTCTGGTGTTCTCCATTTCTTCCTTCAGAGCCAGGCTTGTGCCTGGGCCAGTTTCCCGTGAGGCTGGTGCACTTGCTTTAGCATTCCTTGCTGTACAAGTCTGCTGGAGACGAACTCTCAGCTTTGTCTATCTGAAATGTCTCTGTTTTGCTTTCAGTTTTAAAAGATATACTCTTTAGAAATAAAATTCTAGGTCTTTTAGCATTTTAAAGGTGTTATTCTTGTATTTCTCTGGCTTCCATTGTTTTTATGAAGTCAACCAAAATCCTTATTATTGATCCCCCTGCACAAAATGTCTTTTTTTTCTTCTTTGGCTGCTTTTAAGATTTTATCTTTATCTTTGGTGTTCAGCAATTTTTGCCTGATTTGCCTAGATTTTCTTTTTTTTTTATCCTGACTTGTAATTCACTAAGCCTAGACCTATTACTTGACACTCTATAAATTTCGGAAAATTCTCACCTGTTATCTCTTCAAATATTTATTCTGTACCATTTCTATATCCACTCTCCTTCAGGGACTTCAGTGTTATAACTTAGATCATTTGATACAATCCCATAAATCTCGTCATTCTGTTTGTTTTTCCTCCTGTTCTTTTCAGTTTGGATAATTTCTATTAATCAGTCTTGTTACATCCAGTTTGTTGTAAAGGCCATATATTAAATTCTTCATTTGTCCTACTATATTTTGTATATCTTACATTTCTACTCATCTCTTTTTCGTAGTTTCCATCTTTGCTGAAATCCCCTGTCTGTTCACACCTACTGCCCACCTTTTCCATCAGACCCTTTAGCATACTTATCATAGTTAAAGTTCCTCTTATTTTAAAGTCCAAAGTTATTTTAAAGTCCAATATCTCAAATAAGTCTAAGTATAATTATATTTACTGTCTTATCTCTTGACCAAATGTCACATTTTCTTCCTCTGTTGCATGTATTGTAATTTTTGATTGTGCACCAGACATTGCGTTTGAAAGTGTAGTAGAGGTGGAAGTAAGTGAAGGACCCAGCCCTTCTTCCGTCAGGTTGCATGGTGGAGTGCTAACTCAGTCCAACCTGTAGTTGTGCCAAATCTGGGCTTTGCTGAAGCTTTAATTACATTTGGTTCACTACTAGTTTCAAATGTTTTTGAGGAGGGAGTCATTCCTTTCCACCAAACGTGACTCAGTAGCTAAGTACCAGCAAGAATCTGGGATCTCTTTATGCTACACAGCTCAGCCACCAGCCATGTAAGTTGTAGGTTTCTTTCTGCTGGATCTTTGGATCACTGGGAATTTCTCTTTGGCCACCAGTTCTGCCCTCGTCTTTCTGTTCCTTAGCATAACTCTCTCTAGCCTACTGCCTTGACCTGAGCCTTGGGAGTGTCACTGCAGGGTGAAGTCATACACAATCTTGGAGAGATTTTTCTCAGCTCTCCTGCCCTGCCTCTAGCATTCAGCAGGCCGTTGCCTTACAATTGTGGCCAGCTTCATGGGTATATGACTTGTGCAGTTGCACAGGGTTCTACTCTCGGAAGAGCCTGGTGATTAGTTTAATGTCATGCTGGAGCTGTCCTGAAATTCTGAATGATTTTATCTTTGCACTTGTGTTTTGCAAATGGAGTCTGATGGGCGGTAGTAGAACATGCCGATACACATACAGTGAGCTCAGGCCTGCAGTCTGGGAGGCAACACAGGCACCGGGCAATTGCCCTGCTGGCCCTGCCAGGTGTGCAGGTGTGTGCCTTGGGGCTGTCAGGGCATTGCAGGGCCCAAAGGTGGCTGGGCAAGAACCTAGGCCCAGAATGGCAGCAGCAATGATGACAAGAACAGCAGAAGCCATGGCAGACACAGTGGCAGAGGCAGTGGCCACAGCTGTGGGAGAAAGGAGGGGCTCTGTAGGGGGCCATCATGGGGACCTGAGGTGGGAGGCTGCTAGTCTGTTTATGCCCAGTCCCCTCCTGGTGGCATCTGCACAAATATTAACTCTCCGGTCTGAAAGCCAACGCATGCGGTGCCAGCACTCAGGCAGTAAATTATTACAGGATGAAAGTATATGCATGGTCATTGCAATCATGCATGTCAAGGAGTTAATTCAGCAACTTCCATCCAGGAATATGTCCAGCTGGGCAACCCTGTTGTAAATCAAACACTAATGCAGAGCGTTAGCACATGTCCATTGTGGCTTAAATACACAGCCCATAAGTCGCCCCGTGATCTGCCCTCATCTGTTTCCGCCACCTGCTCCCTCTCCGCCTCCCCACACTGGGACAGGCATCAGAGGTAACTGAAATGAAGGTGTGGCGAGTGCGCTGACAGGCCACAAGGACAGTGTGTGGAACACACCCCGGCAAGGACCCTCTGAGCCTCCGCGGCCCCTTCCATCCGAGGTTTTCAAAGTGCTTCCGTAACTGTGATCACGTTTTCATGATGGGACGCACTAGGGGTGGAGAAGGAGACCTGTGCACCTGGCCGCCCCACAGGCACCTCACACCCAACGTATCCTGACAGAAGTCACCATCTTCCCCCAGTCCCTTCCTTTCTCTGGATTCCCCTTCTTGGCAAATGGCACCTTCATCTGCCTGGTCCCAGAGCCTGAAACTGGGCGTCATCTGTCGTTCTTGCCTTCCAGCCCCCCTCACGCCCCTTACTCGTCCCACCTCCCAAATATTTCCCAGGCCTCGCCTGGAGCCCGTCCTCTGCCCTGGTCCCCGGGTAAATTCCTGGAAGGCAAATCTGATCCTGCCATTCCCCTGCTTAAATTCCTTCAAGAGTCCTCCGTTCTCATGCGAATACGCTCAAATTCCTTCACGCCACATAAGTCTCCCGTGATTTGTCTCTGCCTGCCTCATTGTCCCAGGCTGCCACATGTTCCCTCAGTGTCTTCCCACGGCACACGCGTGCACGTGTGAGAGCACACGTGCACACACCCCTACCCCACAAGGTGCAGAACCGTAATTGCCTCAGCGAGCCACGCTGCTCCAAACCTCCACCACTCGTACCTGTTATCCCGCTCTTTCCTTCCCCACGGAGAGCTGCTACCCATCTGTAGGACAGCGCGGGTGAGACTTCTCTGCAAAGCCTCCTGTCTCGCTAGGAGAAACGAGTCACTCTTTTGCACCACCCATATAACGTGAGCTTGCTCCATTTCCACTGCTCGCCGTGCTGTGTGGCCCTGGGTGGGTCAGAACCACTGCCTTCCGAGGCTGCGCTGTCCTCTGAGAGCCAGGCCTGAGTGGTGTCTGTCTTTACCTCCTCAGCACCTGGTGCAAGTCCTGGCGCAGAGCAGGGGTTTCGCAGATGTCTAATGCATGCGTCAGCAAATGAGTGAGTCCCTTCTAAAACTAAGCCAAAGGGAGGTTAAACACCTTGATCCAAGGACAGAGACCAGAGGGACGGATTGCAGCCAGGAGTAGTAAATTACAGCCTGAGTTTAGCCTATTCGGCCAATTTCTGAAAGATGAAAATGGTGTCCTTATGTAACTACTTAGACCAACTGCTGCAGGGATTGTGGCTGAAAGGGCTTACCCAACCCGTGAGGGCATGTAGGAGTGAGGGTGGGGGAGGGGAAGGTGTCAGGATAACTCCATGAGTCTCCGGGCCTCTAATGTATCTTTGACAAAGGAAGATGCCAAAATATTTACAAACACATAAGCTGTGCTCTAGTCTCTCAACCAGTGACTTGTAAAACAAGATGTCTCCACAGGAACACTCAATAGCCTGGACTAAATTCATGACCCACCAGGCCGGGGTGATGAGCAGGAACGGCAGATTTTACGAGGAGGCAGTTTGCAGGGTGAGAGGCCTGCTTGTCAGTAACAGGGTTGAAAATCAGGGAATAAGGCCAGTGACCACTGTACTGGATGACAGGCAAACTGGACAGAAGAAGAAATTTCTTTCCCTCGTGAATTCCAGAGCCAAAGGAAATAGTGAGGATTATATTTCTCAGCAGTTCTCACCAAGGGTGTCAGAATACACTGAGATTCTTGATCCCAGTTATAAGAAAGAGCCATCTTCAACTACAAATTAGAAATTTCAGTTTCTGCCGGAACATTAAATGCCCAGTGCCGTGTACCTGGGATGTGCCCGTGGAAGTGTCTCCAGCCTCAACATGGGTCATAGCAGGAGAAACACAGAAAACCACAGACTTAGTCCAGTTACCTCATCATAAGAAGGAAGCAATTAAGGGCCAAATCTAAAGTACCTTGTCCTCTGTCACACTCTTCTCAGACACGGGGCTGAGACGAGGACCCAGGCTCCTGGCTTGTAGCCCAATGCTCTCTGTGCTTCTGAGCTGATCTTTGCGTAACTTTCGCCACCATCCCATAGTGAGGTCTGAAATCCCTTGCAGTTGAACAATGTTCCAAAGGTTTTGGAGGCAGGAGGGTGGGAGTTGGAATCTTGAAGTTCTTTTGCAGCCTAGCTACTTTCTGTGCTAATTTTATAGCATTAATTATTGTTTTTGTGTAATTATTATTGTTAGGATAAAAATTTTAACCTATGGGTATAAAACATCCAAAACAGTGGTTTTCAACTGGGGGCAATTTTGCTACCTTGCCCCTAGGAACATTTGTTAATGTCCAGAGACATTATGGATGTCACAGCTTAGGGGAGAAGTGCTCCTGGCATCTAGTGGGGAGAGATCAGATCAGGGATGCTGCCAGACACCCAAAGACAGCCCCATAACAAAGAATGTCCCAGCCCCAAATGTCAATAGGGCCAAGAACAAAAAACCTTCACCTAAAACAAACATCCTATATTAAAACAGAAATCTCCTGGGTGGTTGAATTGGTTTAAACAATGGCTCTGTCTCTAAACAGACCCAGTCTTTTAAATCATGTTGGCCAGAGAAAAGCATTTCAGAGGATGTGTCCTTCAGTGTAAATTCCTGCGAACTGTAGGCTCATTCTGAGGTGTATAGATAGGAGCAAAGCCAGCGGAAGTGCCTGTCTTCAGCGACAAATCCCCAAAACAGAGAATGACCGGCCCCGGAGGGAGGAACTTGCAGGACGGCAGAAGCTGGGCCTGTGCAGACCTGAAGAAGAGACCCCAGCGCCTCTGGCTCAGAGGGCCCCTGGGAGAAGTCCTGTGCCCGGGGCCAGGGCTTGGAAGGGAAGCTGTGGTGGGAAAGGGCTGGGTTTGGGATATTTCCGGGATGCAGGTTTTGGTCCCATGAGAATGGTCACTTTGACCACACCCCCCCACTGTTGCCCCTCCAGACTGAAGGGACACAGGACTCTGAAATTCACTCTCAGCAGGTAAGATTGTGCCAACAAAGACACTACTGGCACGACATGGGTGACACTGTGCACAGGTACTGCACACCTAAAGGTATCCATTCCACAGCTTCTCCGTTACCTTTCAGCATTATTTCCCTTAAGTTTTGCAATCCCCAAACCAAGCGCTGTGCAATTCATTCTTTTGACAGAGCCTGTGGCAGAGCCCCGCTCACACACATAGGAAATGTGTGATAATCATGGTGATGATATCGGTGATGATGGTGATGAGGGTGAAGAGAAATGCATCTTATTGAAGCTCTTCTCTCCCACATGAACAGTTATCTTATTTGCTAAGTTCGTTATAGTGGCAAGTTCCCTATTAGTCCCTCCTTGTTAAGGGAGAAGAGAAGTGAAACATTGCTTGTTGCTCCTTGTCATTTTAAGAAGACAGAGTTCTAGACTTCTTGCCCTTAAATAACCAAAAATCACATGAGTCTCTTCCTTCAAATGTCAGAATGCCATTTAGCCTGACAGCTTTCTCATTATTATGCACCGAGAGCTTCTCTAACCCAACCTGTCAAAAATGTCTAACAGGCAGGAGCCTTGTCAACTTGGAGCCAATGTCTCAGCCTTGTGTCACAGCTTTGCAGCTCTCAGTGAATTAAGGGGAGAGAAGCCTGCTTGGGTGTTCTCTGATACCAGGAAACCCTGAGGGAATTCCTCCCTACCGTGTTCTAGAAGAGGAAGGAGCAAGGGTAACATGGGGTGCTTGGAGAGACACCTTCAAGTGACAGCTTTGGAGACAACCCCAGATCCTTCTTCTGCAGACTTCAGAGACAGAACAAAGGCAGTCCAGAGAGACGGCTTCCAGGGCAGCCCTGTTAGCAACATTGAGATCTCACTGGGGTAAACTGGAATTCTGGGGCCAGGCAGCTCAGCTTTCCATGTTGACTCTTCCAGAGCCTGTGCTGTGCACGTTGAGTCCTCACGCCCTGAAGATGGTGCTGTGATTGACAGAGATATGTCAACAGACACAGGCAGAGAATACTGGTGCCCCTCATGTTGGAGAAGTGCACACCTTTTCTATCTACTGATGGATACGCAGAACAGGTGGCACAAGAGCTCCCTTGGCCAGAGATCAAGTCTCCCTGGGCCTTCGACTTCCACGGAGGCCCCCAGACTGTGCTTGGTTACCATGGTGCAGGGAAGAGGCTACCTGATCAATTAAGAACTCTCCTTTGACACTTCCCCAGGAGTTTTAGATGCTTCTGGCCAGCTGCCACCTGTTCTAGAGTTCCAGGCTATGTGTCCACCTGCCAGCCAGGTGAGAGTAACCAGGGACAACCTCAGCACTTGCTGAGTTTCACTGTGAGCCTGAGTGTCTCCAGGGCCCCTCCTCTCTTCCTTCCCTGGCCGCACAGGTGCAGCGCTTTGTGACTCTCCATGGCAGTAGCAGTAGCAGCGGGACCACTCTCCGCTGAGTAATCGTGGCGAAACCACAAGCCCCGCCAGACAAGAGTTGCCTGAAACCAACAGTCTGAGTCAGCTACAATTCTGAAAACGGTGGAGGCACCGCACAGTGCTATTTATTGGAAATGCAGTAATAAAAATGAATGTATTTTACTATCCACATTTTAAGCAGTTTAGCATGTTTATGGCTGCCAATAAATTTCGTGGTTTGGAAAATGACACCTAATGAATGAATGTCATAAATCCCCTGTTTTAGACATTCATAAAAGACATACCGTATTTTTTTAAATTGCCACCTCTGCTAAATAAATGTTGGATTATTGTTGAAAGATTACTGGTTTGAAAGGGACCCACATTATTCTCAGGGAGCCCATATGTCTTGTCCTGCTCCGGGCACCGGGGTAGGTGGAGCTTCCTCATCATTTGGGAAAAGGTGGTTTAAGCCTTTGTGCCCCGTAGGAAATAATGGGCCTTCCCCGGGCTGCTACTTTGCTATTTGTGGGGGGAGGTACTGAGAAGGGAGAGGGGGGAGGGAGGCAGAAGCCCCTGCCCCGAGGACAGACTTTGTATGTTAAGGTGGAGATCTCCCTGGGATGGGTAGCCCCAGTTCCACAGAAGGATGCAGGGAAGAGGGATGGAATGTGTGCGAAGCCCCTGCCCTCTTGGAGGCTGAGAAATCGTGATTTGGTGTGTGGTAGCACCTGGGTTGGGGCCCTGCCTTCTGGACAAGGCTGGCAGCGATTTCCTTGTGCCGGCTCATTATCCTCACTTTTGACATCTGTCTAAGAGCAGACAGCGCTGTGAACAGACACTGCGTTTTGCAGCATACATGCTTGTTTCTGGGAGAGGCCTCAAATTCCAAAGGTGCCATGCTGAGTCCCAGGACTCACGGTCCCATGCTTGCTTGGGTTACTGGGGAGGGACGACGCTAAGGCACACATCATACTGGCAGTGTGGGCCCCGGCCAAATCGTTTCTGTCGTGTTGTAAGGAAGCTGAGCATGGCCCTAGTAACTTGGCCTCCATACTCCCATGGTGGCAAGGGTGGGAGATTGTGTGGAGGGCCCCAAGCATGGCCCTGAGAAGCACCCCCTCCTCAGGGTCACACATGGACCACGCTGCCACCACACTGCCGTCCCGTCAGAGCTCTGTCACAGGAGTGGCACAGGGGCTGTCTGGTGCTTGGTGACTCGCAGGGCTGTGTTGAGAAGGGTCACAGCCCAAGGCGGTGGACCAGCTGGAGAGAGGCCACGCGGTTAGACGTCTGCACGGCAGGCGCGGTGGCTGCTGTGAGGCTCGGGTCTCCTTTCCCATCACCAACCTGAAGACAGGAGCTTGTTTTGTCTTTTTTTAAACTCCTTCATCCGACTAATTCAGGACTAGGAAGCTATAACATTTCAATTTCACTGTGCAGGCTGGAGAGCCTGGCTTACAGGCTGGAGGGGTGGCCTGTCGCAGCCCCGTCTTCGTGAGCATCCAGAGGTGGTGTCAGCGCCACAGTCCAGGCCCTGGAGACCCTGGGCCAAACCGTTCCTCCTAAATTCTGGTTTCTGGATGCTTCTTCTGTAGATTATTCACTTTGAGAATATCTAAGACCTTCCGAGGGGAGAATCGTTATGCTAACTTATCACCAGAGGGCCGGGTGTGGCCAGCGCAGACCTGGGAGCTGGGGCTGTTTTATTTGCCATCAGGGGCTGCCTGGGGTCCTGGCTCTCTCCTTGCGTCTCTAGCTCAGCTCACAGCTGAACACATTTTACCAGGAGTGTCCCCAGAGCAAACATCTCCAGCCGCTCCAGCAGACATAGATAGCATCCTTGAAGGAAGGAAACCTCCATAAAGCATGAAGTCTCTGTATGCAAGTGGTGTTTGAGAGTTGAAAGAAGTGAGATTTTTTTTGCCTCTAAAAAATGCCTAAAGCTCAGCATCATTTGCCTCTTAAATCTTTTTAGGGTAGATAGTTTTCTACCATCACAGAACAGAGGTAAGGCTTCCTCTAGGAAGAGGTTTTGAAGTCTAAACAGCTAATGTTCTCTCAGTGAAGCAAAAACTCATGTGGGTGACCAGCAAAACACCTGTGGGCCGAAATGGAGCCCTGTCCCTGCTGTGGCCGGCACTGCGCTGAGGCTCTTTCCCCTCCCACCTGCGAGTGGCAGCGCCTGAGTCTCCGGGTGGGTTTCATAATCTCTCGCCCGGTGAACTGAGAAGAATGAAGCGCTCTCTAGTTGGGGCACATTCCATGTTTGCTGGTCTTTGTTGGTTTTGTTGTCTCTTTTCAAAGACGTTTAAGTGCATAAGCAAATCCAAGCAATGGAACCATCCTGAGAGGAACTTCTACACAGGGAGGCGAGGTCCGACCCTGAGCACCGCTGGTGCCGACCAGAAGGTAGGCAGTTACGGCGGGTGTCCCCACGCCAGCCGGCTCCTGCCCCGGCCCCACAGAGCCTTTCTCTCAGCGCCTCCCAGCCTCAAGGTCACGGCTCTCCACCTTTCTGGACCCCCCCATTGTAAAGGATGTTTTCGTTGGAATACAGTATACACACATGCACACACACATCACACACACACACACACCACACACACATACACACATCATACATACACATCCACACATCCACATCACATCCACACACACCACATATGCACACGTCACATACACACGTATACATCACACATACACATACACACACCCCACTAACATGCACACACATCACATACATGTGCCCACATGCACAGGCACATCACATGCACACGCACACACACATGAACACACAATCATATTGCATACACACCACAAACACATACATAGCACTCAAACTTATGCACACAACTGAACAATCAAAGGTGCTCTGGGTCCTGATTATTTCCTATTCTGTTTTGCCCACCTCCCAGCCTTTGTGTAAGTGCTGGTCACAACACACGAGGTTGATTTCATGAGTCACTGAAAGGGTCAGGACCCAGACCCCACAGTCTGAAACACATGACTCTAAACCCTGCCCAGATCATCAGGTAAAATTCAGCCTGAGCCACGTCCTAAAACCAAGAGCTCCAGGAATTCCTGGTCTCCAAATGTGGAAATGTCTCTCACGCCAGAGGGAGGGCTCGGCCTGTCGTCCTGGGCAGGGCCTCGCTGCTCCCCGGTTCCTTGAGGATGTGGCCTCCACAGGGTACCGTGCCCCCCCTGCTCCCTCACGCAGCGCCTGCTTCAGCCTGAGCCTCCTCTGCCGGCCTCTTTCCTCAGTCGCCACCTCTCTCAGTCTCTGCGACCAGCAAAAAGTGGCTGAGAGTCACTCTGTGCTCACTGAAAACTTGGATTCCTAGAATCCATATTTGGACTGAGGATTCTGCCTCTGCCACAGTTAAGCTTTAAGAAACGTAAGTCTTTTCTCCACACCACCATAGAATTTATTCACATAATATGTAAAAACTAAAAATAGTAATACGTAGGACTTGCTCTGCTCTTGAATGGTGGGCAAGAGTGTGATGGAAGCTTTTCCCACATGCATGTCTCCATTGCCTTGATCCGGTGCTTTGAAACCCAGACCTCTTGTGAGAACCCAAAGCATCCTGCCTTAGGTGGCAAGTTGCCTTGAAGTCACTTATTCTATCCAGAAATTCATGTAAGTTTTGCATTCTTCTCCATAAAGCATCTGTTGGTGACAGTACAATATATTATTTATTTATTTCGCCAGCTCTTCATGTAGAAATGGTGCCCAGTCAGATGTGCCCGGCCTAATAACACCTTGAACAATAGGGGCATCTCATTGTTTCGCACACAGAGGAAGCTCTGGGGTAGGAAGCCTCCAGGCTTGGCCCTTTCAGCAGTTCAAAGCCATCATCCTGGGCCTCCTCTGGGGCCAGCTGTGTTCTCTAGCGGGTACCTCAGGGGTGCAAGATGGTGGCCGCAGCCTCAGGCATCATAAGCACAGCCTACAAAATGTCCTTCAGCGGTACATGACCTTTTTGGTTACTCGAGTTCTTTTTTTAAGTGTTGAGAAACTTTTCCAGAAGCCACTGATCAGCCCTCCCCTCTGGTCTCATCCACCAGAATGGAGCCAAGAGCCCCAGGGGAATGGCCTAGAAGGATTGGCTTCTTCCAGCCAGAAATCCCAACCACCACCACCCACCCACCATGATGGGCTTATTCTATCGGCACTCTCCCTATCCTACCACCACAATGATTGGCTTATTCTATTCAGAACTAGCCACCATTATAATTGGCTTTATTTTGAACTGGGCTCACCTAACACCATGACCAGATTAACCTAATCAGGGTCTTCCCTCCCCTAGACTTCTCTGGGTGGAGGAGAGTGGATACCTGATCCAGGTGGAGATGTGTTAGAACAAAGAAAGGCCATGGGGATTTTGAAGGAACAAAAGATTTCAGCTTCAAAACCCCAAATTGCTAGATGCTTTGAGGCTTAACTTTTTTTTTTTTTTTTTTTTTGAGACAGAGTCTCGCTTAGTTGCCCAGGCTAGATTGAGTGCCGTGGCGTCAGCCTAGCTCACAGCAACCTCAAACTCCTGGGCTTAAGCGATCCTACTGCCTCAGCCTCCCGAGTAGCTGGGACTACAGGCATGCACCACCATGCCCGGCTAATTTTTTCTCTGTATATATTTTAGTTGGCCAGATAATTTCTTTCCATTTTTAGTAGAGACAGGGTCTCGCTCTTGCTCAGGCTGGTCTCGAACTCCTGACCTCAAACAATCCACCTGCCTCGGCCTCCCAGAGTGCTAGGATTACAGGCGTGAGCCACCACGCCCGGCCAAGGCTTAACTTTTATACAGTCTTCTCCCTCAATTTTTCAGCTATAAAAGGATGGTGATGCTACCTCCAGGGTGTACCTTACAAGTCGTGGTTTGGGATCAGTTGAAGTATGGAACACTACATAACACCAGGTGTTGGTTAGGATTCTTCTCACAAGGACAGAAATCAGATGTTCTTGTGTGTGGCAGTTCATCAACTTCGGATTCATCTGGGATAGTTGTTTAAAGTGCAGATTCGGCATTTCACTCCCAGAGAGTCTGACGAAATAGTTCTTACTTCAACTGTTTAACACTTTAAAGTTCTCCTAGTTAATACGGCAAGCCACCCTGCAGCTTGCCTTTAGATGACAGTCACCAGGGAGCTACTCTGTTTTTAGTCCGCTTTCAAGAAAGATGCAGTGAAGAATGAAATTGTTTTTATAGCAGAGCAAGTATCAGAATGAAAACCTATCTTACAAGGCACTTTATGTATCCGGTGTTTGAAGAGGAGGTTGGAGTTGGCAACTGGTGAGGTTGAAGGAGTCATGGTGGCATTTGACAGTACTGCTGCGGAGAGGCTGTGTTTTGCTGGCAGAATTCTTCTCCCAGTTCTGTCTTTTTTGGCTCTGATTTTTAAATGGACAGAAAATGAATACATTGAGCTGCCTTGAACACAGCTTTGATTTAAAACCCCATGATTTGGATAATTCCCTCCACAGTTAGACCAGTGTCTTCATTCTCCCTGGGGTCCTTACACAGTCAGGGTGGTGGCCCTGCCTGTCCCGGCCGAGCACGGTGTGTAGGTTTAAAAAGCTGAGGGTGTGCTTGTCCACGTGCGGCCGACAGCTCCGTGCCTGCGCCAGCCCGCCTCCCGCTCCCGCACGCCCGGTGGCAGCCGTCCCCTCCCACCGCCACGACTCACGCAGATTCTTACCAGAAAATTGGTTCTCAAAATCCCCTGGGAAGTTTACGAAAAATGAAGGCTTTTTGGCTTCACTCAAACGATGCAGCAGGCCTGGCGTTGAACAGGAGTCTGTGTTTTTTAAGTATTAAGATTCTTTCATTATTTTTTAATTTTTGAAATTGTGGTAAAATACATAAAACGTAACACTTCCCCTCTTAACCATTTGCAAGTGTCAGTCCATTCACAAAGTTGTACGGCCGCGGCTCCGTCTATCCGCGGGACTCACTCCGCCCTTCCGCCCTCCCAAACCGCAGCGCTGCGTCCGTCTGCGCCCCGCACCCGCCCGCGCCCCGCACCCGCCCGCACCCGCACCTCCGCGCGTGGCCGCTCTGGGCCCTCACGGGACTGGGACCACACAGCGTGGGCCCGTTTGCGACCAGCTCGTTTCACTGAGGACGCTGACGTCCAGGTCACCCATGTTGTCGCATGTGTCAGGATTCCCTTCCTTTTTAAGGCTGCGTGCAACACCCCAGCGCGTGGATGCGCCGCGTTTGCTTGTCCGTCTGTCCATGGCTGGTCACCTGCCACCCCCCGCTCCCCCCCGGCTCTGGTGAACGGGAGCAGCGTGTGCAGGCCGTGGGGAGAAGCCCTGGTTTCGCACGAAAATTTACAGAAGGTGTAAGTGTCTGGAGAGCGACTCAGTGTGGAGCGGAAGACCGCCCAGTAGGGTTAAAAATTCTGCTTTCCTCTCCTGACGTCCTCAGCCCCCCACTCAACACTGTCTGCGCTCGCCCTGGGGCGCTCGGACAGGAACACACCAGGGAGAATGGAGTCAAAATTCGGTGCTTAAATTTCAAAAGAGGTTCAAAAACCTATAATAGAGGCAATAGTTTCCAGGTTAGAAAAGGGCTTTTTGGGTTGCAAGAGCCTGGGCTACTTTCTTTTCAAAAGCCCAAACTCAGAAGGATCAAGGGCATTATGATGCCACAAGTGACTTGGAAAAATTAGCTGTAGAGCCCAGGCCCAGCCCAGACGGGACAGAGGGCTGTGGCTGGCTGGGTGGGGTGCAGGCCAGGGAGGCCGAGGGGAGAAGCTAGAGCCAGTCAACAGGGCTGGGACGGTTTGCTCCCTGTCCCCCTGTCCCCAGCCCCAGGTGGGGGAATTAGAGGAACCCCAAGTAAGCTGGAGATTCAAGGGCAGAGGAGGGTATTATGCCCTACTTTCTGGGTGTAGCCCAGGGAGGCTGCAGGCTCAAGGGGGTCCCTCAGACCAGCCTGGTGGGGAGTCAGAATGAAAGGGTGGCATGGCTGGCCCAGGCCTGGGCCCCAGACAGCCCAGAGCATCCTGGGGTCCCCAGAGGATGGGGAGTGCGTCCAGTGGCTCAGGAGGAGTGAGGGTGGGGTGGGCTGGGGACCTGGAGGCTCCAGGTGGGATGAGGGGAAGTGGACAGGTGGCAGCAGCCAGCCCGCCCGTGCCTCAGTGTTCTGAGAAGCCCCGGAGACATCAAAGGGGAGGGGCAAGCCCCGACTGTCTCAGAAAAGGGATTTGTTTGAGTTAACCTTGAATTGATGAAGACTCATTTTTGAAAGGTAGAAATTAAGTTGTTAGAGAAAAAGTTAATTTCTCCTCCTCCTCCTCCTCCTCTTTCTTCTTTGCCATCATCTGTGGCCTGTGAGGACAAGGTGCCTATGTTGACTCAGTTTGTTCATCTGAATTATAGAAATTAAAACTTGTGACCTGATCATTTTTTCATCCAGGGGCTTGTGAAGATTACATGAGATGAGAAAGGGCTGGAGAAAGGTAAGAATTCCGTCTCTCCCAGCATTTAAACGCTGAGATCTAAGTTAAACCTCTTGAGGATGGCTGCTCTGCTTGGTTATTAATGACATGTGACAGAGTCCCCAAGGGCTCTTGTTTCCTTTACTGTCAAGGTGCCTGGGGTCCCCCTGCCCCGTGGCTGCCGGGAGGGCCCTGTACCAGTGAGCAGGGGCTGCCACTCGAGGTACCCCAGACTGGGGCTTAAACGGAGATTTGTTTCCTCACAGCTCTGGGGCTGGAAGTCCAAGGTCAGGGTGTGGGCGGGATTGGTATCCTCTGAGGCCTCTCTCCTTGGTTCGCAGGTGGCGTCTTCCTCAGCTGTACTCATGTGGCTGCCCTCTGTGTGTGTCTCTGATGTCTGTTAGGACGTGGGGTGGGGAGGGAGTCCCTGTCCTGCTTCCCGTCTAAGCTCTACCCCGGTTTCCAGCCAGCCACACTGAGGTTAGAAATGAAGATGCTCAGGCCCCGCCCAGCCTGCTGAGTCAGAATCTGCACTTTAACTAGGTCCCCCGGTGACTCACACCCAATTAAAATTCAAGGAGCTCCTTGAATGTTAACCGACTCTCCCACTGAGGAGCCCGAAGGAATTTCACAATCCCAGGCTAGCGAGCCAAGCAGCCTTGAATTGCCACTCACTGAGAACCAGGCAGGGCGGAGCTGCCCGGACCTGTACAGGTGTGGCGGAAGTGCATCCGTCATGCAAACTGCCGCACATAACCAGGAAGCTGCCAGAAAGGGAGTGGCTGTCTTGATAACGGTGGAAGAAGCTTTGTGATGACAGGATAGGGTCCCCAGATTTAGCATATAAGAATACAGGAGGGCTGGGCCCGGTGGCTCACGCCTATAATCTTAGCACTTTGGGAAGCTGAGGCGAGAGGATCACTTGAGCTCAGGAATTCAAGACCAGCCTGAGCAAGAGCGAGACCCCATCTCTACTAAAAATAGAAAAATTAGTGGGTCATGGTGGCATGTGCCTGTAGTCCCAGCTACTCAGGAGGCTGAGGCAGGAGGATTGCTTGAGCCCAGGAGTTTGAGGTTGCTGTGAGGTAGGCTGACGCCATGGCCAGAGTGACAAGGCAAGACTCTGTCTCAAAAAAGAAAAAAATATATACATACACACACACACACACCACACACACAGCCAATGTTTGGGACATACTTATACCAAAAACTTATTGGTGATTTATCCGAAACTCAGATTTAATGAGGCCTCCTGCATTTCATCTGGCAACCCTGTTGTGGAAGCCCTGCCTCCTGCATGCAGAGGTGACTTTCCTGTCTCCTTCTTGTCCCCATCCTGCCGCCCTCCATAAAAATGGACCAAGCAGGAGCCTCCTGGGCCTGGGAAGCAGAGTGGTGGCCCCCGGAACACTGGGATGCCTATTCTTTCTGTCTGTCTGCTGGTCTGGGACAGACCCCAGCAGCATCGGCAGGTGTGGAGGAACCGCCCCCAGCTGCCCAGATTCCCTCTGGCCGGGCCGGCTGCCCCACCTGCTGGCGCTCCCCAGCCTCCACAGGTGGCCTCACCCACTGCCCTCCGTGCAGCTGGACCAAGGAAGGGCAGGGACCCCCACATGTGCCCTGGACAGAGTTCTCCAAAATCCCCCTTGCACTTGCCTTCGGCAGACACAGCCGCAGTTGCTAAAGTGCTTTAAACAGCGGTGGCCACTGTGCCACCGAGGGCGGGGGAGGGCTCTCAGGGCAGGCGCCAAGTGCTAGCAAGTGCAGCATGGACCTCGGCATGAGAGGGGATGTGGGGATGGCTGAGGCCTGAGGAAAGAGTCGTCCACACAGGGGGAGCCAGGGAAAGGGGCCCAGAAGGCACGCTGGGGAGCTATCGGGTGACTGTGGTGCTCCCCACGACCCGACGAGGCAGGCCATCCCCCCCCCCACCTCCCGACCCTGTGCTGCCCCTCAGGGCCCTGGGAGGCAGGCTGCTGAGAAACCCGGACACGTGCCTTGCGAGCTGAGCAGTGATGAGATAGGGAATATTTGAAAAAGAGGCAAGTTGGATATCAGAGAAGTCATTTTAAATATTTATATATTCAACCCTATTCTGGGTGCTGCAGAGTGTATAGAACGATTTTTTTTTAAATGGTCCCTTCCGTTAAGGGAGGGAGACAGCACACTCACATTGCTAAATCAAAACGGAGCATCAGCTGTGACAGGGCAGACAGCCCCCGTGGCCAGACAGACGCAGGAGACGCGGCAGCTCCCGGGCATGTTGGACGTGTGCCCATGGTGGGTACTTCCCTAGCTGGCTCAGGTCACCGTCCTGACTCAGCCAAAAACCCTTCTCCCTTGGCAGGACATCCATGTCTTCCTGCAGTCACAAACACAGATTTCCTCTTCCTGTGAATATGGGCATGTCCGATGTGTAATAATGCCAGGCCGCCCCATTTATATGCCGTGAGCCTTTGGCATGGAATACATTTTATGCTGCCTGAAAATTCTGTAAAACACAGCTATGTCCTTCTGTACACATTCTGCAAAGTGAGAAAAAATTAAGTAGGAATAAATCCATCCTTCCACTGTGTACCCAAGCCAAGTCCACACGTTGCATCCACTCACCCAGGTAGGGAGTGTAGAAGAGATGGGAGCCGATAATAGGTCCGTGAGGGACACGGATAAATCCTTCAGGGCCCGGCTAGGGGCGCCAGGGAAGAAAGCTCAGGGGAGGGTGGTGACAGCATTGCCCAGCCCAGACAGGGTTTTGCTGTTGTTGGCTGTTTGTTTTCACTGTAGGGAGGAGACATTACCACAAGATGGTCACAGACTTGGGAGTCAGACTGCCTGGGTTCTTGTCCCCACTCTGTGACCTGGCACAAGCCACTTAGTCCCCAGCCTGTTTCCTGGGGTGGGGGTGGACAGTAGCAGAAGGCTGTGGAGAAGACTCAGGGAGCTGTCCACTGGCAACTGTTCGGTATCGCACATGAGAAGTGCCCCTGGGGTTCACTCCTCTTGCAGAGGGTGTTCTTGATGATCTCCGCTAAGGTGGTGACAGGGACAAAACTTCCCACACTGTAACCTAGCTGTTTATTCACAAGCCCTTTTCCATAATTAGAACATGAGTTCCAGGAAGATGCAGACAACACAACAGGGCAAGGACAATGCCTTATTCATACATAATTGGCACTTAATAAATGTTTATTGAACACGTAGCTGAATAGAGGAATGAATGAATAATTAATAACAAGGACTGCTGCAGCTGAGTGTCGAGTTTTGTTCACATAGAAGCACATGGAAATGCAAGGGGGTCTTCATTCTTTGCTGATTATCTAAATATTTGTCTTTTCCCCAGAGGGTTCCAGGAGGCAGGTTGCGAAGGGCAGTAGGAACAATACCGCACCTGTCTTCCAAGGAGGAGGCATGGCCAGGTGGTAGAAAAAGAAGCCCAGGAAGGGGAAGGCATGCAGGACAAGGGAAAGGGCAAGGCTTGCTTTGGCAATGCCAGTAATGTCTTTGTAATCCAGAAGGATTCCCAGTTTGCGCTTTTAAAGTCATTTGGCATTAGTGAATACGGAAGTGAAAATACCTCTGGGACACCTGCCCAAACTCCAAAAGACAGCGCTAAGAGCACGGCGTGAGTGGGGGGACTGCGGTCCGGCGAGGTGCCGCATGCTGCACCCACGGCCACTCTCACCCCACCAGCTGAGGCACCCCCAGCTTAGTGACACAGGGAAAGTGGTCCAGGCTTTCTTCTTTTCAAAGAGGCTGGCAGTTTTCTGCCTTTTATTTGGAGTTCAATTTCCTTTGTGAAAAAAGGTGCAGGGGAACCTGTGGCCTTAAGGCCACATGTGGCCTCCAAATGTTACAGAACAAATTCTAGATTTGTTTTAAAAATAAAAATATAAAAGAGGAACATAATGTATTAATAAAAATAAAGGGATTTTATTAAAACAGAAAGCCACAGGTTCCCCAACCCTGCCAAGAGTGCCTACCATGTATTTTCAATTTTAAACCTTGAACATTTCAAGTTGCGTGTAAAAGAGGAAGATTAGAAACAAGGTGAGCATAAGAAGTGAGAAGCGTTGAGTCACCGAAGGTGCCTCATTGCCAGCACTGGAAGGACAGTCTAATACACAGTACCACGGAATGGCAGCTGGGCCGTGTCTCTGACAGCAGAGCCAGACTGTCCTCCTGCTCCAGCCGGTGCAGCGGGACCGTGTTCCATGGTAGTTCCCGCACGCGGCGCGTGTCTAGCACTGCTACTTGCAGGAGACGAGCTCCCATCAGCGTCCTTTCTCTGAGAGGCAGGTGGCGATAGGCCATCTTTTCCTCAGCGATAAGGGCAGTGCTGGAGAATGACTTGCCTAATTGTCCACGATGTCACTTTCTTGGAACCTATGTTTCCGACTGCCAAGGTCCCCGGCAGACGGTGGGGCCCAGCGGTGCTCGCTCACCCCAGAGCGCTGTCAGGATCAGTCTGCATCTGCCCCATCGGTAAGGTCAGCGCAGCTTCTTATGTAGAGGTGATTAAACCCACTAAATCTGCCCACTTTCATTTTACCTTGAAAGTTCAGTCACTCTTCATTTTTATCTGGGCACCTCCGAGTGAGTCAGTCACTGAATGTCTGCAAAGCCGCCCTGCGTGAAGGAGCTCCTCAGATGTCCAAGGACCCCTTCAAAAGCTGTCTTGGAACTCTCCAAGAATAAATTAACACACACATATATTTTCTCTTCCATAAAGCTAAAATGCAAATGAAAAAAATCCAATTCAAACTAATTTAGGCAAGAAAGCAAATTAATAGCTTTTGCTATCAAGGATAGAGACAGAGTTAGCTTCTGGGATGACTGGATCCGGGATTCAAACGCCCCGGGCTCCCCTCTCCCGCTCTACTCTGCTTCCTTCTACATAGCAACCCTGTTCTCTCCTATCCCTGGTTCCACTTAAGAAATCTCACAAGTGGACCTTGGCCACCTGGGGTCAGATGTCCACCCCTCAGCTCATCACTAAAACCGTAGAGGCAGTTGTGTGAGAAGATGACATCTGCTACCCCTACCATAACACAGGACAGGGGAGGCCCTTGGGGAAGAAGAGTACAGGTAGAAGAGCAGTAATTGTCTGTAGTAATCCTGTCTCTTTATTCTGTACTTTTGATGCTTCCACGTCTTGGGGCTTTGGTGACCCCGGAGGAAGCCCCTCCCAGGACAGCTCATTCCTGGAGATGCAGACAGCTCCCCTGCCTGTGCACCGTTCACACGAACCAACCAACCCAGGGCCCACAGCTCCACCACCTCCCTTGTGGGCTCTCAGGCCAGGGCCATTCTTCTCTACCCTAATCACCCAGGGCCAGGTACAGACAACTAGGGCCAGCCCCCATGTCCCAGAGCCCTGAAATTACTAAAACCAGCCAATCCTAAGCATGCTATCCCTGCTTTGCTTGCTCCTTCCTGCAGAATACAGCATGAGCCTTTGCTGTCTGCCCCTGTCCTGCCCTGGCGCTTCCTCGTGTGGCCCTGCTGGCGTACCTGCCTCCTGTTTCCAGGATCTGTGAGCTTAACAGACTCCTTCCTTCCTGACAGTCATTTCTGTGTCTGTGTGTCTTACTGTAGCTGATTACAACAAATGCCAGGTGCCCTTAAAGCAATGTCTGCTGTAACAAGTAGCCCAAACCTGCAGCGGCTGGAGGAACCAGCATTGCCTTAAACATTCTCTGCCCCAGGTCCTAAAGTAAGTTTGGTGATAAAACAAAGAATAGGTAGGAATGGAATGCAGAGGCTGGTGAAATCAGAACATATTTAATGAGACATTTTCTAAAGCCACAGAGTGGGAGAAATATAATTAAGAAATAAATGAGGGCTGTCATAATTCTATTGGTGGAGAGTGATGGATAAGAGCAGAGACTTAGACTGCCTGCGTTCCAGCCCTGGCTATTCCCTCCAGCAGGTGTGTGACCTTGGATAAAGTACTTTTCCCCTGTAAGCTTTAGCTTCTCACCTCTCAAATGGAGATAATAATAGTGTCTGTTTTCTAGGCTGAAGATTAAACGAGACAATACTTGTAAAGAAGGGAACAGTTCCTGGTAAGTGTTTAATATGATCTGTTATGGTTTCTTATAGCAAAACAAGTTTTAATATAACAAAATATAATAACAAATAAAAGTTTAACTATAACAAAACAAGTTTAAATATACAGTAGTCCCCTATTCCTGGAGGATATGTTCCGAGACCCCCAGTGGATGCCTGAATCCAAGGATACCACTGAACCGTGTATATACTATGTTTTTTCCTGTACATACATATGTGTGATAAAGTTTAATTTATAAATTAGGCACAGTAAGAGATTAACAACAATAACTGATAATGAAATAGAATAATTATAACCACATACCATAATAAAATTTACGTGAATGTGGCCTCTTTCTCTCTCAAAATACCTTTTTGTCTGCATGCACCATTCTTCCCGAGAGGCTGTGAGGTGTGACAGTGCCTGTGTGGTGCGTGGCAATGAGGGAAAGCACGCAGGCATTGCGATGCTGCATCCAGCCTCGACTGCCCTCCCAAGGGTACGTCAGGAGGATCATCTGCTTCGTGATCCTGGATCATCGAGCCAGGGCAGTGTTGACGGCTGGATGTCAGGAGCAGATGGTGACAATGACTAACGTGCAGGTAGCGTACACAGCGTGGATTTACTGGACAAAGGGATGATTCACGTCTGGGGCAGGACGGAGCAGGATGGCATGAGATCCCATCAGAATACTCAGAATGGTGTGCAATTTAAAACTTATGAATTTTTTATTTCTGGAAATTTCCACTTAATATTTTTGGATCTCAGTTGATTACAGGTAACTGAAACCACGGAAAGCAAAAGCATTGATGGCGGGGGTAGGGGAACCACTGTAACATAGAATAATGTTTAAAAACCCCACATAGTATTTCTATACTTTAGAAATAGGTAAGGCATTTCTAAGAGTGACACATAACTCAAAAGCCAAAAAGGAAAAGTTGGACATATATGACTACATTAAAATGGAAAAAAAAATTGTAGCATAAAACCACCTTAAAAAAGTTAAAAGACAAAGGACAATATACTAAAGAAAAAAATAATTTTGCAACACATATTTCAGACAAAGGGATAATTTCCCTAATAAGCTCTCTAGTAAGCCAATAAGAAAAAAGGAAATGGGCCGGGCACGGTGGCTCATGCCTCTAATCCTAGCACTCTGGGAGGCCGAGGTGGGAGGATCGCTCGAGGTCAGGAGTTCGAGACCAGCCTGAGCAAGAGTGAGACCTCATCTCTACTAAAAATAGAAAGAAATTAGCTGGGCAACTAAAATATATATAGAAAAAATTAGCCGGGCATGGTGGCGCATGCCTGTAGTCCCAGCTACTCGGGAGGCTGAGGCAGTAGGATCGCTTAAGCCCAGGAGTTTGAGGTTGCTGTGAGCTAGGTTGACACCACGGCACTCGGCACTCACTCTAGCCAGGGCAACAGAGTGACACTCTGTCTCAAAAAAAATAAAAAATAAAAAGAAAAGAAAAGAAAAAAGGAAATGACCCAATAGAAAAAATGGGTTAAATACATGAGTAGGTGTTTCTCAGCAAAAAAGGAACCAACTGGCCAATAAACATATAACAAGTTGCTGTGTTAGGAGGGCTCTGGGCTGCAAGTAAAGAGCATCTAACTAACAATAGCTCAAACTAATTTGTGTTTACATTTTCAGTAAGTCTGCACGAGGCAGTGGGGAACCCCTACTGGCATTGGTTTAACATTTAAAAGCACCACGAGGGAAATAAAGCTCTTTCTGTATATTTGTTCCTTCACTTTACTCATGATAAGATGTAATACATCTTCATATATTATCACTGAGTTCAAGACAAAGAAGAGGGGTTGGTTTGGGGCTAGGAGGTGGGAACAAAACACAGCAAGAACTTTTTTACAAACTCCAGCAAACTTCCATTTAGGTCTCACTGGCTCGAACTGTCCCATGACCCCCTCTAGCTGCAAGGGAGGCTGAGCAACTGAGGATTGATACACAATGACGAATCTGGCTGGTCTTTGTCCCCAGGCCCCAGGAGGTAACCTCTAAATCCCTGGAATTTCTCAAGTGACTGGAGTGTCCTTGTTATCTGTGGTGAACCTCTTGGACCACGTGGACCACACATGGTAGTTGGGCTTGCCATGCTAGAAAGACCACACACGAGATAGAGGCTTTGAGCCATGTGATATCAGCCCAACCTCTGGGGAGAGGAGGTAGTTAGAGATTGAGGTTAGCCTCATGGCCAAGGATTCAATTAATAATGCCTACATATTGAAGCCCCAGTACAAGCTTTGCACTCCAAAGCACTGATGTGCCAGGAGGGTAATGCATCCCCAGGGACCATGGGATCCTCATGTCTGGAACCCCTCCTAGCCCTTGTCCTGGGTGTCTCTTCTTTGGGCTGGTCCTGATTTGGCAATAATAACATTGTAAGCACAGTGCTTTCAGTGAGTTTTGGGTCTGCAGGCAGACCTGGGGACCCCAAATTTGTAGCTAGCTGATCAGAAGTGAAGACAATCTTGTGGAAGACTGTGCCCTTACCTTTGAGTTTGGCTAAATCCTGGGTGATTGGCATCCTGCGTTTCTCTACAGGGCGCTTTCTGTACCTGGGGATGGAAGATTCTTTGTTGAGAGAATTGTTCCACAAATCGTGGGGCACTTATTGGTCCTGACCCACGGACACTAAATGTCAGGACCCATTCCCTACCACTGTGCTCACCTCAAACTCCCCCACTGTTTCCCAAGGCCTCCTGAGGGGTCGTGCCACCCTCCAATTAAGAACCTCCAGCTTGGACTAATCATGGTTGATTACCTGGAACCAGGTACACTGGCCTTCCAAACACAATCAGAGTTCTGTTAACAAAACAGAAGGAGCAATGAATATGGGGTGAACAACTAACAGTGTTGCCCAGATTCCCAGCCTCACTGTAATTTAAAAAACTAATATTTTGCACAGCAACATATCATTTTGTCACCATTCACACTGGCAAATATCAAACATGTTGGTAATACCCAGTGTTGGCAACATTATGAGAAGATTTGAATCCTACTTTACTTTTGGCAGGAGTGCACAATGGCACAATTTTTCTCGAGAGGATTTTGCCAGTGTTACTGAAATTTTAACCATAATGACCCAGGGATTCAACTCCTAGGTGTGTACCGAGAGGAACTAAAAGCATGCTCTCAGACAAATACTCGTATACAGATGCTCACAGCAGCACTATGCACAGTAGCCAAAAGGTGGTAACAACCCCAGTGTTCATCAGCGGTGAGTGGATGAATCGATATGATGAAATATTAATATTATTGATCCATAAAGAGGAATGAAGTAGTGACACGTGCTACAATGTGGGTGAGTCTCAAAAGCACAATACTAAGTGAAAGAAGCCAGACCCAAAGGGTCACATATTGTACCATTCCATTTATATAAAATATCCAGAACAGGCAAATTTACAGGGAGAGAAAACAGATTGAAGGTTGCCAGGGGCTGGGAGGATGAGGGAAAGAGGAGCAATTGCTTAATGGATATGAGGTTTTATTTTAGGATGATGAAATGTTTTAAAACTAGATAGAAGTGATGGTTGCACATCATTTTGAATGTACTAAAAGCCATTGGATGGTATACTTTAAAATGTTTAATTTTATGTTATGTTAATTTAACTTCAATTTTAAAAAAATAACCACAGATCATTTTTGACCTAGCATTGCTGTTTGAGGAATACAAATCCTACACATCTTGTGCACATGTGCAAAGATATCTGCACAAAAATTCCCATGATAACAGTGTTTGTAATATTGAGAAACTGAAATACCTAAACTGATGTTAGCATGGCTTTCCTTAAATAATTATGGGATATCCACCTAGTGCAACCACGTGCAGGCGTGCCATGGATCTGTCTACACTGATACGGAAAAGAAGTCAGTGTAACGTGAAAAACCAAGTAACAGATGAGGCAGATCAGAGTTTGGCTTTCGTTTTGTTACTGTTCAATAACTTGGATAAGTTACATAATCTCGGTAGACTTGTTCCTCTTGTCCTTAAACCACAATAGTAGCCCCACTTATGCATTGCTCCTGAAAGGGTATAGCCCAGTACCCGGCACATGGCGGGGGCTTAATGGTAGTGGTTGTTATTGTTGGTACTTCTAAGGTCCATTTGAGCTGTACTTTCTTTGGAGGAGACCCCAGTTATGAGCAGTATCTCTTCTACATTCCCGACCGGCAGCTGCCCCAGCAGAGCCCCCGGCACTGCGTGCTGACGGCCTTGGCTGCACTCGCTGTTGTCCACCAGGCCCAGCTGGAGAGCAGCCAGGGAGGACCCACCCCGACCGGAGGAGTGGGCTCTGCTTGCTGCTCTCTCCCTTTCTCTCTCTCCGTCCCACCTGCCACCCAGGCACTCTTGGTTTCTAGCGCCAGCTCCAGCTTACTGGGCCCTGGGTTGCTTGGCTACTCTCTGTGGCTGCCGGGATGCAGAATCCTCCCACATCCAGTCAGCTGCATCCAGGGCAGAGGGTGGGGCTGGGGACACAGCGGCCACTCAGGTGGTCACCCTCTCCGACACAGCCGGGCAGTGTGCTAGGTGCTGGGATGGTCCCAGAATAAAGACTTTCCTTTTCCACCGTAGCAGAACTTTCGCTATCTGAGACGTGCCCTTGGCAGCGGCACGTTCCATGACACAGAGCAGGGGTTTCAGAGAGCAAGGCCAGGTGCTCAATTATTCACTCTCCCTGGTGGGAAAGGAGATACAGTGGCTCTTTTTCAACTGCGTGGAATTTTCCAGCTTCCAGTATGGTTTTGTGTAGCATGTTAAATTATTGTTTAGTGTCTTAGCTGGGATCAGCAGATCTGAGCCTGAAAGGAAGGGAGGAAGGGAGGCACCTGTGGGAGAAGTTGGAGGGGGCCGAGGACACACGGCCGCCTGACGCCAGGAAGGCCCAGGCTCACCTCCAGAGGTCCCGGCCTGCTGCTCAGCTTGGCCTCCAATGCGTGCTGCAGCGTCACACCAGTGACATCGGGTGCTACCTGCCACCCTCACAGGACAAGAGGGGTATCAAGTGAGACGTTGGTTGTGAATATTTCTGGAAAATGTGTGGTAAGCACTGTTACTGTTGTTCATCATTTGTCATCGTTAGGCTACTAGTCCTCATTCGGCCTGACTAGCCCCAAGCAGGCCATTCAGAATCATGTCCCATGTGTCCAGGAATCGGTTTTATCAACTGTTTTGGGGGTGAGGGTAGGGAGCACAGTAAGTGTGAGGCCAGGACCAACCTTGTCTCGTGTCAGCCACGAGCCCCTGCAACACATGGAGCGAGGAGGACGCTCCCAGCCTGACTCCTGCAGGTCCCACTCAAGCATGTCTCACTGCGCGTTTGCTCCCCCAAGACAGTGGCCCTCGATCTTCTTAGGAAAGGATGTTTTTTAGCCTCTTGCAGTTCAGGGCCACACAGAAATGGCCTGAGCCAGTGACAGAAGACTAACGTGAGTCCCATGCACTGTGGTCCCAGATAAGGTCTGACCCGTGGCCCAGCTCTGCTCCTGGGTTCTTCTGGAACAACGATGTAGGAAGGTGGGCAAAGTGGAGGTCCCCTCCCCTCTCCTAGCTGACCACTGGTTCATCCAGGGAGCAAGGCTGACTGTGCTCACTGCTCCACGTGAAAAACAGGGTCATAGACCTAGATGCCACAGGGATGTCGCTGGATCAGGCAGCCTCCGCAGTCTGCAGTAGGTTGTGGAGAGGACGCCCAGGCTGTCAAAGGTCATCCTTCCCACTAGCAGTTGATTAAATGGGTTGGCCAAGCAAGAAGTTTTACATTCCAAAAGGCCATCTCCTGCTGCATTCTCTGTTAGGTATTCATAGATTTTACATTTCAGTAAAACATGCTCTTTGGAGCATGAACCTAGGGGAAGATGGAATTTAAAACCACATATAATGGTCACGTCAGAGATTTCTGGATGGTGTTCCAAAAAAATGCAACTGGGTGCTTGGAAATCAGGCAGTCATTGGAATATAAGAGTCCTTCATACTACATCTCAAAAGATTATCAATCCAAAGGAGTAATTATCATTAGAAAAACAAACATCATTTTTGGAGTTATATTTAATATATTTAGCAGCTTCTTATGGGGCAATCATATATGCTTTGACACTTTTATTATTGTTGTTTATAAATTTTCCTGTACTTACAAAGTTTCCCTCTTTAAATTCTACGGGAAATAACTCTCTTTGCCAAGAAAATATTGAGATTTCAAGGCTCGTGAGTGGCAAGTTTAGACCCCGGTAAGTGGCTCCAAGCTGTGAAACCAGTGAGATTTCTCTGGGTCTCAACTTCCTCCTCTGGCATATGGGGACAGCCACAACCAACCAACAGAGTTGTTGTGATAATTAAGTAATGTGTCTGTCAAGCACGTGAAAAATTTGAGACAGTTTACTGATGTTGGTGGCTAGAAATAAGAATAAATGCTGGGGCTGGGGGAGGGGAAATGGGGAGTGACTGTCTGATAGGCACAGGTGCTTCCACTTGGGGAGACAAAATATTCTGAAAGTAGATGGTGGATGGTTGCACAGCATCATGAGTGTACTTAATGCCACTGAATTATACACCTCAAAATGGCTACAATGGTAAATTTTGTGTTATGTGTATTTTGCCACAATAAAAAATTTTTTAAAGAATTAAAGGTTGAATATCTATTTCCATCTATGACTGAGCAAATTGAATCAGACCAACTCTTAAGCTGAGAAAACCTATAAAAATTGGATACAGCTTTTTAGAAAATAGCTATCTGAAGGCATCAAAAGAGTAACCAATACAGTTGGGGGTGACGGCCATGACCCCAGGGGAAAAGCAAATGCATCAGGTCAGCCCAACACTCTCTGCTACTTTTCACCCTGAAGGATGAAGAGGGAAGACTTACAGCACATAAGGCTCCAATAATAAAGTCAGGGTAGCACAGCACAGGACAGTCAGATAGACCCATGGAAGAGAATAGAGAGCCCAGAATAGCTATATACATGCATAGAGTGGATTGAGATGGAAGCAGCACTGCAGAGCTGTGGGGAAAGATAGCTGGGCCGATTAGACAAACATACAGAGAAAAAAGTGAATCACACCCATGCCCCCCTACCTCACACCATATACACAAATCAATTCCAGATGGACCAAAGGCTTAAATGATGAAAAGAAAAACAAAAAATCTTCTGGAAGGTAGCATAGGAGAATATCTTTATGATCTTGGAATAGGAAAATATTTCTTAAACAGGATACATAAAGGAAAAGATCATTTGGATTGCATTAAAATTAACTTCTGTTAATCAAAGGACACCATTTGAGAGAGTGAAAAGGCAAGCCACAGAATGAGAGAATATATTCAAAACATACATAACAAATGACTCATAACCAGAATACAATTTTTAAAATTAAAACACTTATAAATAGATAAGAAAAAGGCAATGCAATATTTTAAACGATGGGCAAGATATTTTGCTAGATACTCCAAAAAAGAGGCTATCCAAATGGCCAATAACATATGAAAAGGTAAAAATGCAAGTTAAAACCATAAAGAAATACTACTGTATGCCTGCCAGAACGGTTAAACAACAAAAATTGATGATATTATGTTTTGGTAAGAACATGGAACAACTGAATGCTCAAATGCTGCTGCTGGGAGCATAGTTTGGTCAACCAATTTAGAAAACTCTGCGGCAACTACTAAAGCTGAGTATTCTACATATACCATTAGCCAGGCACAGTGGCATAGCGTGCACCTGTAGTCCCAGCTACTCAGGAGACTGAGGCAAGAGGACCACTTGAGTTAAGGAATTTCAGGCTGTAATGCACTGTGATTGCACCTGTGTGTAGCCATGGCACTCCAGCCTGAGCAACAAAATTAGACCTCATCTCTAAAAAATAAATAAATGAGTATATCTTCCACAAAAATGCTTATTTACGTGCACCAAAAGAGATGTATAACAATGATTATGGTCATGCTATTTGTAATAGCCCCAAACTGTAAACAACTCAAATTTCCATCAGGAATATAATGTACAAACAAATTGTGAATATATTCCGATAATGGGATACTCTGCAGCAACAAGAATGACTTCTACAAGCACCAAATGGATAGATCTTGACAAGCATGGAGTTGAACAAAAGAAGCTGGACACCAAAGAGCACAGACGATCTGATTCTACTTATGTAAAGCTCATATTTCGGCAAAGCAATCTGTGATGACAGGAATCATGCCGCACATAACACATGTCATCTTGTGGAGTGGTAAGGGGGCAAGCAGAGCAGTTCTGTGGTGGGGCTCATGTTCTCTTTCTCAGCTGGCTGGGATTATGTTGCTGTGTCCACTTTGCAAAATGCGTGGAGCTCTATACTCAACATTTGTGTACTCTTCTGTATGTAAGTTATGTTTCAATGAAAACAGTCAACTTAAAAATAAACAGATAACAAATGGTTGGTGAAATACACATGGGGTCTCCACAGAAAGGAGTTATGAGTGATGTGTTTTTTTGTCTGCTGCTTTTTCATAGCGGTGTCTCCTGGGTTTTCAAGATTGTATTTAGATCAATAATGACATGGAGACATGCAGATGACATATTAAGTTGGAAAAGTCGATTAAAAAACATTAGGCTCAACTGCCTCAGCATAATAAAAGCCACGTATGAAAGGTTCACAGCGTGCATCATACTCAGCAGTGAAAGACAGAAAGCTTTGCCCCTAAGATCAGGAACAAGGCAAGGATGCTCACTTTTGCCACTTAACATAGTTCTAGAAGTCCTAGCTAGGGCAATTATGAAAGAGAAAGAAATAAAAGGCATAGTAATAGGTAATGTAGAAGTAAAATTGTCTCAGTTTGCAGATGACATGATTTTATATGTGGAAAACCCTAAAGATTTCATCACAAAAAAAAGCTATTAGAACTAATAAATGAATTCACCAAAGTTGCAGGATACAAAATCAACACATGAAAATCAATTGCATTTCTATAGACTAACAATAAACACTTCAAAAAGAAAATTAGTTCTATTGGAAAAGGGACCTGAATAGACAATTTTCCAACAAAGACATTCAAATGGTCAGCACGTATATTAAAAAACACTCAGCATCACTAATCACCAGGGAAATAAAAATCCAAACCACAATAAAATATCTCCTTCCACCCATTAGAATGGCTGTTATCAGAAAGACAAGTCATAACAAGCATCAGCATGGATGTAGAGCAAAGGGGACTTTGTATACTGTTGTTAAGAATGTAAATTATGTATATTATAGAAAACAGTTTGGAAGTTTCTCAAAAAATTAAGAATAGAACTACCATATGACCCAGCAATCCCTCTGCTGTTTATGCACCCAGAGGAAATGAAGTCAGTGTCTTGTAAAGTGATCTGCATTCCCATGTTCGTTGCAGCATTACTCACAATACTGACAATGTGGAAAACCTTGGTGTCCATCAATGGACGCACAGATAAAGACATTGTGGCATATATACATGATGGGATATTATTCAGTCTTCAACAAAATGAATATACTGCTATTTGTGGCAACATGGATGAACCTGGAGAACATTCTGCTAAGTGAAATAAGCCACACACAGACACGCCAATACTGCATGGTCTCACTTATATGTGGAATCTAAAAAACCCGAATTTATAGGTGTAGAGAATAGAATGGTGTTTACCAGCGGCTGGGGGTGAGAAGGATGGGGAGATGTGGGCCAGAGGGTACAAAGTTTCAGTTTGATAGAAAAAAAGTTCTGGAGACCTATTGTATAACATGGTGACTATAGTTAATAATGGTGTCCTGTATATTTGAAAATTGCTAAGAGAGAAGGTTTTAAATGCTTTCATCACAAAAAATAAGCATGTGAAGTGATGGATATGTTAATTAGCTTAATTTAATCATTCCACAATGTACATATATATTGAAACATCATGTTGTATACCATGATTAAAAATAATGATTAAAAAATAAAGGCATGTAAAAAATAAATTAAAAATGGGCAAAGGACTTGAATAGATGTTCCTCTAAAGAAGATATACAAATGGCTAATAAGCTCATGAAAAGATGTTCAACAACACTAATCAGTAGTGACATGCAAATCAAAACCACCATGAGATACCACTTCAAACCCATTAGAATGGCTACTATTAAAAAAAATAGATGTTAAATGTTGGTGAGAATGTGGAAAAGTTGGAACCCTTGTTCACTGTTGTTGGCAATTTAATATTGTGTAGCCACTGTGGAAAATAGCATGGAATTCCTCAAAAAATAAAACATGGAATTACCATATGATCCACCAATTCCACTTGCGGACATATACCCAAAGAATTGAAAGCAGGGTCTAGAGGACATAGTTGTACACTCGTGTTTAAAGCAGCATTACTCACAATACCCAAAAGGTAGAGGCAACCCAAGTGTTCATTGACAGGTGAATAGATAAACAAAACGGGGTATATACATTCAGTGGGATATTGTTCAGCCTTACAAAGGAAGGAAATCCTGTCATTTGCAACAATATGTATGAATCTGGAGGACATTATGCTAAATGAAAAGGATAAATACTGTGTGACTCCACTCATATGAGGTTCCTACAGAATCAAACTCAGTAGACTGGGGGTGCCAGGGGCTGGGGGGAGGGAGGAATGAGGAGTTATTTACTGGGTATTAAGTTTCAGCTTTGCAAGATGAAAAGAGTTCTGGAGATGGATGGTGGTGATGGTTGCACAACAATGAAAATGTACTTAGCACTACTGAACTGTGCACTTAGAAAAAGATTAAGATAGTAAAGTTTATATTATGTGTATTTTAATTACAAAAAAAAGGAAAAAACCCAGTAATCTCTACGATCTCAATTTGGGGGGTAGGGGAAAGGGATTCACGTGCAAAGGAAAAGAAATTGTAAAATAAATGCAAATTGTCAAGCAAGATGAAAAAATAAGGCAAATGTCAATCCTTGAATCCATGTGCTAGATATAGAGAGTGTTCACTATACTGTTTTTTAACCATCTGGTATGTTTAAAATTTGCATGATAACTATTAGGGTAAACTGATAATAGTAAGTATTTCTACATGGTGAAATAGGTATTTGAGGGTTTTGTTTGTGTGTGTGTATTCATTTCTATAATCTTCAAATTTTTATTTGAATGTTTATTACTTTTCTTAATCAAAAGAAAGATTTTCAGAAAAATTGTTTGTGTCCTGGCCCTATTTCTTTTTTGCTACAGGTGAGAATCTCATTTTCTCAATTCCAGTGGAAACTGAAGGCCCCTAAGCATGAAATGCACCCACAGCCTCACCTGAGGGTATGACCCCAGCATGTTCCACTGTGCTGGGAGAGTTAGTTTGTTAGTAACGATAGTGACTAATAATAGTTACTTAAAAAATAATAAATTAGATCAATTCCAAGGTAAATCCTACAATAACATCACTTCCACTCCTAGCATTTGAGTATGCTTTTTGAGACAGGGCTGCTGGTGCAGATGGGATATGGAAATGTGCATACAATCATGGGTCCACCACTCCCTGGCGGCAGGTGACACACAGTCAGGTGTCCCTGCAGTTAATGGTTGAGACTCTCCAGTGGCAACAGGATTACAGTGGTGGAAACAGCAAAGATCACCTCTCCACAACATAGCACCATCGGTTTCTCTTGGTTTTTTGCAAAATCCCTTGGCTATGCCCCTGAAATGTGCTGCGTTTGAGAGCAGAAATCTGGCTTTCTGTGTGTGTTTGTGTCTCTTGGGCTCAGCTTCCTCATGTAGCACATATCGATTGAGGGAGTGAATTGCCTTTCTCTTCTGCACTCTCCTCCTTCCCTCCGCCCACCTGGGGACTGTGACCTCAGCATTTTACTGGCTAAGCAGATAAAACAGTGGTTTAATTAGTGCTGTTAAAAAGCCCAGGGCTAACATGAGCCAAGGGATATTTAGTGCAAATTCTGCGTTCTGGGTAATCTTTTTTTTGCCAAAAAGCTGTCCCTCTTCCACCCAGGCAAAGGCACTGGCTGGCTGCCCAGTCCCGGTGCGCACATAGCTAATTACAGCAGTGAGTCGGGCACTAGACAGACCCGTGGTTTCTGAGGAGGAAGGCACAGCCCTGTGGGCTTTGGGGAACACACACAGGTGTCTGACGTAGACAGTACCAGGTTTAAATCCGAAGCGTGCAGTGCAAGGGGGAATGAGCTCTAGAAAACAAAACCTCGATACTGAGAAAACAACCACACATTTGAACACTCTGTCCCTTTGCTGGGCGATGTGTCACCTTAGTGTCCCTATTTGGGGTTCAGAAAATCCGGACACAGGAGGGTTACAGAGGACGCCTGCCTCCCTTCCCATGAGGCCTGTCTTGTAATAGTGCTTTTTTTTTTGGTGGTTGTTTTGAAGCAAGCAACACTTTTCCCTCTTCCCTCTTCTGTTACTCACGGGTGTCCGCAGACAATTTACCTTAGATTTGATACCTCCTGGGATTTGTCTAGTCTGTGTGTGAATCCAGCTTCTCCAGTCACATTATAAATTCCTCGGAGACAGGGAATCTGATCTAAACTTTCCTTCGGTTTTATTGCCCCGGCACCTAAACAGACATGTGTGACCGAAACGGTTCCTATTGATTGAATTGAAAGGAAGGTTTGGGCAAACCACATAATTTCTGCAGCCTGGTACAAATTAAAAAAGGGAGGCCCCCCTGTTCGAAAAGCAATTTTAAAAAGTGCCTTAGAGGCACTAAAATAGAAAGTGTATGCCTCTCCTCTGTGGTCTCTCTTGGACTGACATGGTAGTTTTTGTTTGCTCTTTAAGGTTGTTCTAAGTAAAGAAAAAATAAAATTTTAAATTATTAGCATGATTTTTTTTTTGTTCCTCTTTATACTGTGCCAATGGCAGTTTCAAATGCAAATATAAAAGCATTTAACATGCGTGAGGAGTCACTGAAGTGACACACTCCCTGTCTCCCGGCTGACGGGCTCCACTCTTGCCAGAACTGCGGGAAGGCTGCGCTCGGGCCCTGAGTTGTCTTCTTGCTGCCCACAGTCTGCCCACACCCTCTGCCTGGGGCCCCCTGGTGGGTGGGGAACACCGAAAGGAAAACAAACCGGGGTTGTCCTGTTTTCCTTTTCTTCTGTGCATCCTTTTCAGCATAAGTAGTTGAAGTAACACAAGCAAGGAAGGACAGGGCGGGATTTCCTGGTTGTTCATGTTCCTTAGAACGTCACCACCTTCGTTCTGTGTTCCAAGCCAGTCCAACTTTAAGAGGAAAGTAATGTTTCAAGTTTCGGGGCTGCCAGTGCCCCCACTTACCGAGTGGTGGATATAGCATGCTTTTGCCTTGTCCTTGCTTCGAATCTCCGGGACTGTCATGCATCACGGGTCGCTGGCATTCTGAGTCCATGGGGCATGCGGGATGCCATGTGCAATGGGGTGGCAAGAAATGGGGTGGCAAGAAATGGGGACATGCATACGGCTCAGGTGCTGCACAGATTCAGAGATGAAATTATGAAGATTTCAAGGCAGCAGCACTAGAGCATTAAACCGAGCGAGCACAGGGTTTTTCTGGGCATGGGGCCCTGTGTGACTGCACAGGTCACATATCCAGGAAGCCATCCCTGAACTGAGTGTCTACAACTGAAAGATCAAAGAGAAGCCAGTCCTGTTATTCAGGTGGTGGGTACCCTAAAACCCTTGACTTCACCACTATGAATGCAGTCTATCGATGTAACAAAATTACACTCGTACCCCATAAATTTATACAAATAAGTTTTTTTTTTTTAAAGAGAGAAGGTAGTTCTGTTCCGAATACCCACATGGCAGGTGATGCTTTCCCCCAGAAATTTACCAACAGTTAATGGGGTGCCCATGAGGAAATCCCACAAAACTACCCTTACAGAGCAGTCACATCAGCTCAGAGACAGAGGGTTAGTGTCCCTGTCCACTCTGTGTTCCCCCCAAGCCTGGTGTCTCCCCTGCCCAAGGCCATCCCAGCCTTCAGGGAATGTGATAAATAGAGCCTGTGACCTGTCTGCAGGGCTGGTGGCCTCCAGGTGTGCATGCTTCAAAAGAAATTCCAGAAGGCCCCATGTGAAAAAGAGGGAGAAACTCAAGAACCTTGAATATTTGCTGAATACATGAATAAGCAAATAAATGAGTAAAAGAATGAACTATTTGATGTAATGGAACATTTGTGTAAAAATTAGTGATAGATACCTATCGTGATGGAGGTGTTTGCAAATTTTGAGAATAGTCTCACAGAAAACAACCCAAGTGGAAAAAAAAAAAAAACAAACCTCTAGGGAAATCAAAGTTGTACAAAAAAGAGAGTATCACCTTAATGTGATACTTACCTCACTAGTGGACTATGTAGTCAAAAGATTGTAAATATTGATTGTTGATTTTAAAACATGGTGATCTAACTGTTGGGGGTAGATGTAAGAGAGTTAAATAGCCAAATACCATGACACAAAGCCAGTACAACCTGTTTCATGTTGGTAAATCAACAAATAGAAGAAAAAACCTATTGTTTAGAAACATGAAGGTATTACTAAAATAAAGTAACAAAGGAGTTAAAATAAATTGTTTGGAAAGTGGGGATGGGTGGAGAAGAAATATAAACTGATTGGTATGTTTAAATCATGTTGTATTACTTCGATAGGCAAGTGTGGCTCCTAGTTATGATTGTATTTTTTTATCTTCAAAAGGAAAACTGTACCCTGCATTCACTGGCAACAGAGGTATTTCTAGGAGATTCGGTCATCAGAACTCTTTCTTCCCATGTTACTTGTCCTGCAATGTTTGGAACTTGTTTGCAATGAGTTCTTATATATTTGTTCTACAAGAATAAAATAACCTTTAAAAATATTTTAAAGAACAGAAAGAAATGAGCTACGACCACACGAGCAGCTCTGGGGTGGCTCAGGGATGCACCATTACATTTTACAGTCCACTGTGACCAGTGGGTTTATCCATCCCCTGCACCAGCAAGCGTTTGGCAAAATGAGCCTTCGCTGCTGAGAGTAGCTGTTTGAGAGGTAACTTTCATTAATGCTTGACAAATACGAACAAGCTTTATTTCTGGCCAGGTGATATACCAGGTATGCTGGGAGCAGTAAGATACATCAGAAATGGTCCCCATCAGTATTAAATGGGGAATGTGTCATGGAAGAAACTCCCCTTTCTCCTTAGTACCAGAACACAAATATAATTCAGGATGGCAGCACACTAGCAAAAAGACCCCATTTTGCAGCCTTTCTTGCAGCTAGGTAAGGGAAGATTGCTTTAAGAGAGCTGATTTAGCCTAGAGAAGATGTTTCCCCCTGTCTTGCTTCTCCTCTGCCAGTCAGGGACATGGACGTGATGGCTGGTGCTCTAGAAGCCATTTTTGACCATGAGAAAAGGTTGTGTCCAGAAGCTGCAGACACAAGAAGACAGAGGAAAATGATAGGACTGTGGGTCCCTGATCACACCGTGAACCTACTTTTGACCGGTAACTGGAATTTCTTTTGCTTGTGAGAAAAATGCACTTCTATCCTGCTTATGCTACTGTTACATAGTACAAGTTTTCAGCTCCACACAGCGAAGTGACACTGTGCCTTCAGTTGCTGGTTCTCTCATTTCCTATCTGTCCTCTGAGGGGGGAGAGGCACAGAGACCAAAGACAAAAAAATGGTTTCCAGTTTTTCTTTGAAAAAAAATTTGTCTGAGGAAGAGATTTGAATTGGGATGGGCATAAAATTATACTGCAACATAAGGGTAGCAATAGAATAAATTCCTCCTTTATTTTCCAATGGTAGATTATTCTGGAAAGTGTTTAGACCCATGGGTTCTTCCTTCTGTGTTGCTTACCTGCGGCAGGGCCTCCATTTCCATGCCTGTCCACGCTGTCTTTCCTGGACCCTTGTCTGCAAATCTCCTTCTGCTCTTCCTCCAGCAGCAAGCAGAGCCCTGTGTTAAGATAAGAGATGTGTGTGCAGGACACGTTAACTCAGAGAGCATCGTAGCCAAAGGAAAGTAGAAAAGTGAATCTCTTACAAATGCAAGTCTCGATGTTCTCCATGACCCAATGTAAACCATCCCCGAACCAACTTCAGGTGCACTGTTCAGAGAGCCCACAGGTAACAAGCCCCAACTCCTGCAGCCCCCTGGAATCTACACGGCTCAGCAACGGGTTACCTGTGGAAGGACTACACAGGTCACATAGAGGTACGGTCCTGCCCTTCCTGAAGGAAAGAGTCATCTCTGCGGAAATGGCTGTTCAGCACAGTATGAGTCCAGTCTAACGTGACGTCCCTGGGCCTCAGAAGCCCGTGGTGGAAATGAAGCCCAGTCACAGCGGCGTTTGTCTGGTGCCCATTCCTCCTACCGGGCTGGGGGCCCAGTGTCTCTCCACCCTGCCCCTCCATCCCAGATGGGCTCAGGAACACGGCCAGCCCCTGGGCACATCTCAGCTCTAGGCTGGGACCCAGGAGAGTGCCGCTCCCTGAGAGCGCACAGCCGCAGGTGGTCAACCCCACAGGGGTCTGAGGCAGAATAGCGGGTGAACAGGGTGAGGAAGGGGCACCAGGCTGAGGACGGGGGGCCTCCTGCACTGCCGCCGAGTGTCCTGAGATGTCGGCTGGGCCTGGACATGGCACCGCACACTTGCCCCGCCTGGCACACCTGTCTCTGTGGACATCACACCTGGCGCCTGGAATCGGCCGGGGTGATAGACTCAACCTGCCTGTCCACGCTGTCTGGACCCTTGTCTGCAAATCTCCTTCTGCCCTTCTTCCAGCAGCAAACAAAGCCTCATTACCAACCCCCTGCATGGCGACTGGAGGAACTCCGAGCAACAGTGCCGGCTGCAGCACGTGATGAGCGTCCGTCCAGTCCCGCAGCCCAGAGCAAGCTGCTCCAGGGCAGGGCGACGGCGAGTCTAGGTGCCTGGCACAGCCCACTGCTGCGAAGGAGAGAGGGAGAAGAGGGAGGGAAGGAGGGGAGAAGGAAGGAAGGGAAAAGGAAGAGGGGGAGGGGAGGCGAGGTCTGAATGCCCTTGAGATCACCACTGGGTAGAAATCTACAATGTCACGTGCGACTTCTCATCCAGCAGGAGACAGCCAAGTCAACACAGGTTCAGCCCTCAATTACTGACCAGTCGTGACCTGTTGCAGCTGAGCGGGCCAGTGAGACAAGGCCTGAGCACCATGGTGAAAGTTCACACTTCCCACCGCTTTTGCTTTATTGCCAAATTTTAAATAACGTTTCTTAACACTTTGATAAACTACCTTTTTCTTCCTCTCCTCAGACCATATTTTTGGCAGGTTCCTCCTCCGCGTTGCTCTGAACGTGGGTGGACCACTCCCCTGGCCGGCCAGACCCGGCCGGTTGCAAGCACAGGCGCTGTTGGCTCATTGCCCGCTGGAGTTGTTTCGTCAGGTGGATCTTTCCTGCCTTTGGCTGAGATAGGACAGACCCTGCAGCTTTCCCAGGCACACACGTAGATAATAAAAAGTTCAGTACACTCTAATACCAAACTTCAAGCTCTCATCTAATTAAAGTGTCTTGCTCCTCCCAGCTGGTTTCTGCCTCAGGCTTGAAACCCTGCAGTGGGGGGAGGGCCTGTGGACGGGCCTGTCCCCTATCTCTCACTCCACTGGCCCTGGACTTACTCACATCTGTTTGGGGCCCTTCTGGGGACAGTCACAGAGGGCAACAAGGGAAGTAGGGGCAGAAACCTTGTTCCCTGCCTGGCATGGTGGTAATCTGCCGATGGTTCCCCTACACGTGGCAGAGTACCAGAGTGACTATCTCTGATAGAATGACCTGCCCTCCCTGGCCCTCCCCCTCTCTCGTACTAGCCCTGCAAAGTCCAATACAATAATGGCCAGCCACAGGTGGCTATTCAAATTGAATAATATGAAATAAAATTGAGAACTCAGGTCCTCCGTCGCACTAGCCACACCTCAGGTGCTCACGTGGGGCTAGCTGCTACCATCCTGGTGCCATCTTATTGACTATGATGACACACCTGACTGTACGCTGAAGCCCGTGATGGCACTTGCCAGAATGCAGTGCTATACATGAAAGTGCGCTGCCACAACGGGTTAACAAAACAAGCTCCCCTGTTGTTTGTCACTCAGAGAGGAAGGGATGGGGGGAGGAGACCATGCAGAGCACAGGGGAACACGGGGAAAGGTAGCAGCCCAGGGGCAGGGCATGCAGCTGGCACAGAACCTCCAACATCACACACAGTTCTGTGGACAGCACTGCCACAGGCCAGGGGCTCTCATCCGCAGCACTGCTGACATCTGGGGTGTTAGCTCTGGGGACTGTCCTGTGCACTGCGGGATGCTTAGCAGCGTCCTTGGTCTCCACCACTGGGTGCTGATAGCATGCCCCCTCCCCCAGTTGTGACAGGCAGCAGTGTCTCAGACGTTGTCAAATGTCCTCTGCTTGAGGACCACTGCCCTGGATCCCCTCCTGAGCGATTCCATCAGCTCTTGTGGCTCCCAGCTTTGTGCCTCCTGACCTGGTCTCTTGTCTGGGCCTCAGCCCCATGTATCAAACAGACAGCTGCATTTATAAGTCCTGTGAACTGAAAATTCATGAGCTCTGTACATTTAGAAAGGAGAGCTTTATTTCTCATAAAGAGTTACAGCCTGCAAGGTGGCCTCTGACAGGCTGGGGAGCACAGCCTCCAGCAGGCACTTCAAGGGAGGGGAGGACAGAAGAGAAGTGTGTGCTAAATGGATGGCTGAGTATGCATATTCAACAGGTTATAGGAGGAGCTATGAATATTCACAAAGGGGGTACGTGTGCATGTGTGATAAGCAAACATGTATGTTACATGCATCCCATGTTCATTTTGGGGTGAAGACTTAATATTTAAATACATTACAATCAGGCCCTACACATCAAAAAGTGTTTTCAGGACATAAGAAAAGTCTGTGCACGGCTTCTGTAAACTGGCCAGAACCAGTCAATTGTTGGTGGTCTCATATCAGGAAAAAGTTACTGAAATCAGTCTCTTATCCAGTCAAAGTTGTAGTTATGGCTTGTGGAACAGGGATCAATTAGTGTCCGGTGGTGGATGAGCTGCAGTTGTTTCAATATTGCTTTATCTTGAGGCCATTGCTTGGTAGAGAAAAAAATCTTACAGCAGTTAGAATATAGTTTATTCTTTAAGTGTAGGGGTATGTGACTTAACCCTTGCCTGGCACAGCCTTAGGTCCTGTTTATAACTTGGTATCTTATTGCCACAAACAAAGAGTCTGTTCTGTCAGTCTTATGATCTTTAGTTTAATGTTAATTCTGGTCAGTTGTTGTATCTAAACAGCAAAAGGGAGGGGGTGTAAGGAGGCATGTCTGACCTCCTGTCCTGTCACAACCAGGAACTCAGTTTTTAAGGTTTGTCTGGGATCCACAATGAAGAGGGGTTTGCTCTCTTGTTTGGAGGGCTTAGGATTTTATTTTTAGTTCCCAGCCCTCACCCCATCTCACCACACATTCTATTTTGTTTACAAGAACATTTTGGCCGGGCGCGGTGGCTCACGCCTGTAATCCTAGCCCTCTGGGAGGCCGAGGCGGGTGGATCGCTCGAGGTCAGGAGTTCAAGACCAGCCTGAGCGAGACCCCGTCTCTACTAAAAATAGAAATAAATTATCTGGCCAACTAAAATATATATAGAAAAAATTAGCCGGGCATGGTGGCGCATGCTTGTAATCCCAGCTACTCGGGAGGCTGAGGCAGTAGGATCGCTTAAAGCCCAGGAGTTTGAGGTTGCTGTGAGCTAGGCTGACGCCACGGCACTCACTCTAGCCCGGGCAACAAAGTGAGACTCTGTCTCAAAAAAAAAAAAAAAAAAAAAAAAAAAGAACATTTACTTGCTTACAGATATTTTTGTATTATTCATGATCATGCAGAAACATTTAATGTACCCATTTTTTATTTCTGTCATCCTCCTTTTAAATTTTTTAAAATATTTAAACATTTTAATTTATTTTTTAAATTGTGGTGTAATACACATAGCATAAACTTTACAATCTTGGCCATTTTTAAGTTTACAGTCCAGTAGTGTTATGTTCACATTGCTCTGCAACCCATGTCCAGAAAACTAAACATCTTGTAAAATTAAAACTCTGAACCCATTAAACACTAACTCCCCATTCTCCCCAGTCCCTGGCAACCACCGTTCTACTTTCTGTCTCTTCGATTTTGACCACTCTAGAAACCTCATCTAAGTGGAATCGTACAGTATCTCTCTGTGTCTGGCTTATTTCACTGAGCATATCTTTAAGGTTCATTCATGTTGTAGCATGTGCCGGCATTTCTCTCCTTTTTAAGGTTGAGTAATATTCCATTGCACATACACACCACATTTTGTTTATCCATTCACCTGTCAATGGACACTTGGGTTACTCCCACCTTTTGGATATTATGCATAATGCTGCTGTGAATATGTGTGTGCAAATACCTCCCCACATCTCTGCTTTCAATTCTTGTGAGTGTATACTCAGAAGTGGAATTGTTGGATCACAAGGTAATTCCATATTTAATTTTTTTTTTGAGGAACTGCCATACTGTTTACCACAGAGAGTGCATCATTTTACATTCCCCCCAGCGGTACAGAAGGACCCCGATTTCTCCACATGCTCTTCAACATTTGATATTTTCTGTTTTTTTTTTTTTTTTTAAAGTAGCTGTCTCATTCTGTTCAGGCCGCTATAACAAAATACCATAAATTAACATGGTGTTTCCAGGATTTTTGATTGGAGAAAACACCTTACAACAAAACTAACAATTGTCCACCATAAGCCAAAGGGAGCAAAGACAAGCTGTCTGAGCCTGTTGGACACAACTAGAATCAGATGTCCAATGAGTCAGATGGGATGTGTTTGGTTCCAAGAACCAGAATACCCTGTGGAGAGAGCAAAAGGACGATGCTATCATACACCAAGAAGTCCAGACATGAGGGTTCCAGAGCTGGCACACTCAGTAGGTTGACAAGTTCAAATCTCCAGGTTCAAGTCTCAGCTTTGCTTGGTTTCCCTCTAGGAGCTTCAGTTCCTGGCACCTGGCCCTGCCCTGTTGGTGGATTTCAGATCAGACACATCAGCTTACCAAAATGGTGGGTATCTAAATAATGGGATTAGGATTTCAGACATATGCCACACCTAGCCTGAAGAAATTTAGAGGAACACCCTACTCTGATCCCTGGCTATCCTGAGCATGGCCTGACTCTCTGTGAATCCAGCCTGTATCAGTAACGCTACCCACTCTCTCTGTAAAGAGGTAGGTGCCCTTGGGCTATAAGCCCCTATTCATAGATACAAGCTGTTTATTGAATGTGAAAGCTCAACCTCACTGTAGGAACTTGTGAGGGGGTTGGGAGAAAAGACAACAACAATTCTTCCAACAAACAATTGTCGAGTATCTACTCTGGATAATTCTGTGCTTGGTACTAGGCACACAAAGATGCAGAAGGTGCAACTATAGCCTCGCTCAGAGATTACAGTCGACAAATTCTAGCTCCCTCACTAGCCAGCTCCCCTGTCTGGACAGTCCGATGAGTAGAAACTCAGCAGAGTCCCAGCCCAAATGGTCCAGCCCTAGTTCTTCCCTGTGATCACCTTACCTCTGCCTCATATTGAATTCATGATGAATTATTGGTCTGGGAAAGGGTGAGAAGAAAGTGGCATCTCTTCAATTTTTAATGCAAGGTTACAAACACATTGAAAATAATGTTATCCCCTTTGCACACCAGCTGTCGAATGATCATGCAGGGAAGATGGCTCAATGGGCCACCAGGCACCTTCCTGTGACTGCATCTGGCCAAAGTCCTTGGGTGCTGCTGCCACACAGAACTGCGTCCTCAGGTTTCTCTCGCTGTTGGCATGTGTCAGCTGCGGTCGGTCCTGCAAGTCTTGCCAAGAAGGTGTTGCAAAACATGGGGCATGTTTATCTTATTCCTTGGTAGAAAAAAATCAATTCAGTGCTTGTTGAAGAAACCTCATCTTGTATGAAGTCAGGGAGGTGGGCATTTCAGTTCATGTTTTTTTGTGTGTGTCTTATTTTCTCCATCAACACATGTGCAGAGAGGTATCGGTGCCAATGCCTTTAGCTGGCATCCTCATTCCATGTCTCGAGGAGTCCGTGGTTAGAGGGAGGGAGCTGGGGAAGTTTGTGTTAGATAAAGAAAGAAGAAAGTTGCCTCAAGAGCCCTGTCCTCCTCCCAGAGCATCCTCTCCTTTACCAAGTGCAGGTGGGACATCTGTGTGGCACAGAAATCTGCATCAGATCATACTGAGGCAGGTCAGGACAAGAGGGTGCCCTTTCCTATCAGACTAGAAATGTGTGCAAATCTCCCAATAATATATGCATATCTTGCAGCTATCTAAAACAAGTGTAATGTGGGTTTTTTTTATGTTTTGCTTTACTTCCTATATACTATTAAGATTTAACGGTTCGCTAATACAATAATCGAGTTATGCCCTCCATTAGAAAACTGAGTGGCAAAGATTGATCCAGGTGGCTCTCCCTGGAGGAGTGGGCTGGAGGGGGAAGGCAGGCCTTCTTCATCGGACCCACGACCACATCCAAAAATGCAAATGTCAGCCCATGAGACACATTCAGAGGCATTTTTCTCACATGCCTAACAAAACGACCAATGTTATAAAGTATTTAGAAGTCAACCTTCCTTACGTTTGTCTATTCTTGCAATGGGTGTTAAATTCACTGTGGTTCTCATGCATTCAGTCAGCATTAATTAACTGCTGAGTAGGTTCTCAGTGCAGTGTGTGAGAAATTACATGTTCAAAGCCAGTGCTCTTGAAGGGCTGGCAGGGTTTCGCGGAGACAGCACATACACATCCAGGGGCTGCCGTACGGGGAGGCGTGAGGAAGCTCTGCCCCCCCAGCCCAGTCTGGGCCAGATGGGGGAGGCTCGGGTGGGAAAGTAATGAACTGACTGAGCTGAGTAGAGTATTGGAACATCACCACTGACCAACCCCCAGGGCCTTTCTCCCTGTCCAAGTTAAGACCTCTAAATAAATAAATACACACACCAAGAGACAACTCCAATTCAAATTACAGGGATGCTGCCCAATTAGTATTCCCAGTTCTCATTCACACACACACACACACACACACACACACACACACACACGATACAAATTCTTGTTTATACAACATTATTCCTCAGAGTCCCCTTGGAGACTGTATAATTGTTGATAGTTCTTACTGCCAAAGACTTTCCGATAATTACTTCAATGTGTTGCACACGCCCCCTATCCTTCGTCCATTTCCTCTGGCAAGGATCACACCACCCCAGCACCATCCCTCCCGCTGCTCCACCCCTGACCTGCCACACCCCAATTCCCCAGCAAAGGGGTTGCCCTCTTCATTGACACATGTCCGTAAGTTTCACAGGTGTGACTTGGGGACTTTCGATGTGGGATCCTTGGAAGTCCAAAAGAACCTGCCACCCTAAGCCCCTTTCAATCCTCCAGGCAACTGTCAAGATTCCTACTGAGTCACGCACTTCTCAACATCCCCCAATCCCCAAAGAGCCGCCTATCCCACCTCCTCTCTCAGATTCCTTTCACCAAACCTGCGTTTCTCCTAAGAGTCTCCAGGCAAACTTTCTTTCTGGACTCAGTACATTGGTATAAATCTGAGATCAGCAATACCTTTTTCAGAAAATCTCCCAGCTGGACCTGGACCCCTGCCTTAGTTTGTTTTCTGTTGCTATAATAGAATACCATGTATTGGATAATTTATAAAGAAATGTATTTCTTACAGTTTTGGAGGCTGGGAAGTCCAATCTCAGGGTGCTGGCATCTGGTGAGGGCCTTCTTGCTGCCTCATAACATGGCAGAGAGGGAGACAGCGCAAGAACATGCCAGCTCAGGTCTCTCTTCCTTTTCCTATAAAGCCACAAGTTCCATCATGGGGGCCCACCCCAATGACCTTATCTAATCCTAATTACCTCCCAATGGCCCCACCTCCAAATACCATCAATATATGAATTTGGGGATTAAGTTTCTAACACATGAAATTTGGGGCACACATTCAAACCACAGCCACCCCCACAGGACTTCAGTCACTGATTTGGTTAGAAGGCATCAGGTTGCAAGCAACAGAAAATTCATCTATCAGCAGCTTAAAACATAAGGACATTTTTTGTTTGTTAACAAAAAGTCCCAGCGTGGGTAGCCCCAGGCTTAGCTCACTGGCTTCACTGTGAAATCAAAGACTCCATCCTGCAACTCCCTCCACTGCTCTCCTAGAACTTTCTCTACCCTTTTAAGTGGAATTTTAAAAAAATGGTATCTTCTTTATTGTTTAAAAAGATGGTGAGAATAAGAAAATATCATTTGGAATGTATTCAGTAAAATTAGGGAAGATGATTAGCAACATTGGTATATTTCTGACTTGACGTTCTTCTGATGGAGGATCAGTTTGCTTGATCAGGCTAACTTGGATATAACAGATCATCTGTTGTGAACACAGTGTCTCCATATCTGTGCAAGCCAAATGCATTCGTATGCAAATAAAGATTGGCAGGTTCAGTCCTCCCACTTTGCCAACCTCAGGGTGTTGGACTGTTCTTCACCTTGATCACAGAATCACCATAGGAGCTCTAAACAAGGGGTCTTCATGTGACAGCACCCAAAGTTTGAGTACCCTCCTTCCTCAACATGTAGGGAAAATTGTTGTCCAAAGCCAAAGTCTCTCTCATCCCAGGCACGTTGACTACCAACTCTGGCTCCACGTGAAGGACTCTTGCTAGGAGGAGGCAGTCACTCCAGATCCCATTAGATCACCAGGACTAGAACAACTAACTGTGCCCTGGGCAGGTCAGGGGAGGCTTCAGAGAGGAGATACGATTCCGTTGGTCTTGAAGGATGAGCAGGAATTCACCGCAGGTGAGGAAGAAGGGTGTTCCTGGCCAAGGAACAAGGCACAAGGGCACCAAAACATGAAGAGCAGGGCAGAAGCCAAGAAGGCAGGTGGAGGGCAGATTCTGATGGGCCTTGGCATGCTGTCTGAGTCCATTTGTGCTGCTATAACAAAATACCTGAAACTGGGTGATTTATAAAGAACAGAAATTTCTTTCTCACAGTTCTGGAGGCTGGAAAATCCAAGCTCAAGGTGCAGGCTTCGGCGAGGGCCTTCTTGCTGCATCCTCCCATGACAGAAGGCAGAAGGCAAGAGGGACTAACACTGTGCCCTCCCATGGCAGGAGAGCAGAAGAGAGTGAATGCACTCTTGCAAGCCCTTTTATAGCAGCATTCATCCATCCATGGGGGTAGAGCCCTCGGGACCTAAGCACCTCCCAAAAGGCCCCACCTCCCAACACTGTTGCAATAAGCGTTTCCAAACACATGAATTTTGGGAAGGAAAAAAACTTTCAAACCGTAGAATATATCAAACTTGAACTTAAAATTACAAAGAATAGAAGCAACGAAATATTTTTGAGAAAAGAAGAGATAGCCATATCCCGTTATGTTTGTTCTTGAATCTGACCAGAGTTTTACAGGTAAGAAGTTATAAGTCTCCCAGGTTCCATGTGTACATGACCCTCTGAGGTCTGAAGAGTTTGTAGCACTCTGTCCATGCTGTATCCTGGCAAAGACTACTCCACTTACCTCGTCTTGGTCATTGTTGACAGGCTAAAACCAGTCTAAATTCCTTATATCTGAGAAATCATTGGCCATCCTGGTTTAATTTAAAAAGAAAACAAAAAAACTCAACAGCAAAGCTATTAAACAACATGACCAGTCAAGCTCAGATAGAGTCATGCACAAAAATCAATAAATTCTAATTCTTTATAAGTAACATATGCCTTCTGAATATTGACTTAAAGGAGAGTTGGTGAGAGGTTTTGGGGATACTATTAGGGTAAAATATAAAAACAGGTAGGGGAATTGCCTATCCCTGCAAGAATAGTTATGGAAACACAAATGTCTACTGATATGCAACAAGTAATTCCATTCACCTTTACAGTCTCATGAAATTGTCACATTTTTTTAGATTTCAGGATTCTGTGTAGCTGCTCTTTAAAATGTCTTGTAATTTTAAAGTGAAAAATAACCAGCAGCTTTCTTGCCACCGGAACTGCCTAGGTTGAAGGTGGCAGATGGCTTCAGTGCTCACTCAAGAGCACCAGTGAACGGCACGGGAAAGAGTCTCAGACCCACGCTGGGGCCAGAGGGGGAGCTGGGGTGAAATGGAGGTGCTGCCACAGGGGAGGGAGCTAAGTGTCCTCATGGTCACCGTTCTTGTCACCCCTGGCTGAAGCTGTACTCTGGATGGAGGCTTAATCATTACCCAGTGAGTCAATGTAACTCCACAAGTTCCAGATTTGACCCTGTCTTTGAAAAAGAAAAACTCTGGGCTCTCCAAATTTGCTGACCTCATTCTAATGGACATTTCTTGAAAACTCGGACACTCATTTTGAATCAGCAGAAACAAATAGGTCTGTAAAACAGTGAAACAATAAACATGATTGCTATTATATATCTACTGTATGCTAGGTATTAGGCTGAGCTCTTTACATAAGTTGTCCCATTCGAGTTTTACAACAATCATGTGGCTGGTGTGGCATTGTCCCCAACTTACAGGTGAGAAAATGTACCACAGAGCAGTTAAGTTGCTAAGTCACACAGCTAAAGAGCGTCAGAGCCAGGATAGTAGACCAGGTCCACCCATCTGCAAAGCCTGGCCCTTAGCCGCTTCAATACACTTCTTGAATGGGGCAGGAATAGCTGTTTAACTGACTGGAGAAAACACATCTGAAAGAAATAAAGTTGGATGTCCGAACTCATACCTAAAGTACATCTCACAATGACATGGAATCTTCTAGAATGTAAGGCAGAGCCTTTGTCAGCCTTGCTCCCAAGGTATCCCAGTCCCCAGGAGAGTGCCTGACATAGAATAAGTACGTTCTGCCAGGAGCAAAGAGCTCGTGGACTCAACCATCTTCCTGGCACAATTTACTTCCTTTAGCTGAGAACATATTAAAGGACCATGTGGCATTTGGCCACTTTTATCCTTTGTCAGCTTTTGATGCAATTACCAGAAACTGTGTAGCCCAAGTTCCATAGAGAATTTTCTGGCTTAAAAGCAAAACAACGGCAAAACAAAGGTGTAGCTTAATCCCGCCAGAATCGGAGTGGGCCGGAACTGTCAGAACAGACCCTACTCACCTCCCTTTGAAAATATATGTCACAAAAACAACTTAGAACAGAGACTAACCGCCTCCAGTGGAGGTTTCACACACTTAGCAACGAGGAAGTCAGGGCTCCTAGTGTTTTTCCCTGGCAAGTTTTATCACAAATCAGGAGTGGTCAGAAGACACAGGGCGGCTCAACCTGTTGCGATTGTTATCTGGTTTAACAGCAGCAATCAAACAAAACTTATGGAAGTCAGCAAACATTCCCCGCGCAGACATCAGCGTCTCCACCGCAGGGCACTGGGGCAAAGGGGTGTGGGGGGAAGGGGAGGGCTGGGGAGGACTGCGTCTGCGTGTGCGTGGCAGGGAGGGGACAGAGATCGGCCATACAGACGCAGTGTCCTGCTAGATTCAGTCTCATCTCCTCACCCAGGACGACTCTTGGGCACAATTTAATCGTTTTAAGCCCAAATCCCACCCCCAGGCCCTTGTCCCTTTATTTTCCCCAATCAGATCAAAAACCAGCTTGGAATGGGACATTTGCTGCTTGCCCTACAAGACGCGGGGGGAGGTAGTTCCAAGAGCAGACCTTAGAAAGGACAGTGAGCACTGGCACCGCGGGCCAGGCCCTGCGGCGTCCCCCAGCGCAGTGTGTGCTCCTCACCGGCAGCCACAGGGAGGGTGTGACATCCCAACTGCCTGTCTGCCCACTCTGAGCGTTGGTTTCTTCCTCTGTAAAATAGAATTGTTTCGAGAACTAACAGAGAATGGAAGGATCATCACTGATTGGCTGTGTGATTTGGGCGAAGTGGGAGGAAGGAGGCAGGAAGCTGCTGGCCCACGCGGGCTGGGTCAGGAGTGTGCCTCCTGGCGACCGCGGCGTCCCTGGCTGGAGGGGCCTGAGGGAAAGCTGGGGGCTCAGCGGCAGCGGTGGCGCCTGTTGATCCCGTGCTGCTGGTGCTGGCGGATCCCAGAGAGCTAATGAACAAAGAGAAAAGCTCATTCGGCTTAGCATAAAAATGACAGTAAGTCACTGCCAATGATGAAGTTTGCTTATCAATTCTGGCGCACAAACAGTTATTACTGAATGTGGGTTGAATTCACCACTACTAAGCTCCGTAACTGTCCTGTCTGCTGTTGCCCTTACACGATCATCCTCTGATCATAGCTTAAAACATCCAAAAGCTGCATGTAACCACTAATAAATGAATAGATCTCTACTAGCGCTTCTCAACTTTTTAGACATTTTATTCCTAATTTACCCACACCATGACATTTTAATATTAATACCACAGATAAACTGCATATCTTTACTGGGTATATATGTATATTTATATATAGATGATTCATACATTAAACTATTAAGATTTCTTTGCCCCCTAAAAACCAGTATTCTCCCTCTTACAGTGTGGGGGGGATACTACTCCCCACTGAGAATGCATGATCTATACAACTACCACCATTGGCTGTTAACATCTCAACAGAGAGACAACCAGACAGTATGTGACCCTTCTGGAAATCTGACCAAATAACAATAGCAACACCAAACAATTAAATCTGATCAAGATTCTATATCTAGGCCGAGCATGGTAGCGCATGCCTGGCGAGGTGGGAGGATCGCTTGAGGCCGGGAATTGAGACCAGCCTGGGCAACATGGCAAGACCCCATTTCTACAAAAAACTGAAAAATTAGGCAGATGTGGTGGCCTGTGCCTGTAGTTCCAGCTACTGGGGAGGCTGAGGCTGGTGAATCACTTGAATCCCGGAGTTTCAGGTTGCAGTGAGCTATGATGATGCCACTGCACTCTAGCCTGGGCGACAGAGCAAAATCCTGTCTCAAAACACAAACAAACAAACAAACAAAAAACCCACAAAGATTCTAGATCTAGTTCCCAGTTCACAGGAAAAATTGAGAACTGAGTAATGTGTTCAAGGACACCACAGAAATGAAATGAGCCAGATTGTGGAAAACCCTCTCAGGCAAACAACCCCATTTTTCAACAATTAAATTCTAAGGAGAGAATGGAGAGCTGGGGGAACCTCCAGATCGAAGACTTCAGAGACTTGTCAGCTGGAGCACAGCTTTGGCGCAGGCTGCTTATTGGCATCTGGTTCAGCCAAAATTTGAAAATATGCATGAAACGGACAAAATAATTTGAACACAGACTAAATGCTTGATGCTATTATAAAATTATTATTGGCTTTTAGGTGCAATGATATTATCTTTTAGACACAAGTATTGAAATATTAATGAATAAAATTATTGAATCTAGGATTTCTTTCAAAATAACCCAGACCGAGGGGGGATAGAGATAAAACAAGAGGCCACCAGTTGATCATTGTTGAAGCCGAGTGAGGGACACATGGACGCTCATTGCACCAATCTCTTTACTTGTGCACATGTTTGAAATGTTCCATAATTAGCAGAAAGATAATTAGGTTGCCACCCAGTGGTCTTATCCCGGGAGCCAGCCCAACTCACAGACTCCACCTGCCGGATCCTCCCTGGAGAATTGGCCTTCCGTGAGCTATTTCTTCTTCCTTGTTGTCCCTGCTGCGTCCTTTAACGTGTGTGAGGAATTGCTGAAATGACACAGCCCAGCAGAGGTTAAGCAGCCTTGCCATGTGGGTTTATTCTGCTGGCCACATCTGGACAAAGGCCAAGGTCATTTCTTTCCCTTCCCAGAGAAGCTCAAACTGACTTTTCCTGCCCCTTGTGATAGTGGGCCGAGCTGGGACTTTGGAGTCAGAGAAGCCTGCCTGAACCCCAGCTTTGCAAGGAGGGGTCTTGGGACCTTGTTTTGTAACTGCTCAGGCCTGTCTTCCCTGTCTGTAAGCTGTGGAAGCTGGGTGAGGCGGGGCTCTTCATGGGTACCGTTGGCACTCTGGCTGGCTGGTTTAGGCAGAGCGGGACCTTAGGAAAGGACATTAGGTAGCTCTCAGAATTTTCCTAGGTGTGTGTGAAAGAATAAGGCTTGGAGGCTCCGCAGAGAGCAACTGTACCCAAATTACACGGCCAGGCCATCCCAGCAAGGGAACCTGCATCCTCCAGCCACCCTCTCCAGGCTTGCTTCTGTGTGCCGCTCCTACTCCGTGGCACGGACATCTAAGAGAAAGTCTCATGGGGGCGTTGGTGGTTGGCTGAGCCCAGGCCCATGTCAGCGTGTAGGTGTCTGGGAGGAATCCGGGAAAGTGAGCTTGACCTTCCCACTCGGGGATAGGTGGACTTCTGAGGTGGGGGGACTCAAACACAGAGAGGACGCTCAGAAATGCAGGTGACTCAAAACAGCAGTAAATACCTGCCCTAGACACAGACCCAGCGCCTCCATGCCACTCAGAAAACCGAGTGTATTTGGTCCAAACTCGCTTTCCAAACCCTGTGGTGTCTGCACCTCCCCACTCCTTCCGCACAGCCCCAGATCCCACCTCCTTGGGCTCTCCCGGCGGCCACACGCCTACCTCCTCCATTGTTCTGTCTGTATCACCAGACTTTCTGATTACAGAACCCAGCCCCTTCACAGTTTTGAAACAAACAAAAGGAGAAATCTACTCCTGTTAAGCATTTCAGGATTTATGTAGAGTTCGCTGAAGATTTAGGGTGGTGAGGAGAGGCTTTCTGTGCTCTTATGTGCGCGTACGCCTTCTCTCTCTCTGTCCCTCTCCTGTCCCTTCCTCTCCAGCTTCACACAGAGAAGTTCAGCCCCCTGCCCCCTCACTCCTGGGGAGTTCAGAGTTCTACCTCCCACCCCAAGCACTCTTCCGGGCATAATTTCTAAATAAATGCAGTTCTCTTCCTAAGTGGAAATTTAGTGCATACAGTTTTCTTCATCTCATTACGGAGGACAACTGTGAGGATTAAATTAGACGATTATAAAGTACCTAGCACATTGCAGGTTCTCAGCAAATCATGGAGAGGAAGCTTCATATGTCCACCCAGTACGTGGGCAAGGCACAGTATAGTGTCGAGAACGGCTTTAGGGGGTGTCTTGGTTGGAAAGAGCTGCTGAGGGGCTCCAGGTTCCTGACCCCAAGGCTTGGGTTTCCACAGCTCCATGAGATTTATGTAATTAATATTCAGTGACTCAGCGACTACTCCTTCCAACAGAGCAAGTAAGAGGCTCTTTGTTAGGGGTGAAAGTAAACAGAGCTCCTTGTCTTTAAATCAATGAAGATGGGACATTTCTAATGTCAACTCCGTTCGCCTTGCCCTGTGAGTGCACGGGGACGTCAGTCCGGCCAGTGAGCCCGCCTGGTGCTCACGGGCTCATCCCGGGCTCAGCCCCGTGACTGCGCAGGACTGAACAGCACCGGCCACCCAGGCTCCAGGCTGGTTCTGCCGGACCTTCTGGTTCCCTCTTTATCCTTTTCTTCAAGATGACTCACCTCCCTACTGATAAGCCTCTAGCCCGGTTTCAACCCTCTCAAAAACAGTTTCTGTGGAATCCTCTCTTCCCAGCTACCACCCAATCCCAGGGAGGATCGCAGGCTGCCTTCTAATCTTCATGAAGAATTCACCACGGAGCTGCCCTCCTTCTCCGGCCGCTCCCACCCCAAACCCTCGTCCTAACAGGTGCTTTGAATCCTGCAGAGAAGTTGCCAGCATTGTCCCATGTTGGCCAAATGGCAGAGCCACCCCTCAACCAGAGCTGGCCCGGGCTGCCAAGGAGGGCTGAGGAACGTCGACAGTGGGGCTAGATCGCGGCCGCTTTGCAATCCATTTCTCTGATAAGATTCAAAGTGATTATTGGAAAAGTACTCTTTCACTGCTTTTGTCATGATCACAAACTTTTAAAAATTAGGAACACTCGGTATCTAAAACTAGCACATTCCTATATTTCCTTCCTCATGACCCTGCTTACAACTCAGCATCTTCCCAGTTTAAATTGGGGGGAAAAACGAGAGAGGAGTGGTCTGCTGCTTCCTGAGAGCAATTCTTGGTCAGCCACAGCCTGGCAGTTCTGCTTGCTCTGCTGCAGACTGGCGTCAACCCTAGGGCTCAAGGAGACGGCTGCAGAGCCGATTATCACCCTGTACCAGCCACCACACGTGGCATTAGCTGACCCTAAGCTGGGAGCAGAATTCAAAGAAGTCTTTTTCTCTGTGCGTAAGCTCCTGCTTGTGCCAACTGCAGGCTCTGTGCTCTGCAGATGACACCCACCAAGGGCTCTGGGTGTGCTCAGCCTCGTCCAGCCCCAGCCTACTCGATGAAGAGGATGCCTTCAGTCCCGCGGGGTCCCCAGTGTATCAGCCTCTGGCTGGAGATGAGAAGATTCCAAGATGTTAACAGAGCTCTAGTTTCACAAGTCACATTCCATTTGCCATCCAACAATTCTGGACGGGTAAACTCTTTGTGTTAATTTATACAATGCCAGGGAGTTGAATACAAGTTCAGATTACCAAACTAGCACCCTAGTATTTAAGCCTAAGGAGCCTGAGAGGAACCTCAGGGATATCTGGGAGTGTGCTTGGAATTGCAGTATTGGCAGTAATACCCACAGTAGTATTAGTGGTGGATATAGCCACATCTGACATTTGTGTAGAGATTGGGGTGCACGGATGAGGCAGAGAATGACTGGAGTAGGCTGCATCGTCTCTGAGCTGTACATGGATGCCATTTATTGTCGTTGCAGGCCCATTGCCCCATCTTTACAAATATCACTCACTCAAGGGAGATGCAGAGAAGGAAGAGAAGGGAGGAAGAGCTGCATAGTGACTTACCCTCATCTACGAAGTGGGTAATAACAGTCCCAGGCTCTTGGGAGGAGGAGGTCAGGTGTGCTGCATCCATCCGACAGATACCTGCTGTGCACCAGGCACTATTCTGTACAGAACACACAACGCCCCAGCCCTCAGGAAGACTATGTTCGAATAGGAACACAAAAGACAATTCATCGGCAGGCATAGCTGTCTTAAGTAACTGAATGTTAAGCTACATGAAGCAGAAATTGACAGAAATAAAGAGAGAAATAGAAAAATCCACAGTTGTGCTATGAATTTGGGCACCCTCTTCTAGTAATCGATAGAACAAATAGACTTTTTTTTAAAAGAGTAGGGAAATAGATTTTAACAACATTATCAATCAATCTCACCTAATCAATATTTATAAGACACTACCCTCTACAGAATATATATTCTTTTTTTTTCACGTGCACACAGAATGTTCTATAAATAAGACCTTATGCTCGTTAATTAAATAAGTCTTAAAATTTGTCGAAAAGTTTGAAATCTTACAAGATATGGTCTGTGACTATCAAAGAATTAAATTAAGAATTGATTATAATAATAAAATATCTAGACTAACTCCTTAAATATTTGGAAATTAAAAATACATCTAAATAATCCATCAGTCAAAGACGAAAGTAGAAAATAACTTCCAACTGGATGATATGAAAACACAACACATCAAAATTTCTGGGATACAGCTAACACAATATGGAGATGAAATTTTATATCTTTAACAGCCTATATTAGAAAAGAAGAAAAGTTCAAAATCATGATCTAAGTTTCCACATTAGGAAGTTATAACAAGAAGAGCAAATTAAACTCAAAGTTAACTGATGAAATAGAAAACAAATAATAGAGAAAATCAGCAAAACCCCAAGTCATTCTTTGAAAAGATTTAGGAAATTGATAAAGCCCTAGAAATACTAATCAAGAAAAAAACCCCACAAATGATCAATATCAGAAATGAAAGTGTGAATAGCACTACAGATCCTATAGACATTAAAATGATAGCAGGGGAATATAGGGAACACTTTTATGCCAACAAAGTATATATCTTAGATAAAATGGAAAAATTTCTTGAAAAAACTCTCAAGAAATTGCATATATGAATACCCTATATATTTTAAGAAATTTAGTTCATAATCTAAAACCTCCCCTCAAAAAAATTCTAAGCTCAGATGGCAAATTATATCAAATTTTAAAGAATAAATTATACTCATCTGATACTATCTCTTTGAGAAAACAAAAAGGACAGGATTGTATTCCATCATGTTTTATGAGCCTGAAATAACACTAATACCAAAAACACAGACACCAAACACAGACAAAGGCATTACAAGAAAACTGCAGATCAATATCCCTCATGAACATAGATGTAAACATTGATAATAAAATATTAGCAGATTGAGTCTGACAATGTATAAGAAAAAATAATGTACCATGACCAAGTGGGATTTGTCTGGAAACACAGTGTTGTTGCAAAATTAAAAATCAAATCATGTAATTGACCACTTGTTTAACAGGATAAATGAGAAAAATTATATCATCACCTCAACACATTGCAAAATTTAATAGTGAAATACATTTTCTCCCCAAGATCAGAAATAAGGTAACAATGTCCACTCTTAACTTCCATTCAACACTGTACTGAAAGTCCTAGCAATGAAATAAGACAAGAAAAAGAAATAAAAAGCATGAAGAATAGGAAGAGGAAAAGCTATCATTTTTTGGAGATGACATAATTGTGTCTAGGTCAATATAAAAAAATCTATATTTCTATATTCCAGCAATAAATATTGAAAAAGTAATTTTAAAATATCATTTATAATAGCATCAAAAACATAATATAGGGATAAATTTAACAATATCTTTGCCAGACTTCTATGTAGAAAATGACAAAATATTGCCAAGAAGAGATAGAAACATCCAAATAACTGTAGAGATGTATATCATATTTATGGACTGCTAAGGTATCCCTTCCTAGCGAAACTGATTTATAGATTCATACAATCCCAGCTGGCTCTTTTTTCCTAGAAACTGAAAAGCAGAGTCTAAAATTTATATAAAAATATAATACAAAGGATCTAGAATAGCCAGGACAATTTTGAAAAACAAGACCATAGTTGAAGGGCTTGCACTTCCTTATTTTAAGACTTACTATAAAGTTACAATAACCAATACAGTACGGTACTGGCATAAGAACAGCTATATAAATCAATAGAATAGAACAGAATCTAGAAATAGACTCACAAGTCTATGGTCAATTAATTTTTGATAAAGGTGAGAAGGTAATTCAATGGGGAAAGAATAGTCTTTTCAACAGCTGTTGCTGAAAAAACTGGATATTCATATTTAAAAAACTGAACTACAGGCCTTTCTTACCCCCCACAAAAAGTTCATTTGATGTGGATTATAGGCATAAAAGTAAAACAGAAAACTATAAAACATCTAGAATAAAAGCAGTAAGGTAAAATTTTTGCAACTTGGGCATGGGCAAAAAATTCTTAACACAGGACACAAAAAGCATCAATCATACAAGGAAAACAATTGATAAATTTAACTTTATCAAAATTAAAATTTTCTGCTCTTTGCCAGATACCATTAAAAAAATGAAAACTCAAGCCACAGAGTGGGAGAAAAATATCCAAAATACACACATCTGAGAAAGGCCTTGTGTCCAAAATGTGTAAAGTACTTACAACTCAATAAGAAGAAAACACAGTTTTTTAAAATGGTCAAAAGACCACAGAGACACTTTGCAAAAAGAGACAAATGACCAATACAAACATGAAAATGTGCTCAAGAAAACTAGTCATCCAGGAAATTAAAATTAAAACCACAATGAAATACCACTTTACTCCAATTAGTATGAGTGAAACTAAAGAAGATGGACAAAGCCGAGAGTTGACGGGCTGGGAGTGGCTGGAACCCCCACCAGAGAAGATCCAGGCTTCAGGGAGAATTTGAAGGTGCCTGAAGGACATCCGGAGCCACAGAGATGAGCTGGCCCTGAGTGATGAGGCTCTGCTGGATTCCTTTATTTTGCACCACAGCACCTGTAAGAGGTAAGTTAGTAGCAGTATTGCCTTTCTCTCAGGTCAAGACACTAATGGGCAGGAAGCTTCAGGAAATGCCAGATGACAATGGACAGAGCTGCACAGTGATCACAGTCAGTCTATTGCTCCTAACCCTGCATTCGTAACACCGGTCTTTGTGGTGCATGGTGCACAGCGTGCTTGCTGGTGGAGAGCTGGCATTAGATTGTCAGGCTGACCAGCGAAGGAATTTTGGAGCTAAAGCTCCATCCTGATGTGCTGTGACTCTACTGAGAGGCAACCGTGTATTAAACAAATACGAGTATAGGAGCCTGATATGGGCCAGTCCCTGTACTTAGGAGCTAGGAATAGTAGAGGAATGATCTGTGCTTTCAGCAGGGTGTTTAGATTTTAGGTAAGATAGACTGATAATGTAAACAACCATTAAAACCAAGTCAGAATGTGCCAGAAGACGGGCCAGGTCTGCACTGTCCATCAGTGATTCTTGCACTTGAGCCTGCATTAGACTCACATGAGCAGAACTCCTTAGGCTGGGCACAGCGGCTCATGCCTGTAATCCCAGAGCTTTGGGAGGCCGAGGAGGGAGGATCACTTGAGGCCAGGAATTTTATTCTAGCCTGTGCAACATAGCAAAACCTCACCCACAAAAATTTCAAAAAAGTATCTGGGTGTGGTGATGCACACCTGTAGTTGCAGCTACTCAGAGGCTGAGGCAGGATCCCTTGAGTCTAGGAGTTTGAGGTTACAGTGAGCTATGATCCTGCCGCTGTACTCCAGCCTAGGCGACAGAGCCAGACCCTGTCTCCAAAACAAACAACCAAACAAACAAAGTAGAACTCCTTAAAACACAGTGGCTGGGCACCACCCCCCAGAGTTTCTGACGCAGTAGGTCTGGGGTGAGGCCTGAGAACTTGCGTTTCTAACAAGTGCCCAGGTGAGGGTGATGCTGAGGGTCTGGGGCCCTCATTTGAGAACCGTGGATATAGATGCATGCTCTCCACCCTAGCTGTATATTAAAACCAGCAGGGAGCTTAGAGAAATAACTGGTACTTGGGCCCCAGCCTAGACTAACTACATCAGTCTCTCGGGGTAGTGGTTGATCATTTGTAGTTTCTTTAAAGCTTCTCAGGGATTCCAGTGTGAAGATTGGGTGTAGAACCACTGGGGCAGATGCTACTTGGGTGACCAACCATCTGGGTTTGCTCAGGACTGAGGGGTTCCTGGCATGCAAGTGCTAATACTGGAACAATCCCAGGCAAACAAGGACGAGGTGACACCCTGTATGCTACAGAGGGAATGCCCTGGCCAGTCCCGGGTGCTCGTCCTCAGCAGAAATCACCTGGAGAGTTTTAAAGAACAATAATGCCCAGTGCCACTCCCAGAGGGTTTAAATTAATTGAGTTTTCCTGGGTCCAGCTTGGGCATCTGGGCTTTTAAAAGCTGCCCAGTCATTCTAATGTGCAGCCACGGCTGAGGACCGCAGGACCAGGGGAAGAGAACAGGATGTGGGATTGCGCAGTGAAGACTCCACTGGTGAGCCCCCAAAGGTCTGTTTCAGTGAAGTGTTGCATGTTTCAGGAGCCAGGGTGCATGGACACGAGTGTGGGGAGAAAGCGGAGGCAGTGAATAAAACATTCTTTGAAGAGTTTGGCAGGAAGGAATGAGCTTGATTAGGAAGAATTTGGCCCTTCCCTTGTGGGTGATATAAAAAATTCTACCATATAGATTTTCAGTTAAATCTACAAATGCAGCTGGGCGCAGTGGCTCACGCCGTAATCCTAGCACTCTGGGAGGCCGAAGTGGGAAGACTGCTTGAGGCCAGAAGTTTAAGACCAGCCTGACCTGTCTTTACAAAAAATAGAAAAAAATTAGCTAGGTGTGGTGGCATGCCCCTGTAGTTCCAGCTACTCGGGAGGCTGAGGCAGGAGGATCACTTGAGCCCAGGAGTTTGAAGTTGTAGTGAGCTGTGATGACACCACTGCACTCTAGCCAGAGCAATAGAGTGAGACTTTGTCTCAAAAAAAAAAAAAAAAAAAAAAAAACCAAACAAAAAACAAAGATAACAATTGTTGTTTGGGCTCTGGTAGTGACCGGTGCACACCCAAGCCACAGTATGCTGGGGTCTGGGCAGCGTGGAGGGTGTGGTCTTGGCAGCTGACTCCCTGTGTCTGCTCCCCTCCGCCCCCACTGGGCAGCAGCAGTGCAGTCTGGGGGACTGACTCCAGCTCCAAGGATGCGGAGACTTTGAATAACCCAGCATAGTTTTGGTTAACTCATCTCCCTTTCCAGTTTTGGGTTCAGAAATCCAGGTCTAAGCCAGTTCACAAATGGCATTCTCATTGCAGTAGATACTGTCAGATGTGAGAAGTGACCAAATCATCCCAGGTAGGCTAAAGGGAAGACTCTCGTTCTATGGCTGAAGGTAAGATGTTTCCCACTGACTGTGAGCAGATATGTAGCTGGGATTGCTGCCAGCTGCCAGTCGGTACATTTGAGAGGGACAAACCAGCCTGCACTTCAGACTGACAGTAGGAGAGACACAAGAAACATAGTTCTTGGTGACATCATGGACCCACTGGGTCAGCCAACCTCAAAGTCTGCAAGCCCACTCTGCTTCCAGATTTCCAGTTGCATGAGCTAAGGAAGCAACTTTGCGTTGGCTTTTCTATTATTTACAGCTGAAGGTATCACATTGCTAGACCAGGTCCACAGGTGCTGAGACAAACAGGCCAGACAGAGGCAGCTCTGTGAGGGCAGCCAGCCCCTCCCGATCACAGTGCACAAGCTCAGGCCAGCTCAGGGGAACGCCCTTGGTGCCAGAAAGGCCAGTCTTGTGGAGCCGAGAACAGCAGCAGGAAATCCAGGCTGTGGCGAAACACTCAGGAGCCAGGTGTGTCCCGTGTGCCCCAGATCTGCACAGCAGGCACAGCGCAGGGTGACACAGCACAGCCCCGGGCGGGGGTGGCGGGTGGGGATATTTGCAGGAGCTGGTAATTAAACAATGAGACCTCCTGCAATTTATTAAGGGCCAACCATGAGTCAGAGGCTGTGCTGAGTGCTTTGCATACATTATATCACTTTAAATGCTCAGGAAAAACAAAACCAAAAAACCTTGGGCGTAAGTAATGATCGCCCTTTCTTTCAGATGAAGAAGATGTTTAGTGTCTAAGTGGAGTTGGTTCAACATTCAAAAATTAGTCCATGTCATTCACTGTGTCAACAGACTTCAGGATATAACCAGCTCAAGTATTTGGCAAAATCCAACCACCACTCATGATAAAAATCTCTCAGCAAACCAGGAATTAAAAGTAATTTCCTTTCACTGATAAAGGGAATCTACAAAAACCCTTTACTTAATGATCAAGGACTGAACGCTTCCCCCCAGGGCAAGGACAAAGCGAGGACGCCTGCCCGTGCCCTCCCCTTCGACGCTGCACCAGACGTGCTGGCCAGTAATATGAGAAAAGAAAGTGTGATTGGAAGGCATCCAAAGGAAGAAATAAAATTGTTTCTATCTGTAGACGACACAACTGTGCATAGAAAAGCCCACATAACCTACACAAAAGCTACTAGAACTAACAAGTGAGGTTATCAAGGTCGCAGAACACAATATCAATACACAAAAATCAATTGTATTTCTGCATACAGGTAATGAACAACTGAAAATTGAAATTAAAGGGAGGAGCAGGGATAGGTGGAGAGTAGAAATCAAGTGAGCAGAGTGTCCGGTGTTGCCAAGTCCCACCAGATCGGCCCAGCCTCTTTGTGTTCTCCCCGCCAGGAGGCAGGGACCCTCCGCCTGGCGTCTACCCGGGACCACAGGGCCCCTTGCCGAGCCGGGTGCTCTGCACCTGATGCAACAAGACTGGATTCCAGATATCTGGGCTGACAGGTTTAACCTATCCCCACTCTCAGGACTGTCTCAGGACTGAGGTACCAGAGGCGGCTCCAAGACCCCAGTGCAGGGAGCTACGAAGGTGCAGGAGGGACTGACAGTCTTGCTGTAAAGAGACCTGTCTTGGCAGATACTATTTATTCAGTTTGCTGTGAACTCATTTAGCAAAACACCTTTCTCCACAGTTAAATGGAACCCTACTGGCTCGAGAGACTTCATGGCCGCCCCCCTTGGCAAGCGCAGAAGCAAATGGAGACAGCATTGCCAAGAGGACACAGCTAGACAGGGCAGAGCCAGATGACAGGACTGTCACACCCAATGCAGAGCGCAGGACGGGCAACGTGCTCCCTGAGCGGACCACAGCCCTGGCTTCTGTGACATCCGACAGCAAGCCCACCTGGAGATGGACCTCTGGATAGGAATAACAAACTGCACAGCGATATGACTTGCTACGGTGCTGAACAGTGAAATAAAGTTTCCCTTTATGTTGTCAGAGTGGAGGAGGGAGTGAAGGAAAAGGGAACATCAGTGGAGCCTCTTGCAGATGCCAAGCACAATGCACAGTCCTTGGCTTAGCTGGTAGGCGGCAAGGTGCCCAGTGAGCCCTCAGTCCATGCTGTCCTCTCCCCTCCTGTCCCCTGCAAAGCAGCCTGACCCCTGCAGCCTTGGCATTCCGGGCTCCCCGGTGGTCAGGCTCCCAGCCAGGTTCAGTCAAAGGGACACAGGCTGGAAGCTGGAGGGTGGGAAGAGGGATGAAGCATCTGCTTCTGCTCCTCCCCCTGCCCTCAGACATCTTCGTGGATGCCTTCCTTATGGCCCCACTTCAGAGAGGTCATGGGATCCAGCTCCCTCCACCCTCCGGGTGATCCCAGCTCTCGGACTCCAAAAACATAGTCCCTCCTTTGTGTCTCAGTGGAGGAGTCTGGTGGCTTCCTCCTGGTGCCAATCCCTGGGACCTCACCCTCCCTGTTGGATTTCATGACTTTTCCACCATTTGCAGAACCAAAATCCTGCATTAAATTCCTTCTGAAGTCAACGTTTGCAGTGGCTTCTGTTTTCTTGGTTTGCTTCTGACTGATACTCTTAGTAAGTATCCGTTAATTCAGAGTGGTTCTTCCTGGCTGCTATTATTTTATCTCATTTACCCACCAGTGGCCTTCAAAGTGACCACTGCATGTCAGTTTCCACAGAGGAGGACGCTGATTCCCCACTACATGAAGTGACCAGCTCACAGAGAAGCTGGAGACCTCAGAGAAGTCTCTCTGGTTTGTTATCTCATCTTCAGAGTCGGAGCATTTCCTGCGAGTCTCAGCAGGGATATGACAACAGATCCTGTTGGCCCAATCAGGAAGAATTTTAGAGGGACAGTGAGTGACATTTCACAAGAATCTATACATTCTAAGTCCTAATAGAGAATATTGGCCACCAGACAAGATTTCTTCTATTATTTGATAAGAGTTAGTTGTGTTACCAGAAATTTGCTGTGAAAATATTTGCTACCATGAGTCCAGAATCATGATGGAAATGAATCTTCAAATATTGACATTTAAATGGGAGCCTCCCTGCAGCGAACAACAGCAGTGCTTCCTGCAATTCGATTGTTCTCTTCAGAACAGCCTTCCAGGACGCTCGAAACATTGCCTGGACCATCTGTGTTTTTAGATGTCAATTAAGAAACAAAAACCAACTAAAGCTACAAACCTCACTTAAGCCCTCTTAGAGCCCCCACACTTCTTTTTTGCATTGTATTGACTATTGACAAATTATACTCGTATTAATATATACTTTATGGGTTACAAAGTGATGTTATGATCATGTATATAATGTGAAATGATGGAATCAAGCTAATTAGCATATCTGTCACCTCAAATACATTTATTCCCACTGTCTAACTGAAGCATCCCTACATTTCTTCTAACAAGATCAGAACTTGGAGGGATGCAGAACTCAGAATCTGGGACTTGCAGGGGAGTACGCATTGATCTCTGGAGGTCTCAAGGGCTGAAAAATGCATGCAAGCAAATTCATCATGGAAATGGAACTTTAAAAAAAACCATAAAACCTGACAAAATTTGTTTTACTTGGATGCTTTTAATTCTGCAGATTTATGTCCTCTCACGTTTGGTGAGAACTTCAGAAGACATTTAGACCAGCCCTCCCTCAACTTCGCCCTCTACAGCCGTGCCTGCTGTCCTGGGGCAAGCTCTGGGTCCTTCTCTTTTATTAATAGCTTTATTGAGGTACAATTGACACATAACAAAATACATATATTTAAAGTGTATAATTTGATAAGATAGTGAACATATCTGCCAGAAACTGGGAGAGCGACAGGGTGGATATGTTTACCCAGGGAGTTTTGTTTTGTCTTGTTATTTTTAAAAGTGTATGGTTCAGTGTTTTCAAACTCACAAAGTCGTGCAACCGTCACCACTATCTAATTCGAGAATATTTCCTCCCCTAAGAGAAACACTGTGCCCAGCAGTGGTCATACATGCACTCCTCCGTCCTTCCTCCCCGCCCGCCCCTACCCTCTGGCAACCGCTCATCTGCTTTCTCTCTCTGTAGATTTACTTATTTTGGACAGTTCATTTAAATGAAATCATGTAACATGTAGACGTTTGGCTTCATTCACTTAGCAGGATGTTTTTAAGGTTCATCCACGTTGTAGCATGTATCAGTGCTTCGTTCCTTTGTATTGTTGACTGGTACTCTGTTGTATGGCTATACCACACTTTCCTTATCCTTTTATCAGGTGATAGACATGTGGGTTGTTTCCACTTTTTTGGCTATTATGAATAGTGTTGCTATGAACATAGCATACCTCCAGCTAGAATTTCTAGCACAATGTTGAATAGCAGTGGTAAAAGCTGGCGTTCTTGTCTTTTCCCTGATCTTAGGGAGAAAGCTTTCAGTCTTACACCATAGGTAGGAGATGACAGTGGTTCAAGTGAAGTAAATACCATCAGGGTGGTGAAAAATGGTCAGATTCTGGGTGAATTTTGAGATGGGGTGTGAAAGCCTAGATGTGATGTGTGAGCAAAAGTGACCGGTGTCCAGACTGACCCCAAGATTTTAACCCGAGAGACAGGAACCAGGGAGCGTCCATCCCTGTGATGGGGCGTTTGTGGTGGAGCCAGGTCCGCTGGAGACCAGCACGCTGCCTGGGGCAGACACTTTTTCCCACCAACCCGATACCGTTCTCTCCTTCCTTTCAAACAGACTCTGATTCCAATCAGTGTGACCACATGCCCAACCAAAACCAAAAAATAAAACAAAACACTTTATTTGCTAGCCTCCCTCGCAGCTAGGATTCAGAATTCTGGCCAATTGGGGTTGGATTTATGGAACATACATGCTTTCCTGACATAGAAGCTTCCCCTTATTCCCAGTCATTGATTAGTCTGGGTCCTGCCTGGAGTCTGGATGTGTGGTCAGAGGTGAGGCAGCTCTGCCGCAATGGTGAGAATGAAAACCACGTGAGAACGGCACGGAACGAAGGCAGAAAGACCCGGGACACTTAAAACAGCATGAAGCACTGACCAGCCTCGGGCTGCTTTCTTTGGTCTTCTTGTCAAAAAGAATGAAAAATAAAGAGAGCCCTATTTGGCTAAGCCACTGGTTTCTAGTCCAGGCAGCCAAGCACAGTCTGTATGCACACAATGCCTTCATCTGAGTCACTGGTTTAAGTCACAGTAAGCCGAGCACTGGAGACTGGCTCCCTCCAGATAAATTTGCATCTTTGGGTACTAAATTCACCAGCTGTATTATCACTGTCCCTCAAAAGTCCACTGTGTCCACAAAGACATAAGGAGAAGTCTTGTCTTCTAGAAATCCAAATACTCTATGCCCATGTCTCTGCCTGATCTATTATAAGTTTAGCCACGTTATCCAAAAAGGGTCCACAGGCAGTCTGGCCTCTCCGGCCCCGGGGGAAGTGGTACCTGCTGCCTGTGATCTCCTCTTCTCTTTCTAAGCGTTCCCAGACCTCTCACCCGGTGATCTGTGTCACTGCTTCCCCAGGTGCACATCGAGCCCTCTGGTTTACAGTCTGCAGCATCTGTGTTCTTCTCATCGTTCAATATAAGTGCCACCTCCGTCTACCTCTGGCCTCCTGGCTCCTCTCCCACTTGCCCCATTTCTCAAAGATCATCCCACTTGAATGGACACAGGCAGCTGCCGACACGTAGTGCAGCGAGTCACTCCTCTGTGCTCACCCTCCGGCCGCGGTCCCTCCAGCGGTGCTCACCCCACACTGGTGCCCAGGGGAGGACCGCTCAGCTCATTTCGTGTGGTTCGCAACATCCCAACATCCACCTTTCCTGTTGCTGTTCTTTTTCAAACACCGCAGATGCTCCTGCCTGGCTGGGCCTGTCCTTACAGACTGTGGCTCTGTCATGCTCATGCTGGGAGTATGTCCTCCCTCCATTATCCTTGTCCATTTTCCTTAGTAACCTTTTTATTCTGGAATGGTTTTGGATTTACAGAAAGGTGGAGATGATAGTATGTAGAGTTTCCACAGACGCCGCAAGCAGTTTCTGCTAACGTGAGCATCTTATGTGACCACGGCACGCTTGTTAAAACTCAGATGGGGCCGTGGGCATCTTGCTACTAGCTGAGCTGCAGACTTTATTCCCATCTCGCCAGTTTTCCCACTAATGTCCTTTTTCCATTCCAGGATCCAGGCCAAGGTCCCAGGCTGCATTTAGTCTGTGTTTTTTGTTTTGTTTAACCTCAGTTATGGAAGTCCCTGGAACACTTTACTTGATTTGGACTGGAGGAGTCACTCTGATTCCCTCTTAACGCACTCTGCTTAATTTGCAAAGCAACAGGGTTTTTTCCCTTGGAACGTCTTCCCTTCAAGGAGCGTATGCCATCGATGAGACCTGGTTAGCATCCGGGAAACCCGTGTCCGCGGGGACTCCTGGGTTCCTTTGCTGGCTCAGAGTTTGTCGTGCAAGGGTCGGCTCGTTTCTTCTCGGCTCCACTTCACCCATGGTTCCTCCCTGTTGGTCAAGAGTAAGTGTAAATTCGGCCTCTCCCTCAGGGGTTCCTCCTAAGCTCCTGATAAATCACATCTAAGATCATTTGCCCTAAGTAGAGACTCTGACGGGGCCAGGAAGCTGGGCTTACAGCTCGTGGTGAGACTGAGTGAGGGCTTCCTGCAGAGCCCCCCTGGGAGGGGTGTTCCAGGGGCATCTGGAAAGAGAGCACAGCTCTGTCAGGCACAGCAGGTGCCCCTGTGGGCTGTCGGCTGATTGTCACCAAGTGGAAAATCCTTAGCCCCACTAAGTTAATAAAACTTTAACTAGAGTAAAAGGCAAACAAAGTGGAGATGAGTGCAGCTGGGAGTCTGAGCCTGTCAGGGGCCCGTGGGGCTCCTGCTGGGTAAGAGGCATGTCCATGGCTGGATGGGACGGTCCGCCTGCATGGTGGCTTTAACCAAAACAGCTTCAAGAAGTGAGTGCAAAATAGAAACTGGTATAGTTCTGAGAGGATAACTTCAATGTTCTTTAGAGATCCCCTAGTCATTGCATGTGGCATTTCTTTCTAATGTTCTAAAGTTTCTTAATGTTACTGATGTACAAAGAATTGAACATTTGTTTAAGTATTCTTACCTATGTAATACTATCTCTATACAGCAGGATAACTGACATTCTGAATTGGCCAGAACTCATCTTGAAAACACGAAGAGTCTTGAATTGAACTGAATTGAATTGAATTTCTAGCACCTGCCACAAAATCTAAGTGATTTTTTAAAGGCCTACATAAGACTTACCACAGAGCCTCACGATTTTTTTTTAAAGTGAGAGCGAATGTCATGTGGTGACTAGAAGTGGCCACAGTCACTACATCACAGAGTAAACGTGGAATAGTGGACAATTCTCCAAGTAAATCCAATACGAAGGTGGACAGCTCACATTGATAAATTTCTCCCTGTATTTTCAGTCCTGTTGAATACACCCACAACCACTAACAATTGGTTCAGGAGACACATTTGTTTGAAAATCAAGAGTCTGATATAAATACTCCAGGAAAATATGTGGGTCTTCCCCCAGGACTTAGGTCCACGTAAAGTTTTGTGGATTTGCATCTTCTTTTGAAAGGCAGGGACCAGGGCATGACCCTAGACAAGGAGGTCTGAGTGTCAGGTGGGGAAAGGCGTGGAAAGATGGCCTGGTCCTGCTAGACCATCCGATCGAAGGACAGGCCATCTCCTGGCACCCGCTGACCTCTGTTAGGGGTTAGTCATGAGCCTCAGGCATGACTAGTGTCTTCTGTGACAGGTGGGACACCTCTCCTTTAGCAGTTGCCCTTGAAAATTATTAATACCATCCGTTAAAGTGAAGAATATTTTTCCTAGAAGCAGACATTTCAAGTAACTGGTAACCTCAGGGAGCCTTCAATTATTTGTGATGTCAACCTCTCAAAATGTCACTCTCAGAATTTGGGCACTAACCTTAGACAGTCAGCCTGATCAGCTGTAAGTAAAAATGAAAATGACAATGAGAGCAAACAATAGCAAACTATAATATTAATGGTGCCCTAGCTGCCGTGTCAGAATGCATACAGTTATTTATTTTTAAAAAGCACAAAATGATTAATAAAATTTTATAAATTATATATTAATATTGGAATATAGAATTTTCGTTGGCATGGCTATTTAAGCAGCATTTAAAAATTCCCACAAAGGAAGACACAGTGGGCTGGGACTTAGCGTTCTCATTCAGAATGTGGTTCAAAGAGTCACAATAACAACAACAAATATTTTCTTTATTTTCACAGGAAAAATTATGTAAAAAGTTGTCCATAGGCAAGGGACTGTGAGGAATGTGTATAGCCAATTTGACAACAGGGAGTCCAAAATCTACTATTGAGAGAAATTAAGGTTCAAGTGTTCATAATGGTTCTCTGTCCTATTTTAATTCCATAGATGCTGCTCGTGACTACTCATCAAAGTATAATAGTTATTATTTGTCATGTACTTCTTGTGTGCCAGGCGCTGGGCTACCCCAGGCCAGCATACAAGACTCAGGCAGGCTGAGCTTCCCATGCACCGTCCTATTTCTCTGTCATCGCAGTCCTCTGAGCTCGAGCTTAGTACCCCCATGCCGCTGTCAGGAAATGAAAGCTTGGGGTGGTAACTCACCTGAGGTTATTTGGAGACGGAACTTTAACCAGGGTTGCTCTGCCCCCAAAGCGAGACCCCAAACCCACATGCAAGAGACACAAATGTCCCAGGAGAAGAAAGAAGACAGGAAGGGTAAGATCAAGGCAGAACCGAGCGGGGCACACCCGAAAGAGAGACGTTAGTGAAACCAACCTCATGAGGGCCCCCCCTCCCCCGGGGGCCTGGTGAACTACTAAAGTGCCGAAAGGGGAATCTTGAGGGAAAGGGAAACATTTCAGCTAAACAAAGGGGAAATTACCCACTTTAAGCTTCTGTAGTTCTTAGTTTGGGTGGCAGCTCTTGTTTTTCCTTTTCTCTAGTTAGCAGCTGGAGGGCACAGGGACCCCAGGAGCAGGAAGAGTCCTCTGGGCTCTGGGACACAGGGACAGTGGTGCCCCTAGTACGGGCACTGAGGGGAGAGGCGGCCAGGGTGCCCAAGGCCCATCTACTAAAGGACTTCGCGGTGGCGCCTTTGGATTTAAGCAACTGAGCAGCCCCGTTTACCTCAGACAGCACAAACTCTTCGACAGGCCCAGTACTTCTCCATTTTGCCAGAATCCAAGTAACTGAAAGCCATGGTGGAAGTAGTTCTTTCTCTGTTAAAAAAATGTATTTTTGTTGATGCTGTTGAAGACCTTTTATAAGCAGTAGGAAGCCACAGATGGACGCTACAGAGTAGAGTGGAAAAGCCCAGGATTCCCGGATTTGGAGATAAGAGATTTTTCTAGACACAACAGCCACTTTTTTTTAAGTGAACATAACATAACCATTGCCCCCCAAAGTTTCCCTATGGCTTTTATAATCCCTTCCTCTCCCCAGCTACTGATCTTTCTGTCACCGTAGATGAGTTTGCCTTTTCTGGATTCGTGTATAGATGAACTCACGCAAGCATGTCATCTTTTTTTGTCTGGCTTATTTCACTCTGCACAATTATTTTAAGACTCACCATGTTGTTGTGTGCATTAATAATTCATTCCCTTTTATTAACGCTTAAGAAATAGACACATGGGCAATTAGACAATGCAACGTGTCACTCAGGAAAGCTCCTTCAGAGCTTGGTGTGAGCTCCGTGGAGATTCAGCCATGTGGCCTATGCCTTCCACAGTCAGTGGATCCTACCATGGCAATCAAGTCAGCAGCTCGGGACATAGTCACTGAGCACACACTATGTGCCAGGCATGGGTGTGACACCAGGGATATGTTGGTGAACAAGTGCCCACTCTGTTCTCAGGGGGCCGTCAGTCTAGTGAGGGGGGATAAGCATGTGTGGTCAGAAACCTCAGACTATGTGACATCCAGAAGCATCTCCTGAACAAAAGGAAGATTAAATTACCTTAAATTTACCTTTGGTGATATTTTATACCTTCAATTTTGTCATTAAAAATGATGTATTGGTTATGGTGTAATGGTGTATTGGTGTTATGCTGCATAACAAATTAGCCCAAAACTTAGCAGCTTAAAAACACAAATATTTGCTATCTCACAGTTGCTGTGGGTCAGGAATCCAGGAGCAGTGTATTGGGTGGTTCTGGCTCAAGGTCTCTCGTGAGGTTGCAGTCAAGCTGTCAGCCAGGGCTGTAGTCACACCTGAAAGCTCAGCTGATGGAAGATTTGCTGCCAGGCTCTCTCACATGGTGTTGGCAGGCCTCAGGCCTTCCCTGGTTATTGGCCAGAGATGTTAGTCCCTTGTCCCATGAGCCTCTCCTCTGACCACCTCAGTGTCCCCATGACATGGCAACTGTCTGCCCCCTGGTGTGTGATCCGAGAGAGGTGAAACTGACATTCCATCCCTGGTGCCATATTGCATTGGTCACAAAGACCAAACCCAGTAAAATGAGGAGGGGAATTGCACAAGGGACGGATGGCTGTGCGGGGTGGGAGTCACCTTGAGGGCTAGCCTACGCCAGAGATGTCTGTGAGCCGCTGCATTTCTTCAGCCATGACACTCTACTCTGGGATGTATTCTGCATGAGTGGAAGTTTGATGTGGTTACATCTGCCAAGAACGTTCAGCTATCACAATGGCTTTTAACATGACCCATTGCTGGCCAGAGACAGGGTGAGTATAGTTGCTATACATTGCACTCGTTCCTATTTATTTATTTACCTGTCATGGATTTGTTTCACTAAGGAACCCTCTGGTTACCATGGCAACAGCTCAGCAGTCAATTTCATTCAAGCACAGATGCAAGGCAAGAAGCAAAATTAACAAGACTTGGAACAAAGAGCAAAAAAGCTGTCTTTATTTTCACAAATGGACCTGGTCAATTTAAAATCATGCAAGAAAGGCCAAAGAGAGAGCCTCAAAAATAGGTTATGCAGGGCTTCATTTAGAAGAAATGTCACAGAAATATTTTTAAAAATTAGAGTCTTGATAGAAAGTACTTCCTACACCCACAATATATGGATCATACAGAAATTTGAACATAAAGCTGGGGTGGGGTGGGCAACGGGGTCGGGGTCGCCAGGGGTGGCAGACATGAGAAGGAACCAGTCCCAGACCAAGTGTCCTGACTTGATTTGCTCCAGTGTTTGGTTGCTGGTGTGGCCTGTGGCTTCAGCTCAGCCAGTTGGCCTCCCAATGGCACAGACACCTGCCCTCTGTCTTCTTCCCAAAACTGCTTCAAACAGTGTTAATCTGGCATTTTGAGGCTCTAAAATGAAAGACATTGTGCCTGTGGAAGACATCAGAGATCTCCAGTCAGACTTCCAAGTGCCCTTTCTCTACTTGCTCATTTTATATTAGAAGGAAGAAAAGGAACCAACACAGTCCATGTAAAACATGCTCATTGGGAAACAAACAAAAAAAAAACTATGCCTCAGAAAACCTAGGTAGGAACTTCTCCTAAATGCCAGCCCAACACCTTCCTGGAGCAAGTGATTCCTCCACCCCCTCAGAAAGATGTTCTCGCAGCAAGTAAGAAAGAGGGCAGCTAACAGTATCTGACACATTTCATTAAAATTTCCAGCTATCATTGTGAGTTTGTCAATTCCCCCGCATAATTCTGTCCATTTTTGCTTTATGTATATGTTGTGGCAATGTTTTAAAGGTATACAAATTCTCCACTTTCACATCTTCATGTTGGTTACTTTGATCACTAAGTAAGAACCTTTTTTATCCTATTAGTGTTTGTCTTAGATTATTTTTTCTGATACTAATTTTGCTATATCACCTTTCTTTTATGTAGTACTCTTTTTGGATTATTAAGTTTTAGGTGTGTTTCTTGCAAACATCAATTGGCTGAATTTGGTTTTTTATATCAAATTTCAGACTCTTTTGAAATAGATGAATTTAACCTATTTACATTTATTGGATTACTGACATATTTGGACTCATTCTATCCTTTCCTTTTGTGTTTTCTATTTATCATGATGTTTTTCTTTTCTTCTTTTGTTCTCCTTTCCTGCCTTCTATTGGATTGTTTTCTTTATTCTTATTTTCTTCTATAATTTTTGAGCTTAAACATTTAATTTCTATTCTTTTTGAGATTACTACATTTTTGGCATGGCTTCGTAATTTGTATTTTAAATAAATGAAAAAGCTATGGCTGGGCACGGTGGCTCACGCCTGTAATCCTAGCACTCTGGGAGGCCGAGGTGGGAGGATTGCTCAAGGTCAGGAGTTCAAGACCAGCCTGAGCAAGAGCGAGACCCTGTCTACTAAAAATAGAAAGAAATTATATGGACAGCTAAAAAATATATACATAGAAAAATTAGCCAGGCATGGTGGCGCATGCCTCTAGTCCCAGCTAATTGGGAGGCTGAGGCAGGAGGATCACTTGAGCCCAGGAGTTTGAGGTTGCTGTGAGGTAGGTTGACACCATGGCACTCCAGCCTGGGCAACAGAGACTCTGTCTCAAAAAAAAAAAGAAAAAGCTAATCAATATGTTTCTCTTATTCCTCAAAAAGGTGAGGACATCTAAGCCCCTTTCATCTTCTGTATTATTATTATATTAAAGCTTCATCATATTTTTAAACTTCCCTTCAGAATGAGTTAGGATTAAAATTTTCAGAGCCAATTTTTATGTGAATCTACTAGCAGATCATTTTGTGGATTCACTTCTCTTCTTGATAAAGTGCGCCCTTTAGCAGTTCTTTGAGCAAGAGATTGGTGGGTAGCCAACTCCCATAGGTTTTATTCATCTGAAAATGGATTATTTTACCCTCTCTCTCACATAATGGACCTGCTTGTTACAGAAGTCTAGGTTTTCAATGATCTCTTTTATCCCTTTGAAGATATCATTCTGTTGTTTTCTGACATTTGTCATTGTGAATGAGGAATCTGATTGTTATTTTCTTCACTAACTTTTTCTTCAGTAATTTTTAAGATATTTTTTCCCTTGGCTTACCATAACTTCATCGATGTTATTTTGCTTGCTGCTTTGTTTTCCATGGAATGTGGCACAGCTTTTGACATAAGGAGTCCTGTCTTCAGTTCTTGAATCTCAGCTATTTTCTATTTGACCATCATCCTTCATATTGACCTCTAGTTTCACCTCCTAAAATTCCTATAAATATATATTGGGGCTTTCCATTCTATCTTCCATGCCTTTTGTCTATGTTTCTGTATTTTACATCTCTTATCACAAATGTGTTCTATTTTGGATGATTTCTTCAGCTTTACCTTTAAGTTAATCAAGTCTCTCCTCAGTTTCATGTAATCCATTGTTCAACTCGTCTATTAATGATTATTGTTTCAATGACCACAGTTTCCTTTTCTAAAATTTCTACTTGGCTAAATTTAAGTCCAGTGTTCTTTTTTTTCTTAAATAAAGTCCTATTCTTGTTTTATATATTCTATTCCTTCCTTGTTTAAAAGTTATTTTCAGATTGCTCTGTTATCCATAGTTCCTTGTATACTTTTTCTCCCATTTATTGTGCAGTTTGGTCAATAATACTGTACCAATGTTTGATTTGAATTCCTTATCAGCCTTGTAATTTTTGTCTGTGAGCTCATCTTTACTGGGAACACTTGCTACAAGGGCCCCGTGGATACCTTGGGATTCCTATGGGAATAATTTCCCATTCCAGTTCTGGAATAGTTTTCTGTTAGAGATTTTGACCCTACATGGGTAGTGTTAAGAATTCTGGCCACACATCAACACTCAGCACAAATTATGGTTTCCAGTTTCTCAGCATTGATTTTATTTTCAGTCACAGCCCAGGGCCGGAGACCTGCTTCCTGATTATGTCACAGGTCATAGGCAGAGTTTTCGTAGTCTCAGTTCACATACAGAATAGCATTTTGCTGGCCCCAGGCTTCATGGCAGAGCCTAGTTCCAGGTGCTCCTACAACTTTGACCCTCATCCATAACCTTAGAATCCCAGCTCCTACAATGTATTTCTGGTTTAGGTACCTTTATGTGCCATACAATGTCATCTCTCACTCATTGAAGTAGATTTAAATTTTTTTTCTGATATCTGGCAACTTTTGAACTTGCTTTCAGCCTTAAAATTTTTAAAGGATAAACTGATGGAGTCAGAAGAGAAGCCTCCTGCAGCAGTTTATTCTGCCATCTTGAGTTTGATTCCCCAGAACGATGCTTTTACTTAGAAGTCATGTTCATCTGGGTTGGTTTTGAGAGGTCATGAGGGAAAATTAAAGTCTCACCAAATTGCTCCTTTGGGCTGCCACTACTGGTAGCTTGCTTAGAACTGAGACGGAAAAGATCAGAGAAGGACATGACCAATATGTTATATCAGATTATTTTTCCTGTCCTCTTTATCATTGTGCTATAAAATGTGATTTTAGGACCAAATCTACACCAAAGAGGTATGATAAAATCATTTTGATACTTTTTATATTTAATGCTTTTTTGAATGTATCTTAAAGTTCATGTTCTTAATAAACTTGAATTCTATAGTTTTGTAACTCCATTTTAAAAGAACATAGAAGGAATATAATGATTACAAAGAAAATGACTGGGTCCATATTTACCCAATACAAGGCAAATCCAAACTGCTGAACAGGAAGGAGAGACAACATGGATCAGTTATAACAATAATAATTTTTTAAAAGTTTATAAGTAGGGAAAGAGGAAAAGCTAGAATAAACCCTATGGCGTTGGATTTATAGGAGGTATCAGTATGCACTCATGAGTTTTCAATGGAACGAAAGATAGATGGGAAATATATGTGTATGTATACATAGGTTAGTGTATATACATTTATTTCTAGCTCTTTCTGCTTAAATGGCCCAGAAACATTGGTACCTCAGTAGCAATGAACACACCTAGTGCCCAGATCTTGGTTTCTAAATACCATTCTTCAATAAAAAGAACCAAGACTCCGTGGAGATGTGGTTGATTCCAGGGGTGGGGCAGGGAAAATACGATAAAAAGTGCCTGGAGCATCTTGAAATGCCAGAAAGTAAAGAAATGCTCAAAAAAGGATGGAGTTTCTCAAAAGAACACTAGAATTCCTCCAGGGAGAAAATAATAGCCAAAGCTGAAACAATTTGAGCAACAAAAGGAATAATAATAGGCCTGGTTTATAACCCACAGAATAAAGTCAATATTCATGAGTCCATACTGATAAATATATAATTGAATAAATAAATATTAGAAGGAGAAGAGACAGCTCTTCCTTACAGAAAAACTACAAGTAGTAAATGTAGAAAGAATGAGGGAGATAGAAAATCACCCTTTGAACACCACATTAATTATTGCAGACAAGACCTGTGGATGGATGCTAACATTAGTGAGCTAAAGTTTGAGGGTAAATGGGATATTTGCACAGCTTCAAAGTATCTTCCCCCAAATATTATTAATTACAAAGGGAAAAACAGTAACTTTAGAATGGAGAAATCCAGCAGATACCACCTTGACTAAGTTAGCAAAGTTAACATCAATAATAAGACTTAGGCTGGGTGCCATGGCTCACGCCTGTAATCCCAACACTCTGAGAGGCTGAGGCAGGAGGATCGCTCGAGGTCAGGAGTTCGAGAGCAGCCAGAGCAAGAGTGAGATCCCATCTCTACTAAAAATAGGAAGAAATGATTTGGACAGCTAAAAAATATATATAGAGAGAAAAAATTAGCTGGACATGGTGGCACATGCCTGTAGTCCCAGCTGCTCAGGAGGCTGAGGCAGGAGGATTGCTCGAGCCCAGGAGTTTGAGGTTGCTGTGAGCTAGGCTGACACCACGGCACTCTAGCCTGGCCAACAGAGTGAGACTCTGTCTCAAAAAAAAAAAAAAAAAAAAGAATTAAATAATAAGACTTAGTGACATAGTGACATCATGTACTCTTTGATAGGACACACTGAGGAGGGCACATGGCTTCTATGATGCTCTTTCCAAAAATGCATGACCTCAATTTAATTATGAAAAACCATCAGACAAACCCAAATTGAGGGAACAACCTACAAAAGTAACTAATTAATGTTCTTCAAAACTGGCAAAGTCATGGCAGACAAGGAAACACTGAGGAGCTCCCAGAGACTAGAGGAGACAACGGGCACAAGATGACTAAGCTCAGGGCACAAACTGGGCTTGGATCATGGATCAGAAAAAGGGCACTGGAGGGAAAATAGGAATAAAGCCTGTAGTTTAGTACTGTGTTGTGTCAATGCTAATTTCTTAATTTTGACCACTCAACTCTGGTTACAGAGATGTTAATATTAGGGGAGTTTCGGTGAAGGGCACACAGGAATTCTCGGAACTATTTTTGAAACTTTTCTGTAAGTCTAAAATTATCTCAAACTAGAAAGTTTTTTTTTTTTGGTGTTGGGAACATTCTAAGTTTTCTCTTCTAGTTATTTTGAAATATACCATAGACCCCTGGGCAATACTGGTTTGAACTACCTGGGTCCACTTATGTGAGGATTTTCTTCCACCTCTGCCACTCCGAGACAGCAAGACCAACCTCTCCTCTTCCTCCTCCCCCTCAGCGTACTCAACATGGAGACAATGAGGATGAAGACCTTTATGATGATCCACTCCCACTTCATGAATAGTAAATGCATTTTCTCTTCCTTATGATTTTCTTAGTAATATTTTCTTTTCTCTAGCTTACTTCATGGTAAGAACACGGCTTATAATGCATACAACATACAAAATAAGCATTCCTCGACTGTTTATGTTATCGGTAAGGCTTCCAGTCAACAGTAGGCTATTAGTTAAGTTTGGGGGGAGTCAAAGTTATCTGCAGATTTTTGACTGCTGATGGGGTCGACGTCTGTAGCCTCCGCATCATTTGAGGGTCAACTGTGCTATAAATCCTTGTTAGCACAGTTGCCCCACTGTGCTGTCTATTGAACCCTTGAACTTATTCCTTCTATCTAACTGTATTTTTGTACCCAATGTTCCCAACACAAGCAAAGGATAAATGTTTGAGGTAATGGATACTCCAATTATCCTGATTTGATCATTACACATCATATGCATGTATCAAAAAAACCTCATGTATCCCACAAATATGTACAACTATTATGTATCAATTTAAAAAGTTTTTTTAAAGACAGGCAGAGTTTGTAGTTGTGAAGAAACGTCTAGTAAGGTCAGAGAGAGTCACAGGAGGCTAGGCTGCTGGTGAGAGGGTGTGCTGTGGTTGTGATCTTTCTCTTCTTGCAGTGGCTGCCCCAGCAGAGGGACAGCTCCTTCTTTGACTGGGAACAACAGTGAGGAGTTACCAAGAGAGGAGCTCTCGTGAACACAGGGTGAGCGAGAGAGCTGTGCGATTGAAAAGACTCTCATTTCAGGGCAGGGGGTAGAAAAAAATTGGGTGTTAAGGCTGCACGTGAAAAAGCAGATGTGTGATGAAGCTTCTGCAAGTCCCACAGCCTCCAGCAGGCCAGGTGGGCAGCAGGAGAGGAGAGAGGACTAGGAGGGCAGGAAGGAAGAGGCAGGCGCACACCCAGAGACCACGGAGGCTAAGTGACTAGGAAGAGCCCCTCAAGGCTGGGGAGCCGGCAGAAAGGCAAAGGATACTTGGAGAAAATGTGATTAAACTCATTTATAATTTTAAAAGTATAGATGATAACTTAGGGTTTTAAGTTAACTGTTTCTATTTTAGTATTCAAATCTTTTAAAATCTTGCTTTAAATTGAGTATTATGCTTTTATTTCGCAGCATAAAATGTTTATGTTTAATTATTATACTAAAATCTTCTGGTTTTAGTTTGTGAAAAAATATTTGATTGACCCAAAAAGCACTCTAAGCTTAGTTAATTGCACCTTGCTTTTGTGACAATACACCCAAGGTCTTCTCACCATCCACCTCGTGGTGGCTTGCCCTAAGAGCAGGGAAAATTGTAGAAAACGGACAATTTCATGCATATTGGTTTTGCAAACCCACAACTAAAAAAGACAACAAATTATACAGACCGGGAGCCAGAGCAGAAAGGGGAGTTTGTTGTCCATTTAGTCATGGGAAATGTTCTGCTTTCTCAGCTTATGCAATTCTGCTGGCTCACACTGCTGAGGGCACAGAATCCCAAGGAAAGGAAGGCATGGGAAGTCCAGTCCTCTCTCCCTGGCATTGGTGTCCCAGGAGGGTGGAGCATGCACAGAATTCCCTGCTTCATGGGGGATTCTTGGGGCCAGGCTCTTCAACCCCTGAGATCCTAGAGAGGGTTTTCTCCCAAGTAAGACAGGTACATCTACAGCCTGCTGATCCTCCCTCTAACCTCAGCAAAAAAAGGGCCCAAAGAGAACAATCAAGAAACTCAAACCAGGACCCCCTATACACAAAAATGGCTTTTTTTTTAAATCCAGAATAAAATAAATAATTCCTTGTGCCCATGGAATGTAGACAGGCTCCTGGTGATTTTGGAAGAATAGAATCTTATTCAAGAAACCTTCCAGTCCTGCAACCAGCCTTGATCTAGGCAGCACTACAGACCCAGCCTGGAACAGCTGCCCGGGACAATCACCAGAGGGCGAGTTTTGTTCGCCAGAAACCTTCAACACGAATTTCTTGTACAAAAGTTTTCAGTGCTAGTGAAGGCTGACACACCGCAGGGCGCTTCCCCAACTGAGCCCACAGTGGAAGTCTTGAGGGTTTGTTCCAGAATTAGAAGGTGGGATGGAAGGAAAACAGGAAGGGAACGGGGAGAGAATCCCATCAGTGAGAAATCACGGGATACAGAAAGAGAGAGGGCTGCAGTGGCTGACCTAGCCCCAGTGTGAAATTTTGGAGGGAAATAACATCCAGAGAAGGCTCTAAGAAGTTCACTGTATGGTATCCTGTGCAAAACCCTTGCAGGGACCTCATTTTTTTTTTAAAAAAAAGCCTACAGCACAGTTCTTCACTATTCCTCTGGGCTTATGTTCCTTTGACGTCCACTCCCGGCAGAGACTGGACCTCAGGGGCCCTGGCCATTTACTAGGGTTACAAATGACGGCCTGTGAGGTTTCTTCCAAATCTAACATTCTGTGATATATAGTTTCTAGACAACAAAGCTAGGACCACACACATAGATGAGGTGAATATCGGAGACCTTTCTCTGAATCCTTAGAGCCTGGAAAGGGCGGGGATGTGTTGAGTGGTCTGAATTAGACCAGCGGCCGGCCGTCAGCAACCACGACACTATCACCTCCACTGTTTGCTATCTGCATGTGTAGACATCAGTTTTTCTTTGACTTGGTCATCAGCAGAGGACAATGCAACTTTACACACCGAGGCTTTAAGGTGTTGCTCAGCTTCCTTTGGAGAAGCTGATTCCTCTTCAGACGCCCTCCTCCTCCCGGTCCCACGTCTGCCGCTGCTCAGCAGCTCCAGGGCTTGTCTGCCCACCTCCGTGTCTCCTGGGCGCTCTCTCTCTTTCATCACTTCACAAGCTGTTAAGCATGAGAGAGACAAGTCTTACCACATTTTGTATTTTTGGCCTCTTTCCCTCGACTTAGAGATGAGTTCACACCGCTCACTGCAGTTTAATGGTGAGTCATCTGTTCCTCTCGCACCCGCCTTCCCAGACTTTGGGGCACTCCTGTCGCGGAGCAGCTTCCGCGGAGCCAGAGCAGGCCCAGGTGGTTTTACAGACTCCCAGCAGTTACCGAGATGGAATTGAAGACGTGCTGGAAACACTGGAGGCCACAGAACACATCGAATCTGAGGCCCTGCCCTCCGCACCGCGTAGGGACGGTAGCACAGTTGCGCACAGAGCTGGCAGAGCTGCTTCGTTTACACCTAGTCCTCGAAGCCCTTCCCTCGGCTGTCCCATTAGTCTACACGGTGTGTCTGCGAGGGGCCACGACCACCCACGACCACGCCGGGCCTGTGCGTATTTGTTAAGAGGGGAGGGCTGTGCTGGCAGGAGAGGTAACCATTCTTCTTATCATCCCTGTGGCACTTTCCTTGACCATGAAAGTTGCAGGAAGGCGCTCCATGAAAATCTAAAACTTTTCTCTCGGGGTCACAGAGGTAGCAGGAAAGGAAGCGGTTAAGCTCCGACCGCACAGCAGGAGCCTGGTGGGCCCTGCAGGAGTGAGTCCCGCTGTGCACCAGGGGCCAGGCGAGGCACCTGCACCCGGTGCCAAACCCTTTCTCCGTCAGACACTCCTCCTTCAGCAAATACGCAGGAAGTGCCTTCCGGGTGCCGGAGACTGGAAAGGCAGCGGGGCACATCACAGCCTCTGCTCCCACGGAACCAGCAGTCTGGTGGGAGAGCGTGGCAAGCACACGACACAGCACAGACCCAGTGGTAATCGCCACCACACGGTGAGGGTGCCCAGACAGCATCTTTGCAGGGAGCAGGTGCTGCCCCTAGTGGCCCTGAGCCTGACAGGCAGGACTTGTGGGGTGAAGAGGCGCCCGGCTCCCCCCTACCCGGCGCTGCAGAGCACAGGCCTGACTGTCGCCACCCGGCTGCCCCCGCCTCCATGCCCGAGCGCTGCCGCTGAGCACCCGTTCTGCAGCTTGGGAGGCACCTGGGACCAGACTGGCCAAGGCGGTCCGGGAGAGATGTGGGGTCAGAGCTGGACTCGGGCTCAGAGCCTGCCGTCTGAGCGAGCTGGAGCACACAGATTCAATACTGAGCTCATTTGCTTTGCCTACAAATGAAAAAGAAGAAGAAGAAGATGATGATGATGTTGCCTAACTCACAGGGTTGTGTTGGGAATTCAGTGAGGAAATGCTTATAAACCCCTGGGCACAGAGCACTCTCTTAATCAACATTGGTTCCTGTCGTTTCTAATACCCCGAGACCTGATGGATGACACAGGAAGGACACTCAGGCAAAGAACAGGGCCAGAGAGAAAGGGGAGTCTGACCCGCTAAGCCGAGGCCTTCCCGGTGGTGTCGGCGGCGGCAGGCCCTGCCCACCTCTGCTGGCTGCTCGCTGAGCCCAGGCCTGTCCAGGAGGGGAGGGAGCCCCAGGCCTGCCGTTTTTTCTTCCAAGACTGCTGCGAGTTCGATCCATCCCCTCCCGGGGCCGGCACAGCACACCGCCTGCATTCTAAAGGCTCCCGCACAAGCAGTGAGCTCAGCCGGAGCTCCCCGGGCGAGGCCAAAGCTGCTGGGCCCAGAGCAGCCGGGCAGAGAGAGCCCACGCCTGCCCTTCCTCTTGGCCGCTGTGCCCTCCGGTGTTGGCATGGGAAGGACTCCCTCCAGCCTCCTTCCCCGGTATTTTCCTGAATTAAAAAGACAGAGAAAGACTCCAACGACACATCTACTGAGTGTGTATGAGTGTGTGCGCCTCTCTGTGTGCGTGTCTACGTGTTCCTATGTGTGTCTGAGTGTTTCTGTGTGTGCACATCTGAGTGTGTGTGCCTGTGTGTCTCTGCGTGTGTCTGCACGTTTGAGTCCGTGTGTCCGTGTGTGTCTCTGTGCGTGCCTGTGTGTGTCTGTGCATTTGAGCACATGTGTGTCCGTGTGTGTGTCTCAGTGCATGTGCAAAGAAAGCACACATAGAAATGAGGTGGAAGCCATTTAGTTGGATGCACATTTTTCTCCAACCGTCCCAGGAGTGACTGTCCCTGGAGAGAGGGTGCCCTGACCACAGGGGTGCAGGGACAGCAGGCAGTGGGTGGCTGGTGACGCTGAGCAGGCCCTGCAGCTCCCCAGCCCGTCAGATCAGGGCCTTCCTGCTCCTTCTCGGTCTCTCCTGTCATCCACACTGTTAGGGAAACAGAAACCCAGGGAACCTCTGCCTCTCAGATCAAGAGTACATGGGTTTGGAAGTACTTATGGAAACTTTGGTTAAAAACTCGGTTTCATTCAGGTACAATAATCCGTAGGTTCCCAGCAAAGAAAATTTTTCCTGTAATAGTTTACAGGGCCAGTCTCCACCCTGGTCCCTGCCTCCCCTCTGGCGCTGGGACAGACCTCTGCTGGGGCCCTACTGCATCCGTGTTTCCCTTTGTGAAATGCAGTGGGCCACCAGTTTGCTGGAAGTAAATACATAGGCTAGGTGTCAACACTGCAGCTCACCTTAAAACACCTGAGAGCCGATTCATCTTGCTCAGAGTTACAGATTTATTGAGCAGATATTATACAGCCAAGCCCCATACTAGATGCAGGAATCTAGCCGTGAGCCCAAACAGATGCAAAACAAGGACCAATATCATAATGTTTAGTCTCATAGGTGAGAAAATAAGCAGTAGACAAGGGACAAAGAAATAGATGTGCAACCTCAAATTGTGCTAAATGCTGTGAAGGAAAAAGAACACTGCACTTTGAGAAAGAAGAATGGAGATCTACCTGAGACTTTGTGGTCAGGGAAGACTTCTCCGAAGACCTGCAGAACAAGAAGGCATTAGGGGGGCCATGGATGCGGGGTGGGGTAGGTACACTTTAGGTAGAGGGAATGTTGTGTGCCAAGTCTCTGAGCTGGGACAGAAACATCTCTGAGGAACTGAGACAAGGAGCTGGAGAAAGAGGGTGGGAGGTGACGTAGGAGGAGCCGGCATTGGCCAGGGGAGGCTGGGCTGGGCGCGGCCAGGCAGAGGAGTTTGGATTCACTGCAGATGCAATGGGAAGAGAGCACAGGATTTTAAGCAGGAAAATGACCTGATTCCATCTGGGGTTTCAGAAGATAACTGTGGCTACTGTCTGGAGAATGGCTTGAAGAGGGACCTAAGGAGGGAGATTGGTGAGACAGTCACAAAATATCCAGAAAAGAGAGGGCAGTGGCTGGGACGGGCGGGGGCAGTGAGGATGGAGAAGTGGTTGGAGGTGAGATGATCTGGAGGTCGAATCCACAGGGTTTCATGATGGCATGAACATGGGGTGTGTGAAGAGGGGCTCCCATTTCTGGATGGAGCAAACCGGGAGATGAAGCTGCCATTCACCAACATGGATCTCCAGGGAGAAGCAAGTTTGCGGAAGGAAGGAAAGAAGAGGTTAGCTGTTGGGATGTGTCAAACCACAGGAAGAGGCGGAATCAAGGGAGGATTTTTTTTTTTTTTTTTTTTGGTGGTAGTAAACATTGAATCCAACAGATGGAGAGACTGAAGAAGATGAGAGAGGAAACTGTAAAGGGAATGGAAATCCTCTGAGACTGAGAAGGGCTGGGATGAGGCTCTCCCCACAGAGGGATCACGAGAGAGAAATCCCAGCCCACCGAACGCGGGGTAACGGGAGCAGCTGCACACAGGTCTGGGCGGGGCGGCAGGAGATCCCTGACCTTGGCCTCTGTTGTTACACTGGAGCATGAAGCAAGGTCACCTGCTGAGAAGGGATGTGGACAGGTGGAGGTTTGGAAAACACAAATTAGGTAAGAAATAATCATTTTGTAGAGTGGAAAAGTCAGTTTACTAGAAAAATAGGATTGTAGGCCAGTGCTGAGTATTCATCTGTATAGATAATTATGAATTTATAATGACATTAGTCTTTCTTGTATTCTCCCGAAATAGTCTACTGAACTAAGAGAATGAAATGAGTTGATTTGCATAAAGTAGAACTGGGTCTGGCTTCTAGCAGTCACTCAACCTGTGTTAGCTGTTGCTATCCGACAGCCACGGCCGCATCAGCGGAGGCAGCCGTGCCTGAGTCAGGCAGAGAAGGCAGGCGGCTGAGTACGCGGGCTCGTGCGATGCGGGGAGGGGGCGAGAAAGTTGAGGATGTTTACAAGAAAGTGGTGATAATGACAGGCTGTGGAAGAGAACTTGAGTAAGACGGTAGATCATAGAAGTGAGTGAGATTAAATAGATTGGAAGGACTCTGTAAGTAGGAGGGTTTTACACATAGAAAAACCCATCTTAAAATTCACAGGGTATCTCAAGGGGCCCTAAGTAGCCAAGGCAAACTTGAAAAACAAAAAGAACAAAATTCAATGTCTCAGACTCCCTGATAGATTGCTACAAAGCTACAGAAATCAGAACAGTGTGGTCCTGGCATAAAGGCAGACAAATAGTCCAAGGGAACAGAATAGAGAGCCCAGAAATAAATCCTCACATGTATGGCAAAATGATTCACAACAGGGGCCAAGCCATTCAATGGGGAAAGGACAGTCTTTTTAACAACTTGTGCTGGGAAAACTGGATGTCCACATGAAAAAGAATGAAGTTGGACCCTAACCTTATACCACATACAAAAATTAACTCAAAATGGATCAAAGATCTAAATATAAGAGTTAAAATTATAAAAATACTTACAAGAAAACGGGGGAAAAGCTCCACCACATTGGCTTTGGCAATGATTTCTCAGCTATGACACCAAAAGTACAGGTGACAAAAGAAAAAAATAGATCACTTGGACTTCAGCAAAATTAAAAACTTTTGTGCACCAAAGGACACAAGTGACAAGGCAACCCACGTAATGGGAGAAAATATTTGGCAGCCATGTCTCTGGCGAGAGATAAATATCCACAATACATAGAGAACTCACACAACTCAACAGCATGGAACCAAACAACCCAGTTTGCAAATGGGCAAAGGGCTTGAATAGGCATTTCTCCAAAGAAGATACACAAATGGCCGATAAGCACCTGAAAAGATGCTCAGCATCACTGTCCTTAGGGAAATGCAAATCAAAACCATAATAAGACACCACTTCATATCCATTAGGGTGGCTATCAGTTAAAAACAAACAAACAAAATGGGAAATACCAAGTGTTGGAGAGGATGTGGAGAAATCGGAGCCCTTGTGCATTCACTCCTCGTGGGAATAGAGAATGGTGCGGCTGCTCTGGAAAACGGTTTGATGGTTCTGCAACGGTTAAACTAGAGTTACCATATGGTTCAACAATCACACTCCAAAGAACTGAAAGCAAGGACTCAAACAGATATTTGTGTGCTGATGTTCATAGCAGTGTTATTCACAGTAGCCAAAAGGTAGAAAGAAACAACCCAGTGTCCGTAGGTGGATGAGTGGATAAGCGAAATGTGGTCTATCCATATAATAAATACCATTCAGCCTTTAAAAGGAAGGAAATTGTGACACATGATACAACAAACTTAAAAACGTTATACTAAAAAAGAATAAGCCAAACACTAAGGACAAATATTGTTTGATTTCCATTTATATGAAGTGCCCAGGATGGGCAAACTCATAGCAACAGAAAATAAAATGGGCTGGGGCAGGGAGAAGGGGAGTGGTGTTTAATGGGGACAGAGTTTCAGTTTGGGACGATGGAAAAGTTCTGGAGACAGGTGATGGAAATGGTTGCATGCCACTGACATTGTGAATGTACTTAAGTGGCACTGAACTGTACACTTAAAAATGGTTTAAATGGCAAGTTTTATGCATATTTTATCACAATTATATAAATGTACACACAGATATTTGATTGCAGTTAGAATCAGTAAGATAGTAAGTGAAAAAGGACAGGAGGTTGTAGCCAGAGGGTGGTATACTTCGTTTTGTTCTTTTGGAGGTTGCACAGTTCTAGCTCATCAGAGTCCAGCCTGTGACGGTGGCAGTACTGTCTGAGGCGAGCACAATGCAGTGCCTTGCAAGGGCAGGAGAGCAAGGTGCTGAAGCTGCAGGGGCAGTGAGCCTGCCGGTGAAGACGGTGCAGGGTGCTGAGGTCGGGAGGGCAGTGGAGAAGTGGGAGCCTCAGAGACACCAGAGTTTGCCTGGGAAGTGAGCTCACGTCCGCAAGTGGCCACGTGCAAACCCTGGGGTAGACGGGCTGTAGGAGAATGAACAGCCTCCCTGGGAGGGGTGCAAGGAAAGTGGGGCCCCAGGAGAGAAGCAGGCTCTGCCACGGGGAGGAGGTGATGTCGGGCAGGGAAAGGGTGCAGAGGCCCAGAGAGGTGGCCCTGCCATGCTAGTGGGGCATCTCCGAGGAGTCCACGTTTGTCTTGAGGTTGGACTCCCTCTCCTCAGCTCTGCCAATTTTCAATTTCATGCACTCCCTGCTGGGACGAAAATTTATGCCAAAGATCTGCTTCATGACTGCTATCAAACACATTTCACAACCAATGATCACAGTGCAAACACAAAGGAAATCCTGGCAAAGCTACTATCAACTTGAAATTAACACAGTCTGGCCCCAGGGCCTGAGCCACGCCTCCAGGGCGGGCCCTAGAAATGCTTCTTCTCCTGGTCCAGTCACTGCTGACACCTGCAGAGAGGGTGATGGAGTCAGGGCTGACACCTGCAGAGAGCGCTGCCTGGAAGTGGGGGGTAAGTCAGGGCTGAATGAGCCCTTCTGCCAGGCACTCATTGAATCCTTAAGGGGACAGCAGGTCCTGTCTCTCAGGCCAAATGCTGTTCACACGGGTTCTGTCTGGTTTTACTGGCGAACCCACATGCTGCACACTCTAATTCATCAACTTGAATAATTAATCCAGCTCATATGAATAATTAAGGCTCAGCTGGGACCTATTGCTGAGAAATCCTACAGTCATTTGGCTTTTTCATGCAGTATGAAGGAAGGAACCAGAAAGTAGGTGACAGAGTAGCAAACACTCACCCTTGCAGCCAACTGCAGTGGGAGCTAACTGAGACAATAGCCACCTGCCCCCTCCCTGTTCAAACAACACAGTTCCACCTCCTTTTCATTTTACAGGCCGGTCTTGGAGCCGGCTGTGTGGGGCTTCTGGCTTCCTGGATCCTGGTTGTTGCAAAATCATCTAATTCCAGGACATTCACTCTTTTCAAGGGGAGATAAATTTTCTAGGGCTTTAATAAGAAAGGGATGGACTTTGGTGGTCTTTGGACAAAGGAGAAGACCTACTACATGCCAGCACTGGGCAAGGCACTCCATATTCACTGTTCGTTCCTTTAACTCACTCTTCTTGAACCATTTGGGAAGCAGGTGGTACACTGGTATGCCCACACTCAGGGTTGAGCTCCTTCTTGCCTCAGGGCCTTTGCACATGCCAGTCTCTCTCTTGAGCTGCTCGTAGCCACCACACAACCCCTCACTTATCTTCCCTCCACATTTCAGCTTAAGGGTCACTGAGGAAAGCCCCCGCAAACCCCCAAGGCATATCAGGTTCCTCTGTTGTACATGCACCTGCCTGGACAGGGACCCCAGTTGTAATTAAACACCGCATGGTGTGTCCCCCCAGCGAGAACACAGGCTCCCTCAGGGTCAGGGGCCTCGTCTGCCTTGTTATGAACTGCAGGGCCCACACAGAGCAGCTGCCCTACACCCACTTATGATGAATGTTTGACTGCAGGCAGGAAGGAGGGTTTAAACCCACATCTCTCAGACCCCAAAACCTAGGCACGTTTAACCACACCAAACTGCAGAAGGAAGAGAGGAGAAGGAGGAGGAAGGACTTTTGAGGTCATGATCACAGCCATAGCACAGCCTTGCGTAAACTCAGTGTCTGGAAGCTGTGAGGAGATGCCGTGGCAGAGCAAGGGCTCTCCTAACACACCTGCCCTGCCTTCAGGTCCAGTCGTCAGGGAGGTTGGTTTCTGGCAGGTCACTTAGTCCAGAGGCAAAGCTTGTCACTTCATTATAGCTTTGCCAAGACAATTCACGATCCATACTCAACGCTGTATTTCAGGGTGAATGTCTGGGTAGGACGGGGGTTCACCTTTATCGTGACACTGCATCCCCAATCCTTCCCTGCCCAGAGGCTGAGCACCAAAATCCTACCGTCAGAGCCTCTTGCTTTGTGTCTGAGACTGTCATCCATGACAAAGGCTCTAATACCCAGGGAGGGATGACTGCTTATACTATCGTCGGACTCCTGGGTGTCAGGGTAAATGAACAGTGTGACAGCAGAGAGTGCCGAGGCGATGGGCAGGGAGGAGGCTCTGATGACAAGTGACCCTGGTTTGAGTGCATATGTGTGGGGACATGGGGGACAGTCAGCACCTCAGCACGCCCTGGGGAGGAACGCCCCAGCTGGCATCTCCTGGGGAGGCTGCAAGGCCACACGGTGCCCAGGGCCTTTCTTCCCTGTGTTTGAACAGGGACGAACAAGAGCTGGTTAAATTCAAACTGTCCTTTATTCGCTTTCTTCACCCTGTTTCTCCCTGTCCTGTTCCTGGAACACATTTCTCAGATGTGTGCTGCTTTGTCCTGAAGACACAAGATAAAACCTCACCGCGTCTGACCAGTGGTGCACCCAGCTTACGGCTGCCAAACCAAAGCAAGGATGCCCGCGGCAGGGCAAGGGTTGTTCCAACCTCAGAAACAAATAGGCCCCTCGCACCCATTTTTTCAGCTTCCCTCTGAAACCAGCTGTAGATACGCAAACTGTGAATCATTCTAACCCTTCTTGTACTCATTTAGAAATATAAATGTGTGTTTATAAATATGAACAGCTCATTTCATCTTTAAGGAATTAAATATAATTCATTCCAGACCAAACTCTAATAAAAATTGCTCTAAAAATAGATATCTGGTAACAGAACCTATCATTTATTCACCATATTTTCTAGACACTGTGCTAACAGTTTTGCATCCCTTATTTCATTTAATTCCCATAACAACCCTGAGAAGTAGTCATTATCATCCCTGTTCCCAACTGATAAACTGCGGCTCAGAGAGGCCACGTGATCATCTCAGAGTCACCTGGCCGTTCAGTGGTGTAGTCAGGATTTGAACTCAGGTCAGTGTGACTCCAGAGACCGTGCAGTGACTGTGCTCTACTGTCGGCTTTCTGATTTCTCATGGCAACTTTGACACGTTTTAACACATAAAAGAGAAGAATTTTAGTAATAACCACTTCATTACTAAAGTACGACAATGATTAACAGCAAGTAACAACAGAGCAGCCCTTGAACCTACTCTAGCTGAGATAATCGGAAAGGGTGCGGCAGTGCTAAACCGGGTTTCCCAGAGGGGCCTGACAGCTTTGCTATGGGAGGGAAGCCGCCGGCTCGGGAAGGGCGGCTGTGCTCCCGCAGACCCACCCGGACCAGCGCAAGGCAGGCCCGCCCCGTGTGCGTTTCCCAAACTGGTCAGCCAGACAGTCAAGTCAGCCATGAAGTCCACTCAAGCTTCTTAGGTGTTTATAGAAGACTTGTGAAAATAGAACTTTCTTACAGATGTTCCAGTCAATTCTGCTCCAAAACTGGCTTCTACCTCACTGCGACAGAGCCAGCCACACGGATGGGTTATGCGCGCTCGGGGCTCTGAGAGACAGACAGACCGACAGACAGACAGAGGGTGAGGGAGGCCCAAGCTTATAAACGAAACGTGTGAAGTAAGGAGGGTGCTGGAGATGGGGCACCCACCCTGGTCACGCAGCACGGTGGCTGGAGGGTGTCGGGGCAGTGGTTTGGGGCCGTGGGCTTGGAGAGGGCCGCGAGCCCCAGTGTGGATTCCAGGAGCCGGGTGCCTGCCGGGAGGAAGGCAGGGTATTGGGGCGCCACCCGGGACAAGGTAGATTCAGGAAAGGACCCCGTGCCCCCGCCGTGAGGTGACTGCAGCACACATGGCGGGTGCCGGGGCAGAGCCAGCCGCTCCCGACCCCGTGGCTCCCGGACACCCAGCCCAGCTGCGGGGCAGGGGAGCCCCTGACGCGTGGCTGCTGCCTGCGGGACGAGTGGGGCCTTCCAGACCTCAACTTCCACCTCGCTTCTGGCGAGCCCAGACACCAAACAGCCCCTCCCCCAGGGCCCCCAGGAGAGGACGCCGGGCCCTGCCACCCTCCGTGCAGCCCAGCTGCTTTCCTCTGACAGAGAGGCTGGACCCAGAGCACGGGTCACGCACACGTCCTCACGCTTCCTTCTTTTCTCTCTGGTGAGGAAGAGGAGAATTCACTTTGCTGAGGGACAGGTGCGGAGCCCCCGGCCTCGGGACTACTAGAGACGAAGCCGAGCCAGGTTCCCAGGGACAGGAAAGACGCCCCGGGGTGCTGCGGGTGCTGCGGGAAAAGGCATGAGCCTGTCCAAGCCGCAGCAACGCGCTGGCTCAGTGCGCGCTCCGTGTGCAGAGTCTCTCCGGGGGCTGGAGCGCAGTGGGGAGCCAGGCTCGCTAGGTCTCCGCTCTCGTCTCACCGGATCCGAGGGCCCAGAAGGAGTTCCTGGACTTTCACCCTGCTCGGCTCTTGCCTGGACGCCAATCACACACCAGAGCTGACCTCAAAAGAAAGAAGTTTCTGGGCTGCACAACTCTGACTCCCAAATCTGAGCAGGGAGTGCAGGCCAGACTGCAGGACAAAGGCCACACAGGCGGGTGTGTCCTGCCACGACAGCCAGGGCCGGGGCGTAAAGCTCGGACTCTCTAAGTTGACTGAGGCTAACAAGAGACTGAAATAGTCAGAGCCTCTTTCGACTACAGCTAAAGAACCTTCCAGGGCCCCACCAGGTAGTTAGTCCTTACCACACCTTCTCACCATCCTTGTTTAGCTGGAATTACTTTTATTCTCGGTTTTTCCGTCTTCCCTGTCTCTCCCACCTTCTCCTCTTCCTCCTTCATACCATGTTTTTTTGGGTTTTTTACACTCGAGCCGATGTCTGTTCAGGGCTGCCACAGCATCTGCCGTGTCCCCGTGCACTCGGTGCCTTGTGCCACAGGGCTTGCAAACAGTAGGTGCTCAAGAGAAGTCACTCCTCTTCTTTCTTCCTGCCCCTGTCAAGGGCCCTCCTTGGCTTCTTAGGCCTGGATGGGTGACAGGATCATGTCACAGCAATGCTCGTGCCTCAAGGGCTACATTGTCACTGTCACCTATCTACCCAACCTCTCAGGGGACTAATTTCTTGGATTTTATCACAGACAGGTCTCCCCCGACAGCAGGCTCCTGGGCTGACTCAGCCAAGTCAACTCCGTCTATGAAATGAAAAAAGCACATTGGGTGGGGGGAGAGTAAGGAAGACTGTTTTCAATGAGCCCAAATTGCAACTCACTGGGGAACTTTTCAAGCCAATCGTCAAGGGTTCCAGAGTGTTCTGAAAGCCTGGGTTTGCGTGGTGTCTGTTTCCACTGAAACACATTAGCAGCTGAAATGAGCAAAGATCAAACCTGCCGGCTGGGTTGTGTGGAATGCCAGAGGGATACCTGGTCATTAAGCTCCTTTTGAGTGAAAGAAAACAGTGTTGGAAAATAGAAGTCTATTTTCGAAACCGCAAAAATGAGGTCCGTCCGCATCCTGCAGTAGTCCTGCACCTGGTACTTGCGGGCTCTGTCACCATCATCGTGCTGTCTCTCTGCAGAAGAAAAGAGTGTCAGCGTAGAGAAGCTCATATTCTAGAACTGATACTGTTATGATCAGCCGCTTCAAAGATTATTGCCAATCCTGGCACAGTGCCTTGCTTTATCAATAAAGGGGACTAGAATGATAACCCAAAACACTTAAAACAGAGAATTAAGATTGGGCCTTTATGGGCTGTCATGGACTGATTGCAATAATGGCCCCCTGATTTGTTGACACCTCCCTGTCTCCACGCCCCTGGGTAGTGTCTTAGCACATTGACACTGGACTGGGCTACTGGACTGGCTTAAGCCAATGGGACGACACAAAGGTGATGCAAACAGACTTGAAAAGCACTTGCACATGGGGGTTCGCCCTCTAACTGCTCTAGGGACCATGACCTAGGCTGGCCAGGTGGAGGATGAGCGATCACATGGAGCAGAAAAGATGAGCTGTCGCAGCTGAGCGCTCCTGCCCCAGCTGTTCCTGGGTGAGCCCAGCCAAGGTCAGCCACGCCTGGCCCCAAATAGCAGAACCACCCAGTGAAGCCCAACCCACATTGCAGGCCCACAGAACCAGGAGCTAAATCAACAGCTCTTCAGCCATCAAGGTTGGAGCTTGTGTTACATAGCAAAAGCTAACTGATACGACGGCCAGTTTCCTGCAAATACAAAGAACTCCTACCTATCTTTCTCATACAAAGAATGCTTAAAAATTAATAAAGAACTTTATTCTACAAATACATTCTCATTCACGAGCATTTTTGTATGTCACTTTTATCCTTGGCTTCATACTTTGCAATGGCAAAATATTTGAAATCATCTCTCTTTCCATCAACAGAGGCCTAACTAGATTCACATACATTGCTGATGGGATACAACTGGTGTGACCTGCATGGAAGGAAATTTGGCAATGTCTACCAATTATAAATTAATCTACTCCTAGACCCAAAAATCCACTTTGAGGGAATTGTCCTACAGATAATCTACATATGTATTGTGAAAAGGTCATTCACTGAAGTATTATTTGTACAATCAAACAATAATAACAGAGCATTGGAAACACACGTCTATCAATAGGGACCTGGGTAGGGCACAGCCACAGTGAAGCACCGTGTAGGTGCCAACCGAGAATGAGAGAGCTCTTTAAGAACAGAAAGTTAAGGATCCTCAGCATGGCTGAAGGAAAAACAGCAAGGTGTAGAGAAGTGTGCACAGTATGATAACTTTTATGTAAGAAAATGGAGAATGAGAAATATATTTTCACGTATGCTTATATTTGCATAAAAACTCGATCCATGAATAAGAAATTAGTAAAAGTGGTTACTTGGGTGGGGGTAGGGAGTTCTGGGAAATGTGCAGATGGTTGACAGGAGGGGGAAGCAGAATTTTTACTATAAACCTTTTTATTCCAATCGTGTCTTTGCTGCCCTCATCATTCTACTAAAACTGCTCTTGTTCAGCTGGACAGTGACTCGGCTGTGCTCAAATCCAGTGTCTTTTTCTCCACCTTCATGGTACGTGATGATTAGGAGCGTCTGACATGTTGATCCTTCACTGCTAGGACTCCACGTTCTCTGGGATTTCCTCATGCTCCCTGGCCCTCCTCACTGCCCTCCTCACTGGATGAATACGTTGAAATATGTGAGAGTTTTACCTATTTTCAAAATTAAATTAAAAGAGAAAAAATAGAAAGTTTTGATGAGGAAATAAAAAGAAAAGTGTATCTTAGTTAAATAAATGCACTTGGATAAAAAGAATGAGATAACTCTATGAATAATCTCCAGTCAAATCAGTAAGTGAAAAAGCCAGGTGACAAAGTAGGCTAGCTTAAAAAAATTATATTCATATATGCTCCTGGAGTGTTACCCAGGAAATCAGTAATGATGGCTGTCCCTAGGTAAGGGAACTGGGTGGCGAGGGGACCAGGGTGGGCAGAAACTAGTTTTTCAATGAGCAACGCTTGCACTCCTTGAATTTTGTACCATGTATTAATAGAAACAATATCTGTCCAAAAACTAAAATCATAATAAAAGATTGCCGTTTGGAAGTCATACTCCAAAATTAATACTTAATTGATTAGAAATGAGATGTGCAAATTCTCTTACTTTAGAAAGAATGGATCTCGAGACTCAGCAGTAAGACCTGTCTGGCGTGTCGAGGTTGTCCAGGAAGGGCCGGCAGCCCCGGGAGGGCTGCAGAAGCAAGCTTGTTCAGTGTCCGTAAGTACCAGCCTGTGGGGAGCAAATCTTGACTAGCCGGACCGACTTCGAGTGTCTGATGCAGCAGTCAGCCCTAACCGCTCATCCAAGAGGATGAGCTAGAGCGCGGAGACGGAAATGCCGTCCTCCTGCCAACAGGCTCCCGCTGGAGGAACATTTCCCTGGTGAGCACGATGATTCAGGATCAAGAAGGGTGCTCTCCACAGCCCCGTCTGAACATTTCAGTCCAGTTGTCTATGGGCGAGGCCACGATGACTCAGCAGATGTAATAGCTTACATTGGTGACGTGGTTCTATTGTCTCTTCATTCAACTCAGAGGTTTCCAATGCATTCATTGCCTTTGTCATGTTTTCACTTGTCCACAAGGGGGAAAAAAGCACAGTATAGTCACTTTTTTTTTTTTACTGCTAGTTTATTGAATTTTTGTCACGTGGAAATGCCTTCTATGAAAACTCCAAAGTCTGGTACCAGTGATATTTCTAGTGATGTTAATCTAATTAATTCCCTCTCTTACAATTTCAATATTGACAGAGCCAGGTTTAGATCGTTATTTGACTTTTCCCACTTGCAGGGAGTGAATGCGCTGGCTGGCCATGACTGCTAAGTACTTTGATTTGGGGCTGGTTATTTCTCTTGTAAATAAATAAATGGGCAGCTGGTATGATGTTTGGGCATCTGCTTCCAGATTGTTCCATGTGAGTGTGCCCACGGAGACAGGCCTGCTCTCAAGGGCACCATGTGTAAGACCAAGAGCATCCCCTTGGCCTGCGGCAAATTCACCATCCTTGGCCACCTCCCCTTCACCCCCATCCTCACCTCCGCCCCCCAAACAGACAGGAGTGAATAACAGAAAGTCTAATGCTTTGCCCAGAGGCTAATAAAACTGAACTTATTTAAGACAGGATATGCTGCACGCACACTGGCCAAGCCCTTTAGCCATTCACACCTTTTGATTAGAGGCAACACTAACAAGTTTGAGCAGATCATATATTAATATTTTTGAAGTGTTTATCATAAATATACACATATATAGCTTCAAGATATGTTATTATTGACTATGAATTCTAAATTATATAGACTACAGTGGAATTTTCTTAGTTATTGTCTAAAAACATATTTATTTGGTATTTACATAGAGAAATATAGAATGGATACACCAGAAACTAGTTGATATTGCGGGGGGTGGGGTACCTTGGGGACAGGAATGGGAGTAAAACTTTCTGCTGAAAACCTTTTAAATCATTTTAATTTTTGGACCACAGGAATATATCACCCATTCAAATTTTTATAAAAGCAACATTTGTATCTATATGGAGCCGTGTTCCTGTAGGAAGGTTTTTGCATGAAGGTACAGGCGTGCCACATTTTCGGTTTTCTCTGGGCCCCTGCAAAGGATAAAATCAGATCCTTCCATCAACTAGGGGTTCACAGGCATTATGCGTAACAACCATGTTTTCAAGTTTCTGCATTTGATGCTTTGACCTCTCAGGGATGTGCTCTCCCAGGACTACCCCCCAAGAGTTAGCCAGTTCTTACAGATAGCAAAGCACCCAGCTGCTGGCTTGCCCTGCCCATGCAAACAACCAGCCCAGAGCCCACACCCCAACCACCTCCTTTACTGAGCTCTCATACTCTGGGAGACTATCTACTTGCCCTAATCACCCCAGGACCAGGTCCCAGACAACTAGGGACAGTCCTACATCCCAGAGCCCGCTGAAATGATTCAAACTGGCCAATCCTAAACCTGTTTACCTGCCTCTCCTGTTCCTTCCTGCACAAACCACAACAGAGGCTGGTGCTACGTTTTGCCTTCTTCCTCTGCCTCCTGACCTGCCCTGGCACTTCCCCAGTGACTTCCACGGCATGGCACGCCCCTCCTCTTGCGATCTGCTGGTGTAACAACTGTCTTTTCAATGGCAGTGGCTGCCTGACCTATTGGCCTTGCCATACCTGAGTAATAAAATCTACATTTTAAAACCTTGAGCCTAGAGTGGAATATTGGTCTGCAGGAGGCACCGTGGACATGAGACAGAAGTTCCAGATGCAATAAAAATGCTTATAACTTGGCAGAATACTCTTTTAGATGAAAGCCAAGAACGTGTTCTGTCCCAAGGAGGAGAATGTGGTGACGGTTAGGACATATCGCTCAGGGCAGTTTGGCTGCCAACATCTCTGCATATATTTCTATTAATAAATGTTATATCCAGGAGAACTGTGTGTTTATTAATGAGCCCACAGTCTGCTCAGCTACCGGATAGTTTGTGCTTGTCTGCCCCCCGACAGTGAGGGCAGGTGCTGGACAGCGTGTCATCAGAGAGTGGGTCTAGGGAATGTTTACCCTGCGAATTTTTCACGTTAGCAAGCCTCATATGTAAAATCCAGCATTTGTTAACAAAACAGACAAAGAGGAAACTTCAATAATGTTTGGTGAAGGTTCTTTTCAAAAAGGATATTTAGGTGACTTAAATGATCTGATCTGCCAAAAGAATTTGGTTTAATTGCACCCCACTTTGCAGGGGCCTGTCTAATGTAGTAAATGAGGCTCATGACAGTAGCCATCATTCAACTGTCAGTAATAAAAGGGAGTGTCCAGGCCACTGCTGCCAGGGGTCTCCTGGTTGCCAGGGCAGCAGGAGGGACGTGAGACCAAATAAGGAGAAGCAGATCCCTGGAGGAATATGTGGGCTGGAGTGAAAATTCACATGTGAACCTGCACTACTCTGCTGTTGATTCTCTGACAGTTTAGAGGCTGGAAATTCTTCATTCTTTTACTTGGTCAAGTTCCTTCTGTTTTTCTTTTTGCCAACACTTCAAAATTAGGATATTTCATATAAAAATAAGATTTCTAGCTTCTATCAAAAAAGCAGGAGACCTGGCCACACTGGGTCCACACTTCCAGGCAAAACAATCCACTAAACCGGGCGGCAGTGGCTGCTCCCTTCACGCGGTGCGTGAGCTCTCCCACTTGCCGCAGGCCCCACCACTCCGCACTGTCTTCCCACAGTGATGCTAAGTGCCACTAACTACGTATCATTGTGCTTAAAGAAATATTTATTTGTATTATGGCTCTTTCAAATATGGGAACATGAAGAATGGACTTAGAAGATCAGGTTTTTCTAAGAAAGAACAGAAGCCAGAGACTGCTCTGATATATTTAACAGGACAACAAATGTCCACACATCTGACCCCAACTTGAGAGTCCTTGTTGTACGCTGAGGAGGGATAGTGCAGCTTCTTCAGTAAAGGCTGAGAGGGGGACTTGGGGAGTCAAACTCAGGTCTTAACAGAAACATACAACCTGAGCAAAGGAAGCTGCCATTGCAGTGGCTGTAGGGCTGGCGAGAACGTGGACAGTTCCATCTCTGTGGAATGTGGACAGTGAGGACAATCCACAATCAGTCATTGAAAGGTAGATGGGAATTAATTGAACATGTTGATCAACTCTCACCTTAACTGCCGAGCAAGAAGCCTTATCCTGTACAGAAATGAATTTGACTCTGGTCAATTTGGCAACTGGTCAGTCCCGGTCAGCCACTTACTAGCCTATTTGAAATCAGGATTAAACTGAGCGCAGCTGCACGGCAGAAGGGGAAATGCAAAATCCACAGAAATCCCACATGCTTTTACAGCTGGATCACCAAAGAGGCTTCCTGTGGCTGCCAAAGAGGAAACTGGGGAAGAGGGGAAACCCTAAGTCAAAAACTTAACAAAACAAAAACCAGGCTGTTTTTCCTTTTTTCAGTCTGAACAGATCATTCCCTGGGGTGAGACACACACATCTCCTAAACCACCACCTTACAAGGCGAGCACAGGGGCCCAGCCCCAGGGGTCAGCGTTTGGTTTCTGACCACACCTTTACACATAAGCATCTTAAAGAGACCAAAGTAGAGTGACAGATTTTATTTAATTAAAATAGATTAAAAAGACTGTGTAAAAGAATTAGAATTCTCAATAATTTACTATTATTTACATTAGCAAATGTTGGTCGTTAGTAAAACTGAGGAGAGAAGCTCACAGAACCCAGACCCACCCCGGGGGACAGTGGAGCCTCAGTTTCCCCCTAGACTCCCATCCTTTCAGGGTCGCTGTGGCTGCAGCACCGGGCACCCAGCCTGAGCCGGGAGATGCCCGTGGGCCTCCTTCCCTCTTGAGGACAATCGTCACCTCTTGGTCCTAGCTCAGGTGGGCACCGATCTCACTGACTTCCGCTCTCCCTGCAGCCAGCACGGCCTGTTTGAGCTTGACCTTCTGTAAACACCTCTCTGGGTTGACCCAAACCCAGTTTCCAGATGGAAGATGCAAAGCAGAATAGAAAGGCCTCGAATCCCGGTTCCCAGGGAATCCTGTGTCGTCCAGAGCGTGGCAGCTCGTCAAAATCCCCCTTGAAACATTTTGTGCGTTGGACGTGTGAGGGAATGGGGAGGAGCTGGGTGGTCAGCGGCCCCGGGCCCTCTGGCCAAGAGGGACGCTCCTCCCAGGAGGCAGGGACAGTGAGAGCAGAGCCTGGCAGGGCCCGTCCCCACCCTGGCAGCACCGAGTGCAGGGAGCAAGGCCCAGGGACAGAGGAGCAAGCTGGTGCAGTCACATGGAGAGAGAAGACCCCGCCGCACACAGGCCTCATGACCTCTGTGACCCGACCCCTAGTCCCTGCAGACCTTGTGGTCGGCCAGAGCCACCAGAAGTCCCTGCTGCTCCACTTGCAGGACTCCCAGCTTGTGCGTGTGGATGGCCGGTGGGGCCGGGGGCCTGCAGGAGGTCCAGGGCGGGGCCCGTGCGGTGGCCAGCGTCAGAGCTGCAGTCCGGGCTGAGGTGCGGGAGGGAGGCTCAGTCCAAAATGTCCGTCTCAAAGGGGACCAGGTGGTAATAGGACAGGTTGGTGACATACGCTGCTGGGTCGTCCCCGTCCTCCAGCTCTGAGGGGAACTCACTGCCGTTCTCAAACCTGAAATTGGAAAGAACAGAGGTGAGCTCATCGACTGGTCGATGCCAGCTCATCGACCCCAGCTGACGCGGGGAGAGACGGGGCAGGAGGCGGTTGGTGGGAGGCGCCGAGGGATCCAGGCCAACCCCCCGGGGAGCCCAGCAGGCCCCTGGTGCGGGCTGTCGGCGCCCATGAGGGAGGGTGCGAGGAGCCATGGGTATGAATCAGACTGCCAGAGCTCTCGGCTGAGACTGCCCTGGGGACTGCTCTCCGCACTTGGCCTCCATTCACTCCGTTACGGAGCCACCACCCGCCCTCTGCTGCCGTGTGCCAAGCCTGGCATCAGCGGCGGGCGCGGCGGGCAGGGCCTGTCCTCAGGGAGCGGGTGGCACAGACAGCACAGAGACCGGTGAGAAGCGCCCGCGTGGCCGCGGCTCCCGGCCTGACTGTGGCCGAGATGGCAAGCGCTAAGGGGGCTGGGCAGGGCAGGAGCCCCGTGGAGGTGACGGGGACGGTGGGGGCTGGGGGGTGGGGCAGGGGGTCCTGTTTGATTCGGGTTCCGTGTTGGAACGTGGGGCACTCATGTGGGGCGCGGGGAGCTGAGGGAAGAGTGTGTGCCCGGGTGTAGGGGACGTGAAAGCCCCCCGACGCGGACTCTCTGAGAGCTGCAGCTGCCTCCACTCCCCGTCCACCCAGACGCCACCTCCTAGGCTGGAAAAAGACTCTGAAGTTTTAAAAATGCAGAACTGAGAAAAAAATCCTAAGAAGGACATTTCCCCCAGGAGGGGAAACGAGAGGTGTTGCTGTGCTATTTCCATTCTCCCCAACCTACAAGGCAGCCGAGCCGCGGCAGGCCACGTGGGCGTGTGGGCAGTGGCAGGCCGCCTCCCTCTGCTGTCCCAGGAGCCCACCCCGCATGCCGCGTCCCTGTGTCAGTCCCCAGTGCCTCGCCCAGCGGACAGCTGTAAGACCTCAATTGTATCTGGACAGCTTTGGGGTGACCAGACCACACAGCCCCAGGCCTCTGGCTTGGAGGCACTGAAGCACAGGGGGGTTGGGCGGAGACGTGTCCCCCACAGAGTATGTTGTACAGAATCCCGCCGACCTCAAACGACAGGGCTGGGATGACAGCTTTAAAACGTTTGGAAAGAACAGGCTGAAAAGGTGGGCTTTCCTCAAACAGCCGCGAGGCCCGGCTCTTGGTGCCCAGCTCCTGCCTCAGCCTCCCTGTGGCCCACCGCCCCGGGGGCATGAGGCCGCGGCCTAGCTGTGGACAGGAAACCGTGCAGCCGTGGCTCATGAGGCAGGCGGGGCTCACGGAGATGAGAGCAACTCTCCAACTGCGTCCTCATGAATTAAATCTCTTCCCCCAAACCAGTGCTGGACCGAAACCCAAGGCAGAGTCCCGGGCATGTAGGCAGGGCTCAAGCCAGGCGAGGCACAGGGCAGCGACGGCCTAGACAGCATCCCACCACTTGACTTGACCTCCCCACCCAGGTCAGAGGACGACCCCGAGGACATGAGGAAGGAGGAGAGCTGGGAGGCTTGGGAAAAATAAGTCACGGGTCTGAGGCCTGGATCCACCTGCCCTCCACGCCCCCAGCAGAACTACCAAATGCCTCAGCCCTGGTGACCTCCCAGAGCTGGGCATCCCTTTAGCCAACCAGGAATGCCACTAGCAAAGAGAGCTGTCCCCACCGATCCCGTGCCCACTGCGCACACCCGCTCCCTGAGTGCAGTCGAGTCTGTGGTCCCGGGCACTGGTGCCCACTCGACCCTGGGCCAGAGTGAGGGCTGCCTGCTGTGGCTCTGTCGTGCGAGCCCTGCCACCGGCCTGCTCTGGGTTCACAGGCCTGGGGCAGACGGAGCCCTGAGTGCCTCTGTGGTGGCCGCAGCAGGGGTGAGGCCTCCAGCTCCACAAACGGCATCTCTCCATGACCTCCAACCCGGCCACCCACCCGGCCTGCCTGACAGCCCGTGGAGGGTTGAAACACGGCTCCCGAGAGACGCACCTGCGCTAGACCATCCGCTCAGCCGCGCGGCCCCAGAGCAGGCGGCCAGAGAGACGCCCGGTGAGCCCATCAGGAACTCCCTCTAAACGCTCCCCTGAGCAGCTCGGAGGCGCGTGCTGCTTCCTCAGGCTTTCCTGGGATCATGGAGATGTTCGCTGGTCTCTCCCCCGGGAAGCCAGGTGTCCTGGGGCAGGTGGCCGCCTATGCGAGACTTGTCATTCCTGTTCAGACAGAGCCCTGGGCAGCCGCGAAAGCCACACTTCTGCCCTTTCTCCTCAGCTCAGAACTGCTCACAGTTGAAGCCACTGCTTACATCTGGCCCTGTTCCAGGGTGCTGAGGGCCTCTCAGGGACAGACAGGGTTCCCCTGGGGACCACGGTGGAGTCAGAGCTAGGACCTGCCCAACTGGGATGAGGAGGGGCGTCCATCTGTCTTCTCCACTAAACACCGCCTGGCTAGTAACACCCCACCAAGCTAATGGACCTCCCACCTCCCTCCATGAATATACACAGCCTTGCCCCCCACGGCACCAGCCCTGGCAGCAGGAGCCCCCCAGGTGCCGAACGCACGAGCTGTACGTGTGGGAGCGACCCCGCGTGGAGCAAGGCAGGGCGCCGGGGCAGGCGGGAGGGCCCTCGCCTCAGCCTCTCCAGCAGCCCGTGACACCTCCGTCGTGAAGGGTTCTTACACCATCACCCCAGAGACACCCTGAGAACTGAGAAGGTGGGGACTGCTGGCCCGTGCCAGTCCCACAAGCCTGACAGGGGTCCCGTGCTCAGTCACAGAGCAGGGGCCCAGCAGAGGAGGCTCATCCTGGGGTCACACTGTCTCCTGTGGCCAGTGGCCCAGAGGTGGGTCTTGGCACGTGTGCCTGGCTGAGTCCTAGTTTTCCTCTGTGATGGTGGCAGGCTAACACGTGGGAGGACTAGACCTGAGCCGTCACTGGCTGTGCCGCTCCTGGGCCCACGGCAAGGCTGCAGCCGCAGCTGCCTCTGCAGGGGCTCCCGGGCCAGCATTGTACATTCATCATCTGTGGTCTTCAAAGTAGCCCACCCTGAGAGAGCAGAATGGTCCCCCTTGAGGGTAAGAGAAGCTAGGAGAGGTTAGACAACTTCCTGAGCTCACACAACCAAGAAGCAGCCTGCACTTGGCTGTGGCATGGACAGAAGCCAAGTTCCTCTCATGCTGTCTGGGGACCCTGCCCCCCAGTAATGTACCAAGGAGATGCCTGGACCAGAGCCACGGCTGAAGGCAGCTGCGCCTCATGGTGCTCCGGGTGCCATCTAGAACACACATTACGGCCAAAAGTTCTCTTATCAGAGGCAGAAAGAACAGAGAAGACGGGCGTCCAACCTTCGGCTGTCCAGCCTTCAGTAGTCAGACACACCCTCCGCTCCTCAGAGCAGGCCCGAGGGCCAGACTCCACCCTGTGAGCCGCAAGGACATGAGGCAAACATGTCTCAGGCCCAGGGGACCAGACCAGGCCTTTTGAGCGCAGGGCCTGTGGGCCTCCCGGCACTGGGCCCTGGGCACGGAGCCATCACACCCCTCATGGCCCAGCACGAACTGGGCCCTGGAGCCTGCAACTTCTCCTAAATGCCCCTCACAGCCAGCAACTCGGTCTTCCCACAAGGTTTACGAATCAAGATCTCACCAGACTCCAGAAAAGGCAAATACGGGCAGGGACTGCTGGGGGGCTCTGGGCACATCCACCTCCTCCTCATGGGCAGTGAGCCCAGCTCCGCACGGGCTGGTGGCTCAGAGATTCTTCTACAAAATGATATTTAAATCAGTGTACTTACAAATGCTCCGTAGGATCCACACCCAGGTGCTGGTCTTTTCCGTTCGGTATACTGTGGTCAATAACTATTGTTTCTGTATTTGCTAAACAAAATCCATTGGACCTCATGATTTCTGAAAACCAAAGCAATAAGGTAAGTGTTCAGGAGGGGTCTGAGTTTCAGGTTTACACAGATCATCCTCCTTCCCCTCCACCTATTGCCTCCCTCTCTCCCCCACGTTTCAAGAGACCCCTCTGCCATGCAGAGGCCAAGCCCACGGGAGCCACCTGCTGACCCTGTGTGAGCCGGGAGGCAGGTCACTCCCCACACAAGGACACCCCGGCTGTCTGAGCACCCTCCCCACGCACCCTTCCCCATGGGCTTAAAGCTGGGGTAGAAGGACAGAGCACCGGACTCACATCTGTGAGCCTGCGTCTGAGACCAGATCTATCACACAGACACGTGGACCCTGTGCAGGTTACCCACCTTTCTGGGCTCTCGCCTGCGGGAGGTAGGAACGATATCTACCACCTTGGGTAGTCGTGCAGATGGACTGAGATCAGCGTGCATTTTAAACTCCAGTGAAAGTGGGTGACTTTCACTGTTTTGCTTTGTATAATTCTGTAACTAAATGGATTTCTTCCCAATAAGCACAGATTTTGGAAATATAGAAAAGCCAATAAAGAAAAACAACTTCCTATGTCTACATTGGCCGTATGGCGTTAGCTTTGGAGGGAGGAAGTCTGGTGCTCGTCCAAGGCTGGAAGGGTTGGCACAGATGACGTGGAGCCTGACAAGAGCTCTGTGCCCTTAAGACTCGGTTTCTTCCACTGAAAGATCTCAAACTTTATTAGAAAATCTCTGAGGGTCTTTCTAACTTTAAAGTTCCACGAACTCCTGGATTCCATTACATCATCTGATCTGTTCAAGCACAAAAAGCAAGTGTGGCTTGATTCTCTTCTTCCTACTATCTGCTGGAGCTTTATTTACAAATCCCGAGGGACTGCGTTTCCATCCCTTCCCTCCATGGATGAGCAAGTCTGGTCACCACGACCATCTCTCCCGGCGTGGACGTCCTCCAGCTCCCTGTGAGGCTGGCTCCTCCCAGCCTCAGCTTGGAGTCAGCTGAGCTCCAAGCTCAGGACTTCTGTCCTCGTAAATCAGGCCCTCTATTGACCTCATTGTAAAAGTCATGCTTAAATACACTGCAAATTCGGTGCCTTCTCCAATCCAAGGCATTATCAGCTTCCCTTTTGGGGCCCAACACACGAAACACACAGCTGCACACAGCGCTGGGTCGCCTCCTGGCACGGCACGCCGGACAAGAACACGGCTCAGCGTCCAGTGTTGTTGGGCATCTAGTGACTTAGTTGCTTGGGGGATTGTTTTCTTTATTTTTTTCTTACACCTTAACACAATTTAGATTGGTTTATTTCTAAGTATGGAATTGTTTTTTTTAATAATTGAAATTGTCATTTTCTGCTTATTTTTAATCTTTCTAGGTATTTAATTCTCAGTTCTTTGAACTTCCTTCCACATGGAGAGAATTAGGGAAAGAAACTACTAATACACAAAAATGAAGAAAGAAAAACAGATTTCCTCCTTTCCCTTGTGAGATCAAAGTGACAATTCATCAATCAGATGTGCTCAGTAATTGATAAAGTTTCTGCCTAACGTTTTGGAGAAGGGGCTGCTCATGTTGCACAGGAGAGTCAGTTCCTGGCTGTCCCTCCCTTCCTCCCGGGACCACCTGGCAGGGGCCGCAGGTCCCGAGAAGGAGCTCTGCAAACCCATGGAGAGTCGGTGCTGGGTCCGGGTCGCTCCATCTCCAGGTGCAAGAAGGGCAGAGAGAAGACGCTTACCAAAGTCTGGCTGAACAAGCAAGACTTTGAAAATTGCTAAATCTTAACAAGATAGATTAAGATTCTCTCACCTCTCAATTTAAAATGGGTGTCAGCACAGAACCACTTTCTTTATTGTTTTTATTAACTCCGACCCAAATCTGTCTTTCTCAGGAAGCACATAAAACCTCAAAGCAACCCCCGTACAGCTAGCTGACAGCCCCCGTCCCCTTTCTCCCACCCCTTTGCCAAGAAAATCTGGGGGGAGGGCTACAAGTTAAAACAAATGTCACTGCTGCAAATCATTTCTGAACAAATTTCTTAAGAGTTACTTTGCATACCTAATTTTTCTTAAATATGAACTTTGAAGCCCTAGAAAATGGAATCAGCCCCCCCCCAATAGACTTGTCAGAAATCATTCCTTAATTGCCTATGACAAGAAGTCTTCTTGCACATAAATGTGGCATAATTGTTTGCAAGTCTGGCTGGGCCCTGGAGGACACTGAGGTGTGTCTGGTGGCTCCTGCATGGCCCTCGCTATCTCAGGCCCAGTCCGAGAAGGCCTCACTCAGACGCAGCACATTTCACTAAAGACGGTCCCCAGAAGCTCTGCGTCCCTCCGGGGTCCCACCTCCGACCTCCATCAGCCCCAGGGCCTTGACTAACCTCTGGGCAAGCCAGGCTATGTAGCTGGCAGGTTTGCAACGACCTTCCCAGTATTCATTCCAAATTGGTTTGGAAAGGGATGGTTTAGTGAACAGCACATTGTCTTTTAATACATAAGCAAGTATCAGACCACAGCACACTTAAAACCTGGGAAACAGGCATGGCTTTTATCTTCCTGTGCCAGTTAAAAAGGGAGCACAAAATCTGCCACAGTTTATTATTTTTATTTATTTGGTCGCTTTAACAAAAAAGTCTTAATTTCTTAATTATAAAGCTGTACAAATTAGTGGTGGCCCGAAGTTTAAAAAGAGATAAAAAGCATTTAGCCCTAGCCAGCCTCTAAACGTAGGGACCACCACTTTAAGCAGATGATCTTGCTAAGGGAGAGGGACTCGTGGCGAGCTCCGTTTGGTAACTTTGCCATGTGCCTTTAGCCACAGCACTAGCAGGTGTGGAGGGTCTGCAGTGTGGAGTGTGACTCACGCAGGCACACACAGATGGAAAAGCACACAGACTCGGCCACCTAGGGAGAGCTCTGCCACTTATGTCTGGGGAGCAGGTTACTTCCTGCTCAGCTCCTTCATCTGTAAAATGGGGATAACGGTATTTTCCTAAAGGGTGTGGGAGTAGACTAAATGAGATGCTATGCGTAAAGAATCTGACAAACGCTGGAGGCTCAATACTCGACAAATAACAGTTATTACAATCATTATTGGTAATGTCTCCGTATCTGCTGTGACATGAATAAAAAATAAATGAAGAAAGTGTTATGACTGAAGAAAAATTACAGTGTCCAAAGCCTCTCTTCAAACACACTTCAAATGTGAATTTCTCAGAAGTCAGTTTAGTACCTATAGCAAAAATTGCTGGCCAATTTAATTCTTTAGTTGCATACATAACTGATTCCATGAAATAGCCCATTTTCAAGTCACTTTTTTACGTCTGTATTTTTCACCCAAACAAGAGCCCTGCTTACATGTCTCACCTTTTTTAACTTTCCATTTTGAGCTAATTTTAGAATTACAGAAAAGTTGCAAAAGCAGTGGGGAGAGAGAGACCTTGTATACCCCTCACCCGCTTCTCCTAATGTTATCGTTTTCTGACTATGGTATTTTACCTTGATCACATCCAGGAAATTAACACTGGGATAGTACTGTTCACTAAAGACCTCCGTTACTCATACTTTTCCCACTAACATCCCTTTTTTCTGCTCTGGACATGCTCCAGGGTCCCTGACTGCGGTCAGCGGTTGTGCCTTGCTTGGTCTCCTACGACCTCTGACAGTTCCTCTGTCTTTCCTGTCTCTCTCAACGGGAACACTTTCAGCGAGGACTGGGGAGCTATTTCAGCAAACATCCCTCAGTTTAGGTTAGTCTGAGGTTTCCCAGTGACTGGACGGAGGTGATGCATTTTTGGCAGGGACCCCGCGCAGCAATGCTGCATTGTGCTCAGCACGGCATGCTGGAGGAGTATGTGATGTCGGGGGTCCTGCTTCTGGGGGTGTCGGCCTGCATCACTGGGGTAAAGAGGCTTCTGCTGGCTGTCTCCCGGCAAGGTGACTATCCTTCCCTTGGCAGTGAATACACTTCTTGGGGGAAGACGCCTTGAGACTGTGTGAATCCTGTTACACCTCAAACTTTCACCTACTAGTCTCAGCACCTATCAATCAATGGAGCATTTTTGAGGAAGCAACAATTACCGCTGTGCCTGTTTGCCTGACGGTGACTTTTCTGTTTTTCCGACCGCAGCTATATCTTCATATGCCCCATGCAGGCTCCCAGCCCTCCACGTCAGTAATTCATCTACTCCTTTTCTCAGCCAGCACACGTTTAGTCTCAGCCTTGAAAGCATTTATTATGCAGCCTTCTCCCTTTCAAACCTTCTTTTCTACTACTGTATTTTCAAGGTACTTCAGCAGGACAAAACCCAAAGTGGCTAACTGGGCTATCCCTATGTGGTAAGTTAAGGTTGAGATGGTACAGATACTGGATTCATGAAAAATGAAATTATAATTCATTCCCAGCCCCCTAAACCTGAACGATCAGATTCTGGGACTGAAATCCGGGAGCAGAGCAGCCAGCCCGAGGCTGAGGGCTGCATTTCCTTCTGCGCTGCACAAGCCAGTGTCACATTTCTCACACTTCACAGGCGTCTGGATGGACGAGGGCCAGGCGTGGTCAGGGCCGCGCCGGTCCACAGCCTCACAGGCCCCAGTCCTTGGACTGTCCTCGCTGTGGCCCCAGCACGGTGGGACTCCGGCGCAGCAGGTGCCCGGCGCCATCTGGTGGGGGCCCTGACACCCACCTGTGTGGCCTCGGAGGAGACGTCGGGGCACGGGGAGCGGCGTGTGCAGCGCGTGCACGCCCGCGTCACGGGCGCAGGGAAGAGGCCAGCGTGGCCGCCGCGCCGCCTCGCTAAACGCCACTTGTCAGCAGCGAAACAAACGGAGGGGGCTGGGGTGGAGCTGGGCCGCACAGGGCGCGGTCAGGAACGCCCGGCGCCACCGGAGCAGAAGTGCACGGGCAAGGTCGCAGGGCCACAGCACGGGCTAAGGCTGGCCGCAGTCCCCGCTGAGGGTTTCCAGCGGAGGTGACAAAATCAAGAGGCTAGCACGGCCCAGACTCGGGCGCACACGGAAAGACCAAGGGACCGGGCTTTATCCTGAGGATAAGGTTTTAAGAAAATTAACGACCTCAGGAGTCCGAATCTGGGGATGACTGCCATCGGCCCTCAGGTTTGCGCTCTGGGGAGGGGAAGACAAGAGAGAAAGCCGTGTGGACACACGCAGGTGACGCCGGGACCCGGGAATCCACAAACACACCAGAGCGGACTACGACCCATAGCACAATGTGCCCGTGCACGAACTGTTTCTCAAACGGATGTCGGTGCTACTGTAGACAGCAGTTTCATTAAAAAGCATCCCTGGGGTGGTCATAGTTCACCCGGTGGGTGGGCCCCGGCCACCCGCGCACCCACGCGCGGATGTAGGCTAGGAAGCCATGCCTTCAGCTGCTGAGGACCCCAAGCCTCGGAGCCGAGACGGCCCGATGGGCGGGTCTCGCAGGGAGAACCCCCAGACTCAGCGACCCTCCGCGCACAACAGAGAAGAAAACACCCAGAGGAGTCAGGGATTGTCAGCTCTGGGAAGCTAGGGGCTGTCCCCTGCCTATGCCTCCTGCAGCAACAGCTCTGACAGCCCCCAGCCTCTGCACTGCAACTCTCAGCCACAGGCCACCTATATGGTTAGAAGGTTCTATGCTGAGCCAAAGTCAGCCACCGTCACTCCACCCACAGGCCCGGCACCAGCCCACCTCCCACCCCCTTCCAGTGGCAGCTGCCAAGACCTGAGGCAGCATCCTCTTCCAGCTGCCCTTCCACACGTGTGTCCGCCAGCCCTGCCGACCCCTCCCCATCGCAGGCCTCTGCTCTGGATGCAGTGACACCTTTTGCCATGTTCCGGGGGCAGGCACCACACCCCGCATGACTTGGGGTCCCGACTTGCACAGGAGGTCAGGACCCCTGCTCTCCTAGACCTGAACACAGTGCCCCAGTCACAACAGAAGGCCAATGACAGCAGCAGGCCAACACCTGTCCTCAGCCCTTGCAAAAAGGCAAAGAGAACATACTTAAAACTGCAACACGGGACTCTCCATTTATCCCTGTTAAATTCCATCTCATTACTTGCAACCATTTAGGATACACACAGGCCAAGGGTTCATGTAAGGTATGGATAAAAACAGGACATGCCGGCAAAGGGCTGGGGAATGTTCTGGGTTGTTGCACCATAAGGAATTACTGGATCAGAGGCAACTCCGTGGAGCTCTAGTCTGTCCCTCTCACACTCAGGGGCCTCCTGGTCATCCCAGAGCAAAGGTCCAGCCCCTCCCATACTACAAGGACTAAGAGGATTCCTCTGCTCTTTGCTCTTTCATTTGCCCAAAATAGAGCTGTGGATGCCAGAACTCTTCCCACTGAGACTAAAGAGCAGAGGCTTCCCCACGCTCCAGGTTATGAAATGTGAAATTCAACACTACAACTGGGATTACAGAACCTTCAGTCAACCCTGTGAAGTTAGGACCCATAGACACTCAACCAGGATAAATGACCTAGCCTAACCTATAAAGAATGTTCTAGAGACCAGGTGCCAGCCAAGGAGGGGCTCCTGTACTCCCTGCTCTTGTCTCTAAGATGACACTGGAAGCTACCTTGGATAGATATCAAAAGCAGCATACTACCCAAAGCCATCTGCAGATTCAACACAATCCCTATCAAAATACCAGTAACATTCTTCACAGAAATAGAGAAAACAATCCTAAAATTGATGTGGAACCACAAAGGATGCTGAATAGCCAAAGCCATCTTGAGCAAAAAGAACAAAGCTGGAGCCATCACACGACCTGACTTCAAAATACACTACAAAGCTATGGTAGTGTACTGGCATGGTACCGGCATAAAAATAGAGACATGAACCAATGGAATAGAGTAGAGAACACACAAATAAATCCACACACTTGCAGCTAACTGATTTTCAACAAAGGTGCCAAGAAGAGATGATGGAGAAAGGACACCCTCTTCAATAAGTGGTGCTGAGAAAACTGGATATCCATGTGCAGAAGATGAAGCTAGATCCCTCTCTCTCACCAATACGAAAATCGACTGAAAATGGAATAAAGACCTAAATTTAAGACCTGAAACAATAAGATTGCTAGAAGAAAACATGAAATGCTTCATGACATTGGTTGGGCAAAGATTTTTTTACAACCCAAAAGCACAGGCAACAAAAGCAAAAATAGAAAAATAGAATTAAAAAGCTTCTGCTCAGCAAAGGAAACAATCAACACAATGCAAAGACAACCTATAGAATGGGAGAAAATATTTGCAAACTATGTACCTGATGGGGGCTAATATCCAGAATATATAAGGAACTCAAGCAACTCAACAGTAAAAAAACTCAAGTAATCCTTTTAAGAAATAGGCAAAATACCTAAATAGACATTTGCAAAAGAAGACATATAAATGGCCTACAGGTCTATGAAAAAATGCTCAACATCACTAATCATCAGGGAAATGCAAATCAAAACTATAATGACATATTACCTCGTACCTGTTAAAACAGCTATTATCAAAAAGATAAAAATAAATGTGGGCACAAATGTGGAGAAAGTGTAACTCTCATACATGGTTGGTGGGAACGTATATTATCGTAACCATTAACAGTATGGAGGTTCCTCAAAAAATTAGAAATAGAACTACCATATGATCCAGCAATCCCACTGCTGGGTATATGTCCAAAGGAAATGAAATCAGCATGTCAAAGGGGTGTCCGCACTCCCAAGTTTACTGCAGCCAAGATATGGAATTAACGTAAGTGCCCATCAACAGGTGACTGGATAAAGAAAATGTGCTATGTATATACATACACATGATGGAATACTATTCAGCCATAAAAAAGAATGAAATCCTACCATTTGGGGCAACATGGATGAACCTAGAGGACATTATGTTAAGTGACACATGCCAGGCACAGAAACAGAAATGCCACATGATCTCACTTGTGTGTGGAATCAAAAGAAGCTGATCTCATGGAAGTGGACAGTAGAATAGTGGCTCTTGGAGGCCTGGGAGGGGAGGAGGCACAGTGAGAGGCTGGTCAATAGGTACTAAGTTACAGACAGACAGGAGGAGTAAGTCCTGGTGTTCTACTGCACAGGAGGGTGAGTGTGGTTAACAATGCTGTATGGAACATGTCCAAATAGCTAGAAGAAAGGATTCTGAATGTGCTCACCACAGGGAAATATTCATGTATACGGTGATGGATATGCTAAATGTCCTGATTTGATTTTTACACAACATATACATGCATCAAAACATCACACTGTCCCCCATAAGTATGTATAAAAATTATGGGTCAACAAAAACAAAACCAAAAAAAGAGTAAAAAAAATGGCAATAGCCACAGGCAAGCCCGGGCGTTCATACTGCCTGAGCTGCACACACACAGTCATATCTACAAACTCATCTTCCATTCTGGGCTCCAGAACCTGCCACGCAGTCCAGTTCTCCCAAGCACACAATTAGGAATCTCATCCCTGCTGTGGCACGTAACTCAGCAAGGACTCTTCCACAGCCCATAGCATCAGTCACTCCATCCCCACTGTCCTCCTCTGTCTCCCCAGTTCCTTCCTAGTAGACAGCTCTGGGCTCAGAGCCCCTCTCCTCTGCTGACTTTTCCCCACTATCTTCCAAGTCCCTCCTTCATCCTCCACTCAGACATGGAAGGGTGGACGCAAGCTCCCTCCTCTCCCTCCTCCCTCCTGACCACGTGGTTATGTAGGAGCTCTCCTTTGGCCAAGCTGTGTCTCTTCTCATGGCTGTCTCCCCTCCCTGTCCAACGTCAAACTCTAGCAAGACCTCACACCTCACTCAAATGTCACCTCCAGGTCACAAGGTGACTGCCCCTCACTTGGGGAAACCCAGTCCTAGAGACTCTCAGGACAGAGCTCTTTCTCCTGCAAAATGCTCCTGAGCAGCCTTCACCAAAATAGCACTGCAAAAAGCAAGTCTGGTGTTCTTGGGACACGGCAACCCAGATCTCCCCAAGTCACCCAACTCGGACTGGCCAAGAAGTCCAGCCTTCCCCCTCCTTCCTTTCTACCCAGCCTGCGGGTGGCCGGCGGCAGGTCTTCTGTGAACAAGTCCATCTCATGCTGCTGACCTTTGCCTCTTCAACACTAGAAGGCACAGTCGCATGTCAACACTAACAAGACCTAAAATGTGCACGTCCCTTTTGGTCATGGCTGCCCTAAAACCAAGAACCAAATTCAGGGTCGCGTGATATGAACTCTCATTTCAGCAGTCTGGACTACTTACTGATTCTAGTAATTCACTTCAGAATGGCTCGTCAATGTTTCCATCGTCATACTATTAAGTAAGTTCCAACATATACGCCAAATAAATCCCTTTGGAAGTAGGAAGCGTATGAACTGCAGGTCGAAAGCACACTGCTTAGCAGAATTCAGCCAACAGTCTCTCTCCCTGTGTTCACAGTTCTGCTGGATTATCTTTCTGGAGCCCAGTGGTGGGTGTGGCCCACAGTGAAGACATCCATCCAGCGGGGAGGTTTCTGCCGACCACAGCCACCAACAGCAGTCTGCCCCCCCACAACACCTTTACAGCAGCACTTACCTGATATTTTGACCGGACTTTGGAAGCTGGGTTGAATTTTATGTACATTATCATTTTTTAACACCTGATCCAGAGGAGATCTTTCAAAGAAAGTGAGCACAACTTCTGACCTAGAATACTGGGAAGAAACATAGTCATTACTAAAAACGAATGGCTCCCACCAGTGGCCCCGTCTGTTTGCCTAGAAGGGGGCCCTGCTCCTCTGCAGTGGCGACCCCCCATGCTGACGCCCAGGGGGCCGTGCAGACGCTCTGGAGCTGACTGCACTGGCCTGGCCTGGCCGCAGTCACTGTGCACGTCTCACGCTCTCACGCTCTCGGGAGGCTGCGCCGCAAGGCCTCAGGGGCGGGGTGGCCCGTGGAAACAAGGGCTCTGTGAGACGGAGCGGGCAGACCAGTTACTTGGGGGAGTGGGCGCCCTTTGAACCCGAGAGACGCCAGCCCCGGCCAGCCCGCCCGCCGCCGTACTTTCCAGGGCAGGCTTATGACGGTCTTCAGCAGCTTCTCCACCTCGTTAAGCCGCGTCTCTATGTCCTGTGCATCCTTTATGGCCACCAGTCCTAGAATTGAGACAGAAATACCAAAATCAAAAACACAGGCCAGCAAATGTGCTGCCAGTTAAACACACCACCACAGACACCCACGACCCCCCGGTGTACTCCTCCTTACGGAGATGTCCAGGGACACCCTCTCAGCCTCAGGGACATACAGCGCTATTCCGAATGTCCTGCTCTAAACCCCGTTGAAGTTTCAGCTACCCAGTGATCGACGTCTGTGCTGGAGTCGATGCTGTCGATCTGAAAAGCGGGCGGTAGACCGAGGGGCAGGGAGGTGTAAGACCCCGCCGGGGGGATAGCCTGGGCCAGAGCCTAGCCCGGGACCACTCAGCCTGCCAGCGTGGTGGCTGCAGTGAGGGGAGGCTGGCCTGGGATCCACCCCACAGTGACATGGGGAAGGATTGCTCTCCCGGCCACAGCTGCCCAGATCACAAGGCCCATGTAAACGGAGCCCCTGTTTAGACAAGACATTTAAATGCCATGTTTGGAAGGAAAAATGTCAGATCCTTGCCTAGAGAAAACCAAAGTGGGCATGACTCTCGGCACTTTCCAGGAACCTAAGCATCTGTGCTTGTGACAGTCACCAGGAGCCCTGAGTCTGAGTGTCTGTTGGGCGGTACAATATTTTATTTTTAAAATGCTATAGCCCAAGGTGTGAGGATTCGGAGTGCTTTTGTCTCCTCGTGAGCAGTGCATAACGTAACCCTTCCCACCATAGTTTCTCTCCCTCAGCTTCCCAGGGATGGGGTAAGTTAGGTTCCCAAGGACACTGGCCTCTCCCCTATACTTCATGTGACCTAGGATGTCACCAAGCCTGTGAGCTGCAACCAAACCTCAGTACTATTATCAGTCGTGGAACTGAATTTTTTCAGAAGTTCTTGTTTAGTTTTGTTTGACAGTGCAAAGGGGTGTTCAGTTTTCGGGCAATTCATTGACTAGGTCTGCAAAAGAAATAAAAATGATTTCCTAAACCGATTGAAATTAAGAAGCCACAGAGCATATGGCCCATGGAAACTCCACCAGGGGCTCCCGGACATAGGGCAAAGGTATTTCTGAAAGCCTGGGCTATAGTGGGGGGTCCTTTACAGCGGGCGTCTGTCCGCAGGAGTCGAGGCGAAACCCTTCTCTCCACTTCCTCAAGCACGTGCCAGGCACCCCCTTCGCCCGGCCCACCTGGTGCCCAGGTGTCCCTGTTTGTCAGCAGGGCTGACTGCTCCAGCCCACTGCACCCTCCTCAGCCACACAAGGCCCAAGCAACCAGCCACCCAGGCAGCAAGAGTCCGAGAGGTGGCAGGGTGGGCTGTGACCCGCCCACTGGAAACCCCCAGGCCTCTGTCCTCAGGGCTTGTGCACCCATCCAAGCTAGATGCCTGGGCCCTCACAAGGCCACCCTCTGCCCCTCTGCACCAGCCCTGCCCCACCACCCTGCATGCCAGGGGAAGGAGGAGCAGGAAGAAAAACAGAATGAAAATGCCGGAGTGTCAGATTCTCTGGATGCCTTGTCCCCAAGCCCTGAATTCCTTGCATTTCAAATATCTATATACTGCAATTTATATATGTCTCTCTCTCTCTCTCTCTCTCTCTCTCTCTCTCTCTCTATATATATATATATATATATATATGCACCACTCCTTGGACCAAAATGCTTTGATCCTCTGCTTGCTACAGAGAAGTCTACAGAGGAAGAGATAGCCAATTCAAAAGTCTCAGAAAGTTGTTTTTAAAGCAAAGACAATTATATAACTCATCCCCACAAAGTGCTTCTTTATTCTAAAACAAGCAAAACTACTGGTATATTTCAACTTTTATCACAGCTAGAATACTAGTTTCAAATTGATCAAATTTATGACACAGTAGTTGTACTGTCATGTTCTGTAGGTACAACTTACAGGAAGATAAGTTAACGCATACAGCATATTTACACCCATTTCCTAGCATGTAAAGCATAATTTAACAACTTACAAATATAGAGGTTTATAATTTTTTTATCTTTGCTTTGATGACATATCTTTGGCTACACCTTTGATTTTAATTAATGTTCTGCTCTTGGTCGGGTTTATAACCTCCAACGGTAACACTTATCAAGATAAATACATTCTGCTGTATCTTCTTTCAGTTTGGCCAAATTTAGTAAATAAAATCCAGCATGCATAGTTAAATATGCACTTCAGATAAACAATGAACAATGCAATCGTAGAGACAGACTTACACTAAAAACTTATTTGCTGTTTATTTGAAATTCAGACTTAACTGCATGTCCTATATTCTATTTATCTGGCAACACTCTTTTCTTCGTGACCCATTTTCCAGATTGAAGCAGATAGAGACGGGCAAGAGTACCCGGTCAGACCTCCGGAAACAGTGTATTTTAGCTGGACGCACAGGCCCTCCCGGATCTGACCCCGGCCCACCTTTCCAGCTCTGTGCCCTGTGAAACACACCCTCGTGCCAGCCCCACTGGCCAACACGACCCCCACACAGTCGCATAGCACTGCCCACCTCCGGGCTTGCGCGTAGAAAAGCCCACCCAGGCGAAGGCCACCTGCTCTTCGACAGTGGGACCTGGTCCTAGCTCTGCGCCCCCAGAGAACCCATCCTGACCTCTGCAGCCTTCGCCATTCTGCACAATAACTGCACAGTCACCTGTGGGTCTCCCCAGGTCCCCCGTGGGAACCTGAGGATAGGAGGCACCTTGGGCTCATCTCCCTGTCACCAGCAACCAGCATGGTGCTTTCCACACTCAAGGGATCCGATGTTCACTGGCTGTCTACGGAACAAGCTAGCATCAGAGAAGACAGAAGTCGAAGTCAACAAGCATCAGTCACCTTCCTGGGGGTGTGCTCCAGCTTGCCCTGGGGTGGCAGCCTCAGCCTGACCCCAGGCTGGATTCCAGGCCTCTCAGGAGAGAGCTGCCTGAGGACCAAGTGGCACTGAGACTACTGAGCCCTTCTGGTTTGATTTCATTTATGGAAATGTGCAGAACCATATTGCCTCCTTTCTCCTGTTTTTATGTTTCTAAAAGGAAGCCAAATAGTGCTCCTTGGAAATGTAAACATGCTTAAAAACTACAAAAGTGGGGCTGAGAAAACTTAAATAGGGAAAGAGATGATGCTGGAATCCCTCCCTGCAAGCACAAAAATGACAGCTCATTATTTTTTAAGCTCTGGACTTTCAGTTAGGGCCATGTTTATCATTTAACTTCCCATCCTGGGCCAGGTGCAGTGGCTCATGCCTGTAATCCCAGCACTTTGGGAAGTTGCAGCAGGAGGCTTGCTTAAGCCCAGGAGTTCGAGACCAGCCTAGGAAACATGGCGAGACCCCCATCTCTACAAAAAATTTAAAAATTAGCCTGGTGTGGTGGTGCCACCTGTAGTCCCAGCTACTCAGGAAGCTGAGGCAGGAGGATCACTTGAGCCCAGGAGTTTGAGGTTGCTGTGAGCTATGATGACACCACTGCACTTGAGCTTGGGTGACAGAGCAAGACCCTGTCTCAAAAATTAATAAATAATTCCCCATCCTGGCTCCTGGGTGACAATCAGGCTGGCAGTCTGGATCAGCTTTATTAAGGTGCTGTTTCTGAGAACCCCGTCCACCTGAATGACAAGGAACACTGGCCCCTTCCCCAGGAGGGGCTGCAGCTGACACATGAAGTGGCAGATTCTGTTGAATTCACTGAAACCTACCTGATTAACAGCAGCACAGCTGGGCTACTATTGTTTCAGCTGCAACTACCGGCACTTCAGATGGTGATGAGAATGGCATGAACCCCCACAGTAGCCTTGCCCCAGCAAAGCACCCCCACTCCAATCAGGGCATGGAGGAGTCACCAGCCAAGAGGCTTCAGACAGCTTGGCCTTTTTAAAACACCAAAGTTCACATTTCCTTTCTCTCCAGGGTCCTGGACGTCATTCTCCTTCAATTGTTTTAAAAATGTTTTCCACCAAACTGGAGGGTATCTTTGATGTGGAAGGAAAACACTTAAAAAGAAAAACTACACTCTGGAGCCACAGTGCAGAAACGAAATAAATCTTCACTGTGAAATTTCTAACTATTTCACACTGAGAAATTGGGGTTTCTCAATTTCACAGCCGGTGGAAACCTCAAACACCTGCTGCCAATGCCCAAAATGATAAATTCTCAAAGTGATACAGCACTGAAAGGTGAAGTTCTGAGCAGAACCCTCACTTGAGACACTGCTTTACTTCTCAGGGACAGACAACAAGAGATATTAGTCCAGGACGTCCTGCTACCTCCAGAACAAACTGTCTGTGTGCGTTTGAGTTCCTTTCCATCCTACCTGTTGTAGTCTTCCTTTGTGACTCAAGTGCTGTGGCTTTTAATGGCTGCTACAGCTTGTCCAAATACAATTTTAAATCTCATTTTAAAAAATGTGCTTAGGGCTGGGCGCAGTGGCTCATGCCTGTAATCCTAGCACTCTGGGAGGCCGAGGCAGGTGGATTGCTCGAGGTCAGGAGTTCGAGACCAGCCTCAGCAAGAGGGAGACCCCGTCTCTACTAAAAATAGAAAGAAATTATCTGGCCAACTAAAAAATATATATAGACAAAATTAGCTGGGCATGGTGGCGCATGCCTGTAGTCCCAGCTACTCGGGAGGCTGAGGCAGTAGGATCGCTTAAGCCCGGGAGTTTGAGGTTGCTGTGAGCTAGGCTGACGCCACGGCACTCACTCTAGCCCGGGCAACAGAGCGAAACTCTGTCTCAAAAAAAAAAAAAAAAAAGTGCTTAAATAATTTAGGATCATCTAAAGCTCTTGGCTTTTACATTCCAAATATTGTTGATGGCATAATTCTGTGGGGTTCTTGTCTAACTCGGATTTACTATCTGAGGTTGTAAGGATAAATACTGCAGGCGGGTGATACGGCTGTGAATACTCTGGGATGCACATTAAAAAGGAAATCAAAGCCTCTTGAGCAGGAGGCTGTCGTTCCCAGTCGTGCCAGCAGGGGGAGGAAGCACTCTGTGGAAGCGGCAAGATTTGGTTCACCACAACCCACATTGAAGGAAATTAACTCAGAAGAATTCACAGCCCTCAGAAATTATCCTAATTTCTGATAAGGTACAATCACTACTATAACCTCAACTTAAAAAACTCCACTGCACACAATCTGTGACATGAGAATGTTGTCTAGATTCAGCCCAAATGGTTAAGAATTTGAAAGTGAAAAACTGGTGACACAAGTGCATGTGAATTCCCGCAGGCCAACTGTCCAGACGTCTGGGACTAAGCGTCAGCCCGGAGCAGCCAGGGCGCCCTTTCGTCCCTTCTAAAGGAGTTGGGCCTTGAAAACTTAGAACACCAAAGGTTTCTGTCAGTTTTGGATTAGCTGGTTTCTGCAAACACAAACACCTGATTTATTCTTAGAACCCCGACTGAACATGACATGCTGGTATCGGCACAGGACGTGTCGGTGAGAGCAAACACAAACAAATGCAGTTTCGTCATCTCAGAAACCCGGGTCCAGAGTCCCGCTTTTTGGCAAGTGGAGGCTTTGGGCTGAACACTTCTGATAACTGTCCCAAGCTTCCTCCAGGGAGGGCTCTGGTGGTCTGACTCTAACTCCAGTGGTTCTTGCCGCTGTCATTCTGGGAATAAAGACTAGCTGCCGTTGGGTCCACTAGGGAGGAAGCACATTCAGGAATGTCCATTACCCAAAGAACAGGCCTCTCTCAGGAGAAGAGAGGCAGCTGCACAACCCCCACACAATAGACAGCCCTGGGACAACGAAGTGAACTTTCAAACTGAGTCAAGTAACAAACCACATTTAAATTGTTTCCTTTCCATTTAACAAATGCGTCCATCCCTAGCTGCACACAGATGCACACTGCGGGTTGAGGGTGGAATGTGCCTCACTGTGTGCTGCCGGAGAAACACATGCTTTCAAGGTTGAGTGTAATACACATTTTGGAAACAAAATATTTTCTATTTTTCAGGGAAACTTTCAATGCTTACTTCCTAAGTACCTGTTTTCTAAGTAGAAATCCTGAAGAAAAAAGTAAGAAATGATAAGCCCATTGTTTTTTGCATAATTAAGCAATCTGATGGAAATTCTAACTCCTGGGAAACCGAGGCTACTCTTTGAGACTTGCATGTTTTCACCTATGCGGAGTCGCACGGCATAGCTGTATGACAAGAGTGACAGTGGGCTATGCTGGTGTCAGGACAGAACACCTCTTGGCCCACACTCCCCCTGGTGATATCCCAGGGCTCCAGCGGGTGGGTTCAGCCCTTGCCCCGTCGGTGCCCCTGCACGGTGGCGCCCACAGCGGTTGCAAGGGTCGGGAAGGCATCCACAGTCTTCCTCCTCTACATCTTTCCAAGAGTGAAAAGCCGTGCAGAAAATGCAGGAGGAAGAGACGGAGGAGGGAGAAAGAGAACAAACACTCTGCAGACCAGGAAGGGGCTGAGGGAAGCCGTCTTCCAGGCTCTGCTGCTGCCGCTGCTTCCTACGCCTGGCAGGTGCCTTTTTCCAGAGTGGGGAAGAAGTGTTCCACTTCGACTTACTGATCTTTGTTCTGCTCTTCCCCTAATGCTTCCTTCTCTAGGCCCCTTCATTATTCTCCCCACTAAACGCCAAATCCCCTTCCTAAACTTTACACTCACCATTTTGCAACGGCTGTTCACTTAGCCAATCTGTCCAAAAGCACCAAAGGTACCCAGGGTGCCAGCAGGGAGTAAGCACTTCCTCATTCACTCTGCCCCACGCCCCGCGGACCTCATCCTCTGTGTGAGCCACGTGTCAGGAGACACTGAGGGCAGGACCCCGGCCTCCCAGTGCCTTCATGCTAGCTGGAAGGGCTGGCAGGAGGCAAACACTGACCAGAAAGTGTCACCTGCCAGGCAAAGTCTAGGGACTAGGAAGACATACAGCTGGGGACCCTACCACCCCAGGGCAGGAGGGCGCCCGAAGGGTGAGCAGAAATAAGGGGGAGAGAGGGAAAGGGATGGGGCGTGGGAGGCCCCGATGGCAGGCGAGGGCGGGGTGGGGACAGCCAAGATCAGACCGACAGACAGTGAGGGCCTAGGGTTTGCCCAGGGGCCATGGCTTCCCATGCAGGTCCTGGCCGCAGGAGCTCTGGGCACCTGGCAATTCTATTTCTCAAGGTAGAGCAGACTCTGGCCCCAGGATTCCATGGGACCCAAGCCCGACCCACGCTAAGCACCCAGTTCTGGTTTTCCAACCAACAAAGCCACAGGCCTGGTCTGTGGGGCTCCCGCTGCAGTACGGTGTCGAGTCCCCCTCTGTGGGCTTGCTTTCTGGCCAGGGCAGGGGGTGTCCCCAGGGGGTGCGGGCTACACCTGGAGAGCACACTATTTGGGCCTGTGGGGGACCCTTGGGCAGGCCAGTCCCACGAGGCAGCGCCCATGCTCTCCTGCCTGGCCCACTCTCATCTAGGGACACTGCGTGTGCCCAGGCAAGGGGCAGCGAGTCCAGAGCCAGCAACTCTCATGTGTCCAGTTTGGTGCTGAGCACTTCGAGGCCACTACAGATGTCAGTACTCACCACAGCCCTGCCACGCAGGTGTAAGCCGGCAAAAGAGCTCTGTGGCGTGTCCATCATCCTCTCACTCCGGGGTGGGGTGCGCAGGGCATGGGCTGGAGGTGTCTGTCTAGGCGATGCTGTCACCCCACCTGGGGTGTGCTCAGCATGGCGTGACCACTACCGTTTAAGGGATGCACAGCTTCAAAGAACAGAACAGAGCACAGAATGCCTTGCCTCAAACGTCCTCCCTCCACCTCACACCGCCGAGCAGAGGACTCAGACAAGGTGCTCTGAGGGGCTTCTCGGGCCTGCTCTGTGACAAAGGAGTGATCTCTTCAGTGGCAACAACCAAATGTGGTGGGAAGTAACGTGCCCTCGGAGCAGGCCACTGAACCACCCGTGTAAGTCTCTGGCTCCCAATGGGAGGTTAACTCAGGTGTCACCTGGGCCCCCAGGCACAGTCAGAGATCTGCTGGCATGGAATCGGGGGCCACAAACCCAACGCAGCCAGGTGACCGTTTACGGAGAGAGAAGAGGACCCCAGGAGCTGCGGGAGAGGAAATCAGAATGGAGTCTGGGGTAGGCAGCAGGTGTGGGTTTGGGAAAGAAAAACAGACCAGAAGGAAAAGAGAGGAAGAGGAGGCTGTGTGCTGGTAGGTGGCCCCGTCAGCAGCCCCGGCAGGGCGTCCCCAGCCCAGGATGGGGACAGCAGGAAGAGTCAGAAACGGCCTGTGAGTCAGAAAAGACCACCCAAATCCCCCGAGAAGTGAACGCCGCCCGCTGGGAGGAGCAGGATGTCCCAGGTGGCGTCTGTGTGGCGCGGGGCCAGTCAGAGGTGAGGCGCAGGCCGGCCAGCACTCCGCCCGCAGGGCCCTCCTGGCGGGGCAGAGACGGCATCTCTGTGCCCTGCTCTGCTGCCTGGGACCGGCACTCCTCTGATCGCTTTTTAGCCACTGTCACTAAGAAAGTGAATTCGGTGGCCTTGCAGTTGGTGGCCCCATCAGGTAGGGTTCTCCCCTCGTGTTTCCGGTTTACACAAAGCTTCTCCCCTGACTGTCCACATGAGAAAAGTGCGAGCGGGTTCAGGGCTTGGGAATGGAATGCACTTTTCCCAGAGCTGTCGGGGTGGTGGGAGTCCAGTGGTCACATCTGTGTCCAGTCCTTTCTGCTGACAGCCCTGAAGTCTGAGTCTCCTGGCACTCAGATCTCAACTTTAAGAGACAGTCTCCTAGACACAGGTGGATCCATGTCCTTGCTGGTGGAGGTGAACACAGACAGGTAACTCTGCACCAGCTACCTCTGCACACAGGCTGGCAATCATGGGCCTCACCTGGAAAAAGTGCTAAAACACCCCGTTCTGAGCCGGGCTCCTGAACTGGCTCCCACAGCACGCCAGCTCCTGCAGTCTTCCCCAGCACAGAAAATGCTGCACCTCAGGTTCAAAATTGTGATGTCCTCCCCATTGTTCCTTCACAGCCCACATCTGGCCTCTCAGTTCTCCCTCAAGACAAATCATTTTTTGCCCACTTTTCCCACCTGCCCTGCTGCACCTGGCACCTGCCTCTATGGCTCCCCATCCTCCTCTGGGGTCTCTCACCACAGCAGCTGAGTTTGAGTCAGATCAAATCACTCCTCTGCTCAGAGCCCTCCAGAGATTACAACCATCCACCTCCCTGCCCAGCACTCCCCACTCCAGCCTCTACAGCCTCCTCATTCCTCAAACCCACCAGGCACACACTGGCCCCAGGGCCTTTGCACTTGTTCTTCCTTCTGCCCAGAATCCTCTTCCCGAGGTACCCACTGGCTTGCTTCCTCCTTTCCTTCTGGTCTCTACTCAAAGGTCACTTGTCAATGAGACCATCCCTGGCCACCTTATCTAAGAGAGAAACCCCTCCTTTGCCCCTAACAAGTTATAACCCTTTATTTGCTTTCCTATTTTCCTTCTAAACATTTATCACTGTCTAACATTTTTCTTTTACTCATTTATCTTGTTTATTATTGGATTTCTCCCAACCAGACTATAAGAATCATGAGGACAGGGACATTCTTGGTCTGTTTTGTTCATTGCTGTGTCCTTGGCACCTTGAATGGTGTCTGGCACATGGCAGGCATTCACTGGATATTTGGTGGAACAAATGAATATAAAGCCATAACACTGATTGCACAGTAACTAAGAATCAAAGATCATCTGACTACTTGTGGAAGTAGAATCTATTGCTACAGTGACCAGCCCAGCTTAGACATCACACGACCTGAAATAGGTGCTTTAAAAAGAGGATCAAAAAAATCCAGGAGCCTCAAGCAGTCAATGGGGAAATTCTGCATGTTTATGTTTTAAACTGTAAACCTTTCTAGATGTGAGAGATATAAATAACGAGTAACCCTGAACCAGGTTAGGTATTGCATACAGGGGATTTAAATTTAAGACTTAGGCCCACTGGTGTTAGAGTGCAGAAAAAGCAAGAAGGAAACACCTCGCTAATCCCCTGGAAGCAGGTAGCTCCCTCCTGTAGGGCAGTGGGACAAGAAAGGAAGAGGTGGCATATCAGATCCCCATCAAGAAGTGGGTCAGGTGGGAGCAGAGATTGCAGCCAAAGAGGCTGGAGGACAGAAGCTAGACAAGCCCTTAGGTGAGCCTCGCCCTTACCTCACCCAAATGGAAGGCCAGGAAGGTATGTGAGTGAACACTGTGCCTCTACCCCAGACAGGGGTTTAAATATCCCTGCAGATGTGTCACCGTGACACATACAAGGCCCATGGGTGGCTGCCAAGCATAACACCACAGAAAAAGCACAATTCTCTCCATATAAATATTCTCCCCCACTGCAATACTTGGGGGACCAAGGAAAAGGACTCAGCATCCCTTTAATTGCATTCAGATTCAAAAATGCAAGGGGGGCCAAGGCTTGCACACCCTTGAAGGGTATGCAGACACTTACAAGAGCTGCCAGCCCACTGCCAGCAGAAGCTCAGAAACCCAGATTTATTTCCTCACGATGCTTTTCAATGAAACTAGAGTGGAAATCTAACCCAGCCCAGAAATAGTTCCATAAATGTAAACTAGGGAATCTGATGGGGAATTATACTGAGAAAAGCTGGCATCACCGACAGTACAATACACACATCTGGTTGCCTTTTGTGTTTATAGTTTATATATCCAGACAATCTTTTCATGCAAATAATAAATCTGCATGGAAATAAGGTGGAATCTTTTTTTACATTACTATGATGTATTTTATTTAGCAAACAATTTCCCTGGACTTCAAAGGATCAAGGAAGGACAGGACTTCCCCTGGCATTACACGACAAAACTCAGGGCGTGCCAGGCAGGGACCAGCTTGCCTCCACACAGAGAACCAAGGCTAGAATGGAGACAGGGCTTGAGGTCACCCTCCTCTGGTCCCAGGCTCCCTTCCTTACCCCCTCCAGGCCCTTGCAGGAGGCCTCCACGGGACAGGACATGCCACTAGCCAAGGAACAGTTCCAAGAGTTCCACCCTGGGCTATTAGAAAGTCCTTTACACCCACCCACTGGTCCTCACGCTGACTGCCCCTGCCAGCCCTACCACTCGCACATTTCCTCCCTACTTCTGATTTTTGTTCCCCTTTAGGTACTTGATGGCAGCTATCATATCGCTCTGAGTCTTCTTTTCTCCATGGAAATCACCCACTTCCACGCTCTCAGTGTATCCACACACCTCAACCCTGCACGACTTGCATGAGTGCCAGAGGCAGAACCAGGGCACGTGCACAGAGGGTGCCTCACACTGCCCTCCCTTCTGCTCTAGGTAAGGCATTTTCGCCTGGGCATCCCAAGGGAACTGCACCCACACCCCTCTTCTCATCACCTGCCAGCAACCCCAGCCAGAAGCAGCTGATGCTGGCAATAGCAATGACAAGTGGCACTTGTGGAGGGCTTACGGTTAGACTCTCCCCACAAATGGCAGAGGCAATAGGTACGATGTTACAGGTGAGGTGCCACACGGGGACGAGCCAAATGGGGAGCCAACTGCAACCAGTCTGTTAGGGTCACAGCTCAGCCCGGACACCAGACCAGAGTGAGGCCCAGGGCCTCCAATGTGTTTGTGGCCTGCCCTATTCTGGAAGAAGTTACTGAATAAACTGTGTTCCTTCATGATGCTTTCCTGATTTGGGTATTCATTTGTTAGATTTAAAATATCATAACATAGCAAATCCAAGGAAAACTGCTTCTATGCTTGAAATAACTCCCAACTATCTCAGCAACATCTAAAAACCTGTGAACGTGGGAAGGAAGTCAAAGGTAGGCCTTCTCACTCAGGGCCCAACTCGATGGCTTTGGGAGCCTTTCCAGAGGATGTGTCTGCCAGAGGATGTGTCGTGAGAACTGAGCTAATTACCCATATAATTCACACACTGGGGTGGGGGCCTGTCCCCAGGGGAAGGCAGAGGCTATCTCAGACCTCAGCCAGCCTCAGTGCGAGTGTCCCTGATTCTCTGGGCTGCCGGTGGTCACACACCAGGAGGAGGGTCTCTGCTCAGAAGCCCTACAGTCTTCTCTGCCCCTTCTCCTCGCCCGGCCCTCGCTGGGGGAACCTCTCTCCAGCTTGCCACCTCACCCCCAAATATTCATGTCTCCAGTTCGGCCCTCTCTCTCTTCTCCGCTCTTCCAGCCCCTCTCTGCCCAGCTCCAAAGGGCCGCTGTGGGCAGGGCGGTAAGAAATGGGGAGCCACCGCAGTTTCTGAGAACAAGAATCCCCTGAGCCAGAACCACTCACAAGGCCAAGGAGGAGGCGGCAGACGCTAATCAAACCCGAATGAGGACCCAGCCCTGGGGTGGGGACCCTGGGCTGTCCGCTGTAGTCGTAGGCGGGGCGGCTTCCCCCGGAGGAGGGACGGAAGAGCTGCGTGGCACCTCGCACCCAGGGTCGGCTGTCGCCAGAGTAGACCAGGGGAGAACTCTGGGCGGCGGCAGACCCGATGCTACCCCCAATTCAGACATTGTAGTCAACTGGCCCCAAACGCTTCCCCAGTACCCCCGCCAACCCTCCCGGAGCAGGGGCTGCGCCTAGCTGGCCGCCGCACTTGCACTGCTCAGCCTGGGTGCCCTCTCTCGAGGCCGCGCCTTCCTGAGAAGTAGCTCGCCCTTGGGGACGGTCAGGGCGCCTGTCCTGCCGGCCTCAGCCCCTTTCCCACCCCCTGTGAAGCCTCGGGGCTTCACAGGCCGGCTCTCAATCCTCCCATCATTTGGGGGCACAGGGTATAAGTGTCCCCGTCCGTGCCGAGCCAGGGGTGGGGGAGCGCAGAGAAGTCGCAGTCTCCGTTTAAGTAACTCTTCCCAGCCTCCTTCGCTGCACTTCAAAGCTCTCGCGCCCCCACATCCCTAACCCTCGGGACCCCGGTCCTTGGCGCCCCCCGTGCCCCGCACCTTGCCACAGCGGCCCGCGCGCCAGCTCGGGCCGGTCCTCGGGGAAGGCGTCGCGGAGGCGCTGCCACAGGCGGCGCAGGTCGGCGAAGCTGCGGTGCAGGTAGAGCACGCTGCGGTCGGACCACTCGGTGCGGATCTCGAAGAACTCCTCCTCGTCGCCGCGCCGGCTCACGATGAGCCTGCGGATGCCGTTCACCCAGCAGCCGCGCACGAACATGTTCACGAGCGACGTGCCCTCAAACACCGCCGAGGCCATGCCGCGCGCCGCGCATGCCCCCGCCGCCGGGGGCGCCCTCGGCCCCCGCCCGCCAGCCCGCCGGGGTCTGCCCGGGGGGAGGGTCTGTGCAGGGCCGGGGTCCGTCCGGGTCTCCCCGGGTCTGGGGTCCGTCCGGGGTCTGTCCAGGTCCGGGTCTGTGCAGGGCTGGGGTCCGCCCGGGTCCGGGGGCCGGCTGGGGTCTGCCTGGGGCCGGGTCTATGCAGGGCTGGGGTCCGTCCGGGTCTCCCCGGGTCCGGGGTCCTCCCGGGGTCTGCCCGGGGCTGGAGGCCCGCTGGGTCTGTCCGGGTCCGGGGGCCGGCCGGGGTCTGCGCGGGGCCGGGTCTGTGCAGGGCCGTGGTCCGTCCGGGTCTCTCCGGGGCCGGGGTCCCTCCTGGAGCTCCCTGGATGCTGCGAGCGGCCCGCGCTCGGAGCGGCGCGGGGCCGAGTCGCTCAGGCCGGGCCGGGCGGCGGCTTTATAAGGCGCTTCCCACCGCGGTGGCGCGGTCGTCGACGTCGGGGCCAGGCCGCGTCCGCCTCCCTCCGGCCTCCCGGTGAACGGCGCCGCGGACCGCGCGCGGAGGGTCTCTCCTGGCCGGCCGCGCCGCACGTCGTCTCCCCGGAGCCCGCGCCGCTGCGGCCGCGGGGACCCCGGCGCCAGGAGCGGGGCGGAAAGCCGAGTGCTCCCCCGCCTTCGCGCCCCCCGCGCCGCCCACCGCTTCCTCCCTGCTCGGCCCCTGAGCCGCCGGTCGGTGACTGGACGAGAAGCCGGGAAGGGAGGGCGGGGCAGGCGGGCCCTGCGCTCGCGGGGGCGCTAAGCGGAGACTTTTTTCTCTTTCTGTTTTGCGATCCTCGGGACCTCTGCGGTCTGGGGGCGGCGCGCTCCGCCGGGCCCGGCAGCGGGGGGAGACTGCGAGTAGCCGGGGGTCCCGAGGCGGGGCCGCGTGTGCTGAGGCGGGGGCGAGGGCCTGGCCGAGCGCCAGGCGTCAGAGGGGTGGCCTCGCCTTCGTGTCCCCGCCGCCCGCGCTCGCCCCGAGCTGGGCCGGCCCGCCCCGCGTCCCCCCCTGCCCGGCGTCCCCGCCCCGCGTCCGCCCGAGCATTCCGGTCGTGCCTCAGCGGGGCCAAGGCCCAGGACGCGGCGGGACGCGCAGACCTGGGGCAGGGCCGGCCGGGCAGGGCAGGGGTCCTCAGGAGCTCCGCCGGGGTCGCCCTCTGAGAAGGGAGGTGGCACAGAACGGTGGCGGGGAAGGAGGTCTCCTTGGAAAGGGCGTCCCGGGTGAGCCGCACGCCCTTTGGGAGCTTGAGCCGAACTGGGGAAACGGCCCACACTGAGAACGGATTCGCAGCCACCGTTACTTCGGCTGTGCCTAATTGAAAGATCATTCCTAGCGGTAGTTTAAGGATTGGAAGTTCGTTCCAGAAGTGACTCGAGCGACCTCACATCGCCGTAGGCACGGCTGGGAGGGCGAGGGCGAGCCCCGCAGCCCATGCAGCGTTCTGGAAAGTCACCGAAGCCCCAGTGCAGGCAGAAACAGAGGCTGACGGCAGGTGGCCTGTCTCTTGGCTCAGCCGCGACCCAGATGTGTCCCCTACTACCACTGCCGCGTTTTATTAAGACTGCGTCCATGACTTGTAGATGTCGTATCTTCAAAGTCCTTCATTTGGGTTTACCTTCACCTCCCTGTGTTGGTCAGCCTCCCCTTTTACGGTGTAAACCGGGAGGAGAGGGTGATTTCCGCAGTCTGGTGTCCCCGCACCCCGCCCCGCGCTGGGCCGTAGGTGAGTGCTGGGTGAGAGCAAAGGAGTCGCCAGGGTGAGGGAGGGGCCGGAGGGCGAGGCGCTGAGAGAGCTGGGCAGCCTTGGGAGGCATCCTGCCCCCCACCCCATCCCCTCCGGACACTCCACTTTTCTGGGGCTGCCCCAGCTGAGCAGCATCCCCAGGACTTTAAGGGCCAGAATTATGGCGCTTTTTTGACTCCTGTTTGGGGAGCAGCCCTCACTGTGTCCCATCTTGGCTAGGAACAGTCAGGTCTTCATTCTCCTATTGGCTAAGAGGCCTAACTTTGTGACACTGTCTTTCAGTTTGTGCCAGGCATTCCTGGTCACTGAAGAAGAGAAAGTGTTTTTCATATTCGTGATGTTTGTTTGTCTAAGGAGACCTGGAACTAGAGAAAACTAGATGGCCGAGGAAAAATAACAAGTGCCTAAAAGCCACTAATAATTACAGAAATGTAGATTAGAACACAATGAACTGCCAGTTTTTAGTCCATTGGATTGATACAAACTTTTAGAACCCATTAAATAAAAATTATCCAAAATCTGGAAATAGGGTCAATAGAATAGTCATCCTTCCAGTGTATGTCCTTTCAATGACATATTGAAGCATCATTTAAAGGCCCAAGGATTACTTAATTTTCTAGTACAACATACCATTGTTTAATGTTGCTGTTTACTAATAATGAAGGGCTAAGGCAGACTCTATGAAGTTGTATATTAATTTGTAGATTTGTGTCTGGTAGAGATGGAAATAATTTCTGTCCCAAAGAAATGATATTCACAAAGGTTATGATTTATCGCCCTGTAGGACATTAATCATTCTTTTATCTAGCCTAGCAATCTTTTTTTTTTTTTTTTGAGACAGTCTTGCTGTGTCACCCAGGTTAGAATGCAATGGCATCATCATAGCTCATAACAACTCCCAAACTCTTAGGCAAAAGTGATCCTCCTGCCTCAGCCTCCTATGTAGCTGGGACTACAGATGGGCACCACTGTGCCCAGCTAACTTTTCTATTTTTAGTAGAGATGGGGTCTAGCTCTTGCTCAGGCTGGTCTCAATAGCAATCTTATTTTAAGACTCTTTTTAAGGACTATATAAACCCAGTCCCCTAAATGGTCTTTGAATCAGCTTTTTCATCTTAAAATTTTCTTGTTATTAATATGTTTAATAAATTTTTTATCACATGCATTCCATATTTGTAGAAACATTTAAGAGGCATATTTTTAACCTGTGAAATTTATACTTGGATGAATTTGACAAGAACAATAACTTTTGCAAGGTTATGAAGAGGCACGTACCCTTACAGACTGATTTTGGGTGTAACAGTTGGAACAGGCTCTTTGGAAGGCAGGTTTGCAGTAGTTGTTAATACTGAAAATGTGCGTAACTTGTGACCCAACAATTCCCTCTTCTAGAATTCAATCCTAGAAACATTTCCATATATGCACTAAGAAATATACAAGGACATTCATTGGTGCACTGTTTGCTAAAGTGAGAAATCGGAAATAAATGTTCATCAAAAGGGGAATGAATAAATTAATGACATATAAGTATAATGAAATTTTATACAGCCACAAAAAACGAATCAGTTGTACAAATACGGATAGATCTCAGAAATAAGATGTCAGTGGAAATGGCTGATGGATACTACAGATGGTAATATAGATGCATATGACAAAACAATAGTAAATTTGGAAAGATACCTACCAAACACATAAAGGTGCTTCTGGGGTGGTGAACAGATCAAGATAGGAGAGTGTCAAGAGGGACTTTTGCTTTATCTACAATGTTCTTGTACACATTTTAAATTAAATGAATGCATATATTACTAGTATAATTTTTTCTAAGGGAATAGAGGTTGTGGGAGGCTGGAAGGAAATAGCCAATGCTTAGCTGGTAGGGATGAGTGCTATTAATATTTTCTTCTTAGTATTTTTCTGTTATTTGAATGTTTTCTGATGATGATGATGAAAGAATCTCTGACATAAGTACTAGAACTTCTGACTCCCTGTCCTACCCAGCCACTGAAGAACTCCAATCGTAATCTCAAACTGCTCACTTTTGTCTTTCTGTGAATTGGGAATTTAAAACAAAAATTTAAGAAGCTCCTAGCTGTTGTGAGGACAAATAAAATGGTATGTGGCAGAAAGTGTCTGTAAACACCTTTGAGGACCTGTGTTACATAAATGTCAGTAACAGACACTGAGGAGGCGGGGCGGTTTCATGTTGTACCTCAAGAGGATCAGCTCCTCCAGGGCCAGAGGCTCCACAGTAGACTGTGAAAGCGAAACAAAGAGGAGCTCTCTGGGTCACCTGTCCCATCCTCCCAGCAGGTCTAGAATTACAAAGTTGAATTTGAGGAGGAGCCCTGGCTGTAGGGAAGAGCTCTGGAAACCAGACACTTCAGTCTGATCAATATGAGTAAACAATGGGAATAAAAGACCTCAAGAAATTCAAGGCCTTACTTTTGAGGGGATGCTTGGGTGTCTTGTTTATTTTTCCTTGGTGGTGGTTTTGTTTTGGTAGAGATTTTTTTTTTTAAGTTCTGTCCTTTCTCCCTAGCCCTCAAAGTAAAGAGAAAGACAATGCAAAGGTTGGAGTCATTCCTCCAGGTCACCTAGGGGACCCACTCATCTGGCATCTGACAGCACAGTAGGAAGCCTGTCACTGCTAGAGTCTGAAAAGTAAGACTGACTGCCGAGAGCCAGGGGGTGACGGCAGGGTGAGAGAGGAGATGCAGGCCCCAGGCTGGCCCTGACCTCATGGGTCCCCCTGTTTGTAACCCCACGCCCACGCTTTGGAACCTCGCTTGATTGAGAAGATATTCATAAGGGCACCCTGATTTGCATTTTGAGTTTCACCTCATAGACAGTAAGGTAATCCAGTGAGCATCCTACAAACCGCAGCTGTCCTCTGTTTCTCTTCAAAATAGCAATGATGAGACCTCACAGTTGTGAGCATTTTCAGACACATTTATTGGTGGGATCCTCACAACAACCCTTAGGGATGGGGAGGAGAAGATCATTGTTCCTCTGCAGATGAGGAAACTGAGGGCTCATGGAGGGTCTGGAGGCCTCTAAGGCCCTGCTGGACTGGCCTCTGCCAATCTACCGGCCCCACCTGGCCTTGGTCCAACACACTGGCCTTCCTTCGCTGTCCCAGAGTGCCACACACCTTCCCAACCAGAGCCTGCTCAGGCCTGACAGACCCTCAGTGTGCAATGCCCCCCACGCCTGCCCTGGCCTGCTGATTGCTACTTATCCTTATGTGCCTGCGAATCCCCTGGGATCTTGTTAAAAAGCAGATTTTGGTTTAGTAGATCTGTTTGAGGCCTGAGATTCTGCATTTCCAACAAGTGCCCGGAGCTCGTCTTCTATCTGAGAGCCACTCTGAGTAGCAAGGCTGATGCTGGCATAAGCCTCACTTGGTCTGGAAAGTGTCCGGAGACACTGTGGGACAGTCTCGTGACACCCTGCATGGGTTCATAGTTACAACGAAGTGTTCATTGTGTCCCCTGGCTGGTATGGAATCTCCTCGAGGGCAGGGACTGACTGTAACTGTCTCCTTCATATTTGTACTACCAGTGCCTAACACAGAGCCTGGCACATGATAAATGCTCACCACATGTCTGTTGAGTGAGTAAGTGAGTGAGTGGCTGAGTAGCTGAGTGACCAACTGAGCTAGAAAGCTAACCCTGGTCTTCCCATAGAAAATGCTATCCCTCGATTTCCAAGGATGGGACATTGGGGAAAATTTCACAACCCATCATCAAATCCAGATTTTACTAGAGACCCCAAATCCCAGGCATCGAATCATCTTGAAAGGGGACAGCCCAAAATGTTTGTGGTGATTATCTCTCCAGAATGGGATTACAGACTTTTAATTTCCTTTGTGCACTTTTTGTTTTCCAAATTTAATGCAATGAGGAAGCACTGCTGCAGTAATTCAAAAGTAATGTGAAAGTTCATCTAAGCAAATCCTTTCTCGTATCATCTCCATGGTCACTTCTCCCTTGTCACTGCATATGGTGACCTAGCTGTGTGGCCACAGTTCATCTGTGTGCTCACTGTGACTTGGTCTTTTCAACTACAAAGTCAAGTGGACTGCAGATACCCACTGAGACTCGCCCCAGCATGAATTCTCCATGTATTCCTTCTCAGCCTTGATACTCCCAAAGCAATCCCAGCCTGATTCCTAACTCTCTCATTTCTGCATGTTCCTGCCAACCTGAAAGGTGTTTTATGCTGTCTCCTTTCTGAGCATGGAAATTTAAGTTGCTATTTTTGAATGTTAAGACTCCTAGAAATCAATGAAAATCTGAAACTGTTTAAGACTATCAGCATTAGAGCAGGGCACAGTGAGGCATGCCTGTAGCCTCAGCTACTCGGGAGGCTGAGGCAGGAAGATCCCTTAAGCCCAGGAGTTTGAGATCAGCCTGGGTAGCATAGGAAGACTCTGTCTCTAAAAACGAAAAAAAGGAAAAGAAAAAGCTATCAGCAGACAATCAGCATTAGTCACAGCAATAAATAATCCCATTCGGAAAGGCTGCTGGAGTTTTACACTTTTCACATATTGGCATTCCAGGAAACATTTTAAAAATAATATATAACCCATGAGATTATTCAGTAAACAGCCTGAGGACTGACAAAGCATTTGTATCTTCTCCTCACACCCACTCTATTTTTCTTGATGATGCAGATGCTTGAATATATTAAGTGATTTAACATTACATTTTGGTTTGAAGCTAAACTTTTTTAAAACAAATTATTAGTACACTAAAACATTTGCTCCACCTTTCAATGGGCTACCATGAACAGAATTAGTGACCTTGTTTGTGGAAACTATGTAGGAAAAACATGGAAAGTTTAAAGTTTAAATTTGAAATATTTTGAGATCAACATTGTGACTTGAGACATAGTGACACAGTGCTTGCCCATAATATTTATACTAGGACTACCTGTTACATTATGACAGGCATTGGGCCCTTTTGTTTGGTGAGATTAAATAAGAGAGCATTGTTACGACCAGGATTCTGCATTTTCTTATATTCTGAATAGAAATACAATTTCTATGCCTGAACTTGGTTCTTGCCTGTTTTGAGCTAACAAAACTCCTCACATTACCCAGTTATGTTAGCCCAAAACAAGTAATGCAACTTTTCCGTTTTCACCACATAGATACAGGGAGGTGGAGATCTGACAGCAGGGACAGGGATATACAGGTACAGATATGTCTTGTCAGATTCCACAGAAGACTTCAGGCAACTTGCCAAAATATGTATACAATAAGAATTGCATAAATTAGAATTTAAAGCCCAGGGAAATGCAGGAAACAAGAAAGGAGCAGAGGGAAATTAGTACGCAGACAAGTAGCTGCAGCAGCATGCTCAGTCACTGGGTGTGGGTTGCAGTGGCTTCCCTGCCCTGGCTTCCTGTCTGGCCTGCGGGACTTCTGCAGGGCCTGGCCCTCCCACCATCTTATCCCTGACACCCTGACACTCTCTCTGTCTACACCTCCGTAGATATGCTGGGCAGGTCCCACCGCAGGGCCTGACACTCTTTCCTGTGTCCTCCAATGGCTCCCTCCCTGTTCTCTGCTCGGATCTACACCTGTCACAGAGGCCCTCCGTGGCCACCGGCCTGAAAGGGCCCACTCCTGCCCGTCATTCTGTGTCCCGACTGTGTTTTCTCTTCCTCAGAGCACACGACATTATAGGGCTACGTATGACTTTCCCCTCACTCACGTGCAAGCCCTGTGACAGGAGGGCCTTTCCCTGCCGGGCAGCCTGCTGCATCCCGACGGCAGCGACCGGCCGCGGCTGCACCTCTTGCCGGGGCAGTGCAGGTCTCTGCCTTGGTGATTGAGGGTGTATCCATGTGCTTTTTAAAAATATCAACTGAGCATTCAGACTATAGGATGAACATCATTGCATGTCCAAATTCTAGTCTGAATGTGATTAATCTGCACAGCATCGTCTAGGGAGCATCTCACCTGTATTTGGTGATGGGACAGGGAGAATCTGCAACTGAAATTTCCACTGGCCAGGAGCTGCTCCAGCGCATGAACAATAGAACAGTCGAGACCCTGGTGTTGTCTGCCGGAAAGTTAGTCCATGGGGACCTGGGCTTGGGAAAAATGTCAAAGTAACATTTGCTGACAGTTGGCTATGTATCTACACATAAACAGTTAACCGACATGGACTTCCGGTGATCCCACCTGGTTTACTTTATCACATAAAACATGCATCCAAGTAACTGAGTTTAGGGGTACGTTTACCTAAATGATAATTTCGGTATTAGAATAGTCTCTTAAGTCCTGCTTTCTGACGAAAGAGTGAAGCCAACCATTAATAAAGTCACTCCTAGTACATAAAAATAAAACTGAATAATTCTTAGAGCACTGGGAAAACTTAAATATAAACAGGATATTAGATGACATTCCAGAATTTTTGTTTATTTTCTTTAGTGTAATAATGGTATTTTGTATTGTTAGTGCCCTTGTTTTTAGGCCTTGCATGCTGAAGTAGTAGTGAAGTGCTATGATATTAAAAACTGTCTTTCACCTGGCTCTGCAATAAATAAATAAATAAGTAGGTAGATATATGAAGTAAATGTAGCAAAATATTAATAATTGTTGCATCTAAGAGAAGGAATTCAGGCCTTTATTATATTATCCTATTCTTTCCACTTTTCTGAATATTTGAAAATTTTCACAAGAAAAAGTTGCGGAGGGAGAATAACGTTTATATTTCTACTCCTTTTAGTATCCAGATAATCTAAACATGGTTTCACATCAATAAGCTATAAATGAGAAGGAAGAGAGGTGAAAAAGACCTATCGTCTGCCTTGAGAATCCATTGATTTCTGCTGATATTCTTACAGCAATATTAAGGCTCACGTTCTATATAAGCATTAATGGCCATAGGTTTTTATCAAGCACATTATAATTAATCCCAAACTGGCTATTAATCATTGAGTCAAGGTTCAAGGAAAAAAATCAATCAACCCTGGGTGTCTGCAATACATGTTCATGGACTGTTCATAGTGTCTGTAATTATAACTTCAGACCGTTACCCCCAAGGAGATGAAGACTGCGGCAGCAGCCACGTTTATCCTCCTTATTCCTGAGAAACCAGGCTCATTGCACACTCCCTTCACCAGAGGACACAAGGGCTGCCAGCAGATTAAATCCAGAATATTGCATTTTATGCTCAAACCCCTAAGTTAGATATTCAACTAAACTTTATTTTTTTTTTATTTGTTTTATTTTTTTTATTTCAGCTCATCATGGGGGTACATAAGTTCAGGTCATATACATTGTCCATGTCCCGCCCATCCCCCCGAGTGAGAGACCCAAGCGCGTCCATTCTCATTCTCCAGACAGTGCGCCTGGCACTCATCATGTAGTCATACCTCCATCCCCTCCCCCCCCCACCTCCCCGGGTCGGCACCTTCAAGCATGACCATTCCCCAGAGGGTGTGCAACGCACTCATCATGTAGGCATACACCCATCCCCTCCCCCCACCCCCCATCCCAGTCTGACTCACCAGAAAACTGATTTCCCTGATCATCACCTAAATGCACATTGGGGAAGGATACCAATTGGATATCAACTAAACTTTAATAGAATCATTTAACATTCTGGCTGAAAGGGACTTTAGTGATCATAACTGTAGTGAATGTTGCTTGTAAAATCATTAATGCTCTACAGGGCAGAGAGATTGTCCCGAATGTATTTCCATTAGTTGTGTCACATAACAGAGATTTTCTAGACTGTGCCCCAGTAAAACACTTTATTCTGTGAGTGAACGAGAAGAGGGTCGACGTCTTTCAGGCTGTTCCAGGAGTTGTGGAGGGAGACTTGAGCCAACGTTCACTCTGTCTACTGTCTGTTCCTATGTGTGTGCCCAGCCTCTCACCCATTTTGTGCAGTCTCAGTCTAAGCACACGGTCAGCCACTTAGGAGTAGGCGAGCAAGAGCCCTTGGTTCAGAGGACTAGGCTGGATTCCGTTGCCCCTCACCTCCTGAGAACATGTGGTTGGACTACATTTCAATACATTTATTGGCATGGACATGAATTTGTAATGAGTGGTGCATTTCACCTCTTAACCTCACCCACATAAAGGGGCTTGGATTTGTCCCCAACAGCGTTGCTGAGTAGCAAGGACCTACTCTGCTTTGGGGGCAATTATAAATGGTATGAGGCCATGGGGGGCGCTCTGAAGGGGTTTGGGTAAAGAGCGGCGTCCTACCCACAGGCAGGTGTGCACGCAGGGTCCTGGCCCAGCGAGGACAGACAGGAGAGCAGGTTCTCACCACCTGCGGTGATGCGCGAGCGGCAGGCCTGGCTTGGCCACCATACAGTAGCACGCGCTGGCTGCCCGTCAGTCCTCTCCGTGCCCAAGTCCCTTCCCGCCCACTGTCAAGAACACCTCTGCCACCATGTTCCCTGCCACCCTCCCCCAACCTCAGGTGACTTTAGGCTTTCTCATTCCTCTCCTTCCGGGGCATACTTCTTGCTTCCTGACCCTCCTGTGGCCTTCCTTTTAGGATCGCAGGAGCATCATTCTGGGGTGGGAAACCCGGGTTTATTTCTCTCTGGGTGACTGACATGATTCCAATTCTTCCTGAGGGCCAGTCTAAGGGAGTGAGGGGAAATTTGCATCAAGGTAGTGTTGAAGATACCTTACTGCAAGCCAAGAGAACTTTAGGGTGTCAGGTGACCCTCCTTTCTAAAGCAGATAATCACATCCTGATTTCCTTTTTGGCTTTTGTATTCTATTAGTATTTTCACACCCAGGTTTACTCAAGGCAGGCATGGCCGCGTCAGTGGCAGCCTCTCATGTTCCCTTCCCTCCAGTCGGTCTGAATGCTTATTCCCAAGTACAGCCCAGTTGCTTACCCCAGCTGTCTGCGCCTCCCAGGTATTTCAGCTAATCGTCAAATTTCTGCTATGCATTGTCTTGTGACTGTGTACGCTTCACCCACGGGGCTTCAATTCTGCTGAGGCGAAAAGGGTGCGGTGAACTGAAGCCAGAAAAAGTCTTAGGCAGTGAGACAAACACCAGTGTCTTGATTCCAGGAGTGACTTCTATAGAATTGAGCACCTTTGTACCAGTTGTTACGATGAATTGTTCTGACGCTTATCCAGACAGGAGGATAATTGAAGTTTCTTTTCCCAGGGCCTTTCTAATGCAACCATTCAAAACAACCGGGCCTCAGTTAGTCCTGAGCAGAAGTCACAAAGACAAGATTGAAAAAAATAAGTAAATAAATTTTTAAGGAGATGGAGAAAGCATTGCTTTCCAAAAACATCCAATTCAGGCCAATGACTGAAAAAGAACTAAGAATAGCTGGAAGACTTGTTTCTTCCTTATTTAAAAAAATTTTTTTAATTGCTTATGATGCTTATATTAGACCTCTGAGTGAGGAGCATGTGTGTGTGTGTGTGTGTGTGTGTGTGTGTGTGTGCGTGTGTGTGCGCGTGTGTGGAAAGTTTATGCTTAACGGTCTTTCTTGCTACAACTACCCCAACCCCTCAGAATACATAATCTAGAAAACCAGTGCTAGTTCTGATGACAGACTTTGGGCTAAACCATAGCTGTAGTTTAGAAGCTAAGCACTTGCAGACTATTCTGCAGGTTTTGCTTTTCGTTAATAACCTATTTTAAAGTTCAGCAGACTGGCATCTCTTTTGATTCTGATTATACTCCTTTTAAAACTCCACTCCATGTTCAGCGTCAGCAAATCCTAGTCTAACAATAAGTAAGATTTTTTTCTTGGTTTGCCCTTGTGCTGCGTGTTTAAGAGACAGACTCAACCCCAAAGGAGCTGCCTTGACAGAACCCACATGGCCCTGTCTCAGACCACACTGTCAGGTGGCTTTGCATAAAGGCAGTCCCTCTGAGATAGCTGGTCGTCCAGGCAGCCATGTGGGCATGCTTGGGGCAGGCAGCCAAGGCTCACATGACATCCACGTACTTCACACCCATGACCACACCCTCATGTAGTCAGAGCACTGTCTAGTCTTCAGAGGCCTTTCTGTAATTTTATATTCAATGATAATAGGTCTTGGTGAAAAATTCTGCTGCTTTTGGCCCCTTTTGGAGAAACAGGTTTTGACATGCAGTACATACATTTCAAATTGAGAGAAGATGGAATTGAAGAGAGTGTTTTCAAATGAATTAATTCCAATGATTTTGAGTCCCACGTTAGAAGAAATGTTAATTCCTCCTGGAATGCAACTACACGTGAACCGTTCAATTATTTATAGTAACTATTTCATTCCAAAGCTGATTTGCAGTGGCTTCCAAAAAATGAATGGAATTACTGGCCAAGGGTGTTGGGCAGAACTGGACATATCTGATGGATTTTGTTTCTCTATTTCTGCGGCTGTTCCTTTTTCTTCATGAGGTCTAAGAAATGAGGAAGGGTGACTGGCGAGGGGAACATCACACAGAGCCTGGGAATTTCCTGGTTCAAATCAAAGACTTACCCAAAAACAGACAGGCCTGAGCATATTATTCAGGCCATTTTTCAAGCGATTTGATGGTTTCATATAAATATTGAATTAAAAGCATTTTAATAACGTGAGTAAAATGCTTCTACGTATCCCAAATTAGCTCAAGTCAGACCCTCCACTGCAAGGAAGCTAGCACTGTCTTCCGGAAGCCTTTCCACCCCTCCTTCCTCCCAGCCTTTATTCCTCAGTCGCCGGGTTCCTCTTTATGGGCTTCCAGCTTGGAGGAGCAGTCCATGCTTCCAAACAGAAGGCATTTCCGGAACCCTCTCGTCAAAGGGAGAACAGCACACAGCCCTCCTGGTCAGAGCGGAGTTGGGAGGAGGGACATGAAGGTGCAGGGCACGGTGCTATTGCCTCCTCCCGATCCAGTGCCTGGTGGTCTCCCAGGCTCTTCTGTGGAACAACAGCATGGCCGGAAAACAACGCTTCAAAAAAGTTCCTGTGACAACGTGTTCTGAGCCAGCACGCTTCCTAAGGAAACGAAACTCCTACATGCCTCTGCAACTTTATCAGTCATCTTGACAGAAGTTGTCTTTTTGTTCTTTCTCAGTTTGCTGATTATAAATCTAGATGTAAAATCTGTAACTATTTACTTAAGCAGATATTTTCTTTTGCGTGTGTAAATTTTTTATTTTCCAATTTAATTTTTTAAAAAATATGTTCATCCAACACCATCTTTCTCTCCCTGTAAAAGTCCCTCTTTGCTCACCTTTTTCTCATCCTTTCACCACTCATTCATTCATTTCTTCATTAACAGATTTTTAGTATCAGGTAGAAAATCAAGTGAAAGCACCACTATGAGTGGAGAATTCTTCTCTGCTCTTTGGCTGCTTCTTAATGAAAGATAAACAATCATTCTCTACCTAGAAAATTGATTGGGTGCTCAGGGATTTTGTTTATTTTTTTTGAAATGTAGATTTGTCAGCCTAAGAGATCATGAACTACCAGGCTCTTGAGGACTGCAGGAAAGGAAAGATGATATTCTAGAAGCTGATCATCTGGTACCTCTGATAAGTTCATATATCAATTTTTAATTCCACCACAGTTTTGTTTTCAAAGTAGAAGAAATTTGTAACATAGTGTAAGCAACAGCGACTGTAATCACATGAGCCTCTTTGAATGTTGCTTAACATTTAGTAGGTGGTCATGCTGTCTGTACCTTCTTTGGAATGCCACTTGGACAATAACGTTTGGAGTTTTCTTCTACACATCCAGACATCAGACCATTTATTACTACCTCGATGTTCTCACCCATTTTAAGAGATATTTTCTTTGTGGCAATGAGCCCACTTATAGAGTGAGTTCACAATTTGAGAGGCACTGGTTTTAGACCTTTCTAGTAAATTTAGAATGGCATGTTGGATTGTCATAGCAGATATCTCATGTTCTCTTTATAAAATTCACTTACACATTTCTGGATTTTAGTCAGTCTATAGACTAGGGAAGAAATCATCAACGAGAGAACCTATGGGTATGCAACTCCATGAACAAGAATTCTCCCAACTTCCAATGTCATTCTTCTGATAAAAAGAATTATCACCATGCAGCATACTTCTGCTATAAGAATTTCTGCTATAATATGCTAATAATTTTATGCATTAAAGAGCACTGTGTGTGCAAGGCAAGCAGAGATACAGAAACACAACCAAGTCTAACAGTAGGTGGAGAGTAACGATGCCTAACCACAAGGGATAAAGATGCAAATAATCATTTCATTCTTCTCCTTCCTTTTGACTTTGTTGCTGCATCTCTGTTGTTTGTATCATGAGCAGTCAGGCAAGGCTCACCAGCAAGTACCTTCGAGATCTAGCCCTGCATGCTGGGCAGAGCCAGCCAGGAGGCATCCTGTCAGCGGGGCAATTTGGAACCAGCCACATCTTTTCTTTAAGGAAAAGGGAGATCTCCAAGATTACTTTCTTTCTATTTTTCATCACTTCCCTGCCTACTACATGCATACTGTATTTGCATCGTATCCATTTGGGCCACCGTGGGAGGCCATCTCTGGCTTCCTGAGGGTACGGGAGGGTATCTGAATGTGTATTTTATCTTGTGCGGTGTCTGAGTTGAGCCTGTAATCCCATTACCAGCCTGTTTGCATCCAGCGAGTTATTTTATGGTCTTCAGAATTGTACCTCCGATTTGTAAGCCTAGCTAACAATTACATTTCATTGCCAAAAGATGTTAAATAAAAGAATGCTTTCGGTGAGAATTAAATCAAAGATCTCGGCATATGCAGCCCCAACCCCCAACCTGGGTTCTGTGCTTACTCAGCAGAGGTTGGCATTATAAAACTCCCTTTCTGTAGCACACTCATCTTCACCCAGAAAACCACGTAGAAACTACATTCAGAACAGCATTGTTTAACCCAGTTCACCAAGTAGCTACCTCAAAGAATAATAATTTCCAGGCTTGGAGAGTGTATTTAATTATTGACACACCAGCCAAATGAAATGACACGGAATCCCAGATTGGTGAGATTTATGAATCAACTGTCCATCCCTAAAAGAAGTGGACAACACACAAGTTACAGCTCAAAACACACAATAATTTCACGGAGACAGGTCAAAAGCAGAGTCAAACCACTCTTCCGAGCCACTCTCAGCCTCTCTTTGGGTTCTATACTGATGTTTAACTGGTTTGGGTTTAAATGCGTGCCTGGATGATTTCATAGAATCCTAACCACAATCCTAGAAGGTCGATTTTTTAAGCCCTCGTTATACAGATGAGGAGCCTGAGGCTACACAGGAAGAGACAAACCTGAGATGAGAAATGCAGTAACCGGGGCCACCATGTTGCAGTAATGTGCATCTTTAACCCTCTCCCGGTCCTTGATCCAGCCCTTCCGAGTCTTCCTACCTTGACCCGTTTTCCAGGCTCTTCCAGGGAAGGACCATGCTGAGATCTGGCCTCCCTCTGCCCAGCTCTTTCCTTTCCCAGACAACAAACCTGCTTTTCTGACTTCTTTTTGCCTCGAGACCTGCTTTCTGACAAGCTGGGTGTTTCCCACAGCAGGTTCATCATCAAGATCATCTGGGTGCTTATTAAAAATAGAGACGCTGGTATCCTTCTTGGAGGCTCTGTTTTGTGGATCTGGGTGGGAACCAGAAGTCTCTCTGTTTAACAAGCTTACTGTGTGGTTGTGTTAACTAACCAAGTTAAGGGAAAGATACTATTTCCCAAAAGTTTTTGACCTATGCAACTCTTTCATGTAATGTATGATCTGAAAAATCTCCTTTAACGTGAAAAAGTTTATTATTTTTACATGCTGTTGACTAAACATTATTTTAATTTTAGTAACTTATTTTAAGTCAATATATCAAAGGATGTCTTACAAAGTGTTTCTACTATAATATTAATATTAAAGATCATAATTGGGTTGCTGCATTTTCACTTTTTCTCATTTAATGGGTAGCTTGTGCTATTTATTATAACATACTTTAATTTTATCTGTGTTTCAACCTAAATAACAAAGATCCTCTGACAGTAATGAGTTTACTCAGGAATGAGCATTGCAGTGCAGAATACATGTGCCATGATACACTTATGCAGGGAGGCAAAGGAACACAAATTTTTTAAAGGTAAAATGAGGAAGGTTACATAAATTTTTTGGAAATAAATAATTATTCTTATCTACCAGGATCAATAACAAGGGTGGCATCAGTCCAAAGTTGGACAAGCAATTTCTGGGCAGATGTCCTCAAAGAGATATTTTTTGGTTGTGGTGGCGTTTGTGCAAGGTTGTGGTTTTGGCAGAGTCTTTTGTAATATTTCTTGTTATCAGGCAATCATGCATGAGAACCCTCCCTTCATGGTCTTCCTTGGTTCCATTTTGTCAGGTTTAACATAAGTGACTCCATGTTGATTCTAATTCCTTTTATATGAGGAAGCATGGTTTATTGGCAAACCAATCATAAAACACCCTGTTATATTGTGTTTGGTTTGGGAAAACAGCAAATATTAAAATGCTACTTGAAATGAATCATGTTTAAGGCATCAGAAATGGACCATGGGCTCAATTGTTTTAATTTTTACATTTTGTTTGAAAATGATAAGAGATAGAGTGTTTCTTTTGTAAAGTTTTATTTTCAATAAACATTTCTGGATAATGGCAGTTGGATAAAATAGTCATGCGTGTTTTCTCTTTTAGACAAGTTTTTGAGGTACTAGAGACTTCGGTGTCCTTTAAGAATTTCAACTCAATGAATGTAATTGGTGAAATGTTTGAGGCTTATTTGAAGAATAATTATGTTATTTTCTTCTTAAACTTGACTTAAATGTCAGTATTCCAAATGCCATGTTTACTTAACCAATGGCCGATTCGGGGTGTGTATTAAACTATATAAAACTAAGATGGAGAATGATGTAAGCCTGTTGCCATGGTGCGTGCCAGTGACTCAGGAGGCTGAGGCATGAGGATCACTGGAGCCCAGGAGTTTGAATCCAGCCTGGGCAATGTAGCAAGTCCTCATCTTGGGGGCAAAACAAAACAAACAAACAAAAAAATCAAATATACACATACACACACAAAAAACAGAAGAATGCCAAATTGTGTGGCTGTCAGATGCACGCTGGCTAGCTGTCCCCAGAAAACTGGGTGGGGAAATCTGAGCCACAGCGGCCACATGGTCTCACTCCTGAATATTCAGAAGCCACAAGCTCTAAGGGGACACTCTTGGAACAATTATTGTATTTATTTATCATTCTAAAAGTAAAATAGAAGCAGGTACCATTAGCACCTTGGTTACAGGACCTCTCATAAAACAATCTTGTGAATGCTGGTGGGGAACCGAAAAGAGAGAGACTGCTCCGTGGCTCCTGGTGTGTCATCGAGGTTCTCAATGCTTATCACCCATTAGAATTGTTAACTGAAAAATGATGAGGTTCTTAAATTTGGAAAGGAGACCTTTGTTTCTCATAAAGGGTTGCAGCCTACAAGTGGCCATTCCAACTGCCTGGAAAGCAGAGGCCCAGACAGAAGCCAGAACACCTGCTTCGAGGCAGGGACAGTGGGAAAAGGAGTTTCTGCTGAGCAGGATGGCCAAATACACAGATTTAAAAAGCTACAGAAGGAGTCATGAATATTCAAAAAAATGAGAAACATGCACCTGTGCAATCGAGCTTTATGCCCCTTTATTGGGTCCATGTTCAAAAGGTGAGGTGTATCCAAAGAACACTGAAAAAACAAAAACAATTAGAAAAAAAGAAAAGAAGAAGAAGGTGAAGTAGAGGACATAAAAACCCTCTCTGTGCATGCTGTGTAGACTGGTTAAAACCACTCCGTGGTTGGTGGTCCCTCTCAGGAGAGAATGCTGGTCTGGATCACGAGACTGGTTTCTGTTTCTCCCTCAGGAAATAGCCTGATGGCTGTTAGCAAGGGAGGGGGTGTAAGGAGGTGTGTCTGACCTCCCATCCCATCGTGGCTGGGAACTCAGTTTTCAGGTTTCTCTGGGGTCCGCTTGCCCAAGAGGGGTGTTTTTCAGTCAGTGGGGGGCTTAGGATTTCATTTTACTTCACAGAATCATCCGAGGAGCTTTCAAAAGAGCGATGCACAGTCCCTACTGCTGTCCACAGGACCAGAGATTTGGGTGGCAGCTGGAGCTGCCCGGATGATTCAAACGTGCAGCTGGCGTTGAGAACCCCAACCACAGCCAAAGGGATCCCCCTTTAGTAGGCAGAGGGATTTGGGGGGCAATTAGGCCTTCCTAAGTCCTTAAATCCCATGACGAGATCCTGGCCATGTCCCCTAGTCCTCCCCCTACCTCATGTCTTCAAAGAGTCTACAGTGGTGTGGATTGGTCAAGGAGTCCACATATACTCAAGAAACATTTTGGAAGCTTACCTGCAAGTTACTTTTAGGAACTATTTGCAAATGCAGGCTTATGGTGGCTGGGACCCAAATCCCTGAGCATCACCATAACACACTGACCCCTCTCATGCCCCCAGTATAGAAAAGCTCTGAGATCCTACTTCAACATAGGCGATTATAGGGGATCCAAGCCCTGTCTGCTCTCTGTGCTGACCAATGAACATGTGAAGATGAAGAAGATGTGACCTCTGGCCCCAAGGAGTCTTTACCCAGTCACAGATAGGTAATCAGGGATCACAGCTGGTGTGGTAGGAGCTGTAACAGAGGTACCCACAGTGGGCTAGTGGGTCTAGGGCATTGTCCAAAGCCTACAGGAGCCTCACCCCTGCTCCACTCCAAAGTTACAAGGGCAGAGAGTCCATATTTGGACAATTTCCCTTTCTTCATATATACAGATATGTTATGTTTCATATGCATGCATATATATGTATATTTGTGTGCATATAGGTCATCTACAGAACAGATAAACACAACCAGAAAATATTCCATTGAAAACTTCTTTTCACTGCAAGAAAAAAGTTTGTTTCATATAGTGCCAAATATGTCATCTTTGGAGCAGGGGACTGAGGGAGAAAAGGTTAGAGAAGTGGGCTGGAGGAACAGTGGGAGCTTTGCATGTTGGGCTGGTGGCTGTTTAGGCGTGTTACTCTGAATATAAAGAGAAACTGACAGGAGCTTGTAAGTATGTGTGTGTATTGTGTGTGTGTGCTAGGTGTGTTGTGTGTGTGTTCTGTGTGTTGTATGTGTTGGGTGTGTCGTGTGTGTAGAGTGTGTGTGCATCCAACCCTGTGTTGGGCATGGGTGTGGCAGGAGCACACCGTCCTGGTGTACACCTATCGGGTGTGTGGCAGGTGCTGGTGGGGACACGGTTGGCCGGGCCAGGAGAGGAGGCAGAGGAGCGGCTGGGGCTGCGGGCTTGGGGAATGCCTGTGAAAACGGAGGAGGGTCCCACATGGGCACACGGAAAGGGACTGATGCCACGATCTGGCATGAACTAGATGTGGGGACCTGGGGAAGGATCAAAGCAGCTGTGAGATTTGTTCCTCATGGTGACGACACCTCCGTCCCAGGCAGGGAGTATGGCAGGGAATGGGGGGGATGCCAGTGAGCTTGTTTACTTTGTCTTTTGCTAGGTTGAGTTTGAGGTGCTGAACTTGTTTGCTTAAGGGAACTTGAAACTCGACACTTTATTTAATTGTGTTTATTTAAAATATCAAAGAAACATTAGTGAAAATATTGTCTAAGAGAGAGGAATGGGAGGAAGAAATGTTTCAGCAGGGCAGGAAGGGGTGGCCATACGCAGTGGCCTCCCCATTGTGGGTGTGTGGAGGGGAGGGTCCTGCAGACCCCGGGGGACTGCACTGTGCCCGAGTCTTTCCTTGCTGGTGACAGGCTGCCAGGCACTAAGGCGGCGGGCGGTTGGCACTTCTTTCCAGGGGCCTGCGGAGCGGTGGCTGTGAGGGGCAGTGGGTGCCCACCCCGCGGGGCGCTGCCTGCACAGCGCGGAGCTCCAGAGACAGCCTTTGTGTCAGCTCTCTTCTCCCCAGACAAATAGACATCGTGGCGACTGCCAGCCACGCAGGAAGACGCCGTTTCCGACCCCGCAGCACCCTCCCCGCTACTGAAAACTAGTCAAGAAAGCCACTTTTTTGTTGTTGTTTTCTTTTTCCCACAACTGAAGTGTAATTTTCCCGCAGCGGCATGAAGTCCCTTCCAGGAAGGCGAAGCGGGATGAAAGCAGCAGGGCGGTGTGGCGGCGTGTCCCACGGGGCTGTGTGGCAGCCTGTCCCGCGGGGCGGTGTGGCGACGTGTCCCGCTACCCGCCGAGAGTCCGCGCTGCTGAGGACGCGGCTCCCTCTGGACCAGAAAAGCAGTACGTGTTCACGCTACCTCAGTGCCGCTAACAGGAAAACATTTCAACTCTTATTTCTTTACTCATCATTGAAATCCTTGTCCATTTTTGAAACCACATTCACATTATTTTTATACAACATCAGGGCATAAAATTACCTGCCATAAAATGGGGTGTGTGTTGTGTACTTTATTCTTCGTTCAGCCAAGGGTACTTTATCTGTCAAGCTTCCCGCAGGTGCAAACGCCAGCCGTCCCGTCCTGGCAAACCTGCTGAGATTCGGACAAAATAAGGCTCAGAAAGGCATCCTGCCGTGGACTGTGGCGATGTTCTCGCTGCCTCCCTAGCACTGGGACTTGGAACACTGGTTCCCAGCCCCCACAGCCTCTGCCATTTAAAAATTAGCATGAACGGCAATATTGCAGTACCTGGCAAATTGCACTGACTCACATCCTAATTAATCCTGTAAACTACCTTACTGTGCTCTGCTTCAAATCCTGCATGTCCAAACCAGCCTGAAGTTACTCTCGGTGTCTGCATTTGAAGGTAAGCAGAGACTCTCTCCTTCTTGGAGCACTAAGTAGCCATCCTTTCTGCCCTGCTGGGGAAAAAAAGACCCAAACTCTGGCGTTACCTGGAAAGCGCTGCATGTGACCTGCCCTGCCTCTCTGCACAGCTGCGCGGCTGGGACAACAGTCTGCCCTTTGGCCTGACTCCAGACCACACCTGTCAGAGCCGACCTGGGGCAGGCGGTTGTGTGGAAGCTTTCCTGAGCTACTCCTTCCCTGTTGTCACAGAGCCAAGAACACTTCTGTGCCCAGGAGGCTGCCGCCCACCACTTTTTGCTCATTGCCAGGGCCGCCTCTCCCTTGCCGAGGGGCGCCGGGCATCTGAGTCCTGCGTAAGGGCCGAGAGGCACAGGCCGGTGTGCTCTCACCCCGGCTCTCCTTTGTCTGCTCCTACCTGAAGTTACCAGCACTAAAGAAACTTGTCCCATGAAATATCCAGCAGCACATCGGCACAGGCACCGAAGGGTCACACTGGCCATCTGCTGCGAGGTAGGAGCACAGGGCCCCAGGCCCCCCACTGTGCCAGGGCCACCCTTTAGATCCGTGGAGAGATCTCGGTGTGCTGTGGAGGGGCAGGGTGTCCAGGGCACAGAAGGGGGCACTAGGGTGGGGCCCACCACTAACTGCCTCCCCGCCTGAAGCTGTGGCCATGTTTTAAGTGTCTCCATGACCTTACTGGGAGGGATGTGGGAAATCGCAGCAGCCCTGATTCTTTCCGGGCCTCTGTTCTCCTCCCTCTGTAGCCCCTTCCATTCAAAAGGTATTTGCTGAGCGACTGAAATGATCCAGGAGCTCTGCAAAGGGGTAGACGATCGGAGACAAGCGAGCACGTCCTTACCTACGCGCATAGGTCGGGGGAGGGACAGTCCCTCCCTGATGCAGCATGGTGGGCACTGAGCGTGGACCACACGTGGCCCTCGGGTCACGGCCACTCTGGAAGCGAAGGCCATGCGTGGGGACCTCACAGGAGCCGGCCAGGAGGGGTTTCCCGAGTGCAGAGCTGGGGCGGCCTTGGAGCACGGGTGGGCCCAGCGGGTGACAAACGGAGGGAAGAGCGTGCGGGTGGGGGGCTTCCCCCAGGGCGGGGGCAGTAGGGCACACTGACCCCACAGCTCACATACTGGGACCCGTGGAGTGTGAGGCGTGCGGGCTGGGGAAGATGAGACTGAGGAAGTAGGCGGGGGACAACTCAGGAAGGGTTTGTAGCACCTTAGAGAGTTTTTCCCCCCGATTTTTTTGCTGTAATAAAAATACACATAGCATAAATTAACCCCCTTGACCATGTTTAAGTGGACAGGTCAGCGGCATCAGGTACGTGCTCACCGCCGTCAGTCTCCAGGACTCTTCAGTCTGCAAAACTGAAACTCTGTCCCCATTAAGCGCCCACTCCCCATCTCTCTGCACCCCCGGCCCCGGCAATCACCATTCTACTTTCTGTCTCTGTGAATTCGACTCCTCTAGGAACCTCAGATAAGCAGAATTATTTAGTATCTGTCCTTCTGTGACTGGCCTATTTCACTGAGCATAATGTTTCCAAGGTTGATCCATGTTGCAGCATTGTCAGAATTTCCTTCCTTTTTAAGGCTGCAGTGTATGGATGGACCACATTTTGTTCATCCACTCATCCATTGACGGACCCTTGGGTTGTTTCCACCTTTTGGCTTTTGTGAATAATGCTGCTATGAACTTGAGTCTACAAGTATCTCTTTACGTCCTTTCTTTCAGTTCTTGTGGGTGTATGCCCGGAAGTGGAGTTGCTGGATCATATGGCAATTGTATATTTATGTTCTTTGAAGAACTGCCACACTGTATACCATGGTGGCTGCACCATTGTACATTCCCACCAGCAGTGCACAATGTTCCATTTTCTCCACATCCTCAAGATCACTTGTTATTTTCTATTTTTTGACAGTAGCTATCCTAATGGGTGTGAGTGTCTGTAACTTATACTCGATACAACAATAATTGTTGAATATGAAGTGTTTTTCTTGCTACTCTTTCAACTTTCTTGTGTATTTGTAAATTAATAGAATGGGAGTGTAGTTAAAACGTCTACATGCTCAGATTCAACAATTATTATTGTATCATGTATAATTTGCAGAGACCATGACACCTCACCACTGTATACTTCAGCATGCGTCGTTCTAGAGAATTTGAACCTTGACTTGTTTGTAATGGGGGAATCGTCAAACGCCCTGGACGACTGAGGCAGTGGGAAAATGAAGAAAGGTGGTGATAGACAGCGCTTGGAACGGGAGAGCAGCTCAGAGGCCGCTGGGACAGGCCAACCAGAGTGAGGAGCACTGCTGAGGTCAGTGCCCAGAACAGACCCGGGGACAAGGACCCGTGGGCAGGAGCTGCACTGAGGAAGTGGTCTCGGTCTCGGGGGCAGCTTCGAGGGAGGGGGCAGGGGTGGGCAGGAGGCGGCACCTCAAGCCTGCGCCCTCAGGCGGAAGCCCTGCAGGAGGCAGCGTGGGGGGTGGAGCGCAGGGTGTGCACAGTCTCAGCTCTAGACCGGGAGCCGGGCTTTCGTCCCCAGACACCAGCACCAGCAGTCGGCGTGGAAGGTCCCTAGGGTGGGGGGCCTCAGTGAGGCAGGGGGTTGTGGGAGGGGGCAGAGTGAGACCCTGGGGACCCAGCGGCCTGCCGGTGAGAGCGAGAGAAGGGGGAGAGTAGAAGCCAGGTGCGGATTCCTGTCAGGTGGTGGGAGCCACAGCATGGTTCTCTGACGGAGACCAAAGGGAGAAGCAGAATGGGAGGAAGAAATGACGGTTCTAGGTTGGCATACGTGGATTTCGAGGTCTCTGAGGGCACGGGGTGGAGGCCAGCCCGGGAGCGGGTGCAGGGCTGTGACGTAGGACAGCGTCAGACCCCACGTGCGGTGCAGTCAGAGCCACAAAGATGAAGAGACTTCGGACAGGATTTCTGTGGATCCTCGGTCCTCCTGGACACACAGAGGCTCGGTCATTGGAGGCAGACAGTGTCCCCAGGGAAGGGAGGACGCAGATCACAAGCATTTGGGGGGATTGATCATGAGGAAGGAATTAAATGATACAAGAATAATAGCTAGCAGTTATCAAGCCCGTCCGACACACCCTGTGCAGAGCGGAGAAAGCCCTGCAGGGGGTCTGACGGCTCCTCTCCGGGCTGGGTGTGCAGTTACTGCTCTCGCTCTGCAGGTGCGGGAACTGAGCTATTGTCATCAGGGCACACAGCAAATAAGCGACGAAACTATTCCTTAATTCCCCGGTTTTATGAATGATCCCGGATAGCGTTTCCCTAGGGAAGCCTTCCTACAGTGGAAAGGCCACCTGAGCTTCCCGAGTTGTAGAGTCGTACCTCGTGCTCTCTAAACCTAGTAAACACTCGCCTGCCTGCAAACGGTTTGTCTCTCCAGCTTGTCCTAAGAGCTGAGCTATCCAATCTCCCTGCAGCCAATCTCCCTACACAGTTTATTGAAAAATTGTTCACTTAAGGGCATTTACTCAGCACTTTTCACGACAGGAGGAAATCTAGGCCACAGTATTTTGCAAACACTAGAACAGAGCATTTTTACACATCCAAATGGCTCCCAAGCACAGCCCGCATCAGCACGAATACACACGGGGAGGGCTCCCAAGGGGGTCTCTGCCGTAAATCATTCTGAGCTGTGGGAGAAGTGCTTCCCCATCCTCCCAGGGACAGTGGTTCTTCATAAACAAAGGTGTATAGAAGAAAGGTGGAGTAATTTTTTTACGGTACAACAGATGTGACAAACTGTGGCTGTGGTGGCCTGTTGGAGAAATGTACACACTAGGAAGGTCTCATGGACCTCTGGTGCACTTCGTCCTGACCAAACAAATGCACAAAGAATCATGTTATTCTGCCAAAGGACGTGGCTCGATGTGGGACAGGAGCAGTAGGGTGACCCTGTGTCTGGCTGGGCCGGGGCAGCTGTTGGAGAAATGTACATATGTTGTCCCAACTTGGATGATGCGGTATATGGTTACTTCTCTCTTTGCTCTGGGGAGGTTTCCCATGCTAACTAATTTCAGAGGAGAGACACCGACTTCCTGCCCGAAGCCTCCAAGCCGCCCTCTTCCCCAGACTTGCAAAATAACGGGCCAGATAAGTCTCCCAAGGTAAGAACACTCATAGCCCTCACATTGGGCTCATTATGAGGCGGTGGGCAGAAAATTTAAGCCTGTTGTGTAAAAGAATAAAAACGACTCCCCAAAATGAATTTGTGGATGTGACTTCATGGATGAGCAAGCTGAAGTTGATTCAGGGGCCCAAAGGTGTGTCTGAGCTGGAGAAGACCCCAGAGGCCAGAGCCCTTGCCGGTGCAAAAGCAGCCGGGCCGATGAAGGGAGCCGCTACCACCGCAAGGTGAGTGGGGGGCCGTGCCTCCCCCCTGCACCTGCGTGGGAGTTCCTGGGAGCAGGGTGCAGATTTGGGGCTGAAGGGAAGGAGCAGGGATTCCTGATTCCATCCTCATCCGAGCCTCCCCGGAGTTATTCTCAGATTCCACAGGAGCAGGTTGGACACTACCGTGTCATTCGCATCGCCGTCCCCTGTTCCTGGTGCTACAGTGACTGTCTGCACAAGCAGCATCCTATTTTCTAACAGGTTTTAAACTCTCTTGGATGCCTCACCCTGGTGGTCCCCCACCCCCTGCCAAAAGATCTAGTTGCTGCAGCATGTGCTGTAATCCACCCCCCCCCTCAGGAAATTTCCAAAGGACTCCATCTGGTACGCAGTGCCGTTATGTTTGTTCTTTTTATAAATGTGTTCTGTCATGAAATGAAGGGTTAGGCTTTCCAATCACGTGATTTGTCCTGACTTCTCAGTCATCATTCTTTTTGGATTGAGGACATCTAAGTATCCCCACATTCTCCCAGAGCTAAATCACAGCGTCTGGATTCTCACTGTGTGTGTGACTGGGCCCGGCTCCCAGGACTCTGTGTCCCCCGTGGACAGGTTGTGAAAGCCACACGGGAACTGGCTCAAGAGAACGTGAGTCAGCAGGTGGCAGCTTCCCTTTTTGTGGAGGCTCTCACTGCACCTTGCCCAGGGTTGGGGTGCAGGCCTGCGCCCTGCGGAGGTATAAGCAAATGGCCGTTTCCCTCGACAGCTGTGCCAGGGCTGTTGAGTGCTTTATTGGTCTTTCTAACAGGTGGTACTTTTTTGTCATTGTGTCACGACTAGGTATGTTCAGGTGACCATCTCTATCAAAGCCCAGTTCTGACCACATATTAGAATCACCGAGGAGCTTTTCAGAATGGCAGTGCCTGGACTCTACCTATACCAAATAAATAAATAAGAGTCTCTGGCATCAGGACTTTTTAAAAACTCCCCAGGTGACACCAATGAGCAGCCAGGCTTCAGAATCCGCTTCTATGCCAGGGCTTCTCAAACTTCAGTGTGCACCCAAGTCCCGGGGGTCTTCCCAGAGCGCAGATTCTGACTCCGTAGGTCAGGGAGGGGCTTGAGCACCTACACGTCGGACCTGCTCTCTGGGGCTGAGGCTGCCGATCCAGGACCACACTGTGAGTGCAAGGGTGCGAGTGCGCCGCACAGCTTGGCAAACCATGCCCAGTGGGCCAGCTGCCTGCTTTTGGAAAAAAAATTTTCTTGGGACACAGCTATACCCTGCTAGGGCTACAACGGCAGAATTGAGAAGTCGCAACAGAGACTGCACAGCCTGAAAGCCTAAAATATTCAGTATCTGGCTCTTTACAGAAAAAGTTTGCTGACCCCCAATTTAGAACATGCTACTACTAGCACACCTGTCATGATCTCAACAGCTGGGGTGGGTAGGCTGCGTTATTACAAGGTGATGTGAATTAGAGGGTCTCACTCTGACATACGGGTGCAGTGACCAGTCTGTCCCCATGAGAGGCAGTGCTGTTCATTCACCGACCATGCTCTAACGGGCAGCTGCGCTGTCAGCTGGACCATGCCAAGGAAGTCAGTTTTGAACATCTCCCACTGTGTGCCAAAGACATTGTCAGAACCTTTGGAAGGCAGGGTAGTTTAAAATGGAGTAGAGTTCCATGTCGCTTCATCAGACAGAGGGTCTGGATGGATTGTGAAGTCCCCGTGACGTCCCAGTGATTTCCAGTTCTTCTGACCTCCTGTGGAAGCTCTCAGACTTGATTTACAATTCTGACAGTGAAAATTATTTTTGTGTGTGTCTAGAATTATTGAAAAAAGGGGAAAATGATTTACATATAATATACTCCTCTGAGTTCTTTGGCTACTATCCTAAGTTATGCAATCTGTTGTCCATAAAATTCAAATTAACTGCTATCATTTAAAATCTTTTACTATTTAAAAATTATACATGCATAATTATACAATGTATGTTTGTTGAGAAACATATGTACACATAGTACTTGTAGTCAGAACATCCAGAAATAACCACTGCAATGTTTTAGTGCATTACATTTCAGGATATTTCTTTTTTTTTAATTTTTTTTTAATTAATTAATTTTTTTTATGGTGATGGGATCTCACTCTATCACCCAGGCTGGAGTACAGTGGTGCCATGACAGCTCACTGCAACCTCAAACTCCTGGGCTCAAAGGATCCTCTTGCCTCCACCTCCCAAGTAGCTGGGACTACAGGTGTGCACCACCGCACCTGGCTTCAGACCATTGCTATACATACATATACCATGTGTCGTGGGATAAACCTTGTCGCTAGCCTCAGTTTTCTCATCTCTAAAGTGGAGAGGCTGGTGTGACGGTGCATGCCAGTAATTCCAGCACTTTGGGAGGCCAAGGCAGGAGGATCTCTTGAGGCCAGGAGTTTAAGACCAGCCTGGGCAACTTAGTGAGACCTTATTTCTATAAAAAAAATATGTATATATATACATGCACACACACACACATACACACACACACACACACACACACACACACACACACACACATAAGCCAGGTGAGATTGTGTCAGTAAAGTGCTAAATGCATGTTAACATTCAATATATTAAGTTTTGGAAATGGAATTCTACTGTTCTATAAATTGCTTAGTAGGGTGTAGGGACCGGATATAAATTTGTGCCCTCCACTTTTGTCATGATCCACTGGAGACAGCTTGGTCTCAGGCCGTACCTGTACCTGACTCCAAGAAACGTGCAAAACACAGTGGAGCTGAGCAGGCCAACTGAGCACAAAGCCAGGACTTCAGAGAAGGGTAGGCAGGTTTTATCGGGGCGCTAATCTCTGCCACAAGGTATTTTAAGCACTTTTTAGGGAAGTGTCCCCCTTTTGCTTTTTTATATATGTGAGTTTTTAATAAATTAATAATAGTAAACTTATGACTCATGCATATTGCAAAATGGTATCATTTTTCACTCTTAATTTTGTTTATGAGGTTTTTTCTATTTTTTAAAAATAACTTTTTATAGTATATGCACATATGCAAAAAGGATAAATTAGGACACAGAAATTGCACAGCATTCTGCAATTACAGATGACAACTCTATTAATGCCTTGGGGTAGTTGATGTGTGTGTTCCTTACACACGAGGGTTTATACTGTATATTCTGTGTGTGATTTTTATATCCTGCTTTTTAACCTAAAATTATATTTTGAGAATTTTCCATACCACTGGAATTTATTTAAAACAAAATTTTAAATGACTATTTAATATTCTATCACATAGATGTTCAATATTTTAATAATTTTTCTAATTTTAGACATTTGGGTTGTTACTGATATTTTCAGTATTCCACATAAAATCCTGGTAAGCATCTTCCTTCACAGATATTTGACCACGTCTTCATACATTCAGTAAATACACACTGAGCACTCACTGCCGGCCAGGCGTTGTGCTAGGCAGGAAGACAGCAGGGAACCAGGCAGATGTAGTCACCCAGTCGTCCTAGGCTTACAGTTTGACTCTGCTTGTTTTCTTAGGGTGAATTTCTAGAATGGGAATTACTTGTGTCAAAGACACACAGAGAAGCTGAGACAGAGGGAGTAGCTGAGCCTGGTTAACAGCCCAATTTCTTCTCCTGAGGGGCCGACATAACATCTCCCTCGGGCTGCACTGGCTCTAACAGGCCTCTGCATCCCGGGGAAATACACTGTGACGTCCCGGGGCCTGCTCGTGACACAGGCTGTTGTTCCTTTAAGATTCGGTTGAAACTTCCCTTAAAGAATAAACATAAGAAGGAAGCCACATAAATGTGCCTCTCAGGAAAGAGTGGACTTTAGTGTCCAGCGTGGCAGAATCCAGGATCTTCAACAGAGTGGTTGGTGCAATGAAAAATACAGACAATCCTAGCAGTGGGTTCTGCCCTGACATTTGTGGGGTCCCAGGCAAGAGCCCACGTGGAGGCCCACACACCATAGGTCTAAATGTGTAGAAGTCACTTGTCAGACTGGTAAATAAAACTTGTCCTTATCCTCCTGCTTTTGCAAGTATACCTTCGCAATGACCTGAAAGCAAGGCTCACATTTAGACTCTCTGGGCACTTGGAGATTAATCGCATACGCACATGGCAGTGCATGCAGGACCAGCCAGCCCTCGGCCCGAGCCCACCCATCCGCTTCTCACCCCAGCACCTGAGGGGCCTCTCGTGCACGGGCGTGGCCCCAGGATCATGTGCCCGAGCTCCTCCCATGGCCCCACCGACAGCTGCAGAGCTTTACCCCTCAGCCCGGGGCTGCCATTGTCTGCGGCATGGTCCTTCTCATGAAGACAGACCCCGGGAACCAATCCGTGCAGGCTCTGAAAGGGCACCTGGAACAAGGCCTAGGGAAAGACACATGGGCACATCTCACCCCAATAGGCAGGGGCTAGACTGGGGCCCGTGAAGCCTGGAACCAGGGCAGGGCTGCCTCTTGCTTGGGTCTGCGGTGTGCTGCCACCTGCTACTGTCATGCAGCGCACTCTGTCCGGGCACTGCCCCGTGTGCTGTGGTTATTTCCGCATCACAGGGTGTTCGAGGAGCTTGCTCAACTCCCAGCTAGCACTGGTGGAGCCAGGATTCCAGGCCCAGCCATCTGACGACACAATCCATGCTTTTCGGTGCGGTGGTTCACTGCTTCTCATAAAATTTTGAGAAGCACTGGCTGGAATATCTAGTGAACCCACTTCCTTCCCAGTGATGCTCTTCAGCTGTGCGAGCAGGGCAGGTCCCGGTGGAGCCGACTCTGGAATGAGGAGGTGGCACGCAGCTCAGGCTCTAAGTCTGATGTCCCGCGACTGATTCCAGACCTCACGTTAGACACACTGCAGGGATAAGTTCTGTTACTAAATATTCTGAATTTGGGCTTTGTTGATCATTTATGAATGTGAGCAATGTCTCCCTGGGCAAGTGGGAGTGTTAACGTGGCTCTTTCCAGATGGACTTTTCTCTTGTTCTCAGGGAAATTATGTGGTTCTCTCCTGCTCCTGTCAGATCAGTGTGGAGTAAATACATTCCCTTGGAAATGATCCTAATTCTAGGTTTTTCCAAAATGAAAGCATTTTAACAAAGTAATACTTAGACTAGGGAAGCTTTTTTTCTGAGTTTCAGTGTTTTAGCTCTATGGATGACGTGTCGGCCAGGGCTGTGGCCTGGCATGTAATCCCACTCCTTCACTTCTGGGTTTAGGAGCAGCAACCGGATCATGAGAAAGCCTTTTACTCCTCCTCTGTGCAGGCCGGCTTGGCGGCTTTGACCGGCAACCTCGGGAAAAGGCAACCCCCACCGTGGCCCACAACCCCTCAGCAGCAGTAAGTCGCCGTGGTCCTCTAACTGTGCCTTCATGCTGCAAAGGCGCATAGGATAACTATTTCCCTAAATTAAACCTATAAAATATTTCATAGCCCTAGTATTACCCCCATAAGATCTAGTTAATGGGCAAAGAGTGGGAGTAATCGATGGTAGAATCTGGGTCAGTTGCGGAACTACCTGGCACAGTTCTGCACAGCAGGCAGCGGAGGCAGGTTTTATACAACGGCCCACGTAGGAATGACTTCAGTGTGCTTGTTCTTCCCACGGGCCGTGGCAGGATGGGTCCCTGTTTTACTGTTCTCACTTTTCCAGTCATGAAAGAGTTTGTTTCATTCTTTTGTGCTTGTTAACACCTTCAGCCGGGTGCGGAAGTCTTGTGAGGTGGGAGGGGCTGCATGTTCCTCCCACTTGGGTATTTTTTTGTCCACATTCATCAAGTTAGAGACCAATTTAGTCATTTTCTAAGTCTCAACCTCAATCTTTTCTTCCATTCAGTGACATTCAGTGACAATTCAGAGTCCTAGGCCAGCATGCCTTTGGGAGGATGATCTTATTATTCAGAGTCCCAAGTCACAAGTTCTAGCCCTGGGCATGCCACTTCCTGACTTTCATAAATTCGAGATTGGCCTCTTTGTGCCTCAGTTTCACCAATGGCCAGTTGGAAACAGAAGTGCCCACCTGCCTATCTGGAGAGCTGGGCAGACATCTGAGTGAGGGCCATGGCAGCAGACAAGGCCCCTGCTCTCAATGGAAAGCCAACAGGAAGTGGCCAGCTATGGCCTGCTATGTGGGTGAAAGAATGTTGAGACTTTGAAGTGCTTTGCTTGAAAAGTTATTATTGTTTAGAATTAATAGAGTAGCTTGGGGGATAATATAAACCTAGCCAGTCTAGGACTGTCAGAAGCTAAATTAGCCCACATCATTAGTGCTAGTTGAAAACATTTGCGTGAGTTTGGAGAACAAACTCATGGTTCATCTGATGAAAGCTTCTGGAATTGTAGACGAGGTTCTCATGGCTGGACATGGTTATAAGAATGACCTTGCAAGACACAAATCTGTGTAGTCAAAGTTTTCCCAAATTGTGTTCCCTACTCTTTTTGGAGTCGTTCATTAAGTATGGTGCACACAGACAAAAAAAGATTCTGAGCTCACATCCGTTTGGAAAAGGCTGCACGCTGCATGCCCTTTGACAATTCCCTGCATATGTTAGCAGTTAAAGACACTGGACACTGAAAAGTTTGGCATTAAATAAATCTGTTTGATTTTGTTCAATTCTTTTTGATTTAAATTTGTGCATGCAAGACATTTTGGGGTCCCATTTTATAATACCTGGTTGACAAGTGTTCTGCAAGGCACCAGTTTGGGAAAAGCTGAATGGTAAATGTTATAGCAAATACCCTAGGTGAACAAGAGGTGAAAGATTGTAGATGTGTTGGCCCAAATCTATTTCTAGTAGTAGAAAACAAAAACAACTCAAATCACATGGTCTATAGACTGTGGGTCAATTAATCGAAACACAAACATATGTGATCATTGTGTTATTATTTTTGATATATGCAGGGATGTAAATGTGCTAATCCATCAAGCATTCGATTTTAACTTTCTTATTAACTCACCTTGATATTTATTTTTTAAAAATAATTGATTAATTATTATTATTATTATTTTTTAGAGACAAAGTCTTACTCTGTCGCCCAGGCTGGAGTACAGTGGTGCAATCATAGCTCACTGCAGCCTCGAACCCCTGGGCTCAAGTGATCCTCCTGTCTCAGCCTCCCAAGTAGGTAGGACTATGGGAACATGCCACCATGCCTGGCTAATTTTTTAAAATGGTTTTGTAGAGATGAGGTCTTGCTATGTTGCCTGGGCTGGTCTCAGACTTCTGACTTCAAGAAATCCTCCCTCCTCAGTCTCCCAAAGTGTTGGAATTACAGGCATGAGCCACTGTGCCCAGCCAACTCTCCTGAATATTTCTTATTTATATCTAGTATTCTATTTTAGAGCTAGGTTTGAATCTCAACCCTGATACTTTTTACAAATATGGGTGAGTCATGTGACCTCCCTAAACCTTTACTTCCCACATTTAATGTGAACGAGGATAAAAGCTAACTTACAGGGCTGTTGTGAGCATACAGGAAACCACCTGTAAAACCAGCTTGCCTCGTGCCTGGCGCGCAGTAGGACTTTGTGGATGGTTGCTCTCGCCTGCCTTCCAGACTGTTACTGAAAACACCGGTGGTGACTTTATGTAAAGTCTGCAGCATTTTGAAATGAAGCCATTGCTAATTGCCCCAAGGCTGTTGTAGGATTGAGAGGGAAATTTCATTTTATGCTTCTTCAACTTGTACAGTCAAAAAAGAAAACCCTAAAATAGATTTCTTGACTTCTGGTGCCACTTCCTTCTCAGTCCAGGACAGGAGACTGTGGGTTGAGGGTGAGCTCAGCACAGAAGCTGAAGCGGCACAGTTGTCACTGTGGCTGTGGCCTCCCTGGAGCCCGGGAGAGCCCCTCCCCCGCTGTGGCCGGCTGCGGCCAGGACTAATGTCATCCAAGAGGCTCACTTCCTCTACCTAGATTTTCTTTTTACGTGTGTGCTTATGTAACTCGAGGGGGAAAGTTTCTGCTGAAAATCCAGAGGGAAGTCATGGTCTATTTTTGTCCTTGTGGTGTCTCCTTCTTACAGCATCCCCACTTTGAGAAAGTTGGGACTATCCATCCCACCCTCCACCAGCAACATCCAACACCACCATTTACTGGACGCTGACTGTGGACTCGGCTATAAGTTCCTCATGGAACTTGTCTAGAAGGGCTGACTTTAGCATCCTAAGCCACTTGATGGAGCACCCATTTGTAGGCTATCATCAGGGACACCTTCCTAAGTCACCAGTAGTCTGGCATAAGGCATAACGAAACTGTAGTTTTTATCTTACCCAAGCCCACTTTCAAGAGAGTAAATGAATGAAGACCGTCTACCTATGAACTATTGGTGGCCACTCAGACTTTTTGTCTCCACCAACCAAGCACAGTTCTGGGTCTGAGGGCTTCTGATGCCTCTGCTTTCAAATGCAGGTGCAATTGTGGGCTCACACCCATAATTTATTGTCAGATATGAAGACATGGGACCCTAATGTAGTATGTTTTTGTTTTACAAGGCCCACAGTGTTCAAGGGTGCATTCGCTGCAAAACAGTAGCAGTGTCCAGGCTTCTGGTCAATCCCTGTGGGAAAAATCCAAGCCCAGGACACACCGTCTTCTTGAAGCATTTCCTGATTAAGGTGTGGGAAGTGCAGGCCTTCTGGAAACAGACAAAAGAAGACAGGCACGTGGAGATGACAAACAATGGTCAGAGTATTTAAGTGTCAGGCATTAAGCACATAGTTTGTACAAGTATCTCATTTAATCCTCCCAAGGGTGCGATAAAATAGGTTGTATTTCCCAAATACAGAGACCGAGGCTCAGAGAGGCCAAGGAACTGACCAAGGTCCAAGCCGGGCACATCTGCCGTCCAGCCTGTTGCCTTCCAGCCGTGCTATGTGGCTTCTGCTCGGGAGCTTGAGCAAGGTGGCGACAGCTGATGAATTAGACAATTGAACAATCCTGCTACAATCTCCTAACTTCTCCAAAGGCACAGCCCTACCTTCCGGAGCAGCAATCGTCTGTCTTCAGCCCTGAAGGAAGGAATAGAAAGCCGTAAGTGACTCTTCACCAGCTGGGTGGCTGTGGATGAACCACTCCCGATCATTAGACCTTAGCTTCCTTAGCTTACCACAAATGGCAATGATAATGACGCTAAAATGAAAATAATAACCAGAAAGAGCACTAGCATAGGAGGGGGAAAGCTTGGATCTTAGAGTCAGACGGACACGTATTTGAATCTGGTCTGCCATTTACAAGTGATGTGAACTTGGGGAAGTTACTTAAAATCTTTAGGCTTCAATTTCCCCATCTGACAAATGGGAAAAACAATAATACTTCCCTCAGGGTATTGTGGCCAGGGTTAGATGAACGTATGTGAATACCTGCCAGTGGCTGGAAGGTTACAAGCATTCAGTACCAGTTAGCTACTGTCATTATCCGCACTAACTCACGAGGCTGTTGTCGCTTTTGGAACTGATAACATGTATAGGAGGGTGTTTTGTAAACTGTAAAGTTTGCTCTGGTGTGTCACTTTTCATTAGTGCTGGTCGTGGCTGTGGCTGTAATGAGTGCTTACTATTAATATTGTGGGTGTACGGCTGAAGCAGGGCCAAATGACACGTCTACTTCTTACCCTGGAATATATAGGTGTGAACCAAATATCCTTGCATCTCAGGAGCAGTATGTAAGACAAGAGCAAGTTCATCCAGAGCGGCCATTACAGTTGAAATAAACATTTGAAAAGAACGTTGGCACCTACCGTAGCACAGCTGATCCCCTCCCCCAGCCGGTACTGGTACCAGCCAGCACGATTCCTAGGTCCAGCATTCAAGCTAATCGTTTCCGCTGGAGAAGTATGGCAAAGGGACGGTCTGGACATCAGGAGGAGAACGATGCAGGGTGGTGATGTGTGGCTGAGGCATCACAGGAGCTCCAGGACCACAGCTGCCCCCACTGGAGCTACCCTGGTGCCCAGCTCTCCAAAAGCAGATTGAAATGCTTTGCAAGAAAAGGAAGAGATTCATAAGACAGGTTGGTCCCTCTCCAGGACGGGTGTGGCAAATTGTGGCCCACATGGTAACATTTCCTTCTCCCGCACCCACGGCAGGCATTACTCATTGGTGATGCTTCTCTTTCTTGCTGAGCCCAGACAGGGCTCCAGAATCCTTCCCAACAAAGCACACCAGGCACATGCTACTGAAAGACCAAAGTGCGCACCCAGGATAAAACCCATGGTAATCCCACTTCACAACATCACCTATTCTTCCTCTCTCTTGGGAGAGTCTACATTGTACTGTGGAGGCTGCAAATATCAGGTATTCAATTTCCCAGCCTCCTCTACAGTCCTAGTTCTGGCCAGTGGGACACAAGCGGATGCCTCCTGAGTAACTTCTGGTGATAGCTTTCTCCCTGATAAAAAGACATGTGCAGGCTGGGTGTGGTGGCTCATGCCTGTAATCCTAGCACTCTGGGAGGCTGAGGCAGGAGAATGGCTTGAGGTCAGGAGTTTGAGATCAGCCTGAGCAAAAGTGAGACCCCATCTCTACTAAAAATAGAAAAAATTAGCCAAACATGGTGGTATGCCCTGTAGTCCCAGCTACTCGGGAGGCTGAGGCAGGAGGATCGCTTGAGCCCAGGAGTTTGAGGTTGCTGTGAGCTAGGCTGACACCACTGCACTCTAGCCTGGGCAACAGAGCAACAGAGTGAGACTCTGTCTCTCTCTCTCTCAAAACAAACAAACAAACAAACAAAAACAACAACAACAACAAAAAACGTGCAGAGAGAAAAACAACTTTTTATACTTGGGACTTGGCGTGGGTGAGGATGTAGCATCTGGAGCTATGGCTGTCCTCTCATAACCATAAAGGCCCAAGCCTAAAGACAAAATGTCAATGCTCTGTGGATGATGGAGCAAAAAGACAGAAAGCATCTGGATTTTTAATGACATTCTTTGTTCCCAAATTTACTGAATTTGGAACCACATGCTTCTGGACTTCTCATCATATGAGAAAATAAGTCTTTCTTATTTAAGCCAATTTTAGCTGGATATTCTATTACTTGCAGCCAAAAGCATTCTTACTGATTCAAATCCTTTTTCCTATGTCTGTGGCATCCCCTACCTTAAATGGCAGAACACTCCCCAGTAGAGAAGCTGACTATGCCAACTGCTCACTTTCCCAGCTTCCTGTTCAGAAGGGGCGTGTTCCCCAGGCTCCACCGCACCCACGCCACACCTTGAGTCAGAAGCTGGAAGTGCGTAGAAACAGAGATGGTACAGACTCCACCAGGTGAAGGAGGCAGGAGCTATGTCCCACTCCTTAGGCGGCAGGGGCAGTGGCTCTGGCTGCAGCTGCACCTGGGGTCTGGTGATGTCCAATGTCAGGAGTGCCGGTAGTGTTGGCAACGCCCAGCAGCAGTGACAGAGGTGACAGTATTTGCAGTCGGTTGACGAGGGAGTTCCTTGGTGCATACCTTCCAAGCCTGGCTCCCCATCCTTCCAGGAGAGGTACTGAGTTTCTCAATTTCCTTTTAATCAATTCCCATTTTGCTTACAATAGCAAAATTGGTTTCTGTTGCTTACAACTAAGAATCCTGACTGATAAAATAACCCATATCCAAAGGCAACTGTGGGTGATACTACCTGAAAGAAGTCTGTTGTTAGCAAACTGCTCGCTCACTCACCGTCTCTTTTGAGCATATAAACAGATGCATTACCAAGTCCTAGTGTGTAAAAAATCAAAACATTTTTTCTCTTTTATTCATTTGGATTTCCATGGTGAGGGAGGTATATAACTCAATGAAATTCTTAAAAAATACTCCTCTAAAAACACACGTGAAACAATATTTCCCACTTCCTGGAAGGAAACGACTTTAGCTCATCTCTGGTAGCTCACAATGTCCACAGTGACCGAGTCACCAGAGTAAGAGCTTCCTTTTCAAAACACGGTGGGGCATCAGCCAATTCGGATCGTGTCCCCACAGTCACAGGATTCCTTCCTGCCTCCAGACACACCAATTTCAATGTAAGTCCCATGTATTGTCGCCTTCTTCCTGAGACCTTGGCACAGGGCCAGCTGAGTAGGTTTTGGGAACAGCTGTTTCTCTCCTGATGCCATTTTGAGTTTTTTGACAGGTGAGGCTGTGAGTGAAGCCTAAGATCACTTGCAGAAGCGACATGAGAGCAGGAGCAGAGGCAAGCCTTCCCTCTCCAGCTTCTAAGGCTCTTTGGGCCTCGAGGGTCAACCAGGTGCCTGACACTGACCCTGTAGCCACTCAGTGGTTGGTAGACTAGAACAGCCACCACAGGCTCACCTGCCTAACTCTTGGCTTCCTGCTACTCTTCTCGTCCCCAACCCCCTTCTTCTTCAGTTAGTCAATAATAATAATAACAATAGCCACCTTTATTAAGACACACTTATCAGTCTTGTGATGAGCTAGGTACTTTAAACACATTATTTTGTTTAACCCTCCTGTCTCCTCTGCAAGATAAGTATTACTACACCCACATTACAGATGAGAAAACTGAGATGCAGAGAGGTTAAGAAACTTACACAGGGTCACTTCGAGAAGTGGGCATAATTAGTGATCTTCTCGTGTGCCCATGTTTTATCTCTCAGACAGACTCTTTGAAAGCAGGAACCAAACAATCTTGATCATTCTAACACCCACGGTGTTAGAAATAATGCCCTTGGCTGGTCAGTTTGTGTTCTAATACATCCTGGCATAGGAAGGTGAGAAAAATTGACTTTACAAGGGAGTTAGTCAGTGGTGTGCTGGAAAATGTGAAACAGCTGGCCCTCCCAGGGACAAAAGCCCTGGTTTTGTATTGTTTGCCTATGTCCGTTGTGTAAATACTCCCACCATCTCTGGATTCAAGCCACCAGCATGAAGTCACTGGGAAGAGATGTACACAATTGGCTCTCACAAGCTGCTGGGAGCCAGCTTCAGCACCCAGCTGGCTCCTGCGGTATGCAAATGGGGATGTGAAGGGTCTAGCTACAAAACTTCCTTTCCTGTTTGGGTGGTGTTTTGGCTCTATAATCCTCTAGTAGTTTGTTTAAATCACAGTGTCTTGGAAAAGTTTGCTAATGGGGCTGGCAGGTAATTTACCCAAATCTTCCTCAGATGCGGAGGTTCACTCTAATTGCGGCTGTGCCCACTCAGTGTAGGACACCCACGCTTCATGCCAATCCCAAGGGGCACACCCACCCTGCATCAGGTGATGTCCAGGCAGGGGAAGCTGTGTGACCCATGGCAACCCTTCTTCATGAAAGCAAACAGTTAAAGCAAAGTCCTTCTGTGACTTAGAGGAAAAAGGTGAGGGATTTCTTCCAAGAATGATTTACCCTAAAGGTATGCAAAATATTTCTGAGCAAACACAAAGTGTAATGATATGATATCCTTCCTGCCAGCCGCAGACTTTCTCATCATTCTCTTATGTCTCAGATGCTCCTGTTTAAACAAAAAACAAAGCACCTCTTGTTTAAGCTCTGATCAAACTTGCCATGCTTACTCTCACCAAGAGGAAGGTGTTTTAAAATACTTATAATAAGAGACGCTGGATTCTATGTTTCTCAAACAACTATGTGCAGAACAAACAAATATGTAGATTGTGTCACCAGAAGAAAAATGGATTTCTGATTTCAGTAAATCCCCAGAGAGTTCCAAGTCCTTTTATCTGAAGTTAATAAAGTTGGAAATAATGTTTGGTAGTTCAGTAATAGAATGACATCATAGGTATGCATGCTTAGGTTAGAGGACTCATTCGCTCTCTCAACAAACTTTTATTGAATATCTCTTAGGTGCCAGATACTCTGTAAGGGCCTGGGGATGCAAAGAAGGAAAAAGACGCAGGGCACTGGCCAGGACGACGTGGCTGAGGAATGCTTTCCCGGGTTGGCAACTTCAGCCTGAGGATGTAACTCAGCCCACAGCCCCGGGTTTATTGGAACTTAGCCACACCCACATTTACACATCATCCGGGCTGCTTCAACCCTGGCCAAGTCCAGCAGTAGTTGGGACAGAGCCTGCATGTCCACAAAGCCTTAATTAAATATTTACTCGCAGGCCCGTGAGAGAGAGTTCGCCAGTCTCTGGTCTAGCAAGAGATAATGAAGCCCCAGACTAAGGTGCTGACACTGGGAATAAGGATGAGGAGACAGATCTGCAGGACAGCGGTAGACTGGGAAAGGACATGGGACCAGGATAACACCCAGGTGGTGGTGCAGCTCCCAGCCCCCTCCTTCCCACCCAGAGCCCCAGCACACAGCTGCTCCTGGTGCCCAACAGGGCAACTATTTACATGGCTTTCAAAAACACCCCCAAGGCATGAGAATTTTTTTTTCCACAGAGCCTGGAAGAATATGTCTAAAATGAACACCTCTTTTTTTGAGTTAATAGTTTATTGGAATATTGTCAACTGCTTTATCTAACGCTGCCGTAGGAACCGAGAGGAGGCCAGCCACTTAGAGAAAATAACACAATATTGAATTTGGCAAGTTAAAACCTATGAAAGTGTTTTTCATAATCATTATTACAACTATACTGATCCAAAATAAAGCACTGTCAGATAATTTAACCTTTACTAGATAAAAATTTAACAAAGCTGCAGCTAGGTGATCTGACAGTGAATCTTTGCTTTATTTTTTCTCCCCTTGGTTAGAGAAGCAGCCGTGGGTTAAAGGCAGGGCAGTCAGTCTGCTGGGGAAACGGGACCCAGAGGACTTACTTGCTGTGAGTCTCACGTCTAGCCCACCCCCGTGCTTCAGTGAGAAAGTGAAGACCCCAAATGTCTCAAATGTCCTGAATTGTGCCACATGAAGTCCTCAGTGCCAAATAATCTAATGACCATTGGACCCAACAGACACTGTCAAGGCCTCCTGGGTGGAAGGCACTGCCGTGCCCGGGCCCCGCCTGGACTGCAGCGACATCAGCAAGACCAGGCCTCTGCCCTCAAGGAGCTCCCAATCCCGAGAGAGGACAGAGGTTCGGTGTGTGTCCCAAGTGTGTGGTTTACTTTTAGCAGAGGTGGACCCGTCCTGTTGCTGATGTGTCGTGTCTTCCCATCACACTTCCCCAATTCTCCTACCATAGCGCCAACCCCCACCTCCTTGCCCACCACGTGGTTTGCATGAAAGCTGCTGCCAAACTGAACACCCTGGCTTGGCCCCGCTCTGACACCTCCTACTCCCAACCCCAGCAGGGTCCGAGCGTCCAGGCCTGTGCAGCTGTTGCTGGGAGTACAACACCTTGGGCTCCTCCCTGCCAATGAGGTTTGAGACCAAGAGGCCGACGACCCTCGGGGAGAAGCGAGGGATTGCAGACGGCAGTGCGGTCCCTGCTCCCTGGCATCATTGCCCTTCCCACCATCGGGCTTCGAGACCAGCAAATTGCCCATTTTTGCATAAGTTAGTCTGAGTTGGGTTTCTGGCCCTTTCAGAAAAATCCTGACAAATAAAACTGTGGCCAACTAAGCCCGGGAGAGGGAGTGGTTAATTCCAGCGGGTGAGCACTGAAGAGGGTTTCTGCAGACAGAGGGAGAGGGCACTAGGCACAGGTGCGGCATATGCCAAGGCCGGGCAGGGTGTGAGTGGCTCCGGAGACAGGGCCAGGGCTGCTGCGGCTGCATCTATGGGGACAGGGACTGGGGCTGGAGAGGAGGAGGAACAAGAAACACAGCTCGAAAGGCAGGAAGGGGCAGAATAGCTGTGACAGCTTTGAATCAGGTGAGGAGTCCCAAAGTCAGGGGTCAGGAGTCCCATCCTTTTAGCCTTTCCGTGGGTGCAAACTGATCTCTGGGCAGTGGCAGTCTTAGGGCAGCACAGAGCGAGGAATGCCACGTTCAGCTGGTTTTTCTTTCTCATTCCCGACCTCTCACTTCTCGGTCTCTGTAATTAGGGCTTGCTTAACTGTTCCTGATTGCCAGTGGTGACGACAAGATATATGGGAGAAATAAGCTGTTTAACACGCACTGTACTCTGAAATACAACATTTTGGTAGGGTTTTAATTTGCCTGTGGCTGCTGCTAAAGATTTTCTTCTTAGTGTTATGGGGCTGGCCAGTGGTGTGTGCTGCTCACACAAGAACGCAAGCCCATTCCCACACACAAAGACGTCTCGGATTTCTTGCAAGAATTGCCTCTCTTTGTCTTTGTTGAAGCAGGAGATCTTAAGTAAAAGGTAGTGCATAATTTTTAAAGGTAGCTCCCGAAAGTCTGAGAGTTCTACAAATTGCTGCAACAAAATATAGAAAGGGGAGCACACTCAGGACCGCTCTCTGCTATTCTTGCAACTTCCCCAGAATGTGTAATTACTTCAAAATTTTTGTTTTAAAAATGGGGCAGAGTCTGTGGTTAAATACATTTGGGAACTGCTGGGCACTGTATCATCTTCTGGAAACTCATAAACCACAGGGTTATTCCAAAAGTTCTGAGAAGTCTTACAGCAAAATAACAAGATCCTTTCTAGGGGGCAGTGGGGGGTGACTTGGAACCCACTTGCATATGTCATAGCTATACACTATGTAGTTGAATTATTTGTTTTCTCAAGGGGGCCAATTTTGGGGAAACCAAAAACAAAGTTTGGAGAGGCCATGGGTGAAGGGTGGAATTCACACAGGGTTCTTGGCTACGTCTGCGGAGAATCGTGTTCAGAGCCTGCCAGGCCTGCAGTGCGCCGGACAGAGAACACACACAGCCTCAAACACCCAGCTTTCTCTCCCATCAGACGTTATGCCGTCTGCGAGGCCCGAAAACATCGTGGCCTGTTGTATCCCAGAAAACACAGGAGTGAGGGTGAGCCGGGCCTGTGTGCAGGGTGGAGAGGAGACCGGAGGGACCAGGGCATAGAGGAGGGTGTGCTGGGGGGACCAGGGCAGACAGGAGGGTGTGCTGGGGGGACCAGGGCAGACAGGAGGGTGTGCTGGGGGGACCAGGGCAGAGAGGAGGGTGTGCTGGGGGAACCAGGGCAGAGAGGAGGGTGTGCCGGGGAGCAATGGGAACCCAGATTAGACAGGCACAGCCCTGTGCTACGTGTGTGGGGTATTGCGGGGCTGAGACAGCTCTTAGATTGAAGAAGCCTCATTGACATCTAATTGGTTGGAAGAATCAGGGCAGACTAAACCAAGACACAATTAATCATATTATGAAGAAGAATATGTTATCAATACCTTATTAGAGCCATAATATACCACAAGGATTCAAAGAGAAGGAATCATAATTGTCTGGCGGCAAAACTTCATGAAAGTGTCCTCGGGGGAAGTGGTATTAAGGAGGGTCTTGAGGAATGGGCAGAATGTCAAAGGTGATATCTTTTCTTATATCAGTTAAGGGTACCACTGACTGCAAGGGATGGAAAACCCAGCTGACCAGGTTAACCCAATTAAGCATTAGAGATGTTTTATTACCTCATATAAAGTCTGAAAGTCAATGGATGAATTTTTAAAATATACTAAGAGATAAAAAGCACACCCAGATACGGCCTTCTGTATAACTCTATTTATATGACATTCTAGAAGAGGCAATTAGATTGCCCTAACAGAAAACAGAGAGCAGTGGTTCCAGGGCCTTTCAAGGCGGAGGGGTGGGCTGCAAAGGCACACCAGGGAACCTTTGGGGTGACAGGGACTGAGAAAGAAAAGAAATTTCGTATCTGAGGAATGTGAGCCCTTTAAATTGTCAGGCCCAGAGAGATTTCCAAAGGTGACGGCAGTCATGTATCGCCGCCCCCCCCCCTTGAGCTCAGTCATCATTTCCGAAGCCACCTGCTATGTGGGCTCCAGACTGACACTGAGTAGCCACAAGTTCACCTAATGATGCCGCATGCTGGACACCACTCATACCTGTGGTCTCACAGTGCAGAGCCAACCACTGCTCCCCGTGATTTCTGTGAACCAATGAGAATTCTTGTCACAGTGCAGAGCCAACCACTGGTCCCTGTGATTTCTGTGAACCGATGAGAATTCTTGTCACAGTGCGGAGCCAACCACTGCTCCCTGTGATTTCTGTGAACCAATGAGAATTCTTGTCACAGTGCAGAGCCAACCACTGCACCCTGTGATTTCTGTGAACCAATGAGAATTCTTGTCAGCCAACTTTGTCATCACCTGCTCTCCTTTGCTCTTCAAAAGCTTGAGCCGCTCCTTTGTTCTCCGAGCACTTCCGGCGTCTCCCGGCTGCGGTCCTCACCTCGGCCCAAATAAACTCTTTGTATTATTTTGCCTGTTTCTTCCTTTAGGTCGACAGAAGGTTCTGTGGGTTGATTGCCGTGGTGGTTACACACTGTAGAAATGCACCTTTAAAATGCGTTAAATTTATATATGTATATCTCAATAAACCTCTTTTTAAAAAAATTACAAAAGAATATATGTTCATTGTAAAAAATGAAAATAAAGTGAAATTACAAGAAAGCCCAAAAGAACAGTACAATCACCCCGAATGTTGAGGTCTATCCTCTCAGTATTTGTTATAATAAAATTGGGATTGTGCAGTCCATGTTTTATAATCTTTTTCTAAAACTAAAATTTTAATGTCTTAGGAATATCCCATCACTCAGATGTACTCGGATGTACCAAACGTATCAGTCCCCATTTGGGAGGAATTCGTAGTTCCCATTTTTTTTCTGATCATAAACAATCCTCTGCTGCAAACAGCACCCACGATATTATGGTATTGTGCACAATATTCCAGAAGTGGTGTGTTTGGTAAGAGGGTGTGAATGTTTTCAGGACTCTTGATATATACTGAGTGTGCTATTCTTTTGCCTGTCCTCATGGGTGATGAATCATCACGTGTGGAAAGGAGATTCTATTTCTAGGTCATTGAAATGCATGTGTAGTCATGTCTGAGGAATACAGCAGACAGGCAAGCTCTAAGATGTTACTGAGGAAGATGACCAAACTTCTTGGAAGTTTCATAAACTGCTTCTTAAGGCAATTTTAGAAGGGGAGCACTTAGGGGTCGCTCTACACAATCAGCAAACCAAGTGTACAGCCTCAAAAGGTGAGACCCCCTTGAAGAACCATTCTCATATAGAGAAATTCCACATATTTGCTCTGCAGGGTAGGAGACAATTATCTCTCCACCTTTCTAAGTTCCTTAGCTGGCACAGACCCTATAACAAAAGAGAGATTAACAAGAGAAAAACAGACAGAAGTTTATTAACATATATGCCTGGCATACACATGGGAGATACCCAGAGAAATGAGTAAATCTCAAAGAGGTGGCTTAGAGTTCAGGCTTAAATATGTCTTTGGCTGAAACAAAAGGGAAGGGTGTGGGGAGGAAGCTATAGGGATGTGACCAGGAAAAGCGCAGCAAACAGGGTAAGGTTTGTTACACAGAATCAGATCCCTGTCTTCACCATTGATGAGTCCCTAATGACTTAGAGTTCTCTTTCTCCTCCCAGTAGTGACAGGGAGACACTCTTGCAAATGGAGGTTTCCTTACGGATGCAAATTTCCCTTACAAAAGGGTAACTTCTGCTCTGTCTTCAGAGCTTCTCCTGTGTCTGCAATTTCTCAAAATAATCAGCTCAAAATAGTCCTTGTGCCAAAAAGACATATTTTGGGGTGGCATATTCTGGTCTCCAACAGTACTACTTTGGAGTGCCGTAATCTTTTCTCCGGAAGCTCCTTTGCTAGTACACCAGCATTATATTGTCATACTTCCATCTTGGAGATACAGGTGTCCATGCGTATTTGTATAGGAGTGTTTTTTTTTTTTTATATGTGAGTGGATTGTTTGTTTATTTACATAACTACTGCAGCACTTGTCTTTGGTGCTGTGGGGGAGAGCTGAATTTTCTGTATTCACCACCACATCCTCATTACAACTCAGCACCAGGGCACGGAGCCCCCCTTGCAGGAACTGCTCATCTTGGCTGGGAAGCACTGGACCTTGCCCGGCTTGTGTCATAACCCCCTGGGATGAGTAACCTGGGAGTTTTAAACTCCTGAGTGTCGGCCCCCAGGTGAGCTGTTTCAGGGCAGGGCTGGTTCTTCCCAGACACCTGGATTAGTTTCCAGGGCTAGCTGCCATAACAAATTATTACCAATTTGGGTGGCTTAAGACAACAGAAATTTATTCTTTCGTATTTCTTAGGGCTAAAGGCTGAAATCAAGGTGTTGGCAAGGCTGTTATCCACGCGCAGTCTCCAGAGAATGGTCTGTACCATGCCTGTCTCCTGGCTTCTGGGTGTTGCTGGCAATCCTGATGTCCCTTGGCCTGTAGCTTCCTCACTCCAATCTCTGCCTCTGTCTTGCCATGGCAGTCTTCCCTCTGTGTGTGTCTGCCTCCACCCCCTCTCTTCTAAGGAATCCATCAGTCACATGGGGTTGAGGGCTACCCTGTCAGTATGACCTCATCTTAACTGGATTCCATCTTCAAAGATTTTATTTCCAAAATAGGCTACCTCACAGGTACCAGGGGTTAGGACTTCAAACTGATCTTTTTAAGGGGACACAGTTCAATCCACAACCATGACTTTGTTTTCTTTGTCCTGATTAAGACAACTTTTCACACATACTGTTCATAGTCAAAAAATTTTATCAGAAGACATATTAGATGTCAACCTCATGATTGAGTGTGAAAACCAGTGATTCTCTACTGGGGGCAATTTTTCCTCTCAGGGGGCATTTAGCAATACCTGGAGACATTTCTGGTTGTCATAATTGATCAGGGATGGTCATGGTGCTACTAGCATCTTGTGGAAAGAGGCCAGGGATATGGCACGACATCCTACACACACAGGAGGGCCCCCACAACACAAACGACATAGAGCAAAATGTAGCAGCATGACTGAGAAAAGCTGATGTAAATCAAACAGCCCATGTTGGTTAGGACTTCAACATGTCTTTTGGGGGGACACAGTTCAACCTTAATTTCATTCTGGCCTTACCTCAAGTTAGACATCTGAATCATTACCATGGTGATAAACGGTTGCTCAAACGTAAGACAGTTTTACTTTGGGGTATAGGTGAATGTAACAGGAAATGAGAAGCATCTATTTTAGATTGTGAATATTGATCACTGGTTTTCCATTAATGACTCCAGCAAACAAAAACCTAACAGTGCTGGGAGCAGAGGCAAAGGAAGGGTCCAATACCATGTTGTGTAATTTTGGAAATGCCATTTCATTCGGAAAAATGCCACATTCCATGAAATTGGGGACTGCACCTGTCTGTTCTCTGCAGTATCACCAGCACTCAGAGTGGGGGCTGGCACATAGTAGGTGCTCAATGAATACTTGTTGAGTGAAATTACTAGAGTCTCAAGGAGGAGTTTTGAGGAACATCTTTACCTGAGTGGCCTTGCCCTTTATTACTCAAAATACTTTGGAATAACTCCAACTCCATTGCCGGACATCACAGAACTGGTGTTTACGAATACAAATTACCATGTGTGCAGATTATAGAGTAGACGCGTGTGACTGTGAAGAGTATAGAGTTTTACTCAGATCTCACATAAATATACACAAATAATTATATAGTGCTCCACCTTTGCAAACCTCCTAAGATAGCAGGGTAGAGAACACAAGCTACATACAGAAAGTCTAAACGGAAGGGTCACAGGGTGCCTGCAGAAAAACTGTCTGTAGGAGTAAGAGGGACAGTTTGTGAAGCTGGGACCTCGGGCACAGACAGGCTGGTTCAGGAGGCCCCACAGCCAACGGCTGAAGCCACGGCCTTCTGTCTTCCAACTCCGGGCCTGGTTCGGAGCCCCCCACATGCTGTCTCCTGTGGGAGACTGTCTCCGTTATTGCCGCCTGTCTCCTTTAGGTTCTTTAACTCAAAAGGCAGTGGAAAGAGAAGGTGAGGGCCATGAAATAGACCTGCGGAACCTGGAAGCCTTTGCTTTTGTTCCCAGCAATTCTCAGCTGGCCTTGGGTAAAACTGTCTGCAACTAAGTCCAACACAACATAGGTAAAGAACTTTCCCACTGTGTCGGGCAGGGCCTTTAACCTCTGGGTTTTGCAAAGCAGGGCTGGGCTGAGCCCTGGGCAACATGTACGGGGGACAGCTGGCCTCCCATGGCTGTCCAAAGGCCCCACATGTGCCCTGGTGCAACCTGTGCTCTCCCCTGGCAGACGCCGGCTCTCACGTCGCCGGGTCACCTTATATTCTGTCACGGAGCATCTTGTTGTAAGGTGTTTGACCCTAAGGCTGACCTCCCCTGGGGGTTCAGGCAGACTGCACCCTAGGAGCACGGCTGCCGAACGGCCCTTGCAGGAGCAGCTGGTTCAATCTGGTGTGCCCTTGGCTGCTATCTCCTCTTCAGCTGCTGCCTTGGGACCTGCTGGCCAAGACTTCCAGCCCCCTCCCGAGGGAATCCTACCCCACTGGGGCTTCTGAGTACCCCCGCTTAGACTCAGCAGGGCTCCAGGGACAGAGGGGCCGAGGCATAGTATAGTCTTGCTACAAATAACAATAATGGCAATAAATGCAACCTTACTATGTGCTGGTCACTGCTCTAAGTACTTTATGTGAACCCATGTCGCCCTCCTGGTAACCCTATGAGACAGTTTATATCACCATCCTCATTTTACAGATGAGGAAACTGAGGCAGACATCAACTAAAGCCCTATATGACACAGCTAGTAATCAAGTAGTAAAAAGATGATTACTTAGTAAAAAGATAGATTAAATACCTTTTTGTGGGTTTGCCTGAAAAGTTCATCCTTTATTCATGAAACTGTCTACAGAATACTTATTCTTCTGCAGAAAAATGCTTTCTGAATTCCAAACAACTACTTCCTAACAAACTGTTAGTCAAAGTCAATGCCAGGCCTTCATACCCATATTTTAACAGTTGTTTTTCTGGCTCCGTAGAACCTTGGCGAGGAAGAGCCTTCCTCTTGCACTTCAAGTCCTACCACAGGGCCACCACCTCCTCTCTCACCTTCCCCCATCCCCACAGCCTGGACACACTTGCATAAGAAGAAAGTATCTGAACTTCCCTCTCAGTCGGACACATCATCGTGAGAGCAGATCTTTCTTAATGGAAGAAATTAAAGAACATCCCCAAAGTTTGCCAAGATGATGAAGTAAGAATTACTCAGTTACTTTTACAATAATAGGAAAGTTTAGAGACAGCAGTGCCTCCTGGGGAGTTAATAGCAAAAGCAAAGAAAGTTTCAAGAGGGCAGCCGATGGCAGGATCCCGGGTGGGCAGGGAGGGCAGCGATGATGAAAACAGACTGTCAATGTGTCCAGTAGCAAGGGGGCGTCAGGAATCTGAGGCAGGAATTCCCGAAATGGTGAGGGCGTCTGCGCAAATGAGTGGAGGGTCAGATCCCAGCCGCTGGGTCAGGTCATGGTGATGTTGTCTTCCTGTGTTAGAAAGTGTGGTCGGGATTCTCAAAGGAGTGGATAGAAGGGGCCGTCATGTCACACACCTGGAACCCAGGCTCCTTTATAAAGGAGAGGCCGGACCACTCCTTGGGCCCTTCGGCTTGGATTCTGTGAGTCAGCAGAGCTCGTCCATGAGCAGAGACACCAGAACTGAGCAATAGATGGACGAGTTTTAATGGTGTTTTGAGAATGCTTTGCTTGCATATAATGGCTGCAAAGTCAAAACACAGCTCCACAGGACAAAAAATTCAGCAGAGTCATGAAAAAGCACCTGAACCTGCTGCAGGGCTGGCCGTGCACCGAGGGGCCAGCCTGGTGGGCCCTGGCAGGAAGGACAGCTTCCTGGACACGGGAGGAGGCGGCATGTGTTTGGCGTGACGCTGGCTGCTCCTAGCCAGCATTGGTTGGCGAGTGTGTTTGGGCGTGCATGCGTGTGTGTGCGCACGTGCCTGCCCCTAGTTACTCACTGCAGGGCTTGTTTTTGCCAGTAGCTCAGCTGGCGATGAGTCACTTGCCTGTGAGCCTGCTTGGTCTGCGGATGGTTTTCCCCCCTTGGGCTCCTGGGGGCTGCAACTGCGCCACGCCGAGTACACGGCCACTGGTGACTGAGCAGGGAACCACACGCCCAGCTGGGGGTGCCTCTCCGGGCAGCTGTGCAGAGAACAGTGGGCTTCTCTGCCTGCAGTGCAGCCCCTTACCAGTCTAGTGGCAAGTGGCCGGCTCCTCAGCACCCACAGGGAGACCTGACGTGTAGACAACATCCCTACCCCAGGGGTCTGAGCAGGGGCTGTGCTGTCGCATCGCAGGGAGCGTCTCCAGCTGCACAGTGCGCTGGAGGGGACAGGCAGCCCTCCCTGAGAGCCCGCGGTGGGTGGGCTCCAGGAAACCCCTGGGAACACCAAAAATATCCTCCACACATGCTCCTGTGTACTTTAAATCATCTCTAGGTTACTTATAACACCTAATATGATGCAAATGCTATGTAAATAGTTCTTATACTACATTGTTCGTTTGTATTATTTTTTATCGTTTTATTGCTATGTATTTTGTTTCCAGATAGTTTCCATCCACAGTTGGTTACATCTGTGGATGTGGAAGCTGCAGGCATGGAGGGCTGGCCGTCCAGCCGGCTTCTCTGCACTGCCACGTACCTGGTCCCAACGCTGGCGCCAGAGCACTCCGCCCGCCCACCGGGTCAGGGCTGCAGCCTGACTCCCTGAGGCCACGCATCCCCACCTGCCTGTGCCAGCAGGAAGGGGGGGGCAAGGCGGCCTCCGTGGCCAAACCCCTCCCCCACCACGGCCCCAGCCCCCACACACAGCGGCCGTTGATTCACCTGCAAGCTCTGCGCCTGCCATCCTGCCATCCTGGTGTCAGGCTTGGGGGACATCAGGAGTCCTAGCCCAGGAGCTCCTTAGTCTCATAAGAGCCCTGTGTTCTATTTCTGGTCCTGTTCAAGGCCCAGGCCCTGGTTTAGAGCTGAACTGCCTTGGATCTTACACTCAAGTTTCCAGTTCTATTAACCGAACTCCCCTGGCATCTGCTTCCACCAGGGCTCCCAGTATGGACACCTGGTCCCCTACAGCTTGTCCTGCTCCCCCTCGGCCTTCTGGGGACCTGGGTGGGCCTCCTTCACCACTGCTAGGCTCTCCTGTGTCACTTCCATTCCCCGGCACCTCTGCCTCCTCCCCTGGACCCAGCTCTCCATGGCCTGCCCTGCCTGGTGAGGACGCAGCCCATTTGCGGTCCTGGGGCATACCTGGGTGTCCTCCTGCATCCTGCTCCTGCCCATCTCATCAGTGCCCTCTTGGGCCACACTCCCGGGGAGCCCCAGGCTTGTCCCCAGTTGCTATGGTCTGAATATGACCCCCAGATTCCTGTGTTGCAAGCTTAATCCCCAAGGCATCAGTGCAGGGGGCTGGGGCCTTTGGGGAGGTGTTTAGGCCACGAAGGCTCCGCCCTCAGGCATGGTTAGTGCTGTTATAAAAGGGCTTGCAGGAGTGGGCTCACTCTCCCCTGCCCTCCTCCTTGCCCGTGTGAGGATGCAGGAAGAAGGCCCTCACCAGGTGCCTGCTGCCAGTACTTCCAGAGCGGCAAGAAAATAATTTTCTGTTCTTTATAAATTGCCCAGTCTTAGGTGTTTTGTTGTAGCAGCTCAAAACAGACAAAGATGCCAGTTCTTGTTGGTGCTGGCACAGCCTGACTCGGCCCAGCCAAGGCTGTCCATGCCGCGGCCTCTGCCGCAGGCTCACTCCGCCACGGCCTCGCGTGCCGGCTTTCCACTTGGCTACCACCGGGCTCCTCTGTGGACCAGGTGGAGCTTCAGGACACCCTGCGCATGGCATGGGGGCTGCGGGAGACCAGGGTGGGTGCTAAACGCTGGCCCTCCCTTCTGCCCAGCCATGTGCCCAGCCCTGCTCACTGCGGGGTGGGCCCTCGGCCAGCACTTTAGCCAGTTTGGGCTGCCATAGCAAACTGCCATAGACTGGGTGGCTTATAAACAACAGAAATGTACTGCTCACACTTCTGGAGCCTGGGAAGTCCAAGGTCAAGGTACTGGCAGATTCAGTATCTGGTGACGGCCTGAGTCCCCAGTTCATCGACAGCTATCTTCTTGCAGTGTCCTCACAGAGCAGAAGAGACAAGGGAGCTCTCCGGGCCTCTTTTATAAGGACGCTAATCCCATTCATGAGGGCTCATCGCTTCCCCAAAGCTCTGCCTCCTAGCACCACCACACTGGGGATTAGGATTCCACCATGGGAATTTGGGTGGGGGGACAAAAACATTCAGTCTGTAGCAGCTAGGAAGCCTCCCCGAGGGTTTCAGGCTGGGGGCAACAGGTGGAGCTGAGTCCCTCTCCCCAGCCATTCCCAACCCAGCCAGCGCCTGTGCCCCCAGGGGCTTCCAGCCCACTGACAGGAGAACCCTCCTCTCTCCTCCTGTGCGCCCACCCTCCCCGCAGTTCGCGGGCTGGGCTCTCCCAGCGTCAAACTCTGTGCTCGCCGAGAGGCAGGCTGGTCTAACCGCCAAGGGCACAGGGGCAGCCATACCGCCTGGGTCACAGCCCCACTTCTGCTGCTTACGACTACTCTGTCCCACAGGTGCTAACTTTTTGTCTTAAATCTTAACAAGGATAACAGCAGTGCTTACCTCACAGGGTCATAATGAGGATTAAATGTGTTAATATTGATACAGAGCCAATATGGTAAACAAACAAAAAATCACCAGACCTACTTCATGAACCAATGTATCAGCAAAATTTAGCTTTTAAGACTTTTGTCTTGCTGGACACCAAATGCTCTGTTGGACAGGAGGACATGAATACTAAGGGGTCGTTTCACTTTGTTTCTTTGCCTCACAGCCCTGAACCCCCAACCAGGGCCCAGGCCAGGGCCACCCCTCCGCCTCCCTGCACAGGTGGGGCTTGGGAGTGTCATGTATGTGGAGACACACAGAGCATGCTAATGCATTTTTAAAATGCTGCTCCCATTGAATACATTCTTTAAATGAAACTTTCCAGTAGAATGGCTTTGAATCATTACTAAACAGAGAGACAGTTGCTCATTTCTGAGCAGCACTACAAACCTTTGGGCCTCAGGCCCTCGGTGAAAACTCTTGTTGGTATTTCCAGACTGCTTTTGTCCTTTGCTTTCCTTCCTTGCTCAGTGAATCCTTCCTTTTAGATACATCTGAAGAGTGACCACTGAAAGAACTTCATTTCTCTTCTCGTGGATTGTACTCTAAATGCTAGTTCTTGCTCTCCCTCGACCCAGCACGGCTTGGGCGGGAACCCAGAGCAGATTCCCAGGAGGGAATTTCACAAGGCCCACAGCAGAGATCAGGCGCCCAAGCAGGGGCTGCCCCTTGGCCTGCAGCTGTGAGTGTCAGATGCCCCCACACCCACAGGCTGTGGTCATTCAAATGAGAGCGTCAGAGCAGAGGTCAGGCGTGCAAGAACTTCCCCACCCTCCCCACTCTTTAATTTGTGTCCTCGCTTGCTTGATAGGTCTTTAATGTGGCATCACAGAGGAACAGTCCAGAAATTAAGGTGACTATGAAGCAGCTGGGCGGTGCTGACCAGGGGCTCACCGGTGTGGTGGGTAGGATGTGGGTTGGGAGGGAGACCTGGATCATAACCTGGATTAGGAACCGGGCTTCACCCTTTCCAGCTTTATGTCCTTAGTCATGTTACTGAGCCCCCGTGAGCTCCCTTTTCCCATCTATAAGATGGAGACAATGATGTTCATTAGTTTGCCCAGGCTGCCATGGCAAAATGTCAAGGCTGGGTGTCTTACACAACCAACATTTATTTCTCACCATTGTGGTGGTTGGAAGTTGGAGATCAGGGTGCCAGCATGGTCTGGTTTTGGTGAGGGTTCTCTTTGTGTCTCTGTGGCTTGTAGGTGGCCATATTCTCACTGTGTCCTCACGTGGTTGCAGGGAGAGCATGCACAAGCCCTATAGCATCCTGTCTTATAAGGGAACTAAATCTACCTCATGCCCCATCTAACCCTGATCATCTCCCAAAGGCCCCGTCTCCAAACACCATCACATCAGGGGCTAGGGCTTCAACATATGAGTTTTAGGGGGACCCATGCTGTCCATAACAGACGTCTACCTTCCAGAGCTGTTGTGAGGATTAAAGAGATAGTCCCTCTCCTCTAGTGGGCACTGCCTTCCTCTGTCCACCAATAAGTGAAGACAGCGCAGAAAACTTCGCTCCATGGTGGACAAGTGTCCATCGGTAGAGGACCAGTCAAACAAGCAAGTGAAACTAGCTAAATAAACACAATGCCGCTGTGTGACTGTGAAAAGGAATAAAGAATTCTGTGTGTGCACCGTATGGAGCCACTTTCCTTACACATCCTCAAGCAAACAAGAAAAGTTACAGAATGGTGCACACAGTAAGCATTTTTGTGTAAGAAAGGGTGGGAAATATGAGCATGCATTTGGATTTGCTTGTGCTTAGAGGGAAGGATATGCAAGAAACTAATAAAAATGTAGGAGAACCTGTAAGAGAACAGATGTGGGGGAAGAAATGGGTCACAGTAATTCTTCTCGAGTTACAACTTTTAAAACATGTGGGCCAGGTGCAGTGGCTCATGCCTGTAATCCTAGCACTCTGGGAGGCCGAGGCCAGTGGATTGTTTTAGCTCAGGAGTTCAAGACCAGCCTGAGCAAGAGTGAGACCCCGTCTCTACAAAAAATAGAAAGAAATTATATGGACAGCTAAAACTATATATAGAAAAATTAGCCGGGCATGGTGGCACATGCCTGTAGTCCCAGCTACTCGGGAGGCTGAGGCAGGAGGATCGCTTGAGCCCAGGAGTTTGAGGTTGCTGTGAGCTAGGCTGATGCCACGGCACTCTAGCCCGGGCAACAGAGCAAGACTCTGTCCCAAAAAGAAAAAAAAAAAAATTTGGATTCTTGAACCATGTGACTACATTTCTATTTTAAAAATTAAATTGTAACAGATGAATAAATAAAAGGTTTACTCTCTTCCAACAACCACAGTGTATGTGGCCCGGGGCCTAGAGATGGCTGACGCACATTAGAGGTGCTAAAACTGAGCCTAGGAGAGTCCCAGGACTGTCCTAAAGTCACACTGTCGGTCCAGGATTGGAATACAGATCCACTGACTCCCACTGCAGGGTCCTCTCCACGTCACACCTTTCCGGGGCCCATTTGGATGAAATGGAGAAAAGATAAATTAATCTCTCTCATCTCACATCATCTGGCAACTTCCAGAAACCAGATGGACAGGAATGGAAAAAAATGTAAATTCCTTCCTGTCCAGCAGATCCAGCCATAGGGTTTTAGGAAGTGCCCCTCCACCTTTGTGTACCATCGCCATAGCTGGAGTCACCTGCCCTCCCCTGGCCCAGCAGACCCCCCAGGATATGGTGCTTCCTCTCGTGGTTTGTGTCCCATGGTGACTCGCAGGAGAAGAGCTCCTGAAACAGCAGCCCTGGGAGTGGAGGGGCTCGGGGAAACCCTGGACGTCCGGGGAAGCACTTGTCCCCATCCCTTGTCACTGCCCCATAGATAGAGCTCCCAAAATGTGTCTTCAGTGTCTATCCAGTGGGGCACTCCAGCTCCTGGGTTTTAGAATGACAGGAAAACTGGAAAGTGCCTGAGAAGTCTCTAGAGCAACACTCCTCAGAGCCACGGTGCACAAAAGTCCCCTGGGGTCTTGTTCCAAGGCAGAAGCTGAGTCACAGGTGCAGGTGGGGCCTGAGAGTCTGTATTTCTGACATGCTCCCATAACAAAAGTAAGGGCCTGGAAACAAGCAAAATGTGTTATAGGTTGTCCTTTAAACCCCTCCTAACACTTTTTGGGAATTAAAACCTGCATTCCTGCCTGGGGCTAGTAATTAGAAGGACAGGGGGTGTCCTTTGTTCCACAGGAGATGGCTCAATAGACTTGTCCAGGCCCAGGTGATGAAATTGTCTTCACTGGAGACGCTATAAACAGCAATAGCCCAAAGCTGAAAGCGCCCTTTAAAAGCTCCGTATTTCTGCCTATAGATAGGACAATGATACTTTAAGACACAAGTCTGCCATCCTCTTCATTTGCCAGCAAATTAATAAACTTCTCTTTCCTTTTCCCCAAACCGCTTGTCCTTGCTTTTCTGATGTGGCCTCAGGAACAAGTGCAGGTGACACTGCTGGGTGAAGTCTCTAAAGGTAGTCTTTTTGAACATCTGGATGAAGAAGAGGAAGTTCCAAGAGATATAGAGGCTCCACCAATGGTCTCACATCCCATCTCCCACCTATCTGCTGAGGGGATGCTTTTCCTACTGAGCCAGCATGGCTTGTGCTTGAGTAGTATATGGGCCATTTTAAAGGAAAAAAACCACCAGGCTGTCTGCTCCCAAGAACAGGCCTCAGTCTCAATCTTCATAGACTGTAGACTTTTAATCCATTCTAAAGTCTTTTCCTATAAAAATTTCTTTCAACTGTTAATTATTCCTCAAGAGAGAAGCTCTCTCTTTAAAACTGATAAAATACTTCTATTGTCATTGAAACAGAAGCACAAAATTTAAAATCTTTATAGAAGAATTTCTCCACAAACAAAGAGAGAAAACTTTCCAAGGTATCTTCTAAGGGATAAAGTAAGTGCAAAAAAACATGGTATAACTTCATTTTTGTTTTTTAAAACTCATAAGCTCAACTGTATATATCTGTGGGAATATATAAGAAGGGGTGTGTGTGAGATCATAAAAAATATCTAGGACAAATCAATGAAAGTGGTTACCTTAAGAATGGGATTAAATAATAATTAGAAGGAACTTTGGCTTTATCTGTAATATTTTATTTTTTTTACATTGTACCCACAAATCACTTACATAATTAAACATAAATAAAATCTCTAAAGCAGAAAAAAATTTATGGAACTATATTCCCCAGAATAAACCAGTGGACACTAGTTCAGGAAGCATTCCACTCCCCCTCTGCCTTCCTGAGGGGTCAGCTCTCTTCTCCCTTACCATCCCCATTACACAGTGTGATACAAGAGAAAGAACAGGGCTTTGGAGGCAGACATACCTGGCTCAAATCAAGGGAAGTCATCCTACCACTCATAGGCTGGGTTATCTTGGACAAGTTGCTTAACCTCTCTGAGCTTAAACCCTTCACTGACCAAATGGAGATGATATCTCAGCTGAAGTATCATTTCTTCAGTAAATTGTTCTCTGATCATCTACTTTACCTCATTCCACCCTAGTCTAGGTTAGGATCATCTGTTATAAATTCCCATGGAATTGTGTGTCTTCCTCTGGGAGCACCATCTCAGATGATACTTTCATATCCATTAGTATAATCATTTAACCAAGGTCCTCTTCCTCCACTGGACTATAAGCTCCTTGAAGCAGATTCTACGTAGCGTTTTGCTCATCATTTCATTCCCCACAGCCAGCATAGTGCCAGGCACCTAGTAGCTCAATAGATATACAGTCAACCTGTGAATGAACAGCCTCCTTTCCTGGATTATTGGGGATGTTAACTGTGGCAGATTAAAGACAGCTGCAAATTCTCTTGCCATCAAGAGTCTATTTCCCCTCTCCTTGAATCTGGACCATTATTCACTTTGACCAACAGAATAAGGCACAAGTAACTTTATTGTAATTTCTGAGATTGGACTTCAGTTGATGTGCAGTATCTGCTTTTATGTGCTTGGAACATGTCCTCTTGGAGCCCAGCACACCTGCTGTGAGAAACCCCCATGGAGAAGAGCGGAGGCCCTGGGGGCTGTAGCCCAGCTGAGCTTCCAGCCAGCAGCCAGAACTGACCACAGCCATGTGAGTGGACCACAGTGGACACCCAGCCCCAGGTGAGTGTCCAGAGGTCTGCAGTTACAGCCACATGTAGCAGAAGATCCACTCAGCTGAGCCCAGCCAGCCCACACAATAGCAAGAGATAATAAATAAATTGTTGTTTTAAGCCATGTAGTTTGTTATACAGCAACAGATAACTCAAACAGATGTAAAAACCCTGACTCATGGTAGAAGACACATCAATTAATATCAGACTCCTTCTCTCTCCTATATTTTTTCAATCTGAAAATCTTCCTCCCTAGTCTGATTCCATGTCACCCCTCTCACTGTCTCTTCATCATACTTCTCCCACAAGAGCCCTGATATGAGTTCTTTCCACCAAGCATGGCCCAGCCACAGGCACATCACTGATGCTACGAAAGCTTTCTCAGCAGCTCTCCATGTGATAGCTTGCTTTCTGTGGAGGAGCTGCCCTGACCTGGTTAAAGTCTGTGATCCTGAAGGGGCACTGCCTGTGGGTCCCCTTACCTGTCAAGTGTGACTGTACCACCTCCCAAGTTGGCTGTTCATCCTTAAGGGGAGGGACCAGAGCACCCAACATCTTACTTTGCTCATAGCTGGTGCCCACAGATACTTTGACTTTTACTTGGCCGCCTTCACCAGGGAAGGATCTGGTGACCTGGGTGTGGTAGAGTTGGGCTAAGGTTGCCTTATTTTCCCATCAGAAAACTGTGCCCAGCGAGTCGATGCTTTATTTGTTTCTTGGATTCTAATCTCTCACCCTTCCCACATTTACCCCAGGTTAAGAAGGGAAAAGGAATCTTGGGCTTACATTTCAGAAACTTGCAAGATCTGGATAAATCCACAAACTGAACCAAAGTAAACAAGGTAAGTTTACCCCCATTTTGCTGTTGCTTGGGAGAGCCTAAAGAGCTAATTAAGGTCAAAATCAACTCTTTCAAATTTTCTTGAGTAGTTAACATACACTGACTTGGTCCGTTTTCTGTTGCTATAACAGAATATCCAGGACTGAGTAATTTATAAAGGAAAAAAATTTGTTTCTTATGGTTCTGGAGGCTGGGAAGTCCCGGATTGGGCAGCCACCTCTGGGGAGGCCTTCTTGCTGCCCCTAGCATGGCGGAAGGCACCCTGGGGACAGCGAGGCACACAGGAGGGAGCCGAACTGGGTTTCACAACAGACCCTCTCTCGAGATAACTAACCCACTCCCGTAATGATCATTAATCCATTAACCCAGTAATCTGTTAACCCATGAATTTATTAATACTAATCTCCTCATGAGAGCAGAGCCCTCATGACCCAATTGCCTGTTCCGAACACCATTACATCAGGAATTAAGTTTCAACATAAGTTTCAGAGGGGGACAAACATTCAAACAATAGAATACACTTTTTTTTAGAGACAGTATCTCACTCTTTGACCCAGGCTAGAGTGCAGCGGTGTCATCACAGCTCACTGTAACCTCCAACTCCTGGGCTCAAGTGATCCTCTCGCCTCAGCTTCCTGAGTAGCTGGGACTACAAGTGCATGCCACCGGCCTCCCAAGTCCTGGGATTACATGCATGTGCCACCATGCCAGGCAGAATGCACTTTTATTAGAATTTTCTGATATAATCTTTTAGCTTAGCCGAAACCTGAAGTCACTGAATTTCTTTATGAATATTAGTGTTCGTAAATGGCTGTAGGTTGCTGAAGTCCCAAGGAATTAGTGCTTTGTGCGAGCTTGTCGGTGTTTGTGATGAACGCCCCTTCTCCCAGACTGGCCGGCACTGGACTGGGGGACCAGGCTGGTTCTAACACATGCAAAGGCTTCTCTGGAAGTTCTTTGCACCTAAAACATGCACCTCTGTTTATAAAATAATGATTGGTCCTTTCCCATATGTCAGACATGCCCGATTGTGTGAATCCAAACAGGAAAAGCTGTAGCTTCTGTCCCCAAGGAGTTTCAGGCTAGGGGGAAGCCGCACATGCCCAAAACGTACGAAAGAGGGGTGGCCCACACCTGAGATGCTGGGGCTATGACGCCTATGTGGTACACACAGCACTGCAAGGAATCAGTCTCCTTTTCCTTGATGGATAAATCCAAGCCAGGCGGGGGGCCTTTGCAAGGACTGGCACGTCCCTCCAGATGCTGAGGAAGCTGTGGCCGCTGGGATGCCCGGAGAGGCAGGCAGGCTCAGGGCTGGGACCAGAGTGATTGCAGGGACCAGTCCTGAGTCTCCCAGTGCTTAATTTAAATAGGGACCCTGACAGGAGCCAGTGAAGGTTCTGAGCGTTCAGCTCATGTTCGTGTGTCAGTGACTCAGAGGGAGGGTACCAAGGACGGCCGGGGCCCAGGCCACCTGAAGAACTGGCTCTGCCTCTCCCAGGCCAGCAGCGAGGCGGATACATGTCCTCAGGCGCCCTCACCGCTGGCCCGGGTGTGCTCTCCTCCACGGCTCCTGTGCTTGAGTGTGGACAGGATCTCAACACCGCCCTGCCTGGCGGGGTGCAGGGGCAGCACGTATGTGTGCCGTGCAGGAAACTTTTCCGCAACAGACCTGAAAACTAGGAATCTCTGATTTTCTACTGCTGTTTTTGTTTTTCTTTTTTTCAGTTTCTTCACTCACGACTTATGACTCACTTATGGGTTTTTTGCCATTATTTTATTATACACTTTTGGGGTAAATCATCTCAGGCAGGAAATAAACAAGCAAATAAATGGGGCAAGAGTGGGGGAAGAGAGAGAAGAAGAAAGAGAGAGAAGAGGAGGTGAGAGATGTCAGCGGGTAGGAAGGTGAGGGATGCAGACAGGTAGGTGGTAGGTAAGTGGCAGGTGTGGAGAGGTGGAGGGTGGATAGATGGTGGGTAGACACTGGCAGGTAAACGGGTACACGGGTGACACATACAACCCCCCAGGCGAGTTTAGATGGGAGGGCGACCATGAGGACAACCAAAGGAGAACAGGAGGCAGAATGTAACAAATGTACCCACGGAGGTGGGGAGGGCACTGGGGGTCACCGGAGGCTGGGCAGGGCCAGGGGAAATGAGAATCAAAGGGTGCACAGGCTCAGACAGACAGGAGGAAAATGTTTGAGTTTTCTGAGATCTATTGCACAGTGTGGTGAATGTAATACCTAATATAATAATTGAGTACCATACATTTCAATATCTCTAAGAGAGTAAATCTCAAATGTTCTCATCACCAAAAATGTCAAATATTTGAGGTGCTGGATAGGTTAATTAGCTTGATTTAATCATTCCACATTGTATTAAAAATCGTGACATCACTTTGAACCTCATATATACAATTATAATTTGTCAATATATAATTTAAATTTTTTTTAACAAAAAAGAAAAGGAAAACAAGAAAGAGATTCAACATGGTGATTATATGGCTTTGATTCCCCCAGATTTGCCCCTCAGGAACTTTCCAGAGCACTCCGCTCTTGGAGGCAGCAGAAGCCACCTGCCACCGCATGCTCAGGCCCAGCCCGCCACCCCAGCATGCTGGGAAGCCCCACTGGTGGACGTGTAACACGGACTGACAGGTCCCTAGAGCCTGAGACCAGACACGAAAGGCCGGTTCTCAGGAATCACGGACTGTCAGCGCTGGATGCCGTGAGGCCCCGGAGAGGCGGCAACATTTCTCCCACAGAGTGCAAACCATGCTGTTGTTTCTGGTCTCCCCGTCTTGGTCACACACGGATCCACATGGCTTCCTGATGAGGTCCTGGATGATCAATTGTGAGCGGGTGAGCCCTGGTTTTGAGTGTTGGACTGATGTTTTATTCTATGCTTAATAAATCCCCATTGAGTCAATGAGTACTTGGATGAACCAATAACTCATACTCCTCTGCATTCCAAAACTCTAAACAAATTAGACTTTTGATTCTATGAGGTTCCAGTAGAATTGATTTTAATATTTTAAAATCTATCAAATTCTGCCCTTGAACTACAGAAGCACTGAGAAACCATCCTTAGGTACCCCTAGACATTGGAGATGGCAGCCCCCACTTCTGCCTGTGGGCCCCTGAGGGGGAGGAGGGGTGCAGGGAAGGCACGAGAAGCTGAGGGCCACTGGGCTCAGGCCTGACCTGACATCAGACTTAAAGCTAAGTGACATATACAGCCACAGTACTTTGTGGTGTGAACATATCAATTCACTGAATGTCAAATGTAGACATCTAAGATAGGTTACAATTTTGATAACGCTGTTTGGCATTTCTTCTAGTTTTAGCTGTACCAGGAAGGTGCGTGCCCCGTGCACGCGCAGCACGCACGAGATCCAACCCGAACGCGCCCGGCCCTGCTCTGGGATGCTCACGGCCTCCTCCCTGGGCCTTGGCCATGTTTACCAGGCTCTGCGTCTACATCAGCGTCCACAATCAGAGCTAAGTCAGGATTTGCACGTTTGGAACAGAAATATTCGTCTGAATGCCTCAAAATCAAATCTCAGAACATTCAGACTTGGGTAGGTCTTCGACGTCACCCGCGCGCCGCCCTTCTATCTCACAGGAGAGATCTGAAGGGGTCTCGCTGCTGGCCAGTGGTAAGCCCTGGTCTCCAGAGGGGTCTTTTTATCATTTCTTGTCTGCATTTGTTAGGAGGGCAAAGTCAAGCCACGTACACATCACATTCCCTAGGAAGACTGTACTTCTCTTTCGTTTGGATCGAATATCAGATCACTGAGAGCAATCTTTGCTAACATAGCAATCTTTGGGGAATTGCCCAAATATATGATAAACCGACCTTCAGCAGCTTTTGCCACAGTGTGTGTTGGGAAGAATGTTAGTCAGGGATTTACTTACTGGCTTTGGGACTTCGTGGGCAAACCTCTTATCATCCTTAAGCTTAATTTTTCTCATCTGTAAAGTGGAGCTAATAAAAGTACTTAAGGTTTGTTATGAGAATGAAATTATGCATGTAAAGCCACTTAGCATAGTTTCTGACTCATCTTAGGTATTAAGTAAATGTTGCAGCTGTTCTTATTATTGCATTACTATTATCATGATTGCTGCTGTTCTTGTTGTTATGTGGACTAATCCACTTTCCATGCCCTGCCTTCTCCCCCACCCCACCATTCCCTCTCAGGATGGCTCTCATGTCCCCACTGCCTGAGTCTCTGTGGATGATTGACTCTCTCGGATCCCATGATTTGAAAGTCTTTGTCCACCAAATTATATTTAAGAAATAATTACTTTTTTAAGGTCCGGTAAAATAAAAATGGCCACAAATTCTTTCTGCATTCCCTGAATCTGTGACTTGGTTTGATAGCAGGTTATGGCAGAAGTGACATTGTGCAGCTTCCAGACAAGACTGCCATGGCTGTTGGCAGCAGTTGGAGCAATGGCAAACGCACTGTTCGTGGGTGCTGGAAAATCACTGAGGGGAATTTTATGAGAGGTTGAAAAGAAGGCCACACATGTTATGCAGTGGCAGAGCAACTGGAAAAAATGTCACCTGTGGCAATTTAGAAAACAAAAAATGTATTTAATGAATTTGTAGCTCTGGTTAAGAACATGTCTACATAGAATGTTAAGAGTCAGTTGAATGTTTTTAGTGGAATATGGTAAGATGCCGAAGGAGAGAGGTAAGCTAAGAAGAAACTGTCGGGTTTGCAAACAGAATTTAAAGGAAATACAGAGAGTTCAGGACTTACCTGGTTGGAGAGTAAAAATCAGCCAAACAAAAGGGCCTTGTCCCAGACTGGCCTGCCGTGGACAAGTAAAAGAGACCTGTCTCCAAGCAAACGTATACTCTGGCTTTTGGAGCACGGCATGGACCCTGTCTGATCCATGGGTGTTTTCCTCTGTTCTCACACCACAACGATGACACAGAGGAAGACTTTAGTGGCCAAATGTGGGAGTTTTCCCCACACACCAAGCAGCAGACACCAGCTAGACGTCCTCTAATTCAATTCCAGCACTGCTCGGAGATAGCATCAGATCCCACAGGGTGAGGGCTCAGTCCCCAAAACTGCCCCCTCGCCAAGCACGAGTCTCAAGTCCAGGCCTCTGGAACTTCTGATCGATCAGCTTCAATGTGAGGTTCGCACAACCCCCTCTTTAGGTTTGACTGATTTGCTGGGGTGGCTCACAAAACTCAGGGAACATACTTATGTTTACCGCTTGATTATAAAGGACATTACAAAGGACAAGATGCAGAGATGCGCAGGGCAAGGTATGTGGGAAGGGGTGTGGAGCTTCCATGCCCTCCCAGGGCACCACCCTCCAGGAACCTCCACATGTTCAGCTTATCCGGAAGCTCCCGGAACCCGGATCCTGTAGGGTTTTTATGGAGGCTTCATTACATAGGCACAATTGACAACCATTTAGAAAGGTGACTGGACAAGAAGCACGTGATCTCAACCCTGCCAGCTCTGTCTGTTCAGATCTTCTTGGCCTCTCTGTGCCACAGTCCCTCCTCCAGGGTATATGGCAGAACCCTCTCTGGAATGAGGGTCTTTTGACCCACTTCAGATTGGAGTCCTGCTTTGGGCAGGTGAGGGGAGGACACAAGTCAGAGAGATTCTGCTCCCCGAGGCCTAAGATACCCAACACTATAACCAACGCCTATAGCAAGGGGTATGGGAGTTTTGAGCCAGGACCCATGGACAAAAACCAGTATATATCATCACACCACAATGGGAAACCCACACAGTTGTTAAGAGGGTTGTCCTGGTGAAGGCACCACCAGCTCAGACTAAAGAAACCAAGACAAGTCACACTAAAAAGAGACGTCCAGACTCCCAAATTTCTATGAGCAGGAAGCAGACTGAGAAACGCACTAAGTTGTATCCTGTGGGCATTTTTGTAGGAAAGGAAGGATCTCTCAGAGAGTAATTAAGAGCTCAGAGGGCCAAGCCAGAGCCACTGAAAGCAATGGGCTAGAAAACCACTCCCAGGGAGAGAACTAGGCCCCAGTCAAGGGCCACTATGCCCAGAAGGGTTTCAGATTTGCTGTGTACCAGTGACCGTCTTGAGCCCTGTCCCTGCCCTCATCAAATGCGAGTGCTTATTGCAAGTGCCTTGGCCCTGTTTGCCCTTTATATGTTGGGCAGCGGGCAGGGGCCAGGGGACAGGGGGTGGGGAATTTGTCTTTTTAGTTCATGAGCCTCCAGATCAAGAGAAACTGCAGCCTTCCGGGACCCTCACCTATATCTGCACCTGCTCCCGAGCACAAGATGACAGGGACTGAGCCCAGCACTGTGATGAGAGGAGACTTCGGGGGTCTTGGGAAGGGCGACTGCATTTTGTAGGGGGAAATCATGTAAATAAATCATGGCCAATGGATAAAGTAGGACAGATTAAAAATAGCCACAAGTTCTTTGCAGCTCCTCCCATCAAGAGATGAAGTTTATCTCTCCACCCCTTGAATCTGGCCCGGACTTTTGACTTGCTTTAATGAATAGAATATGCTAGAAGTGACATTGTGCAGGTTCTGAGAAAGGTCGTGAGAGATCTTGCAGCTTCCGCTCCTGCTCTCTTGGAATGTTGCTGCTGCTGCTTCTGCTGCTGCCCCTGCGGTATGAGCCACCCCGGCTCACCTGGCCACATGGAGGAGAGCCCAGGCTCCCTGGGGGACACGGCAGCTCACCACCACCGCAGCTCCCACCAGACGCATCAGGGAGGCCACTGCGGGCCGGCCGGGTCTCGCTGACTCCCCAGATGGCTGTAGCTGCAAGAGCCACTCCAGGCTGGACCGTCAGAGGACCCTCCGAGCTGATCTCAGCCCAAATTGCTGAATCACAGGATTGTGAGCCTATAAGTGGTTATTTTCAGCTACTAAATTACAGATTGCTTTGTTACCTGGCAATAGATCAAGACATAAGAAAATAATGCCTGTTCTCACCCATAATCCATTTTGAAAAACGCAGAGAACTGTGATACTGCCATTAGCCTGTGCGTTATTTCACTCAGTCTCCCCTGCCCACTTCCCACCTCTGTGGACGCTGCGGACTCAAGGGAGCCTTGGAGGAAATCATCACATTTGTTTTGTCACCTCAGTTTCCCAGGGTGTTGCTGGTGAGAGCCTAAGGCAGACCCGCCCCGCCCGCCTGCCGTATAGATCTGGAAGCTGGAGGATCTACCACGATTCTCAGACTTTGCTGCATGTTAGAAGCAGTCCCACATCTGTGCCTCTGAAATGGACTGTACACGTGAATCACCCGGGACCTTGTTAAAATGCGGATTCTGACCGGGCGTCCTGGGCCAGCCCCAGATGCCGCCTTTGCAGCAGGCGCCCAGGCGGGGCCCGCGGTTCCCAGGCGACGCCGGGAGCAGCAAGGGTCGCGCTGAGCCGACTGAAGCTGGAACCAGCCGCGCTCATTGGCCGTGCGTTGAAATTGCCGGGTGACTTGGTCCCATCCCCAGAAATTCTGACTTCATCGCTCTGGGCGTAGCCTGGGGTCTGATTTCTAACTGTTCGCTGGGCTGAAGCCCTGCTCTGAACACGCGGTCTCAGTTCTTCGGAAAGGGGGCCCCACCCCTGCAGCCAGCTCTCGCCGCCTGCGTAAAGACTGAGACAGACCCCCAAGAAAGGGGGTTCTCTTAACCCCTTCAGCGCCCCTAGCAGCAGGCTGTGACGGCCGCAGCTCGTGCCCCGGGGAAGCAGAGCGCGGCTGGAGGCTCCGCCGCGGGTCGCAGCTGCGTCCTGGACACGGCGCTGAGCCTCCCCCAGCCGCCCCTGCCTCGCCTGAGAGTAGAACTTCAGGCCACCTTTGTGGCGCTGTTAGGCCAGTTAGACGCAACTACCGCCAAGTACCCGGCTCGGGTTAGAGAGCCGGTGGGCGGGAGGTAGTGTTCATGAACAGGGCCTCGATAGACCTGGACAGGCAGGCGCCCGGCACGGGGAGCAGAGAGCTGGGGTTAGCGTCTGCCGGCGACAAACACCCAGGGTAGAAGCCAGCCTTCCGGTAAATGCCAGGCCTTTGCGTCACCTGCGAGGATTTGCTATTAGTACCACCTAGTTCTGCCCCCGCCATGAAGCCAGGACTGGAAAGGCTTCATTATAAAGACACCAACTGTGAAAAAGGAAGTATTTTAGAATTCAATGTCTTCTTCAGAAGGTACTCTTTCTGTGTTTGGGGTGAAAGAACTTCATTTAAAAAAAAAAAGAAAACAAACCCTCCTTATATCGTGGGGAGTGTAGAATTAACCCCACATCACTGCACTGGAAGCTCGGAAGGTGACCCGTGTTAAAAGGCGACAGTGTAAACCGTTCTTGGGAGGTTTGGCTTTGCTCTGCTGCTCATGAAACAGGCAACGTCTGTCTCTTGGGCAAGACAAACAATTCCAGCCCCAGGGCCTCGGGACACTAGCTTGGGGTTTTTCTGAGGGCAGGAGGGCAAGGGGGGTACTGTGCTGGTGTGTGCCTGGTGGTGGTGACCCCGTGGGAGAGACACAGGGAGAACATGGCAAGGAGAGGTAGTGAGGGAGGTAATGAAACAGGTTTACCCTGGGACCGTCCGGCCCCTGGGACACATGGCTGCTGCACCCAAGCACCTCTCACACGCTCTTCTCACTGCACCGCCTCCCTCTGCTCTGCTGCCTCCATCCCTTCCTCCCTCAGACCTGTACGTTTTTAGTTACAAAGGAACCAAGTATTGTATACATCTGAAAGCAAAAAGTGAGCATCCCTCTCTCTACCCAATTCCTTGGACAGCGGTTCTCATGGTTTGTATGTGTAAGAACCACCTGGGCAACTTGTTAATAAGCCCATATTCCTGCAACCCGTCCCCAGAAGGTCTGATTTACCACGACTGGGGTGCGGTCTGCATTTTTAACAACCCCCATCCCAACCCAGGGGTTCTGACGCTAGTGGCCATTGAATTCTGCTTTCAGCTATGTTACGTGGAGCTGGCCAGTGCCAACTGCTGGCCAGGGGGATCCTGTCACACTCACCTGTATGTTTGTGCTATGTAACATGGAGCGTGCATGCGCGCACACACACACGTAGGACCACCCAACACGTGGGATATGGTACAGTCTGCCCACGGAGCCATAGGCCAGGGCCCATCTCTTATAAAACCTGTATTTTTCTAGACAAATTAAGAGAAGGATTAGAGCATCTTCGTAGACTGCCTTCTGCAGTACTAGCTTAACATGTCTTCTCTATCTTACAAAATCTGCCCACAGAGTCAAATAAAGCCACCTCTCACTGCCAGGGACATGCGAGAGTTCTGGCTGGTTTCTATCTGCAGCTGGCAGTAGGTTAGGCTTCTTGCTGCCCTACAAATAGCCTTTAACCTACTCCCATGGTAATTAATATTTTGTGGTGCATGAACACCCCGATGGGCACTCTGTGCCTTTCCAGTCTGAATGCTGGGATTAGCTCCCTAACCGAACCAGCTCCATGGCGCCAGGGACCAAGTGGAACTGTGGAAAGAGCAAACAGGGCTGAGTTTAATTCAGTGCCCCTTCCACCAGCTCTGTGTGTTTGAACAAGTCAATTAATCTCAGAACCTCCATTTTTTCACCTGTTAAATGGATATACCAGTGCTTCGCTCATAGTAACACCAGGAGGGTTAAATAAATGATGCAGAAAGAACTTTACTCACAGTAAGTTTTCAGCACATCCATTAAACAGACAGTGTTTACGGGGTGCCTGCTTATTGCGCCTGGATGGGTTGCTAGCCGGGCTCTCCTCCCTTTGGCCATACTCAGTGCTGCACGGGGTTGCAGCAGTGAGGGGACAAGAGACAGGCGTCCCCACTAGTGGCGCTGGCAGTCTGACGGGGGCTGTCATCACTACCATTATTGGTGCATGGTCATCGATCACTCTACAGCTGTGAACTGACTTTATCTTTGTGACAGAGGGAAGCCAGGAGGCTGAGCTAGATTAGGAGGTAAGACACCCAGGAGACTTGTCTCAGCACCAGGCTACACATGTGCTCAGACCTTATTAGAATCCATAAAAATCAGGTGTTGATTAATTCAGGTTTCCACGTATGGATGTTGACATAAATGGCTAAATATAAATCTGTCTATTACCCACCAGAGTGGTCAATTCCCTCAAGATGAAAGTGCGACCACACTCCTTGAGTGCGCTCGTCTTTCCAAGTTGAGGGGATATTGAAGGTGCAGCCCGTGGTCCCCCAACAGCAAGCTCAAAACCAGCCTGCCGAAGTTGACCGCACAGTCGACCGAGACTCTAACACCAAACAGTGCACAGTACGGGGATGTTTCCTGGGACAGAGTGCTGTGTTTCACTGTATACATTTCCAGCTCTTTACTATGTATCCAAGAAGTTGTGTTTAGAAAATTGCAAAAGAAAACTCAAGAGAAAGACTCCAGAAAAAATGGAAAGTGTTTTTGGGGTAATCAATGCCAGGAAAAATAATGAATAATTTTAAAATTGATTTTGAATAAGATTTTGCTATTTCAAGTCTCCCTGTGTTTGAATGACAAAATTGTAATCTAGTCACAAGTGATGGGAAAACTGTGTAATTCCAAATACAGTCAGTTTGAGTGCTCTGTCATCAACGTATTCAATGCAGCTGGTAAAGCCCTGGATGGAAAGAAAGATATATACAAGTTTTACCAAAAGCAAATCTGTTTCTTCCCACTAAATAAATATGGAATAAATGTTAAAAGATTATTGGCATGAAGGGGGCCAAATTTGTAGCTGCCCAGAAACCCTCCCATCTGGGCCCATCCCTGTTGGGTTGAGGTTCTCGACGGTCTGCATGGGATAGGCTCTCAACAGACGAGGTTTGGACACTCACCCACTTAGTAACTCAGAAAATGTAATCCAGTGTTTGTGCGCTTATCTATTAAAACCACATTTATTGAGCATGATTCTATGTCACATACTAGGCCCGCAGAAGTGAGCTGGCCTCGCTGTGCACTCACAGAGCCTACAGACAAGGGGAGAGAGAGAAGCAGAGGTCGGGGCCCTGCAGGACCCACTAACATCTAGCCACGGGACCGGGCAGAGACCGCCCGGCCCGTGCATTCCTTGCCAGCCCGAGCTCACCCTCCTTGGCCACCAGCTGGCACGCCCTGTAGGCTCCTGCGCTTCTGCAGAGGCTGGGCGCTGAGACGAGGGAGCATTTCCCTGTCCCGGAGGCACTCCTGCTTTAGACCAGGGGTCGGTCAACTTTCTCTGTAAAGGCCCACATAGTAAATATTTTGACTTTGTGGGCAGTGAGGGCTCTATGGCCATTACTCAGCTCTCCTGTTGTAGCACGAAAGCAGCCTCAGGCACAAGTCACCAAAGGGCGCGGCTGCGTTCCAATAGCAGGGCAGTCACCAAAGCGGGCAGCACCGGCCTGGCCCTCGGGCTGTCGTTTGCGGACCCCAGCTTCAGAGCTGGCCGGGCCAAATTCCCCATTGCCCTTTATTCAGGAGGAACTTTATACAAGAGACTATTTTCCTAAAACCCGTTTTAAAAAAATCTCAAGCACAATAAAAGCACATTGTGCTTCTTGGTGTTTGTTTTTAAGAAGTGTTTTTCCACTGGCGTTTGAACTGAAGGGTTTTGTTTCTTCCCTCATCTCTCCTAGCGCGTCTTGGCAACACAGTCCACATACCGACATTTCACCCTTTCCGCGCTCTCGTGGGTAAGACCTCAGAGACTGAGTTCATTTACCCGGGACGTGGCCAAGCAACCGACTAGCTCCTGTCTCCTGAGTCTGCAGATCCTCAGGGCAGTGCCAGCTGCATGTCTCCCGCCCGGACAGCATGCCAGAGGGGTGATGTCACAGCCCAGCGGCCCGGCCTCCGCTTCCTGTTTCTTTCCTCCTGAAAGACGCATGAATCATATCAGCTTCATCACTTGACTCGGAGCTCATTTCCCTGTTCCACAAGCATTTGGAGTTATAGGAGGTGGGAGCAAAATGTAATCAAAACATGAAGTCCCGAGTTGCTTTTTCCCCTCAAAAATAAGCGCACCATCTGGCTTCATTTGGAGTCTTTTGGACGAGTGCTCAGCTCCCGGGTCAGTGGTGATCTCATCCGAAAAGCCGGATCTGCACTGCGACCAAGGCAAACAAGGTCCCAACCAAGGTCCCAGCCAAGGTGGTGGCAGGCCCTTGGGTGGTCCACTCTGGGCACACGGACCATGTGCTGGAGGGGGAAGGCTGTCCTAAAAGGAGATCCAGCTGAGTGGGAATGTAGACAGCAACCTGTGACCACTTCCAGGGACTCTCCGTTGCAACCTTTCCCCACATGTCTGTCCCTGGGCATGTCACCATCCCTGCTCTTCCTAAACGTGCTGATAGGACAGGGAAAATCTAACAAGGAATCCGGACACATGACTTTGAAACTAAAATACCAATGACTTGTAAATATGAGGGTGGGGCAGAGGCACGAGCTCTCCAGATACTCACCTACCTTGAAGGTGTTCTTACCTGCTCACAAACTCGTGTGGCTACATTTATGGAACGCTCACTGTGATGCCTCAGCTCTAAGGGCTTTACTTGCACTGACTCATCTCATCTTCACAGCAGCCCTGGGAAGTAGACACAATTGTGGTTGCCATTTTATACACACAGTATCTCGCCTAAGGTCAGAGATAGCAAACACCGGCGCCCAGACTGACGGTGAGGGTTCTCAACACCTGTGGGCGTATGTGTACTTCGTGATGTAGGCGTATAATATTGTAATAAGCATACCAGTTATTAAAATGTTTGTACATATTTCAGAACTAGCCTCTATATTTTAGTATAATAATATTTGGCATAATCGAGATGTGACACTTATGCTTACTAGAGCCACACGGATACGATGTGAAAATATACAACTCAATACATACACAATCTAACCATGCAAGCATGCAAATATTACTGTTTAACACTCCTGGATCGTCTGTGTCCAGGCTGAGATCTGCATCTCTGGTTGGTTCCAGAACAGGCCTCTGTAACTACAGATGTTGTCAAGTCGCATACTGGTCCTCTTGGGCTGTGATGTTCCTTTGACTAAGTAACAATAATGTTTTCTATTAATAAAAATGTTAATTAGGCCAGGCTTGCATTTGCCCACATTTAACTGGCTTCTCTGCATCTTTTTTAGATAATGCTGATTCTTTTTGGAAAAGGGTGTGATAATTGAATTCTGATTCTCCCAGCATTTGTCTAACTCAGGGGAAGAGGTGTTTATTGGCTCGGAGGCCTATAGAGTTCAGACAGTAGCTTATTTCAATTAAAGTATTATGGGGTCCCCTTCAGTGGGCCAATTAGCCTAAGGAATATGGAACCCTGAGTTTCATCTTCCCATTTTATCTGCCTCTCTAACAGCTGTCCAGCATTCTCTTGGGGTAGCAAGCTGTGTTTAATTCTGATTTTGAGAACCTGCAAATCACAAGTGTATCTTTTGTGCTTATTTTTTAATTATGGTAAAATACATAAAATTTACCATCTTAACCATTTTTATGTGTACAGTTCAGTGGCATTAAGTTCATTCACATTGTTGTGCAACCATTGCCACATTCGTTTCCAGAACTTTCTCATCTTCCCAAACTTTAACTCTGTCCCCATTAAACACCTCCCCATTCCTCCTCCCCCAGCCCCTGGCAACCACCATTGTACTCTTTGTCTCCACGACTTTGACTACTCTAGGAACCTTCTCAGTGGAATCAAACAGTATTTGCCCTTTTGTGACTGGCTTATTCACTTAGCATAATGTCTTCCAGGTTCACCCATGCCGTAGCATGGGCCAGAATTTCCTTCCTTTTCAAGGCTGACTCATATTCCACTGTATATGTATACACCACGTTTTGTTTATTCATTCATCTGCTGACAGACACTTGGGTTGCTTCTACCGTTTGGCTATTGTGAATACTGCAGCCATGAACATGGGCGTACAAGTATCTTTTTGAGTCTTTGCTTTCAAATATTTGGGATAAATACCTGGAAGTGGAATTGCTGGAATCATACAGTAGTTCTATTTTTAATTTTTAGGAACCACCATACTATTGTATTTTTCACAGGGCTGCAGAGGATGGGCAACTCTATGGCTAAATCTAAAAGATCACAATAAACTTAGGTTCATAGCAAATTTGAAGTAATTCACTGATGGGGGTTGCAGTTTTGCTTTTGCTTTCTCATTTACCCACTTATTTGAGAAGTTTTACAAACTTCCTTCTCTTTAAGGATCCAGTCAAAGTAGTCTACTATTACTAGCGTATAGACAGTATTATACAATAGTGTAAAATAAATAGCAGGAGACGAAAGCTGTATGAGATGTGCTGTTTAAGGAAGATTTGAAACAGTTAACATTATTGCTTGGCCGTCCTCGGCATCTGCTCACTGAGCTGCACTGCAGTCTTTCATTTTTGCGGCAGACACGAAGCCCTTTGCCGATTGCGCGGGGACAGTGTGGCCTTACACTGTTCTGTGGGTGGCCAGGCCCTTGTCTTGCTGCTCTAACCCACACTGTGCATCCGAACAATCCCAGGAATTAGACAGTGACGAAGCTGAGTGTGAGGGCTGGCACGGGCTGGCAAGGCCCATGGAGACCCGAAGATCCCAGACCCTATCTGAGGGCAACCACTCTTCCTTTCTGGCCACTTGTTGCCCTGTGGGAATGCAGGCCCAGTTTTCCAGAGCTTTCTAATTTCCAGGAAAAGCAAGAAATCTGGATTTTAATATGAAATCTCCCAGTTGTTAAATGCTATCTACTTATTCTGAAAAAAATTTAAAACATCTCACAGGCCCCATGAAAGCTCATTCGCAGGTACGTGCAGCCTGAGGGCCATGAGCTTGCACTTCTGCTGCTGCTGAAACTCTTTCCTGGAGCAGAAAGGGCGTGTCTGCAGAGCACCTTGTTTCTCTGTGGTGTCTATCCAGAGTGAATGAATGAACCAGAAGTGGAAAGAGAGGTGGATCTCCAGGAAGCTAACGAAGCTGTAGCTTCTTGGTCCCCTGCTTGCCCGGGGCCATATATTTTGTAACTTTTCCAAGTAAGAAACTGCAACCACAAACTTCAAAGGATTGCGGTTCAGTCTCTTTCCATTCTGGCTTCCTCCTGTCTGGGGCGGGTCTGCACTGGCCGAGGATGTTCTTGGGGAACCGCAGAGGGGAAGCTGAGTTGAGGAAACATTGAGTCTCAGAGGAGAGGAGTATGTCTCTGTGGTAAGGACAGAGCTCCTCAGGCCACAGCAAGATCACTCTGCTTTGACCCTTGTCTGATATTGGGTGAAGAGAGTTTTGGGCCAAATGATTGGACCCACCCAGAGCCCAGGCCTCACATTCTACACCTCACTTGGGATCCTGGAATTTCCTGCCTGGCACCCGGACCTGCTTCCCAGGCCTGCCCGGGGCTCTGACTGAAACCGAGGGTGGCCGTGATCAAGCTCGCCAGACCCGACCTGCCTGGCTTCCTTTTGATCCTTATTCTAGTTGATCTGAGGACTCCCACTGTCAGTCACGTAGCCAAACAGCACATCACTAACCACCCCTCCCCCCACCCCACCCCCGCTACCTCCTGGATGACATCTGTCTGCAGGTCATTATAACAGCAGGTGCTTAGAGTTGTTTCTCAGGAACCAGGGGCTGCTCTTGCCCAGCTCCCGCAGGTTGAGACCACCCACCCTCCAGCTGGGCCTAAGCGAATGCCGAGCGATAACCTTTTGACTTCAGAGGACCGAGGACGCCTCCCTCGGATCATGCTACTGCTGCCATTTCTGAACACGGGTCCTGTGAAGAAGCCCTGTCGCTCGCTCAATAACATTTGCTCAGAACCCATTACCTTACCTTCCCCACGCCTTAGACCACCTTAGACCACCCTGCGTCTTTATTCCGTTAACATTCCTAAGCCCTATGCTCAGGGAGGTGGATTTGAGACCTGTTCTTCCACCTCCTGGCCTGGGCTGCCTCATGGAAAACTCTTTCTCCTTTGCAAAACCCACTGTCCCAGAGACTGGCTTGCTGCGTCCAGGCAGAACAAGCCTGGTTGGTAACATCATCTGAGTCCACCTTCCTGAGGACGACAAACTTCCCTGCTGGTGTGTGCACCCCCCAGCCCAAGCACTGGCCGAGAGGAGCCATCTGCAGGGAGCGTGGCTGCACCTCGGGCGAGCACATGCCTGAGCCCTGCCAGGTGCAAGGGGTGGGACAGAGCCTGGGGTGGGTGAAGAGTGCAAGGGGCCAGCCTTCGATGGCACCTCTAAATCCAAATCTGGCCTCCAGTCATCATAAAGCCATACAATGACCTTCATGAAAGGAGGAGAGAACATATTTATGTAATGGTTCATTAGTGTGATTTAAAATATTTGAAGCCTTTACACATTTAGACATGTCATTTAGACCATTTGTACTCAATCCCAGGGCCCCACATATATTAGGTGTGAACCTGGGTCACAGTTACTTTTGTCCACAGTTGTTTTGGTCACTATTGCTGTGTAATTATTGCTTCCAAACTTAGCAGCATAAAATAACCATTTTATTAGGCTCATGGATTCTGTGGGACAGAAATTCAGACAAGATACAGCTTGACTTCGCTCCAAAATGTCTAGGAAGTTGGAAAGACTCCGTGGTGGGTGAGGGTGACTCTGTAGACAGGGGCTGGAATCAAACGGAGGCACCCACTCACAGTCTGATGGTTGATGCTGGCTGCCAGTTGGGGTCTTAGCTGGGGCTGTCACCTGCAGCCCCTAAACATGGCCCAGGCTTTCTCCAAGGACAGAGGCTGCAGAGAAGTTGGACGTCTTACATGGCAGGTCACAGCAGCACCTTTTCTGATCTTGTATTCTGTTGATTACAACCAAGCCACAATCCTGCCCAGATTCAAGGGGAGGAGATGTAGACCCCACCTCTCCATAGGAGGAGTATCAAAGCATTTGGGGGGCTGTGTTTTAAAACCACCACAGAGTTTAAAAGAGTGTTAGCCATCCTGGTGTTGGAATGGCTTCTAGGACTGTATCTAATGGCAATACAGAGAACATTGCAAGGACATTTGAAATCCCCTAAACTTTTATAGCTTATATATGGAAGAAACTTAGTAGAGGTTTTCCCCATATTTGACAAAAATTCTAAAATTTATATCACTATCAGTCATGAGTATTTTTTAGTCATGAATTTTTGAAGCTGAAAGTTTTCTAAAATATTCATAACAAAAAATTATTTTTCATCAATCTTACTAGTGGAAAGACTGAATTTTATCTTTCTATTCTCTCTATAGAAAATATTATAAAAGTGTTATGACATGGAGAGGTGATAAAGAAGATCCTACTCAAAAAGTACAGGTGTTTCAGACTGTTGCATCATCCTCTGAACATCTTTGATAATATTCTGGACACCAAGTAGTAATTAATCTCAATGAACAAAAGACCAACATGAGCAAGAGCAGTCCAGGAAAACTTCAAGGCGGACGAGGGAGAGACAGGATTTCTTCAGGCAGAAGGAGAATGGGGACTGGGGGCAGGGCTGGGTCAACTGGTCAACTCACATCGTCAGTTCCACCCAGCCTCAGTTCCGAGTGGCTCCATCTCCATGCTGATTGGTCAGCACCTGCCACAGCAGTTGGCAAATGTTTTGCATATCATCCCTGGCTGTTAGAGTGAACAATATTAGCAAAGGCACCAAAAAGGAATAATCTTGGCCTGTTTAACAAACGGTAAGGAAATTAGACTGGCTTGAGTCCAGCTGGGGCAGTGACGGGAAATACAGCTGTTTGACTAGAGGGAAACCAACTGTGAATGATGTTGAATGTCAGCAAAGGAATTTTGTACATAATCCTGAAAGCAGCAGGGAGTAATGAACGCTTTTAGTAAAATAATGACCAAATTTTTATTGTATTTTAGGAAGATTATGACAGTAGTTGAATGAGGAGAAAGTAGGAAGACCTTTTTAGGAGGTGGTTGTAACATTCCAAGCATGAACCGTCAGATGTGTACTAGGTAGACAGGAATTTGGGCTTGTGTGTCTATCACTTCCCTCGAGTTTTGTATCATTAGCTTATAGTGGATCTGGTATAGAAGACCGCTCTTGCCACATTTGAAATCCTCTTGTCCCTCTCCTTCCAGCCACTGCTGCAGAGAGCAGTTGTATCCAGCCAGCTTCACTCTGGGGCTCCCTGAGAATGCCTCTTCTCACCCTGAGGATGGCCCGCTTCTCTGATGCGGTGGCTGGCTGGGATGACCCAGGCAACCTGCGGGACACTCACTCACACCCACTAGGGAATGCGGGGCTGTTAACACCCCATGCAGCGACCGTGGATGGCAATGGGAGCTCTGGGATAGAAGCTTCCCCTCTCCGCCCACAGTTCTCCACCACATTTCGGAGACTTCAGTGGTTCCTGTGGGCGCAAGCAATCGCCTACAGACGCGGCCACCTAGACGTATTGGCCTTCCTCCCCAGCCTCCCGCCTCGCCACTCCTCGCCCACCCTCCATCCTGCTCCCTGTGACCGTGTCCCCGATAAACTGCCCACGCAGAAGCCTTGGTCCTGTGCTCTTCTTTGGGGGACTCAGGCAAAGACAGAGCAGGATCCTCCAATTCTTTTGAAGCCACCATGGTGGAATCTCACATGACATTCTGCTCCCATCAGGGACACCGAATTCTCATGACTCACCTTTATGTTCAATAGTTAATTTCTCTTTTTGACCTTTTAATTTTTAAAAATGAATTTGCAGAACTGATGCAGTCCCATATACTCAGCAGTGGTTTTAAGCCTATGGGGGGAGGTAAGTTAGAATACTGAAAAGAGCAGAGAATTCAGAGTCATAAGATCTAGATTTGAGCCTTGCTACCTACTGGGTGAATGGCCAAGAGCAAATCACACAACTCTTCTAAACTTTAGTGTCCCCATCTGTAAAATAGGGACGTTCGTAACCACCTACCTTCACAGGGTTCTTATAAATATCCAATAGGACCGCGCATGTGTGCCGAGCATTTGCTAATTTGAGCACTCAGCTCCTGCTCTCCCTTCCTCTTGGTTGTATGACCCTCATTTTTGTTTGGATTAATGTTCACCTTTCCCCAGTGCACCCCCTGTTTCACCACCCCCACCCTCACCCCCAGCTTTAGGGTAGGCCCCAATTCACTTATGAGAAAGGGACTATTTACCATTTTCCTGGCCATGATGATAGAAAAAAAGCGAGGAGAAGTTTGTTGGGACAGCTGGGAAGGAACCCCATCGCTGTTTCTGAGGGAACAACCAGAGACGGCGTGTGGCCCCTGATTGCTAGAAAGCGCCTTGCGGCCCTAAGGAGTGTCAGCCTGGAGACAAGGCGGAAAGGAGAGCTGGCGAGAGTTTGACCCTCAGAGTCAGGCCACATCCAAAGCTTACAGGATCCCCGTCCTTTTCAGATAAGGGAGTTATTAAATATTTGACTTAAGCCAGTATGAGTCAGGCCTTCTCTTATCTGGGGCACAGACTCCCAACTGATAAAGTGCACAAATGAGCTTTGTAACTTACAAGTCACTATAAAAACATTTGCTTTTATTATTCTTACTACTACTAATTAGCAATAATTACCTATGGTCCATGGAGCAAGCTGAGAAAAGTTCCTAAGCTTTTATTTTAATTTAGTACCTTCTTTTGGCAAAAATTTAGATGGCTGCCTCACACTATGTTCAGGACTAGATCCCAACAAGAATAACTATATGTGTTCAAAGAAACAGACATTTGAAGACCTGTAAAACTGAGTTTTAAAATATATATAAAACCCACAAGTCATAAAAGTAAATGTGGTCAGATTTGGCTAGATAAAAATAAAAATACAAAAACTGCTGTGCAGCAAAAACAAAGCCCAGCTGTGCCATAAACAAAGTTAAAATATAAGTAAAAAACCAGGGGAAAGTTTGGAACTTATATGACAGATTAATGGTTGATATTCTCTATATACAAAGAGTTCTTATAAATCAATAAGAAAAGAAGAACTCTTAATAGAAAATAGATAAAAGATTTGATCATAAAATTCAAATAATATATGAAAAGATGCTAAACTTAAGATCAAAGTCAAGGGCTATCAAGTTAAAAAAGCTTACTAATAATTATACACATTAAGTCCCAGGCACTGTAAGAATTATCCCTCAGAGATGCCTGTATAAAAATGACCATTATAAAGTTAAAAAAGAACAAATATTGACAATGGAAAATTGGTAAAATATGTTATGATATATTCTTATATTGAAACAAACAGAGAAATGAAAATGAAGATGTAGTACTGAAAGCTTTCACTGTAATGCCTAGTGTTGTCAATATCAGTAGTGTCTCAGTGTCATATAATCAAACAATGTGACGTGTTCATTCATTCATCAAACATTTATTGAACATATACAACGACAGGCCCTAGAGCAGAAAAAATGAAACCACATAGCAGTAGCAAGGGGCCACAAAACCTAGCAGTGATTTTAAGCCTCACATCCTTACCCATTCAGCCTAGTCATGCCCACTAGACCCCTGGTCCTTGGTTTTGGCAACCCTTGTGCAGAGATTTACAACATCATTGCAAAAACAGTCAGTTTACTGAAAACTTTTGTAACATTCAATTGCAATCAACTGTTGGATGTAAACCCTGAGAATATGGCAGCTGTGGATGGTGGTCATATGGATGACCTCAGAGAGCTAGGAAATGTGAGAAGCTTTCCCTTTACATTTCATCGGCCACTGAAATCTCAGCCTCTTGACATCACTTACAGTAAGTTCTGCCGGGAAGAATAAGGCACTTCATCCCTTAGACACCAAGACCCAGTTCTAATCCCTGGGACGATTGTGGATAATCCCACCAGCTCAGCAAATATCCAGCTGGCTACTTTTGGTTACAGGAAAAGCATGGCTCTGTGTTAGTAGACTCTCAAACCACCATGTCTCAGGAACAGAGTCCCGGAGGATGGGCATTCCTGTGTCAGAATGGCCACCTGTGCATGTCTTGAGGGAGCATTTGGCAAAGCCTCAAGTCATGCTACCGTTGGTGTCATGATCACTGACACCACTGACAGCCAGTTGTGTTGCAAGTGTGTCTGTCCCAGCGTGGGCCACGGAGGCTGAGTCTGCTGAGGGACACTGCACTGAAGCCGGGGAAGAGGGCAGCACCAGGTGTGCTCTCCCTTTTGTGCCCGCGGTCCCTGAGATCACTTTCTGCACTTTGAAGGGTTAAATACTCTGTCTCCACCATAGATTCATATTATCAAGAAAGAAGGTACAGGATGGTTTTTTAAAAATCTGAGTGACATACTGGTCACTGAAAACCAAAAATGTTGGCTGGTCATTTATGCTTGTTATTCCAGCACTTTGGGAGGCCAAGGAGGGAAAATTGCTTGAAGCCAGGAGCTTGAGATCAGCCTGGGAAACATAGTGAGACTCCCATCTCTATGAAAAAAATTTTTAAAAAAATTGTTTGGGCATAGTGATGTGCCCCTGTAGTCCTAGCTACTTAGCAGGCTGGGGCAAAAGGATTGCTTGAGCCCGAGATTTTGTAGTGAGCTATGATTGTGCCACTGCACAGAGCAAGACCCTGTCTCAATAAAACCAAAAAACAAAAATGTTGAAGGAAGTTCAACATTTAGATGGAAGAGAAATGATACTAAACTTAACAGCTTACACAAAAATGAACTCAAAATGGATCATAGACCTAAATGGAAAGTGTAAAACTATAAAACCTTTAGAAGCAATCATAGGAGAAATTTTTTTGTGATCTTGGGTTATGCAAAGAACTCCCAGATAAGACATCAGAAACATGACTCAAAAATGAACCTCTGATAAATTGAACATCAACAAAATGAAACATTTTTGCTTAGCAAAAAATAAGAGAATGAAAAGAGAAGCTAGACTAGTAGAAATTATTGCAAATCACTACGATGAAAGATTTGTACTCAGAATACAATATTCTCAAAATTCAATAGAAAAACACAAACATCCCAATTAAAAAGTGAGTAAAAGAAGTGAACACTTTATTAAAGATGATATAAAATGGCAAGTAAGCACATGAAAAGATGCCCAACATCATCTGCCACTTAGCAAAATGCAAATTAAAGTCAAAGTGAGATACTACTACACACTTATTAAGTAGAATGGCTAAATTTTTTTAAAAAAATAAATAATAACTCACAATACCAAGTATCTTAATATCTTAGTCTGTTTTATGTTGCTGTAACAGAAGAGCTGAGACTGGGTAATTTAGAAAAAACAGAAATTTACTTGTTACAGTTTTGGAGGCTGGGAAGTCCAAGAGCATGGCGCTGGCATCTGGTGAGGCCTCTTGCTGCATCCTCACATGGGTGAGAGGGGCGCGTGACAGCAAGCCACACTGGAACTCATAGCAGACCCACTCTTGAGATAATTAACCCACTCCCAAGATAACTCCTTAATCTGTTAACCCATTAATACATTAATCCATGAAAGGACTGATCCATTCATGAAAGCTGAGCCCTCATGGTCCAATCACCTTCCAAAGGGCCCATCTCTCAACAAGGCTGCGGTAAGGACCAAGAGTCCAACACATGAACTTTTGGGGGACATAGTCAAACCATAGCATCAAGTGCTGACAGGAAGGCAGAGCAACTGGAATGTCATATACTGCTGAGAATGCAAATTGATACAGTCTCTGTGGAAAACAGTTTGGTGGCTTTTATTAAGTTAAGCAAGGACTTACCATATAACATAGCAATCCTATTCATAAGTAGATAAATGAAAACATGTCCACATTAAAAACTTCTACATGAATATTTATAGCAGCTCTATTTATGCTCATGAAAAAACTGGAAACAACCCAAATATCCTTCAAGGGATCAATGGATAAACTGTAGAGCTTCCATATGGTAGCTTCCATACTCAGCAACAAAAGGGAATGTGCAACAGCGTGGAAGAGCACAAAGGCATTACGCTGAGTGAATAACTCTGACTCAGGAGTGTACACATCGTATGATGCGTTACGTGACTTGCTGGGAAAGGCAGAACTACAGGTATGAGAAACAGATCAGCAGTTGCCAGGGACAGAGGTGGGGCGAGAGTGTGACTACAGAGGGACAATACAGGGAGTTCTCTGGTGTGACAGGACTGTTCTGTGCTTGATTATAGGGGGAATTACATGCTTTTATGTGTGTTAAAACTCATAGAACTGTATACCCAAAAAAGGGTCAGTTTTACTAAATTTTTTAAATAAAAAAAAAAGACTTCGCAAAACCTATTTCATGTCGGGGCTCCGGCAGTGCTCACACATATTCCCACAGCCATCACTAAAGCCTCCTCCTGCCCTCCTCCCGCCCTCCTCCCCAGAAGGTGAAACATCAACCAAGATGCTGGCATAGCACTAGCCAGGAGGGAAGGCATTGGCCAAGAATTTCTTCTGAATGAGTGGTTACACAACAGAACACGGCATCTGGCCAAGGCTGTGTGGTCACAGTATAGAATTGTGGTCCCCACCCCTGGGCCATGGACTAGGACTGGTCTGTGGCCTGTTAGGAACCAGGCGGCACAGCAGGAGGTGAGCAGTGGGTGAGCAAGCGAAGCTTCCTCTGCGTTTACAGCCGCTCCCCATGGCTGGCATCACCGCCTGAGCTCCATCTCCTGTCAGATTAGCGGCACTAGGTTCTCACAGGAGCCAGAACCCTACTGTCAACTGCGCATGTGCGGGATCTAGGCTGCAGCTCCTTATGGGAATCTAATGCCTGATGATCTGAGGTGGAGCCCAGGCAGTGATGCTAGCGCTGGGGAGCGGCTGCAAATACAGATCATCATTAGCAGAGAGGTTTGACTGCACAATAAATGTAACGTGCCTGAATCATCCAGAAACCATCCCCCCACCACCACCATCCGTGGAAAAATTGTCTTCTGTGAAACCTATCCCTAGTGCCAAAAAGGCTGGGGACCTCTGGTGTATAACATAGAGTCTAGGAGCTAACCTGCTGGTGCGCGCACTTGCCCCACCCCCAACGCTCAGAACCAGGCGCCACCAAAGGCCGGACCTCGGCAGGCAGAGTGCCCCACGTTGGAGCATCAGGAAATCAGCCCACAGTCCAGTGGGGCCTTCTGGAGCCCGTGTCCACTGAGATTAACAACAGGGATTTTCCACCACTTGTGCCCCGACCAGCGCCCTGAAAGCGAAGTCAGAGAAGAGCATCATTTAGTCCTCACCAAAAGTTACAGGCATCTAGGCATTTCGAAAAACATAATTGCACAACAAAGAGAGCAAATTGTAATATATGCATATTTAACAATCAATTAGAAAAAAGCTTTAGGGAAAAGCCTATCTCAAAGTGTAACTAAGGATAAATTTCAAGCAAATAGCTCATGTTTTTATTAATATTTATTTGGCCCCAAATTAAGGTGATGGACGGCAAGAATATATATCATGAAGCTGTTTCTTCTTTTGTGAATTGATTTATTACCACAAACGGTGGGACTCCTGACAGGAAGTACAAGTCTGCAGAGAGGTCAAGAATGAGAGGGTGGGGTAGGTCCAACCTGCCGGCGCCTCGGCATCGTGTCCTGTTTAAATGTTGCACAACTGTCCTGTCACCGGGCCGTGTCTTCCGTATTTACAAGCTGTTTAAAGAATAAACCCTGACAGTGACGAGCCTGTCACCACTGTGTCACACACACTGGAGGCCTCAGATGTACCAAAACTCCCCTGGGACTGGCGGATGCCTGGAGGGTCATGAGAGCGCTGGGAAAATTACTAAGCAGTCTGGCTTTCCACGAAGCTTGGGTGTGCGTGGGTTTCACCAGAAGCTCCGGGTGCTCCGGGGTGGTGGTTCCCTGGGCAGGCAACCCTGGCATGGACTGACACGGGGGAGGGGGGGGTTCTCTGCAAAAGGGCAGAGTTAAGGAAGCAGATTCATGTAGAGTCAAACAGTGCATTCTGTGTCTGCTGCTTGCTGTGATGTGATCAGAGACACCGTAAATAATGCAATGACTATATTATGATAACAGCATAAATAAGATCTCTTGGTTTAACATGAGAGTCACAGCCAGCACCTTGCTGCTTTGGTTTACCTCCAGAATTCCCCGAGAGTGCTTGGTTTGTCCCACACCTTTGTCATTGACCCAAAGTTAACGCTAGGTTCAAATATTTTCTAAAGCATTTTCTTATCTCAGAATTTAATTTCCTGAATTTATTGGACAATCCGTTCTCGTCCACATAAAATGCCAAGAAGTTGTTATCTCAGGGCGGTCTCCCCACTACCAGTCTCGTTATCTGTGAATCTTATAGCAGCTATCCCAGGAACAAAAAAGAAGCAATCCCAGGTACAGGCTTTCCCGTTGCAAACCCAGTTGTCCCTGGGCACACTGGACTCTGACACCAACAATGTTCTGACAGGTGTTTAGTGTTGGCTGTGAGCAGTGTCACTATGGCCATCGCTGACCCACACAGGGGTCCAGTGAAGCAGCAGCTGCTACTCTGGTACAGGAGTTCTTCACCCTGGATCACTCCAAGCTCGGAGAAAATAAAAGTTTCCAGGCGATTAACACATCCCACTCTTGTCTCCTTCCCTGGACCTGAACCATCTGCTTTCACAGTTTGGCAAAGGAAGAAGAGAATGGAGGTGTCCAGATACCAATAATCTCCATTGAGGACAATGTCAAAAACAAGAGGAGGGGACTGTCAGAATGTCAGAGTTGGCCTCAATGCACATTTTGAAATTGCCACCGCAGGCTTTGACTTAGAGCAGATTTCTGAGATGTAGTGTGAAAAGCCACACCCACTGCACTTCAAACCAAAAAAAGAAGGGTCCTTGGAAAAACTGGCCAGTGTCATATTGTAATGCTTTCTACGTGTTTCTCCATAAAAATGACACTTTCCCTTCTGCTTTCCTTTAAGCGGACAGTAGAAAAGGAGACATTCCTGATTTGTTTAGGATATTTGCTATTCTAGGCAGACATCTGTTTCTTTTTCTCTGACTTTTCCCTGTGTAGGCACGAGTTCCTTGACACCCCTCCTTAGCACCTGCTGTCCTGCCCCTCCATTCCCTGGTGACACTTCTAAAAGCTGTGTTTCAGGTGATGCTCTGCCACCTCAAAGCAAAGGTGTGCCACCTTCCCCTCGCAAGAGCCCATCTGACCCCATTTACCGCCGGCCGGCTTGTAGTCATCCTGGCATGGGTGAAACACCCCATAATTTTATTTTTGAGAAAACTGCAAAGGACAAAAAAGTATGCTGTTAAGCATGACATTTGCCATAGTTTCTCAAAAATACCTTTTATCAAGTGAAGGAAGTTCCTTTCTAGGTCTGGTTGGCTACTTTTTGAGTTTTGCCTGCAGCCATGTCGCTAATGTTATCAATGTGGTAAATGATGCACGCAGAGATTCTAGTGTTGAATTGTCCTTGAGGGAGGCCTGTTTTGTCAGTTTATATGTATGGATCAATAAACTGCTGGACTCCATTTGCTAATATTTTGTTTGGGCTTTTTGCTATTATATTTATAATTAGGAATGGCATATAATTTAATTTTTCTTATCCGGCTTAGATTTTGACAATTTCCACAATACCCTCTTCTTCACATGATGCAGCCAGGCATTTTAAAATATCATAGGGAAAAATTGAATTTTCATCCACCACAATAAAAAGTCAATAGATAAAATCTAATACTGATTAGTCACAAAATAGTAGTATAAGAATTATTAGAAAATAACAAGGTAAATACCAGAAGAAATATCTGAAGAGACTGAGAGGGGTTGGCTCCAGGGAAGAGAACAATAAACTGGAATCTGCTTTTGTTTTGTTTGTGAAAATAATCCTTTCAGTATTACTTTTTATAGCAAGAATATAAAACCATATTACAGTCTCTTAAACCATTTTCATCAAACATGTATTACTTGGATAAAAATTAAAGAAAAAATTTAGGTCCAACAAAACTCAGAGACATTTATGGTGCAGGATCTATTTTGAACTCCATGATATCATCTCTTAGGTTTCATTTCTCCCTTGTTTGGTCTGGATTTTTTCCCCTAGGGGAACACATATAGAAGTCACAAGTTGTTTGTCCAAGCTTTCCCCTTCTAGTCTATTTTGCATTTCCCTGTCTCTGAAGACATGAGGGCTCTTCCCCTTCCACCCCACTGCATGCCAAAATATTGGCTTTCCACCAAGCAAATGTTGGAACACATTTTTTAACCCCCCACTAGAAACCATGCAATCGATCTTTAAATATCCTTTGAAGGACTTCTGGTCTGGTGACAGAATTCTGTAGCGGTCATGCACTAATTCTTTTTTGGCACCTGGTTGATGTGAGATCCCGTGGCTTTTCTTGGACAACTGTGCTGGGGTTGGAGGGATCCTTGAGTGGGGATTATATCAGGGCACACCTTACCCCCAATCTGGATCCACCATCAGCTGTTTCATTTCATGGCTGACTCTGGAGAGGCCAGTATATCTGCCACCTGTAGGATAATCATTTTAACACAGAATTCAGATTGGGGGAAGGTAACCTGAAAGCCAATCATGGCAAAAAGTGTTCTTTTTGTGTTATTGTTATAGTTGCTCACATTGGAAACTGAGTCCCCATTTTTTTCCTGTGAAAATAGTATAAGTTTTAGTTTTGTTGGATTTTTAAAAAAAGAATGTTGCTTTTTTTTTGCATATTTGTTTTACTTTGTGACTAAGTTGGGAGGAGGTTACACTTTCTCTAATAAAAGTTTGTGTATTCAATTAGCATTTCCAAGTCATTAGAGCAGGCTGCTGCTCCCAATACTCTGTTGTCTTTCTGGTATTGACAAAATTTTTTTTACAGTAGAATGTACCACATTTATTTAATCAATGACCATGATGATTATGTAAAAACAAGAACAGTTAAATGGGAAAATGTCATCAAATATCGTGCAAAGTTTGATTAAAATTATTAAATGTATACAGATAATGTGCACACAAAATATTAGAAGGAAAGTTGCAAACACTACTAGTTATGTTAATTCTATGTTTGATGTTGAGCATACTTTTTATTATTTACCTTTCTTTTCAAACTTTTCTGTAATATGCCTATTTCTTCCTTTATGGTAAAACCTATTTAAAAGAAAAACCATAACGTCTGAATTAGGCAAGAATAACTGACACAATCATTCATTTCTTGCAATATTTCAAACTTTTTCATCATTATTATGTCTGTTATGGTGATCTGTGATCAGTGATCTTTGATGTTACTATTGTCATTGTTTGGGAGCACCAGAAACTGTGCCCACAGAAGACAAAAAATTTAACTGAATCACCAAAACATGACCCAGGGACACAAAGTGAGCACATGCTATTGGGAAAATGGCACTGACAGACTTGCCTGATGTAGCGTTGCCACGCGCCTTCAATCTGTAAGAAACACAGGGCCAGCGGAGGGCAGTAAGTGAGATATGCTTGCATGCTGACGTGGGGTGATAGTGAGAGGGCTTTAATTAAAAAAAAAAAAAAAAAAAAGAAGGGCAATTTCCTGGATTAAGGCAAGTGGTGGGGAAGGGGAGAGAAAGAAAAGCCGTGGAAGACGTTTCTGTAATTGATTATATCTGAAGGAGAGTCGTCCAGGAAAACCCCAGATTTCTAGGCTGGAGAACTGGTTGAGCGGTCACACCATGGTCCTTTCCTCTCGGCATGCAGGTGCCACTTGTTATCACTGTATGATCAAGGGCTTCTCGCCAAGGTGAGCTCACGGGCAGCACTGCCATGCGAACGGCTGGCACATATTTCACAGCCAGTTTCTCCAAACTAGGTCCCACGGAGTGCTGGTTAGCAAGCCTTAATAGACATCCTGTAGGGGGGAAACACTTACTAATACAAAACTTTTCATGTGGAAACATGAACTGCTCCACCCCCATTGGAGAGTTACAGTGGAAACCAGCATGTTAAAGGCTCACAGTGAAGAAGGTGCTATACTTTAACTCAGAGTTCCCCACAGCTGCTTGAGTTGAGAACCAGAGGTGTGCTGCTAAATTGCACCTGCTGCCTTCAGTGGGGCTGGGGTGGCGGGAGAGCATCAGAGGTGTGAGGAGACACAGAGGAAGTACAAAGTTATCATCCTGAAGAGCAGGACAGCTGACTTACTGGGGAAATTTGATGGGATGTCTAGATAGTTTGGAGTCACCCTTGGAGGTGTGAGGTCACATTTAAAATGAGACCAGCCAGCAACAGTCATGCTGTTTTCTCCAGCAATAGTCAGCTACCTGGTTTCAGGAGCTGAGAAGACAGGAACTGGGTTTAACCAGGATTAGAACTTTTTCAAGGGAGAATGACAACATGAAAGGGGCTCGAGGGCATCAGGAATCTGTGCAGTCCCCAGGGGTAAGGAGGGAATAAGTAAACGAGTGTGTGACCATAATGGAGAGGCGATAGGGCCTTTGGGTTTGGAGGTCTTGGGCTATCGGAAGACCCTCAGAGTATGGAGTTCCAGAGTACGTAAATGGAGAGGAAAGATAGTGGTAGAGTTAAGATCTTGAAGATGGGGGCACTTACTGGTAGCAATAAGGACCCGGGTGTGGCCGTGTTGGTGGATGATTGAGGTGGGGCAGGGGAGGAAATTATTGCCAGTGAGAAGGTCAAGGTGCTGAGGAGGTCATGGGTCATGGCTCATGCCCACGCTCAGGATAGCAGTGGATGTAGGATGAACAAGGAGGGCAATTGAGCCAGGTGTGTGCTAATAATCCTCAAGGGCTTAGGAGGAGGACAAGGAATTCCACAGATGACAGCAACAGCAGGGACAGTGAGTGGTGTGGCTGGGTGGCATGAGCTTCAAAGGAGCTGGGGGTACAGAAGAAAATAAGCATTTTTAAAATAGCAGAGACACTCACCCCACCTTCAGACTTCGAGATGATGTGGAACATCAGAGGAAAACATCCTCTACTTTAGGGAGCTGCAGGGAGAAGTGGTGGCTTCAGGGAACCTTAGGACCAGAAGGTAAAGGAAGCTTCCAAGAGTTGGCTGATGAGGCCCGTGTGCCAGGGGGCACACTGGGAGGGTTGGGGACAGGCTGAGCAAGGGGACCTCTGGAGTTCATGAGGTGAGGGCCATCAGGAGATGGAGCTGCAGGAGGAGGCAGGGCAGGGCAGGCCCAGTGCTGATAGAGGATGAGTCCAGTAAAATTAGAGGCCTCTCCCTGCTTTGGCTGAAACACAAGGAGGGCAATGTTGTGCTTAGCCCTCCTCTGCTGTGTGCCTTGCTTCCCACAGCAAGCCGGGCTGTGCCCACATTGCTTCTACCTACCTTAGCGTCGGGCACCAGGTGGTCATCAAGTGGGAGCGGCGCAGCCGCGAACATTTCCATCTCGGCTGAAAGTCCTGTTAGGAGGCGCTGAGCTAGACCATTAATAAGGCTCCTATGTGGTCCCCCTCTAACGCCTGTGTTTGTCCCCATTGCTACAGAGGCCACCAGAGAGGCCGGCCCGGGACGTCGGCAGGAGCCGCGGGCGCCGAGCGGCGGCCATGGCGCAGTACAAGGGCACCATGCGCGAGGCCGGCCGGGCCATGCACCTGATCAAGAAGCGCGAGAAGCAGAAGGAGCAGATGGAGGTGCTGCGGCAGCGCATCTCCGAGGATACCATCCTGAAGTCGAAGGTGGACAAGAAGTTCTCGGCTCATGACGACGCCGTGGAGGCCGAGCTGAAGTCGAGCATGGTGGGCCTGGTGACCCTGAACGACATGAAGGCCAAGCAGGAGGCCCTGCTGCGCGAGCGCGAGAGGTGGCTGGCCAAGAGGGAGCAGCTGGAGGAGCGCCGGCTGCAGCTGAAGATGCTGCGGGACGAGCAGCGCAGGCAGGAGCGCAAGCGCAAGATCCTCCGTCTGTCCTTCTTGCTGGACGACAACGACGAGGACGGAGTCGCCGGGGCCGGCAAGAGCCGCAGGAACCTGGGCAAGAATCCCGACGTGGACACCAGCTTCCTGCCGGACCGCGCCCGGGAGGAGGAGGAGACCCGGCTTTGGGAGGAGCTGCGCAGGCAGTGGGAGGCCAGGCGCGAGAAGGTGAAGGCCGAGGAGGTGGAGATCACCTTCAGCTACTGGGACGGCTCGGGCCACCGGCGCACGGCGCGCATGAGCAAGGGCAGCACGGTGCAGCAGTTCCTGAGGACGGCGCTGCAGGAGCTGCGCAAGGACTTCCGCGAGCTGCGGTCAGCCAGCGTGGAGCAGCTCATGTACGTCAAGGAGGATCTCATCCTGCCGCACTACTACACCTTCTACGACTTCATCGTCGCCAAGGCCAGGAGCAAGAGCGGGCCGCTGTTCAGCTTCGACGTGCACGACGACGTGCGGCTGCTCAGCGACGCCACCACGGAGAAGGACGAGTCGCACGCGGGCAAGGTGGTGCTGAGGAGCTGGTACGAGAAGAACAAGCACGTCTTCCCCGCCAGCCGCTGGGAGCCCTACGACCCGGAGAAGAAGTGGGACAAGTACACCATCCAGTGACGGCCGCTGCACCGCCCCACGTCCTCCGCCCTCTCCAAGGAGTGACTCACCAGAATGGAAAATTTGGGGGGGGGGGGAAGTACACAGACTTCTGTGCCCTGCCATTTCTAACTTAACTTGGTGACCCCAATTGCTTTCCTGAAATCTAATAAAGACAGAGAGTTTGCATCTTCCAAGTTTGGTCATTCTGTTGCTAACGTTATAAATGCGGTCGCCTGGCTGGTTTCAACATTGCTGTGTGGATTCGTTGAATCCCTCTGCTGAGCTGTAGTGAAAACATGGCTGGGTGGCAGTGGGACAGAACCTAGAACAAGGGGCACATTTTTGACCTAGTGGTTATGAGCACAGACTTTGGAGCCAGACTGCCTGAGTTTAGTTTTTCACCGCTCAGCTCCCTGCTTGCTGTGTAGTTTGGGGCAGGCTTGTTAACCCTGTGCCTCAGGTTCCTCACTAGTGACAGGACATCACGGGAGCACCTGCTTCACAGAGAGATGTGAGGACTAAATGAGTTAGTATTTGTAAAGCACTTAGAACTCAGTAAATGTCTCTTATTATTATTCTTACGGTTTTGGCTAATTTATTTAAAGGACTGCTGTGACGCGGTTCAGAACCTTCTCAGGGCAAAGATGGACCTGCCCATCACTGGCCTACATATGTGGGGAAGCGGCCCCAGCTCCATGTTCCCTGGCTGGGGTTAGCCCTGGAGGTTAGGAGGACAGAAAGCTAGCGGGTGTAGCCTACAGGATCAGTGTTACTGATTTTCCTTCTGCGGAAAGCTCCACTGTGGCTCCGCATGGCACTGTTACAGATCTCGTCTTCATTTGAAAATGTTTATATTTTATTCACAATGTATACTTTGTGTTTTTAAAAAATATTGATTTTGAAAAGTATTGTGCTAAAATATTATTTATCTTGACTACTGGGTTTTAGGATGCCACCTTCCCCTTAACCTTAACGTCCAAGGCAGATTCCTTACTCACCTTACTTCAGTCCTGGCTCTGAATGTAGGAGTGACACTTCTTGAAGTCCTTGTCTCAGCCCTTAAGCAAGAACTTCCACCAAATCACCGGCCCTCTAGGGCCGTGGGTCCCAGCCCCTGCTGTTCCTCAGGGTCATCAGGGAAGCTTTTAAACCTCCCAATTCCCAGGCCACACCCAGAGCCAGATCTCAACGTGCAGGACATAGACGTCAGTATGTGTGAAGCTCCTCACACATTTGATGTGCAGTCAGATTGGAGAACAAATGCTCTAGGGTTGGCTTCTCTCCACCTCTCACTAACTCCTCCTTCTGAGTTTCTATGCAACAAGCACCTGAGCCAGGGCCCAGGACAGGCTTTTGGCTCTGAATCACTGCAGTGGGTGTGAAGTAGTGGAGCCTTCTTACCCAAAGTGGGACCCTTGGACCAGCAGCATCAACACTTGGAAGACTATTAGAAAAGCAGAATCCAGGTCCACCTCAGACCTTCTGAATTGGAATATGTGACCAACAAGGTCCCCAGGCAATTCACATGCACACTAAGGTTTAAGGAACCTCTGGTTGGCTAGATGTCTGCCTGCACCTCCAACACAGCAGCTCAGGACCTAAACTTGGGGGAAGTTAACAGTAGAATGCCACCTCTTTGGTTGCATGCTCAAGCCATATTCTCCAATCCAGTTTTAATGCAGAAGTTGGTATGCTGACCACAGTCTTACTCCTGCATCTATTCCTTAATTGTTTTGATATTACTTACACTTAGGTCCCACTGCACATCACAAAAAACCCCAAAGTAACTGTGGCTTAAACAAGCCTATTTCTCTGCATCATAGAAGTCTGGAGGTAAGTCTGCCATACCATCAAGGACCCAGGCTTCTTCTTTCTTGCTGTTTCATCATATGTGGCTTCCATATGCATGGTTAATCTCGTAATCCAAGATGGCAGCCCCAGCTCTAACCATCACATCCACATCCCAGGAAGCAGAAAGAAGGTAAAGGAAGAAAGAAACTTCAAAAGGCTTTAAATGACTGTCTCTGAAGAAGGAGTCCTATAAACCGGTAAATAATATCTTGGTTTAGATCCCATTTGCAAGAACTTCATTACCTGGCCACACCCAGATGCAATGGGAAGCTAGAAGATGTAGTCTATTCTGAGAAGCCAAGTTCTATTACTATGGGATAAAAAATGGAGAGCAGAACTTGGGAGACAAACAGTTTCTGAAATAGTCCATCCCTTTTGCCACCAAAATGTCAAGTGTAGCCGTCCCTTACACTTAGCACATTCAGCCCTAATGCAGAGGAAGCCATCACAAGTTCCCCAGTAGTTACTTCTATTATAGCTTGTGTCAATCTCTGGGTGATGCACAGGCCTCTCCTTCAATTCTGGATGTGGCTCTTTTTCACCCAGCTGCTTACATACTAAAGGACAAGTAATCTACTCTCTCACATACCTAGTATGCAATGCTGGAACAAATAAATAAAATCATTACGGAAAGGGAATGCAAAACACCAGCAATAGTCAGTTCTCTGGCCTTTATCAAATCCTTCTGGGAGGTATTGCAGAGACTGTCTGTCTTGAAGGTATCCTCACACTTGAAGCGCTAGATCCACTGTCTGGGAAGAACTCCTTTGCTCCTCGTCCTGTGTGCCCCCTGGCACTGTCTTCCTGGCTCTCTGTGACCATGTCCAAGCCCCATGTGGCAGGGCTGCTGGTCTTTTGCTGCCTGCTCCCTGCTGGTGCAGATTTGGGGACCAGAGATTGCTTTAGTAGATTTTTCAGGCTCAGCTAGTAGTGTTTTCGGCAATTCAATCCCCTCAGAAGATTAGATGGCTTTTAGTCAGTTCTGTGTGCAATTAAGCCCACCCAAAGTTATTTTCTAGACATGGTGTTTGAGTGTGAAACTCTGGTCTTTACTTACTTTACCCCATTCATTCCTCTCCAGCTTAATCTAGCACCCAGGATCAATCTTACCTCTTGCTAATGTTGTAGCTTTGACGCCACTAATGGTAACTTCAGTTGGGCATAGTGAAGCACTTGGCTTTTTATGCCACACAGGGGTCCAGACTTGGACTGCGGACTTCAGGCAGCAACCCCTCACAGGGCAAGGCTGTCCTCCCAGCACTGCTGCCAGACAGGTTAGCTCATACTTGCAGGCATGTCACTCAGGACTCTGCTGAAAGCAGGGGAACAGCCAACACACACCAACCTTCTGAAATGTTCCTAAGATTTCCCTGCTGGCACAGCCATGGCAGGCACACAGCCTGCCTTCCATGCATAGCAGGAGACAGGAGATAGTGTGACTGGACATGCTGGGGGTGACACCCAGGGGAAGAAGGTGTCAAGCGCATCCTCAGACTCCCACCTGTGCCAGATTACTTACTTGATATGCCATATTTCACCCAGTCATCACAGCAATATCCTGAGGTTGTTGGCATTATTTTTCTGATGAAGAAATTGAGTCTTAAAGGGTCTAAGTAATGGGGACAGGGTCACACAATGTTGGAACTGGGATTTTGTGATATAATAAGAACTATTAATATATTTGGTCTTTGTCCTCAGTTCCTGGTGCAGAGCTCCTAAATCCCTTGGAATTTCCTGAGTGATAGGAGTATCTTTTTTATTCAAATGAGCCCCTTCCAATCACATCTAAGTTTATGCTAATGAGGTGACTTTCCGTAGGGCCCCTAGTTAGCTTCAGAATGGGGGTTGCACACCCAAAAGACCAAGTTATTAGAGAGTTGGAACTTCTAGTCCCACCCACTGACCTCTGGGAAGGTGGGGGTAGGGGGCAGCTGGAGATTAAACTCTATAAAAACTCTTGAACAACAAAATTTGATGAGCTTCCAGGTGGTGAATACATCCAGGGATGGGGCACTCCAGCTCCATGGGGGGGAGACACTCTGTGCTCAGGACCCTTCTGGACTTTTCCTTGTGTACCTTTTCATATGTCCTTTGTAATATCTTTTAAAATAAACCAGGAAATGTAAGTTCAGTGTTTTCCTGAGTTCTCTGAGCTGCTCTATGAACCCCCAATTTATAAGCAGCTGGTCAGAAGTACAGAGGCTTGGATTGGTGTCTGAAGCGGGGGCAGTCTTGTGGGACTGAGCCCTTATCTTGTAGGATCTGGTGCTACCTCCAGGCAGGTGGTGTTGGAATTGAACTGAATTGTAGGATACCCAGCTGGTGTTGCAGAATTAATTAGAATGGGAAAAATCTCACACATCTGGTGGCAGAAGTGTTCTGTGTATACACAAACCTTATATTTTCTTAGAGATTTGAACCCCAATCTGTTTGCCTTCAATGTCTGTGGTTTCCTGTTGATTGTCGCTCTGTGTTTATTCATCTTAGTTAAGCATGCACATTGTATAAAGATACAGTTCCACAAGGCTCCTGAGAAGAGCACCAGTTTCCCTTCCTCCCTCCCACCCCCAATACCCTAAGGGTGACTACTTTTTAGTAGATTCTCTTGAAATTTACCTCTGCATCTCTAAACAGCATGTGTATCTTTTGGGCGTTCTCTACTGACTTCGCATTGTGGATGATAGGACCTAGCTCTCTCCCGCCACTGCTCCCTCCACCCACCCGAAGTCTGCATACTCCCCACCCCCATCCTTCCAACATCAGTAAATATCCATGTGTTTGCAATATTATGATCAGATAAATGTTGCATATATTATGAATAATCTTTTGTCTTCCTGGAGTTAATCATTTTCTTGTTTTCTGTTTTGATTGGATTTTCACCTCCTTGTTATTAAATCAACTTCAAACTTCCTGTCAATTGTCTTAATCCCTTCTCAATATTAAAACCCTTGGCATATTAATCATAATTTAAAAAATTTCCTGATCTGACAGTTTAGACATTCCTGCAATATCTGACTAGTGCTCAGTCTCTTCACACTGTGTTTGTTTTTTGCCTTTTTGTATGCTTTGTAATTTTTTGTCAAAAGCCGGACGTGATGTACTGGGTGACAAGACCTGCTGTAGATAAGCCTTTAGTGGGGTGGCAGTAAGGTATGGAGGAAGGGAAGCCTTCTACAGCCCTGTGAGCAGGTCACGGTCTTCTAATGAGCCCGAATCGCTGTGAGCTTCACACGCCTCCCCCCTCCCCCCCCCTGCCAGCACTTAGTGGGACAAGATGCCTGCAGTGGGGTATTTCCCTTCTCCCCACGTGTCCAGAGCTGGCTGGAGGTAGGTACAGGAGGCCTCCCTTGTCCGTGGTTTTACTTCCATGGTTTCAATTACCCAAGGTCTGAAAATATTGAATGGAAAATTTCAGAAATAAAAAATTCATAAGTTTTAAATTTTGAGCCGATCTGAGTAGCATGATGAACTCTCACGCTGTCCTGCTTCATCCCATCTGAAACGTGAATCCTCCCTTTGTCAGCATCTCCACGCTGTAGATTCTACCAGCCTACGAGTCACTGAGGAGCCATCTCTGTTATCAACTCAACTGCCACAGTATTGCAGTGCTTGTGTTCAAAGAATCCTTATTTTACTTAAGAATGGCCCCAAAGTGCAAGAGTAGTGATGCTGTCAATTCAGATATGCCAAAAAGAAGCCATTAAGTGAAAAAAAAGGTAGAAGTTCTCCACTAAGGAAAACAATCGTTTGTGGAAGTTGCTAAGATCTACGGTAAGAATGAATCTTCTATTTATAAAGTTGTGATGAAGGAAAATGAAGTTTGTGCTAGTTTTGCTGTCATCTCAAACTGCAAAAGTTATGGCCACAGTGCAAGTGCTTAGTTAAGATGGAAAAGGCACTAAATTTGTGGGTGGGAGACAGGAGTAGAAATGTGTTCCAATCCATGGCCTTGGGGCATCCACTGTGGGCCTTGGAGTGTATCCCTGGAGTCCAAGTGGGGACAACTGTATTTCCCGTCCCCTTGTTAAGAAGAGCAGAGTACACTAAACTCCCCAAAATGTGCCCCTCCCAAGACTGGGTCCCCTTCAAGTTTTTAACTCTCAGACATGTCCACACTGAGCCTCTCCAGCAGTTCACCAGTGACAGTTCACATCTTCCTTCCCCAGCACCGGTAGCTGTAGCCCCTGCTGGTGGGTTTCTGCTAAGCTGTGATTCTCAGTATCCACCCATCTCTCCAATACTGGGGAGAGCAGTTTGCCCTGTGACCTCACTTCTCTAAAGAGTGTAAGAAGAGTCACTGATTTTTTTAGTTTGTTCAGCTTTTTGCTTGTTGTTAGGCCAGAGTGGTGACTTACAAGCCCCTTATATGCTGGGCTGGAAACCGAAGTCCCCCCTCTCAATATTTGAAGCATTGAGCATTCTAATAATTTTAGCTGCTTGGAAACAGAACCCGCTCCCGTCTGGGCTATTCCTTATGTTAAAGAGCTGGCATTCTGGAACCTCCCTTTCATTGTCCTGAGAATCCCTCCACCCCTCCAGCTCGTGTGTTGAACTCCACGTTTCCTATATCTTGAGCCTTCATATCTTCTTTCTCGATTGACTTTCTCATCTTTGGTGGAGCACATGCTCCCACTGCCTTATGATCAAGGCTCTTTGAGAAGCGTCTGTTTTTAGAGCCTGAATATCTAAACTGTTCTTCACTTTGCCCTCCTCTGTGATTGAAAGTTTGGCAGAATGGAAATTGTTTTCTCTCAGAATGTTAAAGGCATGGCTCCATAATCCTACAGTTTCTTTTCTTGACTACTCCACTTTGTACCTTTAGCAGAAGCTCCAGTGTAGGAGTGGTCACATCAAACAGGAAAACCACCAAAAACAGCCCCCCAGACTCTCCGCAGAGCAGGGGCCCAGGCCGGCTTTGCTCCTTCTCACCCCGTGCCCCTCTGCAATCAGGATGCTGTGCCCTGCCTGTGCAGTGACCCTCAAAAAGGGCTTCTCACAGGCAGACAGCCCCTCCTTGGCTGAGTCATCCGACTTGGTGGTTGAGCCGTACCTTTCTTCTCGTCTCTGTGCACTCCTTTACAAACTCCCTAAGCCAGGGGCAAGGCTTTATGAGTTCCATCCCCCCAGACTGCCTGGACCACAGAAACTATTTAACTGACCTAGAAAAAGGCAAAATTTCCCCCAGGATACCCTAACCCTAACCCTAACAACAACAGCACATGCCCCGACCACAGTTGGCTCCAAATCTTTGTGGGTGAAACTCAAGACTGAAGTAGACAGGACACACGGGCAAGGGCCGTGGGTTTGGAGACAACCACCCGGGTGGATTTGGGGGAAAGGCATTACGTCCTCAGGTGGCACTGGGTGGCTCCACAAAATGCCACTAAGACATGCCTGTTCCCCTTCCCCCCTGCTCCTGACCCAAGCCAACACTGCTGGGTCACACTTGTCATTGCTCTGAGACGCAGCGTGTGTTCTGACCCAGGCGCTGCGTTTCACATCTGCTGTGACTGGTCTGTGTGTTATTGGCCAAACGCACATCTGTCGGCTTGCAGAGCCCTGTGAATGACGACCCATTTGAGGAGCAGACATTCAATACATGGCCGGGACTATTCTAAGCACTTCGGCTATTTTAACTGTTGTTATCGTCGTGCATATCCTATAAGACAGGTGCTATTATTCCCATTTTACAGATGAGGAACAAAGAAGCACTGTCTCCATTTTTGTGCACAGCCTCAAATTTTTGTTGTGGTTCAACCACTTTGGTGACCATGGGTAACTCTCCATAGTGGACATTCTATATTTTCTGCCAGGCATACATTCCACCAATTTCTTTTTGGAAGACCTCCCCAGTACCCCTACTGTCACTCCATGTGGGCTTAGCAATCTACTTTGTCATCTTCCTGGCCACTTCCTCTCTTTTGTGTGGTGCTGGGCAGGGGAGAAGGGAGAGGGGGAGAAGGGAGAGGGAGAGAGCTCTCTGGGACTAATCCCATCGTGATACCCCCACCCTCATGACCTCACCTAGCCCTGAATCACCTCCTAAAGGCCCCAGCTCCAAATACGATCACATTGAAGATTAGGGCTTCAACGTGAACTTGGGGGAGACATAGTTCAGTCCATAGCACTGGCCAATGGCTGTTGGGGTTGGGCCACAGAGCCTATGGAGGGATTTTAAGCAAGGAGTGGTCAGTTATTCCGGGGCCCACACTGCGAGACACTGAGCAGGGACTGAGCTCAGGCACTGAGCGCAGTAGGACACATCAACAAGCGAAAGGACACTTTTGATGCAGATTTGATGAGGTCTTTCTACCTTCAGGAGTTTCCTAATAAAATGGAAACACTTGGGCAGGCAATGCCTGGTGCCATTAGCAGTTAATAACACATCCATCGTGAGCTGACAGCTGAGTGAGCCCTGAGGGCCGGGCATGGCCAGCACCCTGAGGAGAAGGGAGCTGAGGAACCAAGCTACACCCAGCTTCTTCCACGGAAACTGCGGAAACTGTGCCAAGCGTCAACACTACCATGGCCACGTGCACCGTCAGAGGGTCCCAGGACACCAAAGCCCACCAGGCCCTGGAGAGCAGCACCCGGGGTCCAGATACTGCCCTGGGGCATTTTCAAAGGTCTGCAGAGAAATGACAACAGGAAGAATGTCGAGTTAAGTTTTTAATAAAGCTAAGTAGGTTTTCTTTCCATTTAAAAGAATAAATTATATGGATATTGTGCTTTTAATTTTTCTTTTGTTAGGTATTAGATGTTCTTTATAATAAAATCATAGTTATTGTAGACGCTAAGCTTTTTTTCTTTAATATTTTTTATTTGGCCAAAGTAAAAACCGAGATCTCTGATGCCCCATGAAATGCATCAGGAGAATAAAAGTCTTGTGTTGACATCAGCTACCAAGGGGAGCCCAGTCCTGAGGTCACAGCTTTTAAGGAGCCCGACTTTCTCTCTCGCAACTCTTGCACTCACTACTTGGGCACAGCTGTTTCCTTCCTTTGCAGCTAGAAAGCTCTGGGGTTATTTCCACCTGCTTTTGGAGATGGAAAAAACAATCCTCATGCAATGAAGGCAAAACAATGTTCTTACACAGGTCAGCATGAAGATGGCCCAACCTTGAATGTCTCCCTATACTGCAGTTGGGGAAAAACTCGCATACAGATGAGCTCTCTGGAAACATCACAAAATTGCCCATTTTCTTCAAAATCCCCGATAAATTTTGTTACTTCAGAAGATTTTTGATAGACTGGCAGAAGCTTAACTAGCCTGACACAATCGGGTGCCACTATACTGATCTGAAAGCTGTCATGGGGGCTGAGGAGGAGGAGGAGGGGTCAGGGCCTTATCTGTGCCTTCCGGATTCCCAATGTGCAATAGGGGCTTCTGTGTTCTTATCTGGGGGATTGCAGCAAGAAAAGGCATTTCCCATGGACTGCTATATTTTTGCCAAGTAAATGTCATAGTAAATAATATTAGGAAGAAAAAGAAAAACCAGATGGAGTTTCTCATACCTAACTCATGCTGGAAATTTATTTCTCCAGGAGAATTCATTACCTTCAGACCAGTAAGGCAGACGTTTTAAAAAAATAATGTGTACGTATGTATATGTATATGAATATAAGTTGTATATGTGTGTGAATGTGTGCATATGAATGTGCATATGAATATGTATATAAATATGCACGTGGATGTATACGTGTGTGCTTACACACACACACACACACACACACACATTCCGATCTCCAGCAGAAACTTGAGCTGCTCCTTCACAGGCCTCGGGGATCAGCATGGCCGAACGTGTCACAGCAGGGCCGTGTTGCATAGCGGTTTTGACTGATGAGCTGGAGAAACTGAAGTCGCTAGGAAGGCAGCAGGATTTCACCCCACCGTGGGAGCCAGCCTCCAAGAGGGCCCCCAGTGATTCTTTCCTCTTGATTTCATGCCTTTCTGTAATCAATGGGGCTTTGATGTGATGCCAGTGTGTGACCTACAACACTGGGTCATGAAACACACTGTACCTTCCACCATGCTCTCTTGGATATCTCGCTCTGGGGGACGCCAGCTGCTGAGTCGTGAGAACACTCAGGCAGCCTCACGGGAAGGACCACTTGGCAAGGAACAAGGAACAAGGAACGAAGGCCATCTGCTAGCAGCCAACAAAACCCGGCAGCCATCCCGGAATCAGGTCCTCTGGCCCCGTCATCGATGACTGCAGCCCAGCCAGCAGCTCGACTCATCTCACGAGAGATCCCAAGCTGTGTATAATTAACACGTATGTATTAACTGAGACATATTTCACATACCATAAACCACCCTCCAAGTTCAATAGCTGTTGTTATATTCACAGACTTGTGCAAACATTACCACAGTCTAATTTGGGAACATTTTCATCACTCCAAAAATAAACCCTGTACTCATCAGCAGGCACTCCCCATTCCACCCTCCTCCCTAGCTCTAGGAAACCACACATTGTTTTCTGTTTCTATAGTTTACCTACTCTGGACATTTCATGTCTATGGGATCATACAATACATGGCCTTTTGTGTCTGGTTCCTAACACTAAGTGTGATGTTTTCAAGATCTATCAATGTGGTAGCATGTATCAGTATTTCATTCCATTTTATGACCAAATAATATTCCAGTGGACATAGCACATTTTGTTTATCCATCCATTCATTAGTTGAAGGGCATTTGATTTGTTTCCACTTTTTGGCTTTTATGAATAATGCTGCCAATGGACATTTGTGTATGTTTTTATGTGGACATGTGTTTTCATTTATCTTGGGTGTATATACCTAGGGCTGGAACTGCTGGGTCATATAGTAATGCTATGTGTAACCTTTAGAGGAATTTCCGGGCTATTTTCCAAAGCAGCTGCACTATTTTATGTTCCCAGCAGTAGTGTAGGATGGTTTCAGATTCTCACTTCTCCACCAACACTTAACTAGTATCCATCTTTTGTAATATAGCCTTGCTTGTGGATGTAAAGTGGTATCTCATCATGGTCTCCATTTGCATTTCCCTGATGGTTATTGATGTTGACCATCTTTTCGTGTGCTTATTGGCCATTTGTGCATCTTTCTTAGAGAAATGTTTATTCAGATCCTTTGTCCATTTTTAATGGGGTTACTTGTCTTTTTATTGTTGAGTCATAAGAGCTCTCTATATATTATGAATATAAATGTCCTATCAAATATATGATTTACAAGTATATTTTCCCATTCTGTGGGTTGTCTTTTCATTCCTTTGATGGTATAATTTTCCTGATGATATTATTATTAAAAGTTTTAAACTTTAATGTAGTCTAATGTATCTATTTTTTTCCTCTGTTGTTTGTTTTTTTGGTGTCATAAGGTCATAAAGATTTACTCCTGTTTTCCTTTAAGAGTTTTATAGTTTTACCTCTTATATTTATGTCTGTGATTCACTTTGAGTTAATTTTTGTATATGGTGTGAGAAAACGGGTCCAACCTCACTCTTTTGCATGTGGCTATCCAGTTGTCCCAGCACCATTTGTTGAAAAGACTATTCTTTCCCCATTGGATGGTCTTGGCTCACTTGTCAAGTCATTTGACCATGAACACCTGGGTTTATTTCTGGACTCTCATTTCTGTTCCACTGATCTCTACATATGTCTGTCCTCATGCCAGTACTTTACTGTCTTGATTATTCGTGCTTTATAGTAAGTTTTAAAATAGAGGTGTGTCCTACAACATTGTTCTTCTTTTTCAGAGCAAAAAAATCTCAGTTTTTAGTTTATCTGAGGATATCTTTATTTCACCTTCAATTTTAAAAGATAGCTTTACTGGACATAATATTCTTGATTCACAGGTTTGAATATTTTTCCACTGCTTTGCATATGGCCTTCTGGCCTCCATTTTTTTTTTCATATCCAAGATATGTTTTTTTTTTGTTTTTTTTTTGAGACAGAGTCTCACTCTGTTGCCTGGGCTAGAGTGCCATGGTGTCAGCCTAGCTCACAGCAACCTCAAACTCTGGGCTCAAGTGATCCTACTGCCTCAGCCTCCCGAGTAGCTGGGACTACAGGCATGCACCACCATGCCTGGCTAATTTTTTCTATATATATTTTTTTATCTGTCCATATAGTTTCTTTCTATTCTTAGTAGAGACGGGGTCTCGCTCTTGCTCAGGCTGGTCTCGAACTCCTGAGCTCAAACAATCCACCCGCCTCGGCCTCCCAAGTGCTAGGGTTACAGGCTTGAGCCACCTCGCCCGGCCAAGATATGTTTCTAAGTAGGAAAAAAACCAAGTGCAAGATGAAAAGCAATATGCATTGTGTGCCACCACTTGTGTAAAGGTGGAGAGAGGGAGAACTACACTGTATTTGCTCATATATGTTGTACTTAGACTACCTCTGAAAGATACACAAGATTCCACAACCCATCGTTTGGCACTGGGGGGTGAAGAGGGTGGCGAGGAGACAGGGATGGGAAGGAGACTTTCACAGTACCTCAGGTCACATCTTTCAAATTATGGAGCATGTAAATGTGTTACCTATTAAAATATAAAACTATAATTAAAATGTGAACTGAATTTTTTAAAACTGCAGAAGTATCCTAAGCGACAACAGCCTGATTTTCAGGGAGGAGATTGGGGACTTCAGGATATATTGGCAGATTATTTTGAATATTTTTCATTATTTTTAAATAGGCAAACAGAAGAGTAATTAATAAAATGATATGGAACCAGAGCATTTATATTTAAAGAAAAGGACCTTCCCAACTGCCAGGTCAGTGCTAACTTCTCCCCTCTGCCGTTCATTCTCCTGGAGGCAGAAGGCCCTACATCAGTATGACTATAAGCTTTCAATAAATTCCAGTTAATTCTGTGACTTAGATGATGAATACTTAATTGGATTTTAAAATAAACATTTTGCAAAGGTGGTAGGGTCAGAGTTTCAGTCCCTTTCCTTTCAGAAAGCTCTCTGACCCATGAGAGTTTGCTCACATGCTCCCCAGCAAACTTCAAAGTCCTACCAGGAAACAGGGGTAGAGTGACTCCTGCCCAGTCCCCCACCCCCAAAACTCCCCAATACACTTTTTTGCTAGCATAATGAGTGTTGACATGATTTACCCTAAATATTATTTTTATAGTATCACTTTTAAATAATATAGTAGGGTATGCTATCATTAATCAGTTTTCTATTTGGGGACATGAGAATATCTTCTAGTTTGAGGCTATTAAAAACAAAATTGTGTGGGACATGGTGACTCACACCTGTAGTCCCAGTAACTTGGGAGGCCGAGGCAGGAGGATCGCTTGAGCCCAGGAGTTAGAGGTTGCAGTGAGCTATGATCCCATTATTGCATTCCAGTCTGAGTGACAGAGTGAGACCCTGTTTCAAAACAAACAAACAAGGCCGGGCAAGGTGGCTCATACCTGGAATCCTAGCACTCTGGGAGGCCAAGGCGGGAGGATCACTCGAGGTCAGGAGTTTGAGACCAGCCTCAGCAAGAGCGAGACCACGTCTCTACTAAAAACAGAAGGAAATGGTTTGGACAGCTAAAAATATATATAAAGAGAAAAAATTAGCTGGGCATGGTGGCACATGTCTGTAGTCCCAGCTACTTGGGAGGCTGAGGAAGAAGGATTGCTCAAGCCCAGGAGTTTGAGGTTGCTGTGAGCTAGGCTGATGCCACGGCACTCTAGCCAGGGCAAAAGAGCAAGACTCTGTCTCAAAAAACAAACAAACAAAAAATGTTACAAGAGTGAAATGCCCACCCTGATAGCCAAGTTTTTAGAAATATCTAAAATTTATTTTAATAAAATAAATATTCATTTTAAAATATTAGACATTTATTCTAAAATATTAAAATCTATTTAAAATAAATTTTTGGAGCAGAGTTGCTAGGACAAAGCATATACAGATACTAGGGTTTGTTTGTTTTTTTTAATACATATTGCCCAATTACCTTCTGTAGCATATTAAGTTCTCCAAAGACAGTCACAATAATATCTCTCAACCTACACACTCTTCTTCAACGTGAGCTTGTACCTCCCCATCAAAAGGTGAAGTCTATTTCTCTACCACCTTTGGTGGCCTGGGACAGCTTTGACCAGTGCAATGTGGAGGAAATGATTCTGTGCTCACAGATGTACAATAGCTTTTAATTGGCCAGTCAGCGTCCACCTCCCACCTCTTAGAATACTCGCTCTTGAGCCACACTGCCTTAAAACTCGCCACCTTGCTATGAGAAGGCCAACTACATGCAGAGGGCGTGCATAGATGCTTCAGCCCAAACTGAGCCCACAGCCAGCACCAGCTGCCAGCTAAGTGAGCCGTATGGGATGTTTGAGCCCAGACAAGCCACCAGGGGACTCCAGTCCCAGCCAATAGCGCTGGCCTCACATGTTTTCATTCTGTCTGTCTCCCCTGCCTCTGTGGCCCACTGCGACCTCACAGCCTGACCTCACAGCTCCTTGACCTCCTTAACTCCAATGACTTGGGTTTCCTCTCTGCTTCTACCATCTAACAGCCTATCTATTTGTGCCTTAGAGGTTGGCATTACTTATGTTGCTCTATTTTCAAAATGTCTAGTTTGTAGACTCTGCCAACCTTCTTAAGTTCCACGTCACACTCAGTGTGGTCTCTGGACTCCTGGCCTCTCCCTACTGTCATTTCTGCTTCCAAGCAGACTGGATGTCTTGACTCACCGTTCTAATGGTCTCCTCCCTGGGACCCCTCCCTTTGCCTCAGACACCACCATGCCTGTGCGGCACTGCTTGGTGATCAAGGACTCGGGCTCAGGGAAAGGTGTCCAGACGTACACTGTGGCTCTGCCGCTGGCCAGCTAGGTAGTGCTGGGCGGGGTACCTCACCTGTGTGCTGGCGACCGTAGAGCCACCCAGTGTGACAGCTGCCAGCCACACGTGGCTGCTGGGAACTCAGAACACAGGCACATCCGAACTGAGATGTGCTGTCAGGGCAAAGTATAGACAGGAACCAAAGACCAAAAATTATGCAGAATATCTCATTAATAATCTTTTTATATTGATTACATGTTGAAATAATGTTTTGGGTATGTTAGATTAAATAAAGTATTTTAAAATTATTCTCACTCATCTTTTTGCTTTTTTAACATAATGTTAGGTTTTCTGAAGTTGCCGTGTGTCTCGAGCAGAGCTGTGGTGCAGAGCAGGAGGACAGACGAATAGCTGAGGCCTTGTTTGTCCATACTCCCCACTGTCAGAAAGTTAAGATGCACACCCACGAAGTCACTCCTATCCTGACAGTGCTTTGTTAATGTCTAAATAAATCACACAGACAATATTTCCTCACCTGCACCGGGAAGGAGCAGATTTGGGGCGGGTTGAGCAGGGAAAAGCTCCACACGGGGTGGAAGCTCTTCTCACTTGCGAGAGTGGGAGGTAAAAGCGCCGGCCAGGAGCACACAGGGAGGGACGCTGAGCTGGCAGAGCGCTGGTCACAGCCAGCCTACGTGCAGAACAGACAGAGCAAATCACGGTGGAACCACAGTTCTTCCTTCTTGGCCCTGTGTTGTCCCTTTTCTGACTCCACTTCTGACACCACGTTCATGGGCTTTTGCCTTGCACAGCTAATTCTCCAGCACCGACGGGGTCACTGTGATTCAGTTCAGCTCTGACACTGTCCGTCTGGAGTTAGCACAGACCCCACGGTTGAGAGCGCAGTCCCATACGACTGCCCCACCTCAGACGCCAGCTGCCACGAGTGGCCCACGCTGTCCAGCTTTCTGCCTGGCCGACTTCAAATTCGGGCGTTCCCATGACCCGCCACCCCCAAGGTTTGTCAATTCACTCGCAGAACTTGGGAAAACATTGTCCTTACCTTTGCCAGTTTATTGTAAAAAATACAACTAGGAACAGCCAAATGGAGGAGATCGCAGGGCAAGTATGGGGGTGGGGGAGCCACTGAGCTTCCACGCTCTCTCTGTGCGTGCCACTTGCCCGGCACCTTCACGGTTCACCAACCCAAAAGTTCCCCAAACACCGTCATTTAGTGTTTTTTTGGGTTTTTTTTTTTTTGAGGTTTCATTATGTAGGCAGAATTGATTAAATCACTGGCCATTGGTGATGAAAAACCTCTAGCTCCTCTCCACTCCTTGCAGGTCAGGGCTGGGGCTGAGAGCGGCACACTTGTCATCACGTGGTGGGTCCTCTGGCACCCAGCCCCTTCCCCGGAGCCATCTAGGGACCCACCAAGAGTCACCACGTTAGTGTAAATTCAGATACGGTTACGGGGGCTTATTACAAATAACAAAAGACACTCCTATCACCCAGGAAATTCCAAGCGTTTTAGGAGCTCTGTGCCAGGAACCAGGGACAAAGACCAAATGTGTATCTCTTCTCAGGCCACAGCCCCAGATGAACAACCTCTATATAAACCTCTGTATAAAAGTGGCTTCTAAACTTGTTTGGCCATGACCCTTAAATACATTTTACATCCCCGCCAAGTACACAGACACCACCCGCACATGTATGGGGATCGCATGTGTAACACTGAAGCCAAAGGTTACACAAGTTCTAAGAAATCGTACTCGCCCTTACTGTATGCAACAGAGTGATATTTCCAATTCAATCCATTCATTGCTCTTCCATTCCGTTTCTCTCCCTTCCTTTATGTTTTAAATGCTGGCTCCAGCCCATGAAACTGATTTCTCCACCCACCAGTGTGTCTCAAGCCACAGTTTGAACAACACTGTAGCCAAGACCCATTCCTTCTCCTCTCTGAGCCTTCATAAAGCAGGAAGGGATACGAAGACACCCTTTGCAAAGGAAAGGCGCCTCCTGGACCAGCAGGAAGAGATGTGAGCACACAGACAGGACGGAGCTCAGTGAGGGACTGACCATCCAGACACAGAGCAGAGCCAGAACCGGTGGTGGCAGAGCCAGCGGTGACAGAGGCAAGACTCTGTCCCCCTCAGACAGGCCTGTCCCACAGAACCACCCAAGGCATGTTTTTCAGGCAAGCTCTTGTTTCAGGGACCCCCAAAGGGTGCCCAGTGTTTGTCTCAGCCCTGCACCTGCCCCCAAGTCTGTTCTGAGGGCCTGCAGCCCACACGGCCCGTTGTGCCTCTGCCCCGGGCCCTGGACTAGTCCTGGGAGGTCCAACTTCACAGAGGCCAGGGCCTCACCTCCTGACACCTAATAGCCAGTAAGTCAAACATCACAGACATCTCTGTCCAAACTGGGGACTTGGCCAAAAAAGGGGTCCTGTCCCAGCAGGAGAAAGGAGATTCTTATGTCTCATTATGGCTAGAAGAAGTAAACCTGTCCCAGAAAGCATGGCAGAGGGCTTTGTTCTCAGAGATGTCATACCCAGCCTGTGAGTCTGAAGACAGATGTTCTTTGTTATTCTGCACAAACATATGTCTTTTTACGCACTCTCTATTCTTTCTGGAGTTAAATTGCTATGGCGTCGTCTCACGTCTCCTGACGGGCCGTGTCTAACATCTGTGCAGCTACAAACGGGTGTGCTCATCCGTGGGCTTACGGAGCTGGGATGACATCAGGACCGCCAGGGACTTGCTGCCCCACGCAGGAGAGGGAGAACCAGGGCACTGCTGGGGTGCAAATTGGGTCGATTCACAGAGCAGGAGAAATTAGTGGAGCAGTGGGCATTTAGGGGAAAAATTCTGGCCTGACTGTCCTGGAATACGGTTTAACCTAGAGTCCTTTGCCTTCTCTAGAGCTTGAATGTAATTTAAAAATGATGTTTATAGGGTTTTGTTTTTCATGTTATAAGTCTAATACATGCTTATTGTAGAGAATTTTTAAAATACAGAAAAAGAAACAAACCACTCATAATCCTACTGCTCAGACAAAACTACTGTTACTACTTTTTCTTTCTGTTCATTTTTGTCCCAGGCATGTGTGTGCATATACTTGATATATAATATATTTTTGTCATTAAACCGTATATGTAATTTTGTTATGTTTTTTAAATTTACCATTATATTGATACACTAAACTTCAAAATCTCGTTTGTGCCATCATCTCTTTTCCCTGTCACTCTAGCCACATTTAATGTCTCCAAATGCCTAAATGCCACCACAACATAAAAAGACAGCTTGGCCTCTGTCTCTCTACCTGGAGGCAGCCCTCAAACAGGAAGAAATCAGGACACTACGGTCCTCTGAAGCCAAGTTATAGATCCAGCACAGGCTACCAGGAGACGATAAAATGACGTTCAAACCAAGCCGTTGTGTGACTTCCCATGAGTGTGTTCAATGGGGCATAAGTGGGGCTCTTCTGGGTTTTACCTGGGCCAGATAAGGCTGCAGGAGATAAATTCCTCCTGGGTTTCCACGGATGCCCTGGAACCAAGGGCCCGGGGCTGCTTTGTAAGCCAGGGCAAAGCAATCTCTTCCTGCAACAACGGCAACTTCGTGATGGGGAATTCTTTCTCTCCTGTTGCCACAAGGACCCTGCTGTCGGGTCCACACTGGAAAAAGCTGTTTGTGGAAAGGAAAAGGAACGGGCCCCCAAAACAGCCAACAAGCTGCACCCAGGATCCTGTCTGCTTGGAATCCCGGGGGCTGGCCGAGGACGCTGAGGCTTACTGATGATTCCTCCCCGGAGCAGAGCGCCCCAAGACTGTGTTTCCTGCCCATGCGACCTCAGTGTGATCAGGTCTCCTGAGTCTCCTCCACGACTGTGTCGCAGGGCCCTGCCAGCCCTGGTCTGCAACCTTCAGACTTAAGTAATGCAAATAATTAACCAGGAGATAAGGGCATTGGTTTGGCTTGAGAATTAGTTTTGTTTTTAAAGAGAGATATGGTTTTCAAGACAGCACATTTCTGACTATATCAACCATCTAATGCCACTGATAAAATCTGATGCTCTATGCTATGAAGTGACAGAATTAGAGATAAACACTTTGATCTTCCAAACCCTCTTCTGTCTTTGCACAATCATTTCCCTCCCGAGCTACCCTCCCTCGTGCCAAATATTAACTAGGTCAGATGGAGCCTCCTGATCCGTCTTACTCGGCAGAGATTCCAATCTCCACCACTACCGCTTTCAGATTGAAAGGGCAAAGAAGGCAAGACTACTCTCAATTTGAAGTAGCTAGCAAAAGAGGGAAAATGTGGGCTTGTGTTTCCTCTTTTTCCTTTGTCATTGTATATGATTTCACATCATGAGAACTTCTGTTGCAAATCAGATCAAGTTCTGCCTTTGAAAGAGGCACCAAAATACAGTTTGTGGGAGGCAGGCGCGTCTCACCTACGGGGTGATGTTGAGGACAAGCAGGTGGCACTTAAACTTCGGTAAGCAGGAGCCTCCCAAATCTCTGACCCTTCCAGCCCCCACTCCAGAGTCTCCCTCCAGGCGGTTCCACTGCAGGTAAGTGCAGCCCTGCGCTTGAGAGGCTCGGTGGCAAGTCAGAGCAGAAAGCCGTGGCCTCTGGCTGCCTGTTAGCCTCGGCGGGGACAAGGAGGGGTCGAAAGTAAAGAAGTTGGGGCAGTAAGCTCAGACCACGAGTTTAAGAGGCTAGGGAAGGGAAAGAGAGACACTGAACGATAGCTACTGGTGATGTGAGAGGGGATATTGCATGCCTTTTTTCAGTTTTAAAGAATGGAAAGGTTTAGGTGTCATGCATCACTGTATGACAGGAATACGGTCTGACAAACGCACCTTCAGATGATTTTGTCATTGTGTGAGCATCATAGAGTGTATTTACGCAACCCGGATGCTACAGGCTACCGCACACCTGGCTACATGGTAGCCTGTTGCTCCCGGGCTACACACCTGCACCGCGGGCTCCTGCTCTGAATACTGTGTGGGATTGTCACACAGTGGTATCTGTGTATCTAAACATAGAGAAGGTACAGTAAAAATATGATGTAAAAGATAAAAATATGGTACCCCTGTATAGGGAACTTACCGCGAATGGAGCTTGCAGGACTGGAAGTTGCGCTGGGCGAGTCAGTGAGTGGTGAGTGGATGCGGAGGCTGCAGACACTGCCGTGCACTGCTGCAGGCTTTACAAACGCCGGACATGGCTACACTCAATTTAGTTCTAAACAAAGGTAATCAAGCTACGACATGACAAGGGCTATGACGTCACTAGCCCACAGGGATTTTTCAGTGCCACTGTAATCTTATGTAGTATATAGGGTCCAGCAGTGACAGAAACTTTATGTGGTCCGTGACTGTGTTGTACACTGAGATGAAAGGGCCATAGTGAGGGGGTTGACAATGACAGAAGAGTGGGGAACGCCTGATGAAGCCAGGCTCCAGAGGAGGGGAGCCGAGGCAGGGCCCAGCGCACCCCGGGGGAGACGGAACAGCATTGCCAAGGAGGACGGACGTTTCATCTTTTGAGTCCAAGGCAGGCTGAGTGGGAGCATTTTGAGGTAAGAGAAAGTGGATGGATGGTGTCACCTACAGCTTCCACAACAGTGCTGCTTGGCAGTTTGGCTTTCCTTGAAGTGTTGACTTTCACACGTGGCATTTAGAGAGAAAATGTATACCAAGGAAACTCTGGTTGTCAGAGGCCAGAGGCTACTAGCTTCCAAGAAGAAGTGATCTCTAGATGCTCAGGAGAAATTGCTCTATCTTCTCACCAAAACAGGGACAACCAGAATCCTAACCACCCCTGTGGCTGAGTTCTGGCCCTCTTAATAAAAACATCCTGGGATGTTAGACTGTAAATTACTTGAGGTCAATGCCTCAGTGACCCCAGTGGATAATTTATCACAAAACACTAGGGAGTGTTAAAGAGAACATTGTTTTTGGTGTTTATTTTGAGCTATATAAAAGTTGCATTATTATGTAAATGTACGTTTTTCTTCCAGAATACCCAGAAAATAGAGATAAGTAAAAAGGAAAAAAAAGGGTCACTCATAGTCCTACCACACGAAGACTTACGGGCTGTGTTGACTAAGCTCCAAGAAGGTCCCAGCAAACCCCACCTCCAGGCAGTCACACGCTCAGGTGTCGCCTCGCACACGGAGGCAGGGAGGGTGACAGCAGGTACCTTCTGAAGCAGCTGCCACCTATAACCAGCGCTTTTCTACCATAGTGCTATCAATGCTTTGGACCAGGTCATCCTTGCTGTGGGGGCACTGTTTTGTGCAGCATGACGTGTTTAGCAGCATCCCCAGCCTCTACCCATCAGATGCCAGTAGCAGCCCCTGCTTAGCTGTAAACGTGAAAAATGTCTCCAGACTTTGCCAGATGTCCTCAGGGTGAGGGGACAAAACTGTTTTCAGTTAAGAACCACTGACCTAGACTCTTAGCTTTTTCTAGCTCGAGGGAAACCAGCCACCAAGCCATGTGACACGCCATCAGCACCGTGCAGAAGTGCACGTGGAGCGTGGATCCCCCCCACCCCACCAGGTCTCCTGGTGACTGCAGCATGGGGGAAACTGACAGCAAGTTCATGGGGACCCTGAGCCACTCCCAAGTTCCTGACCCATGGAAACCATAAGAGACAATAAATAATTATTATGTCTTGAAAGCCACTAAATTTGGAGGTAATTTGCTTAATTGACTCCTTTGTTGAGTAATTACTCTTGATGTTTGAATACCAGGTCCATTTGAAGTATTAATAGATATACAAAAATCCTTTTTCTTCCTTTAGGAACATTTCTCTAGGGTCTAGGTCAAAGAACGAAAAATGAAGATCAGCAGGATTGTTTACCTATTACATAAAATTATTTTGCTGAATTAAATGATTCATAACATTTCAGTAAGTAGAGAGACAGCATGTGAGATGCACGCCAGCCCCTGAGGTGTGCAGTGGGACGCAATGCCGGCCCCAGTGAGGCTCAGCTATCTGCTTCTAATTTTTGTGAACTCAGCTCCTGTCTCCAAAGCAATGAGATTATAATTTTAAGGAACCACCTCTCTTTGCCTGGCCAGGTTCATAGAGAAATTAATAATCCACTTTAGAGGGTCTTGGTCCTGTTCAGCCATGTCATGAAGTAAACACAGAGTAATAGCACCCGAGTGACTTATGCTAAGCAGATCGATGGTATATGGGTCTGAGCTGCCTCCACAGGCTTAAAGAGGATGTGAATGTCGTTTGCCGTCCACACCAAACCTCTGCTTCCTCGCAAGCAGGCTGAGAGCTGCCTTTGCAGGGTGGTGCTGGGGGAGCCGGCTGTGTCGCTGCTCCTGCTTTCCCGTCTCAGGGTAAAAGCCTGCGGGCCGGTTCCCCTGACAGTTTCGTAAGGTAGTGTGGGGTCTCTGTTTTTGTTATTGAGTGTTTTTAAAACTGTTGTCATTTGACAATGGAGATATAAATACTCTATATCTCCCTTTATTGACTACAGTGAACAAAAAAGGTTATTTAGCTTTGATTTTTCATGTAATCAACAAAATCTATTATTCCATATTTTGCTATTGTCAACAAATATATATATTATTCCATTAGCAAAATCATCTGCTGATTTTAGAATCACTAAACCCAGTTATCCAGTTCTACAGACATAAATGTCATGCCAGAGACTATCCTGAGATTTATTAGAGGAGAGAAAACTAGAAACTAGGAAGCAAAGAACTGTAGATTCTTATTTCCTGGGTTTGGTTTTAAAGTTCTACCAGACAACAGATTTCCTCAAGTATTTATTTGAGGAAAAAAGACAGAGAGGAAAGAAAGGGGACTCTCAGAATGCCCCAGAATGAGCCGGGCACGCTGCTCATTATATTTTCCCATTTAGCCTTCACTAAGCAGGTAGCGGAGGTGCCTCCCAGTTTCCGTTGAGGAAACTGAGGCAAAGTTTAGTAACTTGTCCAGATTTCTAAGTGGTTAAAGCAGGATTTGACCCTCAGTTTACCTTATTCCTAACTACTGTGCTAAACCAAATAGATGCCATTCCTTTTTGTATTGATTAATGTTCGTGACTACAAACAAGAGAAGCGACTCTGGCCAAGACCAGCCAAGGCCACTCCACTGGAAGGAAAAGGAGGAGGGTGACGAGTATGGGGGGACATGAGTGCTGTGCATGGAATCAACAGAAGACAACAGGACCAGGCTTGGGAACTGGCAGAGACGGGGGACTCTGAAACCCTAAGGCACAGCAACAGTCTCTCCCTGGGCAGACACCCCGGCCTGCTGCCTGCGCTCTGAGAGGGACCCAGCCTGAGAGCCCAGATGGCCTGTCTACACGGCCAGGCGCAGACGCAGCCCCCTCTGTGGATGGATCCCTGCGGGGAGAAGGACGCCCAGACCCCTCGGCTTCTCTGCATTTACCCTCCCACCGAGGCCTCCCACAGCAGAGAGGACTGAAGTCACGGATGCCAGGCAGCAAAGCGCATCGAGGGCCCACCAAGCTCTGGAAATCTCAATGCCTTTTCTTAGGAATAAACTGCGGAGTGTCAACTTGGCGAATGCGCCTGGGGTGAAACGTGTGTTCCCGGCTAGAACATGAACTCTGTGAGGGAAGGATTGTGTCCGTCGTGGTACCAGACTCCGGAACAGGGTGAGGGTCCCAGTGGCATGTTTTTAATGAATGAGTGAATTTTGCGCACCGTGTCTCCACCTACTCTGCTCATGGACGTCCATGCACAGTTCCGGGTAATAAGGCAGACTCCACTCTTCACAGAGTGACGGTGTTGTTCCCACAGAGAAAGCGCTCCCCGAGTCCTCTCAGGCAGCGTGACGACCAGCTGTCACTCGGCACGTGAGCAGTGAAGCCGGGGCACGCGTACCGGTCACACGGTCTTTCAGAGATGTCACAAATCATGTTTTTTTTTTTTAATTTAAAGATAATGTATTATCAAGATTAAATAATTTTAGAAAACATTTAATGTATAGCCTCACAATGTTTGCATATTCCCTTTACCTTTCCCCAGCACACCGACATCTGTTAACAGCGCAGTTATGATCAGGTGTGCACACCTCCTATGCATTTTCCCATAAAATGCTGTACTGTCCTATGTTTCAACATAGAATTCAAAATTGTGAGTTTCACGGTGGCATAGTATTCCGTGACCGTGATGTGCCACAATTCATGAAACAATTTCCTTACTGTTGGGCATCTGGTTTGTATGAATCAGACTTTTAACAACATACAACTTGTGAGAAGATCCAGAATATTGTCAACAGATGGCGTATGAAAGCGAGTTTGATATTACGGCACATCTATTTATGATTCTGTAGTAAATGAAACGTAACTAAGGACTGCTCCCAAACTGGGTGGCGCTGTGGGCGTTCCCCACACCAGTAGAAGTCAGCCCGTGGGGCGCGACGCGAAATTCCAAAGGGTGGCATGAATTAGACGTAGGTGAGAGGAAAAAGGCCAAATAAACATAGAAACATAAAATGGAGCCGGATACACAGAAGAGGAAGTTTTAGTCACATCACTCAGTGAATTTCCGTGTTTCAGGAATTTAAGACTCGACTGAATCCATGGTTCTATTTAATCCTGAAATGCTAGTGTTTGCGCATGTTCTCCACACCTTATTTTATACTGCTACCTTTTCTCGGTTTCTCCCTAAGAGTATTTTAAACCCATGTTCCCAGACTAAAGCAATACTGTTTGGGACGCAAGGAGGGAAGGGAAAGGAATGCGGTAGCCATTTTCCCCAGGGACAGAAAAAAAATAGGGCACTCGGGGTGGGTTTTGACCTATGAGATGGGGAAGGTGCATGGAGCACCTCGAAGAGGAATAGAAGAAAAGGAAAGAACTATTTCTGCAGGCTGTGTTTTCATTAGGAAGGAGTAAACGAGGGGTGCAATGCTACTTGTTCCTCATGTCGGGCACACTCTCTGAAGCACAGGGACTACACACATTTTGGTCTTCGGGGCAAAATTGTCCTTCTGGGAGACCCAGATTCTCATCCCTGCCACACTGTTTCCAGTTAAGCAATGCGGCAAGCCTCGTCTCCTGGAATGTTCCATTTTAGCAGCAGGAGTGGCAGACTGGGAACATCATTCGTACAGATTTGGCTCTGATAAGAATAAAAGTTGCTTCATTTTTCTTCCCTCCCTTCTTTGATCTTGCTGTGACTCTGCCCACCCCAGCTTCTGCACCATTTTCTGCTAGAAAATTTTCTTCACAGACCACTTCTGTATTCTGAGACAGTGTCAATTCACGTGACAGCACAAAACCCAAGTCCTGGCTCGAAGCAGGGAAATGCCCAGTGTCATCCCAGCTCCTTTTAAAGGCCCTGTGGAGGGTGTTTCTATAATAGAAAGTGCACACTTGTTCCTCAGGGCTTTATCTGCTCTGTTTACCTTCAACGAATATGTTAAGGAACCAATCAAATTCCCCAGAACTGTTTCATCTTACAAAACAAAAACTCTGTACTCATGAAACACTAACCTCCCTGTCCCCATCCCTCAGGCCCCGGCAGCCCCCAGCGCGGTTCCTGTGCATCTGCGTTTTCACACACGCACGGTGGCAGGAGCAGACGCACGGTGGCAGGAGCGGACTCGGGTGACACTAAAGGTTCTCTGACCTCACTTCTCAGGCTGGCAATTTTGTCACCCTAGAGTTTCCTGTGCAACTCAAAAGTAAATATGCATTTGGGCTTGTTCTTCGGAAGGCTTGGTGGCTAATGCCCCCTGGGCTGGGACTGTGAGCTCTGCTTGCTCCCTGTGCGGGGCAGATAGAGAGGAAGAGTAGGGTCACATGCTGGAAACAGGACACATGGCTTGGTCTCATTCTTCCCACAACCTCACATGTAGCATGCGATAAAAGCAACGCTTCTCACAAAGTCAGCAGAACGGTACATTTCCTTTGACTTAGGAAAGGAACTGAGTCCAGACCAAATGAGGAACCTCATGCCTCTTTGGTGTTTCAACTTCCCAACTAACTAGTGGGGGCTGCAAAGTCTACATCTTTTTTAAATCACACATTCCTTGTATAGACAGAAGTAACATACCAGAAGGATCTGGACTGGTTTTAATACAACAAGAATGAAAGTCCCAAACTGCACCAAAAAAATGACAATTCTGAAGTTTTTTTGGAAACTTTCCTACTCATAAATCCGTTGTTATTTAATAGGGTAATGATCATGACTTTGATTCTAAGGTTTCTAATCAAAACAGTGGGTAGTAGGTAAAAGCTTGCTGTTCACACTCAGAGTGTTGGGCACAGCTGTGCCCCAAACACAAGGGAATTGGGTTCCCTTTATTTGGGTTTGGATGGATGCTGTCGTGTTTCTGTGCACTGCAGATTTCCACAGTGTCGTTGGCAAGGCGTGATTATTTCCAGACGAGTCTCTGGCTCAGGGAACCACCTCATTCCTAGTGTGGCTTTTGAGTTTTGCAAGCAGCTTTCCTCGCTGTGCCTTCTGTGCTTCCTGGTAACGTGGCAAAGCGAAATCATAACCATGAAAGAAGTTGTAATTTTAAACTATGATAAAGTGTTTCCAGAATAAAATAACTTGTTGTTCAAATTCCAAACCCACATGTGTAGAAACCATAATTTTCTGTGTGGATGGCAACTCTGTTCTACAAACAGAATAAGGGGTGGTTGTGCCAATGGCTTCTGCTTTTGAAATATCCTGCGTCTGGAGGCTAGCCTGCCACAAAAGGCCATGCGGTGGCCCACCCGCGTGTGGGCCTGCAGGTGAGTGTGCAGTGGAGCAAAGGGCAAGCTCCTTGGAGTCTTGACAAACTGAAGAGCCACGGGAATGCATTTCCGTCTCCCCAGCCCTCTGGAGACGCAGGAAGGGACGTTCAGGGGGCTACCAGAGTGTGACCGGAACCAGAGTCTACTGAGTGACCACAGAAATGTGTTGAGTGCTGAAGAGCTTGTATTTGTACTGATTTTTCTTAGAGATTTGGTTTTAAATACCAAAACAAATACAAATTCAAGAGACTTCTTGATTTTAAAAAATAAGATTTATTTATATTGCCACATCATTATTTTTAATGCACTTGAATGTGAAAGAAAATTTCATAAAACTAGGGAATTATAACTACCAGCCACTAAAGAGCTATTTGCCTCATCCAGAGCAAAAGAAATTCCAGTTTTGTGATGTCACTGCATTCGCCAGATCTTTCTGAGGATGCAGCTGTTCAGATGGACACAGGTTCTGTTTGTGCAGTTTCCTATTGTGTTTCCCAAAGACGACTGAGGAGAACGGGCCATGGCCACGTTCAGCAGGCTGTGCCAGACCCAGCGCACATGGGCGCATGCACACACACACACACACACACACACACACTCAAGCGTGCACCAGGCCGTTTTTGCAGTTCTGATGCGGGCAGGCCTCCCTCCTGCTGAGCTGTGGGGCTCATCGTTGTCTCCCACCATGCCTTTGGCCCCCACGCTGTTTGCAAACCTTTTCAAGCCCCCACGACACTGTGTGCAGAGGTGCCCAAGCTCTTTCTTTCCCACCTTCCTTTTCTTTCACTGTTTCTTTCTGCTCCTTTACCCTCTTTTCAAAAGTGCCAAAGAGCTTGGTCTTGGGGAAGTTCACCCTCACCTGCCTCAACTGGCCCCGCTGCTCACAGGGCCAGCCCACAGCCCTGGGCCTCGCTGTCCTCGCTGGTCCTCACTGGGGCAGATGGGTTAGTCTCCCATCCGGAGTGTCCCTCTAGGTATTTCATAGGACTTCTTTTCCCCAGCCAGCCATGCCTCCTCTCTCAAGCTCCCTTGGGTCCATCTCCTTCCTGTCCCTTGTCACTGTCTTCCACACAAGCCCAGGTCTCCTCACTGGCCTGGCTTCAAACCTGATCAAAGCCTTGAAGAGACACGGAATCCTATCCAAAATCATTTAAGTGGCTGGAAGTTATGCCTGAAGCAAATTTGCAAAATATGAAAAGAAATTAGAATAGAATTAAGCCATAAATGGTGTTGTCTAATCCGTCCATGTGCTATAGAGACCCAGCAAGGCTGCAGGCAGCTCTAAGCAGATAGAAGCAGATAGCACATGACTGGACGTTGAAGCCAGGACTGTGAGCCAACCTGTTTGGAAGACAATGACTTAGCAAGTACAAAATCAAGAAAAGTCCTCCTGACTGATCTCTAGCTCATGTGTCCTAACTAACATCCCTGCTCATGATGCAACTTCAACCAGCTGGTAACGAGTGATTGATTCCAAAACTCATATGTTTCCTTAGTGGGCAAATGATTTATGAATACTGAAAAGATACAGAATTAAATGTAAAAAGATAAATCAAATCTATTTCTGATATCTTGGGGTTAAGAAGTAATTTATGGATATTTGGTATTTTTATTTGTTATGTTTGAGAGGATTTTGTGTGTTGGAGTGTCAGGCCAAACTTGTAATTCTAATTTAAAATGTGCAGTTAAATAGTTGACTTAGATTATGATTTTACATTATATTTTAAGAGAATGTGAAATTCATCACATGTCTAGATTTTGTTATGTTTACAGGAATGATTACTTAAGTATTTGGAAAGATTTGCTTGTTAATTAGACAATTAGAGAAGTCAAATGATTGCATTCACAAGTGCTGTTCAAAAAGTTTTATATGATTTAGTTTTGTTAATAGGACCAAAGTTTAATCACAGGTACTTTTAAAAAGTTATTAAATATTACTAGATTCATCTTTAAAAAGAACATTTTCAGCTTGAATGGCATATATAAATGACATTCAGAACACTGCCATTGAATCAATTAAATAGCATTTAAGATATTCACCAATTTTTATAATAAGAGTGTTTCTTTTGAAGCACTTTGGGAAAGATCACTTTTTCTTCCACTGAAAAAAAAGATCATCTTGGCCACCAATGATGAACAGATGATCACAACAGAGACAAGGGAGAGTGAAGTTTAAGCTTATGGGCTGTCTCTCATTAGCCTGTGAACTTGAGTCTCAGTGTTTTGTCTGCAAAATGGGATAATAACAACTACATCATGCAGCCAAGTGAAAGGACTGAATGAAATGACATGGTAGAGAAAGCCCCTTGCCGAGTACCTGGCCCGTAGCAGGTGCCCAACAGACAGTGCTGTGACAGTTACCTCACTTGTCAGACCTATGGTAACAGGCATGCAATATTCTTTTTCTCTGGGTCACTGTTATTCTTGGATTTTAATGGCAATTTATGTTGTAAAGGAAACTTCCAGAGTGACCCTGTTATGATGTAAGAAATATCATACCACATATTGGCTTAAAACCCTCCAATGGCTTCATCTCAGTCAGAGGGTGGCCTCCAGGTCCCTCCGCTGGTGGCCTATGTTGCCTGTCTGACCTCACCACTCACTGTCCCCGGCCTCGGTGCTGTCCTGGGACAGGCCAGGCCCCTTCCATGGCAGGCCTTTGTGACAGCCACTCTCTCTGCCTGGAAGCTCTTTCTCTGGAATTCTGCAGGACTCACCCCTCCCACTTTCAGGCCTCTGTTCAAATGTCACCTAAGCCCCCTATTTAAAATTGTACCCCACCCCACTGAAAAATTCCATGAATAAGTGCACACCTTGTATCAAAACGGGTGGTCTAAAGGTTTAAACGATGGTCACAAGATTCTCCTCATGGTTTATGCTGGGTTGCTCAGGCTGAAATGTTTTTTAAGTCCTCTTATGAAATTCAGAGGCCAAGGACCTTTCTCTTGGAAATTGACACCAACATTTTCAGTGACCACGTGATGGGTGACTGCAGTAGCAATATCCACCAAGGACCATGGGTCCCACCAGCGGAGGCCACAGTGTCAAACAGGGCAAGTTACTCCAACAGGCCACCCCAGTGACCAACGCACTCCTGCGCTTGAGCTGGCTTAGAAAGCCAGGTTTCCCGTGTTGTGCGACAATGTTGCGCCCTCTAAGGCTAAGCTCACCAGACGTCAGTATCAAATGCGCATCAGTATCACAACGTCCCAGGTTCCCAGGGAAATAAAACATGCAAGTTTCTAATACAGGAAACGGAAGTCATCGTTCTGCAGCGATTTAAAAATGACAAAGTTTTCATCGGCAGGAACTCAGAACAAGAGGTGAGCGCCACCTCGTGGCGAGGCCCGCAGGCACCCGCGGGGCTGCGCCCGCCCCAGCTGCCCCTCCCGGCACGGCCCGACTCACCCCTCCTCACCGTCACCTAATTCCCACGTGTGGTCAGCGTGCATTTCACAGCGTCCTTTCAACGTTTTCAAAATAGTAACAACGTAACAGCTACTCACCCTGAGTTCCCTCAGCTGCCCTACGTTTCTCCGGGTCTACCAGAAGCTCCCCTGGGAGGCTGCGCCGCGACACCCCCGCCACCCCCGCCGCAGCCATCCCTCCGCGTGTCGCATTCCCGCTGGGAGGCAGGGATGGCGTGGTGGCCCTTTCGCTCGTGCATCCTCTCCTCCGCTTTGACGCCACCATTCGGTTTCGTGCGAGAAACCTTCGCGCGTGTTAAGCACCGCGTAGGCGCGGGAGGTCCCAGAACCAACAGTTGCAGCCTCTGGCTCTGAGACCCGTCTAAGTCGGGTAAGCAGACGCCTCAGTGCCGAGTGCTCTGCTCACAAAGAGCAGCAGGGCAAAGGGGACGAGGAAGGAGGAAGGCCAGGGAGGGTCTGGGGCTCCACCGAGCAGCCATCTCCGCGGCCCACCCATGCCCCAGCGTGCCCTGTGGCCCCAGCGCCCCCCTCTCTACAGACTCCGGAGAGTTCCAGCTGAAGCTGAGCCTGTGGCCACGCTGACAAAGTCCACCCTCCAGGGGCCTCTGCCCTCCTTGGCTAGGCTGGCCTGGGTGTGGACACGTTGCTTTTCCTCTTAGTTCATCTGAGGCAAGGTTGGAATTTTCCAGCAGAAATGTTTACTAGGCAACTAAAGGAGAAAGCAATAGCAAAAAAATGGAATACAGAGGTACAAAAAGACTAGCCTGCCCAGCAAAGGTGGCTTCCATCAACATGACAGACACCTAAACTCTGGCACAGACTGGCTTGGCTGGGGTCGCTTCTTAGCATGCAAATCACTTTTGCCTTCTTAACCTCACACGCGTCCAGGGATGCAGGGCCACGCTGTGGGCAAGCCCAGTGGAGCAGAGTGGGGCTCACAGGACTCGTGTGCCCGCTGCCATCTGCAGCATGTTCCAAAAGCTGCTTCCTAAATTCTGCTCTGAGACGGTCCCTGGCTTGCTCTGCAATCCCCTCATCCTGGCCCTGAAAATGGAAGCTCTTACAGTTGTTGTTGGGTTTGTTGTTGTTGTTTTTAAGATTAATGGACATTTGAGTTCCACCTGAACTTGGCAACGATTTATATGGGTTATGCTAGGATAGAATCTGTTTTCTAATTTATTGCGTTTCTCAATCTCATCCCAAAAAGAGAAAAGGTTAGCATGCCTCCCCTTATGTGGAGTTAATTGGGACCAGACCAATAAATTCACTCTGGGCCAACTGGAAATACAATGAAGCAATGCTGAATTCTAGAAGTTAACCTCAAGACTGTAGTCACTTAGTAAAAATGTAGGACAAAATCTGGAAGTAAAGTGGTACTTTACTTTATAATGAGTAATTGGCAAGCCATATAAACAGGGGTTTCACAGCCTGGTGCTGGAACGAGGCCTGAGTCTGGATTCCAGCCCTGCTATTTTTTAGCTGTGCCTGACTAGGGCAAGGCCCTCCACCACGGTGAGAGTCTTAGTCCCCTCAGACTGCTGTAACAAAATACCATAGACTGGGTAGCTTACAAACAATGAACACTTATTTATCACAGTTCTGGAAGCTGGAAGTTCAAGATCAAGGTGCCCCTAGATTTGGTGTCTGATGAGTGCTACTGTCTGCTTCTAGATGGTGCCTTCCTGCTGTGTCCTCACGTGGTGGAAGGAGCAAAACGAGCTTGAGGGAGAGAGTTCATCCCTTCCATCCCCTTTTGCCTTCCACCTTCTACCACGTGAGGACACAACCTTCCTCCCCTCCGGAGGATGCAGCAACAAGGTGCCCTCTGGGAAGCAGAGAGCAGCCCTCACCGGACATCGAATCTGATGATGTCTTGATCTTGGACTTCCCAGCCTCCAGAACTAGGAGAAATATATTTGTATTCTTTATAAGTTATCCAGTCTCACATATTTCGTTATAGCAGCACAAATGGACTAAGGCAGCAGGCTAGAGAACAAGATTTCTCAGACGTGTGGTTCGTGATCCACCTGAGTGAAAACCACCTGGGTTCCTTGTGGAAAATATGGATTTCCAGGTTCCATCCAAGAATTATGAAGCCAGAATAGCAGGAGTGAGGCCCAAGCTCTGCATGTTGAACAAGCATTTGGCTGATGCATAATTATGTGCACGGAAGTTTGAGAACCGCTGTTTCAGAAGGAAGGCAACAAGTTTACAACTTGCGAGTTCTAAACCCCACCACAACCCATTGCCATCGGACATGTGACTCCAGGGAAACAAGCACTTTGTCCACACACAACAATAAAAATAGCTATTGTGAAAAACAGTTGGGAAAAATACTCTGCACCTGCATGTAAGTTGTGTTCACTAATGACGCAGGCCCCGTAGAACAGAAACGTCCAGGGCCCGGGGTTGGCGTGGAAGGAGGGGAGAGCAAGTGACCAGGTCCCAGCCCCGTGCCCGCGCTGGCTGGCACAAGCAGCAGGGCCCTCAGCTGTGCGGTATTCCAGGGCCACCTGGAAGACTTGGTTTGAACAAAGGGCTTCTTTTGTTTTGAACCCCCTTTTATGGTAAATGACCATCTTTAATTTCCTAAAATAAATCCTCACTAGTGCCAAACTGTGAAGAATGTGCTGGTGGGAAAGTCATGCAGGGGCAGACTTCGCAGCTGGGGCCGAGCCGTCTCCTTCCACCCCGCTTGGCGCAGGTCCTCTCACTAATTACTTGTCTCAGGACATTCTCTATTCTAGAAGTTCTTCTGTTGTGTCTAAATTTAAGTTTCTGTGTTGTCTGTTGCAAGGAACTTTTTGTATTTTAAGCCTAATCTTTCACTGCAGAATAAAATTGCAAGCAGAAATATTTTTCATGTCAGGATTCCACATTGGGCTCCCAAAGACAACATTATTACCCTTTTTCCCCAGGATAAAAACCATTTCCAACAATAAAGTCCGTCATGGCAAAAGGCCAAGCACTGTGTCAGTGACTCAAAACTGGAATTGAGGCAAGTATGTTCCTCTGCAGCCTGGTCACATGTGGTCAGCCCTGTGCGTTGGATCCCTAGAAGTCACTCATCACACGCTTCCCTTTTGTCTTTCTCTACTGTAGAGGCTGAAAGAGCAAAATGCTAGTTTCTCAGCCTCTCTTGCAGCCAGTATCTGGGAGTGAGGGTGGGTGGGAACATGTGCTACAATTCTTGCTGTGAGATGTAGGGAAAAATTCCTAGAGAGGTTCTCCTTTCCAAAAAAAGAGAAAGAAAGAAAAAAGAAAGAAAGAAAGGCAATATCCTCTAGAAGAAAGCACTTCCTTTTTTCCTGTATCCCCTCCACTTCATTCTGCCTGGAATGCAATTGTGACTATTGGAAGGACAGCAGCTATCTTGTCACCATGAGGTGAAAAGTAAGAGAGGAAATCCAATCAGCTAAGGATGGGGAAAGAAACACAATGAGACTCGGTCCCTGCGGCCCCTCTGAGCAGCTGCAAAAGTGCTGGCTTCCTACCTAAAAACTCCTTTTATGAGACAAATAAACCTGATCTGTTTTAGACCAGTCTTGGGAAGGGCTTCTGTTACTTGCAGTGACACACTTTCCTGATCAAATGGAGTTCACATTTTCTACCTTGATTTGTCCCGCTTTTTCTCTAGGCAGTAAAATGATACATCTTGAAGGGGTGATGGCTGCAGACACGCCGCTGCATCAGCGCCTACACAGATGAGCTGTACAGGGATGCCCGCAGCCCTGATGGAGGTGAGTACCGTGTGGATCTGACACTCCTGAACTAAAATGCTTCTTGCATGTGCCATGAAATAGAGCTGAGGGCATTACAGGTGACGTCGTAACTACATGCTATGTGCCGAGCACTGTTGTAAGTGCTATTAGGTATTAACTCATTTAATCCTCACAACATCTCCTAAGAGGTATTATTACTAATCTCAGTTTCCAGATAGATGTTTCAAGTTCAGAGCATTAAAGCAACTGGTCTAAAGTCGCACAGCTCAGGTGAATCACAAACCACACGTCTGAGAAATCTTGTTCTCTAGCCTGCTGCCTTAGTCCATTTGTGCTGCTATAACGAAATATGTGAGACTGGATAACTTATAAAGAATACAAATATATTTCTCCTAGTTCTGGAGGCTGGGAAGTCCAAGATCAAGACATCATCAGGTGAAGCCAAGCTCAGGCCCAGGCTGGCGGCTCCAGATACTGGTGTCTTAATCATGGTACTCTCTGTCACCCAGAGTCAGGTAAATTTTCCAACCAACTAGGCGACTCTCAAAATCCGTGAGCGCCTAGGGTGCAATTTTCAAGCCACAGGCTTCCAGCGCCCAGAGTGCTGGCCAGTAGTGGTCTGGTCCCGTGCAGAGCCAGCCGGCCCCGCTCCGTGGCAGGGCAGGACCCTACCCACCCCGCCCCAGGGCGGGGCAGGCAGGCAGAGCAGGGAAAATGATCACCAGACTGCAGGCCGGCCCTCACCCGGCTTCCAGCCAGAGTCTTGCCCGTGAGTCTGGAAATCTGCTTCATACAAACTTGCTTATGTCATCTATTTTTAAATAAAAAAGGCCTTGCTTGATTTTACTCCATAGCCCATGTGAAGGCCGGGGCTCTGCGTGTCTGAGTATGTTATCTCCGTGCTCTGCCAGGGTCCCCTGTGTGGTGCCTGCAAACTGAACTCCCATACATTCGCTTTTCATATTTTACCTGAAAGGAAAAGAATAATATCAACCGCCTGCTTATTGCTTGATGAAACTTATTAAGTGGTTCTTGTAATTGTACACCTTCAGTTACAGTTGTAACACCTTCTGTTGCAATTCTCACCCAGCTTAGGGCGTAAAAGCAAGTTTTACAAAGCTAGCATAAAAAGATAAAAATTCATTTTCGCTTCATTCTAAAATCTCCAGCTGGAATTGGCGAGTGATCAGATTGTGTTAGTCAGCTGTGGCTCCCTCCTCCTTTTTTTGAAGAGAACTAAATATGCCTACTTAGTTAGGTCCATTGTTTTGTAAAATCACATCTATTTTCTCCATTGTCGATGTGAAGCATGAATATAGCATGCCGCCTGCCAGGCTGGAAATACACCCATTGAGCCAAGCCCATGCTTCATTTATGAGCTATTATTTTCCATTATTGCTGCTGAGCTTCTGACTGCGTTCCTATTAATCGTTCTAATTTGCCGCTCATTGTGCTGACTATTTGCCATTCAGTGTTGGGCCTCTACTCGTTGGCTTTCAGTGTTTTAGTAACTTATGGTTAGATGCAGCTTCCTTTAGACAGTGCCGCTTGAGAACGCGACGCCCAGAGCAGCTTCTGCCTCCACAGGGAACACAGCGGTGGCCTCGTGTGCCCACCTCCTCTGTGGCCCACATGTCAGGTCCCTTCACTTACAGTCCACTACACAGTCCCTCATCACGCACGTTGTTAAACGCCTACTGGCTGCCAGGCCTGAGCCAGGTGCTGGGATAATAGGCCTGCAGGAGCCCTCGCCTGGCACGGGGAGTGGGCCAGGAGCCCAGGCGCACATCCCCGGTAGACCCTGCAGGGCCTTGTGCGGGTTAGCACACATCCAGCGGCACGTCGTGGAAACTCGCCTTTATGGATCAAACAGCAGGGGAAATTGATCGTCTCCTGAAACAAGAAGTCAGGAGATAGGGCTCTCCAGGGGTCACAAATACAAAAGTTTTCAGAGGGTCACCAAGGACTCAGATCGTTTTCATCTTTGTATGCCTCCCCCCTCAGCATTCCACCTTCTCCCTGTGCTTACAAGATAGCTGCAGCAGTTGTAAGTGATACTCCCAGACACTATTCACAGGAATAAGAGAGGGGTGGTCTTCTCCTTGTGTCTCTTGTCAAGAGGAAAGAAACCTTTCCTGGAAACACCCCATCAGACTGTCCCTGGGTGTTGCTGGGCAACAGTGCATCACAGTCTCATGTTTAAAGCAATCACCAGCAAGCAAGGCAAGGCTCACCCCATGAGGACCGTAGGGTGGTGGATGTGGCAGTCTTCCCTAAATACGTGGCTGCACGGGGGAGGTGGAACATCTAAACAAAATCAAGGGTCTATTAAGAAGCAGGAAACGAGATTGCTGTGGTCTGAATATTTGTGTCCCCCCAAAATTCATACATTGAAACCTAATCCCCAATGCAATAGTATTAAGCATGGGGCCTTTAGGAGGTCATTAGGTCATAATGGCTCCACCCTAGTAAATGGGATTAGCGCCCTTTTTAAAAAGGCCTGAAGGAGCTTGTTTGCCCCACCACGTAAGGACAAGCAGGAAGGCAGGCACCGTGTGTGAAGCAGGCAGTGGCCCTCACCGGACACTAAATCTGCTGCCACTTTGATATTGGACCTCCCAGCCACTAGAACAGTGAGGAATAAATTTCTGTTGTTTATAAATTACCCAGTCTAAGGCCTTTTATTATAGCAGTGCGAATGGACTGGTACAGAGAGGTAACTATGTGGGGCAGATACTACCAACAGAGTCTACCACAATATTTTCTCTAAAACTTGAGTAATGGTTCAACTTCTTCTAAGTGGGAAAAAAAAATTCTTAAATGGGTGTGGATTTAATTATTTTTAGTATAACATTCATCTGTGTGTAGTTCTTTCATAGCTATAAAACTAAAACCAATTTATAAATTAAGTATAGTGACAAAACCAATGAAAGTTAAAGTGTCAAAATTAAGTTAATGTGACAGACAAATGACATTGTTTTACCGAAACCAATAACTACTCCCAACGTGAATGAGTTGCTACAACCACTGCCACAGCGGCACGTGCGATACCATAGCCCAGTTTTCTTTGCACTGTTCCTTCATCATGCTACCAGGTAGCTTTGCCCATCTTGAAACTGGGATGTCACTTATTCTGCATCTGTTCCTTGCCCCTTAGCCCCTGCAAACGAGCATAGTCTTCTTAGTCGATGTCCACAGACTGCATTTGAATAGACAGGTATAGAGGGCTTTCTACCTCACATTCTACCTGTGAGCAGAAATTCTGGGATTAGAATTTTTATTAAAGACAGGGAAAGGTTGACGAGAGGAAGAAAAAACTCAGCAGAAAACAAGAGAGAGACGATTCTGCATTGTAATGAGATCATTTATGGAAAATGCGAAGGATGTTTTCACTAAGCCCGTATAGTTTACCCCCTTGTGTGACACAAATTATCGTTTTCTTGGATGTAAAAAAAAAAAAAAGCTTGGTAGCACTGTTCTAGAGAATCTCTTGCTCATGTGCCCTGGGAGATAAGATATTCACGGCAATATTATTTATAATGGCAAAAAAACCTAGAAACCACCCAAATATTAATTGGTTAAATGAATGTGTTATATTCATGTAATGGAACACTATACTATGGTGAGAATTAATGAGACACAGTGATACCCAAAAATATGGATTCATTTTAGAAGCATGATGTTTATCAAAAAGCTGAGCCACAAACAGTGACCGACACTACACCACTTTTTCTAAAGCTCGAAGCGGGCACACTCCCAGCCTAGGGCCTCGGCACGCTCCTTTTCTCTACCTGGAACATGCGGCCCCAGATTTCTGCGCAGCTGACTTCTTACCTCCCCCAGATCTTTGCTGAAATGACACCTCTGACCCTCCCATTTAAAATCACGACCCAGAGTGCACAGTCGCTCTTACTGCCTCCTGCTTCTGTCCCTCCACAGCACACCGTAGACTGCGTCCTCTAACACGGTCGCTGTGTTTATTCCAGGCGTGGTTTGCTGACAGTTTTAGGAGATAATCAGCAACATTTGAAAACTCAGTGAATATTTGTTTATAGTAAGTAATTATTGTTAATCATTTTAGGTACAATATTGCAATTAAGGTTATTTTCAAAAGAGTTTTACTATTTTAGAGAGTTATACTGGACTATTTATAGATGAAATGACGTGATTTCTAGGATTTGCTTCAAAATAATCCAGAGTGGGGGAGTACAGAGGAACAAAGATTGGGAATGAGTGGGTCTTTGTTAAACGGGATGACAGATATTTGAGGGTTGTACTGCATGACTTCTCTTCTCAATATTTGTGAACATTTTATGACATTTTCCATAATGAAGTTTATCGCCTAAGTATTCTTATCTCTGGGCTAATCGGTGGATATGTCCCACCCAGTGCAAGCATGTACCAGCAGTGTGGGTAAGATGAGACAACCTGTCTGGGCTTTACTTCCAATTCTGGGTCAATACCAGGCTAGATGTGCCAAATGCCCACAAAATAAGCAAAATTCAGCGCAACACTCTGTTAAGCATGAATCATACGTAAGAAGAGATTTTTGACCACAGTATCTTAGCATTCAGTTTGTAGCAAGAGGCAACAGGAATGCACACACATAAGTGGTGATATTTATCCATACAACATCAGCTAGTGACTTTCGATAATACCAGTTGCAGTCACCTCTGTCACTCGGGAGTGACACACAACCCTAATTACTATATACAAGTTCCAAAAAGCTCTCCTGACCAAATGGGCCATCTCCCCTCTCCCCTTTCTATTTGATAATTCTGATAGCAGGCTTGTCTTAGATGACATTTGATTGCAGATTGACCATAATATTATTACTTCCACTGGAACGTTGGGATCCGCATCTTATTCCCACGGTTGTCGCCAGTAGTCCTTCCTTGCCCTCGCTGTGTCCTGCGGGGATCAGCACAGAGGAAACGGGCACAGAGGCCTCACAGGGAGAACTCAGGGACAGTGATAGGCACATTCTCCAGCTACAGTTGCACCAGCACTGGTGGGATGGTGACGGCAGCTCTGCAGGGCCATGGTGTGCCCAGCACTACATCATTATTCCTTTCAAGAGCCGCCTGCCCTCCACCTTGTTCTGTGGGAGGAGGGTGCAGATGAGAGCAGAGTAGCAGCCACAGCAGAAAGGCAGGGCGGAAATGCACCGAGGAACCTGTGTACGTGAGCACGTCCCTTCCTGTCTCCGTCTCGTGCACCCAGAGCTTCCACGTGCTGGGTGATTGGTGCTTGCCAAGACGCTGACCCCAGCCTTGAAGTGCCTGACCGCCTGCTGCCACCCTGGAGAAAGCCGATGTGCAGGGAGCCACTCAGCTGGGGCTCAGATCTCTGGGAGGACTCAATTCTGAGGACGCTTCAGCACACCCACCACCATGTGTCCGCTTTTTTAGGGCACCCCTTCCAAAGGTTCAAGGCACTTGCAACTGCTGTGGAGTGACCATTTGAAAGCCTAGAAACCTCCCATTCCCTGTAATAGTCCCTTGTCCCCCAGCAGATGCACTGTCCCTGGCTGTGGCCACCCCAGTGCTGCCCTGAACTTAGGGGCGAAGGGAAGAGTTGAGGAAAAACTTGCTCCTTGTCTCAGTAAGAGAAGCACACAGAGAGAAGAGGCTTCCTCCATGCTCCCTCGGTGGAGTGGCTGTGCTCCTGTCTCCTCCTCCCACCAGCGGTGTGAGTTCCCTGGGCCTCGGCCAAAGCCCAGCCCCCTCTCACCCTGACTCCCTGGAAAGAGGTCTCTGCACAGGGCAGGGCTACAGGGGGCGACAGGGAGTCCCACAGGCAGCCCAGGAAGAGGCCTCTCTGCTCACGTGGGGGCCAAGTGTCTCTCAGCGGTGAAGGAAGGCCAGGGCACTCTCAAGCCCAGAGCTGCAATCAATTGCACCATGCTTTATTCCCTAGGTTCCTGCGTCCAGTTATCCTTTATCTATTCAAGCGTTTTTAACCAAGTAATTGCCATGGACCAAGCGCTGTGCTAGGTGAGACTTGCTCACACCTGATTTATTTCCAAAGCGGACTTCAGGCTGCACTGGCACAGTGGGAAGGTCTCTGCTTCTTTCAGTTCTGGTTTTTCAACATCTTCGTAATAGAGGAGGTCATTAATGGCACAGGTGGCCCTTTTTATAGCTCCGCTTTCAGAAACCAGCTCCCTGCTCAGCGGGGCTGGAACTGCGCCTTCGGCAGGGAAGCAGCCCTCCTCTGCACTTGGTAACCAGACTGAGACCCCCTCTGCACCCACCAGCACTTCCCCCAGAAAGCAGCTGCTGGCTCTGGACCCATTACATCCCCTAGATGAGGGACCTGCTCCTGGCCTGCAGAGCAGCCTGTTCAGAGATGTTATTGAAATCTCTGTTTCTGTTTTTGTCAATAATTTAAATAATCTCCGAGTAGGGGTGTAATGCCTGAAGTTTCGGCCGGTGCCACACCGATGCTTGCCTGGGTCATTCATCTGACACTCAGCACGATGTGGATCGACTTTGCTCTGGGGATGTTCTGCTTTCCAGCTAGATTGCCAAGAGATGAGGCTGCTGGCAGGCCCAGTGTGGGAGGGGTGGTGGCAGTTTTGCTTCTGCAGGCAGAGTTTCACTTGGGTGCACAAATCTTTGTCAGCCAAACCCGTTAGGGTATCATTTTGCTTTGATAAACTTTATTTTTGTTTTGAAAACAAACAAAAAATGACTCTTGGGACAAAGCCACACAGGATGGCAGTGAGACTCTAAGAACAAATGTGTTCTGTTTAATAAATGTCCTCAGAGTGACCAAGAGTGAAAGGCCAGGAGACCCCTGACCAAAAAGAAGGAAGGTGGACACCAATGAGTGGCAGGGCGGGAACAAAATGGCAGGCAGGTTCCACTTGAGAAAGAGCCTCGGAGGACTTCCAGACGGCAAGGAAAAAAGAGGGACTTTTTAACAACAGGATTTTCAATATCAGGGATAGAGTTTGTTCATCTTTAGGAGGTTTTGTGATGGAGCAGTGTGACCACCTCTGTCACTCCTGGGCACTCCCCACTTCCTCAGACCTTGAGGTGGGAGGTGGCCCCATCAGGGAAATGCAGGTTCAGGAAGATGATGGAGTGAGGTGACCAGGAATCTGGGGACAGGATTCCAGAACAAGAAGCTAGAGCTGCCTGGGAGGAGCCTTAAAACACCCCTCTCTTCCCTAGACATACGGGAAGGATGCTGTTTCCCCAGCATTTGTGAAATGGGGGTGTGAGGAGCTTTGTTTACATTTCTAAGGTCTCAGTGACCCCAGCAGCCGGAGGGCTGGGCCAATCAGGCAGCTGAGACTGGGCCCCTCCTACAGGCCCAGGACCTTGTGCAGCAGAATGAGCCCAAATTAACTTTGGTCACTACGAAGACGCTGGTTTTAAACTGGGCAAAAATAAAATCTGAATGAAGAACCTGAATAAAAACCTATCTGTCCCTTTCCAGCCTGGATTCTGGCTGGTGAATAAGATCTTTTTTCATCTGGCACCATAAATAACACATTCAGGAAGATTCTGTCAATTCAGGCCTATGGAAATATTGGTGTCAGATTAGCAACACTGCACTCATTGTGTGACAGGAGCCCGCCAATGCCGGCCCAGCGGACTTTGTTAATCCCACCTTACAAAGGGCCCCTGTCTGCCGAGAGGGTGAGACGAAGACGCAGGCCTCAGGAATTATGCCATCGTTGACTACTGGGGTGTTATTCCCCCATATAATTACTTTTTAAGGAAATCAAAATACTCATCTGTAATTTTTTCATTATAAGATAACATAGTCACAAAATGTGGAACATGAAGGAGGAGAGAACTACACAATTCCCCCATTCTGTCACAAGCAACTGTGAATTTTTTTAATCTATTTCTTTGCACTTTTTTCATTGTTTAGCTTTTTAAAAAATTATGGAACCACCTAAACATACAGAAAATAACATAACAGACACTTATATACCCACCACTAAAATAAAAAACATGCTAGAATTTTATTGTCTGACTTCAGTTCTCTTTCTCCCTTTAAAATAAATGAAACATGATAAATACAGCAAAAGCCCCACCTTGGGGTCTTATCCACCCATGTGCACCCGGGTGCAGAGGAGACCACTGTGCTGAATTCAGGGGGCCTCAGTCCTAGGTCCGATGTTGTATTTTTACTGCATATTTCATGAATCCACAAATATCTACTGTGGGTTTTTTCAGTGTTTTTTGAAATGTACATAAATGATAACTGTTGTATGTTTTGGCTCTTTATTTTTCCTTTTAATATTATGTTACTGGGCACATGCAGACCTAATTCACTCATTTTAACTGCCACATGGACTGAGAAAACGAGTTCATTCGTTGCCCTGCTGAGGGAAGGTTGGGTGGTAGCTACTTTGCTGCTATTACAAACATTTTGCACAGGCCCTTTCTGTGACTTCTGTGTATACAGGAATTTCTGGATCCTGGAGTATGCACATCTTCCACCTCAGTAGAAATGGATAGACTTCTCTCCAAATTGTTTATATCATGTGCACTCCCATTTTCCTGCATCCCATTTCCCCTTGGAGGAAGGCAGTCAGTAACACGGGGAAGATTACAGAACAAGAAGCCAGAGGTGACTGCGAGAAATCTTAAGACTCCTGCCTCCTCCCCGGAGCTGTGGGGAAGGATGCTACTTTGCCAGCATTTGTGCAATGGGGCTTTGAGGAATTGGATTTACATTCAAAGGGCAGTGGCTACCCAGCTGGGCCAGGCTAGGCACGGCCCCCCCTAGGCACAGGGCCTCATCCTCACCAATACTTGGCAATAGCGGACATTCAATTTTTCCCATTATGATGAGGGTGAGCGTCTTTGTGTGTGTTTCTTGGCCCTTCAGCTTCTTCCTTTCTTCAACTTCCTTCCCTACAGCTTCACATCACTTCCCCTTGGACTGGCCGATTATTTGTATGGGCAGTGAGGACAAATTTGGAGCACTCTAGCAGTGACCGACACGTCCCGCTCTTGGTGGGGACAGCTACTCTGCTGGCTCACCAGCAGGACACCTGTGCTTGCAGTTGCCTCTGTCTGGGGGTGTGTCCCTGCCGGTCCCATAACACAAACTGTCCTGGGAAGGAGAAGAGTGTCGGAGAGGCTGGACTCGGCCATGGAGACCAAGAGCAAAGATAAAGGGAAGCAGTCTCCTGTCGCGGGACCATGCGGAGGGTTGTCACAGCCTCAGCCAAGGTACTGTCTGGGTGAGCGAGGTCCGAGATGACTTTTGGGAGCTGAGAAAATGAAGGCAGGTTATAAATAAACTCCTCTGGGGATGAGAGGAGGTGGAAAGCAGGACCATGGCAGGAAGGACCGCGGAGGCAGGCCAGGAACCAGGCAAGCAAGCTGGAGGCCCAGCCCAGGGAGGTTTCCGCGAAGGGGCCTCCGTCTGCCCCACAGGCCCCTTGTGTCACCCCCAGGTCAGGGTCCATGCTGGGCTCCGTCAGTCCACTCACCCATCAGAATGGTGGTCTGTGGGCCTAATTCTTCTTCTCCCTCCCCAATGTGCCAAGGTGGATGCAGGCAGGTTTTCTCACTGACTCTCTGCGTGGCAGGGCTGTTTCTCGCTTCCTTCACATGGAGAATGACTTTAGTGCCTCAGCTTTACGCGGGGTCTCCTGTTAGACTCTGCATCTTGGGCATTCTTTATTCTTAGCGGTATATAAAACAATGCTATATAAAATGGTTGCATCTTGGGCTCTATAATACAGTAATCCCATTTGCAGGCAAAGGAAAAAACATGAAGGAATTAGTTCAGAGCCTGTGGATGGAGGTGGGTGAGGAAAAGCATCAGAGGTTTTCGTAAATGTTTGTTGAATAATTCATTGGTCGGCTGGTTCTCACCTTCCACTCCCTGGATTTAGATTCCAATTGATCCACTTTACACTAACTCCCAATCTCAGGTAAGCAGTGTTTCAGTGAGGTATAGAAACTCACTTCTCACTTAAGCAAGTGGTGGTATTTAATTTTAATCATTATATCAAGGACTAAAAGAGAGCAGAAGCTGGGATCGCCCTGGGAGCACATTTCAGAGTGAAGGAGGGAGCTGGTCCTAGTTTACCTTCTGCCTCCAGGTCAGCTCAACTCAGAGAGCCGAAGCCTCTAAGACCTCCCATCCACACTTGAGTTGGTTTGAAAATTCCTTCCCAAAGGAACTTTCTTCCATTGTTATTCTTCAAATGTCCTTCCAGAGCAAACTACCAATTTGAATATAGTCCCACCCTTCAGGGATGCACCAACTTCAGAGACATACTGTTGCATGAGCCCATTTAAGTAAAGTTCAAGCATAAGCAAAGTCAAGCTACAGTAATAGAGGTTGGTAGGATGGGTACCCTTGTGGCAGTGCAGTGGCCAGAAGGGGACACAGAGGGCACTTCTGGGTGCTGGCGGTGTTCTGTTTCCTGGTCTGTGTGCTTGCTACACTAGTAGGTTCACTTTGTGAAAATTCTTTGAGCTGGACCCTGAAGACTTGTGCACTTTGCTGTGTGAATGTTATGCCCAATTAAAAGGTTTATTATAATTTTTAAGGGAATCAAAAGCACCTTGCAAACCTAACTGAAGTGTCTGGAGATTATTCGCAAGGAGACTCATCAAGGGAGGAGGGAGTGGGGGAAGAGAGGAGATGAGGATGTGCCTGCGTAGTGGAGCTGAGGGACCACTGGCAGCCGATGCCCAGGAGGATGGCAGCACAGACCCTCCACGACACGCAGTCCCTGCTCAGCTTTCTCATTTCAAAACAGTGTTCGCACCCTGTCAACTGCGGCTTCTAAGACGCTCCTTGGGCGGATATTCAAAGGGATGCTAAAAATCAGGCCGGCTATTTCCAAAGACAGCTGGTGGCTTTTCTCCCAGCCTCTGAGCTCTGCTTAGCTATGAGAGGAGGCATAAGAGGACAGTGACAGCACCACAAACACAAGGGTTGCTTGGGGTGGCTACAGCCACATGCCCTCCACGCAGCTGTGACTCTCCCACCGGGCTGCTCGTGGGGCAATCACAGGTGTTCTGAGCTGCCCCGGTGGCCCAGGAAGGCACCCTTGGGCTCACCACAGCGTGTCAGGGGGCCCGCTGTGCTGCGATCCAGCTTGGGAGCCCCCAGGGTCAGCCCCACGCCGTCTCCAGGCACAGGAGACATTCGAGGCCATCAGGGTAAGTAGCAAGCTCCGCTGAAGGAGGCTGACGGCGCTGCCAGCCGGAGTCTTTCTGGGCCGGCCAGGGCGCCACCTCTTTGGGCTGTCTGTGATGTGCACAGGTGTGTGTGCAAACACACACCTACCCACCTGGTGACACGGGGTTTAGGGTAGCGTCCTGTGGGTTCTCCCACTTGCAGAGCAGCCGTGTGCGGGGACTGAACCCGGGGTCTGATGATCTGCACGGGGCGCAGCCCTGGGGGAGGGGAAGCGGCCCAGCTGCCGCTCAGAGAAAGGCTGTGTTTGCAGTGCCAGGGGAACATGTGTGCATCTTTGTTTTCTGGACAAGGAGGGAAAGTGGCTTGCAGGAGCTCTATCGCCTAAGGCTCGAGGAGAAAACAGAGATTCTTTTTCCTGTTTCCTGGGAAAGAAAAAAATCCATCAAGCAAATGATTCAAGGTTCAGCTCCCACAGGCCTGCTAGACAAATTGCAGGATGGGGTTTATATGCAATGTTGGGCCTGGCTCCTGAGACACTTGGTGCTACTTATTAAGGGCCACTACCCTTGTGGGGACAAACAGCTCCGTGAATAATAACCTGATAGCCAGTTAACTGACATTCGCCCCGTCCACAGGCTTCAGAAAATTACTTGTAGTCACATCAGCATATTTCTTTGTAATGTCTGACAGACAGAGGGAAAGGTGTGAAATTGCCCATTCCCAGCTCCTATTACATTGAGCAGTAATAGCGAGATGTCGCTTTGCTCTTGGTGTGGCAGAACGTGGTCCCCTCTGGCTCTGCCAGGGCCCTGCGCTCTGGGCACAATGTGTACAGAGAGTCTCTAGCATGCCTCTGCACACCTGAGATGCCGCTTTTTGTTTGGAACCTGGGCTTTTCTGGGCCGTGATGCCCCAGAATGACAATGGACGTTCGTTGAGAGTTGGGGGAGTTTTCGCCTTTGTATGGAGGAAGGGTCCTAATGTTTTGTCTGAGGACTGTGGCTGCCTTGGAGACGGGCTTCTCACTTCTTAACAGCTAAGCAGCTGGAGAAAAACCAACTATTTCTTCCTTTCACAGGACTGTGTTTTCTTCTGGGCAACAGAAGCACAGCTCTTGCCAAGAGTGCTGGAAACCCGACGCCCTGCAGTGCCCCAGGGTTGTGCAGACGTGTGACGCTGAAGCTCCCTAAAGCAGGAGAGCAACCCTGCCTGAACTCTCTTCTTCCCAGCATCACAGGCGGCCAACGATTTTAAAAGCCAACAGCTCAACCATTTTTGCACACACTATGGCTGTCTGGAACACCCACGTTAATGTCTCCTCAAGACAACGGAAGTCTTTCCTCTTGTGTGTGTGAGTGAGTGGGGCGGCGTGAGACTTGCCGTCGGCAGCCGTGGATCCCGGCTCTGGCGCCGTCACGAACAGGCTGATTTCTCTGGGCCATCATCTCTGTATCTGTAAAATGGGGATCCCAAAAATGCCTACTTCAGAGAGAACAATGAATATGTACATAAAGATATGGGAGAGTGCACCTTGTAAATCCCCAAACCAAAATGTTATCATATTACTAAACTGTGAAACTTGGCCAGAAAGATTTAACCTGTTCTTATGAGGAATTGAACAAACTGATCACTGTGATTTTTATAATACTAACCTGTTAATATGGTTTCTGTAAATAGTAAGTAGCCAGCAGAAATTCATGTATATAAAGGGTTCCAAACTACGGATTAGCTGCGCAGCGGGCCAAGGGAAGGAAGTGGCAACACTTTTGTTAATTTACAGAGGAAAAAAAGAGGAAAAGTGAAGATAGATGAGCTTGTGACAAACCTGAGAGCATAACAGAAAGGGTGAGTGCAACTCGGGCTGGAAGGGCACTAGCAGGCGAGTGTCAGGAAACACACTCACTCCTGCATCCTCATCTGGGTCGCAGTGCAACGGCGCTGTTGTCTGCGTCTTCACCCTCCCTGCCTTCCTGACTCCTGTCGTCCACTTGCATGGCAAGTGCTTGAGGTGAGAACTTTCCCCACACCAGGGCCCCGGGCCTGAGCCCATGGCTGGCCGGAGCTGGACCTCAGAGACTCACAGGCCACACTCGAGGGAGGGCACGAAGCAGCCTCGGACGCCTCCGGCATCTTCAGTTCCTGCAGCCCCTGCTCTGCAAAATGGGCTCAGACACTTGAGTCTCTGTTTAACCTGTAGAGGGAAGAGCAGTGTCCACGACGGCTGGTGCGGTGAGCAGGTCTGTCTGCCATAAGAAAGAAAACTCCCCCAGGGTCGGCTGGCCTTGGAGTCCAGCCCCAGGTCAACGTGTGTGTCATCCCACCAAGTAGATACCGTCTGCACACAGCTCAGGGTTTGCAAGTCCCTTCTCTCGGCATCATCCCCTCTCCTCCCTCCCTGTTACCCTAGGGCTTGCTACCCTCCCGTTCTCCTAGAGGGTCCCGGCTCTACCTGGGTGTGCACAGCAAGGTCCTAGAGGTCATGTGGAATGTGGTTTTCACATTCTCTCCTCATGTGGAGTAGCAGGAAGAGGAGCACGGAACATTCTCTTGCTATACCGATGCTTCTCGTAGCAAATCTCCAAGTTTCTGTCCCAGCTCCATCTTACCACGTGCCCCACCACCGCACAAGATGCAAGGAGGATGAAAGAAAACCAGTCTCGCCCTATGCTCCTTGAACATCTCCTGTGATGTGACATCAGACTTTGTCCCCTTTGTCCCCATGAGTCACTTTTCAAGGCAGAGCCCCCTTTGTAATGTCCACAGACTCCTGGAACAGAGCGGCTGCCAAATCACCTCCCCTGGTGGCTCACTGCCAAGGAAAAACAGGGAATGTCTTTTCCTAGAGGTCTTCAAAAATAGCATAGGAGGCAGGAGGGTGGATTAAGTGACCTCTGGAGTCTAGTCTAGGCTGGGGAAGTTCTGACAAATTCAGAAATGCAGGTTTTAAGAGACCTGGGGGCTTCACACAATGAGGCCCTTTTTAGCATTGGCTGCTGCAGACTGATGAGCTGAATTAATCACTGTTCCTCGTAATCAACTAAGGAAAATGGCCTTTCCTTCAAAAACAGCTGTCAGCAATGACTATAAATTGGTTCATTTTATGCAGAAAGATGCCATGTGATAGGTTGTCAGCTAAATGAATGCGTACTTCGATGTGACTTGAAACAGAATGTTGGAAGTGACAACATGTGAATGGAACAAGACGGGGCAATAAATAGCCACCTCTGCAGTCATACCAGGCACCATGATGGATATTCAGGGGGTAAATTTTGAAGCTGATAGGTAAAAATCATGATCCTAACAATGCTGCCTGGTGTTCATTGAGTACTTAGTACGTCCTAGGCTCTGAACTACATGTATCACTTGTCTTATCCCACCTACCGTTAAAACACATCCAAATGGGAGTGTTCACTATTGAGAACTTCCAGGGCATCCTCAAAGTCATGGGCCCGGGAGCCCAGCCAGGAACATGCTGTGCTCTAGGAGAGGCGTGTGGGAAGCCAGTATTCGGAGGGACAAGCACAAATCAGATTGTCAAAGGCCAGCCGGGTTCGAAGCTGGCCTTTGGGAAGAAAGCTCTTTCCTCACCATAATATGGCATCAAACAACTCCTGGCCCTCCAGATCCGTAGCAGAGCTTAGGGGCTAAAGTTTTATTTTTTAAAAAATAAATAAATAAAAGCAGTTTAGGCAAATGGAAAGGGCGATTCTTTTTTTGTAAATGAGGAAATGATATTTAATAATTTTCTAAGCATCTGTCTTTTGTTTCGCTTTAGGGGCCTATAACATTCCTCGGTGCTCGTCAGCCTCTGGTTTGGGAGCCAAAAGACACTACCTCACAGGCAGTGAGTCAGCACGTGGGAGTGGGAGACAAGCGGAGTGAGGAAAGGAGACCTTCGGGACTTTGGAAAAATTACATTAACTCCTTTAGGCTGTCTCCTAGTCTGTTACATGGATATAATAGTTGCTACTTTGCAGAGTCCCTGTGTTCATGAGATTATGCATATATAAAGTGCCCACTCATGAGGCTGCTACACAGTCAAGATAGATTCACGGTAACTATTATTTTAAAAGACTGTTATACCCAACTTCAAGACTTACTATAGGGTGATGAAGAGAAGTTGATTAATGAGTACAAATATATGGACTGATAAAAGAAATAAGACCTAATGTTTGATACATCAGTAGGGTGACTAGAGCTTACAATAATCTATTGCACATTTCAAAATAGCTAGAAGAGAATAATTTGAATGTTTCTAGCATAAAGAAAAAACAAATATTTAAGGTGATAGGTATTCCATGTACACTGATTTGATCTTTACATATTATATAATGCATTAAATTATCACATGTACCTCAAAACTATGTATATCTATTGCATCCATAAAAATTGTTTTATATTTAAAAAGACTTACTATAACGCTACAAAAATGAAGACAGTATGATATTGGTGAAAGAATAGAGACGTAGATCAATGGAACAAAACAGAAAGCCCAAAAATAGACTCACCTAATTAGAGTCAATTGGTCTTTGACAAAGGAGCAAAGGCAATTCAATGAAGCAAAGACAGTCTTTTCAACTAATGGTACTGGAGAAAATGTATATCCATATCCGAAACTAAACAAATAATGCCTTATGCCCTTCACAAAAATTAACTCAGAATGGATCACAGACCTAAATGTAATATGGAAACTATATGACTCCTAAAAGATAGCATAGGATGGAATCTAGATGACCTTGATTTTGGCAACGTCTTCTTAGACATAACACCAAAAGCGTGATCTGTGAAAGAAAAAAATATATAAGTTGGACTTTATTAAAATTAAAACTTTTGCTCTATGAAAGACACTTAAAAGAATGAGAAAACAGCCTGGGCACCACCGTTAAGACCCTGTATCTACCAAAAATTTAAAATACTAGCCAGGTGTGGTGGCTCATGCGTGTAGTCCCGGCTACTCAGGAGGCTGAGATGAGAGGATTCCTCGAGCCCAGACGTTCACGGCTGCAGTCCACTATGATCGCACCATGCAACAGACTGAGACCCTGTCTTTATTTAAAAAGAAAAAATGAGAAACCAAGCAAAACAAGCAATAGCATATGTAGTGATTTCCTATGATTTTTTGTTGCCTAGGAATCCATGTTGAATGTTAAGTCAGACTTTCTCATCCCAGACCCTGGGCTTAGTCACCATTGACATGGTTTCTAGTTCTCCACCTTCTCCCAGTTCCTCAATGTGTAGATTCAGATATCTGCCTTATACAAGCACCTCCTGGTGACCACCTCCCCTTGCGACAGCTGGATACAACCTACGTGACTCACCCCACTGACCCCTACATCCTGCATGGACCACACAGATATGCCACAGTGACCACTTCTCAGTCACAGCATGACTCTATGGAACTTGTGTCTACTTACTGTAAAGCCATGAATTAGAACTCCCCATAGGAAATCCACTTGGGTCATGCCTTGGACCCCAGTAAAGGCTTGGGCCCACAAGTTAGTGTCTCTCTCTCTCTCTCTCTCTCTCTTTCTCTCTCCCCTTCTCTCACTCCTCATTGACTGTATGTATCCAGCATGGTGAATTTCCCCTTCCCGTTTGCCCTTGAGGTGTGCTGCCCTCTTCTCTCTGGGATCCACAAGTAATAGACTGCTTCGATTATTTCATGTGTTTCGTGTTGCCTCCTCTGTGTCTCACCCAATTGACACATGCAAACCCAACTTCTCTCCCACTCAGGGCTCTGCTAGAGAGTGGCTATTGTGGTAAGAGTAAACATAGGTCATCTGAGAGCCACAAAGGCATCTGCCAGTGTAAACAAGTTTCCTGTGAGAGGGACACCTGGCCACAGGTCGGACACTTAGGCACTAGGCCGTCCACCAGGATAATGAAGTATCCCATGAAAGGTGCGCTGTAAACATTATGACCAACCTCCCTGGGGCCACATCAGGACAGGGCCAGAGTTTATAGCCAGGTAGAGACCTCAAGACCAAATTAGAAAGAAAAATAAGTAACAGAGTGGAAGAAAATATTTGCAAAACACATACCTGATAAAGAACTATTATCCAAACTATGCAAAAAACCTTTTAAAACTCACAATAAGAAAACAAATAACTCAATTATAAAATGGGTAAAAGATCTGAAGAGGTACCTCACCAAAGAAGATGTACAGATGAAAAAAAATCATATGAAAAGATGCTCAACACCATCTGTCATTAGAGAACTGAAAACTAAAACAAGAAAATACTGCTACACATCTATTAGAATGGCTAATCCAAAACTGACACCACCAAATGCTAGAGAGAATGTGGAGCAACAGGAACTCTCATCCATTGCTGGTGGGAGTGTACAATGTTACAGCCACTTCAGAGGACAGTTTTGGCAGTTTCCTACAAAACTAAACATACTCTCACCATATAATCCAGTAATTATGCTCTTTATCCAATGGTATTAAAAACTTAGGTCCATACAAAAACCTGCACCTGGGTGTTCACAGCAGCTTTATTTATAATTGCCACAACTTGCAAGCAACCAAGATGTCCTTCAGCAGGTAAATAGATAAATACACAGTGGTGCATCCAGACAATGGAAAACTATTCAGCACTAAAAAGAAGCACACTACAAAGCCATAAAAAGACGGGGGTATTACAAAAGTGATGCATGTAACCTAAAACATTTGTACCGCTTGATATTTTGAAATTAAAAAAAAGACATGGAGTAAATCTAAATACATATTATGAAGTGAGAGAAGCCAATCTGAAAAGGCTACTTACTGTATAATTTCCACTACGTGACATCCTGGAGAAGGCAAAACTGTGGACACAGTGGTTGCTCAGGGTTGGGCAGAGGGAAGGATGAATGGGCGGAGCACAGAGGGTTTTTAGGTAAGTGAAATTCGCTCTGTATGACACTGCAGTGGTGGACACATGTGTGATATAATAAGAAATATGTACAGTCTTGCGTTGCTTAACCGTGGAAATAAGCCTGAGAAGTAGTCCTTGGGCGATTTCGTTGTTGTGAGAACATCACAGAGTGTACTTACACAAACCACCCCACTGCACACCTAGGCTGTATGGTATGGCCTATTGCTCCTGGGTTACAGACCTGTACAGCAGGTTACTGTCCTGAATACTGTAGGCGATTGTAAGAACTGGTAAGTATTTGGGAATATAAACAAAAAAGGTCATGCATCACGAGATTGTGGCAGCTATGACATCACTAGACAACAGGAATTTTTAAGTTCTGTTATAATCTGCTAGGTTCACCTCTGTATATGTGGTCAGTCATTATCCAAAGCCTCCCCATGCAGTACACGATTGCATTGGATGTGTCTTTTTGTATCCTAAAAAGATTACTGACGGCTGGGGTCTCCTGGACAGCTTCAGGATGCAGGCACATCTCCAGGGGAACAATCCACATGATTAGAAGGTTAGTATTTTCAGCCGGCCACCCCCTCTCCCTTTCTGGGAGCAGAGAGGGGCTGAAAGTCCAGTTAGTCACCAATGGCCAATGACTTAATTGTGCCTACATATTGACACCTCCTTAAAAACTCAAAAGGACAGGGTTCAGAGAGCTTCTGGGTTGCTAAACGCACGGGGAGGGGCTCTCCCGAAGACGGCACAGAAGCTCTGTGACCATTGCCCTATATGTTGCCGTGTGTGTCTCCTCCACCTGGTTGTTCCCAAGTCCAGTCCTGTTATAGTAAACGGTAATCTAGGAGTTCTGCGAGCTGCTCTAGCACATTATCAAACTTGAGGGGGGGGGGGGGTGGCGACCTGATTTATAGCCAGAAGGTCAGAGCACAGGTGACGATCTGGACTTACAATTGGCATCTGAAGTAGGGGGGATTCCTGTGGGACTGAGGCCTTCACTGTGGGATCTGTGCTAACTCCAAGCAGAGAGTGTCAGAAGTGAATTGAGTTGTAGAACACCCAGGAAAAGCCCACTCATTTGATGACCAGAAGTATTTTGTGAGTGTAGATAGAATAATGCAGTTTTTCCTTACAAAATGTCATTATAAATTGTCCAAATCCAAAGAAAGTACAACACACAGAGTGAACCCTATGGTTCACAGAGTTCGGATGATAATGATGTGTCAGTGCAGGGTAGCAGTGGTAACAAAGGTGCCACGTGCTGTGGGATGTTGGTAGTGGGGCAGGCTGTGCACAGGTGGAGGCAGGAGGTGTATGGCATAGCTCTATACCTTCCTCTCAACTTTGCTGTGAACCTAAAACTGCTCTAAAAAATAGTCTTTTGTGAAAAACAAAAAAAAGAATCAGCAGGTTCCAGCAGCTTGGGGGCCGGAGAAGCGGCAGCCAGGCAGCCCTGCCCTGTGACGGCTCCCCTATTCTGCAGCCAGGCATGTCCCCTTCCCCAGCAAAATCACCCCAAGATTCCCAAGAGAAGGTCAAGTAAGCAGAAGGGGCAGGAACAGACGAGCCCAAGAGGAAGTGGACAAGGTTGGCAGCCAAACCTGTTCCTGCAAGAGTGGAAATTAAGTCACAGAAGGCTGCCAGAAAGGCTAAATGTTGAGACAAAAAAAAAATTGGGAACAAAAGTTAAAAGAGAAACAAAAGGACAAAGTGGCCAACCGAGAAACTGAAGAAGACTCACCTAATAAAAAACAGAGAAACTGGAAACTAGTAGAATCCAGCCTCTCATGAGGGAGAAGGAAGCCAGATCTGATAACGCCCTACCCTAAGTCTTACCTGTGGCCCTGAGTCGCCCTTATTTTCCAACCCAGAGAAATAGTTTACCAACTATTTTGTAAATGCAAGTTTCTAGAGTTCCAGAAACACATATTTAAGAAAGAGAGAATCCTACATCATTCTGTTTTTTAAACATATGTTCATAAGTGGAAATGCTCATTTTTCTAAAGAAGTAGAATCAAGTGCGGGTTGTTCATTTCTTGGAACGACCAGAAAGCAGTGGGGTATTGAAATAAGGGAAGTGTTGAATGTTTGGATGTTAATATTACGTAGGTTGCTGGGAGGAGAGTTTTTACATCCTATAATAATACCAAGCAAAGGAAATGGTAACTCACAATCATGGATTTAATATGTGGCAAACATTTTGAATTCCCTAGTTTCTATTCCCGTGTTGTTTATTTGTAGAACTGTGTCCTACAGAACGTTGCTCCCTGATCGTGGCTCCCCTGGCATATGCAGTCAGGTGCTCTCTGTGACATATTCTATCACGTGAGTCAGTTTTCCCAAATAATTGTGTTCATATGCTGTAAAAATGGGGTTTTGAGCATATAGTATATATGGTGTTAAACTGTAAATTAGTGGGACTTAAAACGGAAGAGCTTCTTAATTTCAGAAAATATTGGTACTTTTTATCTTCCTCATAAGGATAAATTACCTTCTAAATTTAAGCTGGGCAGTCACTGGAATAACTTCAGAAAGAATCAAAATTACAAGACCGTTTAGAATTTCAGTACTTATGTTAAGAATTGTGTACAAATTGTTCATAATGTCTGAGAACTGATGCTCAAACAAAAATAAGTCTCAATTATGAAAGAAAAAATATTTAAAATTGCATCAAAGGTATAAAACACTTAGGGAAATATTTAACAAAATACGTGGCAAGACCTATACACTAAAACTTACAAGAAAATTGCTGAAATTTCAGAAGACTTAAGTAATTGAAGATATATCATATTCTCGAATTGAAAGACAATATTGTTAAGATGTCAGTTCTCTCAAAAGTTACCTACAAATTCAGTACAATCCCAACCAAAATCTCAACAGGCTTTTAAATAGAAATTTACAAGCTGATTCTAAAATGTGTACGGAAATGCAAAGGATGTGGAATAGCTAAAGCAATTTAGAAAACAAAAGTTGGAGGACTTATGCTATCTGATTTCAAGACTTCAAGACAGTACAGTAATGGCATAAGGATATAAATATAGATCTCTATTGTGTCTAGGAATAGAATCCAGAAATATTTATAGAATCTGACATATATAGTGAATTTATTTTTGATAAATGTACTTGATCAGAGTAATTCAATGGGGAAAGGATAGACTTTTCCAACAAATAGTGCCAAAAGTAACAATTAAAAATAATAAAAAACCTCAACTAACTTCATACCATATACAAAAAGTAACTCAAAATTTATAATAGACCTAAATGTAAGAGCATAGCCTTGTTCGACCTCAGTTAAGAACATGAGCATTGAGAGACTCAATTATTTGGCCACTGTGCGCACAGGTCTGAGGATGACCACAAAAGCCCTGAGGGCGTATTGACTTGGGGGTGACAAACACGTTGTGGGAGAGAGGCGGACTCGCACATACGGAGTGCAGGGCGGCAGCAATGCTAGGGCAGCAGGCAGGGGCTGGTGCCCAGGGAGAGGCTGCCCTTGGCCCCGACGCTGCGGGTTTCCACTGCGGGTTTTAAGCAGGGGAGTGGCGCGACCTGTGTCGTGGGGAGGCACCTTTCTCGAGCACAGCGCGGCCGAAGGGAGCGAGGCGGAGCGCGGCCGGGAGACGGTGTGTGCGGGTGCGGACGAGGGCAGAGGCCCGAGCAGAGCCGACCCGCGAGCCCGGGAGTCCCGCCAGGGGGCGGCCGCGAGTGCGGGGCGGGCTTCGAGGGCTGCGCCCGGTCGCTGGGGCACCTGCGGGGGGGAGGGCAGGGGAGGAGGGCCGCAGCCCCGGGTGCGACACGCCTGCTCCGCCGCTGGCCGCTGTGCAGCGGGAGACACGCTCCTGGGCCTCCCTAAGCTGCGGCTTTGGGCTTTGGTGCGTCGCCGATTCCATGTGGTAGGAAAACGACCCCCTCAGGGTCACGCTGAGACTTGAACGAGCGCCGGCGCTTTGCAGCTCAGCAAGGAAAACAGGCAAAGAAGCCCATCGGGAGGGAGGAGGAGGGGCGTCTGCTGGGGTGGCGAGTGGCCGTGCTGCGACACCGCGGACAAACGCCCGGGAGGCGGAGCGGGAGCGGCCCGAGACCGCAGACCCGGAAGTCCCGAGCGGGCAGGTGGCTGTCACCGCCCGCAGAGCCGGTAGTGCCAGGATCGCAGGGTAAAGCCCGGGCTCCGACCTCTGAGCGGCGGGGAAGGAGCTCGAGAGAGCAGCAGGGAAGTGTGGAGACACTGGGGGGCGGGTGTCCCCGAGGCGGAGGCGAGAGTCGGGGTTCTGACAACACCAGCTGCAAGTCGAGAGCCTTGGGGCTGCAGGGACCCCAGAGAGCTTTCAGTCTGACCCCCTTATCTGTCCAGGTGAAGAAATCGAGATTCAAAGGTGGAGTGAGCTGCTTGAGGTCACACCGTGATTTCACAGTAGGATACTCTAATTCCTAATGAGTAATAAAATTACATTTCTTTAACAAATACTCTAAAATTCAAAATTATTCCTATTCACTGAAATCTCTGCCGATGTAACAACACTATTGAGATTTTATTGATGTATTGGAACAACTGTTAACTGTTCCATGTACTAAGATGTTGTATAGTCAAACTGTGCCTCTTAAATTTGTGTTTATTGTATTTAACAATTTTTGCTCTAAATAATAATTTGTAAAAACAAAAGGAGTCATAACTCATCAAACTGTACATTTAAATTTATATATGTTATACCTCAGTAGAACTGTTTTTTAAAAAAGTAATTATTTGCTAAATTATTTTGTATACAAAGACAAGAGGAATAAAAATATTTCAGTGTTTGAAACTTGATTCTTCTTACAGCCCTGAGTGGACTACTTGCCCTATATTCCATTTTGTTTTCCCTCACTGTGAAGCCAGAAAAACATCATCTTGCAAGACTGCTTATTGCTAATTAATACATGTGAAATTTTTGAACACAAATACTAAATATTTGATAAATATTGTCTAGAAAGTATTACCTTGCTACATTTATAAACATGAAATTGCATTTTTACAGCCACCTTGGAATTACAAATTATAGCCCACTTGAAAATGTCTACAAATATATGCATGGACACACACACACACACACACACACGCACACACGCACACACTGGGAAAAGAAAGCCACTTATGAAAGAACAAAGCAGGAAAATAGGTCTTTCATATAAGGTTGAGCATTTCAGTTGAGCAATGTAATAAAAAGAATTTGTGACTGATTCTTTTTTCACTTAATTGTTTAATGTCATTTGCATTCTGCCCAACTCAGAAAGTTGTATATGATGCAAATAGCAGGAAATTATTATACTGATGGATTTTTTTCCAGTTAATAAAAAGAATGAGATGAAAAAGTTGTCTGAAAATAAGTCATTTCATTTATTCAAAAGTTACTTCCACTTCAGGGATCCAGCAATATACAATTACAGGGCTTTGCACTTCTAGAGGAAATATTGCTATGAATCAGGGTGTCTCAACCTCAGCACCATTGAGATTTTAGGCAACAGGGTCATTCTTGGTTGTGGGCTGTCCTGTGCACTGTAGGGTGTTTGGCAGCATCCCTGGCCTCTACCCACTAGATACCAGTAGCATAAACACTCTCCATTTGTGACAACCAAAAGTGTCTCCAGACATTGCCAAATGTCGCCTGGGAGGCAAAATCTCCCCCTATTGAGAACTGCTCCTGTAAGTAGCATTTCTATGCTGGAGTATCATACTTTTATGTGTACTGAGGACACAGGCCCATGGGTTTAGCAGTAAGTCCTTGGGTTCCAAACTGGCATTTCCCAGCAGTTGGGGAGATGCAGCAGCCTTCAGGTGCTTGGACCCTCCCCACCCCAACCCCCTGGGCAGAAAGTGGAGGCGCAGCAGGGGCCGTGTGCATGGTGCCATGGAACAACTGGGGTGACAGACACTGCCTGCACCCTCCCAGAACTCGTGACTTGCCTCCCTATACTCTGTGGCTAGCATAGCCTTTTGTTTTGTCCTCAGTTCTCCAAAATAATCATCTAAAAAGTTTCCTTTATCATTAATTATGTTATAAACACGTTGACACTTTGCCAAATAAATAAGAACCTGATAAAAGATATTGTATCTCTGAATACTTTATACATGACAACTTGAAAACAATAGACTAGAGGAAAGAATGTGTAGTAAAACAAAGAAAGTGGCATCAGAAAGCTGGAAGGGACCTTAGAGCTGAGCTTCCTGCAGCCATGCTGCACTGGGCACATTTCATGTGCTCAGTCGCTGCACGTGGCATGTGGTAGCGTAGACATAGAACATTTCTATCATCACGGGAAGGCAGCGCTGTCTCAGACAATACCTTGGGCACAGGCCTTATATAACAGACAAGTAACTACGTCCTAGAGATATGTAAGGTAACCCAGCTAAATAGAAGCCACCAGCTCATGGCAAAACCAAGGCTGGAAAGCAGACCGGTTAAACCACACTCCTGTGCTTTCTGCCACACAGTAGGTCCACACGTGGAATGCCACATGGGGTTTTGGCCATTGTAGCTGAAAACTGGGGATCAGAGAATAATTAAGAGGACAGACCAGCTCTCAATAAAACTTCAGTCCAGTTCAGTAATCACGTGCTGATGTGCCTGCTATGGACCAGGAACATGGTCAGGGTACAAAGTATTTTTTAAAAAACCAAATGGATCCGTGTCCTAGTGGGGGATACAGAACGGAGTGCACCTTTAACATCATGCAGTCGTAGCAGAGATGAAGATAAGCACAGGAGTATTGTAAAACATAGGTTTTATTATCATTTAGACATGGTGAAGTATTGGGGGATCGAGACGCCCCCAATATAACAGGGTCCCGGGGCAGTGTGCGTTGCAAGAGATGGGAGAGACAAACACACAGACACAAAAAGTAAGGTGAAAGCATGTGGGGAGGTCAGGGGACCACCAGCATTCCTGTGAGCCAGGTGGTACTGACTGAATTCTAGCACCCGTTTTTATTCTCTTTTTCATGTTATAGATTACAATAATTTCACCTGAAAAGCTTTTGAGTTAGCAGTGAAGTGTATAATCATTTAGAGAACAAAGAGACCATGTACTTCTTTCTACTTTACCTGGTTCCTCATTTACTGAGACATGAACTAAGGAGAGAGATAGGAACGTTGCCTCAGGCTTAGAATAGCAAACTGCTCTTATCTGCTGGGCTGACATCCTTTGATCATCCTTTCCAGCTTCCAGATTACGGTCAGGTTGTTTGCAGACATCCAGGCTGTAGCCCTCAGGCTTGAAGGCAGGGTCCCTTTGCAGACATCCCTGTTGGGTGGAATGTCCCCCTCAAGGTTGAGCAGCTTTTGCTCAGTGAGCTGACATGTCCACAGGTTGCTCTTTAGCAAAGTCCTGTCCCACTCCTGGGGTTCTCACGTCTCAACCCTAACCCTCAACAGTGAGGCCAACAGATCAGATGACAAATGCCATTGAAAAGGAAGCTTCTTATACTCACAGATCCCAAGAAAAGGTCTGGAGCACTACACCAGGGGGCCACACAGGGAAGCCCCAGGGCTGGTCAGGAGGCCGAGGGGGCGTAGAAAGGGGCAGTGAGGGGTGGGTGCTCCTCTCCTCACAGGGTCAAGGGGTTGACCAGTATAAGGTGGGTGGCTCCTGGGGAAAACAATCGTCTCTATTAATGATCAGAATGGCACAGACAGTAGTGATGTCCACCAGACTTCCCTTTAGGTATCGGAGGGGAGGGTGCGTGGTTGGGCAGAGAGCAAGGAGTATACCAGGATCGTGGGCCAAGCAGATAGTGAGCATAATAACAGAATCCATAATCTCAAAGGAAGAAACACAATAAATGTCCCATGCCCAGTTTGTCAGTGCCTCAGGAGCAGCAGTCCATGGGCATTGCTGGGTACAGGTTGTAGTGTCTGGATAAGTCTCTGGTGCAGAAGGCAAAGTCAGCTCCAACAGTGAGGTCTTGGGCTGGGCAGTGCTGCCTGTGTGTGGTATCCTGTCTAAGTGGATGCCCACTGGAGTTGATGTGGGTCTTGTTTTTGTGATTCTATGCCATGTGTAATCTGATGGCAACTTGGGAGCTTGACTTGTAATATCTTTTATGTCAAGGAGTTCATGGGTGCACAGCTAGCAAAGGTGATATTGGCATCTGTGCCAGAGCCTGACTGGCATAATACCCCAGTTAGGGGTGGCCAAATATAAATGTTTCCAACAATCCAAGGTTTTGCCTAGATGGGTGACGAGCATTCTGTTGCGAAGAGCTTTTAAGCCATGTGGCTTGACTCGGATGTAAGTTGTTAAGAGGGTGTAGGTTTTCTGCCAGTTGATATATCTATTGCTGAGGTTGGAGCTCTAGCATTTGCCTATAGGCAGACCCTCTAATTTGGCCAGTTACCACGTGCCCTTTGCCTCAGTTGTTGGTGTGGTTTGTGATGGCCCAGTGAGGCTCTGGGTTGTACGGCTTGTAACAGTCAGATCTGATGGTCTTAGCCTCAGCATTTGTTATGTCTGGCTGAAACAATGGCTTACTTGGAGAGTCTTAGCCTCTAAATGGTAAATCAGTAAAAACACCTTGGCCGATAGTAAGGGATCCAGCAGTCAACAGAATGGTGTGCAGATGCACTTGATTCAATTTTTATTTTACTTTTTTTTGGGGGGTGGTGAGAGTTTTAGGCTCAGGGGTTCTCATATCAGATGAGCAGTTGCCTGGCCCCAGGGACACTCTATGGCTAACGGGTCCCAGGGGATTATGTGCCCTCAGTCTGGCCTCCGACCCTTATGGCATGGAAGGTAAGATTGAAAGTTTATGAAGATGAGAGAAACATAATGAAAAGGTCTCATATATAACGTCTTTATATACATGGAGGTGAGACATAGTCCCCTTTAGTTACAAGAAGGAGAGATAGGAACATTTTTTCTTTAAGTTGGGTGTAAGGTGTGAGTTGGCCCAGGGGGCTTGAATTAAGAGAAATTGAGGCCTGGGGAAAGATAGAGACCCACTTACCAGACTGGAACTTGAAAAGGACTTGTTTGAGGAGCCCATTATGTCTCTCAGTTAAAGCAGCTATCTGGGAATTATCAGGGATATGAAATTTCTATAGAATGCCTTTTTCAAGAGCTGCGCATTGTGCATTTTGAGGAGTGAGATGTGTGCTTTAGTTACTATTAGTATTGTCTGTAACTCTGAAGGCATAAGAAACGTCCCAGCAAGACTGCATACTCCAGCCTTAGTATATGTAGAGACGTGTGTGGTTTTGATTTATATTTTGGGAATATGTGAGACTAGAGATTCCCAGAGTTTGTTTTTTACCCCGAAGGGGACAATTCCTAGGCAATGGCCCAACAATTTGTGATGCATATGAAGATGGGGCCATTTGTTGGCCAGGCCATCTGGTGCTGACTGAAGCTGTCTCACCCTTTATCAGGGGACATTCGAGCTAAGGGATGGAAAGCAGCAGCATTCCACTGAGTTCCATCAGCTTTAGGACGGCTGGCAGCGCCATTCCTTTAGTCTACGAGCCCCCAGTGCTGTGTCCTTGATTAATCCCAAGGGATTGCCCAGGTAGCCAAGGAGTCTGGGGGAGTGGTGACCTCCTCTGGCACCTGGCACCTGGCAAGGCACTGAGGAAAGGGGAAGCCCCTCCTCCTGCATGTGGAAGGTGACAGAGAGCCCAGATTTGGCTCCATCCTGTCTTAAGGAGGCCTTGGTAGCCACGCTGAGCTTCGGGGTTCTGTTTCTGTAACCCAAAGCGTAGTAGGTAGCAGGATATCCAGGGCCGAGCTCAGGGTCTGTGAGAGCCTCTGTTTCCAAGAGAGCTCAGGATGGAGCCAGTCATTTTTGCTTTAATGGGCTATAGCACAAGGCTGAGAAGGGCAGTTTCTTCCATCAGAAGACTTCGGGCAACTACGGCCATCCTAAGTGGTCCAGAGACTCCAGGAGGCATGAGAAGAGGCTACCAAAGCATCTGCAGTACAGGAGTCTTGGAGACATTCATGCAAGTGCCTGTTGATTTTAATTTGCACAGATTTTACAAGCTTTTGTTGGAGGAAACTCCATTTAAGTTGGGTTGCTCTGTAAGAAACAGCAGCAGAGAGATTAAGTAAAATTTGTAAATGAGGAATATGCTGCCACCAGAACACAGAAAGGACCAGGTGTTGGACTTTCATGTCCTAAATGAATGTGTCACATGAATATTCTTGAAGGAAAATGTCATTTCTGTAGTCATACCTGTGCTCACAGATGAAGGTGCATGTAGTTAAGTTCTTGTCTGCCAGACTGCGTGGTGGCAAAGCACTTGTCCCTGCAGAGGTGAAGGCAGACTGCAGCTGAGATACTGTGGAAATAGGCAAGATGTAACATGTAGTAGCCAAATCTATAATATCAAAATATTTACTGGGTGTTGATGGTAGGAGGTCAGTAATTATAATAAAACTGGGTGTTGGTTAGGAGGCGTTAATGGATGGGACCACAGCATTGAGGTTGTAGTAATCCACCATGAGGTAGCATTGATTTTTCCCAAGTCTAAGAACTGGCAAAGCTAAGAACAGGGCTGTTAAATGGAGAAGCACTGGGGATAATCATCCCTCTACTAATTAGGTTCTATGTAATAAATTTTAATCCTGGTTTTAATTGGACCATATTAACTATTTTAACTGAGGGTCTCTGGGGCCCATTTTATCAAGCCAATTGTAAGGGCTAGAAACTTAATTTAATTTTATTATTCATGGCGTTGGAGCACCTATACCCAATATGGGGTATTTTAGGGCAATGACTATTGTAACTACCGGAAATTTAGGCAAGACTACAGTTAAAGTGGGTGTACCTATTTTTCCTCTATTTTGTGTTCAGTTACCTTTCTAAGATTATAGGGGTACAGTATTTAAATTTAGTAGGATTCCAAGGTATAACTATAATTTGGTCCCCAGTATTGATTAATTCCATGAAGTTTTGTCAATTGGCTTATGTTAGCCAATGCTAAAGTTAATTTAGAACCTATGTTATAGAGGCACAAAAGCCGATCAGAACTCCCTTTTGTTGTTATGTAAATTATTTTAGCATATAAATTTTGGATTTCCACATACATATAGATTATACATCTCTATATATAATCTATGAGGCCTCGAGCAGGGCAGGGATAAAGTGTTCTCTCTTCCTTTTTAAATGAAGCATTCTTCTATAGGTCTCCAAGGATGGGCTCTCGTGTCACGGGCAGGGACTGATCAGGGTCAGGGACTGATCGGTGCCATGGCGTGCAGTAGACACCCCACACTGACTCCACATGGGACTTAACATGAGCAGCTCTGAAATACATTCTCCCCCTAGTCAACAGGGCAGGCTGGAATGGCTGGGAAAATAGTGACTCAGTTTACCCACCACTCGTCAGTGCTGCTTGATTGATGGGTCAGGCCTGTCCCTCGACAGGGATGGAAGTCACACCCTACTCCCTTCGGAGGAGACTTTCATAAGCTCAGGTACTCAATATAAAAGGGGGGTGTCCCCAGAATCATGGCCCTGAAATCTAGGCAAGTAACTCAGCTCAGACCAGAGCTCAAGGGAAACTCAGCTTTGGAGATCTGAACTTAGGATGGGAATCCATGGCAACACCTGGCACATGCGGCAAACATCCGGAAGCACGTGCTTGCAGGTGGCAGTGTCTTCCCAGGCTGTCGCTGCCATCTGGTGGCACCAGTCGGTAAGCCAAGAGCAGTGAAGCAGCGTATCCTTCCAGTTTGAGGCCAAAATACCCTGCTCATTCTGTCAATTGTTTTAAAATATAGTATATTAATAGAAAATCTGAAGTATAATAAGGTAACTGATCGGTAGACATTGCCATTGAAGATATAGTGTGTTCCAGTCCCCAAGAGGAGGGGGCCAAGCCATGGCAGAGGGTGGGGGGCACCACGAGAAAGCACCAAGGTCATAAAGTAAAGTGAGGGGGATGCTGTGGGCATGAGCCTTGTTGTGGTTTCCACGGGGAGGAACATCCCGGTTGATTTTTTTAATTTTGCATACAGTATAATTCACTCTGGGGTACACAGTTCTATGGGTTTTGGCAACTCTACAGAGTCACATATCCACCTCCACTGTATCATACAGAACTGTTGCATCACCCCCAAATTTCTGTCATGCTACCACTTTGTACTCAACCCCTTCCCCCAGCCCATCCCTTGGTGACACTAGCCATTTTCCATCCCTATAATTTTGCGGTTTCTAGAATGGCATATAAACGGAATCACATACTATGCAGGCTTCTGGATCTGACGTCCTTCACTTGGAGAAATGCATTTAAAATTCAACCATTGCGGGGAGTTAGCTACGCTCCCAGCAAAGAGGTTTTTTCTTCCGATCAGGTCTCTCAGGCAGGGGTCATCGCAAAGGATGAAAAAATAGTAAGAAACAGAAATAATAATAATAATACACAGAGCCAAAGATATAGTTTATAAAGTAAAGGTTTATGAAAATAGATAAAAGGAGGGTATCCGGATGGGGATATTTCTTCCCGCCAAAAATACATCCAAGACTGAAACTCCACACAGGTATTATATAGGGTAGGTACAGGCTCCTGTTGCCAAGGGCAACAGGATTTACATACTAACAAGCAGTTTGCTTTAGGGTCAAAGTCTTCTAAAAGGCTACTACAGATCCTTTAACTAACTCTAACTAGGGGAACAATGAGTTGTAAAATCTTCTTGGGGCAAACTTCTAAGTTTTCTGATAAGGCTATTACTTTAGCAAAAAACAGAGACATCTTGGCTCCGGTGATTGTGTTCTTGGAGACAGAGATGATTTCAGAAGTCAACATGAGCTGTGCTTTGTGTTAATTACTTTAACCTCATGGTTCCTTCTGGGCCCAGCTTGGGCATTAGTATATCTCTCTGATCAGCTCTCATCTCCGGGGATCCTGGTCAGCTCCGGCAACCCATGGCTCTTGGAAGAGGCCTGTCTTGTCTCTCAAAACAGGTGAGAACCATAGGCCCAGTTTACAGCTGTCTCTTTGAAGTGCAGCTATTACTGACCAAGGAGACGCCCTCCTGAGACGAGGCAGCTTTTGAACCAACACATTTCTTTTTTCTTTAAGGCAAAGCCTTATGTGACTTCTGAAATCAAATCTTGTCTCCAGAAATACAGGGGGCATTTCTATAACTCAGTATTCTTAGGCTCAACAAACCATGTTACTGTGTGAACCAGTAGTTTGTTCCTTTTTATTGCCAAGTAGTATTCTGTGGTACGGATGAACCACGATTTCTTTATCTATTTACCCATTGAAGGACACTTCACTTATTTTCAGCTTTTGGCTATTATGACTAAAGTAGCTATAAACATTCATATTATATAATAACATGTGTCCACCAATGCAATATCATATAAATTAGTTTCACTGCCTTAAAATATCCAATATGGCCCACCTGTTCATCCTTACCCCTCCCCAGAACCTCTGACAACCACTGATCTTTTTACTGTCTCCATAGTTTTGTCTTTTCCAGAATGTCATATAGTTGGAATCATATAGTATGTAGCCATTTCAGATTGGCTTCTTTTACTGAGTATGTGCATCTAAGTTTCCTCCATGTCGTTTCATGGCTTGATAGCTCATTTTTTAAGCACTGACTAATATTCCATTGTCTAGATATACCACACTTTGTTTATCCACTCATATGTTGAAGGACATTTTAGCTCCTTCCAAGTTTTGGCAATTATGAATAAACTGCCATACATATTCATGTGCAAGTTTTTGTGTGGAAGTAAATTTTTGAATCATTTGAGTAAATACCAACAAGTATAATTGTTAGATCATATGGCAAGAATATGTTTAACTTTTCGAGAAACTGCCAAACTGTCCTCCAAAATGGCTGCACCATTTTGCATCCCCAGCAGCAGTGAGAGTTCCTGTTGCTCCACATCTTCTCTAGCATTTCATGCCATCAGTGTTTTGGATCTGGGCCATTCCAGTAGCTGTAGAGTGGCATCACATGGTTATTTCAATTTGGAATTCTCAAATGAGATATGATGTTAAGTATCTTTTCATGTGCTTATTTTTAATCCGTGTATCTTCTTTGGTGAGATATCCATTCAGACCTTTGGCCCATTTTTCAATCTTCTTATTGCTGAGTTTTAAGAGTTCTTTCTATATTTTGGATACAAGTCTTTTATCAGATACATATTTTACAAATATTTTCTCCCACTCTGTTGTTTGTCTTCTCATTCTCTTAACAGTGTCTTTTGCAGAGCAGAAGTTTTAATTTTAATGAAGTTCAACTTACCAATTTTTTCTTTCATTATCATCCTTTTGGTGTTGTATCTAAGAAGTGGTTGCCAAATATAACACCACCTACATTCTTTCCTATATGTTACCTTTTAGGAGTTTTATAGCTTTCTGTTTTACACTTAGGTCTATGATCCCTTTTGAGTTAATTTTTGTGAAGGGAGTAAGATCTGTGTATAATTTATTTTTTGCATGTGGATGCCCAGTTGTTCCAGCACCATTAGTTAAAAAGATCATCTTTACTCCACTGAATTGCTTTTGCTCCTTTGTCAAAGACCAGTTGACTATATTTGTGCAGAATATTTTTGGCCTCTCTATTCTGTTCCATGGATCTATTTCTCTGTCTTTTCATTAACACTGTACTGTCTTGATTAATGTAGCTTTATAGCAATGCTAAAAGTTGGATAGTGTTATTCCTCTGACTTTGTTGTTCTTTAATATTTTGTTGGCTATTCTGGGTTTTTTACCTTTGTCTGTAAACCAAACCTGAGAATCACTTTGTTGATTCTGTATCTAGAATCAGTCTGTTGTTATCTACGATGCTAGGATTTTTATTGTGATTATGTTGAATCTGTAGAGCAAGTCCGGAAGAACTGATATCTTGACAACATGGATTATCTCTCAATTTATTTAGATTGTCTTTGAGTTCTTTCAACAGAGCTTTGTAGTTTTCTTCATACAGATCTTGTACGTATTTTGTTTGTATCTAAATCAATCTTTATTTATTTATTTATTTTGATGCTAACATAAATGACAATTTGTTTCAAATTTCAAATTCTAATTGTTCATTATTGGTACATAGGAAAGTAATTGACTTTTGTATATTAACATGATATCCTGAAGCCTTACTATAGTTGTTTAGCAGTTTCAGGAGTTTTGTTGATTCTTTGGGATTTTCTACATAGACAATCATGTCATGTACAAACAAAGACAGTTTTGTTTTATTTCTTCCTTCTCAATCTATTTTCAGTCACCTTTTCATATCTGTGGGTTCTATAGCTACAGTTTCAATCAACTGTGGATCAAAAATATTCAAAAAATCCCAATAAAAAATACAGATTTTAAAACAATACAGTATAACAACTATTTACATAGCATTTATTAATAAATCATATTAGGTATTATAAGTAATCTGGAAATGATTTAAAGTGTATGGGAGGATGTGCATAAGCTATATGCAAATACTATACTATTACACATAAGGGACTTGAGCATTCATGGATTTTTGTATCCAAGCTGGGGGGGGAGTCCTGGAATCAACCCCCCCATGGATAGCAAGAGATGATTGTACCTTTTATTTCCTTTTCTTGTCTTATGGCATTAGGTAGGACTTCCCATACAACGTTGAATCTATACGTTGTGAGAGGGGACATCCTTGTCTTGTTTCTGATCTTATCAGGAAAGTATCTACTTTCTCACCATTAGTATGATGTTAGATATTCCTTATCAAATCCAGAAAGTTCCCCTTTGTTCCTAGTTTGATAAGAGTTTCTTTTTTAAATCATAAATGGGTGTTGGATTTTATCAAATGCTTTTTCTGCATCTATTGATATAATCATATAAATTTTAAAATATCTTTTAGCATGTTGATGTGATGGATTACATTAACTGATCTTCAAACAGTGAACCAGGCTTGCGTGCCTATAATAAATCCCACTGAGTCATGGTGTATACTTTTTTAACACATTGTTGGATTTAATTTGTTAATATCTTGTTGAAGATTTTTGTATCTATGTTCATGAGAGATGTTGCTCTCTAGATTTCCTTTCTGGTAACATTTTTATCTGATTTTGATATTAGGAGAATACTGACCTCATAGAACAAGTTAGGAATTATTCTCTCTGCCTCTATATTCAGGAAGAGATTGTTGAGAATTGGCATAATTCCTTCCCCTAAATGTTTGGAAGAATTCACCAGTGAATACAGTTAGGCCTGATTTTTCCCATTTTAGAAGATTATTATTGATTAAACGTCTTTAACATATATACAGACCTATTCAGATTATCTGTTTCACTTGTGTGAGTTTTGTTCATTGTGTCTTTCAGGGAATTGGTCCATTTTATCTGGGTTATCAAATATGTAGCATTCATAATAATCCTTTATTATCCTTTCAATCTTCCTGGAATCATGAGTGATGATCCATCTTTATTTTATGATATTAGCATTTGTGTCTATTGTCTTGCTTTCTTAGTCTGGCTGGAGGTTTATCAATTTTATTGATCTTTCCAAAGAATCAACTTTGTTGATTTGTCTCTATTAATTTTGTTGATTTTCTGTATTAATATCCTGTTTTCACTTTTATTGCTTTCTGCTCTAATTTTTAATTCCTTCCTCTGCATACCTTTGATTTAATGTTCTTTTCTTTTTCCAGTTTCCTAAGGTAAATTTAAAACTATATTTACTGATTGGACATTTCTTTTTTCTAATACGTACATTCAGTGCAACGAGTTACCCTCTAATCACTGTTTTTACTAAATTCTGAAAAGTTTGAAGTTGTATTTCCATTTTCCTTTAGTTCGAGATATTTTTTAACTTCTCTTGAGATGTATTCCTTGACCCATGTTTTATTTAGAAGTGTGCTGTTTAATCTCCAAATATTCTGGGATTTTCCATCTATCTTTCTGTTTTTTTCCTTCCACCTTAATTCCACTGTGGTCTGACTGAAAACTCTGTATGGCTGCTAGTCTTGTAAATTTGCTAAGGTGTGTTCTACGGCCCATAATGTGGTCTCTCTTGCTGAATGATCTTCATGGGTTTAAGAAGAATCAATACTCTGCTGTTGTTAGATGAGGTTTTCTACAATGTCACTTATATTCGGTTGATAGTTGGTGATGCTCAGTACAACTATATCTGTACTGATATAATATCCTGCTGGATTTGTCAATTATTGACAGAGGGGTGTTGAAGTCTCCACCTATAATACAGAATTAATCTATTTCTCCTTGCAGTTCTGTTTTTGCCATATTTTGATGCTTTGTTGTTAGTATTACATTAAGTATTGTTTTGTCTCCTTGGAGAACTGACTCCTTTATCACCCTGAGATATCACCTGTAACCCTGAGAAACATGGCTTCATATACAAACACGTAACACTAAGCCAAATGGTGCTGCCAGTACAGAAGCAGTATAAGATACATCTACTGCTCTCATGAGGCTTAAAACCTGTTTCAGGACATAAAACTGAAAGAAAAAAAAATTAATAGGGCAAGGCAGCACCTAATCAAGTAGGTCCCAGAGACATTCAAAGAAAGGGAAGTTATAGAAGGAGAAAAGTGAGATCTTTTAAGGATGGATGGGATTTAGTGGGGCAGAGGACATGACGTCACCACAGTCATGGCAGGGCAATGAGCACAGTCAGTGCAGAGACACTGGTAAGTTCACTCCAGATTTCACTCACATTAATAATTTTGAACTATCACTCAGATGTTAGGAGAAATTGAACTAAGGTTGGGCACATGACTTATTTTAAAAATCAGTATGCTACAGTAACTTTAAAATATTTTATCAGGTAGTCTACCTCAAATTATAAATAATTGCCTTCTGTCAACTTGTTTGTGAGTTAATTGGTAGTCATACCTTTTCCTCTAGAAACTACGTTCAGCAGAGTGTTTGGATCTGAGTTAGGCCACAGTGTAACCAAAACACAGCACTCTATTACCCAAGAGCCTATTCACCACACAGAACAGGACAATTTTGGTAAGCAATAAAGACTAGAGACTTCCTCACCCTCTGACTTCTCAGCCAAGTCACTCCTTCTGTTCAAATACAAGATTTATGAATTTTCCACAACAAAGGTTGGCTGGGGAAGGTTTGTTAGGTCATATCTGGTGCAGGAGTGGGGAGAGAAGAGCTCTTCAGCAAGATAACCGAGCTTATCTGCAGGAAGTAAACGTCTCCATTATTGGTAGTCAGGTTCACAGGCAGAAGGTTCTAGGCCCTGGGGCCACAATGGGCAAGGTAGTCACCAGGAGAATAGTTCATAAGTAGTTCTTATTACAAAAATATTCCTAACTCAATATGTCCCACAATATCTTGAAAACCAACAGGGACCCGATGGGAGGCATCAGGACACCGTAAATACACTGCCGTCTGCGGCTCAAAACTACAAATGAACACTAATGAAAAGACGAGCATGTCAGAGGTGTGGTGGAGTGGCGGGATCGGCTTAGGACGCGGAGGCAGAGATTGCCCATTGTCCTATGGGAGCTCTCGGGCACAGAGCCCCGCCAGAACCTGGGTCTCCCGGAACTCCGATGTCCATCTATTGTGACCTGACACTGCCACTGCAGAGGCCAATTCAAGGACCCAGTGTGAAAAACAAACGAAAACAAAGCCCCAAACTTCTTTTATTACTATATCATGCCCCAAACTCTTGGGCAGCAGTACTGCTCTGTAAGACCACACTATTATTACTTAGACTATTTTCAAATAACTATGCCCATAGTGGATTGGGGGAAGGGAGGGTCATGAGGGAGATGGGAGCAGTCCCTGCTAAAATTAAAATATTTTTTCTCCATCCTTAAAATAAATGAATAGGTAGACTCTTCCTAATTTATTCTTCCAAACTTTGAGGGGAAAGAGAATGTAATGCTGGCCTAGATTGGAATCTTGTATAAATGGATATCTGAGTTAACAGCAACAAAAATAAAAGATATACACTTAGTTACTCTAAGATCTATTAAGGTCACTATTTCGAGGTGACTACAAAGAGTAGCGTGAGTTTCAAGGACTCTTTGACTATTTGAGAACAGATCCCCCTGTCCCCTGCCTGATCTCTAAAGGGTGTAAAATTTCCCCAAATGCTACTGAAAGTCAGCTGCGCAAACCAGTGGTCAGCACGGAAGTTCAGTATCAGTGCCCGGTGGAAGCCATCAAGTGGGAACCAACACAAGGCTGAGCTGCCCCTCCCTGGACTTCCAATGCTCCAGTGAGGCAGGTCTAGTCACTCCAGGACAACAGGTAAGAAAGGGGAAAAGGAGGAAAAGGTACCTCAGAGCTACAGCCTGCACTTATGCAGGTCTTGCTCTGCAAACCCTCAGGGCAGCTTCACATAATCTACAAAATCCACAACATGACCTTTTCTGTGTGTTCTTCTTTTAAACCAACAACTCTGTAGCTTTCTTATAAAATGATAGAATAAATGTGGAATAATAACTGTGCCAGCCTTAGCTCAGCGCCTATTAAATGAAAGACAGTAAATAAATGTTAGTTCCTTTTCCTTTTTTTGGAGGGGGGGGTGACATGGGAGTTAACTCAGCCAACTGTTATAAAGGCACAATTTCCCTGGAATTTGTCAATTGAGATATCACCTCAGCATAAGGAATCAGAGCTAAGGAGCAGATATTGCCAGCTGCATTTGTAAGTGGCCTAAGCTGATTTTGCAATTATCATGACTTTACAAATCTCTTCAGTATTTTATGTATGTAATGCTCTTAATGCTGGATTGTGCTACAATAATGGTTAGCTGCACTAATTAGTTGAATTCATAGAAGAGTATCTGGAGTTAGTTATCAGATGCTGATATGCAAATTAATGCAAAGTGTATGTAAATAGGTTTCTAATTCCAAATGTTGCCTCTAGAAGAAAATCCACAACAGGACTGCTGTATGCTGCCTACACACCCCTCTGACCACCAGATGACACTTGCAGGTGGAGACACCGTTAATCACACAAGCAAAGCCTGCTGCTGTGAGGGCACTCGGGTCTCCCAAATGGACAATAGGCCCCAGACCATGTGTCTAAAGGGAGTGGAGGGACAAGGCTGCTGTTCCTGGAACCCGAAGCTCTGATGAAAGTGGCAGAGGGAGAAAAAGGAGGACTCCGTGATTCCTCAGCAGCCCCAGGTCATCCCAGTCTCTAGTCCCTGCTGGTGCCAGTCAGGGTGGGAGAGACCAGCCCTGCCCTGGATAAGGGCCTACAGGTGGATCTCAGAGCAGCCACACTGAGCCCTGGGGACAGCAGCCACCTGGGCGATGCTTCCTCTGTGGAGCTGCCACCACTGCCACGTGCTGGACGTTAACGGTTTGTTCAGGGAAACGCAAAGTGGCTGCTCCTCACCCAATGCCAGGGCCCCGCTCTAGCATCTGTGGGATATTTCCACCCAGAACAAAAGAAATGTCTGTGCGGTCACTAGCAGGGCACCTGGGGCTTGCCCTGGGGCTAAACATAGCTGGGAATCCAGTGAGTTACGCATGGACGGGAACGGGCGGCAGAGTAAGTTCTCCAGTTAACAGCACGTGAAATGAATGACGCTGCACTGAACCATCCCGGCCGACCTCCTTTGGGCTTGGTTTGTTTATCTCAGGATGAGTTAAGAGGTGGGAAATTCATGTGTCAGAAAATGAGTGTGCATATCCTAAATTGTCATCATACATCGCCACACAACTTCACCTAAGCGTTGTCCCTGTGAACGCTCCCACCAATAGTAAGCGAGAAGGCACTTTGCCCAGTTCCTCCCCCGACATGGGTACTGCGAGATTTTTCCATCTCTGCCAATCTGATGCTTATAAATGTATGCTTTTATATTTATTCATAATATTTGTGATGCTTAAAATATTTTCATATTTTTATTAGACTTTTGTATTTTTCTTTAAACAGTTTTTTATCAAGATTTTACTAATAATGTGTTGATTGCCTTCTTGCTAATTTGCCGTCATATATATTGCTTATATTGAAAATATTTGAACATTTGTTTTTCACCCTTGCTTGTAGCGCTTAACAATTAAGAAAAATAATGATTTGAAAAATTGTATCACAAAGCCTAAATTGTGGCTTCCTAAACAAGTGGACAATTTTTTTTTCATGACTAGCCACAAATGTGTGCAAAATAGTTTTGATATTTGTTTAGGAACCTGTTGCTTGAACTTTTTTTTTTTTTAGCAGTCAAAATTTTGTTTTATTTTATTATTGGCTAGAAAGATGTTATAGCCAAAAACAGCAATGATACTAAAGGAATCCTCTCTGCTTTCAATATGCAAACATAGTTCTTCCAAGAGAGGCCCTGGTGCGATCTGAAGAGTCCATGTTAACTTCTTTTCTGGAAACTTCCTTGCCTTAGTTGTATTCTTGCAGAGCCTGGGCCATGAAGACTTTGCCTAAGTTTTGGGCAGTGAACTCCTTGCTGTTCTGGAAGTAAGTGTTAATCTGGCCTGCAATGAGCAGTGAAGCCATCCTGGCAGGGGGCTGCAGTGGTTTGAAGAGTTTGGACGGGTCTTCCTCAGGGAGTGGGGGTTCTCCTCGGTTCTGACGCTGCATATTCTCCTGCTGGCCTTGCTGCTGATACTGATGTTTCTGCCGCTGCTGTTTACTAGTATTCCTCACGTATGTGTTATATTTAACTATATCTTGGCTCACATCATCCACTCTGTCCATCAGCAACTATAGATTCTTCCCGAAATGATTGCTGCTAGCAAGACTGAGCAATTCATGTGTATCTGCCACAGCTGACTTCTTTTCAAGTTCCCACATTAGGACGTTGATCAGATGTGAATTTTTAATTATAATTGGCACTTCTTCAAACATGCTCAAAGGTGATATTTGCGTTTTTCAGTGCTTCAGGGGAAAAGTCCTTCTCTTTACAAACTTCCATCAGTTTAGGAGTCAGTCTGTATGCCTTTAGTGAGAGACCCTTGGGCAGTGTTTATGGGATCATAAATGAGAACGACAGATTTTTTTTTTAACCCCCCCCCCCCCAGAGAATGACAGATTCTTCAATGGCATGTTGGTAACTGAACTGAGAATCCAGGAGCACCCGGGTGACGAATGAGCCATAGTATGTGGACTGGTACCAGCCCACAAGAAGATGATCGATGTTTACATGGCAAAGGCTCCACACCCTACGATACATGACCAGAAATGCTGTGGCTCCTGCTCTGCAGTGACTGAGTGACCTTTTGTACTTGGCAGCCGGACACAGCTGACACCAGCCCCTGCAGGGGTGGGCAGCCCAGGCAGACAGAGCAGTGGGGACCACGCCAGTCCCTGCCTGCTGCTGCAGTGCAGAGAGGGCGACACTTAGCCACCTGTTAGGTGCACCTAGTGTCAGGGAGCAAAATTCATAATGGCAGCTTCCTTACCTGCACTACTCAGGCTGGGAGTGGACTTGTTTCAGGTGCCCTGGAAAGCAGTGTGTCAGCAATTCCTCTCCCTTTTGATTGAGAGTGGGGAAAAAAAGATTTGAGAAGCATCCACCAGGGCTGCCAGCTTACAAGGGGATGAGGTATCCAAAAGGAACTGCTATGCTGTGTATCTGTGGAGTAGCCAAGTGACGTTCAACTATTCCTTTGTAACTAAAAACACTGAAGAAAACGAAAAAGAAACATTTTTAACATTGAAAGCCATCTCTGATTTTGAAAAATGGTGAACTTTCTTAAAATCTGTAACTGTGGGGTACGTACATAGGAAGTACAAGGAGCCAGATGTTTGCCAGAGCTTGCTGACACACTCCTTCCTGTGGCAGGACGGCAAGTCTCTCACATGACAATCGCAGGACGCAGGGACATAACAAAGGAGGCATGTGATCTGTTCTCTATGGAGAGCCATCTACCTCTCCCTCCTGTGCACAGTGACCTTAGAACACACCTTCCTAGAAGGGGCACCAGACACCAGAAAGGCCAAGGAGAGGCTCATGTTCATTGGTCAGTTCATTGAGTTGTAGTAGTAGTAAACAGCTAGATTTTCTCTAACACTGTGCATAGTTTATTAAACACCGACGTTTGGGGTCACTGAATGTGTACTCTTGGCACGTGGGTAAGTGGAAATTCATTTCACCAAAATGACTCAACTGCTCCTTCACCAACATGTCCAAATAACCTGCAAGAAGCAGAACAAGAACTGAGAAAGGGAAGGGGTGATGGTTGAGAAGCAGGAGGATCCACATAGGCACAGAAGGGTAGAGTGGAATTGTAACAAACGCACTGGTAGAAAATCATAGTCTCTTTCCTGCAATTATCCCTAAAAAGAGCAATGACTGGCAGGTGAGGGAAGAGAAAGATCAAATAGATTATATTTAATAAATTAATCTGTAAAGAGAAAAAAGGAAATCCTAGAAATTGTCGACCAATTTCAAGCAGGTCATGAACTATAATAAAATCCTAAGCCCCCCAGCCAACTGAACAGACCCCTTCTTGGCCAAAGGGATCCCAGAAATACCACAAAACTGAGTAACTGGCTGTGAAGTGAAGGGAGGTCAAACATGCCTTGGACAATAAGATACTAAATTATTAACAGGCCCTAAAGCCATGCAGGACAAAGCTTAAATCAGCTGCAGGCCTTCAACTGCTCAACAGAGGCATATTGTGGCTCTTCTCTGACTAACAGACTTCCTTATCTTAAAACATTCCAAGGCTTTAGACAAACATTCATTTCTTTAACCAATTACAAATCAAAGAATCTTTGAACCCACCTATAACCTATAAGTACTCCCTCTTCAAGATGTCTTGCCTTTTTAAGACAAACCAATACACATCGTCCATGTATTGATTTATGATTTTACCTACAATTCCTGTCTCCCTAAAAAGTATGAAACCAAACTGTAACCCAACCGCCTCTGGACCACTTGCTAAAGACTTCTTGGGTGTGGCTCCCTGGGCCATGGTCACCCATATTGGCTCAGAATAAATCTCTTTAAATTATTTTACAGAGTTTGGGCTTTTTCCTGTTAACAAGGTGAAATGCACATGCATTATTCTTGCTCTTTCTAAATAATTTCACAGCCCTGGGCAATAGGAGCTGCCACTGCAGACCCAGGGTCACCTGTGGAAAGTCCCTGGTGAAGCCAGCGTCCTTCCAGCCCATCCCACAGGCCCAGCAGTGATGAGTCCTTCCCCCACCGGGTCATTCTACTCTATCCTCTAGGTTGGTGTCAGGAACCCTGGTAAGATTCTAGATGCAGCTGCCTGCCATCTATTCTGGGTATAAGGAAAGCAGCAGGAGGTCTTTTCAGCATCTCTCAAAGCATAATGCAAAAACAGCCCCATCTTCACCAACCCTTGGTATCTCTATAGTGCAAAGTAGGGTGAGTCCAAGATGGCGTAAAAGACAAGCTGTGTGCACCATTACCCTCAGTCCAACAGAGCTATCTCACTTTAAATGACTCAGTGGGCCTTTAAAATAAATGTTATCGAACATAGGAAGGAAAAACGTTTTTGTGAGGGGAAATTTTAAAGATCAGAGGAAAACCTTCTAGAATTTTCACATTGTATAAGAAATACATTATATGCTCTATTCTATCCTTATAGTTGTACCATCAGTTACCTTAATAATAAATACTTTTGATTTTCAGCTCAAAAATGCCCAGCTACCAAAAAAAAAAAAAAAAACCCTCAGAAACACAGAATTTTTAAAAAGTTGACAAAAGTAATAATATACCAGTAGTTTCCGAGAGAAAAGCTTTCCAACAAAACAGTCATTCTGGGTAGTGACTGTGGAAGACGGAAGCTCCCCCTGTGAATGAGGGAACCAATCCACATACTCTAGGTTTCACTGCTGACAAAGGAGTTTAATCAGATGCCCAGGAACACCCACCTGGAAATCAAACTCCACCGTCATCCCTGGAAGCATTCCTAGAACTTTCCCTTTGGACACAAGTTTTCATCTTCAGACGTAGCAGATAAAAGCCAAAACAAGACAAACAGCAGCCAGAGGAAGATGAACCCCCCTTAGGCAGGCACTGAAAGGGAATTAGTGTCCCCAGGTCACACCTGACACAGCGTTGCTATGAGAGGGCTTCACCAGAACCACACGAGACCCCTCAACAAGAAGAGTCCTTGGGGACCTTCGCCTTACTTCCAGCTCCATCAAAACCAAAATGAAACAAGCTAAAGGGAGAGAATGAATACATTTTAAGCTTTAGTTCCTCATACAGAGCATCTAATTGTAAATTCAAAGAATGGAAAAGCAAATCTACTTGCCTCCTGGCAAAACATTATTCATTAATGAGAACATGCTCTATGGTGCCTAATCTCATCGCCAGGGAAAACCAGTGTTGAACGTGGTGTATAACCAACCTTCCTATGCACAGGCAAGCATGAATTTGTTTATATAAAATAGAAATTATACTCTGTATTTTTATATCTCACTTTTTAAATAACCAGCGTTATTGTAATCATTTTATGATTCTTTGAAACAATTTCAACAGCTACATAATATTAAAAAAAAGAATATGTCACAATTTATCTCACCATTTTCCTATTGTACATTGCTTCCTATGTAAATTTATATTTATTTATGTGACTATCTGATGAACATTTGTCTGCTTCACCAGATTGTAAACTCTCATGTTTGTGTTTGGTCGCTACTATTTCTCCTTCCATAGTAGAACCTGAAATATACCGGGTAGACTATAGCATCTGGTGAACGAGTGAATGAACCTGGTCTTCAAATTAGCCTTCTTGGCTCAAATCAGCCTCATCTACAAAACATTTCTGATCCTCACGTCAGCCATCCATAGTTGTCTCTCTCTTCTAAAATTTCCTTCTAGTTCTTTTTTTGTGACTCCCCTGCAGGAAAAAGAGGGAAAATGCTATTTATTGAGCACTATTATGTGTCAGGCACTGTGCTAGACATATTCAAGAAGAAAGTCCATGCCAGAAGGGTTGCACCTCAGCCTAGAGGACATGCTAACTCCAGGACCCCTCCAGAACTCTCCAGTAGCCCCCACCCCCAAGCAGTTTGACTCTGTAAAAAGCTCAAGTCCCACCCTAAATGAGCTCTTTGTCCCCTATGTCTGGTGACAATCTGACAGTACAGAGCTAAGGGGATCGCCACAGTTTCTGATCCCTGGGCAGGGAGACATGAGCCAGCAGCCCAGCGTGGGTGCACTAGAGTGACACCTACACAGCTGTGACTTTCATGGACAGTGTTAGCAGAGTGTTAGCAGTGACATCATCTGCAAAGAGAGGGGAAATGGAAGGAGAATGAGAAGTCATTAGCCCCTCCTGGAGAAAGAGAAGAAAGTAGTATTGCCTTATTAACATTGTTAATATATTGTACTTCCTCTAAGAGGTAACTAACTACCCAAAATAAAGACATCATTCCCTTCACACACAAATTGCAAGCCAGAAATAGATGTGTGAATTTTCACTCATTCAAGTGCACAGAGGTCTCTATTTCCTCCCTCCTTAAATAACACTTTTAAAACTAATGAGTTGCTCAGATTTTGTAACCTCTTATATGAGAGGCACAAAATCCACAAGGCTTTAACACCAAGACTTCATTGAAAATAATATATTTATTTTCCTTCACACCATAAATGTTGAGTGGCTCTATTTTTTGTGTGTCGTAACATGCACTTGCAAGCAGCTGAGCAAGAATCGACTTGATCTTTACTAAGGATTCCAGGAAAAGGCAACTTCACTTCCTACAGACAGTCAACGTATGCAGGGAATTAGGGAATAAGGGAGGAGGGGAACCTGGAGGTTCCCACATTTAACCAGATTTGGTTTTAGAGACAACATAACCTTTCAGAAGTTAAGCATTTTATAGGATAGATTTCTATATGGATTAAAAATGATTCCAGGGCATAAGCTAAACGCAGAAGACACCTACAGACGAGGGATGAAGTAAACACAGCAAAGCTTAGTATAAAATCTTGCTCTCTGTACATGTCCGTCTGAGCGCTCTCACCTCTTCAGCCCGGCACGGTCCTAACCTCATCTCCTACAGGGCACAGAGGCCATGATCAATTATGACAAGAGGGAAAGATAAATAAACACAAAATGTTTTCTTCCCCAACACAGCCCACATTCCACCTTCTAACTCTGCTCACACCGTTTCCTCCTCTCTTCTCATGTCCAAGTCCTCCTTGTCCTTCTAGATCCACCTTAAAGGCTGCTTTTACAAACAGTGCAAGAACACACTGAGCCCAATGCACTGGCCAACGTTATCTCCTTACCTACAGGATTTTAAACCTATGAGCATCATGAAAAATACAAATATTTACTGAAATGGACACTCGAGAGAGATACAATGACATCAGGAGTACGTGGGGCAATGATTACCTTGTACAGGTGACCCAAAAGCACAGGCTCTATGGAATCAAGAGGAATTGATTGGTGTTTTTTCCCTTTGATGTTCAAGAGTAGGTCAGATCCTCTCTGAATGACCAGCCCTCCCTGGTAACTCTGACATTTCCAATATAGATGAGAGATACCCTTAAGTAGTTTTCACTTAAAAAAAATTGAGCTTTCCTTGACTCTAAAAACAATAACACAATTTTCTCAAGCACTGAGGGACCAAAACAGATCAAATTATTTCCCAATCTCTTTTATCCCTATCAAGAATTCCTACTTTCTCTCACCAATATTCCAGCTATAAAAATATGTATTGATTTAAATATCCCTGCTAGTCACTGTACCAACCTGAGAGGTCAGAAGAATGCAAAGAATGAGGGAAGAAAGGAGCCAACGCTTTTCAGCCATAGCAGGAAGCTGCACTTTGGGGGGCGGAAGGGCTGCCGGCATCAGCACAGGACAGATGAGCAGTGGGTAAGTTGACGCCTGGACAGTCTCTTTCACTCTCCATTTCTGGTCTCCCATCCTGAACACACCTGCAGCCCCTCCCCGCAGCTGCCTGGAGCCTGTGCTGATGTCTCAGGAGAGCAGCGGATCTTCAGGGAGGATCAGACCTGTTCCCCCAGCCAGGGAGCGTCCCTGCCACATGAGCGCTGGCACGGCATTGCCCCAAGTGTGCCCGGAGCACTCGTTCTCAAGATGCTTAGGTGAAAAGCTGCCCAAACCTTCTGGAAAACCATGGACTTTACCCCTTTTAAGATTTACAATGGACATTTGCATTTTCTGAATCAACTTGACCTTGGAACCTATTTATCACGTAGCATTTACCCTAAGCATGCTGTGTCCTACAGGACATCTTCTGGAAAGCACTGAGTTTGTGCATCTGAAATCTTCTTGATTAAGGTCTATGTTTTCGGCAACCCAGGAAAGTAGGTTTGTGTGCTGTCTGCCTCTGTTGGCCCCCGACAGCCTCTTTCGCTGGGGTTGGTCAGAAATGTCTTAAGCAGGTTTTCACACTCCATGGATGTGAAGAAAGAAATGTGGTATGTTCCTCTCAGTATCTGCGGTTGTTAATGCCATGTGTAAATTCCCTTGACTGGCCTAAGGGATACCCTAATAGTTGGTAAAACATTATTTCTGGGTGTGTCTATCAGGGTGTTTCTGGAAGAGATTATAAATTACATTAGCAATTCTAATGCTAAGAGATCAGTGCTTGAATCAGTAGACTCAGTAAGGAAGGTCACCCTCACCAAGGTGGATAAGCCTCGTCCAATCCCGAGAGGACCTGAATAGGACAAAAAGGCAGAGGAATGGTGAATCCCCTCCGTCTCCTGAGCTGTGACATCCCTCTTCTGCCCTGGAGCATCAGAACTCCTAGTTTTTCAGCCTTGGACTCTGGGACTTCACCAACCCCCCCGCCCCCCCAGTTCTCAGGCCTTTGGCATTGGGCAGGGAGTTACCCCACTGCTCCCCTCTCGCAGGCTTTTGAGTATGGACTGAATTATACCACTGGCTTACCTGGTTCTCCAGCATGCAAACAGCAGACAGTGGGACTTCTCAGCCTCTGTCATTGTGTGAGCCAATTCCCATAATAAATCTCCTCTTGTATACCTATATATATCCTACTGGTTCTGATTCTCTAGAGAACCCTAATGCAGTACCCACTGCCACAGCTCCCTGAAGTTCTCTCCATTGAAAGTCAGGGACCCAGTGACATCAGATAGAGGTTGACTCCCAGGCTTTCCACATTCACCATGGGCTGTCATATTTTTGGTCCTGGAAGAGTTCCAGGGCAGCACATGGGGGACTCCTAAAGAAAGTGTCTAGCTCGTTTCCAAAGGTGAGCTCATTGTTGAAGCCAAAGTCTGCAACCTTGATGTTCAGGTCAGCATCCAAAAGCAGGCTCTCTGGCTTCAGGTCTCTGCAGGCAACTCTCTTCTGGTGGCAGGACTGCCCAGCACACACGATCTGGCAGAATTTGCCTCGGGACAAATTCTCTTCCTCTTTCATATGGCCATGTTCCAGCCAAAGGAGATGTCTCCTCCACTAGCACACTGCACAACCAGGCAGTGTTTTCTTATTCAATAGTTTACCATGTTGGGGGGGATTCAAGGCTTTCATGCTCTGGACTTTGAGGGTTGTCTCTGGAGGTTGGAGGACTTCCGCTGACTCTTATTAATGACCTTCACAGCCACCTCTGTCCCAGTCAGGATGTGCTGGGCCAATGTCACCTTGGCAAAGCTGCCCTGGCCAATGGTCTTGAGGAGCTGCTGGTTGTCAATACGGTCTCCTGGTCGGCAGAGGTGGCAAAAGGCCCTAGAGCACATGACCTGCTAAGTACACTAAAATTACTAACTAGTGACACTAACTAAAAATACTAATGCTACTAACAATACTAACTAAAAATACTAACATATATAAATAAAAAATAAAAATATGATAATAAATTTTTAAAGGAGAAGAGGAATATAAAGAAAAAGTAAGATAAAGAAAAAAGGTGAGAAAAATAAAAATCAAAGAATAAAAAAATGAAAAAAGAAAAATGATAAAAAATAAAAGAATAAAAAAAGAAAAATCAGAAAAAGAAAAAAATAAAGAAAAAATAACAAAAGAGACCAAAAACCAAAGAGGAAAAAAATCTAACCATGATCAAAGCCCTTCAGGTAACCAAAAATCAGCTTTCTGAGTTAAAAGAACCAGAAACTTATGCTAGCCAGGGACTTATATAGGTGCTTCGAATTCTCTAACAATGGTTCCTTGTGAGGTCATAGTAAGACACAGGCCAATCATGGCTGAGGATAATTCACAGTGGTTTTCTCACTTTTTAGTCTCAAGAATGCTTTGCTCTCTTAAAAAGAAAGGGGGTGGGACCCCAAAAGGCTTTTTGTCTGTGTGGGTTACAGTAATCAATATTTACCTTATTAGAAATTAAAACCTATAGGTGCTTCAATACCTTTTCATTTCTAGTTTGAAAAACTGTAATAATTTTTAGCTCTTAAACAGCTCATAATGTCTATATTTAAAATAATTCAATTCTTTTTTCTTTAAACTCTGAATGATTGGATTCAAAATGATGACAGACCTTAACTGGCATGATGACACTATAATGAAAATGTTCCCTTGCATAACACACAACAAAGTACATTATTTATACCTATAGAGCTGAGGGGAAGATAGCTTTTATCATATTTCCATTTCTTATTTACAGGTTGCCAGGTCTTTTGCTCTAGATTCTTCCTTTCCATGAGTCAGAGAACTACCTATGTCCATTGAAGTTTGCATCTGTGGGTCAAGAAGGCAAATCTATCTCTTCTTAAAGCCAATAATCCATCATGTTCCATGTTCATATTATTCAGCATAGATATAGGTGGGGGAGTTGGGTGCTGGGCATGGGTAGGGAACTGTGACATGCTTTCATTTATTTCTCCTCTAACTTTCTTCTTTTTTGATGAAGTTCCAAGTTTCAGACCTATATCATTTTCCTTCCCTCTAAAGAAATTTTTTGTTGTTGGTTGTTTGTTTTAGAGACAAGGTCTTGCTCTGTTGCCCAGGCTAGAGTGCAGTGGCGTTATCATAGCTCACTGCAGCCTCAAACTCCTGGGCTCAAGCGATCCTCCTGCTTCAGCCTCACGAGTAGCTGGGGCTACAAACATATGCCACTGTGCCCAGCTATTTTTTTATTATTTTTTGTAGAGGTGGGGGTCTTGCTGTGTTGCCCAGGCTGCTCTTGAACTCCCAACCTCAAGCAACCCTCCCACCTCAGCCTCCCAAAGTGCAAGTATTACAGGTGTAAGCCACCATGCCCGGCCTCTAAAGAATTTTTGAAGGGTAATTTTGCTGGGTACAGAATTCTAAGTTGGCAGGTTTTTCTTGCTTGCTTGCATGGTTTATGAGGAGAGTCTTATGTAATTTTTATGCTTGTGATTTTGTAGATAAGGTGTTTTATTTCTTCTGACTTCTTCTGATATTTTCCCTTTGTCTTTGATTTTTCTGCAGTTTGAATATGATATGCCTAATTATGTGTGTGTGTATACACACACATATATACACATAAACATGTGCATGCATGCATTTGCCTGCTTACTGTATTAGGAGTTTCTTGGATCTTTGGTTTGATGTTTATCACAACCATTACAGCCATTATTACTTCAAATATTTCTTCTATTCCTTTCTTTCTTCTCCTTTTGGTGTTCCCTTTATAAGTATGTTACATCTTTTTAAATTGTCCCACAGTTTTTGCATATTCTGTTCTGTTTCTTTCATTCTTTTTTCTCTTTGTTTTCAGTTTAGGAAGTTTCTATTGACATATCTTCATGCTCATTGATTCTTTCCTTGGCCATTTCCAAGCCACTGATGAGCCCATCAAAAACATTTTTTTTTTAATTCCTGATACAGTGTTTTTGATTTACAAATCAAAAACGCTCTAACAGCATTTCCTTTGATTCTTTATTAGAGTTTCCATCTCTCTGCTTTTTTCCTCATCTGTTCTTTCATATTGTCCACTTTTTCCATTAGAGCCCTTGGCATGTTATTCATAGTTATTTTAAATTCCTGGTCTGAGAATTCCAAAATCTTAGCCATATCTGAGTCTGGTTCTCATACTTGCTCTGTCTCTTCAAGCCATGTCGTTTTTCCTTTACGTATGTCTTATGATTTTTTGTTGAGGCGAGTGTTGTACCGGGTGAACAGAATTGAGGTAAATATGCCTTCAGTGTGCAGTTGTTCTCTGGATAGGAGTTCAGTCGTTTGCTGCAGCTACGAGTGTTACCAGTTAAAATTTCCTCTGGTGTCCACGTCTTCTCTCTGCTGTTGTTAGAGTGTGCCCCGGCCGACAGACACCATGGACTCCCATGGCCAACTGAGGTGCGCAAAGTTAAAACAGACCAGGCGACCACGGCTGGGGGGTGGGGGGGGCAGACACATACTCTGTGTTCGCAGAAAACTGTTGTCCAAGTGTCACAGGACCTCTCTTTCTATAATCAAGCCACACCAATTCCTGCTGTTGGTGCCTAGGCAGATGCACCTGGAAATTCCCCGAATGATCACCAACAGGCCACCTGGCACCAGCCCATTCCTCGAGACTGGTGATGTGGGGCTTAGAGGTCATCCCATCCAGACTCTTCCTCACTGCCGGACTCCCCTGCCCTGAGCTTTCTGCCTTTATAATCTCTACATCCTGACCCCTCCTCAGAGCACACTTTCCTTTTAGGTGAAGGCTGCATCTCCCCAATCTGCAAATTGCTTTTAGAAAATAAAGCTCTCCTTTTGCCTCCACAGATCTGACTGGTCTTTTGTTAACATTGTTGTCTTTATTTTCCCAGAGACAACTTCTTAAATAAATTCTGAGGCTTGCAGTTCTTTTAGTTGTACTTTCCTGTTCTTGCCCAAGAGCCCTATTGAGTGGTGGTAAGGTGTGCAGGGAGGGGACCCGTTCTAGAGGTTTATGGTGAAGTCTCAATCTTTTAGTGAGCCTGTGCCCCAGGCTGTGACCCTCAGGAGTGCTTCTCAGCCAACACATACTCCTCCCCCTCCCTGAATGGATGAGACAGGAAGGCTAGAGGGGCTGCATTTGGGTATTTTCCATCCCCCAAGGCTGTCAGGCTCTGGAAAAATCCCAGGTGGTTAGGCTCTGGTGACAGATTCCCTTGAGGGCCAGCTTTTCTTAAGCACAGAATGCTCTGGGAGTATTTCAAAATGGTCACTTTTCCCTTCCCCCGTAAGAAGCAAGCGGTATTTTTTTTCTCTGATGTTAACCCTGAGCACCTGGTGGGACTCCTGCAGGTAGACTCACTGAAGTGTGGGCCCCGATAATGGGCGGATGGGCCTCCCTTAACTTTTCACTCTCAAGCTTGTACACGCTGAGCCTCCAGCAGTTTGTCAATTGCAACTTGTTTCCCCACCCTGGGGCTGGCCCCAGTGGCCGGGTGCTGGCCCCAGTGGCCGGGTGCTGCTCCTGGCAGGCTGTGATTCTCTGTATTCTCCTGCCTCTCTGATTTTAGGGGCAGCAGTTTGCCCTGTGACCTCAGTTCTCTGATGAACCTAAGAAAAGTTGATTTTTAGTTTGTTCAGCATTTTTCTTGTTGTGAGGACAGGAGTGACAACTTCCAAGCTGAAAGCCAGAAGTCTCCTTTGAATTTTTTGCAAGGTTTTTTTTTCCTCTGTCACAAATAATGATGCAATACACATGCATATCTCTTATTCCTAGAGTGAAATACCTGAGTCATGGTAAGGAAAACCCCCATCTATTACTTAGCACAGCAGCCACCTGAGACCCCCAGCCCTCACAGAAGACCCACATTAACATATTACTAACCTAACACTTGGCACATTAGCATACCACTAACCTAACATCTAGCACATCAGCGTAACACTAAACCTAATTACCTGGTGCAAGACACTAACCTAACACCTAGTACATTAATATATCACTAACATAACATCTGGCACATCAGCATAACACTGAATCCTATTGCCTAGTGCAGACACTAAACTTATTACCTGGCGGGCATTAGTCACCTGAGACCCCTCCCCTTGATCACCCCAACTTAATAAAAATGGGAAAAATTGGGTAGACGGGGCTCAGAATTTGGTGGCGAGACCCCTCTGAGCCCGCCGGCGAATAAACGTTGATTCTCCGACTCTCCGTGTGCCGTTCGGTTTGTCCTCGGGACCACTTGCCGTAACAGTCACAGGATAGGCTAATTTTTAGATCTAGTATATGACACCAAATACAATATATTTCCTCCATCACTAAATAAGAGTTATTGTTCCACATCCTTAACACTTAAACACTTAAAATTGTCAGTCTTTTTGGTTTTAGATATTCTGAAGGATGTGTAAAATCATTGTGATTTTAATTTGCAGTTACGTTATGTTTTTCTCTGTTTTTCTTTTGAAGACAGTCTCACTCTGTTGCCTGGGCTAGAGCGCCATGGCCTCAGCCTACCTCACAGCAACCTCAAACTCCTAGGCTCAAGCAATCCTTCTGCCTCAGCCTCCCGAGTAGCTGGGACTATAGGCATGTGCCACCATGCTGGCTAATTTTTTCTGTATATATATTTTAGCTGTCCATATGATTTCTTTCTACTTTTAGTAGAGACAGGGTCTCGCTCTTGCTCAGGCTGGTCTTGAACTCCTGGCCTCAAGTGATCCTCCTGCCTCGGCCTCCCCGAGTGCTAGGATTACAGGCATGAGCCACCGTGCCTGGCCAACATTTACATTATTTTTAAGGAAGTTGAACACCATTTGGATATCTTCTTTCATAAATTGCCTGTTCAAATCTTCTATCCATTTTCCATTAGATTTTCTTTTTTCTTACTGATTTATGGGAGTTCTCCACACATTCTAGATGTGGGCCCTTGCCAGTCACATGTGTTGTACTAAAGACATTATCTACTTGCGCTCTGACTTGCTTCTTCATTCTCTTACTGGTATCTTGATAAACAGAAATTCTTAATTGGAATGCAGTCTAATGTACAATCTAATCGCTTCCTTTATAGCTACTGTTTTTTGTGATCTGTTTGAGAAATCTTTTCCTAACTCAATATTATAAAAATAATGTAATTCTTAGGAAAGTACTATTTCTAAACATTCATTTTTAAAGTTGCTTTCTGAAATTGATTTTTATAGATGGTATAAGATAGGTTTCAAGGTTTGCTTTTTTTTCATATCGTTTTCCAAATGACCTAGCACTGTTAATTTTTTAAGTGTATTCTTATCACTATCTACTTCCTTTGTCACAGATCACGTCTGCATGTGTGTGGGTCTCTTTTGGACTCTGATCTTTTCCACTGGTCTATTTTCTGTTCTCTTTCAATATTACTGTCTTAGGTCCTATGGCTTTAGATTACGTCTTAGTGAAGGGACGGCATTGCTAATAAATCACCTAACATAAAAAGTCACCACACACAGCAGTGTGCTGGCCCCTATTCCTTGCTTCGTGCTTGACCACCTGTGGCTTAAATTGTTTTTTTTTTTTTTTAAGAGCTTGTTTTGCAGAACTGGAAGATACTAAACAAACAGAAAAGGGCATATAGCCCCTCAGCATCTGCCAGACTGCATTCCAAGAAGTCAGGTAAAACCAGCCCGACAGAAAACAATTGCTCTGGAAAATAGCCACCTTCTGTTATCATCTCACAACAGCCACTGCTCTGCGCTCTAGAACCCCAGTAAAAGCCAAAGCCACTCGTCCTCAGGGCCAGCATTTCTTCTTTCTTCCATGCCATGCCCTTTCTTCCCTTGAAAAGTAAAATAAACTTTTTGCTTCAGAGCCTGTCTTAATTGTTGAGTCAAGAATTCTTTCTCAGCCTGTGGTATGAGCACCCCTAACAGTATCTATAGAGCAATTTCTCTTCCTTTTCAAGAATAGCTTAGCTTTCTTGGCCCTTTGCAGCTCATATAAGTTTTGGAATCAGATAGTCAATTCACTGAGAGTAATGATAAGGAGAGCCCCAATCACGGGCCTGTACTTTCGGGGTTTTAATGGGTTGCAATGAAATACTTTGTGAGTAGTGATGAATCTCAGAAAAAGTAAACTAGAGCTGGAAGCAGGGCAGGGTCATTCATGCTTCCTGGGGCTGAATAACTAGAATGAACACTAGCTGAGGCAATTATGGGTCTTTTGTGATGAAATGGTACCTACTCAGGCTGTATGGCCTAAGGTTTCATCATACATCACTGGGTTTATGAAAGCTTAAAAACGATCTAGTAATTAAGATGTCAACTGCTCTGTATTTGTTGAGAGGGTGTTTTTTTCTTTGTTTTTAGTCAGGGAAAATGAGAGTGGGGGAGAAGAAAAAGGAAACAACCCTAGTGGGCAACAAGACCATTAATTATTTAAAATATCATTAGGGCACTATTCAGACTCACAGTCTGCTTAAATTTGGAGTTAAATTGCCATATTCAATGTTGCTAACTTGGTTATACAGGTCTTTCCTTTGTACTCTAAATTAGAAAACTTTGGCGTAGGATTCTAGGGCTTACTTTTGACCCTCATTCCACCTCTTGTTCTACTCTTCATTGTTCTAAAAAATGGGAAAACAGGTGGATTGACTATATGCTATTTGAGTTCCATGAGAGCAGGAACATGTCTGCCTTGTTCACTGCTGTGTTCCCAGGGCTTAGCACAGCGCCTGGTATATAGTTGGTTCTCCGTAAATACCAATTGAATAAACCCTATGTTCGATGCTGCCTTGCTTTGAACCTCTTAAAAAAATGAATAATAGCTTCTAACTAACAGTGACTTCTGGCAAGCTTCATACAGTTTCCCTTGCAGTATTACATATTTGTTTTTAAAACAGCAACTCATTTATTTAGATTAATGAAAGCAAATGAAAATAAACACTATGTTGTGGGCCCACTTGTTCAGTGAACCAGTGATATCAGATAACCTTAAATTTTAACCATAAATAATTCTGATAAAGGACACAGTGGCAATATGTTTAAACATTCCATAAACCAGATGTGGCTGTTAACCCAGGCTTTGCAGGCTTAACCAGAACATTTGGAGCAGGTCTAAAGAAACAAGTCAGATAGACAAATCTTAGTATTGGGGAGATGATGCGCTTCAGAGACCTTAGACCATAGGGGGCTTTGAAAGGCACCCCCTAACTTTTTGGGTGTCAGTTTCTGCCTCTGTTGACTGAGACAAGAGCTCCCAGTGGTGTGACTGGAGCTTGTTCCAGGCTCATGGGCCTTCTGGGAGGGTAGACCATGCCTCTGACTGTCCTGGCCCGAGTAGGAGATGCTGGGCCCACAGGCAGCTGATTTATAGGGTAGCCTCCATCTCAGGAAGGGACTGACGCCCAGAGGGAAGGAGAGTAATGATCTGAAATGGTTGGATGCTTTCTTTGCAGGAGCTTGAATTTCAGTTGGAGGGGATTACAGTATGCCACTCCAAAAGGTGCCACTTTGGCATAAGGATTATTTTGCTGAAAGCAAATTGAGAAAGAGCTGACAAAGGAAAAGAACTCTACTCTCCCACTTTCTGCCTAAAAGCAGAACATAAATTTCCCTTGTGAAAGTGTCTCCTCTCCCCTCTTCCATACCAGAAAGAGAAGATGACTCTTATCAACGGAGGCTAGCCGACACAATCCAGATCTGTATACACTAACCTTGTTGAAATTACGGTTGCTTTCCATTAGCTTCCTTCATATGTTTACCTGCCCACAGTTTACCACTCCTGGAAGCCCAGACACTTTTATTTTTAATACTTCTCCACAAATTTATTGTCCTTTGTTAAAATGGCATATAAGCTCTCAGGCCTAACCAGTCTCCTGGGATTTCACTTCGTTTTCTCTGAGACCTTCCCATGCACATATAAAAATTAAAATATTAACATCAAATAAAATGTGTTTGCCTTTTTTCCTGTTAACCTGTCTTTTGTCAGTTTAATTTCAGGGTCCCAAGCACTGGACCTTGGAGGGTAGCGGAAGAGTTTTCCTCCCCCGTGGAGACCTGTAGAAGTCTCTATCGGCACTTGCCAGTCTGGATAGAGCGCAAGGCAGTGGAGGAGTGGTGGCGGAGGTAAGGAGTGAGGACAAGCCACAGCCAGAGGCTGCGACAGCTGGGTTTCAGGGTCTCCAGGCAGCAAACACCTGCTCTCAGAGACAGCGAGTTACGGAATCACAGAGCTGCTACCAGAAAGGCGGACCCAGCGCTGTCTGCACGTGGCCTTCCTAGTAGGCCCCACGCGACCTGGAGAGGCTGTTGCTGTGCTTTCCCTCCTACCTCCTCAGCTGACCTGGAAGAGCCCAATTAGCACGTGTGTAAATTACCACCTCTCTGGCTCCAATATTCCATAATTAAACTGAGCATGGTAAAAACACATTAATTCAGATTGCTTATTCCAAATCTCTAATTATTCCATTCAGACTAAGCAGAAGTTTAGTTTTGCTCAGCAAAATTTTATTATAGATAGCTGAAATTTAAAAAAACAGAGGGCAGAGGAATTATTTTAAATATTTGAGGGAACAAGCTGTTAATTTTATATATTAATTTAAAACTATTTTATCTACTTACTAAAAATGTATACTCAAAGAGCTTCAATTAGGTAGGATGAGTAAATATTGTTAAATTTTATACCTTTTTTCCAACAAATATTTATTGATCCTTTGATGGGCCAGGCTCTGTGCTAAGGACCAGAACATGAAAACACGGAGTCAATCAAATAGGCAAGATGCTATACGTTAATTGTTTTAAAAAGTGTAACATAAGATATCTGAAGTGTTGGTTTTTGCTACTCCCCAAGATCCATGTCCAAATGAATAGAGACATACAAATACATACATGTACGTGTGTCGACACAAAGCCGGGGCCTTGTGATCAGGCGGCGCAGGGCCGGCGGGCCCGACACGGCGCCAGGGATCACAGCGTGAGAACAGCCCGCGGCTGCCGGGCGTGTTGACTCGCCCCGACGGGGGAACCTCCGTCGCCCCCGCTGCGGTCGGGGAGACTTCCTGGGCGCGACTGGGGCTGCGGTTTAGGGAGGAACCCGGTGACTCGCTGGAGAGGAGACGGCCCCCCAGGGAAAGCACCTCTGGGCCGGAGCCCCAGGGCGGCAGCGGAGCACAGGCGGCGCTTGTGATCGAGGTCGCTGTGTTTGTCCTGCGAACTTGCCTCAAACCCTGAACTGGCGGATACCGAGCTATGGCTCCTGGGGAAACGCCAGGCTAGGCTCCCGGGAACCTCTGGTCACAACATTTTCACCCACCGAAACGCCGTTTGTGTTCCGTAGGTCCGTCTGTCCACAGCTGGTGAATCTCGCCGGTCTCCTGAGCGTGGAAAGCTGCTCCGCCCCGTGCCGGGTCCCCGCGAACTCTCAGCGGTGCTGTCGCGGCTCCTGCGCGGCCCCTCATCGCCGAACCCGCCTCCCGCCTCACCTGCGGGTTCAGGGTTTCCGCGTCGCATCACCTGTTGAAACATTCGAGCCCAGGCAGTTTACCATTTTCCTGACCATAAATTGCTTTGGCTTTCAGCCTCACACCGGTGCCGAAACTTTAAACAAAAATCAGGTATTTTCTCACAACTCCACAAATTGAGCTGCTTTCCCATCTTTTCCAAAGCTCCATCACGCAGCACAACGTCGCCGTAGCACTTCCTGGGGCGCCTGGTGCACAGCGCGAATCTGCTCTTCCGTCTCCCACTTGCGGGGGCGCCTCACGGCGGCCCGTTAACGCCGTGGGGGCGCCTGAAGGAGGGTCCGGGACGCGCCGGTTTCCTCCGCAGGCACGTCACAGCGTGCGCTTAGGGACGCCAGGCAGCACTCCGCTATGCCCGCGGCCATTTCAGTCAGAGGAATCGCCACCAAAACGCACAAAAATGCAAATATTATGGCACTATGTAGGGCACAGGAAGGACATTTGCTTGCAGTATGAGAGCTGGAACAAGCTCTCATAGTCGACCTTAGCTGGGAATCTGCATTTCAAGCAACTCATGTTTGTCTGCACATGTCTGCTAATGACCATGAAAGTGCTGAGAGTATTGATTTTGGGGTGTTGTGTCGGGAGCTCTCTGGTGGTCCTAGCCAACTGGCTTTGCCAGGGTGACTTTTCCCCTTCGGTCCAACTGCAGTCAAAGGTAGTCTGAGACACTGACGTGCAGGCAGTTTACTCCGGCAGCGCTGTTAGGAGACGGACAGCAGGAGGAGGCAGGTGGCATGGGCCAGACACAGGCAGGGGTCAGATGACTTTCTGACCGGGAGGGTCTCCATCTAGAGACCATTCTCAGAGTTTGGAAGATTCTTCCAATACCCGAACTCAGTCAGTCTGGGTCAGTTAGAAGGTGTTTTCTTCATAAAGGTGTCAATGGAAAAGAAGCCAAACTCTGTAAAATAATTTTAAAGAGATTTATTCTGAGCCAAATTTGAGGACCATGAACCGGAGCCATGCCCAAGAGGCCTTGAGCAAGTGGACTCGCTGTGGCTGGGTTGCAGTTTGGTTTCATACATTTTAGGGAGGCAGGGGTTTTAGGTGTGAACTAAAATAAAATTTTAAGGCTCACCCCCACACTGGCTGACTGAATGGACCCCCTCGTGGCCAAAGGAAATCCTAAAACTAAATTGCCTGCCAGGAGGAGGGAAGTCAGACATGCTTCATCATGCCCCCCTCCCTTCTTGGGGACATCCTTTGTAACCCATTGACAAGCCTAAGGATATGCAAGACAAACCTACAGGCCCTCAATTTACCCAACAAATCTATGTCTGGTGGCTTGTCTCTGATAAACAGCAACTATGTTAAAACATTCCAAGCCTTTAGACAAAGCTTCATGTCTTTAACCAATTACAAGCTGAAGAATCTTTAAACCCACCTATAACCTGTAAGCCCCCACTTTGAGATGGCCCACCTTTTCGGGCCAAACCAATGTACGATTCCCACGTATTGATTTATGACTTTACCTGTAACCCCTGTCTCCCTGAATTGTATGAAACCAAACTGTAACCCAGCCACAGCAAGTCCACTTGCTCAAGGCCTCTTGGGCGTGGCTCCGGGTCACGGTCCTCAAATTTGGCTCAGAATAAATCTCTTTAAAATTATTTTACAGAGTTTAGCTTTTTTCCATTGACATAGGTAAAGTCATAAATCAGTATGTGGAAGGCATACATTGGTTTGGCCCGAAAAGTTAGGCCATTTCAAAGGTGGGGGGCACCTACAGGTTATAGGTGAATTTAAAGATTCCTTGACTTGTAATTGGTTAAAGACATGAAACTTTGTCTAAAGGCTTGGAATGTTTTAAGATAAGGAGCTTGGTTAATCACAGACAAGCTACCGGGACTTACACTTGTGTAACTTGAGGACCTGCAGGTTTGTCTTGCATACCCTTGGGCCTGTTAATGGGTTACAAAGGGTGTCTCCTAGAAGGGAGGGGATATGATGAGGCATGTCTGACCTCCCTCCTCGTGGCAGGCAATTTAGTTTTAGGATATCCCCTTGGCCAAGAGAGGGTCCATTCAGTCAGCTGGTGGGGGCAGCCTTAAGATTTTATTTTAGTTCACAAAGGGAATTTAAGTTGTTTTTATAAGGGTAAGCTTTGTCTTAAGGTTTATAAGCGCTGCAGCTGGCTGAGGTGGCCTTGTCTCCTGAAAATCCCCAGGCCAGATTGCATCATATGTCTAAGGGACACATAGTGTCAGTCTTGCGAGGTGTTTGAGTGAGCTTATGGCTACCATTAATATTATAGCCTCAATATGTCTCTTATAGTACACTACATGAGGTTACAAAAAAATTTTGGTGGGTAAGCAATTTAAAAAATAAGGAATCCACAAATAGTGAGGACCAATTGTATTTGCAAATCATTTATCTGAAAAGGGACATATCCAGAACATACAAAGAACTCTGAGAAGTCCAATAAGAAGATAAATGACTGAATAAGAAAATTGGGCAAAAGATTTGCATAGACACTCTACCAAAGATGATATATGAATAGCAAGTAAGATACTCAAAATCATTAGGGAAATGTAAATTAAAACCACTATAAGATAACACGTCATACTCAGTAAAATGGTTAAAATCAATTAGACTGACAATGCTGTATTGTTCAGGCTATGAAACCACTGGAACCCTCAGGCATTGCTGGTGAATGTAAACCGTGCAGCCACTCTGGAAAACAGTTTGTCAATTTCTTATAACGTTAAACATACACCTATCATGTGGCTCAGAAACACTCCTAGGAATCTACCCTAGAAAAATGAACACATGTAACCACACAATGACTTGTACATCAATGTTCACAGCAGCTTTACTCAAATAGCCCCAAACTGGAAACAACTCAAATGATCTTCACCTGGTAAATGGATAAACAAATATCTATACAATGGAATATCACCAAACAACAGAGGGAGCAAACTACCAATACATGCCAAAATGCTGATGAATCTCAGAAGCATTGTGCTAAGTGACAGCAGCCAGACACAAAAGATTATATACTTCATGGTCCCATTTTATGAGATTTTATAAAAATCCAAACTAAAATGACAGAGATTAGAGCAGTGCTTGCCAGAGGCCAGCAACTGGAGGAGGAAAATGAGTACAAAGCCGCAGAAAGAAAGTTTTTGAGGTGGTGGAAATAGTCCATGTATGGATTATGGTGGTGGCTGCCCCACTGTATACATTTGTCAAGTGTAAGGTTTTTCTGGATTGGGCGGCGCCAGAGAAAGAAAGACGAGCAGAGTTAAAAGGGATAAGTAAAAAGGCTTTATTGGAGCGCTCCCAGGCGGGGCTAACGAGTCCCAAGAGAGAGGGACCCGGGCAAGGTTCCCAGGTCCCGGCGGAGAGAGACAGAGACCTGAGAAGTTGTGCCACCCAGAAGTTTGAGTGGATTTATATATGTTTTTTTAGGGCTGACAGTGGGGGTTTCTTTGGTGGAAAGATTTATGGCAGGGAGAGCAAGGAACTTTCTGTTGCAGTTTTAGGGCAGGTGTGGAGAAATAGGAGGGGCTGGTGGTATGGGTGGACTCCAGGAACTGTGACGGACTCCAGGAGCCGAGACGCTTGTCATGGTAACCATCAGGTGTGGTTATTCTTTTAACTCAGCTGGGCCTAGCAGGCATTGTTCTTGGCAGGTCTTGTGGGCCTTTTTCTTTTTTTCCATTAGGGAGGGGAGGGGTGCCCGCCACCAGCCTTACATTAAGTAGCACAAGTTGTACAGTAGAAGTGTAATACCTCAATTAAGCTGCTTTAAAAAAACAAATAAAAATACTATCCAGAACAAAAGAAACTAAAGTCAAAACCAAAGCAAAACAAACAAAACAGAAACTAAAGCCTTAAGCCTATAAAGATTTGTAGATCTGTAGGAGATAAACCAACAGCCATACAACTCTGGAAGCTGGGAGCAGATGGGCAGGTGGTAACTGACTTAGCAGACCCAGGGAAGCTGTGTCCCAAGTCAGCTGCAAGGAGAGCCAGAAAATAGCTTGATTCTCATTGCCCAGAGATTCATTCAGCTCTTAGCAGATTCAGGTACCTCTTATAGGGGTCAAGATGGGGTGGAAAACAGGAAGATTGGTTCAAAGTCTACTTGCGAAGCAGTTTGATTCCGGATGTAGGGTTACCAGATAATACAGAACGCTCAGTTAAAATTGAACTTCAGATAAGCACTGAATAATTTTTTAGTATAAGTATGTCCCAAATATTGTGTGAGGCATGCTTACATTAAACAATTAGTTATTTATCTGAAATTTAAATTTAACTGGTTGCCTGTAGTTTCATTTGCTATGTCTGTCAACCCTACTCATATGGCGTCCCCTACTTTGGAAGAAGACTGGAGGGTTATTCTCTGGAGATAGTAAAACAGTGTGGCACAAGCACAGATGAGTTTGGAAATACTGAATGGAAAACAAGACAGATGATGGAAAGTTAATCTAATTGATGTCTAGACCTTCAGCGACGTCCCAGAGAACTAACAGCCAGGCCTATCATCTCCAGGTGGGAGCTTGGAAGATTCTTCTCTGGTGAAAATGATCAGCTCAAGGCAAAAGACCTAAAAATACTGACTTTGGAAGTTCTAAAATAAAATGACCCTGTCGGCCCACCCTGCAGTGAAGACCACGGTTGACAAACCTCCCTACTCCCAGCGCACACCGAACTGTCAATCATCCTCACAGGCTCCACCCTCAAATAGGACCAGAGAGCCAGGAGGCACCAGGTGTAGGAGCGGAGCATCCCCTGTGACAGATGCAGGAGCACACAGCGCGCGGTGGAAATCTAATACGACTGCCACTTGTATTTTCATATAAATGAGAAGATATTACACACACAAAAAGAATACTATGTTATAAAAATGGAACAGAGAACATAAAAGAGCTGCTAGAAACCGAAAATATGACTTAAAAAAATTAAAAACAGTATTAGGGCTATAAGATAAACTTAAGGAAATTTCTTAGAAAATAGAGCAAAAAGATTTAAAAAACAGAAAGTAGGATATTTCCTACAGAAACGATAAGAGAATTAATGGTCCAAGATAGATGTCAACCTCCAATGGTAGCGTTCCAGAAGCGGTGAGCATGGGAAGATGGGCGGGGGACATCCTCACCGCGTGGCCGCGCGCTCGCGAGAGATCGCTCCTCCGCGCCCAGGAAAGAACGCGTGCGGGGACAGCCACCTCGCGCGCAACGAATGCACGTGCTGGGAAGACTGGGCTGCCTGGGGTGTAGAGACGGATTCCGAGGAGAAAGGCTCCACACGCTGCGACAGTTAGTGTTCGTGGAGGGAGGACAGAACCGTTAAGCCCGTATGGTTAGGCGCGACAATGACAATGAGTCCGGGTGTGAAGGGACGAGATCCAGACTGGGTGGTAACCAGAAAAATGGGCAGCATTAGAAAAATCTGAGAGGAAATCTGAAAAACAAAATGACCTTTCCTGGTGCACAGAGAAAGTAAGAAGACGCAAAGCTCTCCTACCCGGCAGGCAGCCGACTCCGGCACCGGGAGACGCGGGTCCGCGGGACCGCCCCCCGACAGCAGAGACGGTGGCTTCGGTCTCGGACATTCTGAGCTGACTGAGGGGGAAAGAGGTCTGGCAGCCACTGAGGCGGCCTTCAAACAGCGAACAGATAAAATCGACTAGCAAAGTAGTCTCAGAGGAGCACTGACTATCTCAAAAAACAAAAAAAAGAAAAAGAAAAGAAAAGAAAAATGAACATTCTCTAGTTTTTTTTTAATGGATAAAAATTACCTCTGAGCAAATGTAATGTATTACTACAGAGCAGGGCCATATCAGACAGTTAAAAGATAGACAATTTACATAAAAGCAAAGCTAGACTTAGTACCTTGTACACTCAGGTGGGAATAGCTAAAGTGTCGATTTGTTCTGAGCTCAGCCTGTCAGTAAAGTCAGCTGCAGCTGGTGGAAGGTTATCCTGGCATCAGGAGCCACTCCTGGAGAACAGACGCCACAGTGGTTCCGCAACACTGTTCAGGTTGGGGTGTGGCCAGAAAGGGAAGGGGTGTGGCTTTGTAACATGGAGGGTGGGGTAGTCTATAAATAAACCCAGAAAGTGAGATTCACTTCCTGGAACATTTCAGATGCCCACTTCGGGGGTAGAGGGGTTAAGACTTCCAGATGTGCAACCTTGGGCTTCTACATGTCAGTGTGACCCTGCAGCAGCCAGAGCTCTGTTACTTTTACCTAACTGTTGAAGTTTGGAGTTTGTTATGATCTGAATGTTTGTGTCCCCCAAAATTCAAATGTTGAAATCCTAACCAAGGTGATGGTTTTAGGAGAATAATCCCCTCCTTTGGGAGGGTGATTATATCATGCGGTCAGAGCCCTCATTAATGGGATTAGTGCCCTTATAAAATAGGCCCAAGGGACCTTGTTTGCCCTTCCACCCTGTGAGGACACAGAGAGAAGGCGCCATCTAAGAACCAGAAAGTGGCCCTCATCAGACACTAAATCTGCCAGCGCCTCATCTTGGACTTCCCAACCTCCAAAACTGTGAGAAATAAATTTCTGTTCTTTATAAACTACCCAGTCTGTCCTGTATTGTTATAGCAGCCCAGAAGGACTACTATGACAGTGTTGATCCTATTTTCTTTTGGTTCTATAACCAAAAGACTAGACTAAGAGAACACTGAGAAAATATCTCAGTATATATGTCAAGCCTTGACAGGTGTTATACATACACAGGGTTTCCGGTTAAGCTTCTGAGAGAAGAGCAGAAGAGTTGTGGAAATATATATAACACATTACTGGGGACACGTATGTTGATTCCAAGGAAATGCTGAGTAAGCAATGACTCAGTCATCGGTGGATATCTAAATAAATTGCTTTACAACTTCTCTGCAAAAAAATATCACTCAACTAATAAACTCCAAACTCTGGAAAGCAAACACAAGGGTGAGTAATTGCAAGATCTTTTCCAGGAACTGCAGAGGCAGTGAGCACCTGCACTTTGCTAATGCTTTGGGAAGAGTAACCAGCAAGCATGCTGAGTTGTTCACTAGTCATGGCAGTTGTTCCAGGAAACTGCAAATTATTACTGAGCTAGAAAAAAACAGATAAGGCTAATCAGAACGAACAAGCCACAGTTATTATGAGAAACACAATAAACTAGAACAGAGCTAGCCCTATTCTCCTCATATCCTACACCACTCCCGACCCTGCAGTACCTTGCAAGGCATTTAAGGAGGCTGAGACAGGCTGGCAGGCCCTAGGGGAGGGGTTAGTGATGAGCTGTCTAGACAGCTCTCAGCACTGGCTCAGTGAAGAGGGGTAGAGATTAAGGGTAAATGGCTGCAATTACCTGTTAAGTGCTGTGAGTGCATGGTGATAACTTCTGACATACGTTAAGCATGATCTCCTTCCAGATTAGGTGGCCTATTTTTCACTTTTGTACCCTGGCATTTTAAAACTTATAATGACAAGCTAAGCATGAGCTAACATCTATGAGCCCCAAACCTTTATCTGTTGAAGGAGGTTATTGTTATTCAACATAAGGCACTCTTTTTTTTTTTTTAGGCACTCTTAATAGTAATTGTCCTAAGAATCCCCATCCTTTAGGGAGTTTGAACTTCTCGTATTGGATTTTGCTACATTCTCCTCTGTGTTCACTCTACATGTCTAAAAGTAACACAGAGCTGCCCATGTCAAACTTTAATATGCATGTGATCACCTTGAAATCTTGTGTGACTCTCATCAGCAGGTCTGGGTGGAGCCCAAGAATCTGCATTGCCAGCAAGCTCAGATGACACTGATGCTGTTGGCGTCTAGACTCCACATCTTCTCTCTGGCAGGGTGACAGGTACCCAAGGAAGGGGAGTCCTCCAGGGCAGCACTGTGGGTCTGGCTGAGGAAGGGGCCCCTTTCTCTAATTTGTAGAAAAGCACTTTGTGGGTAGCAATTTTCACCTTGAAGAGAAGAAAGTAAGAATTTATCTCCTTTGCAGAGAAAAAACTGGCCTTTTAACGAATAAAGTTATTTGATTTATTGAATCCTTAATATCTGATTTGCATTTTTGAACAATAAACATATTTTAATCTGCTTATGTATTACCACTTTACAGGGTGCAAAGTTCTCAAAGAACAGCATTAGTAAACAAATTCTCAGGGGATTAGTAAATAACAAAAAAACCTGTATCTTTCCAAATACCAGCATACTAGATTATATTTTTATCTCCCCAAAGCAGTTAGCCTAAACATAAATGATATTTTGAAGCATTTCTGAATTTTGCTGTGTTTCTTAAAATTTATTTAGAAACATATGATCAATTTCTTTTCTCACATTGTTTCTATATGTGTGTATGTGTGTATGTGTTCCCTAATTTAAAAAAAAGTTTCCATATAGTATATAACAAAAATATAACTATAATAGGATCCTAAACTATTAACCTACAATAAGAGATGAAACAAAATAATAGATGAAAAGGAGAGGTGAAAATTATTTCCATAATCCTTGGCTAAAACTAGAAATCTGGTTTCAAGACAGTAGATTGAACACATACCCTAGATTCTCTCCATCATATCAAATACCAGAAATGACTGAAAAGACTATGTGTGTATGTGGATGTTCCTAAGTTTGGCCCCTGTGAGTGCTGGGAGTTGACAGGAGTTGTAGTGTCCTGGATGTGGAGGGAAGCCAGTTGTTAGGTAAGCATTTCTGGTAAGTTCCCTCAGGTGACCTCAGAGGAAAGGAACCTGAGGCTCCAAGACACCTAAAATTTGTTGTGATTTATTTTCTCATCCTAAATAACTTCATTTTTGTAAATGGTGTTGTATTTTTTTTTCTTAAACGGTGCACTCAAATTATAGAAGTTTTAAGACCCACAAAACCTGGGTGGCCCAGTATCAGAGCAATAAGTGGCAGTATCATATCCATGGTGCAAGTATTGGTAGTTATGGAGAATAAAAAGAACAAATTAGAGATCTCAAAAGTGAAAAGGACAATTGATGAAATTTGAAAACAACTGAAGAGATGGTTTTGAATAGAAAAAAAAATGGTTAGAGATGAAGAGTGAATTAATGAGCTGGAAAGTCCAGAAAGGAATTCTTCCAGAATTCCGTGCAGATGAAAATTTAAGAGAAAAATTGAGAGACATGGAAGATAGATTCATCTCATAGGCTTTCCAAAAGGAAACAGCAATATGTGAAGGAATGATGTCTGAGAATTTTCCAGAACCAAATAAGACCTAAATCCTCAAAATTAAATGATCTCCTGGATATGAGAGGATAAGGGGGTGGGGGTGAGAACAGATAGTACAGAAATTTCAGAATACCAAGGATAAAAGCTCCAGAAGTGACTAGTGAAGACGCAGATTATCTAAAGTGAACCAGAGTGAAATCAACACATCTCCTCAGTAGCACTGGAGGGAAGAAGATAATGGAACACTATATTCAAGGACTAAAGGAAGAACGATGGAATCTAAAATTCTATATTCAGGGAGAATATCAGTCAAATGTAAGGGTAAAATCAAGACATTTTTAAGCATCCCAAATCACAGGAAGTTTGCCACCTACAAACCTTCTCTGAAAGGTATGCTCTAGCATGAAGAAAAATTAATACAGGAGAAAATAACATACAAGAATCAATGGTGAGTTAAAAAGCTTAGTCAAATACGGTGTTGCAGCTGGGCGCGGTGGCTCACGCCTGTAATCCTAGCACTCTGGGAGGCCGCAGCGGGAGGATCACTTGAGCTCAGGAGTTCGAGACCAGCCTGAGCAAGAGCAAGTCCCCTGTCTCTACTAAAAACAGAAAAAAATTAGCCAAACAACTAAAAAATAGAAAAAATTACCCAGGCATGGTGGTGCATGCCTGTAGTCCCAGCTACTTGGGAGGCTGAGGCAGGAGGATTGCTTGAGCCCAGGAGTTTGAGGTTGCTGTGAACTAGGCTGAGGCCATGGCACTCTAGCCCGGGCAACAGAGTGAGACTCTGTCTCAAAACAAAAAGTGTTCTTAGGATCCTATTTCGATAAGGAGATATTAATACTGGGTAACTCTAGATGTTAGAGAGAAGTAAATTGAAGTTGTGCATGATTCCTTTAAGGAGAACTCAGAATTAGAATGCATAAGTTTTAAATCAGTGCCAGCAGAAAAACTGAACAAAGAAAACCAAATCAATCCAAGTAAAAGGAAAGCATTTGTGAATAAAAAGAATAAAATAAGATGGCAAGTATAAGTCTAAACTTGAGTGATCACAATAAATATTAATAGGAAACGTGGGGAAAAGCATATGCTGAAAGTTATACATATAAAAATATTTTGTATTGTCTACAAACTGCCCAGAAGACCATACTTATGCATGTGTATTAAACATCAATGGATGGGCACCCGCTAAACTCTTGATAATTGCTGCCTTTGGAGAGAAGGGTCTTCGATACTTCTAGTAATGACTAGAGAAAATTATTAATTTAATATTTATTTCTTAAATAATAATAAAAGAGCTGGGTGTGGTGGTGCATGCCTGTCGTCCTAGCCACTTGGGTGGCTGAGGTGAGACCTGCCTGGGCACCACGGTGAAACCTTGTCTGTGAATAATAATAATAAAAAAGACTGAAATAAGCATGATTGAATATTAAAAGCTGTTAATTCTGAGTGGTGTAAGGATGGGAGTTTGTCAAATTAAGTCTTTACTTTTCTATATTCTTTCAATTTTTCCAAAATATTATTGCTAGGAGGGAGGGGCAAGCAAGTGGTGCTGACCTGGCTCTGACAGCCTAGGAGAAATCATAGCCTTTCCCAGGCAGCAGAGGGGGGGGAAGTGGACAGACAGTGGGGCGGGGGCGAGGTGCTGACAGTGACAGAGTGACCACAGTGACACACTGATGTTGCACATGTATACATACATCAGAGGCCACTTCCAAATGTCCAAGAATGAAATCGTCACTTACCATCCCTAATAAGCATATTCTCAGCTTTTCAAAAAAAATTCAGTATTTGAAACTTCTTGCCTAGTTTTCATAAGCAGGAATCAATTTTAACTGAAGAACAAAGGAACCTTTTCTACAAGCTATAGTTTCCTATTGACACTCTATTTCATTTCTGAGTGTTGTGATTTCTTGCTCTTATTTTGGCTCCTGGGGCTAAATTTACTACCTTTCAAAAGTCATGGCCTTTTTGTTGCCAGTAGAAAGAAAACTAAACTCTTAGCTTAAGCACCCAGCTGTGGTCTGGGAGCTGAAATACTGCAATATTTTTGAGTGAAAGTTCTGGAAGTGCCTACTCTGTATCTTAAGGGCTCAGAATTGTTATTGTATTTCTTTTTTGTTTCTGTCTCAGTCTTAGTGATGATTATAAAGCATAAAATATTTCACATTCTTGTAGGAGTTTCACATCTGGACTCCCAAATCTACCGCCGCATGGTATTCTGTAGATTTTCTTTTTTTCTTTGACTTTCTGAGCTGAAGATAGTGGCTAAATGACAGCTGTGGAACAAAAACTGCTGGGGAGGAACATGGTCACTGCAATGGCAGGGACCCATCTGAAGGCACCTTCCACACTTCAAGGTCAGAAAGCTCAGAAAGCCACAATAAAAATGTTTCATTATGTTAAGGACATAATTTAGCAAGCTGAATGACAAAATTTATTACATAGTGTACTACTAATGTTCCAGAGGGTCAGTACATCTTTTAGCATCAGTTTTTCCGTAAGCCAGACGGAAATAGGGCTAATGGAATCCAATGCCAAGTGCAATGTCGGGCATATAATTGGTAATTAATAACTTTTTTGAATAAATAAACAAATAGATGGATGAATGAATCTGGGATAAAATACAAAAAGGAATAGAGATGACTACTCCATCCAGCAAGAGTGACGGCTACACCTGCCCCCAAATAGCTGCAGTCACTTTAAGAACAGTTCTGTACCAGGGAGAAATAGTCAAGAACAGACCATCAGTTCTATTGACAGTAGAACAAAAAAGTAAAGTAACTCAAATCCTTCAAATTGAAATATTGGTCTAGTAAAACAGCGTTCTCTGAAGCTCAGTGTTTGGTTTGAATTTTGTTCCACTCCTAAAAGATCTGTTGAAGTCCTAACCCCCATACCTCAGAATGTGCAAACAGGGTTTTTACCGAAGTAGTCAAGTTAAAATGAGGTCATTTGGGTGGACCTTAATCCAAAATGTCTATTGTCCTTATAAAAAGAGAAAGTGTGGACACAGACAGACATGCACAGAAGGAAGACTATGTGAAGGGACACGGGGAGTATGCATGGGAAGACCACAATGGTGCTGCCACAGGCCCAGGGACGTCCGGGGCCACCAGAATCTGGAAGAGTAAAGGAATTACTCTTCCCCTATAGGTTTCAGAAGAAGCATGGCCCTGATGACACCTTGATGTTGGATTTCTGGCCTCCAAAACTGTGAGAGAATAAATTTCTGTTGTTCTAAGCCACCCAGTTTGTGGCATTTTGTTATGGCAGCCCCAGGATACTAATACACTCAGCATAATCATTTCATATTTGCAGTTAGACCAATGAGGGTTTCTCATCCAAGTTTATAATCAAAGGTAAGGAAAATAACATCATCTCATTAGAAAGGATCTCATTTATCAAGCATTTATTAATATTATATATAACTTTGAAAATGTTTAAAGTTCTTGTGGAATGGATTTGTCAACAACAACAACAAAACACTAAATAATCTCATTCAAAAGTGGACAAGACATGAATAGACATTTTTCTATTCATTTGAATATATTCAAATGAATTTATTTGACCTATAAAACTCATGTGAATAAAAAGAACTGTCAATGATGGAGTGCCAAATTCAGGTCATAGTTTTTATATTTTTAAATGACCTGCATTTTGTTTTCAAAAAAATCAATAATTTCAAACATTTGACAATTTCACTAAAAAGACGTTAAATGAAATGAAGTATAAATAAACACTATGGTACTTGCATAAAGATAGACATGTAGCTCAATGGAATAGAATTAAGAGGGCAGAAATAAAACAATACATTAGGATCAACTGATTTTTTATTTGTGTAAATTTATGGGGTACATGTACAATTTTGTTACATACATAGATTGTGCAGTGATCAAGTTAGGGCTTTTATGGTATCCTTCACATGAATCACATACATTGCACCCCTTAACAATTTCTCACCATCCTCCTGCCTCCCATACCCTCACCCTTCCCAGTCTTCACTGTCATTCCACTCTCTATGTTCATGTGTACACATTTTTTAGCACCTACTTATGCATGAGAACATGTGATATTTGACTTTCTGTGCCTGACTTTCACTTAAGATAATGACCTCCAATTCCATCCATGTTGTTGCAAAAGACATGATTTCATTTTTTTACAGCTGCAAATTATATGATTTCATTGTTTTTTATGGCTGAATAGTATTCCATTGTGTATCTATACCACATTTTCTTTATCCATTCATCCACTGATAAACACTTAAGATTGATTCCATATCTTTGCTCTTGTGAATAGTCCTGTGATAAACCTATAAGTGCAGGTATCTTTTTGATATATTGATTTATACTGATTTATTTTCCTTTAGGTAAATACCCAGTAGTGGTATTGCTGGATCAGATGGTAGTTATACTTTTAGTTCTTTTAGAAATTTACGTACTATTTTCTATAGAGGCTGTACTATTAACACTTTACATTCCCACAGTGTTTAAGAGTTCCCTTTTCTCCACATCCTTGTCAAAATCTGTTACTTTTGCTCTTTTTAATAATGGCCATCCTGACTGGGGTAAGATGATATCTCATTGTGGTTTTGATTTGGATTTCTCTGATGATTAGTGATGTTGAGCATTTTTTCATATACCCATTGGCCATTTATATATCTTCTTTTGAAAAATGTCTATTCATGTCCTGTGCCCACTTTTTAATGAGATTATTTAGGGTGTTTTTTTTTTTTTTTTTTTTTTTGTTCTTGTTGTTGAGTTGCTTATATATTCTGGATATTATTCCCCTGTCAGATGAACAGTTTGCAAATATTTTCTCCCATTCTAGAGGTTATCTCTACACTCTGTTGATTATTTATTTTGCTGTGCAGAAGCTTTTTAAGTTAATTAAGTTCCACTTGTCTATTTTTGGTTTTGTTGTCTGTGCTTTTGAAGTCTTAGTCATAAATTCTTTGCCCAGACCAATGACCACAAGAGTTTTCCCTTGGTTTTCTTTGAATATTTTTATAATTTCGGTCCTATATTTAAGTCCTTAATCCACCTTGAATTGATTTTTGTACATGGTGAGAGATATGGGTCCAGTTTCATTCTTCTACATATGACAATCCAATTTTGCAAGCACCATTTATTGAAGAGGGTGTCCTTGCCACAGTGTATGTTCTCATCAGCTTTGTCAAAGATCAGTTGGCTGTAAATACGTAGCTTTATTTCTGGGTTCTCTATTTTGTTCCATTGATCAATGTGTTAAATTGATTTTCAACAAGGAAATCATGGCAACTCAATGGGAAAAGAATAGAAATAATAGTCTTTTGAATGTGGTGCTGAGATAACTGAATATCCACATGCCAAAGAAGGAATCTGGACCCCTGCTTCAAACCATTCTCAAAACACAACTCATAATAACTCAAAATATGTCATAGAACTAAGTGTAAGAGCTAAAACTATAAACTGTTAGAAGAAAACATAAGAGTAAATCTTAAGACCTTGGATTAGGCAATGGTTTTTCAGATGACACCAAAAGTACAAGTGACAAAAGAAAAAATATATAAATTGTACTTCATCAAAATATTTGTAATAAAAATGATACCATCAAGAAAGTGAAAAGATAACCCACATGATGGGGGAGAATATTTTTAAATCATGTAATTTGATTAGATGCTTGTATCAATAGAATTGATAAAGAATTTTTACAATTCAATAATAAAAAGGTGAACCATTTAATTCAAAACTGGGCCAAAGATCTGAATAGATATTTCTCCAAAGGAGATACACTAAACATGTGAAAAGATGTGAAAAGATGCTCAATTAGTTATTAGGGAAATGCAAATCAAAAACCACAATAAGATGCCATTTCACAACCACTAGGTTGGCTATACTAAAAAAGAAATATAATTACAAATGTTGGTGATGTGAAGAAACTGGAACCCTCACACATTGGTGGTGAGAATGTAAAATGGTGAAACAGTTTTTGGCAATTCCTCAAAAAATTCAACATAGAGTTACCACATGACCCAGAAATTCTGCTCCTAGGTATAAATCCAGGATAATTGAAAACATTTGTCCATACAAAAACTTAAACATGGATGTTCATAGCACCATTATTCATAATAGCCTCAAAATGGAAAGAACCCAAATGTCCATCAACTGATTAATGGATCAACAAGATCTGGTATATCCATACAATGGAATATTATTTGACCATATAGGTGAATCCTGAGAAAACTATGTTAAATGAAAGGAGCCATTCACAAAAGACTACATACTGTCTATGGAAACAGAAAGTATGTAAGTGGCTGCTTAGACTGGAATAAGGAGGAAACAGTAGGAAACAAATGCTAGTGGGTATAAGTTTTCCTTTAGAGGGGACAAAAATGTTCTAAAATTAAATTGTGATATTTACACAACTCTGTGAATATACTAAAAAACACTGAATTGTACATTTTAAATGGATGAATTGTAGGGTATGTGAATTATGTCTCAATATAGCTGTTTTAAAAAATTATGAAACATGTCAAATCCTGGGATGTTTTAACTCTGAGAATATTCAAGTTATTTTATTGTACAGGAATTTTAGAGTTTTATGCCTTACTTCACTCAAGACATATCCAGGTACCCTAGTGAATGTTAGGGTATAGTGATGAACAAAAACAAGATGATATTTGGCCTCCCAGAGCTTAAAGTCAAACAGACAAAGATGAAACTTTGATAAATACTCCAAAATATATACATTAGAGCAAATAATAGGAAGATTTGACCCAACACTAAAGATCAGGGAAAACTGTTTTTCCTATGTATGACTGATCTGAGGTCTGAAAAAAGAGTAGGAGCTCACTTCTCTGAAGGAGGGGGGAATGTGTTTCAGGTAGAAGTGCAGGACAAGAGGGCCCAAGAGGGAGTGTAAGGGGCAGAAGGTGGGTCAGGGAGAATGAGGGAAAGCATGGAGCAAGCTGAGATGGAGAGGGAGCCAGCATGGCTGAACATTGTATCTGAAAAGTCATTGCCAAACCCATGCTCATCTAGATTCTTTCCTATGTTATCTTCTAAGAGCTTTATAGCTTTGCATTTTACATTTAAGTCTATGACCCATTTTGAAGTAATTTTTGTAAAGGGTATAAAGTTTGTGTCTAGATTCATTTTTTTACATGTGGATGTCCCATTGTTCCAGCCTCATTTGTTGAAAAGACTACCTTTGCTTCATTGTACTGCCTTTACTCCTTGGCCAAAGAGCAGTTGACTGTATTTTGTTGGTATATTTCTGGGATCTTTATTCTGTGGCATTGATCTATTTGTGTATTTTTTCGCTAATACCAACTTGTCTTCTTTACTGTAACTTTGTAGTAAGTCTCGATGTCAGGTAGTGTCAGTCTTCCAACTTTGTTCTTCTTCAATATTGTGTTGGCTATTGTAGGTCTTTGCTTCTCCATATAAACTTTGGAATCAGTTTGTCAATATCTGAAAAATAACTTGCTGGGATTTGATTGGGATTGCAATGAATCCGTAGATAAATTTGGGAATAACTGGTATCCTGACAATATTGAGTCTTCCTATCCATGAATATGGAATATGTCTCCATTTATTTAGTTCTTGTTTGATTTCTTTCAATGAGTTTTATAGTTTTCCTCATATAGATCTTATACTTATTTACTTAGGTTTATACGTAAATACTTAATTTTTTTGGTGCCAGTTTAAATGGCAATGTGTTTTTAATTTGAAGTTCCAATTGTTCATTACTGGTATGTAAGAAAGTAATTAAGCTTGTACCCTGCAGCCTTGTTATAATTGCTTATTAGTTCTATGAGTTTTATTTATCCTGCGGGATTTTCCACATAGACCATAATAGTATGAGCAAAAAAACAAAACAAAATAAAACAAAAACCCAGTTTTATTTCTTCCTTTCTAACCAATATACTTTTTTATTTCCTTTTTTCTTGTCTTATTTCGTTAGCTAAGACTTCAAGTGTGATGTTGAAAAGAAGTGGTGAGAAGGTAAATCCTTACCTTGCTTCCTCACCTTAGTTGAAAAGCTGCTAGTTTCTCACCAGTAAGTATCATGGTAGCTGTAGGTTTTTTGCAGATGTTCTTTACCAGGTTTAGGAAGTTGTACTTCTATTCTTAGTTTACTGAGAGTTTTTTTTTTTTTTATCATGAATCAGTGTTATATTTTGTCAAATGGTTTTTCTGTATCTATTGATATGATCATGTTATTTTTCTTCTTTAGTCTGCTGATGTGGTAGATTACATTAATTGAATTTTGAACGTTGAACCAGCTTTGCATACGTGGGATGAATCCTACTTGGTTTTGTTGTATAATTATTTTTATAGTACAATGGTGGATTCGATTTGCCAATATTTTGTTGAAGATTTTTTTTTCTATATTCATGAGAGAAATTGATCTATAGTGTTTTTTTCTTATAATATCTATTTGCCTGGTTTTAGTATTAGGGTGATGCTAGCCTCATATCATGAGTTAAAAAGTATTCTCACTGCTTCTCTATTCTGGAAGAGATTGTAGACAATTTGTATAATTTCTTCCTTAAATGTTTGGTAGAATTCATTATTGAATCCATCTGGGGCTGTTGTCCTCTGTTTTGGAAGGTTACTAATTATTGATTCAATTTCTTTAATAGATATAGTCTTATTCATATTTTCTATTTCTTGGGTGAATAAATTATGTCTTTCAAGAAATTGGTCCATTTTACCTAGGTTATCAAATTTGTGGGAATAGACTTGTTCACAGTATTCTTTATTATCCTTTTAATGTCTATGGGTTCCATAGTAATATCATCACTTTCAGTTTTCATATTAGCAACTGTGTCTTCTCTTCTTTTTTCTTAGTTCACCTGGCTAGAGGCTTATCAATTTGATTGATATTTTTAAAGAACCAGCTTTTCATTTTCTTGCTTTTCTCTATTGATTTTCTATTTTTCTATTTCATTGATTTCTGCTCTAATTTTTGTTATTTCTTTTCTTCTGCTTACTTTAGATTTAATTTGCTCTTCTAGTTTACTAAGGTGGAAGCTTAGATGATTGGTTTTAGATCTTTGTTCTTTACGAATATATGTACTCAATGCTACAAATTTACCTGTAAGCACTGATTTTGCTATATCTACAAATTTTACTAAGTTGTGTTTTCCTTTTCATTTAGTTCAAAATATTTCTAATTTCTCTTGAGATTTCTTCTTTGACCCAATGTGTTATTTGGAAGTGTGTTGTTGCATCTTACATATTTGGAAATTTTCCAGTTATCTTTCTATTATTAATTTTAAGTTTAATTCCATTGCGATCTGAGAGCAGACATATGATTTCTATCCATTTTTAATTTATTGAGGTGATTTTATGGCCCAGAATATGATCCATCTTGGTGAATGCTCCATGTGAACTTAAAAAGAATGTTTATTCTGCTGATATTGAATAAAGTAATCTGTAGACGTGAATTACATCCAGTTGACTGATGACGTTGTTGAGGTCAGCTATGTCCTTACTCATTTTCTGTCTGCTAGATCATATATCTCTGATAGAAGGGTGTCAAAGTCTTCAACTACAAGAGCATACTCTTCTATTTCTTCTTGCAGTTCTATTAGTCTTTGCCTCATGTATTTTTAAGCTCTGTTGTTAGAAGCATACATATTTATGATTGTTGTCTTCTTGGAAAATTACTCCTTTATCATTATGTAATGCCCTTCTTTATCCCTGATACCTTTCCTTGCTTTCAAGTCTGCTCTGTCTGAAATTAATATTGGTACTTCTTTTGATTAGTATTAACATAGTATTAGCATAGTATATCTTTCTCCACCCATTTACTTTTAATCTGTATACATATCTTTAAATTTAAAGTGGTTTTTTTGTAGACAACATATAGTTGGGTCTAGATTTCAGATCCACTTTGACAATCTCTGTGTTTAAATTGGTGTATTGAGACCACTGACATTCAAAGTGATTATTGATATAGTTGGATTAATATCTACCATATTTGTTACTGTGTTCTACTTGTGGCCCTTGTTCTGTGTTCCTATTTTTGTCTTTCACTCTTTTTCTGCCTTTTGTAGGTTTAATTATTTTATATAATTCAATTTCCTCTCTTTTCTTAGCATATCATTTATACCTTTATTTTTAGTGGTTGCCCTAGAGTTTGCAACATACATTTATAATTAATCAAAGCCCACTTTCAAGTAACGCTATACTGCTTCATGGGCAGTGTAAGTACCTTATAATAACAAAATAATTCTAATTCCTAATGTCCCTTGTATCACTGCTGTCCTTCGTTTCATTTACATATAAGCATATGTTCAACTATGTATGCTTGTATGTGTGTATGTGTGTGTACATATACCCACACCAATGCATATATGTACACATAAGCATACATAATCAAATAATGTACATTGTTCCTATTGTTATTTTGAACAAACTATCTGTTAAGTGAATTAAAAATAAGAAAAATAAATGTTTTATTTTACCTTCACTTATTTCTTCTTTGATACTCTTCCTTTCTGTATGTAGATGTAAGTTTCTGGACCTATTTCATTTTCCTTCTCTCTAAAGAACTTCAACATTTCTTGTTAAGTAGGTCTACTGGCAACAAATTCCCTCAACTTTTGTCTTAGAAAGTCTTTATTTCCCCTTTACTCTTGAAGCACAATTTCACAGGGCACAGAATTCTTGGTCAGTGTTTTTTTTTCTCTAAGCACTTTAAATATATTACTCTACTCTTCTTCTGCATGGTTTCTGATGAAAAGTTGCATGTAATTTTTATCTTTGCTCCTCTATAGGTAAGGTAGTTTTGCCCTCTGGCTTCTTTTATGATGTTTTCTTTATCATTTTCAGTAGTCCAAAAATAATATGTCTAAGTACAGTTTTATGGGCATTTATTGTGTTTGATGTTCTCTGAGCTTCCTGGATCTGTGGTCATTTATGTGTCATCCATTAATTTGGGGGAAATTATCATTAATTATTGTTTCAGATGCAGTCATGTATCTCTTAACAATGGGGATATGTTCTGAGACTGTGTCATTAGGCCATTTCATGATTGTGCGAACACCATAAAGTGTACCTACACAAACCTACATGGTATAGTCTACTACACACCTAGGCTACGTGGTGTATTGCTCCTGGGCTACAAACCTGTACAGCATGTTGCTGTACTGAATACTCTAGGCAATTATAACACGATGGTAAGTATTTGTGTATCTAAACATAGAAAAAGTACAGTAAAAATATGGTATAAAAGAGAAAATGGAACACCTGTATAGGGCACTTACTATGAATGGAGCTTGCAGGACTGGAAGTTGCTCTGAGTGAATCAGTGAGCGGGAGGTGAGTGAATGTGAAGGCCATTACCATACAATACTGTAGACTTTATAAATACTGTATACTTCAGCTACATTAAATTTAGTAAAAAATTTTTTCTTTCTTCAATAATAAATTAATCTTAACTTACTGTACATTTTTTACTTTATAAACTTTTTGATTTTTAAAAATTGACTTTTATAATAACATTTAGATTAAAACAAACACATTGTACAGCTGTACAAAGATATTTTCTTTCTTTATATCCTTATTCTATAAGCTTTTTTCTATTTAATTTTTTTTTTTATGTTTTAAACTTTTTGTTAAAAACTAAGACTCAAACACATAGATTAGCCTAGGGCTACAAGGGTCAGGATCACCAATATCACTGTCTTCACCTCCATGTCTTGTCCCATTGGAAGGTCTTTAAGTGCAATAACAGACATGGAGCTGTCATCTCCTATGATAATAATGCCTTCTTCTGGATACCTCCTGAAGGACCTGCCCAAAGCTATTTTACAGTTAACTTATATTTTTTATAAGCTGAAAGAGTAGACTCTAAAACAATGATTAAAAAGTATAGTATAGTAAATATATGAATCAGTAATATAGTTGTTTATTATTATTATCAAATATTATGTACTGTACCTAATTGTATGTGCTATCCTTTTATATGACTGGTAGCATCATGGCAAATGTGAGTAATGTATTGTGTTACAACATTATAATGGCTACAACATCGCTAGGTAATAGGAATTTTTCAGCTCCATTATTATCTCATGGGACCATGGCTGTATATATGGTCCATTATTGACCAAAGCATCATTATGTGGCACGTGACTGTATTTCTTCTTTTCCTTTCTCCCTTTCTTCTTCTGGATTATTCCTATTATATATACATTGCACCTTTTGTAGTTGTTCCACAGTTCTTTGATATTCTGTTTTTTTTTGAAGTCTTTGTTCTCTTTGCTTTCCCATTTTGGAAGTTTCTATTGATAGATCCTCAAGCTCATAGATTCTTTCCTCTACCAGGTATAGTCTACTAATAAGCCCATCAAAGGAATTCTTAATTTATGTTACAGTGGTTTTGATCTCTAGTACTTCTTTTTGGTTCTTTCCCAGGATTTCCATCTTTCTGCTTACATTGCCCATCTGTTCTCACGTGCGATTTTACCCATTAGAGCCTTAGCATTTTAATTATAGTTGTTTTAAATTCCCTGTATGATAACTCTAGCATCCCTGCCATGTCTGGTTACTCTGTCTCTTCAAAATGTGTTTTTTGCCTTTTAGTATGCCTTGTAATTTTTTCTTGGTAGCCAGACATGATATACTTGGTAAAAGGCATTGCTATAAATAGGCCTTTAGTAACGTGGTGGTGAGGTGTTTGGGGAGGAGAAGCATTCTATCATTTTATGAGTAAGTCTCAGTCTTTTAGTCAGCCTGCGCTCTGGACTATGAACATCACAGGTGTTTCTCAGGCTTTATTTTCTTCTCCTTAGGTGGGACAGGATGTCTGCAGTGAGCTGGAGTTGGATATTGCTCTTCCCCTGGATCAGTTAGGCTCTGATATAACCCAAGCTGATCAGGCTATGGCTAACTAGTTTCTTCTAAGGACAGATCTCGTTAAGGATAGCGTGCTCTGGCCATTTCAAAGTGGTTTCTTTTCCACTTGCCAGAGCACAAGGGGATTTTTTTCTGATACTTACTGTGAGAACCTGGTTGAGCTCCTGAAGGTGAAACTGCTAGTGCATGGGCTCCTCCCTATGCTTGCGTCCCCTGGAGTTTTTAACTCTCAGGTTTGCCCACACCTAACCTCCAGCAACTTGTCAATTAATTACGGTTCAGGTTTTCCTACCTCGGCACTGTTCTAGTATGTTGTGATTCTCCATATCTGCCTATCTGTGTCTCCAATTTTGGGGACAGTGGTTTGCCCTGTGATCTCACTTCTCTTATGAATTTAAGAAGAGTTATTGATTTTTCAGTTTGTTCAGCTTTTTACTTGTTAGGATTGGAGTGGCAACTTCCAAGCTTACATGTAGAACCAGAAACAAGAAGTCCTCTCTGTGCTTTTGAGGATCCCTATTTGTTTGTTTGTGGATGCGGCTTGCTGACAATGACCTTTGGGGACAAGACAATCTTACTCTCATATTATTAGGAAAATGCTGATAGTGTACAGTTAGGGGGTTCATTAGCTACTGGGGTATTTCTCTGCCTCTCTGTCCCTAGAACTCCAAGCGTCTGCCTTATGTGAGAGCAAATGCCGTTGGCAGTCAGCCAGAATGGAAACCAGCCAGGTTGCTCTAAGTGCAGTTCCCGAATGAACCACACCAGTGATTGGCCTGGAGGCCTCTCCTGGCACCTTTTATCTCCCTAGAACATGCCCTCTACTGTTACAGACTTTCTCTCTCCCAACTATTTTGGGTAAGTTTCCCTCTGGACTTATTTCTCTATAGATGTGACCATGTTTGCTTTCTCTCTTTTAGAAATTTCTTACAGTTTCTAACAAACTTATGACACTCTTTCGCACTGTTCAATGCATTAATTAAGATTATTTAAGTATATCTTTTTTTCCTTCAGCCATTCCAAGAAATTGGGATTGATAGGGAAAGCAGATACTGCAATAAACATGATTTTAATTTCCCCTAATGGTGTAGAGGCAAGCTTGGAATGTTGTAGATCCTCAGGATCAGCGTTATGAATACCAATTGTAGAGAGCGGTACACTCTGCCGCAAATCAGATGGTGCCATAGTGAAAAAGTTCTGCTGAAAATAGCAAGTTCCACAGGAGCTATACTGGCATTTTATTATAGACAAGGTTTCTTTGCAACTTTTGACTTTAATATTTTCCAGGATAAATCTGCCTATTCCCTGTCAATATGCTGCAGAATATAGATGGTCCCCAAATTATGATGGTTCAACTTACGGTTTTGACTTTATGGTGGGTTTATCCAGCTATTAAATGCATTTCTGACTTCCAATATCTTTGACTTATGGTGGGTTTATCAGGACATAACCCCATGGTAGATTGAGGAGCATCTGTATAGGCTCACAATGAAGAACTATTGCAACTGCTTAGGCAGATTCGAGTTATCTTTTGAGAGAGAGAGACAGAGAGAAAACAACCCCTCGTTCTAACTGCATTAGCCACACACATATTAAAGTATATTGTGTCATCAAGAATATAATTCACTCTCTTAAAATATGTATGATATGACAAATTTATCCTCTTCCCATATGGTAAAGTATTTTGTCTTGTAAATAGCATAAATTAATACTCACACTATAAGGAACTATGACTAAATTAACCACATAATTTGCCATCCAAATGAGGACACTTGGAGAATCAATGCAGGTGCTATTAATAATAACTCCCATTCAGGTTACGGGTGCACTTATAGCCCTGACTTAAACATTATGAAAGCTATCCATGTAATGAAAACATTTATACCCCTTAATATTTTGAAATTTTAAAAAAGGAGGAAAAAGGAAACCACACATATGCATCAACACACATATACAGATGTATACAGAACATACAGCAGATGTTTGTGCTAACATTACATATTACAGTAAAGAATTAGAAAGGATCTCAATGTACATCAATAGAGTAATGTACAAATAAACTGTAGTTTATCTATAGTATTAAATACTAATCAGCATCCTAAAGGAATTTAGTAGATATTCATGTTTTGACATGAAAAGATTTTAAGGGTTTTTTAAATTAAAAAACTGCAAAATGGTATGAACAGTATATTAACACTTATCTATAAAAAAGTACCACAGAATGATCCTATAATATTTGCATTTATATGCATGTCTGTAGATAGCATGAGAGGGAAGGAGAGAGAGTGATCAAAAATGAGAGTGGAGGCCGGGCGCGGTGGCTCACGCCTGTAATCCTAGCACTCTGGGAGGCCGAGGCGGGCAGATTGTTTGAGCTCAGGAGTTCAAGACCAGCCTGAGCAAGAACAAGACCCCATCTCTACTAAAAATAGAAAAAAAATATATGGACAGCTAAAAATATATATAGAAAAAAATAGCCGGGCATGGTAGCACATGCCTGTAGTCCCAGCTATTCGGGAAGCTGAGGCAGGAGGATTGCTTGAGTCCAGGAGTTTGAGGTTGCTGTGAGCTGGGATGATGCCACGGCACTCACTCTAGCCCGGGCAACAGAGTGAGACTCTGTCTCCAAAAAAAAAAAGAGAGTGGAAATAGATGTGTTGAGAAGTTCTAAGAGAATACTCAACAAAGTGTTAACAGTGGTTGTATCTGGGAGGGAACTGGAATTGAAAAGGGGGATCCAATGAGATTTTAAACTTATCTGAATTGTCTTTACTTTTTTAACAAAGAAAAGGTATTCCTGTATTATTTGTGTTAATTTAAAAATGTAAATGTGAAGTAAAACTATTAACAGCTTTTTATTCCAGGAAGACAGAATTACAAGGAATCTTTATTCCACGTTCTTTTCTGTATATTCCAGTTTTTCTCCAGTGAACACATTACCTTCATTGTAAAAAAATACCTTTTTGCCTAAAACATAAAGATTCAGATACATTACAATACTATAAACCAAAACCAAAAATTCAATATTCTTTTAAATTAATAATAATAACAACCAGAAAACAGCTATAAACTGGGACTGTTTCAGATAAGCCAGGATGTGCGGTCACTCTAAACATGCCCCAGCACCTTTTAAACATCTGACAAGAACAGCCTAATGTATACATTACACATTCATTTTTCCAGTACCCTTTCCACAAGCATAATTAGGTAGATTAATGCAGAACTAACATTTTTGCACAGGGCTAAATTGGGAAACATGAAAATTTCCTTCCACTTAGTAGTCCTATTGTATCTCATGGGGGAATACTTTCACAATTGGAATTATCTATTTATTTAAATAAAAGAATGTCACACAAGAAAACTGGCAGCATCTTTTTAGCCATATCTGAGAGGCTACAACATGGAGGCAGATTTCATATGTTTCACTGATCTGTAGTCACAGAAGAGTTTAGAGTTCTTGTGCATTATCTTATTGCATCCTTGAAATAAACACATCAAGGCAAGTGTTATTACATTTCCAATGTATTGAACATAAAAAAGAATGTGCAGAGAAGTATTTTTTATAATATGATGGAAGAATATATATTATTGTACTGCATATTTTAATTTCTCTAATTTTTTTAGTAAGAGTAAGAATTATTTTCATGTCAATTAGTTCTTTATATTTTGTGAATTGCCTATTCATGTTCTTGCCCATTTTCTTCTATTAGGGTGTTAATTTTTCTTACACTTTTCTCTGATGTGTAAGTTTTATCTTTTATGAGAGTAATAAATATATCTAATTTTAAAAGCCAACTAGTACTCTAAGAACTGTAAGGAAAAAATAGCAGTCCCCTGTTCTGCTCTTTCTTTCCCAATGCCATTCCCACTTCCTAGTGGCAAATCTTTCAGCTCTTTTAGCTGTTTCTTCTGATATTTATTTATCTCCACATTTCTAAATAATATTCTTTAATTTCTGTTTTTTCCTTGATTGTTTTAAATACTACATACTGATTTCTGATGGAGCATAACAATTTAGTACTCTTACAAAACACTCACCCGCCTCCACAAACCCTTCTCTTGGTATAGTTATATCACAATTTTTTATTAAACTGATATCTAATACTTACATTGTTACAATAATATAAATACAGTTCACTGATGAGCTATACAGTGTAGTACAATTGAATCTCCCTTCGTTTACAACATTTGCTTCTTCCTGGAGTTACTATTAATGGTTGGCCCATTTGTTCATTTGTTTCATTTTCTATGTACTATTACTAATTCTTCCTAAACTCTCTGATAGGCTTGAAGAATTCCTGACCAGTTGCAGAATATAGTCAAACTCAACAGGGAATCTATTGATTCTACTTATTTTCCCCTTGACCACATCTCTCCTATAGCTTTCCATCCTACTGCCCAACCATGCCCAGACCCCAGACCTACTGCACAATTACCATACTAGGAATTCACTCCACCACCATACTGTATCCTCATCTCTCTCCTGCACTGGTTTCCTTGTTTCCCAAATCCCACATATGCTTCTTAGGTTTCAACCTCATTTCCTAATTTTAATGTTGTATGTCCTTCAGTAGCATCCTGAGGGAAATAGACAAAAAGTAAAATCTTGAAACTTTGCCTGTGAATGTCTAATTACTTTATCCTCATTATTAATAGTTTAGTTGGACACAGAATTCTGGCTTGGAAATCAATTTCCCTCAGAGTGGTGAAGGCTTTCCTCCATTTTCACATAGGTAACAATGTTACTGTTGATGTGTTCCATGCCATGCTGCTTCCCATGCTTTGTATGCAACCTTTTATCCTCTCCAGAAGTTTTTAGAATCTTGTACCCAACAGGGTAACATAAAGAAAAAAGAAGTCATTTTATGTATTCTGTGAATACTTTTTTTTAAAGAGATGAGATCTCACTATGTTGCTCAGGCTGGATGAAAGTCCTGGGCTCAAGGGATCCTCCTGCCTCAGCCTCCCAGGTAGCTGCAACTACAGGTGCCACCACCATGCCCAAACTATGTATTCTTTGTATAAGGAGTTTAATATAGAATTAGGGTCTTTAATGACTATTGGAAGAGCTGAAGGAGCAGAGGTAATGGGACATGTAACAGAAAATCAGAGGAATTTGTGCTAAAGATCTCAGTCTGAATCACTAAGGAGGATGGGTCGCAAAAGCTTACTAAAATTCTCAAGAATCTCTCAGAAGCTTCCACCAGTCATTTCAGAATTCAGTAAGGAAGAAGGTAATTCTCAAGAGTCTGCCAGGAAGCCACTGTGAATCTCTTACCTATGCACACGTTTGGCTACAACTGACTCACTTCCATTTTCCAAATCTCACACAAGTTTCTCTGATGAGCATACTCTAACCAAAGACCACATAGGGAAGGGGATTCTGGAAAATACATATAGTTCTCAGCCTTAAAAATGACTGAGAGTGGTGCTGTGCTAAAAAAAAGACAATCCATCACAGTCTGCTCCTTTGTCAGTGTCCAAACATCCTGTTTTTAACCTTTAACTGAATCCATCTTTGAATAAATGTTTGTCTTCTGATTCACAATCTCCTTTTGCTATCCTGTAACCTAATACTGGCACATAGAAATAACCATAGCCACCATTTATACATTAATATTATTAGAGGGTATGGGAATGGGAGATGATAAAAAGAAAAATATCAGTTTATATGAGTAAATGTCCACATCTAAGCAAGACAGAAAATATCTCTAACTACTCCAGTGCTTGTTTCTGCAGTCAGTCAGTATTTATAATTCCCTCCTATCACCATCCATTTTTTATTTCATTTGTCCCCAGCAAGCACCTCAGCCTGTCAGTTTTTTTATTTGTCTGTCTTTTGGCCTGCTAAGGCAACCTAAATTTTTATTCTTGAAGTTTCTGTGCCATAAATGGTTCTGCCTGCTCTGGTTGCTATAGTTTTCTATAACTTTTACTACAGAACATGAAAATACTAAGCGATTACCCAGAGACTCTCCTGGGTCCCCGGTATTCTTTCTTGCCCCCATGGTGTAGGAGCAAACCAGTTTATCCTGATAATCAAGGTCAGTTGTCCCACCCAGGGCAGTAATCCTCTCCTTTGCCTGACAAGGTGGCCAGGTGACAGTCTCAGATTCCTGGTGTGTTCCCTGGTGAAAGTATTCTGGCCCCAGGAACCAAGACGTCTAAACTAGCACAGTTCAGTGCTGTGGGGATGGAAAGCCAGAATTTTGGCATAGATCATGAGATGGAACAGTGAAAGAAGTTACTCCCATTTGTACCCCTTGATTTCTGAAACTGCGAATCTTTGCCACGGGGGAAACTACATTATAAATTAGTTGCTGGTTCACAGCATGTCATAGAGCATTAAATCAGCTCCACAAGTGATTTTATCAGCTGGCCCCATAACTGAGTCTTCAAAAGTCCATTCCACCATTTGAATAGGACGAGTTTCAGGAGGATGGGAAACCTAGCAAGACCAGTGAATTCCAAATAAAGGCATTAGCAACATCATGCTTTTATGAGCCCATTGCTGCACTTCTTTTGCTATACAACAAGTTCCTTGTCAGAAGCAAAGCTAGGAAGAATACCACGATCTTAAATAAGTCCAGGAGTGATCATTTGGCAGAGGCAGGATGGCAGTCCACATCCTGTGAAAACAAAGCATTGCTCTTGACAGGGTGGAAATGGTCCAATGTACATAAACTATTGGTTCCCCAAAATGACAGTACCACATCATGGGTTCAGTGTTGGCTTCTGCTCTTGGCAGGCTGGGCACCCTGCAGGAGCCACAGCCAAAGCACACCTGGTGAGTAGGAGCCCATGTCATTCAGCCTACGTACAACCTCCATAGTTCCCAGCCTCAGAAGACTGTGCTGGTGGCACCAGGTTGATGAGAGACAATAGCACAGTGTCCTTAAAGGTCCTTCTGATGCACTGAGCCTTTCTGCACCATTGTAACAGACACTCAGGGGGCCCACTCAGCTGCAACAGCCCATGCTCTCAAATTCTTGAGGGATTTTTTTAAAGGTTTTTTCTTTTTAGATTCTTCTCCTTTGCTTACTCTGTTTTCCCTGGAATTCCTAATAGTATCATGGGCCTCTGGATTTGACCCTCTAATTTTCTTACCTTTTCCCTTCCCTCTCTCTCTCCTCCACACTGTCCTTTTTGTTTTCTCTGAGATATTTCTTTGAGTTTATCTTCCAAGACATCTATCTATTTATTTACTTGAGGGTTTTTAAAGGCTTTTTATTTTGAAATAATTGTAGATTCATGGGAAGTTGCAAAAAAGTGTCCTGGAAGGTCTCGTGCACCCTTTCCAGAGGCTCCCTCATTGTTAACATCTTACACAACTATAGTACAATACCACAACTGAGAAAGTGAAATTGGCACAATCCAGAGAGCTTATTCAGACTTCACCTGTTATATATGCGTGTGTGTGTGTGTGTGTGTGTGTGTGTGTGTGTGTGTGTGTGGCACAGCTGTATGCAATTCTGTCACTTGTGTAGCCTTGTGTAGCCACCACCACAATCAAGACGCTCAACTGTACTGTCACAAGACTCCTTCATGTTACCCCTTTATAGACATATCTACCCCTTCTTCCCCCATCACTAACCCGTGGCAACCATTAGTCTGTTCTCCATCTCTATAATTATGTTATTTCACAAATATTACATAAATGGAATTATGCAGCATGCATTTTTTTAAGGTTAGATTTTTTCACTTAGCATAATTTCATCTAAGCTGTTATGTATACTAATAGTTCATCTCTTTCTATTGCTGAATAGTATTCCCATAGTTTAGGTATATTACAGTGTGCTTAACCTTTCACCCATTGAAGGACATGTGAGTAGTTTCCAGTTTGGAACTGTTACAAATAGAGCTGCTATAATCATTTGTTTATCTATTTATATACCTTAGTTTCTGCTACATTATTTATTCCAAAACTTTTACTTGGTTCTCTCATTGTTTCTTTTCTATAGCACTTTCTCTTTGTTGTATAGGTACAATATCTTCTCTTATCTGTGCAGATATTAGTTATAATTTTAAAACAGATATTTTCTTCTATTCTTTGCATTGTCTCTATTCTCTATGAGTTCTTCTGTTTCTGTTTGTTTATTTAAGACTCTATTTCTCATATGAACACTTTCCTCAAATATCTGGTAAATCTTGTTTATGCACTCATATTTAAAAGTGAGGAACTACAAGTTTAGTAGTCAGAACAAATTAGGCTATGTGGTGGAAACAAACAACCCCCAAATCTCAGTGGCTTAGCACAATAAAGGTTTATTTCTCACTAATGTCAGTCCAATGTGGCCTCCACAGAAGTGGAAGAAATAGGATGGATGACTGTTTAGACAAGAGCTCATGCTCTTGTAGAATGGCACAGAGACAACTGCTCACGCCATGGTGAAATCCCCACCGATCCCCCTGCCAGGCGAGGGGCGAGGGTGGAAGCAGGGCTGGCCAAGGCAGCGGTGACGTCAGGGTCAGCAACTGGGATTATGCCCATGCTCCATCATGGTACTGAAGATTTCTGCTGGAAGATGGTAGGTTTCTTTGCCGCAGCTTCAGGTTCTGCAGACCACATGTTGTAGTTTTACATTAACCAGGACTTCATTTTTAGATAAATGTGAATATGTTTTGAGTAGCTGGTTGTGGCTCCCAATCATCTACTTAGTAACTTATCCTCAAATGTGAACAGACATCCAGGACATCACCAGGTATTCGAGGAATGGTCTCAACAGGAGAAAGAGACACTATGGTAAATAAACAGGAAAAAAACGATCATAGAGGGAATCTGGGTAATGCTGAAGACAATAAAGCGTTAATTTAATCAAAGAGCGGTGAAGGTCATAGATAGCAATAAATCACCAATGTGGTGCCAAATAAAACTACAGTCAGATGCCAAAAGGCAGCTTTTGGAAGTTAAAAAAATATGATTCTAAGCAGGAACACCAGGAGGAAAAGTTGAGTAAATATCCCAGGAAGAAAAACAAAAGTATAAAAAGATGGAAAATATAAAGAAAAGAGATAAAGTACTCAATCTAGGAGGTACAAAATTTGACTAAGGATTCCTATTAATGAAAGGAAGATATTATCAAAGAGATGACAGAAAATAATTTCCCAGAGCTGAAATACTTAAATCTCCTGATTGAGTGATTCCAAGGAATGAAAAACAAGTGTTGTTAGGCACATCATGCTGAAATTTCAGAATCCAAGAAAAAAGAAAAATCAGACCACCTTCTAGAGAAGAAAAACCAACTCACCTAGAAGGCAACAAGCTTGTGACTGGCATGAGACCACAGTATCCCACTGGCTGCTAAAAGATACTAACGAGCCTTCAAATTCTGAGGGGAAATTGTTTTCAATCCAGCTTTCATATATAGCAAATTATCAGAGGAGCTTGAGAGTAGAATAGATATTTTCAGACAAGAACTGAGAAGATTGACTTGCTCACACCCTTTCCAAAGAATTTAGTTGAGGACGTGCTCCAGAAAAATCACTGGGCATTGTACAGGAAAGGAAAAACACGTGGGATCCAGGAAACATGGACATGGACATTAGGACATGTTACATACCTGTAGTTTTTCCTAATGTACCAAATGTATCCAACCTTGAGACTATCTCCAAGTATGAAGCTGGATGGTGCATACTATTAGTCAAAAATGCTCACTGGTGTCTTTTAAAAAAGTTGTGCTTTCCTTCATTGATTGATCCAGATGAAGCAAAACTAGTTCTGCTTAACTAAAATGGTGCTATTATACTTCATAAGAACCCTAATTAAAGGTTTTATGTTCATTAAAGCAAATGTAACTAAATAAACTAAAATGTTGACAATGTCAACATCATAAACGTTATAAACATGCCCAATGAACCACTAAGATAGATGTTTTTGATGCCCAAATGCCTACACATAATTTTCCTGCTAAATATCTGTCCTATTTACTAGTCCAAAAACACAATATCAGGTTTTCTAAGAGAGAATGATAAAGAGCATACCTTGATATCCTCTCTCCTTTAGGATTTTAAATAACATTGTGCTTATGGGGTAGTTTCTGCCCACGTACAGAGCACAAGACACACATAGATTCATATTTATGACCAAGTTTCTAGTATTGTGATAATAAACAAACTTTAATTACCTTGCAAAGACAAGAAATCATTCCATCACAAAGTCAAAATTTTAAATTTCATTAAAAACCTTACATCAAGGGCGGAGCACTTTGGCTCACTCCTGTAATCCTAGCACTTTGCGGGGAGGATTGCATGAGACCGGAGTTCAAGATCAGCCTGAGCAACATAGAAAGACCCAGTCTCTACAAAAAAATAGAAAAATTAGCTGGGTGTAGTGGCACGAACCTGTAGGCCCAGCTACTTGGAGGCTAAGGCAGGAGGATTGTTTGAGCTCAGATCTGAGGTTTCTGTGAGCTGTGATGATGCCACTGCACTCTAGCCTGGGCAACTCTGTCTTAAACACCCCCACTCACCCAAAATACTTTAAATCAAAACTAAAGTCTATTAAACTTGTTGACAATATTTACAATGCAGTCATTTTTCAAATAGTTTCTAACACAGGGTATCATTTTTTTCTATTCATTTTTGCTTGAAGGAATAGATTTTCTTTGTCCTTCTTTTCCATACAATTATTTTATGGTGGGTTAAATGTACGAAAAATTTAAATTTCTCTTCTTTGAAGGTAGCATCTATAGTGACTGTCATTCTTATTAAAGGAACAGTGATACTTTTTATTAAAAAAATGACAACAACGAAAGAGCCTTATGCTCAGGTATGTACAGTGAGTCAAATAAAAAGATATAATTTGGTTAGCTACATTCTTAGATTCCACTTCATCTGTGCCATAGCTGTTACATCACTGTATTGTCCCTGATCTCTTACTAGAGTACTTTCCTTTCATCTATTTTCCCTTTCCTAAAAATGAATAAAACCCATTAATGACTAGGTTTGAAATATATTTTATTTTCACTTTTGTAAGCCTTTAAGATAATTTCTATATTTAAAATGAAACATCCAAGGGAGTAACTTGACTTTCCGTGTAGAAGCCGTTGTATATTAGGTCCACTGACACTGGCCACTGGTGAGTCTACGCTTTGCAAGAACGGGATATGATCGAAGCAACCTCCGCTGCTCTGCTGGGAATCAGCACTCTCGCGTAGTGACAGCACGGATCCAAAATCGAGAACCGGCATCAGAAGCCCAAGAGGCGGCAGCCGCCAGCGTTTTCCCTTCCGCTCCTTCCGCGCTTTGCGTCTCCATCCAGCGTCGTGTTGCTGCTCCAGAAGTTACAAAACACCGCTCACAGATCACTTGTTTCTTCCTATTCTGCAACCTCCGTGTTTGCTTCTATTGTGCAATCCCTATGTTTAAACTTCACCTGTGACTCTTAAACTCCAATATCCTGGTCTCCAATCACAACCTTCCAGCGCTACTGTCCTCCTAGTCCATCTGCCCTTTGTCCCCACTGAGACCAAGCTTCAGGCCTCACTGTGAGTCACTCTAACGAAGACACATTATCCCAATTCCTTTGTTTTCCCCTGTCAGCCGTCCTGTAAATTCCTGTACCCAGACCGTCCTTACCCACGTTGTCAGGTGAGGCTAGGAAAAAAAACCTCACACTCCGCTGAAGCCCTGGTATCACCACAAACGTATGGCTTCCAGCCTCAGCTCAGCTTCCCACACTACGCCCAGAAATTCCCCCACTCGCCTTCAGTGTCTTCTCTCGCCCCCGTGGTAACTCCCACTCCCACTGACCCTTCTCGCATCTCCCTGGACTGGAAGCCACAGGAAACAAACTCCCTCGACCCCCAGCCCCAACCAGAGAAACTCCCTTCACATCTTTACCCATCCCCACTTCCTGCGCCAGGAGCCCTGCCCCCTCCGAATCTTTCCAAAGTGTCCTGGATGCCTGGCTCGTGCCCCTGCCAGGGTCACTGTCCACCGCAGCATGTGAGTACACTCGACTGTCCTGAGGAAACCCTCCTTTATCCTGCCTTTCACTCCAGGTTCATTCAAGGAGTAGCCTGCAGTTCATGAACGTGTTCTTCAGGTTGCCTTTTCTGCAGCCAAGACACTGCAGTGGCACCTGCCACTGCCACTGCTCTCAGTAAGGCCACCACACTTCCTATCTGCCACGCCCCAGAAGTATTTCTTCAAGCTTTTTCTTTCTTGACTCTTCACTGTGACTTTCCCACTCTGACTTCTGCGACAACACTCCCCATCATGAGGCTTCTGTGCACTGACATTGAGGATGGAACAACCTCTCAGAGCAGGAAAATAGGATATTTCCTGATAGCTGCAATAGTTTGAAAACTGTGTTAAGTCAGATTTCTTTTTATCTTCCTGACCTCTCAATAGCTATTCCTTTTATAAGAGCCTCTATCAGTTTGTCTTTCTACTTAGCTCAGAATCTCTTGAAGTAATTTGGACTAATGTCACCAGTTGTTTGGGACTGGTGTCACATGGTTTGGATTGTTCCTATTTCTTGTAACTATTAAAATGATCCTCTTGAACCCTTTTCTCCCTTATGTTCCTTGTGTACATAACAGCACCGCTGTCCGTACCATTATTCAAGCCAGACATGTAGACATTAGCCCCAACTCTTCCTTCACATTTGTCACCAAGTGCTCTGTCTTTACATTTCTCGCAATAACATCCAGTAGACTATTACAAGTTGAGGGTGAGGGGCAGGCAGGTTGTAGTGGTCGCACCCCCGTTGAGAGGCACGATCAGAAGGCAAGGTTGTCCCGCGAGCCCTCGCATCCCCGGGATGAAGTGCTGACCAATTGTCACTGGACATACTTGAAACAAAATAGGAAAATGGCAGCAAACCCTTCAGGACAAAGTTTTTAAGATAAAAATAGAGTTGCAATCTTGGAGGAACTTGACAAAGAGAAAAGAATATTGCCAATGTAGAACCAATCTTCAGCAATCATCCTGGAGCCAGCTTTGCACTCTAGAGACCCTCTCTCAGTGAGGACTTCCGGGGTCGTGCTGACCCCAGCCCACTGCTGCCCATCAGAAGGCAGCTACGCGGCGAGCTAGTGCGCGCTCACCTGGGTACCTCACACGCCAGACTCTGCATTTGGGAGTCTTCTTCTTCCCGTTTGACCTCACCTTGACCGAGAATGAAGAAAATATTTGCGATGAAAGTGACTTTGTAATATTAAATGCCATAGCTACTATCATTCAGTGCTATGCAAATTGTGACTTTCAGAATTTTGGTAAATTTTTATTATTTTTTGCTTATTTAAAAGAAAGGAGTATGTAAGTGAAAGCAAAAAGAAGGGTAACCACAATGATGAGAGATTTGGAAGCTGTATCATCTGAGGAATCGATTATGTTGCCCATGACTATAACTTTTTGGTAATACCATTTGATTTTAACTCTAAATCAGACTCTGCATTGGATGATCACATAAAATCACTCCCCAGCCCCCAACAAGTTTGACTGAATATATCATGTCCAAAATAGATTTTCAAGAACCATTTGTAGTACTTAACTTTAAAGAAATGAGGGTGCTTTGTAAAAATGTGGACCAATAGGCTTAAATAAATTACATTTGTATTTGCTGTTTATAGGATTGGTGTCAGTGTACCTTTTGAGTTTATAGTCAACATATCATCCTGAAATATTCTTTATGAGCTCATAATTACTTTCCCTATTCTCAATTTTAAAAGAAAACTCAAGAAAAGACTAAATTACCCACCATGCTTAAATATCTTTTATAAACATATGACATTATAAATGATGTAAATAAATGCTATGAACAACAATCATAAGAAATGTGGTGGTTTTTAAGTTGTTCATGCTCTTATTTAGTGTTAATACATAAATGGTCTGCCTGTGTGGTTTTATCGTCCGCTTTTGTTATAATTAAAAACTTATTATGCAAGTTGAAGAAAAGAGTGGATTGGAGGCTGGATTAAAAGGCAGTTTGTAGATAAAAATCTTCATGCCTTCAGCGTAGAAACAACAGCTAACTCTGAGATAGTTATCTCCTAAAGGAAAAGAAGGGGCAAAAGGCCACAAAGATCCTTGAGGGGAAAAGAACTGGTTTAGAACATTTGTACCCCCATAATATGCTGAAATAAAAAAGAAAAAGACAGAGAAAACAGTACTGCATGGAGTCAGTAAAGTAAAAGAAAGGAAGTCAAGGAAAGATGGAGTTTCAAAGAAGGGCTAGTTAACAGCACCCAAATATGGCTGGTTCCATGTGCAAGGAAAATAAAGAGAAAAAATGTTACTGCAATTATCAAGAAAATCACTGAATTTATTTTGAGAGATCAGCTTCTGCAATATGGTGGGGATAGATGGGTATTAGAATACAGGGGTCAAAAGAAATGATTATGAGGAAATGGTGGAGACTGCAATAAAGAACTCATCCACGGGAAAAAATGAGAAAGAGAGAAGTGGTTGCAAGCTAGAGAGGGTAGCTGGGTGAAAGTGTAGCTGTTATAATATTCACCTTGTTAAATAAACTCTTATTATTTTTTAACTTTTTTTATTTTTTAGATGAGGGAAATGTCCAGATAAACTCGTATTACTTCTAACAATTTGTCTATAGATTCTTTTTAGTTTTCCACTAAAATGATTGTATCAATTATATGATCCCTTCCTTTTTCCAATAGAGGAGAGTCCAAAGGATATTCAGAAGTAGAGGAAAAATGCTAATATTGTCCTGAAAGGTAACTGAATAAGTACATACTTGTCTGTCTCTTTTTCCCAATATGCATGGAAATGAACCAAAAGTGAAGAAGAAAACTATATATATTGAAACTAGGAAATAAATATCATCTCATCCTGAAGATGCTAAAAATTATTAATATCTACAAGCTATAAGAGAATGTGGGTCAAGCAAAAGAACTGCCAGTTGGTCCCCATCTATTCTAATAGTGAGTAGAAGCTGACTTTGAAACATAGGTGGGAGGGCTAAGTAGGACTATCCAGCCTTCAGCAGAGACTGAAGGCCTGCAAACAAGTGGAAAACACCAGCACAGGAATCATGTGGACACCAAGAGTATCAGGGAAGACAGCAGAAAACAGGATCACAAGAATAAATCATCTTGGTCCTTCCTGACCTAGAGTTCTAATCGGTAACATTCCCCAGGATAACTGGCCTTGGTTCTGGGGAGTGGGGGAGGGCAAGTGCAATGTTTAAGAAGAAATGCTCCAGATTCAGTGAGAAAGTATATGGAGACAACATATGAGGCTATCCACAGTCCTTTATCTTCCATGTAGTTTTGAAGGGTGAAGAAATCATCAACTGCCAATAGTAATCTCTATGGCACAAGTTCTAAAGGAACTATTAATATAGTTCCTAAGTAAACAGGGATAAAGAAAAATCCACATTATTCCCAGGTAGCAGTCCTGGATGGAATTTCTTTCCTTTTCCTCCTTCCTTCTTAAGAACTATCTGTTAAATAGCCAGTATGTAAGAGACATTGTGCTAGACACTGGGAATCCTCACACAAAACAGGGCTTAGTGGGGAAAATATATATTAAAGCCACACAAGTGGACTGAGCAAAATAAAAGAGATGCACAGGGTGCTATACCTCATCTGACAGATGGCCTGCTGAGTCCAGAAGCTTTCAAATGAATAATGAGGACAAAAGAAACAATAAGGGATCTACAAATTAAGTACATCAAGAAGGCAGTGGGGCCGGGCGCAGTGGCTCACGCCTGTAATCCTAGCACTCTGCGAGGCCGAGGCGGGTGGATCGCTCGAGGTCAGGAGTTCGAGACCAGCCTGAGCAAGAGTGAGACCCCGTCTCTACTTAAAAAAAAAAAAAAAAAACAGAAAGAAATTATCTGGCCAACTAAAATATATATAGAAAAAATTAGCCGGGCATGGTGGCACATGCCTGTAGTCCCAGTTACCTGGGAGGCTGAGGCAGTAGGATTGTTGAAGCCCAGGAGTTTGAGGTTGCTGGCTAGGCTGACACCACGGCACTCACTGTAGCCCGGGCAACAAAGCGAGACTGTCTCAAAAAAAAAAAAAAAAGAAGGCAGTGGAAGAGAGTATGCTAAACAAAAGCCAGTGGCTTTCACAGAATTATTTCAGGAAAGAGAACACATAAAGTAGCAGAGTTACAAGCCATTTGGCTTGTAAGCCTTCTCCTGTATTAAATTTGTAATTCTTAGGGCATACCAGGATCTGACTCTAGTTATTGGTCTCTATATAATGGAAGTGATTGGGAGAGTATTGAGAAAGAATTACTTGCTCTTGCAAAATAATTTCCTCAGATAAAAAAGTATATTAGTCTGCTAGGGCTGCCGTAACAAACTGCAACAGACTAGTTGGCTTAAAGAACAGGAATTTGTCTCACAGTTTTGGAGGCCATAAGTCAAAGCTCAAGGTACTGGGGCAGGGTAGGTTCCTTGCGAGGGCTGTGAGGGAGGGATCTGTTCCAGGCCCTTCTCTTTGGCCATTTTCTTCCTAAATCTTGTCACATCTGTGCACATCTCTGTCCAAATTTCTCCTTTGTATAAGGAGAAATTATAGGGCCCACCCCTAATGACCTCATTTTAACTTGATTATCTCCATTAAGACCTTATCTCTAAATAGGGCCACATGCTGATGTACTGGGGTTAGGACTTCAGCATATGAATGAGGGGGACACAATTAAACCCATAACAAGGAATAATAACATAGTTTTAGTAAAGCATACGAAAAAATACAGATTTGATCTTTGTCCCAGTTCCAGGCACACAGCTCCTAAAACCTTTGGAATTTCCTGAGTGATAAGATTATTTTTTGTGTGCTGATGAGATGACTGGTGGCTGGGGACCCCTGGGTAGCTTCAGAATGGGGGCTGGTTGACAGAGAGACCAAGACATCATTAGGGGGTTGGAACTTCCAGCCCCAACCCCAACCCCTGGAGAGGGGAGAAGGGCTAGAGATTAAGTTAATTACCATTGGCCCAATGATTTGATCAATCATACTTACATAATGACACCTCCACAAAACCCCCTAAAGGATAGGGCTTGGAGAGCTTCCAGACTGGTGAACACATGAAGGTGCTGGCAGGCTGGTGCACCTGGAGAGGGCTAAAGGCTCTGTGCCCCTCCCCCTGCACCTTGCCCTGTGCATCTCTTCTATATGGCCATTCCTGAGCTGCATCCTTTATAATAAACTGATAATAAGTGTCTTAGTCCATTTGTGTTGCTATAAAGGAATACCTGAGGCTGGGTAATTTATAAAGAAAAGAGGTTTATTTGGCTCATAGTCCTGCAGGCTGTACAAGAAGCATGGTGCCAGCATCTGCTTCTGGTGAGGGCCTCAGACTGTTTGCACTCACAGCAGAAGGGCAAGGGGAGCCAGTACGTGCAGAGATCACATGGCAAGAGAGGAAGCAAGACAGAGCAAGGGAAGTGCAGGGCTCTTTTTAACAACCAGCTCTCTTGGAAACTAATAGAGCAAAAACTCACTCATCCCCCTACCCAGGGAGGGGATTAATCTATTCATGAGGGATCTGTCCCCATGACCCAAACACCTCCTATTGGGCCCCACCTCCAACACTGGAAATCAAATTTTAATATGAGATTTGGAGGGATCAAACAAACCATATCCAAACTATAGCAATAAGTATAGTGCCTTAGTGCTTTCCTGAGTTCTGTGAGCCATTCTAGCAAATTATCAAACATGAGGGTTAGAGTCCATGGGAACCCCCAAATTTATAGTCAGCTGAACAGAAATGTGCATAACGTGAGCACCCCATTTGCAGGTGGCACTTCAAATGGGAGCACTATTGTGGGACTGAGCTTTTATCAGATGTTAACTACAAGTAGATAGTATCATAGTTTAATTGAATTGTTGGACATAGAGTTGATATCTAGAGAACTGGAGAAATGGTTGGTCTTGGAAAAGATGCCATGCATTTGGTGTCAGGAGGAAAACATGCTCAGGAAGATTAGAAGGAAGGAGGGGCTTCTTTGACAATCAGGGGAGGCTCATGGTGTCAAGAGTTCAGAGTGTCCACCAAGTCACGTTGTTCTCCAAATCTTCTCTAGTGTCCCCGTTCCAATTCTCAGAGTTCTGCTTTTTCCTGATCCTGTGTCCTAACTTTTGCTTACATGACCTGCTGACTAACTGATAGAGTAACTTAGTAACTCTAAAGACCACATTTTGAGTTTAGTTTTCAGCTACTTCAGCCTTAGGGTTTTTTGGTGTTTTTGGTTTTGTTTGTCTTTAGAAACCAAAAAATAAACAACATAGCACTGAAGGACCCAATAGCACCTAAGAAAAATAAACTGAATCAAAGGATGAGAAGGGACTGAAAAGGATGAAGACAATCCTGAAGAATGATTAATCATTTTAACAGAAACTCAGGATCTGTAGACATGATATTAGGAGTAGCAAGAGAAGTTAAGTTGGATAGGCATAAGATTGTTATACAAAAGTCAGCTGTGCTTCTAGATACAGAAGAGAATCTAGATACAGGCCCAGATACATAGGGCATGTAAGTATATGATCTCAATCATGGGGAAAAGATTATTCAGTAAAGGTGTTGGGACAAATGGTTAGCCATTTAGGAAAAAACATAAATCTGAATCTTACATAAATTGCTTTCAGATATTACAAGAAAAATCTGAGTACTTCTATAATGTGTGAGTAGGGAAGGGTTTTATAAGCATGGAAGAAGACCCAAAAGCCATATGGAATTTGACTACTTAACTATTTAAAAGTTCTTTATAGCACAAAATACAAACACAAAACAAAAACCCTCCACAAAGTTAAGAGATAAAAGACAATCTGGGAGGTGGCATATTTTCATAGTCTGTGGTGTCCCTTTTGTCACTGAGTCCTGTTTGAATGCCAGTTCTAAAACTAATTGTGAATTTGGGCAAATTCTTTAACCTCTCTGAACTCCAGTTTTCTTTGTGTGAAAAATGAAAATAATACCTACTTTTCACCGACTGATGTGAGGATTAAATGGGATAATGTATGTAAAGTGTTTAGCAGAGCCTAGCCTAGCCTAGTTTCCTTGCACTCAATAAATGCAAGGGAAAAGATCTGCAATATTTGACAAAAACACTTATTATAAGTTAATAAGAAAAAACAATGCATGTTTTAAAAACTGACAAATTACGTGAATAGCCATCTTGCATAAGTAGAAATGACAGTGATTAATAATCACATGAAAAAATACATAACTTCACTAATCAAAATGTAAAATAAAACAGGATATGTGATTGTACCTATTAGACTGGCAAAGATTTAAAAGAAAAATTTGATAATGGCCGCGCTAGTGAGAATGTAGTAAAAGAATCATTCTCTTGCATTTTACTGAGAGTATAAATTGGTACACATTTTAAGATAATTTGTTGGTGCTTATTAAAATTTAAATGTTCACATATGTTTACCCTCACAGTTTCACTCCTAGAAATTTATCCTATTGAAATACTTATTCAAGGAAGGAAAATATATAATAACTGTAAGAATGGCTACAGAAAAAACAAAAATTACAAATAATGAAGTATATATTTAAGGAAATTTCTTTTCAGCAGACTTTTTTTTTTTTTGATATGGGGTCTCTCTCTGTACCTCAGCTAAAGTGCAGTGGCATCATCATAGCTCACTGCAATCTCAAACTCCTGGGCTCAAGGGATCTTCCTGCCTCAGCCTCTCCAGTGGCTGGGACTACAGGTGCGCACCACCAAGGCTGGCTAATTCTTCTATTTTTTGTAGAGACGAGGTCTCGCTCTAGCTTAGGCTGGTCTTGAGCTCCTGGTCTCAAGTGATCTTTCTGCCTCGGCCACCCAAAGAGCTAGGATTACAGGAGTGAGCCACCGCGCCTGGCCTCAGAGAACTTCTGTTCACAATACTACCATGGAAATCCAAGATATATACAAAAATAAGTACGTATATATAGTATGATTCCCTTTTGGCAAAAAAAAAAAAAGTAATTATGACATATATGTTAATATATTCATAGAAAAATAATCTATCTCTAGAGGTTAAGATTGTAGAATTTTTTCCACCTTTAGGGTTTTTATGTTTACACCATAAGCATCTATAAATTAATAATTATATATCAGTAATAATTTATAATTGAAATACATGTGGAGGACATCAAAGTAGGTCTCTCAAGAGGAAAAAGATAGCATCTAAAGCTCAAGCAAAATGGAGGCAGACACCCGGCTGTAAAAGTCATTACTTGACAAGCTTCTGCATACCGACAGTTAATATGCAAATCGAACTTTTCATATACCATACTCATTGAGAAATGTAGTATAAATTAACCACTACTTTAACTTTACAAAAAAAACTGCACTACTTTTTCTTAATTTAGACCTTTGTTAATCCTCAGAGGGAGAGAGCTTTCTCTTCCTCATCTTACTTGAAATTAACTCATGAGTGTAAATTCAAGTATGTCTGTGCAAATGTTTTGCCATGCTAAGAGAAGAAAAGTGCTAGGTTGTATGCATCTTTAGCCTGAGCTTACGTGGAACAGCAAGCAATAAGCATATAAGCTATTCCAACGAAAAGAGAGTTTTACTGTTCCATGTCAGTAAAAACACATATGTTTATTTTAATATTCCAACATAAAGCTTTATATTTAAAAACTGAATGCTATTTTTAAGCACAGTAGTCTTTCTGAGTACAGTACCAATTCTTCACATATATGTGAATGTTGCCCAAAGCTGCAATTTCGTTTTGCTTCCAAAACAATCTCTGCCTTCATATACAGTACCTCTAAATTCATCCTATGTTGTAATCAGACCATTAACATAACATAGGCCATTCCTGTTTCCTTTGCTAATCCAAGTCTTTTATTCCTAATCCTAAAAATGCTTCATTTAAAAAAAGCACTGAAGGGAATAAATGCATGGAAATGGAACTTGCTCAACAGTTCATGTGTAGGCAGATACAAAAGACATCTGTGTAGCAGCAATTCAGGAATCAGATTACTTTACTTGTCCCTGTTTTTTCAAAGATGGTAGAAGGAATGGGTGTAACCATGGAAATGTTCCTTCCAAAAACACAAATCTTCCAAAGCCTAGAAACATCAAGGAAACCAAGAGCTCTAGCCTCCCAGCAGAGAACTCACCATCACCATGACACAGAGTAGCTAAAAAGAAATCTTTTCCAAAACAGAAAGAAAAGTGCTACAAAAACACAGCCTTCCGCTTTTACCCCAGGCAGGATGGCTTTTATTCTGGCGTAAAACACTTGTTAGCAACTACAGAAATGAAATACACGTCTAAAATTTTCTTTAGAAAGACTATTACTCAGTAGCTAGATCCAGTCACTTTCTTTAGATAATTGTGATGTGGAATTTAAATCCTAAATTAAAGCTGGATATCCTTCATTTACTGATTGAAATGGGGGTAATCCTGTGGGGGACATGGATCCCTCTTGGTCCAACTTAATCAGAAACAACCAAAACTTGGGACAAATTCATATAAAGACAGCAAAAGTCTCTTTTGCCAAAGAGGCCACAGTATGGACTAACAACATTGAAATAAATTATTTAAACAAATATTTATCACATCCTATCATATGCTAAGCACTGTCAAACAGATACCAATAAAAATAGACCCAATCTCCAATTTTATAAAATTTATATCCAATTTGGTGATCAATTATTAAATAAAGTAAAAAGGACAATTGTATATAGTCTTAAATAATGAGAAGGAAGTAAAACAGGGCAATGAGATGAGGATGACTTGTGTGTCTGGGGTGGGAGGATACTGGACACTGAAAGGTCCCAAAGATGTGACCTTTGAGCGAGGCTGGAATGCCAGGAAGAGTGAAGGTTGCATAGACCGGGAGGGAGAGAGTTCTAGGCAGACGAACAGCAAGCACAATGGTTTTGGGACAGGAATAATAAGCTCTGAGAATTTCAGTAAAAGAAAAAGAGGTATAACAGAGAATTAGGGAGAGACAATCATGGTCTTATGGGCCACAGTAAGGAGTTTAGATTTTATTTTACGTATGATGAGTAAACACTGATGGATTTTTGCTCTGATTAATGTTTTGAAACATCACTCTGCTGCTCTGGGGGAAAAGGAATAAAAGCAGAGCCACCAGGTGAGAGATTTTGGAGGCTTAGACTGTGGAGTCAGTAATGGAAATGGCAATAAGAGGAAATTTTAGAATATATCTTTTTTTATAGTAAAGTCAACAGGCAGGCACTCGCCTTCCTTTAACCTAAATTAATTAGTCAAGGAAAAGAACATGATTGCAGGGTCAGGAGTGGGCTGACCTCAACCTCTATCGTTATTTTAAACTGTGGGGGCAACAGATCTCACTACCCAAGAAGGAAAGAAAAATTTTACTCCTAGGACCAAAGAGACACAACTTGGAAATTTACAATAAGAAGTTCATAACCATTTCATAAATCCTTAAACAAACAGACAAAAACCCCCCTAAGAATACATTCTAAAGATTTGAGTAAAAAAAACTGCAAGAGTTTTTTGTTTGATTGTTTTTGGTTTTTTTTTTTTTACTAAACCATGCAACAAAGCTGCTTATTTAAAACATCTGAAAGGTAGTAAGCAGTATGAGATCAAATGCAGAAGGTCAGATTATAAAAAATTAACCATATAATGTGAAATATTGAAAACAGAAATATGAAAGACCTGAAAACTCATATGGGTATATTAGAAATGGATATGTGAAGAAAGAACACACAGAAATATAAGAAAGAACACTATGGGAGGATGGTGAAGTCTAATATACTACTACAAAAAATTTCATATTCAAAAGAGAAATGTATTGAATGTCTGAATTTAAAGTGACATAAAACAATGACTTCTACCTAAATGCCATGGTCTCTGGTCAATATAGAAGGAAAAGTCTGTGTTCAGGTATGCTTTGTGTATAAATTAGATTTTCATATGTCAAATCACTGTTTCAATAAGTATTATTACATTATTGCAGTGATAATTTCAGAGATCTATTTCCCATGAAAACCTATGACCTCCTCAAGATATAAAATTTCAAAGAAGTCCATCAGAAGACCTTTAAAAATACATGTTTAATAGAAAAACAATTTCTAATAAACAAGATGAAATATTACCAACAATATGTTATATTATGATACATTCAAGATGATATCCAAAATTTTTAACTCCTGGTGTGGGTACTGATCAGAGAGTGGGCTGACTCTGGTACCAGAACAGGATCCTGGAGGCCCCTAAAGGGCCAGGTGTTAACCCTTTAGCTACTGGAAGGTTGGGGAGGGGTTCAATGGGAAGGCATTCAGAGGGCTCAGGGTAGCACCATTTACTAACCAGCATGCAAGTCTTTCAGTATTTTAACAACCGCTATGGCTGTTCCAGCAGCAGGGAAGGCAGAGCATCGGTCTTGGGCATGTCCACATAATACAGTACTCTGCAGCTACTACATCCATTAATATTTAATGACATCAAGAGTCATCCATTGACCCTGTCTCTACAAAAAAAAAAAAAATTAGCTGGGCATGGTGGTGTGCGCCTCTTGTCCTAGCTACTCAGGAGGCTGTGGCAGGAGGATTGCCTGAGCCCAGGAGTTCAAGGCTACAGTGAGCTATGATCTACTATGGAGTAGACAATATTCAAGCCTGAGCAGCAGAGTGAGACCCCGTTTCTAAAAAAAATGAAAAAAAAAAAGAGTCATCCATGATACATTATCATATGAATAAGGTAGATTACTTACCAGTGTGCATATTCGACCCTTTAAGTACGTTGTCATGTGTGTGTGGGCAGGAACAGACAGGACTGAGATTTATAGCCTCTAGTAGGATTGTTGGAGATTTTTATTTTTTCTTAATGCTGATTTTTATTTTCCAAATTTCCTGTATGAAAAATAAATACAAGTTCAAATATGCTTAGAATGTAGTATTATACTATTTTAGAAATTTTGATTGGTAAAGAAATATGGGAAGGGGAATACTTACCAGTGAAGAAGCTCTGACTCAGTTCAAAGAAAGCAGTAATCTACAATTGTTCTCCCTATTTTTCCTTTTTTGTTACAAATAAATAACACTGTCATAGAAGCACTGTACTCTTACAGCAATTCATTACGACTCTAAGATCTGAACATTGGAGTTCTATAAACCTGAAGTTGTATTTCACATCCATAGAATCATGGAATTTCACACCAAGAAAGACTCTTAGAAGATCACATCTTCTGTGTTGCGGCCGGGCAGGCTTCTGTTCAGGCATACTTGGAAGGATACTAACCCTTCTGCTGCGTTTGTTAAAATTCAAGAATCTGCCTTTAACTGACAACATACGACACTTCTACTCTACATTCCTGACAGAAAGGATAAAATCAAATTCTTTGCTAGACTATGCTTCATAGAAGTGTAGTCTCAAAACACATTCAGGGAGGAGTGCTCAGAAGACATGCCGTCCATCTGTTCACCTGATGGATATATAATCTGTCCTCAAATCATGCCACACAACTTCAAAGGCATACACCAGAATCACAAGATATTGGCTCCTCAAAGATTTATCATGTAAAAAAAAAAAAGCTTCATGCTATTTACTGGAAGGTTGTTATGAAAAATAGTGTTCACAATGTCATATGGCATCAATTTTATAAATACCCGAAGAAGAAATTTTTCCCAGGCCCAATACCTAAGAAAGTCGCATTTCCCCTAAGCAGTTGCTTTGCTTTTAACCTCAGTTGATAGCTTTGATATTTTGCACATGGTTCAGAGCATGAAATCCAGAGCTCTGCTATTTAGTAGCCATGTGACTCTGGGCAAGTCACTTAACTCTCTGTGACTCAGATTTCTCAGCTGTTAAACTGGGTAATAATACCTATGTCATAGGATTATTTTTAGAACTAAATGAGCAAATATACATAAAGCAATTTGAACAGTGCATAGCACATAGTAACTGCTATTATTAATCCAAACCTTTTTATCTCCTATGAAGAAATTGATACTGAACACAAAGGTCTCTTTTCAGTAAAAGTAAAGCAGCTTTCTAATATCCAATGGTCACTTATATTTTTGAAAAAGCAGAGGACATAGTAACTTTATTTACAGTCCCTGCATTTGGAGATAAGTTTCAATTTTTTTTCAGAGATTTCTACTAGCCAAAGAGGGTGGTAGTGTTGCTGGGCAGGGGTTGCTGGGGAAGAAATACAAAGATTCACTGTACACACAAATAAAAACAAAGAAGTTCCTCAGGGAAAGAAAATGAAGAGTTATTTTTTTATTTCCTTCTCTTTTCTCTTTCCTCCTCACTCTCCCTCTCTCTCTCTCTCTCTCTCTCTCTCTCTCTGTGCATGTGTGTATGTCTCTCTCTCTCTCCTTTCCTACCTGCCTAGCATACATGGCAGACACGAAGGAAAAGAACCTGATTTTATTATTATTTTATTATTTCCTGTTTATGACAGAGCTGGTTGCATCAACTCATTTTACTCACTCACATATATACAATAAACACGTTTTAGAATACAAAGAAATAAACATCACAGCTGAAGAGACACTGTACTTGTAACAGTTAATGACTTTTCTATGGATTTTTCCCCTTTGGAAAGCTTGCAGTGGCAAAGAAAGATATACTGGGCCTAGTTTCTTTCTTTCTTTTTTAAAAGTACAGATTCCATCACTGAAAGTAATACAATAAAAAATTATCTCTCTGAATTTCACATCAATAGCCAAATCTATTATAAATGGAATTTGAGATAACAAAGTTTAAAATTTCCTGGTGTGCTCAATGATGCTCAATGCATTGTCAAGCACATTGCTGGGATCTTTGTATCATTTGTGACCACAGTTTGTATAAGGATTTCAGTAATTTTTGTGCAAGTGAACAAAAGCCAGACACTGCTGGCTATTTAAAAAAAAATTATTTGTCAAACATCATCAAACAAAAATTCTTTAGAATATGCAAGTATAATTAATACATTCTTAATATTATTATAAAATTAAAATTAACTACTATTTTATCTCCTTCATGTATAGTTAAGAGAGTTTATAGTTATTTATGACGATTTAAAGAACTAACTACCTCAGTGACTTTAGATAAGAGGCTTGAGAACATACATGAAGAACAAAGGCACAAAAATGGAGAAGTGTTTCCAAGTGACGCAAAGAATGGACTGTGGCAAACAAGAAGCATACCCAGATCCCCCTTCACGAAGGGACTTGCTGCCCAGCTGCAGGGAGAAGTTCAGCTGTCTGTAACTTCAGTCTCTCAGAAAGCTGCAGAAAGCCACCTTGCTCAGGGCAGCCCACATCAGGTAGCTAAGCAAGGAGTGGGTAAAGGCATGGCCTTTAAAGAGGTTTGCTGATTAGTAAGTTTTGTTCAACAGTACATTGAGCATAATTGAGGATGCCAGAAAATTTTAAGCTTTATTGTCTCAAATTCCACTTAGATTTGGCTACTGATGTGAAATTCAGAGAGATAATTTTTCATTAGATTATTTTCAATGATGGAATGCATACTTAAAAAAAGAAAAACTGGATCCAGTATATCTTTCTTTGTCACTTCAAGCTTTCCAAGGGGGAAAAATCCACAGAAAAGTCCTTAACTGTTAGATGACATGATTTTGTACAAGAAAAAGCCTATGGAATTCGTAAGAAACTATTAGTGCTAAAAAGCAAGTTTACTAAGTTTGTAGAATATAAGATCGATATTAAAAATCAATTTGATTTTTATTTCTATACATAGGCAATGAACAATCCAAAAATGAAATTAAAAAACTCCATCTACAGTAGCATTAAAAAGAATAAAATACTTAGAGATAAATTTAAATAGAAAAGTATAAGACTTTTACAATGAAAACTATGAAACATCATCGAAGACCTAAAAAAAGATCTAAATTTTAATATGACTTAAGTAAATAAAAAGACAATCTTTAAAATGGATTGAAAGATCTAATACTGTTAAGATGACAATACTGCCCAAATTGATCTACAAATTCAATGCAGTCCTAATCAAAATCCCAGCTGGCTTCCTTGCAGAAATTGACAACATGATCCTAGAATTCATACAGAAATCCAAGGGACCCTAAATAGCCAAAATAATCTTGAAAAAGAAAGTTGGAGAACTCACACAGTTTCAAAAATTAGGGTGTGGTGGCTCACACCTGTAATCCCAGCACTGTGGGAGGCCAAAGTGGGAGGATTGCTTGAGGCCAGGAGTTCCAGACCAATCTGGGCAACATAGTGAGACCCACATCTCTACAAAAAATCTTTAAAAATTATCTGGGCACAGTGGCATATGCCTATAGTCTCAGCTACCCGGGAGGAGGCTGAGGCAGGAGGATTGTTTGAGCCCAGGAGTTCAGCATTACAGTGAGCTATGATTATGCCACTGCATTCCAGCCTAAGTGATAGAGCAAGACCCCATCTCTAAAAAAAAGAAAACAAAGTTACTACAAAGCTACAGTAATCAAGACTGTGTGATACAGGCATAAGGATAGACATACAAATCAAAAAAATAGGATTGAAAGTCCATAAACCCACATAATTATGGTCAATTAAATTGTGACATGAGTATCAAGACAAGTCAATGGGGCAGAGAACATTACTTTAAATAAATGTTCCTGGGAAAACTGGATATTCACCTGTAAAAGAATGAAGGTAGACGCCTATATCATAAACATACAACTGAAAATAGATCAAAGACCTAAATGTAATAGCTAAAATTTATATATTTTATAACTTTAGGTGCTTTAAGACTTTTGTAACTCCTAGAAGAAAACACAGGAATAAATCTTTATGACCTTCGATTAGGTAATAATTTCTTAGCTATGGCACCAAAAGCACAATCAAAGAAAAAAATAGATAAAATTTTTATCTATAAAATTCTTTTGTGCAACACAATACCAAAATTCCTATAACTCAACTGCAAAAAACCAAACAACCCAATTCAAAAATGGGCAAAGGACTTAAGCAGACATTTCTCCAAAGAAGATATACAAACAGCCAATAGGCATATGAAAAGATACTCAATATCAACTAGCCATTAGAAAAATGTAAACCAAAACCACAATGAAATACCACTTCACAACCAGTAGGATCACTATTACCAGTAAAACAGAAAATAATAAGTGTTGTCAAGAATGTGGAGAAATTGGAACCCTCCTGAATTGCTAGTGGGAATGTAAAATGGTAAAGCTGCTGTGTAAAGCAGTTTGGCAATTCCTCAGAAAGTTAAACATAGAATTGCCACATGAATTCCAGCATGTATTTTCCATGTATATAACAAAACTGTTTTTACTCATAACACTTCTGACACCAAATACATGTCTTTTCTAACACTACTTCTCCAGCTCTCTGACACCAGGTGGATATACTACAATTCAATTCATTTCTGGCACTGCCTACCCAGAGTTAGTGTCAGATCACACAGCTAAAGGCTCAGTCTGTCAAGATTGCCCCTGCTTCAGACACCAGGTGCAAGACCAGGCCGTTAACCCTACTAGCCAGCTATAAATTCAGGCGGTTCCTACAGTTTCCTCCTCATGTTTAATAATTTGATAGAACAACTCACAGAACTCAGAAAAGTACTTTGCTTGCTACTGTTAGATGGTTTATTATAAAGGATACACCTCAGGAACAGCCAAATGGAAGAGACGCATAGGGCAGGGTATGGAGGGAGGGGATGAAACTGCCGTGCCCTCCCCAGGCACACCACTCTCTCAGTCTCTTGATGTGTTCACCAACCTAAAAACTCTCTCAACTCTGCTGTTTAGGAGTTTTTAAAGGAGATATCATTATGTGGCCATGATTGATTGATCACTGGCCATTGGCGATTAGCTCAATCTCCAATCCCTCCCCTTGCCTAAGAGGTTGGGGAATGGGGACGAAAATTCCAAGCTTCTAATCATGCCTTGGTCTCTTTTAGAAACAATCCCCCCTCAAATCATCTAGGGGCCCCTCGTCATGTTCCATAATTTGCTAGATGAAGAAATCTCTAGATGGTTTCAGAATAGGGACTGGTCCCAGAGAGAACAAGACATACTTAGAAATTTGAAAATTCCAAGAGTTTGAGGAGCTATGTGTGCCAGGTACTGGGGACGATGTTTATTATATAATTATATCATAGTATATATCATAGTATGTATAATTATTATATCACAATATCCCAAAGCATTGTAAGCAGGGACTCAAACAGGTCCTTAAACACCAACATTCATAGCAGTATTATTCACAATAGCCAAAAGGTAGAAACAACTCATGTCCATTGAGAGATGAATGGATAAACAAAATGTGGTATTCTGCAATTCTAGAGGCAATAGGAAAAATAAATAAATGAATAAATTTTAAAAATATGAAATGTGGTATACACATTGAAAGGAATATTATTCAGTCTTAAAAAGAAATGAAATTCTAATACGTACTACAATATGGATGAACCTTGAAGACATTATGCTAAGTGAAATAAGACAGACCCAAAAGAACAAATACTGTATGATCCCACTTACATGAGGTATCTAGAATAAGCAAATTCACAGAGATAAAAGGTAGAACAGAAATTATCGGGGACCAGGGGGATGAAAAAATGACTTATTGTTTAATGGGTACAAAGTTCCCATTTGAGATGATGAAAAGTTCAGGAAATGAACAGTGGTGACAGTTGTACAACATTGTGAACGTACTTAATAGCAGTGAATTATACATGCCAAAACTGTTAAAAATGTTAAATTTTCTTATATATATTTTAGCACAATTTTAAAAAATTATTTTAATGGGCAAAGGATTTGAAGACATTTCTCCAAAGAAGATATACAAATGGCCGATAAGCACATGAAAAGATGCCCAACATCATTAGCTATTAGGGAAATACAAATCAAAACCACAACGAGGCCAGGCGCGGTGACTCACGCCTGTAATCCTAGCACTTTGGGAGGCCGAGGCCAGAGAATTCCTGGAGGTCAGGAGTTTGAGACCAGCCTGAGCAAGAGCAAGATCCCATCTCTACAAAAAATAGAAAAAATTAGCAGGGAGTGGTGGCATTCCTGCAGTCCCAACTACTCAAGAGGATGGCTTGAGCCCAGGAGTTTGAAGTTACAGTGAGCTATAATGATGCCACTGCACTCGAGCCCTGGTGACAGAGTGAGGCCCTGTCTCAAGAAAAAAAAGAAGAAGAAGAAGACAGCATTTTTCAACAGTATCAGAGAATACCAAGTACCTAGGAATAAATTCAATAAAGGATATGCAAGATCTCTAAGTGAAAACTACAAAAGGACATTTGGACATTAAATGAAGAGCTGAATAAATGGAGAAATACACCACATTTATGGGTTAGAAGATTCAATAATGTAATCTAATCAAATCTCAATAGGTCTTTTTCATGGATCATGTTAAGCTAATTCTTTACAAAAGCATAAAAAATATAGATTTTTTTTAAAGGCAGGAAATTTCTGAAGATTACTTTAGAGGAACTTGCCCTATCAGATATCAAGACTTAGTAGTGTTAGCAGAAATATAGATGGCGAAAAAAAAAGACTTAGTACGAAGCTATGGTAATTAAGACAGCATGAGAAAAATTTGACAAATTAACTTAATTCAACAGGGAGCCACAACAGATCCAGGCATCTATAGAACCTGGGCTATGTCAGAAGAAACATGTCAAAGCAATGGGAACAACAGGGACTATTCAATAAACAAAGGTGGATAAAAATGATTGTATGTGTGGTAAAAGATGAAATTAGAGTTCTGTTATCATGCAAGATATAAGGTCCAAAGCCAAATGTATTAAAAGCTTAAATTTCAAAAATAAAACTTAAAAGCTCCTGGTAGCAAGTATATGAAAATATTTTATATGCTTTTTATATTTTAGACTTAGTAGGTGGAAAGAGTTTAAAAAATGTAAATACAAGAAAAGCACTAACCATAAAATAAAAAATGATAAAATTAGGAATTTTTTTGTTCATCAAAATATAAAAATATATTTTCTTTTCTTTTCTTTTTTTTTTTTTTTTTTTGAGACAGAGTCTTGCTCTGTTACCCTGGGTAGAGTGGAGTGATGTCATCGTAGCTCACTGCAAGCTCAAACTCCTGGGCTCAAGCAATCCTCTTGTCTCAGCCTCCTGAGTTGCTGGGACAACAGCTGCATGCCACGATGCCCAGCTAATTTTTCTATTTTAATAGAGACAGCATCTTGTTCTTGTTCAGGCTGGTCTTGAACTCCTGAGCTCAAGCAATCCTCCCACCTTGGCCTCCCAGAGTGCTAAGAAAAATATATTTTCAAGATGTCAGAAAACATAGTAATAAATGAGGAGAATATTCTTATAATTGAAATCAAGAATATACAAAGAACTTCAAATCAATAACCAAAAAAAAAAAAAAATAGAAAAATGGACAAAAGACAAGAACAGACATTTTCATGATGAGAAAATACATATGGCCAATAAACAAATGAAGAGATGCTTAACCTTGTTAATAACAAAAGAACGTTAATCAAGAATACAAAAATATAACTTCTACCTTTATTCAATCTGTAAATATCAATTGTTAGAGAAGATGCTAATCACAGAATCTCTTATCCATTCCATGGGATGCTAAATTGTTACAACCACTCTGGAAAATATTTAGTATTATAGATTTTGAAGAGCTGAATATTCATAGCAATTCTACTCATTGGTTCAATACCAAAATAAATCATTGCTTAAATACAACAGAAAGCAGGAAAAACCTTGAAACAAATTCAATGTCTATCAATAGAAGAATGGAAAATAAACTCTGGTTTATTCACACAACAAAATAGTGTCAGAAGATTCCATATAGTCTTGAAAGATGACATACAGCACGAATCTTTTTTTAACAGAATTAAGAACAAGTGTTTAATATTTTTCAGAAACAGATAAAATAAAACCCAGTGCAAGGAGGCAAGGAATGAGAGAGAATCATGACACATAACTAGATGTGGGTTAATATCAAGATCCTGGCTGTTGAATTGGATGGTGGCTTCATGGATGCTTAATGAGTATTAAAAGTAAGTAAAAAATAAATGAAGGCCTTGCATGGGCTATTAGTGAAAATGTATCATGAAGCAGAGATTATGACTAATCTATTTCTGTGTACCACTTGTAATCCATTTTTAAAAGGCACAAACAAAAAATAATAATCTCAGACTAAAATTTTATATTTCTTAAAATATAGATATATAACAAGGGAGGAATGAAAATATAAATCAGGTTAAATGTTTTATCTTACTTGAAAGTTGGGGGAGGTTAGATAGTGATTAATTCTCACTATTGATAGAAAGATACATTTCAAATGTGACTACTAAAAATTTAAGCACAACAGATAAAAAACAACCATAATCAACAAAGCTTTACATGCAAAGGGGGGAATAAAGAAATAGGAAAGAAATAAGAAAAGGAATAAGAAATAAGAAAGCTTAACAAATGAAAAACTTCAAACATCAGGAATAAGAAGAAATATCAATTATCACAATAAAATTGTGAGAATTAAAAGAGGATGAAACAAACTCAGTGTTCCAAACATTATTTTATTAATTTAGAAAAAAATAAGAGCAAATTATGACATGCCATTTGAGATTGTAAAAGATTTTAATATAGTATACATTGAATTGGCTTGAGAAGATAAATAAATAAATGGTAACTGGTCAGTACATAAATATATATGTTAATTAACTAAAAATGTAAGTAGCTATAGAGAGTAATGACCTATAATTTCCTTTATCTGACCCAAACAGGATTTTCTTTAAGTAAATAATGTATATCCAAGACTGGTAAGCTACAGGACAGCTTCTTCTAGCTCCATCTTTTAACTGTTCTTAGCCTCTTCAGGACATAGAAATTCTATTTTGTTTATTAAAACTATGTGTTACTCTCCCCCTCCCCTTCATCTTTTTTTTTTTTTTTTTTTTTGAGACAGTCTCACTCTGTTGCCCAGGCTAGAGTGCCGTGGCGTCATCCTAGCTCACAGCAACCTCAAACTCCTGGGCTCAAGTGATCCTCCTGCCTCAGCCTCCCAAGTAGCTAGGACTAGAGGCATGCGCTACCATGCCCGGCTAATTTTTTTCTATATATTTTTAGTTGTCCAAATAATTTCTTTCTATTTTTAGTAGAGACAGGGTCTCGCTCTTGCTCAGGCTGGTCTTGAACCCCTGAGCTCAAACAATCCACCCGCCTCGGCCTCCCAGAGTGCTAGAATTACAGGCGTGAGCCACCACACCATCTTTTTAAATAGATGAGGAAACTGAGGCTCAGAAAGATTAAGTAATCTTTTCAGGTTACAAAGCTGGCAAGTCATACTCCCAGGGTTCAAACCCTGACAACTGTACCCCAGAGCCAACATTGAACCACTAGGCTATCAATGATACCATAGTCCATGTGAGATAATCTATGCAGTACAAAAACCATATTATACCATATAAAAGACAACTCAGAAACTAAGTAAAACTGTAACTATGCCTTCTGTTTTCCGTTACTCTTTAAAGATTTCTATTAAGTTCACAATAGGATGTAATTTTTGTTATAAGACTACATACATGATAAGAACAAAATTATGCTTGTGCTTTGCTGCCCTCTTATGGAAGATGTACACACAGAGACAAAACTCCCCAGCAAATAACTGCAGTGTCACTTTGCCATAATTATCTAAACTATATCAGCTATACCTAGCTTTACATGATAGATGAGTTTCTAAAACAAAGCGACTAGGACTAGTACATAAGAGGTACTCAATGACTTTAGAACTGAACTGAAAGCTTTATCTACTGACTCTTTGAAATGTATTAATACCAAGAGCTCAATTTTATAAGAATCCTAGCCAGGTACAGTGGTATGCAGCTGTAGTCCCAGCTACTCAGGAGGCTGAGGCAGGAGGATCACTTGAATTGAAGCTGCAGTGAGCTACAATTGCGCCACTGCACTCCAATTTGGGTGACAAAGCAAGTCCTATCTCTATAAAAAGATCATCTCAATAGATGCAGAAACAGCATTCAACAAAATTCAGCACTCTTTTATGATAAAGAAAACCCTCAACAAACTAGGCATAGAAGGAACATATCTCAAAATTATAAAAGTCATATATGACAAACCCACAGCCAACATCATACTGAATGGGGGAGAAGTTGAAAAGAAGTTCTTGTCCCCACTAAGAACTAGGACAAGACAAGGGTGGTCACCATCACCATTTCTATTCAACACAGTGCTGGAAGTCTTAGCCAGGCAAGAAAAAGAAATAAACAGTATTCAAATTGGGAAACAGGAGGTCCCAAATTTCCAAATTGGGGAATAGGAGCTTTTTGCTGACAACATGATCTTATATCTAGAAGACTCCAAAGATTCCACCAAAAGACTCCTGAAATTGAGAAATAAATTCAGCAAAGTCTCAGGTTACAAAATCAATGTACACAAATCAGTAGCATTTCTATATACCAATAACGGTCAAGCTGAAAATCAAACCAAAGACTCAGTTCCATTCACAATAGCTACAAAGAAAATAAAATATCCAGCAATATACTTAACTAAGGAGGTTAAAGAGCTCTACAAAGAGAACTACGAAACACTGAGGAAAGAAATTTCAGAGGACACAAACAAATGGAAAAACATATCATGCTCATGGATCAGCAGAATCAACATTGTTAAAATGTCCATACTACCCAAAGTGATTTACAGATTCAATACAAACCTCATCAAAATAACAACAGCATATTTCACAGATCAGAAAAAATAATTCTACACTTTCTGTAGAACCAGAAAAGAGCCCAAATAGCCAAAGCAATCTTAAGCAAAAAGAACAAATCTAGAAGCATTATATTACCAGATTTCAAGCTTTACTACAAGGGTATAGTAACCAAAACAGCATGATGTTGGCACAAAAAGAGACATAGACCAATGGAACAGAACAGAGAACCCAGATATAAAACCATCTACATACAGCCAACTGATCTTTGACAAAGCAGATAACAACATACACTGGGGGAAAAAAGCCCCTTTAATTAATGGTGCTGGGAAAATTAGATAGGCACATGCAGAAGAATGAAACAGGATACATATCTCTTACCAAACTCAGGGACATTCTACAAAATACCTCTGCCTGACCAGTATTCCTCAAAACTGTCAAGGTCATGAAAAACAAGGAAAATTTGAGAAACCGTCACAGCCAAGAGGAGCTTAAAAGGCACGGTGAATAAATGTAACATGGCATCTTGGAAGGGATCATGGAACATAAAATAAATAGTAAATAAAACCCAAGAATATCTGAATAAGGTATGCACTTTATATATAATAACAGTAACATATCTGTATTATTTACTTTTTTAAGAAAAGTACACCATAGTCATGTAAGATATTAATCAAGGAAACGGGCTGTAGGGTTCATGGACACTCTGTACTTTCCTTGCTACTTTCCTGTCAATCTAAAATTCTTCTAAAATAAAAGACTTATTTTCTAGGAAAAAGCAAAGAATCTTACGATAAATTATTTAAAGTTGAATGACTAATCACCCTTCTAGTGTGATTCATCTTTGTGATATACAGATTTGTATATATCACATTTGAAATTATAAAATTGCCTCAGTAGCCTTAGTCACAATAAAGGTATGACTAAATAAAATCATAATGTAAAAATTTTCAGATTAATCACTTGTTTCAACCACCTTTGTCTCTTTTTAAAGCCAAAATCTAAGAAATAGTCAAAGTGAATGGTTCAAATTTCTTCTAATTTCCTGCTTTTTATTTAATCTCTGTTGGTTGTGAACATAATCTCTCAGGAGAGACTAAGTGTCTTGAACTCTACAATAGACAAACCCGAGCAATTCAAAACAAAATCTATGTAGAGAAGCATTGCTTGAAGTTTTAACATCAGTAAATAGTTATCTCACTAGTTATTCCAGTTTTGACAAGGCTGTTAATCACTAAACATTAAAGCCAATAACCTTATGAAGTCAAAACAGTGAGTGCTTTTTGCAGCTAAACAATAACAATAATTGTTTCACTGATTCATGGATGAATGGTCTTTCATGTAGACATCATGGAGGAGAACTTCTCCAGGCTCTACACTGGAATAGAGAGTTTGGATCCCTAGAATTGGACCTCACCTGGCTCTCTTCACCAGTACTGGGAAAAGCTATGTGTATCACTGAGATGTGTGATGTAAATCATTCCTAAATATTGGGTAGCTACCACAAATTAAGAAAAAAACAAAGTTTCTGGTGTATTCTCCAAAAATATTTCCTGGATTCCTCCCGCCCCCAACCCCCAGTGGCTGTATCACCACAGCCCGTGCCTAGTTCTTCAAGGGCTTTGCTACTCATATCTTCCTTTCTATTTTAAATAATATCCCACTAGTTTAGGCTCTTATCTTCTTACATCAATTCTGTATGAATACTATATTTCTGGAGCACCTTTTACTATGTGCAAGTATTGTATTAGGAGCTGATAGGGAGTGATAAACAAAAGAGACACGGTCTAATATCATATAGATTATGGTCTAATAAAAGAAAAAAGACACCAAACAAATAAACATGCACATAAATATACTGACAAACAGATCAACAAGGTTTTATTAGGAAAAATAACAGGATACTTTAAGAAAGTTATAGAAAAAATAGGTCCTAATTTACATTGGGACTAGAGAGAAAGGTGACATTCAGAGAAGGGCTCTCTGTGGAACTGCATTTAAGCCAACATGTGAAGAATAAGTCATAGTAATCAAGGTGAGGAAAGGGAAATCCAGGCATCAGAAATAGCAAAAACCCTAAGCCTTAAGGCAGGAAAAAGAATGGCATATTTTAGGATTAACATGAGGCCAGTACGGCTGAAAGATGAGACTGGAAAATAGTCAGGGCTTAAGTCTCAAAGCCTTATGGACCATGTTAAGAAGTTTCATTTTATTTGAAGTACTACAGTACCACAAAGTGGTTTTACACAGGAAAGTGACATGATATAATTCATGCTTTTAAGCTTGCTCTAGTTTCTGGGTAGAGAGCGGTTGGGAGCGCGGCAAAGGCAGAAGCAGAGAATCGTAAAGGAGGCAACTGCAGGAGTTCCAACAAGAAAGAGGCTTGAATTAAGGTGGTTACATTAGAATTAGAAAAAAAGATGAACTTATTATGTTTTAAAGGTAAAAATAATAGAACTTGACATTGGATTAGATGTAGACTGGTTTGAACAATTCAGTAATGAATGTGGCTTGTACTGAGATAAGGAAGCCAGAAGGAGCCAGTTTAGTGGGGAGGGGGAATAATAATTCAGTTTTAGACATGTTCCGTTTAAGATTTTTGTGAAATATTCAAGTAAATCATCAAGTAATCAGTACATAAATGATAAAATAATGGAAATGGATGAGATCACTTAAAAGAGGGTGTGCAGTAAGAAGAAAAGAGGCTCAGGACTAAGTCTTAAAGAGAGTATAAGAGAAGAAGAGCCTCAAAGACCCACACAGAAGGAAAGTCAGGAGAGTATTATGCCACTTAAATTTATGTTTATTAATTGGAACTGTTAAAGGAATGTATGAATAGTATTATAGGTTAGTCAATTTGATGAATTTCTTAAAAAGTAAACGTGCAAAACCAGCATATTTTAATGGTTTGTCTCCTAGCATTATTATGATTTCATCATAAACCAGAGCAACCTGTTTTCAACAGGATTTCGGGTCTCCTTTCTGTCCTTTGTACACATCCACTGTATTCCCACCACAGGGTTTTTACACTTGTTTGCAACACTCTTCCCCCTAGTGGCTCTTCGTATCCTTCACATCTCAGCTCAGATGTCACCTCCTCAGAGAAGCTTTCTGTGATCATACTCTAAAGTAGCTTTCCTCCAACACATCATGCCACTTTATTTTTTCACAGCACTTACTATTATCTGTTTCCTACCAGCTAAATGTAACTTACATGAGAGCAAAGATTTTTTTTCTATTTTGAGTTCACCATCTTGAAAAGTGCTTGAAACAGAGTAGGTACTCCATAAATGTATGGAATAAATAAAATATATAATAATTTCCCAATAAGTACAGAAAATCATTTTATTCATGATTTGGAAAATCCTAAAGACAGACCTGCATCAGATAGAAATAATATGTATTCTAGAATTCCTAATCCCTTGTTGGAGCCTTACCTTTCCTCTAGCCACGAGGACCCCACTGTGCTTCCGCACTGCACCCCTCCCACTTCCTGACCAGAGGACTCACTGGGCAGTATCACTTCCTCTCCTACAGTAAGCCTAGCATTTTCTGGGGCCCAACCCTCACCTAGTTATGACTCCTAAACATGAAACTAAGCCACAGTCTCTTTATCCACAATCACAGCTAGTGTCAAGGAGCCCTGGACTCTTTGCAGTCTTTCCTATGCCAAGGGCTAACCAAAGGCTAATTTCATCAAACAAATTTTGTAGTAGATGATTTATAATCTGTAGCATCACTTAATGAGGAATAAACAATCTGTTTTCAAAGGCAAATTCTACTAAAAGTGAAATTTATAACTATATGGATATTGTTAGCAAAAACATGTATATACTATGTATTTCCAATTTTTAAAAATTGGTACGCATTTATTCAGAAAACATTTCCTAAACACATACTTCATCCTAGATAGTCAACTACATATTTTCAAAATGCAGAAGCACAGTAGAAAACAAAGTTATTTTCACAAAAAATGTGCAATTTATATTAACAAATGAGTTTATCATTGATATTTTAAATAAATCAATCAATAAACATTTTTAAATTTCTCTATTTTAATCTATTACAACAAACATCAATAGATATAACCCACATAAATAGAAGCTCTTCAATAATTTTAAGCATATAAAGGGGTCCTCAGACCAAACTAAAAGCAGGAAAGGTTAGGAAGATGGTTTTGTGAGTATAGCATGATAACTATAAAGGGAAAGGATTGAATCTGAGATAATATAGATTAAGGACAATTAACATCCCTAAATACCTAAAGATTTGTGGTACTTCTCTCATTATATATTAAAAAAAACCAATACAAACCATAGAATAAATGTAAAGAAACGAAACAAATTTCTGAGATTTTCTCCTATTTCAATGATCTTTCTGAAATATCAAATAATAAAATTTTCCACCTACCCCATACATTTTTAGATACCCCAACTTTGATGATACCCAAAACATGTGCTTATTCTATATACATGTTGGGAAAACAAGTTCCTTGCTACTCTTAAGTGAGGTCCATTGACCAGCCATGGAGGCATCAGCCTCCCATGGAGCTTGCTAGAATTGCAGAAAGTCAGAGTTCACCCCAGACCTACTAAATCAAAATCCACATTTAACAAGATTCTCCAGATGACTTTTATATAGAGTGAACTTTGAGAAACACTGAATTAATATAGATGCTAATGAATTAGTTATTGATAAATGTTAGATTAATAGAAGAAAGTTCAAAGGACTAATAGGATGGATGGTGATGATAAACTTAGGAAATGATCTTTAATATTGAATTCAATTCTCTGGCACATGAAATTGATATTTTATTTGTGATATAACATAAGAAAGTAAACATAGATATGTTCTCTAACTACATAAAATGCATACAACATAATGGATAGATTTTCAGGATCTATGTAATGCCTTTTTAGAATCTATGCTTACATTATTAACTATATTAAAAATTCATTAGAGAACTTCTGCTTCCTGCTATACAGAATAACAGGAACCAGACTTAATCTGCTGTCTTAATAACTAGAAAACTGGACAAAATATAAAACAAGCTGTTTTGAGATATTGGACAGCACATATCACAGAACTACCCTTCCTCAGAGAAGAGAATCAAATGAAGAGATCCCTAAAACTGCCACAGCTTTTGGCCTATAGGCACGTTACAGACTGCAGAAAAGGAAAGAGGATTTCAAGTCAGTCACAGTGGTCCTGCTAAGTTGAGGTATTAAAGGGTGGTGTTCTGAGAGTTTGAAAGCAACTGAAAGTTGCAAGGCAAGATAAATGGTAGACAGAAAAATAGCTCCAGAAACCTTCATGAGTCCCCTGGACTGCTCTGCTGAATACTATGATTAGCGCACAGAATATGATTCTACATGAAGTTGCACAAAGAGGAAGTATGCAACTATGAGCTGGATGGTTCCCAGAGCTCACATATAACCGGATGTGACAAGGATGGACAAGATAAGAATGCCCACATTTGCCACTTATATGCAACACAGGACTGGAAATCCTAGCTAGAGCAATTAGACAAGGAAATGACGGGCATCTAAACAAGAAAGGAAGAAGAAAACAGGGAGAAGTTCCGTGACATTGGTGTTGGAAATGATTTTCTGGATATGATACCAAAAGCATAGGCAACACAAGCAAAAATACAGAAATGAGACTATATCAAACTAAACTTCTGTACAGCAAAGGAAACAATCAAAAAAATGAAAAGGCAACCCAAAGGATGAGAGAAAATAATTGGTGAACCATATATCTGATAAGGAGTTAATATCCAAAGTATACAAGGAAGTCATACAACTCAACAGCAAAAATAACAAATATTAATAGCTGTAGTTAAAAATGGGCAGAAGACCTGAAGAGCCATTTTCCCAAAGACATACAAACGGCGAAGAGAAGAAAATCAAATGAAGAAAGCCCTAAAACTGCCACAGCTTTCGACAGCTGTGCTTAAGGAAAAGGTGCTTAATACCACTAATCTCAGAGAAATGCAAATCAAAACCACAATGAGATACCACCTCACACCTAATTAGGATGGCTGTTATCAAAAAGTCAAAAGATAAGTGTTGGTGAGAATGTGGAAAAAGGGAAACCTTAAACGTTGTTGGCAGTAATGTAAAATTGGTACAGCCATTAGGGCAAACAGTTTGAAGTCTCCTCAAAAAAGTAAAAATAGAACTACCATACAATCCAGCAATACCACTTCTAGGTACATATATAAAGGAAATATTAATAAAATCAGTATGTTGAAAAGATACCTGCACTCCCATGTTTATTACAGCATTGTTCATAACAGTGAAGATGTGGAAACCATCTAAGTGTCCATCGGTGAATGAACAGTTAAAGAAAGTGTGTGTCTGTGTGTGTATATATAAAATGAGATATTGTTCAGCTTTTAAAAAGGAAATCCTGCCATTTGCAAAAATATGGATGAACCTGAAAGACATGCTAAGTGAAATAAGCCAGGCACAGAAAGACAAATACCGCATGATCTCACTTAGATGCGGAATCTAAAAAATCAAAATCACTGAAGGAGAAGGGAGATGAGATGGTGATTACCAGGGGAACGGGGCACAGAGATATTGGTCAAAGGGTACAATCTTGCAGTTATAAGAAGAATAAGTTCTGGACACCTAATGTACATCATGGTGGTGACTATAGTTAATAGTATTGAATAGCACTCTTGAAATTCACTAAAAGTAGATCTTAAGTATTCTCACACACAAAAAGAAAAGAAAGAAAGAAAAAGGTAACTATGTGAGGTGATGCATATATTAATAAGCTTTATTGTGGCAATAATTTCAACATGTACACATATATCAGAACATCACATTGTACACCTTGAGTATATATAATTTTTGTCAACTATATCTCAATGAAGCTGAAAAAAATCCTGGTGATGGTTGACAATTATGTAAATTTGTTAAAAACTATTGAGGTATATAATTAAAATGAGTGATTTTTAAAAATTCATTTTTAGTTTATTTCAGAGTATTACAGGGGTACAAATGGTTTGGTTACATAAATTGTCTTTGGACCACCCAAAAAGTGTGCCCATCCCCCAGACAGCATGCAAAATGGGTGATTTTAAGATATATAAATTATACCTCAATGCAGCTGTTTAAAAAATGTATACCTGAAAAAAAGCAACTATGTAAAACAATACATATATAATATATTGTAACATACAGCAATGTAACATATCTGTTATAATAATAACGGTACAAAGGAGGTGGGTAGGAACAAAGCCGTATTAGGCGAAAACAATTACTCCAGATGGTAACTTGAATCCACAAGAACAAGAAATGAACAGAATCCAAAATGATAAATAAGGTTAATATAACAAAAGCTATAATTATATACTTGTCTTTGTTCTTTCATTTTCTTTAAAAGACATAAATAATTATGACAATGTATTGTTGGATTTGTAACATCTATAGATATAATATGTACAGTAATATCACAAAAAGGAAATAGGATAAAACTATATTGAAATAGGTTTCTATATCTAACTGGAATTTAGTATAAATATGAAGCTGATTCTAGTAAGTTAAAATGTACAATATATGGTAAGCCTTAGAGCAACTAGTAAGATTGGTCAAAAAATAAAAAAAAATAGTAAAAAAAAAAATCACTAAAAAATTTAATATGATACATTAAAAAATATTCATTGGATGCAAAAGAAAGCAGTAAAAGAGGGATAGAGAAAGAAAAAGACATAAGACATAGCAAACAAAAATAAGACAACATAAATCCAACTATGTCAACATTAAACATGAATGGATAACAATTGAATCAAAAGGCAGAAATTGTCAGACTTGATTGAAAAAAACAAGATCTAACAAGATGTCTATAGGAGACACACTTTAGGTTCAGTGGCACAAATCATGTAAACAGCAACCACAGGAAAGCTGGAATGGTTGCATAAATATCATACAAAATAGACTTTACAATAAAAAGTTACTAGAAGACAAACATATATAAGCATATATGCACCTAAGATCAAAGAATGCATGTAGAAAAAACTTGCCGAAGAGACAAATTGACACCTCAACAATAGTTGAAGTCTTTAAGACCCCACTTTCACTTAGACTTTTAGTAGATTCTGCAACACATAACATGAAAACTCTTCAGTTTTTCTCCCTGTAAAATCTCCTCCTTCAGTCTCTTTCCCTTCAGTTGCAACTGCATCTGTCCAATTGCTCAAGCCAAAAACCTTTAAGTAGCTTTCTCTGGTGCCCCACATAAAATCAATCAGCGAATCCCATAACCTCTCCCCTCAAAATATATCCAGAATCCACTTTTCCAATTTACACCTTGATCTAAGCCCCCACCATCTCTCACAGGGATTACTGAAATAGTCTCCTAATTGGGCTCCAACTTTTATACACTGGCCTCCTACAGTCTATCTCCATACAGCAGCCAAGTGAACCTTCCAAAACAAACTAAATCACATCACTCCTTAACCTCAACTGACTTCGTTCAGTAAATTTTTAATGAAACCCAAATCCTACAATCTCCCTTTCCTGCTTTATTTCCTACTCTCTTAATCACTTCACTCTCCTTACACTGGCCTCTTTACTGTCCTCAGCAAGTTATTAAACAGAATTTAGAAAATAATCCTACTTTTTAAAAAAATCACATTTATATGCATAAAAAAGTAAGAAATGATAGCCAAAAAATGTGAATAATAATTACCTATGGGTAGTAGGATTATAGACAATTTTTTTATTATTGAAAAAAATTTCTAATTCATGCATTACTTATGTATTAAAATATTTTATCAAACTGTTTATCAAACCCCTTACACCCAGTGTGGTAATAACTAACCACATTCAAAATCTGGAAATATATGTGTTACAAAAAAATCCTAACAAAATAAACAAACAAAAACTTGCCTATAGTAATAACTAGCATTTATGCTCCAGGCACTTTTCACTCATTTTTTCACTTAATTCTCATAATAGCTCCATGCGATGAGAACTATTATTCCTATGTTTCTGATGTGTAAAGTAAAGCTCAACAAAGTTAAATAAGGTGCTTGAAATGGTACAGTAAGTAGTCAAGTCCAGGTCTGACTTGAATATTCATGTTCTGAATACTAGCTATTGCCTCATCATACACTAGTTCTATACATAGCGCAAAAGTGAAATGCCCTAAAAACCCAGCAACAAGAAAGCGGGATAGTAATGCAAGTGTTTATTGAAACTAGAATTATGTAAAAATTGAGACATATTACATGAAAAATTGAACTACCACATTCTATACATGAACATAAGAAAATTTACTATTTCATGTGGAAAAGGCCATAATAAGCCGGTATGTTAAAGTTGGTAATTTAGTGTGGGTAATGAAACTCTAGGCGGTTTTCGTTTTCTTTTGCTTTGTTGTATTTTCTTGATTTTTATAAACACAAATTTCTTTGAAACTAAACACTAAATCAGTTTCATAAAATAAAGAAAAACGTTTGTGTTTGCCTGGGAACACATTGCTCAGGCCAGGGTGTTCCGGAACACCAAATTCCAAGCCAAGGTTTAAACTGGATAGAACCTCACAAAGGCGATCTACGTTCTTTTAACTGACATCTGGCGACTCTACATGGACCAGTAATTTTCTTCAAAGGAGTGTATGATACTCTCTTGTTTGTAGCCTAGATTATGATGAGCCTATTAAAGGCTTACTGGCACTGATGATGGCAGTGTAGTTTAGAAGGTCTAAATTTAATCCCTCAGCACAAGAGGAACACAATTCAAAAATATTTTCAAACTTGTTTTTGGGATGTGTATCTTGTCTGGAAGTAATAATACTTAAAAGGAAGCAAGCAAAGACCGAAAGAGAAAATGGAAGCGTTCAAAAACGCAGGCTTATCCCCCGAACCTTGTTTCCGGGTCAGTAAACTTTTTGTGGTGTTTGGCCGCGGCGGACGCCAAAGCAAGCGGTTTCCGCTGTCCCCGTCGGCAAGCAGGGCCGACCTCGGCGTTGCCGAACGCGCTCGCCACCAGGTCCGACCAACGCGCCAAGGAAGCGGACGCCGCGACGCCGGGCCCCCGGCCGGAAACCCGCGGCGCCGGCTCCCGCCCCCACCCCCACCCCCTCCTCGGGCCTGCCCAGCGCCCGGCAAAGCCGCCTCGCCTGGATGGCAGCAACAGCGCCGCCGGCGGCAGGGGCTGAGCAGGGCGGGCTTGGGGTTCAGGGCCCCGGGGAGGATACACCCTGGCTGGGCGGTGGGGCGCAGCAGCACCCGCGGGAAGCAGCAGGCAACCCTCAGCCTGAGCTGGCGCCTCCAGGCCGCGGACGCCACCTCGCCACAAAGGCGCCCGCCCCGGACGCAAGTGCGCACGCACCGCCCGAGCCGGCCACCGGGAGGCGTGCGCTCGCCGAGGCCGCGCCCCCTCGAGGACTTCCGGGGGACGGCTTCCCCTCCTGAGCTGTCTCCTTCCCCGTCGTTCCCTTAAACGGGGCTGCCCGGGACGGCTTTCAGTTGCAAAGGTTCCCGAGTCCTAGGAGAAAGAGGAGCAAGATTGAAATGTTAGGCATAAATTTGTTGCTGCATAAACGTTTGCTGAATGAATAAACTGGTAAGTGGATGCTTTAGTTTTAACTTCGCCTTTAGAAAGCACCACTCTTTCAAAAACTACAACCGCAACATAGTTTTGGAAGTCTCCTTGACAAATCTTATTTAACAGGCCTCAAGTGAACTTGGTGAGAATTTTATAAAGGAAGTTTTTGCCAGCACTGTTTTTTGAAACTTTTTACCATACGCTTTTTAAAAAACTGGAATGGTTTGCCCAAGTCTAAACTTGAGTCACACAATCTGTCTTCAAACCTCAACAACCTTAGCGCCTATTATTCTGCTCCACCTATCCTTCCCTACGCTCAGGATGGTTAATCTCTACATAGAGCCTACGTCTACGGCAAAATAACATAGAGCAGGTGAGGAACTGGAAGATAATGTTATGGTTCAGGAGGTTGAGACCAGTCTATGAACTCCCGACTAATCAATCAGCAACAAGGAAGAAACTCGGGGAAAATAAGGCATTTATTTATAATAGACCTCTGAAACGAGGAAAGTAAGGCATTTTTGAATTCCAACCTAGTGTTCTTTCCATTACCTTTACTCAACAAACATTTGAATGCCATAAAGCTGTGAGGGTGGGTGCTCAATAAGCAGATGTTAAACAAGATTATATTTCTGTGAGAAGCAGCCTGACAAGAACACAGACTTTTGAGTCAGATTTTGGTTCAAAATCTCCTTGGGACTTGGGAACCCAGTTGTCATAAGCAAGCTACCTTATCACTTAGTGTCAGTGTAAAATGTGGTAATAGTGCCTGACCCAGTTTTCTTTTGCCTTCAAATATATTATTCCATTGTATTGCCAAGATGAGATCTCTTATAGGTTTATATACTACATACACTGTTGGTTTTAAAGTTATTTATTTAAGGAGGAGGGAGGGGATGGAGGTATGACTATATGATGAGTGCCAGGCGCACTGTCTGGAGAATGAGAACGGACGCGCCTGGGACTCTGACTCGGGGAGATGGGTGGGACATGGACAATGTATATGAACTGAACTTATGTACCCCCATGATGAGCTGAAATTAAAAAAAAATAATAAAATAAAATACTTCATTCCAAAAAAAAGTTATTTATTTAAAAATAGTTTACTAAGTTTTTATTTTTAAAAACATTTGAGCTATTCTTGGCACAGTGACACATAGCCTTGCCTTCATGTATGGGAAAGGGGAATAGAGGATATAATAATTAACTGTAAATACAAGGCTGAATTTGTAATGTTTGAAAAGATACATTAGGGATGAGAACCTTGAGGTAGGAACAGTTAGAACTCAAATCCAAAATTATACACCATTAGTGCATAAATATATGGCTGAAAATAAAAACCATTCTTGACATGTTTCTGAAAACTTTTTCCTGTGAAAGAAGTATTCTGAGTTATACGTGAATCTCATTGTTAAGGGGAGAAACCCTTCATTAAGAAACAGTACCTTTAAGGAACATACAAAGAAATGCTACGATGAGGATTGGTTGGGGTTTATCCACAAAAAGTAATTATTATCTAAGAATTAATTTAGTATCCCATGTTATTAATAGAGTCTGTAAGGAGAAAAGCTTAATATTTTAATACGTTTAGAATTCAGCCAATGTGGGACTATTTTGTAAGAATATTTGAAACTCTTCTCTGGAAATCAAGAGCTATATAAGGAGACCACAGATTCCGAGCCTGTATTTCTAGGACAAACCCAAACTCAGTTTCACCCTGCTTTTAGGTTCCAGAGTGCAGAGAAAGATATGTGTGTGTGTGTGAATATATATATATATGTATATATATATATATTTTTTGAGCAGAATATAAGAAACTCCTTGGTACTGAGAGCCCTCCAAGAGCCAGTAAATGTTTTGCCTTACAATATTTCATTTAATCCCATTACTGTAGAGTCATTATAGAAAAACAAAATTTCATGAAGCAACTTGGCCAAAAAAAACATTACTTAAAAGTTCACTTTACAGAAACAATGAACCTAACGATTCCTGAATCATGTTATCCTTGGACTATGGAAAAGTTGAAAAGATGTTCAAAGGTTTCAAATAAATGTACAGTAGTTTCATATTAAAAGACATTTACGTTCGAGGTACAGCCCTAACTTTCCAATATCCTTAAATGCCCTTCTACACACCTTCCCGTAATGCCACTTAAGTTGAACTATCTAGTGAGGTGGTTAAGCATTTACTGTGTCTCTAACACTGTCCAGGAGTAAAATCATGTCGTTTCCCTAGTTTAAGAGAATTTTACCCAACATCTGGTCGCCATAACGAACTAGTTCTCGGAAGTGCCCACACGATGCCGACAGCCCACTCCCTTTGCTCCCCTCCCCAGCAGGTTTCCAGGACAAATCCACTGATTCTAGCATTAACTAGCGCGTTCTGAGCCAGCCAAGTCACCAGCCCGTAACCCTTAGCCGGCACCGCCCCGATGGCGCCGGAAGTTGCTTTACGACGCTCTGCGCCCCGTCCCCGGATGTAGGGTTTTGTATCCGGATTCTTAGCGCGGACTCAGAGCTCCGCTTTTGCCTTCGCGGTTGGCACATGCGCGACAGCTCTTTTCCTTCTTCCTTCACTTCCACCAGCTTCCGCCGTCCCGGGAGCCTCCGCCGCCGCCGCTGAGGAGTCAGGAAGTTCAAGATGGCCGCCACGGAGCCTCAGTCGCTGCGGGACCAGCCAGAGTAAGTAGTCTCTGTGAGTGGGCTGCCGGCTGGAGCCCGGGGGACTGCCGAGTTGGAAACGGCGGAGACCTGCGCGGGCGGGCGGGAAAGTTTCGGCCTAAGGGCAAGAGCCAAACTTTGCCTTCCCCTGCTCGATACGTTGTGGAGCGGGAGGCGCGGGCAGCGGGCGGGCGGCCTTGGAGCTTCGCTCTCGCAGAGGCCGCGGCAGTTGGGGAGCAGGCGGCCGCGGCCTGCCGCGCGTCGTTGCCCCGGGAGGCGCAGGCGCGAGCGGCCTCTACAGGTCCAGTGCGCGTGGCGGCTGCCGCGGCAATGAAATCGCGCCTTCTCTCCCTCGGAGACCGGCGGAGCTCCCTGGCCGCAGCACTTAGCGGTATCGGTGTTGGGGACATGAGGGTCATTGGTGCCAGGTGGGGCAAGCCTGAAGCCTAGTCTTCGTCACGCAGTATCCCCGGTCGTCCGGCTGCTAGAGTCAGCTTTAGGACCTGAAAGCAGAGAGGTGAACGGGTGCTAGGGTCACACTCTAGGACCATCCCAGAGCCAGTCTGTGGCTACTGGGATACTACCCTTTCCATCTGGTACTCTTCACTCCAGCAAGCACCCGTTTTTTTTTTTCTTTTTGGTTTTTTTTCGCCCCTGCCTATTGGCAGCTTATCTACCAACTTGCAAACTTGAGGCAAAGTAAGAAAGAGTGCTTGGTTTTGAGGCCTGGCATTTTTTGCCTGCGTTTATAGTCTTTCTTTAGGAGGACTAGTGGAAGAAGTAGTGGGAATTGCTAGCTACTGCCAAAGCACTGTATGTCTGTAATTAAGCTAATGTAGGAATCCATGCAGCCAAGTGGAAACATATTTGCATATGCTGTAAGGGTTAACTGTTGCTTAACTGAAAGCAGTATTTTGTTTTTCATGTTTATGCTAGGGAAACTCAAACAAGACCGTACAAAAGAGAATGGATTTTAAAACAGTATTCCTCTAGTAACCATATTTTGTATCTGCACTATCTAATTTGTTTCTAGCCATCTTAGGAAAGAGGTATAGTCTCCCAGCAACTTGTGACTGAAAAACAGGAAAAATCTTTGCCACTAGACAACCTGACACTTCATTGTTGTGCATGCAGTTCTGGGCTCCTCATTCATCTGCTTGGCTCAGCTAGGCAGAGAATTATACCAAGTTTTTCATTAAGGGCGTTTCAAAGCTGCTTTATTATTTTCACAGTTTGATTTAGTTGAGAACAAATGGATTCTAAAGTTTGAAGCTAGATTTAGCCTCTTATTGTTTCTCCCCGAGTTCACTATGTGGCAGTTACAGTATGTACGCCAACATGGTACAAATCTCATGCTATACAGCTAAATATTCTACTAATCTGAAAAGTTCTGTAGTATTATGTCCATTTATTTGATTTTTAGGGATGGTTCAGATTCATTTTGAGGAGTGGGTCAGCCGTATTTTATTCACATACTGTATTCAAATAATACTAGATTTAATAATAATATATATAAGGCCCCTGTAGTGTAAATAACACTGAGATAACGTTTAACTTCCTTTCCCCTCCCCACAGAACATTTAGTGTAAATGGAATATTTCATTTGTATGTGTCCCATGTTCACTGATTTGAAAATATTTAACAAAATAAGTTTGACGTGAAAGCGAGTACTGTGCATGCTATGCTGGTCATAATGAGTGCCAAAATATAGTGTGCAGAATAGTTCTTTAGAGGATAATGAGTAGTTTACAGTTATATGGAATCTATTCAAAATAGAAAATTTAGGATAAATATAAAAAGTTTTTAAGCTTCCAGAAGGCTTTAATTCTTATAACAGTCCTCTAGAGGTAGATTCTGTTATTTTGACGTTATTTACAGATGATGAAACTGAAGCACAGAGAAATTAAGTAACTTGCCCAAGGTTGCACTAAGTGGCAGACACATTTAAACTTGGGCAGTCTGATTCTAAAGCCCTGCTCTAACTATACTGTGCTGTCTGGCCTCCCACTATACATTGCAACTTTTTTTTAAATTGCCTTTAAAGTTTGAAGTCATTTTTATTTCTTTACACTGTCTCAGAAAGAACCATTTTTTGATGTGACATCTCTAATTTGTTAAAACTTAATTTCCCAAACCTGATTTGGAAAAGATGTGGCCAGAGGGGAGGTTTGTGTTAAGATGAGTTAGTCTTTTAAACCTGCTATAATTTTTACATCTACATTAATTCTGTATTGAAAGTATTTTAAAGCCAGGTGTGGTGACATGCACCTGTAGCTTGAGCCTGAGAAACACAGTAAAACCTTGTCTCCCTACAAAAAAAAAAAAGAGTATGGTAAAGAAGCGGTGACTTTCACTTAGCTTACCGCTAAAAAACATTTTTTTAAGAATTGTCTAACTTGAAAAGTATCTCATTCATACACAAATTTTGAATTACTCAGTTCTTTCTGTCTCCAAAGCATAAGTTGAGTGTCTCCCAGATAAATTCATCAAGACTATTCTTTGGAAAAGTATGCGAAAGAGGTTAAAATAATACTAATGGTTGGTGATTGTACACTATATTATTTTAAAGTTGTTCGTGATTTATTTTCATTGTGCCAAATGCCCCGAGACCTAGATTGTTTGAAGAGTAAAACAACACTAATGAACAGATACTGTTAAGCACCCATATTGTCTGCACTTCTGATTCCTCTTTGCTTCCAAATAATATGATCTGAAGGATGTTAGCCAGTACTCAATAGATTCTCTGTAAATATTTTTTATGACAAATGTGTAGTAGACCAAGTTGGTATACGTATCCACTTGCTAAATGTGTAATGTTAAATTGTAAATGTAAATGTTGCAGTGTACATTGATATGGAATTTATATAGCCTATATTTATTATCAGTATAAACAATCTAAGAAGACAAGAAACCTTTTCCTGAAGCTTTAAAAGAAAGTTGTTGATAATGAACCTAATTTAGCTGTGTTAGCACAAGCTCATTGTGTGTAACAATTTATACCGTTGACTCACTGTTTCAAGTTTTCCTGATTTAGCTAATTAGACTTCAGTTGTTATTTTCTATGAAATTTGCTTTGAGAGATCAACTGAGGCCAGTGAAGGTCTGCTATATGCCTAGCCCCACTGAAAGAGAACTCTTAATAAAATCTAGGTTTATTAAGGTTAACCTAGTTGGCCCTAAGATGCTTGTAGCATTTTTATTAAGAACCTACTCATTATTTCTTGAGATAATATTCATTAAATTATGATAGAAATTGGTCACTCATGGGAATGACTCTTATACAGTAATACTGGGCATCATGATGTATTTCTGATTTCCAGAAGCTCTAGGAGCTAGATTATTTTTATTTTTATTTTTTGAAGGAAGTTGCTTCCTGTGTAGGTAAACTCTTAAGAATTTTGAATGGAACTCCTAAGACTTTTTTAAATTGTTAGAAAACATTAGAAAAGATAAAGAAGATTTTTCTTTGGAAAGGGAGTTAATTAAATTTAATTAATTTTGAGTATTGTGACTTCAGCAAATAGGTTATGTGCCTACTATGTGTGTACTTTAAAGCACTAAAGATATAACTGAGCTGAGATACAACTAAGCAAAAGCAAAATCTTAACTTTCAAGCACTAAGTCTATAATAGGTAGTAGAAACGAGTCTTAGTCTAATGAATGCAGCTTTTATATGTTATTCTGCATACATCATTTCATTGACTCATAAAATACTTAGTGCCTATGATAGGTTAAATAATCTTCTGTGCCCTAGAGATAGAACAATGAACTAAACAGATAAAAATTCTCCTGTCATAGTGCTTACAGTATAATAGGGAGAGACAAACAAGAAGAATTATATTAGGTGTTGGCAATTGCTATGGAGAAAAATTTTAAGCACGAGAATATATGTGTGGTGGGGTGAGGGGGTTGTAATTAAAATGGATTGACCAGGAAAACTTGACTGAGAAAGAGACATTAGAGCAAAGACCTAAGGTAGGCCAAAGGAGCCAGCAGTGCATGTATCTGGGGAAAGCATTCCCAGCCGGAGAAACAGTAAGTGAGATGTGGGTATACCTGTCCAAGGAAGGTGGTGTGTTCAGTGTGCAGATGGGTAGATTTTAAAAGATGTGGTGGGGGAAGGTGGTATAGCTGGAGCAGGTGAGTGTGGAGGGGCAGAGTAATAGGTTCAGAGTGTTGAGGAGGTTGGGCAGGTAAGTATAGGGCCTTGTAAAGGATTTTGGCTTTTCTCTGAATGAGGGAGGAAGTAATAATCAAGTTTCATGAAGAATAGTTACATAGCATAACATTTTAAAAGCATCTTCAGTCAAATGGAAGAGGTTTTGACTAACTTGAAATGTAATACCAGCCTTCTCACTGGCTTAAACCCTTAAACCTCCTTGAACCTCAAAGTCTCATCTGTCATATGGAGAGACTACATTTTTTGAGCACTTAGTGTGGGAGCCTTTTATAGTATGAACTCATCTAATTATGGTGGTAAACCTATGATTTGTCAGTACTGTTATTTCCCTTATTTCCCCAGTTTTTACAGTTGGGGAAACTAAGGCCAGAGGGGTGCAACTTCTCTAAGGTTACAATAGCTTTGTTGTGTTGAAGGCAGCATTTAAACCAGGTAGTTTGACTCCAGCTGCTCTTGACAATATTCCTCAAAATAACATTCTTATTAGCCCTGTCAGTTCCACGGGATTGTTGTGAATAAACATATTTATCCAGCATACATACAATAATAACAACTTATTGGGGGGGGGGACTTGGTCTGTGCTAGGCACTGTCATAAGCATTTAGCGTCTATTCAGCCATGTAAGCTTCACAACACCCTTTCAGGTAGGTACTGTTATTTTATCCATTTTGTAAATGATATGCCTGAGAATCGGGCATCTTAAACTTCCCAAAGTCACACAACTAGTTAAGTAATGGAATCAGGATTTGAACCCGGGTAGTGTGGCTCTGGAGAGTGCTTAACCTTCAACTATTCTTTGAGGACAGTTAGGTAGTTTGAGTTTTAGCTTAATGACTAGAATTTTATATATAAAACTTATATCATTCTCAGTTTTTAGAAAGGTTCTTCATACCTAGCTTCATAACCTGAATTGTCCTAATTTTTCTCAAACTTTTCTACCATATAAGTCAAGGTTCAGGAAAAAAAGACATACCTCACTTTCTGGCTTATGGAGTGGGAGATTACTGGGGAAGGGGGTTAGTTACCTGTATGAGAGTATGGCCTGTATTAGAAATAAAGTTGAAATGTCTTTGGATCTTTTACTTAAATCTATGTAATTTTTCCCCCTCCATAATAGAGCACTGTTGGTGCTTTTTAATAGCAAGGTGCGGCACTTTCTTTTTCCAAGTCTTTGAGAAAAATTAATGATCCAGAGAACACTACTATATTTATCCTGTATCTTCTCGTACTCCATTAGAGAGAAGTTGGCCCAAACTAAAGCCTGACTTTTGCCGGAGGACATAGCTTCCTCTGCATCTCTCTTCAATACTTTTTCCTTCCCCGTACTGCATGGTACCAGAAATGGAGGCTGGCAATCTGACTCCCCAGAATTAAAATTCTTTGAATACATTGTTATGTGGTGGCTTTGTGTTCTCCATTCCCCCTCATTGTCAGCTAATAACTTCTCAGTCATACCACCATTTTTCCTCCCACCCCCACCAAGTTTGTTGAAGACTGACATCTTCAATAAACTTGGTGGCCCAGACTCTATACCCCATCTACTGCCATAATCCTCAGAAATACCGGTGTCATTTTAGACAGCCTAACCAGCAACCTAATCTTGCAGTTCCAATGATCCTCTAATTCTGTCTCAACCATTCACTCCCAGAATCACATACTGTATCTTATCATCTTCTGGAATTGGTCCACTTGGAATCTTAACCTCTGTTAGACCAGTGTCTTTCGCAAATTTAATACCCTGGCAACACTGATCTGCTTGTAGTTTGCTATATAAAACTATGTCTTTTGTCACCTGCTTTCTCTACCTGAAATGCCCCTTTCCTCTTCTGGTTAATTCCTTACTCATTCTCTAGGACACTGTTATCCAAGCTTTATTTTTTAAACCATGTTCTTTCTCAATTAACATTTCTTCTCTTCCCCCAAAGTCTCTGCTTAACAAATAGGGTTTTTTCTGTGATCTACAGAACATCTGCCCTGACTATTCTCAAAGTGAGTTTAGGTGATCCTTCAGTGTACCCATAATGCCCTTATTCATGTCTTTATCATTGCACTTCTCCAATGTTTTGTAGTAATGTCACGTGACTTTCTTTTCCACTGGACTGTAGTTTTTTTGAGGAAGGCCTATACTGGTCTTCAACATCTCTGTTTTCCTGCCACCTGGCTTAATGCCTACATGTGGTTGGTGGTTTTTAGAAAATTTTAAGAGATTGACAAATAGCTTTATGATTTTTTAGTTTGCAAGGGGTTATTTATAGTATATGGAACAAATACTATACTTAATAAATGTATAGGCATATATAATTTGAAGGCCTGATGAAATAATTTATATCTTTCTCCAAAAATAGTATGAAAGTCTGAATTTGGGTAATTTAAAGTCACCTTTGGACTCATGTTCTAGAATGTGATGGTTTATTATGGAGTGACTTTAAAGGGAAAAGTTAAATAATGTTTCTGAACTGCTATTTAACCTGGGATTACTGAACATCAAGGGGCTGATGAAGTAGTTTAGAGTCATAGACTCTTACTCAGCATAACTCCACTTAGGCATAGAACCCCCTGTTTACTTAATTACATTTTGCATAGCACCTATTAGTCTTAACATATTTGGGGAAAGTAATTTCTCATTTGAAAGTCATATTAAATAACTTGCTGAACAGTTACTGGTTTGAACCATATGAAATTGCTGATATAAGACTATTGGCCTGCAAAAGGCCCTTCCATGTGAATCAACCTAATGTTACATGATTGCTTAATGCCGTCTACAGGCCAAGAGTCCTAACTCCTGGCTGGTTCTCTTTGAAGTTTTAACCTTTGGGGATGTGTTTATATGGTCACCATCATCAACATCATTTACCGTGCACATTGATTGAGTGCTTATTTAGGATATAGCTCAGTATTGGCTCTAGAGATTTTTTTTTGTTTTAAGATGTAAGGTGAAATCTGCTCAAAACAGATGACCTGCAAGGTTTATTTTAGAGACGTCAAGTTTAGTGGATTTCAAGTAAAGGAGATTAGTCTCGCAGCATATGTCAGTATTGATATGTTTTATGAAAAAAGAAATTGGAACTGGGTATGGTGACTCATGCCTGTAATTCCAGCACTTTGGGAGGCGGAAGTGGGAGGATCATTTGAGGCTCAGGAGTTTACGACCAGCCTGGGCAACATAGCAAGACCCTGTCTCTACAGAAAATTTTTTTTAGAAAATTAGTCAGCTGTGGTAGTGCGCGGCTGTGGTCCCAGCTCCCCAGGAGGTTGGGGTGGGAGGATCGCTTGAGCCCAGGAGTTCGAGGTTGCAGTGAGCTATGATCGGGCCACTCCACTCCAGCCTGGGTGACAGAGCGAGATTCTGTCTCTTAAAAAAAAGAAAAGAAAGAAAGAAGGTGAGTTTTTCGGTTGTTTTAAAGTATGTGTGAGAAATGCTGGCTTAAAAATCAAGGTACTAAGTGACTATTTTAACTAAATCAGCATTAACAAGGTTTTACTGTACTATAATTTTTTTAACCTCACCCCGTTATGTATTTCCTATAATGCTTTTGATATGTGAATTCAGCTATTAAAACACGTTAAAGTTACATCACCATCTAACTTAGTTCTTGCTGTACACTTTCCTTGAAATAAATGAAGCTCTTCTGAAAAAAATTTTAGTGATTAACTTTATATATTACATTGAGATGTATTTCATCATTACAATTATTTTATGACTCTTTGAATACTTGATTAAATGATGTGATTTTAAAATGTGTTTGGTACATACATAGGGTGGAAGATGCTGATAATTCTGAGAAGAGTATAAATGAAGAAAATGGAGAGGTGTCAGAAGACCAATCTCAAAACAAGCACAGTCGTCACAAAAAAAAGAAGCATAAACACAGAAGTAAACATAAGAAACATAAACATTCTTCAGAAGAGGACAAGGATAAAAAACATAAACATAAGCATAAACATAAGAAACACAAAAGGAAAGAAGTTATTGATGCTTCTGATAAAGAAGGTATGTCTCCAGCAAAAAGAACTAAACTTGATGATTTAGCTTTGCTAGAAGACTTAGAAAAACAGCGAGCCTTGATTAAAGCTGAACTTGACAATGAGTTAATGGAAGGAAAGGTCCAGTCTGGGATGGGGCTCATTTTACAAGGTTATGAGTCTGGCTCTGAAGAAGAGGGGGAGATTCATGAGAAGACAAGAAATGGAAATAGGTCTAGTACTAGATCTTCAAGTACCAAGGGGAAACTTGAACTTGTGGACAATAAAAATACTGCAAAAAAACGAAGTAAAAGCAGATCCAAAGAACGGACTAGACATAGGTCTGATAAAAAGAAAAGTAAGGGAGGTATTGAAGCAGTTAAAGAAAAAACAACTAGGAGCAAGTCAAAGGAGAGGAAAAAGTCTAAAAGTCCATCCAAAAGAAGTAAGTCTCAAGATCAAGCAAGAAAATCAAAATCCCCTACCCTTAGAAGGCGATCTCAAGAGAAAATTGGGAAGGCCAGATCTCCTAATGATGATAAGGTTAAAATTGAAGATAAAAGCAAGTCAAAAGATAGGAAAAAATCCCCAATTATAAATGAACGAAGTCGGGATCGAGGTAAAAAATCCAGATCTCCGGTTGACTTAAGAGGTAAATCCAAAGACAGAAGGTCACGGTCCAAAGAGAGAAAATCAAAACGGTCTGAAACTGATAAGGAAAAGAAACCAATTAAATCTCCCTCTAAAGATGCTTCATCTGGAAAAGAAAATAGATCACCCAGTAGAAGACCTGGTCGTAGTCCTAAAAGAAGGAGTTTGTCTCCAAAACAACGTGATAAATCGAGAAGAAGTAGATCTCCACTTGTAAATGATAGAAGATCTAAGCAGAGCAAATCACCCTCTCGAACTGTGTCCCCTGGTAGGAGGGCTAAGAGCCGATCCTTAGAAAGAAAACGAAGAGAACCAGAGAGGAGACGACTTTCTTCTCCAAGGTAACTTGTTTACAAAATGTTAATTTTTTTTTGTTACTAATGCACCAGATTTTAATGGGAAAACTAGAACTTGTGGACTTGAGTTTAATAATTTTAAGCATAATCCAGTCCATTTAACTATTTACACTTTTGTCAGTATTTTGATTGGGGGTATTTTACAAATACTATGCTTGATGAGAGTCACTTCCCCTCCCCCGCCCCTGTTCATGATTTAATGTAGTATTTAATTTACTAACTCCTTTAATTCCAAGTAATTTGGTTGATAAATCTTCATGGGGGTGGTGCAGAGAGAATTAATTACTTCATTGAACAGTATGGGCTTAAACTCCTAACTTTGAAAAAGGAGAGGAGTAATCAGTTTAAAGATTGTGATCTGTTTATTCTCTTGCATTTGCATGATTTTGAATTTTAACAATATAAAATGAAACTAATATCAACTTTTTTGGCCCCCCAAATATACTAAAACTTGGACACTTTTTTCTTACTAATTATGTTAGTTCATTTTGCATTGTTACAGAGGAAATACCTGAGGCTGGGTAATTTATGAACAAAAGAGGTTTATTTGGCTCATGTTTTTGCAGACTGTACAAGCTTTATGTCAGCATCTATTTCTGCCAAGTGTTTCAGGGGGCTTCCAGTCAAGGCAGAAGGCAAAGGGGGAGCAGGCCTGTCACATGGTGGAAGGAGGAAGGGAGGGAGGAGGTGGTGCTACGGTTCTTTAAACAACCTTCTTTAGACAACTGGCTCTAATAAAGTGAGAGCTCACTCATTATCTTGGGAGGGCACCAACCCATTCATAAGGAATCTGTCCCCAAGACCCAAACACCTACTCAGTCCTGCCTCCAACACTGGGGATCATATTTCAACATGAAATTTGGAGGGGCCAAACATCCCAAACTGTATCACAAATACATACCTCATTGTTGAGAAAAGTATCTCTTAAGTTTAGGAAGAATAGTGCAAGAAATTATTTTATTTTGAATCAATTCAATTATAATGATAATTCACATTTGAATAATGCATTCAATCTATCAGAGTTCTTTTCTCATAAATCCTCATGTGATTATCTTAACTCATGAGGTGGGGGGCTTTCATACCTAATTTATAAATGTGGAAATAGAGAACTTATATAATTTACCTAGAATCATAGAACTAAATTATTCGGGAGAGTTGTTTAGACTAGTCTAAACTACTTTAGAAGTTGAAAAATTTGTTGGGTGAGGTGGCCTGTGCCTGTAGGGCTGGCTACTCAGGAGAGAGAGGCAGGAGAATCCCTTGAGCCCAGGAGTTCAAGGCTACAGTGAGCTGTGATTTTTTTGGGCTATTCTACTCCAGTGTGGGCAACAGTAAGATCTCGTCTCTTTAAAAAAAAGAATGTTGCCTTATACTATGTAAGGATGTCATGAATTCTTAACCATTTACTGTATTTATATTAATATTTTCTATATATGGGTATAAACTTTGCAAAGTGCTCTGTTCTAAGAGACTCTTCTTTATTTCTAAGTGGCAATGTAGTGAAATACCCCTCTTTTTCCTTTAGCTTTCTATATTAAGATAGTGTTTAGTTTTACTGATTCTGTTCCCTAAAGTGTTTCTTAATTATCCTGGTAGTCTTTCAGTTTGCTTTTGGTTGAAGAACAAATTCTGAGGAGTTTATTAAGTACCAAAGCTGAGTATCTGAAACAAAAATATTTTTTTAAATTACAGAAGTGGCACATACCAATGAAAGAGAAATCCAGATAATGCAGAAATCTGTAAATTTGCTCACTCTAACCCTCCACTAGTCTTAAGAAATTTATGTCTTTCTAGCCTTTTTTCTGTGTGCATACAATTATATGAATATAAGGGTTTTTTTTTTAACGCAAATAGAGTTATGCTATTCATTTTAATGAATGGCTTGCTTTTGCCATGAAACACTTCTGTGACAGTACGTACAGATTTTTTTTTCTCAATCTTCATAGTAGCAACATGGTATTTCAGTGTAGATATGTCATAATTAATCATTTTTTGTTGAAACGTGAAAATTTAGATTGCTTCCAGTTTTACACTATTGTTTGCAAAGATATTCATTGGTTATCATAAGGTTTCTTTATGGAATAGATTCATAAAAGTGAATTTGTAAAGTTTCAAGGTATGTACATTTACATTTTGGAAAGTTACTGCCAAATTTCCACCCAGAAAAGTTAGACCAGTTTCTACTTCCATGATTGTGTGGGACTGTCTTTTTCCCCAAATCCTTATTACCAAGACACCTTGTAGTATCATTTTGTTATTCTTTAATTTAAAGAAAAAAAACTATTTTAATCTAAATTTCTCAGGTCACTAATAAGGTTGAACATTTTTATTTTCATTGCATTTGAGCATATAACAAATACTCCATTCCTTCTATACTCTTTTACTTTATCTCATCCATTTATATTTTTACTTTTGAGACAGTGTGTTTGTATGAGCAGATTGTGTATAAATAAAAGAATTTCCTCAAATGGCCTTGCCAAGAAATAACTATAAGTCTGAGTCTAAGTCTACCTTTACTCATTTTGGCTAGATTAGAGAAAGGTTCTTTTAGGTTCTGAACACCACGTTCAAACATGTAAGACAGGTGGTATTTTTATGTTTTGTTAAATGGGGAAAATATTACAATGTTATTTAATTGTGAAGACAAACCTATTTACAATCTGACTTCAGATTGAATAGTTCTATTAAATCTGGAATAACACTAAGAAATATGCAAAACCTATTTTAAAAAATTAAATTGTAGATAGGCCTATTATAATACACATGAGTAAATCTTATTGGAATATACTTGTGAAACAGGTGTTGAAAAGTTGATTTTGAGGAGGAGAGACAGATATTTCCTTAGTTCTGAGGTTAATGTTGATTGTAAGAGGCTATTATACTTAATTGACGTTAAAAAGGAGATTCTTAATTGCAGAAATGTCAAAATGTGAAAGAAAAAAAGTCCTAGTATTGAGGAAAATGGAGTATTAGTACTTGGGTAAGTTTTATTTGAGTTGTGAATTTGAAATTAGAAACAGTGTCTTTAACAGTATGAATAACCTTCAATAATTCTTCAGATTATGAGATCAGAGGAAATAAGACTTTTTATTGTGTTTACCATGACACCAAAATGTCATTGTGGTCATCTGAATTTTTTTGTTGCAAAACACATTAATCGATGTTTACTTTCTTTAGGCTAGTGTGCCTTTTTGTATAGGTAAATGTTCTTCACATGTATAATTCATTTAGTTTGATTTATTTTTCTGTTAATTTGCATTTGATCTCCTTAAGAACACGACCTCGAGATGATATCCTCAGTAGACATGAAAGATCAAAAGATGCCAGCCCCATCAATAGGTGGTCTCCAACCCGAAGAAGAAGCAGATCTCCCATTAGAAGGAGATCTCGTTCCCCACTCAGACGTAGCAGGTCTCCAAGAAGAAGAAGCAGGTCTCCTCGAAGAAGGTAAAGATAAATTACATATAATATCCTTTTAATTCATTAAACTCTGAATGTTTTTGAAGCTCAATAAGCTCAATTGGTAGGTTTTCTCTTAGACATTTTTCTCTGAAAAATTGTAGCTGTAGTTCCATACTTTCTTTTTACCGGCATGTGCTATTCCACACCCATAGGTTTTTATTTTACACAGTTTTCCCTTCAAATTTAAACAAATCCTTGCTCATTAAAAATGCAATTAAATTAATCTTTTAAAAGTAGGACTTTTTTGTCTCTTTTATGAGTGATAAGTACTAAATGAGCTAGGCTTGGGTTTTTGTTTTTGTTTTTTAAGCTAGCAAGATAGATTGTAGGGATAGTAGATATGGAGCCCAGTGTCCTGTAATTTTATAATGTTCTTGTATTCCATATATTAATACTTCCTGACAACTCTTGGGCAAAAACCTATTTAATTCACCAGAGAAACCATTTTATCTGAAGCACATATACTTTAGTAGTTCGTTGGTTAATCAAAAAAAGCTTTTAGAGCAGGAAATCATTTCTTAAAATCACATATACATTAGATATTTTAACCTAAAACATAAGTGGACATTTATTTGCCAGTTTTTTAACATTTTTAATTGAAGTTATACATGAATATAGTTTTAAAAGATACCAAAGGCTTATATTGTAGCCATCTTTACATGTCTCTGAGAATTTGTATACTACATTCCTAGAAATAGAAATGCATAGTCTAAGAGTACTTTGGACAATGAGGGCTTTTTTTTAATACCACCCCTCATCCAAGTTTCTGTTTTGCCTAATTTCATCACATTCTTTATTTTTCCAGAGTCAGTATAGTTGTTATGATCATATGCATCGTCATTGCTGAGCAAATAGGGGAGGAAGAGAGGATCTTCCTCCTGAGGCTCCTGTCTGCTGGCTCCAAACTGATTTCTAGAGGCTGCTTGTATAGTTATGCTTGTGGGTTTGCTTTCCTTTCGCCATCTTGGTATTTCCTTGTTTCTCTTTTACATTGTGAATCCATTTCCTGTGTCCAGTGTCTTCATGTTTTTTTATTCCCTTGTTTTGGTAATGCATCTCCAATAGCTTTCTGAGGAAATCACATGGAAAGAACGTTTTAGGGGACCTTGTATCTCTAAAAAATGCCTTTTATTCTCATTGCTGATGTGGAAAGGAATAGAATCCTAGGTTGAAATCATTTTTCCTTGAGAATTTTGAAATTGTTGTTTTGTTCTATTTTCCAGTATTGCTATTAAGGAGGTCCTATTCTGTTTCCTGGGCTTTTTTAAAGGACTTGCTTTTTTCCCCTCCCTTCCTCTTTATAATAAATGTCCTGTGTTCTGAAATTTTACTGTAATGTGCCTTGGTGTATGGCTCTTTTTCTTCTATTTATTTTGCTGGCCACTAGATAGGCCCTTTATAGCAGTAAGATTATGGCCTTCTATTTTGGGAATTTTTTTCTCTCTCTTTTTCTTTTTTTTGCTTCTTCCCCATTGCTTCCTCCCCCATCCTCCCACCAAGTTAGACCTTCTATGTTTCACTTACTTCTCCTCACTTATCTTTCATGTTTCTCGTTTTGTTGTACTTTCAGTCTAGGTGATTTTTCTCAGTCTGCCTTCTCACCATTCCATTGATTATTTTAATTTATTTGTTTAATAACACTCATGTTTTCTGGAAATAGCATTCTTTCTTTCTCAGATGATACTGAGTTTATTTTGTGTGATTTTTGTTCTTCATAGTTTTTTCCCTGTACTTTTTTCTTCCCAGATGCCTTTTGCTGCTTATCCACCTTTTCATTTGAAGACTTTCTTCAAACAGCTGGATCCTTCACTTCTGCCTATTCAGATTTAATAGTTAGGCACTGAGAAAGCTGAATGGAAGCTTTTTTCAATTGTGACAGTGTAGAACTTGTCAACTAGTGGCCATCACTTCAGGGTACTCAGGTAGAGATTTTTTGATATCAGTGACTATAGATTTTTCTCTTGGACTAGTAAATTTCTGAGAATCCTCTCCTTTCTGGTTGAGGGAGCATATAGAACTAACTGGCTGTAGAGTTCTGATCCTTCATAACATAAACGTCCGCTTAATCCCTCTATTTTTGGTACAGTGTCTCCCAGCATCTGGTACCAGTTTTTATAACAACCAACACTTCCAGAAAGTAAATTGTAAGTGTTCTGCTAGGATGTGAAGGGAGTGGTTGGCATTTTCCACTGAGTTGGGGAGGGGAACATACAGAGTCTGGCTGTTTCTAAAGGCTATCAAGCAATTCTGTTTTCAGCTTTCATCTCACACTCCGTCTTTCAGAGGGTGAGGTGTCTCCAATTCCTGAGGTTTCTGGGGATGTTGTAACATACACTGACTTATTTCTGATTTACCTTGTCTGTTCCTATTGGACTACTATTCAGCTCAATTTCATTTGTTACTACTCTTCCATCCAATGTGCACATTTCAGGATTTCATTGATATCTATGCTGTCATAGCTCTTAAAATTCTCTTTGCCTCAGGATTTTCTTTTTAAGTGTTTTTATACTGTCATTTTGGTAAGGTTTCATTAAGTTGAGTTCATTAAAAATTATGTATCACTTACATAAAGTAAAACTCACCCTTTTTGGTGTAACATTGTATGAATTTTGATAGACACATAAGTCACATAGTCACTGCAGTCTTGCTAGAGAACATTTCTATCACCCCACAGTTCCCTCATGTCCCTTTGTAGTCAGTCTCTTCCTGGACTCCAGTATCTTTCTGTGTACCTTGGTGCTAGAAGAATACAAAGAAGAGTAGATATTGATTCCCATAGAGCTTACATTTAAGTGCATGTTCATGGAAAGCATTTTAGTTTAAAATTTAGTAAGAACTGTAGCTATGTTTTAGTTATCTTTAGCAAAGCTGATTATCTCAATCTTTCGGACATTATTATTTTACTTAAAATTTTTAAATGACCTTTAAGAGTTTTAGATTCACAGCAAAATTGAGCAGAAGGAGTTCCCATATATCCCATACCCTCTCACATACATGCCTTCCCCCACTTTAATTGACTGTCTTTTAAAAATGTCTGTCTTTTCCTTTAAATAGGGACAGAGGTCGGAGGAGCAGATCTCGCTTGAGAAGGAGGTCTCGATCACGGGGTGGTCGTAGACGAAGGAGCAGAAGCAAAGTAAAGGAAGATAAATTCAAAGGAAGTCTTTCTGAAGGAATGAAAGTTGAGCAAGAATCTTCATCTGATGATAAGTAAGAATAGAACTTTTCTGTAACTTCATTCTTGCCATTTAGACAAGCCCTATTTGACTTGAAAGTCATTAAATAATTTCTACTGGAATATCATAAGTGAATCCATTAATTTGGTCCTGAATTTAAAAGTTAATCTTTTGTGCATATTGTGTAGGTTATGTGGCAGAGGTAGTGGTTTTCTGAATTTAGGGGTTTCGGCTTCAGCTAGAGTGACTCTTGGGTCATCCTTTTCTTGTGAGTCTTCCCTTTGTTTTTATTAGGAACCCAGATATGTTAGTCCGGCCAACAGATTTGGGAGGGAAATTTCTATACAAAGTTTAGATTTTACATTTTGTGTCAGATGGTACATACTTTAAAATTGAAGTCCTGGCGGCAGGTGTCCCATTACAATATGAAAATGGAGAAACATTTCAATGTGTAATAAAATAGTGGGGAAATTTTTAAGATGCTGACTTAGTTGTCTGTGTCTACGTGGAATATCTCAAAAATAAATAAGACTCATCTAGAGCAGTGTTTCTCAACAGGGTGTTATTTACCTCCTTCGGGATATTTTGACAATATGTGGATACATTTTTAGTTGTTATCTCTTGGCTAGAAGCCAGGGATAATGCATCCTGCAATATATAGGGTAAACTCCCCAAAAACTATCCATGTCAAAAAATCAGTAGTGCTAAGGTTGAGAAACCCTGAATAAACGTAGGAGATTAAAATAGTTGAGTAGGGGAAGGGTGTTCTCTATAGATCTGGTATAGTCGTAGTGCAGTTTGCTTATGCTTCTTAAGTGAACGTTCAGCAGATAGGATCATAGAAAAGGTTGCACTGGGAGGGATTATAAAGATTGTGGAGGTCTTTGAGGGATAAGTGGGGAGGGTCAGAGGCAATGTTTTGGGGTAGAGAGCCACTTTCTCCTTCAGACATTTGCATGTGCATTTTTGATAGGGAAGGAGTTTTCATGAGTTTTCAGAGGTTTCTGTGATCCAGAAAAGGTAGCAATTTACTTACCTGTACTAGCCCTCGTTTTATAGATGAGAAAACTGAGGCCAAACAGGTAAAATGACTTTATTAAGGTCATGGAAGAACCAAAGTGTCTTTTTTAAACTTAGAGATCTTTCTTTTGTTCCTAATTTTGGTACCATGAATAGGTGAGGAGAAAACTGAGACAAAGGAAGGTTAAATTACTTGCTCGGATTCCAAACCAGGCAACTGAAACAGTTTAGAAATGAGAGTAATAAGGCTTGAGACTTTTGCTCTAACTTAATGATACTTACATTTCCTAGTCTTTGATATTAAAATGTATAAGAGTTATTGGTTTTAGAATCTGTAAGGATGTTTGCGCTTTTTTTTTTAAAGCCTTGAAGACTTTGATGTAGAAGAAGAAGATGAAGAAGCCCTAATAGAACAGAGAAGAATCCAAAGGCAAGCGATTGTTCAGGTATGTGACTTTAGTGAAATTTTTATCAATCCTCTTAAATAATCACTATTCTAAGTAAAATAAAGATTTTTTTTTTACTTTAACGAGGAAGTGACATTAGTAATAGTTCAACAGGTCTTTATTAAAAGAAAGTGTATGTAATTTGTGAGATTTGAAATGATAATTTTTTAGTTATTAAAACAGTTGTCTTTATTTGTTAAATATAGAACTCTGATATAAACTGCTTTTGTAAGATAATGAAAATGTGAAGTTTGCTTTCTTTTTTTTTAAATTAATGAACACAAATGAGTATAGAATAAATGGGAGGATTTCATTTAACAAAAAATTAGACCTGTTACTGTGTGAAAAAATAAACATTTTAGCGTCTAATAAAGTAGTGGCAAGTTTTCTAATGTTAATATGGCTGTTTAAATGAAACATTTGAAAAATAATTTTAAGACGGGTTTACAGCTAGATGATGAAGAAAATTGGGTGGGGAAAGGGTGTTATATGTAGATCTTGATATAGTCATTTAATGATAAGTTTTGCTGCCTTGGAAGATTATCAGTTCTTCCTTGGACAGAAGACAAAAGAAAGGAACAGCTGTGGCAGCTCAGCTAAACATACCTAGAAAACCATAAATAAAGTATGTCATGTTGGAATGCAGGAAAGAATTTGAATCACCAGAAAGGAAGTAAGGCAAAACTGGAATTCCAAAGAAAGCTTACTTTTCTGGGGCACTGGTGAAATTGTTGTTATTAAACTGATATCCCTGAAGACATGGTTGAATCTTCTTTTGTTCTTGCCCAGGTCCACAATCCCTTATCTCCAACCCTTGGGGCCAGATGTGCTTCAGAACTCAGAAATTTTTGAATTTTAGAAAGGTAATATGGTGCATCCATTCACTTAGCGCCATCAGTGGGGTCTTCTGGAGGAGGCCCCATAATCAAACCCTTCAGTCTTTTCTGCAGTGGGGCACACTAATAATCACATGGGGGGAAATAAGACAATACATAGCATCTCATCTGGTCAGGTTGTTTTGCTACCTGATGAATATGCACCAAATATAGAAAAACTTACAGATTTTTGTGAATTTTGGAATTACATAAGGGATTGTGGACCCGGTTCAACCAAAGTGTAAATACCTTTTTTCGTTCTTGTTGTACATTATTTGACACTTTCTTTTAACTTTTTAATGCAGCAACTCTTAACAAATTTATTCAGAGAGCATCAGATTTATCAAAATATTGTTATGTTTTGTATTCTTGTTGCAGAAATATAAATATCTTGCTGAAGATAGCAATATGTCTGTGCCATCTGAACCAAGCAGTCCCCAGAGCAGTACTAGAACACGATCACCTTCTCCAGATGACATTCTGGAGCGGGTAGCTGCTGATGTTAAAGAGTATGAACGGGAAAATGTTGATACGTTTGAGGCCTCCGTAAAAGCCAAGCATAATCTAATGACAGTTGAGCAGAATAATGGTGAGTGAGATACGTTTTTGTCAAGACCATGTTTTTCTCTGAATTTTTAGCTTTATAACTTTAATTAGAGAACTTATTTGGGGTGAGATTTGGGATTGGGGAAAAGTGAAAGGGGTTAGGAATGTTGCTCCTGCTAAATATTACAGTGATACATTATCAAATGTGTCCTTATGAATGTTCTCTATAAATGTGTTTTTATTCATGTATCCTTAATATATACTGAACTCCCACGTACTCATTACCTTTTGTTCTGTTTGTAGAGTATTTTAAAGCAAATCCCAGCCATGATTTTATTTCACGTGTAAATACTTCAGTTTGTATCTCTGTCAGACGAGGACTTTTAAAAACATTATGTGAAAGAAGTTTCCACTCTTTGGGTTACCCCAAAATATAGTGTATACAGGAAAGTCAGGATAAATGCATGATTATTTTCCTTTATTTGACAGTATTTTAGACTAGAATAGAGTTGGTGCCCTAGCAGCATCCAGAGATGACTAATGAGATTTTGATTATTTTTATTAGGTTTTTATTATTTGGTATCATTATGTACTTGATGTGTTTCAATCCATTGCTGTTATTTTTATTTTTGAAGCTCAGATTGTTTGCTCCAACCAGGTTAGGGAGGGAGCCCTTTTAAATTGGTTTCTAATGTCCTTTGACCCAGTCCCTTTAATACTGAATGTAGCTTTCTTTTTACGACAGGGGCAGCAAATTTTTATGTAAGGGGTCAGGTAGTAAATATTTTAGCCTTTAGTAATTAAACTTTTTTCTCACGCTGTTCTATATACTGAACTCTACTGTTCAAAACCATCCCCAGACAGCACATTGATGAATGAGTATGGCTGTGTTCCCAAAAACCTTTATGGACACTGAGTTCTGAATTTCATATAACTTTCGCTTGCCACAAAGTATTTGATTTTTTCCGCCCTGGACACTTAAATGTGAAAACAGACCCTACAGAAACAAATGGCAGCTACAAACATCTGTGTGCAGTTTGCTGGCTTCTGGTCTAGCAAGGCTCATCTTGTGCATATCCTGCCCCAGAGCAGAATCGGCTATTTCTTCGAGGAACCCTGGTTCCATTTAATAGGAAATGCCATTAGACGTCACAGGACACCTAGGGGTACCGATTATTTCTGGGCCTTTTCATTTGGACAAAGTTAGGAAATATATACTTTTTTGGAAAGAAAGTTCATACTGATACTACCAATATTTTGAGAGTATAGAGGTTTTATTAACTTCTATCAGATTTTATATTTCTATCTCTTTTCTCTTACAACGAAAAAGTTCCTAATAACACAGTTACTGGTATGTTATTCTTACGAAACTTTTATATACGTAAGATATCAGTATGATTATCATTGCCAAATGTACTGAATGCAACTTGAAATTTCAGTGGTTCTTTTTGTTCTTAGAATACATTCCAAGGTATATAAGCACAATTCTATTTTAAAATCATTTAAAATAATTCTCTGTATGGTTATACTACCAGTTTGCTAGATTTAGGTTTATTTCCATTTGCTTTTGGTTTTTAGAAATTGTCTTTTTGTTTTTTAAATTATTAAATGTGTTTTGTGTTTTACACACACACATCAGTATGATCTTTTACATTCCTTTTTATAGGATATGCCATAGTTTATTCAGTCTTCTAATAGTGTATATTTGGATTGTGGGCAGTTCTTGTTATCCATTGCATATTAATTATAATAGCATTGTGCATTAAGTCATTTTTCTATCCTTGGCCACTGCATTTTAGGATAGTTCTTGTAAGTGAGATTGCTGGGTCAGAAGAATGAATGAATATGTTATTTTGCTATAGGCAAATTCCCCTCTTGTATTAATATAAAGGCTGTACAATTTTGCCATCCCATAAGCAATTTCTAAGTGCTTGTTTATCCAGATCCTTGTTAACAGAATGTTATCATACTTTTGGGTTCTTAGCCAGTATCAGAGGTGAGAAATGGTATCTCATTGTAGTTTTAATTTGCATTTTCCTTAATGGAGGGAGGTGATAGTGAGCATATGTTCATATGCTTAAAGTCGTTGCATTCTTTTTTTCTTGGAACTCATTTTAATTTTTTTTACCCAGTTTTCTGTGGGATTATTGGGCTTTCTAAGGGAGAAATAGATGTGTTGTCTATAATCAGTGTCTATATTGGGCATATCAATCCTTTGAGATTTAAAGAGTAACTTTCATTTTAATACAAGGCATTGTTTAGCTGTTATTCATTTAAACTAAAGGGTGAAAGTTAATATTAAGTCTTTCAACTTTCTGAAATGCAATGATTCAAAATTGAATATCAATGGGATACTGATGTGTAAGAGGAGGAAAGTTTGAATTACTGTTAGTAACTTTTCATTGACTTGTGTTTTAATTTGTGTCTCTTCCTTTTTCAAATATGAATGCTAATTTCCTTTAAGGTTCATCTCAGAAGAAGCTCTTGGCACCTGATATGTTTACAGAATCTGATGATATGTTTGCTGCGTATTTTGATGTAAGTAATTTTTTAAGTCAACTGTTAAACAGAAAAAAATATGTATAACATGTATGTGTATATATACATATATATCAAGAAAGAAGGGTAAAGCAAATGTAATAAATATTACCATTTGGACAATCTTGATGAAGGGTATCTGAAAATTCTACTAATGTTGGACCTTTCTTCTAAATCTGAAATTATGTCAAAATTTTAAAACAAATATGGCAAAACAATTTGAGAGTTTCAAAAATGTCACATACCAAATGACTTAAATGTGTAGTTATTTGTGTGTGAATTATGTATATAGGTAAACACACACATAGACATAGATGTGGTTTTAGGTGAGGTAAGGAGATACCAATATTTTCCAGGTCTTCATTAGAACAGAGTCTGCTTTTGGGCCTCTGTATTGTGGGCAATTGAGAACTTAAGGATTTGGAGCCTAATAGAATTCATTGAAGAGTTGGAAATGTTATAAGGAGTGGATTAAGACATTTTGGTCATTTAGCCATTCTTTTTCTTAAAGATTTATCAGTGCCTTTTGTTGAAAAGGTCTTCAACCAAAAATACACTCAAAAGCGTGAGGCCATTTTCAATATAAATTTCAAAGAACATGAGAAATATGAGGCCTTAGTAAGATGAGGTAGGGAGGATAAACATAAGGAATTAAAGTGAAATAGGATAAACAGTGTACAGGCCCCTGAAGACCTTGGTAATTGGCTCAAGCAATGTGTTATGATAGGAACACCAAAAATTAGGTGGATTAGGAGAGGGTAACGTAGCATTGAGCCAAAGTGTTGGCACTCATTTGCCTAGGTGATATTGAAGGATCTTCTGGTTATCATGGAAAGTGAGTGAAATGCAATAAAGAATCTTCAGAAGTATCAGATATTCTTTTTTTTTTTTTTTTTTTGAGACAGAGTCTCGCTGTGTTGCCTGGGCTAGAGTGAGTGCCGTGGCGTCAGCCTAGTTCACAGCAACCTCAAACTCCTGGGCTTAAGCGATCCTACTGCCTCAGCCTCCCGAGTAGCTAGGACTACAGGCATGCGCTACCATGCCCAGCTAATTTTTTTCTGTATATATTTTTAGTTGGACAGATAATTTGTTTCTATTTTTAGTAGAGACGAGGTCTCGCTCTTGCTCAGGCTGGTCTCAAACTCCTGACCTCGAGCGATCTGTCCATCTTGGCCTCCCAGAGTGCTAGGATTATAGGCGTGAGCCACCGCGCCCGGCCATATATTCTTATTTTTTAATTTTCTGTAGACTCAACTAGTACAGCCAGTGAATGTTACATTTCATGCATATATGGGAAGAATGCAAATGTTATAACAGCTATAGAAAATCAGATCTGGTTTTGAGTTTTTATTTTCATTTATAATGCCCTAATCATTCATAAAAACTTTAGAAGATACTTTGTTAATCTTTTTCCTGAGCATTATTGTGATATAAGAGACTTTGCTAATCATGTTTTAAATATATTGCATTTACATAAGTGATAGTAAGAGTTAATTTGCAGCAAAATGCTTTTATTAAATTATAGCTGGTCTTGCTCTTTTTTGTTTTAAAGGAAGTGCTTTAAATGTCTGATTAGTGGGTAAACTGTTCGTGTTACCTCTTTTTTAGAGTGCTCGTCTTCGGGCTGCTGGCATTGGAAAAGATTTCAAAGAGAATCCCAACCTTAGAGACAACTGGACTGATGCAGAAGGCTATTATCGTAAGTTCACATTTCGTATGACCTTTAGAGTTCTTTGTGACACTTTATAAAAGCGTGTTGCTTGATGCAGTCACATATTGGAGAATTCTGAAAAATGACACCCACAGTGCCATCACTTAAAAAGTGTGGCACATCCAACAGCTTCATGAACCCATGTTGTATTCTAGTAAGCAGCCTAGAACCATCACAAATTGAGGTAAGGTAAAGACTTGATGTTCAACCTAAATCTATTCAAAGTTATTTTCAGCCATGAGATAATCCTCCAGAAGGAAGGGGTATGTCACTTGCTCGTCTTGATCTGAAACCAAGAAAAACAACATGAAACTTTGGATGCCAGTCATGCAGTATTTGTCATGCAGGACTACAATTGGAAACACTTCAGTGAGCACATTTCTTCCCTACTCAATGTTAAAATCGTCAGCAGTAGATAAGACAGCAGGAACTCTTCTAGTGATCTAAAGTGGGCATGCAACTTCTAACCACATTCCGAAAGAGTGATCAATGGAGACATGGCATTGATTCTTCATTGTGTCTAGGAAACCACATAGTAGAGATTTGACCCAAGTTTTAGATGACTGCACTGTGTTTCCTACTTTCTGATTCTATTTATTATGGTCAAAATTCTAATTTTTTAATTTACTTTTTTAGGTGTGAACATAGGTGAAGTCCTAGATAAACGTTACAATGTGTACGGCTACACTGGACAAGGTGTATTCAGTAATGTTGTACGAGCCAGAGATAATGCAAGAGCCAACCAAGAAGTGGCTGTAAAGATTATCAGAAACAATGAGCTCATGTAAGTTCAAAAGACATATGTGATGAAACCTTTACTAACATAATTTATTATACAAATGAACGTATTTTTAAATGTTATCTCTCTTTTTTAATTTTGTTTCTAGAGACAGGGTCTCACTCTGTTGCCCAGGCTGGAGTGCAGTGGCCTTATAGCTCACTGCAGCCTTGAACTCCTGGGCTCAAGTGATCCTCCCACCTTGGCCTCCCAAAGTGCTGGGATTATAGCCGTGTGCCACAGCACCTGGCCTAAATGCTATTTTTTAAAAGCGTAATACATGTAGCACAGTCTGTGTAAAAGCATGTATTACATCCATAAAGTGACAGGGACAGTTTATTTTGACTGGATTTTTTGGGGTTTTTTTTTTTTTTTTTTTTTTTTGGTCTAGTCCCTGCTTGAGCAAGGATTTTTAATTTATAGCCATGTGTTATATGTATTAGCACAATAGGCTGATTGTATTTGATTCATTTCAGTGCGTTTCAGTATCTGCTGTGTGCACTAATACCAACTTGGACTCCTTCCTTCTACTGCTTGTTTTTTGCTGTGAATGTCTTAAGACCAGTGGTGAGAAATGGAAAGATTATATTTACTAGCTGTCACTGAATACATGGTGGCCTGTGAAAAAGTGAAAACTGATTTATCAGAGAGTGATGGGAATTATTTGTATCTTTTGTATATCTGTTGCTTTTTTCCTTTAATAGAATAGGTATTTATCATACTCATACATTTTAATACAGAATCTACACACACACTGAGCTGATGTTAAAGTTTTTGAAATGAGAGAAAGAAGTGTTGAAGAAGTTTACATTGCCCTAGGCTTAGCAAAGGATTTTTGGTTTGGTTGGTTATGGGTTTTTTGTTTTGTTTTGTTTTGATTTAAGAGACAGTTTCTCTCTGTCACCCAGGCTGGAGTGCAATGACACAGTCATTGCAGTCTTGAGACTCCTGGGCTCAAAGGATCCTCCCACCTTAGCCTCTCCACTAGCTGGGATTACAGGCGTGAGCCACTGTGCCTGGCATTCGTTTGTTCTGTATTATAGCCACTCACTTTAAAATGCAACTTAACAAATTGTAACTGGAATTTCATAAGATAACCAAATATTAAAATTTGGTAAGGCACCAAATAGCACATATTCTTAAAAGAACCAAGACTAGTATACAATGTTGTTGCTTCCGTTTCTGATTTTAAAAAAATTATGTCAAGACATTTTGAAATAAAATGTGCAAGATTAATATTCCTTCAAGCAAGGTGGGTTCCTCAATGTTTCTGTTTTGTGCATTGATTATTTTGGAAATTAACTGTATCCATGGAATTAGTACTTGGCTATGTGTAAAGTAGTATGTGAATGAATATGGAGACTTATTTCCTCAATAATAGATTCATTAGTACTTTAAAAATGCAAACTATTTATATCACCTACAATAGATCAGACTAGGACTAGTATATAAATATTATTTAGTTTTAAATTCTGTGTATATTCAGTTTTGACTTAATTTTCTTTTTCTTTTAGGCAAAAGACTGGTTTAAAAGAACTAGAGTTTTTGAAAAAACTTAATGATGCTGATCCTGATGACAAATTTCATTGTCTGCGACTCTTCAGACACTTTTATCACAAACAGCATCTCTGTCTTGTATTTGAGCCTCTCAGGTATAATGTCGAAACCTATGCATTAAACTGAAAATTTAGTTTCTTTGTCTCTACCAACCTCACTCTGGATAAATGCTACGACAGATTGTCTGGGTGTTTGATTTGTTTTTTTCCATTCAGCTCTCATGTTTAACTTTTGGTTAAGAGCTAGCTTCTTGAATGAATTGTGAGTGTACAAACATTAATTGACTGTGTACCAGGTGCTAAGCTCACATGGCCTACAGTTCAGCAGAGAGATTTTCTTAAAATTAAATACTTCAAGGAAGGATTGGGCCAGAATGAAAAGAAATGGGAGTGGTGGGGTAGAAATACAATTTTTACCTTGAACAATGTGGTTTCACTGTTGTGCTTTCAAATGTAAACCCATTCTAAATTCAAAATAGGAATTTTACTATGCGTATCTTCTTTTCTACTTACTTTGAAAATTGAATTTTATTGGGAAATTGTGCTATGTACACACAGTTTGATAAGCTCTCATTTCAGTGTAATTTATCAAATATTGGGGGTGCAGATTCTTAAACAGAATATTTTCATTGTTCATCATATTTTGCACTTAATGTTAACTTTATGCTGGAAAATATTTTTGCCTTTTATATTTTCATTTTGCATTTTAACTTTTTTTTTTCTGTCCTAAAGTATGAATTTACGAGAGGTGTTAAAAAAATATGGTAAGGATGTTGGTCTTCATATTAAGGCTGTAAGATCCTATAGTCAACAGCTGTTCCTGGCATTGAAACTGCTTAAAAGATGCAATATCCTACATGCAGATATTAAGCCAGACAATATCCTGGTAAGTCAAAACACCAGGCTACCTTGTACATCATGCCGCTCTTTACTAGCAATGTGATTATTATTATGTTGTTCCAGAGATGACGTCTTAGAAGCATAATTCAGTGTATTAATAACCAATTTCAAATGGCTTTACCAATTTTTACCTTTTTTTGGAAATTGGGCCATGAAATTTTAGAGGAAATTATGAAGAAGGAAGAAATTGGCCCTTCTCCCATTTTTTTCTATTAATTGATGGATTCAGAATATGCACAAACCCAAAGAACGCTTTAATGTAGTGATAATGGGTATCCTCAGGTATCTGAAAAAATGCTGCACATGTTTGTTGCTGTTTTAAACTAAGGAGCGTTCACAGTTTTTTCCCCTCAAATTTGATAGACTAATGGAATTAGGGACATTAAAGGGCATAGAGTTGAGTTTAAAAGGTATCTAGGCGTAACTCTTGTTTTCTCTTTATTTATTGCTTTAGAAGCTGTGGCTCCTGGGGGCCCAAACACAATAAACTTTAGTTGTGGTTAGGTATTGTATTGAAAGACATCCCTTTTGAAGTCTTAACCTCTCCTACTAATGAGTTTTGGTATAGTAACATGCAGATTTTACAATGTTTATAGTCTTGAAATTTGGAAATACTTATCATAGTGGTGTGATTAATGCGCACACACACTCCTCCTGTCCCTGGCCCCATTCCTCCATGCTGTTCTGTGGTTTTCATAGTTTGGGGCATGTTCTCAACTTGGAGAATTCCTAGCTCATCTGACAGTAACATGTTTATTCTCCATTGCATTTTTTTTCAATGGGTACCTTATATCAGCTGTCCTGCATTGATGCCTAGGAGAGAGTTTTAGGAAAAACCAGGTATGTTAGTTGTGTTAATTGGAAAATATTTGAACTATGACAAAATCTTTAAAAGATTATGATCTCATTAAAGTTTAAGGACTCTTTATCAATAGCTAAGATCTTTAGTTCAGATTTCTCTTAGTTAATAACTTAAAACATTTCCTTCCAGACCACCACATTAATCGTGAAGCATATTCCATTTTTATGTTTGGTCTCAGTTTATATTCTATAGCTAATACAACTTGGAGTTAGGAGAACTGAGTAATTACTTTGAAATGGCAAGTACATTATAATGAATTGTAGAATTGCCTAGCCAACTTCACAGTTGATTTTTTTACCTCATTGTTTTCTTTAAGTTTAGAATATATTGCCCATATCAAAGGATATATAAAACATGTAAATTTAAAATGTAATTATATACAGTGAACATCTTTGTAAACATTGTGGAGGTTAGAGAGTAAGACACTTGCCAGTGTCTTAGAAGCTCTTGTTTTTAAAACCTCATTTTTCCTTGAATTAATGCTAAACCAGTGTAGGTTTTCTTATGGATTTTGGAAACTAAATGTTTTCCCTCCTTTCTGAGGAAGAAAAAAAATAAACCTCAGAGACATGTGGAGCTGATGTCTGTTAGTGAAAATCCAAAGCCTGTGATTTCAGCCATCAGTGTGGTTAGAAGTCCCTCCACATTTCCTCATGGAGGGAGTAGAATTTGTGTAGCAAACTGAAGTGCACATGCATGTAGATACCGTGCTAATTAAGGCATTTCAGCCAGTCTAAGAGTCCCACTGATAGATTCTATTTTTAAAATGGTTCAAATGTTTTCTCTGGGTATTGAAGCTGCTTCATTAAGTAGCTAAATTCAACTTACACTTTTAAAAAAACTTCAAAAGAACTTTTCCATTTTAAGATTTCCATTTTCCTGATTCCCAAAATGCAGCAAATGGCAATCAGTGTGGCAGTTAAAAATAATCCTCTCTGTTATTAGCTTAATTCTGTGGATATCATTTATAATAGTCCCATTTGTAACACTGATCAAGCTTTATGATATCCCTACAGAGAATGTCTAGGGCTATTTAAAGTATTATGTTTGGGGTGGGAACAGTAGGCCAAGTTCAAGTCCCAACTCGGAATTTGTGTGTGTCTCTTTTGAAGGGGGGAAGGGACTCTGGAATATGAATTATCTTCACTTGTTAATCCTGAACATGCTTCTGACTCATGAGTGGCAGCAGTCATGGGAGCAACTCCAGCCTTTCTCAGCAGATGTCACTGTTACTGTGTATGTTGAAGTATTTACAAAGGAAAAAAGAAACAAATGACTAATATAGAGTTCATGTTTATCGGTTTTGCCAGATATATTTAACATTTTCTTGACTAATACCTTCTTTATATTTAAGGGAGTTAATATTTTTTAGACTTGAAGTGATTGCTAAATTTGGGATGATCTAGCAGCTTCGGATGAAGAATGTTTTTGTTTTCATTTTGTCCAGATTTAATCTGAATCATCCTGCTTTCATTGCCATTTTAATTTTCTGGCAACTGAAAGTTAGCTTTAGTCTGATTATTAATGAAACTTGACTTTATTCAGGTATTCGGGGCATTTTTAGAAGATGCTTTGCTTCATGAAATTAGATTTTTCTCTCACTGTCCCATCCTTTAAAAAATGCTGTTATTAAAATTAAATTTACTTGTTATTATCTCACATTTCCTCATTGAAAACAGTTTTTACTAATTGTAATCAAACATGATAGCTCTTAATTTTTCATAATTAGGAAATTGAATTAAGTAAATAGAAAAGGAATTTTAAAGTGAGTGACTTTATTCTCAGTGTTGGCTTCTCAAAGCCAATTATTTTTATTTATTTATTTGTCTTAATTATTCCTGGCTTGAATTAAATTTTTTTGAAAAAATGTTTTGCAGGTTAATGAATCAAAAACTATTTTAAAGCTTTGCGATTTTGGGTCAGCTTCACATGTTGCAGATAACGACATAACGCCTTATCTTGTCAGTAGATTTTATCGTGCTCCTGAAATCAGTAAGTTTCTTAAAATGTTTGACATGGGCCATGATATATGGTGAAGGCAGCATATTTAATGTCTAAGCCTGTTTTTTCCATCACACTTTAGCAGCTGCACAAGTTCATCCATGAGAAAGGGAACCATAGCGAGTTCATCCTCCTCAGGTGTGACAGGAGTGTTGATCATGTCGGGCATGAGTAGCAAAACAGTTGTGGAAAATCCTAAACTTTAAAAGACTGCTCTTGATTATTCAAGATCTGATTATCACATTTGTGGATTATGTGGACCTTTGTTTTTTCTCTTCCTGTTGCCTTGGTTGAGGCTGATTAGCACCTCCACCAAAAGGTGAAATGAAAGAAAGAGAAGACAGACATATTTTCTTTTACCTCTTCAGTTCCTCCCCCAAGCCCCTATTTTTTAAGGTTTTTAAGTTTGAATCTCTTAAGAATTAGTGGGAAAGAACATGACACTAATCACCAAACTAAGGTATTAAGGTAGTGATTACATTCCATGCTAAGTTAGTCCCCCATTAATGGAAATAAAAATTATTAGTAGTCAATCATTTTTATCCTCATATATTACAACTTTCATTTTGCTTTCAGTTATAGGTAAAAGCTATGACTATGGTATAGATATGTGGTCTGTAGGTTGTACCTTATATGAACTCTATACTGGAAAAATTTTATTTGCTGGCAAAACCAATAACCATATGTTGAAGCTCGCTATGGATCTCAAAGGAAAGATGCCAAATAAGGTAGGACATTAACATGAGCTTATTTTTTCAAGGTCTTAGTTTCTTACAAACTGACAAACTGCTGACACTTTCTCACCATTAGTGAGCTATAAAACAAAAATTTCAGAGAGGCAAGTAGATGGCTGCCATGATTTTTTAGCTTCTTTCCCATTTCTGGTGTTTAAATTAGTGTTTCTAATAAGCCAAGAGAATAAAGAGAACTTTTTCAGTGATGGGCAGAGAAGCAGCAGTATTCTTGGGCACACACACTTGTTGGTAAAAGTTGCAAATTTGGAAATGGAATGAAAAAAGATGCAGATCAGGTGAGTTAAAATGTAAGGAAGTCCTTAGTGGTCAGAATGAATAGATCGATATTGGATATTATAAGAGGAACTCAGTTTATTAAAGATTGGAGGAAATTTGGGAAAGAAAGGCACCAAGAAAATGCATTTGATGTGACACCTTTCTAACTCTGCTTCAGCTCTGATTCCAGTTTCTCTTTAACATGAAGGAAGAATTTTAGGCATTTGTTAAATGTCTGAGGGCCATATCTTAGCTAAAAGATTGCAGCTTATTTGCTGAATTTCTGATTTTTTTCCTTGTAGGTCAGAAGCCATTAATGGCTTTTAAAAATATCTAAAAGCCCGATTCTATTATGTTGAACTTGTTTAGAATAAGAAACAATTTCTTGTTTACACAGAAATTGGCTATGTTGGTATTTGTTTCAATGAAATGTGACCTGTATTGTATCAGTGCTGTGTTAACATAATTGTAAAATGTCGCTAGGTTTCCTAACTGCCAAGAGAGAAGACCTCAGTATTTTTAATAAGAATAAATTATTTTAAGTGTTAATTCATAATTTTAAATAGTGAAAGCACAATTTGATATTATAATTGGCTTTAAGTCACTGCTTGGGAAAATATTTCATGCTATTAAGTAGTTGTAGGTATAGCATTTATAGTAACTTTTCCAAGGATGTTAAAAAAATTCCTGATGGCAAAGGAATCTGAGGTCAAAGAAACCCAGAGCAACTAAGTATGTTTGTGTGACTGCTATGTATTAAATTGTTAGTAGGCTGTGTGGTATCATAATAGTTCAAAACCCAAGTTTTTCTGTTTTGTTGTGTAGATGATTCGGAAAGGCGTATTTAAAGACCAACATTTTGATCAAAATCTCAACTTCATGTACATAGAAGTTGATAAAGTAACAGAGAGGGTAAGTCTGTTTTAATGTGCTACATTAAACAGTTATTTTATTGTTAATGAATTGAGTACTAAGTGGCATTAGGAGGTGTGAATTTTTTTTAAAAAAACACTGAATTTCCTTTTTGCTATTGGCCAATTCCTGAATAAAATATCAGGCTATGAAAAAGGTGAAGGGATTTAAAAATGTTTTTCTAGTGTGATGAATTTGTTTTCATTGTAGGTCATATTATAGGCTCATCACTTCTCCCTTGGATTACTTTCTTGATCTGGCTTCTTATCTAGATTTCATACAGCTGCTGGAGTGATTTTTTTTTTTAAACGTATCTGATTATGTTATTCTCCCTGCTTAAAAGCCTTCGTTGGCTCTCTATTACCTATAAGATAATGTTTAAGTTCCTTAGAATGACAAACCAGGTTCATGATACAAACTGAAATACAGTTGAAGTACATGTTCTGTATGAGCCTTTCTAAAACCTCCGGGTTGAAGTAATGATTTTCTTATTTTTGCCCCATTATACTGTGTGTCCCTGACTTTGTCAGAGAATTTAATGCTTCACGGTGTCAACTTGTTTACATGTTGTCTCTTACTACTTCAGGGTAGGTTAGGGAAGGTACAGTTCACACAGCAAGGACTTACTGTTAGTTTTCATTGCTAACTTGGGGTTGACCTTCTCCATTTAAGCTTTTTGATAGCCTCTTGAGAGGATGTAGAAGTTAGAGGAAGCCACATAAAAGTTTTAAATCAGTAGATGATTATAGTCACACTTGGCTTAATGACTGGGAGAAACGCGTTGTTAGGGGATTTCATCATTGTGTGAACATCGTAGAGTATACTTAAACAAACCTAGATGATAGACAGCCTGCTATACACTTGGGCTGTGTTGTATGGCCTGTTGCTCCTAGGCTGCTAACCTGTACGGCATGTTACTATACTGAATACTGCAGGCAGTTGTAACAAATGGTAAGTATTTGTGTCTCTAAACAGAAAAAATACAGTATTCTCCTCTTACAGGACCACTGTCTTATATGCAACCTGTCCTTGCTTGAAACATTGTTATGCAGTGGGCGAGCGACTATGTATATATTTTTATGTATATATTCTTAATATTTTTGATAGACCCAAAAACAATCTGATTTAAGTTATATATGTTTAGTAACTTATTTAGAGATATGCATTTTAAAAATTATTTTTAGGAGAAAGTTACTGTTATGAGCACCATTAATCCAACTAAGGACCTGTTGGCTGACTTGATTGGGTGCCAGCGACTTCCTGAAGACCAACGTAAAAAAGTACACCAGCTAAAGGACTTGTTGGACCAGATCCTAATGTTGGACCCAGCTAAACGAATTAGCATCAACCAGGCCCTACAGCATGCCTTCATTCAGGAAAAAATTTAAACGAGATGAAGAAACTCCAAGGGTTTAAGTAATTAAATACAAAGACTGAAGAAATTTCACAGCAGTTTATTAATGTATATAAACTTATAAATATTTCTCCAGCAAATTTGAGGAAGCATGATATATTTGAATTAACACCAAGGGTGATATTTCTTTTAGAAATGTTAGTTAATCTGTTTTGTGTCTTATGTGAAATTTCACTGTAGAACTGTTTTAATTGCCAAGACTGCACAAAATTACAGTGCTAATGTATATGGTTGCAGTTCACATAAAGGACAGAAGCATCTGTTATAAAATGAGTAGTAATACTGGGTGGTTGATTTGTTTTTAGCAGACTTGGCTTCATTTTGGTCTTCAGATAAAATGGCCAGCGTAAATGCTGTTTATATTCACGTTTTCCTAGGTGTGTGTGTGCAGGCCACAGCAGCATGCCCTTGGTGTAGTCAGTGCCGAAAGGGGTCTGTTCCTTCTTGAGCCTGCCTGCAGGGATGGTCTCCTCTTTTAAAGCAGGTTGTGTACAACATTCAGTACACTGAAGGTAAGCTAAACCATCAACATCACTGGTGTTTTAAGATGTTATTTTATTGGAACAATTGACAAATGAGGGATATTAGCTTTGTGGCAGAATTCCCTGCATGTGTGATAACTGATCTTGTTTTATTTTTTGGCATTGCAACTGTGGCATAGTTACAATTTCTGTTCTGTTCATCACATTTAAAATTGGAAGAGTACGCGCTTGATGGATAGAGCGCCTTCAGTGTACTGTTTCTTATTAACTTTACTTTTTTAAAATCAACTTGCTATAGACTTTATATACATTTTGTTAAATACAGTTCCTAGTGACATAGACAATGCGTAGTTTTCATTTACTAATTATAAATCTTGAGGCCCATTCTAAAAGTCCTCATATTTAAAGGTTAGATAGACAACGTAATGAAATTTTTAACTATTTGTATGTCATTTTGAAAGTGTACTGCTTTATGGTAAAAGTGTTTTTCATTTGTTCATTGTTTTCATTATTTGTGATCATGTTGTCTTTCAATACAGGCATAAACCTTCCACTCTTGAACAAAGCAGCTGCTTTTTAAAAGCGGTAATTGCTTCTTTACCTTTTATTTCTTTTGTAAATGAAGCTTTTCTTTAAGAATGTGACTTTAAAGTGTTGTCTATTGCATAAAACAGTTGACACTCACTTATTGTAAAGTGAAGATTGTTCTACTGCATGTGAAGTGGACCATGCAGATTTCTGTATGTTCTCAGTATGCATCACTAGATAATAAAGTCTTTTGTGAACAAGGCATTTGTAGCCATTTTTAAAAGTTTTTGTCTTCAGTGCTGGTAAGTCAGGTAAACCATAAATAATAGTTAAAAGCTAACTTTGGTTTTTTCTTGAAAGTCTTTACTTGAAAGTATTGTTTGTTAAAGACGTAAACCTAGCCAAAAGTTTATCCTTTTTTTAATAATTAGAATCCTAATTATTTCATCAAAAAATCCTACAAATATTGTCAGTTTTCAGTGTAGTGAGGTTATTCCTGTAGGTTATGGGGTATAATTCAGGATTTAACTAATGTTTCTGCTATTTTCTCACTTTTCCTTTTGATGGTGCGGAAAGAGAAAAAGGAAAACGGGGCACAGGCCATTCCACGCCTTCTCCAAGGGGTCTGATTTGCTGAGACACCAGCTTCACCTTCTTAACAAGGTTATTTCTGACAGCATGTGTAGATAAACATTTAGCAACAATTTAAAACAAAATCATGTAAATCAGCTTGGTTTTGCAACACAAAGGAATTCGTATTTTTAACATGATAGAAGAGAATTTTCAGAAGTATATGTAATCTTTTCTGTTTGGGCTTAAAATTAATGCTTGTCTCCCTGAAGAATATGGAAAATAATCAAATTTTAAGGGCTTAAATTATATTTTTAAATTGTAAATGGGATTTTTTTATTCACCCAGGCACCTAATTACAACAAGCATGCACATTTTGGTGCATTCAAGAATGGAAAATCAGAATAGCAGCATTCTTCTGGTGGGTTTTGCTCCATTTAAAGACATGAAATGAACTACAGCCAGGAAGGTGATAGATGATTTAATAAGCCAACTCTGAGCCTACACCCGTCTCTTCATGGTTTAGACTTACTAAAATAAATACAAGGTGATTTTCATCTTCAGGTAGAGTGAAGCCTTTTACACAAGGCATCACAGGTGCAGCTTTTCCACCTTAATGAAATGGGTAGTGATTTTCCCACCATTATTTATTTTGGTGATAATATGCTGCATATTCAAGCATTTTGTAGTTACTTTCACTTGAAATAGTTAACATTTTGATGCTGCTGGTGATATGTATGGCTTTATTTTATGTAATTTAAGTAAGTTAACTTCCACTAGAAACAGTTCATCTTAAGCCTTCAAAACTATTACCTATTCTTTAAAAAACAAAGTTGCTTGTTACTTGTTCTTTGTGTTTTAGGTGCAGCTCAGTGGAAGATGATGACAACCAGAAGACATGAGCTAAGGTTTCTGTCCTATAAAAGATTAAAAAAAAAAAAGAATCCTCCATTTAGTTTTTGTCTAATTTTTTAATTTTCAGCATTATGATTTGGGTTTCATTAGTGTTTGGTATTTAGATAATAGTGCTATTGTGGTGTTCATCTGTAAAGTGCTTGTTTTATCATACTTCCTGCCTCTCCCCTAATTCCTCCTTCCCTAGAACAAAAATAGTGGTCAAATTTAGTGATATAAAAGGCTCTTAGATGGTGAGTTTCCATATAACACATGGTTGTCAAAATTGGATCCTAAGGATTATTAGAAAAACAGCAACCGTCAGAATAGCTTGTATCTAATGTAGTCTTCAGCTGTAGGCAGATGCAGAAGAAACTGAAATTTTAGGAACACTGTTTAACTCCTTTAATATCTGTTTCTCCAACTTACCCTTTAGTGACCTTGTTTTTAACAAATGCTCCAGTCTTAGACAAAATATTCTGAAACTGCCATTGTCAGTTTCTGTTCTTAAGAGAAATGGGAAAGGTGATACTGCAGATTTTTTATATTCGCAAATTTAGCATTTCTAGACTTATGTATTTAAAGGAACCCTATAAACGTTCTTATATTCATGATTTTATTAGAATTTGTAATTTGGCTGAGGCAGAAATTTGGAACTCTGCAAGACCTCTGTTAGGTTGAGGTCATTTAGTGAATGATCCTTCTTAACAAACTGCATTCATGTTTCAGAGTAACTGTATAGTTTGCAAGTATAATTATCTGTCATGAAGTTTTTTCTTATACTTCATGGAAAAAATGATAGCAAGTGTCAGACTTGAGGGTTCATAAAAGTCTTAGGTGTAGCTCTCAAAGATGTCGTAGTTCTGCGGTTGAGATCTAGAAAGCATATACATTTTAGATACTCTGGTACTTCTTGAAGGTCATCAGAAATGAGGTTAGAATTTGAAAGTTTTGAGCAAGGGGAGCATCTTGTCTTAAGTAAGACCCTCTTGGTATTTATATTTGTCCTTTAAATCCTTATTAATAATATCCCATTTCTTCATTCCCCAGTGGCTATCTCATTTCCCTCTTTCTCTCAAAATAATTTTGTTTTAAAATACAATTTTTATCTTACCACCATAGTTATCACTTTTTTCCTAACAAAAATAAGTACTCAGGACATTTTTACAGTATTAAACATTTGTATAATGTTTTATGGTATGTGGGTAGAGGTAGTGAAATGTAATATTCTCAGTTTTTTTCCATATTTGCATTCTTCCTATGTTTTACCTGTATATTATCATCATTTGTAAGCAGAACTCTAGCTGTGTGTGAGTAGAAATAAAATCTCTGAAATGAAAACAAAGAAATCAACATATATTAAGATTTAGGCCAAGCGGTTTAGGAATGCCTTTTAATTGCTGGAGATAGGAAAGAAGCCATAGATTCAAATGTGTAATTTCCCTCCTGTAGTTATAATGACATCATTACCAATTTGGCTTCGTAAATGTTTCTTTCTCAGTAGTGTCCTAGTTCCCAGCTTATATGCAACATGAATTTTATCATTCTCCTTCTAGATGGAATGTCCTCCTTATAGAAATGTTCACAGCAAATTCATTTGTTTTTACATGTCAGTAATGCACACCAAATTGACTTTAAAATGTTTTCCAGTTATTTTGATAGATGATATTATGGCATCCTTAATTTTTCTTCTCCTTCTGTATATAGGGTAAGGGACTGTTCTTCTGAGGAACCTTTCCATTTAGTGATCAAGATATATGGAAGCTGATCTCTGAAAGTGCTCAAATTGTGTGTCCTAATTGTTCATGGTATAGTTGAATTGTAAATTGCATTTTAGCAGTGCATGTTGCCAATAAACTTATTGGGAAACTTAATAAAATATACCTCCTCTTACCATATTGTCTCCTGGTTTTATCTTCGCTTGAGTTTGGATTTTCCTCACAAACATCAGAACATCTTCAAAGCGTTAAGTGCAGAACACCAAAGGGTGTGTTATATTCATATTCCTATTATATATGCTTCTGCTTTGATTTTTCTAGTAATGGAAACATAATAAATGATGACCTAGCCCCTTTTTTATAATAGTATAAATTGATTCATTCTCCATGTGGAAGCCTGCCAAATCTTGGGCTTTTATCCTCAGTCTGCCCACTATTTTCTAGGAAAATGTTTTCTGCCTCTAAAAATAGTGAATAAAATAAGAGCAACAGGGACCTTGTGTGAACCTGTAGTGCAATCAAAGCAGGATTGGAGGATGGGGGTTAAGTGTCCGGCTTTGTAGAATACACTCACCCCAGCTGGAGCTAACCACCACTCTGGCAGGTAGAGGCTAGTTTGGTTGAGTCCTGGCTTTATAAGAAATGGGTCAAGTGACTCTGCCTCTGAACAGCCTTGTTAAGGCTCTGGTAGTAATTTCTTGGGCATCTATCTCAGGTGGCCCATGAGGTCATTACAACTAGTCCATTTTAGGGAAAGTAGTATGCAGAGTGTATTGGTTGAGGACCTTTCACGTTTGTTTTCTCTGATTAGAAAGATTCAACTTCACAAAGACCCAACAGGGAGCTGAGAAAGTATTAAATTACTGGAGAGCTAAACATGGGAGTTCTGGGCAAACCAAGTTAACTTTTCCTGAACAGAATTTGTGTGTTATGAATTGCCAAATGTTTCATTTTTCAAAGATAATGGTAGAAGTTGGCCTGTATTCGTTCATTTCTCCAATTTTTCCCTCAGTGGTGACCTTTACTTTTCATCAAATTAGTACGTGTTGCCCATTTGAACCAAGTCTTTCCCCCGTTCATCTACAGGGTAAAGCCGAGGTGGTGCCTCTCTAGTCTGTACAGACCTGTCACTTCCGGTCTCATTCCCATCTCCTTTGCCCACTGCCACTCCTGGCCTCACTGAAAGGGTTTGTGTCTTCATCACTTACACCATGTCCTTGGGCCTGGCACATGCCCAGCAAGAAGCAGGATGTTAATTTGTTAGGAGTTGTTATTTCTGCACTTGGAATTAATTAAATGCTAAGGCAGCTCATTCTTGAACCAGTCTGCCCTCCATCATTCTTGTTTCCCTGGTGTATTTTTTTGAGTATTTGCTATATGCCAGGCACTTTTACTTCTAGGCCACTTAATCCTCCAGTGATTATATGAGATAAAAGATATTCTACCCACTTTACAAATCAGAAAAGTGAAGCACAGAGGGGTTAAGGAGACTGCCAAAGGTGTTAGAGCTGTTAAGTGGCAGAGCCTGGGTTCAAATTTAGACAGTCTGGCAATGAAGCTAGCATTTGTAACCACTATGTCATGCTTAATAATCCTCAATGATGAAAAAAATCCCTTCGTCAGTCCTATTTTAAAGAGTATCTACTACCTGCCAGGATACAGTAGTGAACAAAACAGACATGCCCCTTTCTGAAGGTTTTACAAATAAAAGTTACGTCATAACCCTAGAAGAGAGGAGGAAAATCCAGATAGGAAAGAAGGTAGAACTGAGTGGACACAAAGGGCTCGTCAAAAGTAAGGGTCAGGACTCAGGGAATTGCAAGAATGGGAGTAAAGATGGTTAATGGGAAACAAGGTCACTGAGTTGGAAATGAGTGAAAATGTAAGTCCATTTTTGCATTATAATTTTATAAAAGGGATATTATACCACTTTGGATTAATGAGACTATATGGGATATAGGTGAAATTCCATTATACTAAGGGGAACTCACCAGTTTTAAGTTTATTTTCTATGGCTGTGTTGATATGGTTCTAGAAAATTCTTTGAAATAAGTTAACTTAAAAATTAAGCATGTTCTCTGTGACCCCTGCTTCTAAAAAAGTTATTTGAGCTTTTTACTCAAGGTAGAAAACTATTTAACCTTTTACTAAAGGCAAAAAAGAAAAGCTACAGTTGCTCTCTTCAACATACGTTTAAATTAACCTTTAATTCATCTCACCCATCCCTAACATAAATATTCCAACTGATTTCGGGGGATGATACACAAACACTTAATAGTGGCTGTCTGTGTTCGGGGTTAGGGGATGGAGAGAGGTCATTTGGTACCTTTGGATAATATTTGAAGTTTCAATTGTGTGCTATTTTTTAATGTTTAAGAAAAATTAATTTGAATTTACCAACCATCCATTAAAACCAAAGCACAATATACCCCAAAATATCCAAACCTCTGATTTATGCATGTTACATCAAGTCTTTCCTTTACACTTTTTGAATTGGGATCCAGAAACCACTCTGCATTAAAATCACCAGGCACGTTTGTTTATAATGTGTGTCTGTGTGTGCCCCTCCCAAAGATCCTGTTTCAGTAGGCCTGCAGAAGCAGCCAGGACTCTTGTTTATTTCTCTGATTCTTAGGTGCAGTAAAGTTTGTCAACATGCAGTTTCCCTTTTTCACCTGTTAACGAGTTAAGCTTTAGCTATTAGAGTTTCAACTAACCAGGGTTAAGACTAAGCAATGCAGAGCCTTAGAAAAAAGCTCCAGTAACATGAGATTTTGGCTGCTCTGTGGACAATGATCTCATCTGATTTTTCTTTTAACATTTTACAACTATTGGGTCTGAGTGGAAGAGGATGAGGATTATTTCAAGCCCATACCTGTAAAGTCAGGCCCCAAAGAGAACTGATCTTTCTTTCATATATATGACAAAGAAAGGCCTGGGAAATGGAAAGTTTCTAAGGATTTGGGAGGAGAGGATCTCATATATTAATTTAACAGAACAACTTCTTTAGCTTTTAAGTGCTAAGCTAAAGCCCCAAGGATAGGTCAAAATTACAGATTTGTGGAGATAGGGAGGGAGAGGAAAAAAGATGCCAGAGTGGGAAGGACTTAAAAATCATGATATAGATAACTGCAACTCTTAAGACTATATACTAGAGCACAGTAAAAGAATAACTACAGCAGCAATAAATCCATTATACCATTTATTGACGGAATTATACTGGAAATAATCACTATAAAAGAACAATCTTTTTAACAGTTTACTAAGTAAAACATTTCTTTGAAACAACATGCAAAAGATTGTCAAATATGTCAGCATAGAAGTCCTTGGATTTATAGACAGACGTCTCAGCAGTGATTTTCACAAGTTCCCTCCATATCACACCAAGCAATTGTTTTGTGTGACTTTTTGTTGGTTTCTTTAATACCTGTATCTTGGAATAATTAACCGTATCTTAGCTGGGCTTCTTGAAATAGATTTGCTCACATTGAGATGTATGAAAGAAGTTATTTTTGGTCAATGGGTGAGCATTTATCCTTAGCAATAAACGAAGGTGACAAACAGTTTAGCTTCTGAATACAGAATGGTCTATTCAACACTATATTTTTTCGCTAGAGTTTCTTTTTGGTCCTTGGTGCCTTAATTTCTTCTTTCTGATTGTGTGGAAAAGATAGAGGTATTGGTGAAACTGGTGTTAGGGACCTTGGTGGCAGACACCTTGTTGAGACCATTTTAACCAGTGATTGAGTTGTTTGGGCAGTAGTAGGCTTGGATGAGAGTTCTTGGCATGGATTTAAAATGGAACTTTTGGGATTCTTAAAATCATAAGTTGTAACCAATTGTTTTGTCGTGGATGAACTTTTTAGAGATGGTGGCCTAGAATTCCATTTACATTTGCCAGCATTGCTCCAATTCCATTTTGAAACATTTTGTTCAAGCTTGCAAGAACCGGAATTGTTTTTTCTTTTTTTTCGACTTTTATCTACAGAAGACATCTGAAGACTCAAAGAGTCAGAAAGTTTTTGCTGTCTCACTTTTGTTATAGCTTTGGAGGAAGAGGGTCGTTCAGTAACTGCTGGAGTACAGAAAGTAGTTTGTAGTCTTGGCCTTTCTTTTTGTATAGTCGTATGTTGTAATCTTTCCAGTTCCAGTAAACGAGTTATCAAGTGTTTAATAGAGCTTTCTGGAGGGTCCACTGTCGCTTTCCAATTTTCAGATTTTGAGAGGGCTAATTTGTGCAAGTCCAGAGCATCGAAAGGAGGAGGGAGAAAATCAGGATATGGAAATACTTCATTTGGTTCCTCAGTGAAAGGTTCTTCAACGTTTTCTATTTTTTCTGGCTTTAAGTTCAGGTCCATCCTTTTAAAATAGCTAAGTAAACTATCATTTGCTTTCTCATTTTCTGATAAATAACTTTCATCTGTTAAATTTTCTTCCACACTACTGTTTCCATATTTCAAATTCCAATTTGGAGCAGATAAAGTTTCACCACTGTTGTTTTCTATAGTTGAACGTGAATTAATATGAAGCTCATTTCTGTCCTTAAAGAAGCCTCCATCAGCACAGGGCCAGCAGAGACCTAATGGCATTGGCAGGCCAGGGTCAAGACAAACTTGCTTATCAGCTGAAGCACTTGTCAGTGAGTGGTTCAGAGTGAAGAGCCTTATAGGATTGCTGGTTACATTAAAGCCAGTTTCCACTGAAGATTTTTTGAATTCCCTTTAAAAAATAATTTAATTAATGAATGGTTTGTTGACCAGAATTTAAATGCTATTAAAATGATATGATTAACCTTTATCAAAGATCAGTTCATGTTTACTTCCCAATGGCATATGTATAGCTATCTAACAGAAATGTTAATTTCCAAATATGCTCTAATTATACACAACTATATAAATTTTGTAAAGTAGAGATTCAAATATTAACTAGGCATTCCTTTGTGCAAGCACAGGTGACTAGATTATGCTACCTAAACTGGCTAACTGTGGCTATCAGCAGACACTGGGTTAAAAATGGCTGTTATCCATTTGCCCATATCATACATGCAATTATGAAGTCTGAAAATGAGGATATCTAACTCAAACTCAAGTTACAGTGAAATGTTTATTAACCAAGAATTAGATAAAATGGAACTTTTAAAGAATGTAGTTAAGTTACTTATCAAAGCCTTCTATGTTAGCCATTGTGATTTTTAACTAACACAAAAAGGAAGCAAACAATATCTATCAAACAAAAATTATCACATAGTCCCTAGTAATGTTCATCTAATGGTCCTCTTCTATTTTAGGAGTTATACTTCTAGATATATTAAAATGAAACTGCAAAAATATCAGGCCATAAAATACTGAGTTTCTGGATTTTTTAAGATTACTTGAAATACTAACATTGAAAGAATTCATGCATTAGTTGACATATAGTCTCCACATCTTGTTTCTTTTAAGAAGCCACTTGACATTAAAGATAAGTAATCTAGAAGGGTTTTGAAAAATACGTTCATTTCTATAGAAAAAGAGGTGGTCTGAGAAGCAAGACAATTTATATGCATGTATTTTGCAAAATGTTAAACATTAAATGAAAGTTATAATTATTTTTATTCTTTTTATTTGTTGATTACATATTGAGGAGAAAAATATTTTTTTTTAAGAGATGATGGGGTCTCCCTCTGTCACCCAGGCTGGAGTACAGTGGCATGATCATAGCTCACTGTAACCTCAAAACCATGGGCTCAAGCAATCCTCCCATCTCAGCCTTCCATGTAACTGGGACTACAGGTACATGCCACCATGCCTGGATACTTTTTTTTTCATTTTTTTAGAGATGGGGACTCACTATGTTGCCCAGGCTGGTCTTGAACTCCTGGCCTCAAGTGATCTTTCCTCCTTAGCTTCCTGAGTCGCTGGGATTACAAGTGTGCACCACTGCACCCAGCTGAGAAAAATCTTAATAAAATATTTCATTGATTCCAAACTTCCATCTCTGCAACATTATTAAGCCTACCCAATGTTAATTGCAAATACTTCTCACACACATTGTTCTGTTTAGTCCTCACAACACCCTCATGAGATAGGCACTTTTATGTTTCACCTTTTACAGATAAGGAAACTGAGGTAGAGAGTGGCGAAGTTCACACATCTATCAAGTGGTGAAGCTGGGATTTGAACCCAAGTGGTGGAATCCCATGCCTGTGATCCTAACCACTGCAATCTACTGCATCAATTTATATTTGTTCCTCTGCTACTATGATGAAATTTAATTCACTTCATTTAAACTCCTACCTTGAAATCCTTGTTCCCATCTGAGTTCCCTGGCAAAGAAATAGCCTTTCCTGTCCCTATCAGCACCAACATTCCCTTAGGACATCAGTTATCACAATTTCCTTTAGCATTTTTTGATTTCTCCCTTGAATTTTAACATAAGGTGAGGTTTATCCTGGGCCTCACAGAGGAAAAATCCTCTGGCTAGGAGATAGCTGCTATCAAGTGAACTCTATTGCTAAAACTGGATAAAAAAGAGGCCTGGAACTCAGGATCTATGAACTAAGACACTATGTAAAAGTGACACAAAGCAGTGTTTAATAAATGTCAATTTCCAAATACTAGCAAACTGAATTGTTAAGAAGCATTCTAGCTGGTTCTAATGTACATTGAAGTTTAAGAACCCAAAAATAAGAATTCAAACCCAGGAAAGGCCTGTAGTGGCTATGGGCATGGACCAAGCTTTCAAATCTCGGTTCTACCATTTGTTAGTGATGTGACTTTGGGCAAGTTACTTAATTTGCTGCCATGCTTCAACGTCCTCATCTGTAAAACAGGATGATGATGACAGCACCTACTTTATAAGATGGTGTGAGAGTTAAGCGAATTCATACACATAAGGAATTTAAACAGTTCCTGGCATATGGAAGAGTACTTGCCTGTTACGGTTCCTTTTCCCTTCAGTGACTCCAAACTCTACCATCTAAATCTTCACTGTGAGGGCACCAGAAACTCCCACCTCTTACACATTCTGCCTATCTTGTGTCTGCAGCCACTCCCTATTTTAGGGTGAATTTCTATAGTTTCCCACTATTCTCACACAATATTTTTTTCTTCTGCTTTTTTGTATCCTTGTATTTTAAGTAGTTAACTTATCTGTATTTAAATTTATTTCAGTAATCTAGGGTTTTACAAGAATAAATATTCTCTTACTTGTTCTCCATGGCACTTCCTTCATTAAGAGGATAACTCCATAACTGAAATATCCCTTGTTTATTATTCTGAGAATAGAAAAATCATGGATAATATTTTAGTAGCTGCATAAATGTTTTAAAAATAATATTTCTGAGTATGATGAATAAAATCCTACCTGTGTTCTTTCATGAGCATGCTCTGACAGATTAAGTTCTAGCATCAGCTGCTCTACTGGAATTTCCAAATGGTTCTATAAAGCAGCAGAAGACTTTTAAACATGTTTCTTTTTCTTTTTAAACACAATATGTTTCTGTTCCCTATTCTCACTCTAAGAATGTATGGTTTTTGTTCTAACTAAAGAATATAAAGTCCAATGATATTCCCTTCATACATATAGAAATCATTTGTTTTTACTGATTTCAGCAGAAATTAGTATACTCTAATTAATATAATCTATGATAAATACTAACTAAACAGTGTTATTAATGAGCCTTGAATATCATTAAGATTGTTTTTATTTTACCGGTAAGTGTTTTATATTTTGATCAAAAAGGATAAAGAAGAAGATTAATTTTCCACTACTTCAGAACAAGATATTGACCATTTCAACTGCTTCAAGACATCCTGAGGGCTGAGACTACTTCCCCTTTGGCCATGACTAAAAAACACTATATTCACTACAGTGTTAATTTCCATTTATAGTATTGTTATATTGAAAAAACTTAATATACAAAATATTAATTCAATGACCAATTTGTAGCCCTGTAAAATAGTAAAGGCTTTGATTTGTTTGAAAACTCTACAGAAATGAAATTTAAAGTTTAACTTTAGGGCGGGTGTGGTGGCTCACGCCTGTAATCCTAGCACTCTGGGAGGCTGAGGCGGGAGGATCTCTTGAGCTCAGGAGTTCGAGACCAGCCTGAGCAAGAGCAAGACCCCGTCTCTATTTTAATAAAAAAGAAAAAAAAGAAAATAGAAAAAAAAGAAAAGAAAGTTTAACTTTGAGGAAGAAAACTTTTTTAAAGTACATACGTATACTTTTAAAACAATATGTTTTGTGAATAATTTAAAACCAAACATTTATCCTTACCTTGTTAATTTTGCCTGAAAGAATATGTATGAAAAAAATGACAATTAATAGTTACATAAAGCTGGTTATTTCAAAACAAGCCCCTTTTAATATGAGTGATTATTCCAGCATACACATACACATTTAGGGTTTCTTACGACCTGCTGCACTATCCCATCTGGGTGGGAGGTTTTTATTTTCAGGAACAGGTACTTCTGAATCCAAATTCCAGTGAGATAAGTTCTAAAACAATATTTGTTTTAGATAAACTTAACATTAAGAAAATTTAAAAAGCTCAAGTACATAATTTTACATGTTCTTTAGGTAAAATACAATAAAAGGCACAAAGCTTCATGGCCCCCGCTCCCTCATTATAAGGATACAATCAGCATCTTTAAGGGAATATAATTTTTTCTTACCAAACCATTATCAACTTGATAACATCTATTATTCAAAAATAGAAAGGTTTTTATAATAATTTGTGGTTTCATTCTCATTTTGTCAAAAATAATGACACAGGTTTTCAAAATTGATTTTAAAAATGTACTAAAATGTCCTGTTCAGTGTGTCCCTGATACACAATGGCACATTCACCTAATTTTCTGTATCTGAGCACCAGATCTGATAGCCTATAAAATCATTCCATCACCCAAAGAAAACCTCTAACCTTCACATCATATTCCACACTAACCAGCCCACTACTCATTCTGGATTCCAGACGATGAGAAACACTCAGGAAGTATTCAAAAGAAAGCAAAAAAATTAATGAAAAAGGAAAGGTGCTAATTTCTACTGAGTATTTATGTTCCAGACATTGTGCAGAATGCTATGGGAGGAAAATGTAGGGTGTGTATAAGGGAGGATTATAATGATTTTTTTCTGGAAAATGGAAAGTGAAGAGGTGATTAGTTTATGTGAAAGTAATTTTTTAAGAATGAACTCAATTTTCTATCTCAAATAAGAAAAGCTTTTGTAAATTATTATCTTTTCACCCCCATAGTGTGAACTCAAGCCTTTGTAAATTAAACTCTAAGCAAATGAAACGTTAGGTATTACTAGGTATCATCTCTGCACTCATACTGCATGAGGATTTAATTTACCCACAAAGAGGTATCTCCTGATAGTAAGGGTAGTTGAACATCAGAAGAGAGGCTGCAGATCATCTTTTCTGGAGGCTTTTGAAAAATAAAATTAATAAAATTGATTCTCTACTCTTTGGGATAATATATATGAAGTCTAGCTTCTACATAAGAACCACCTGGGGAACTTTTTAAAAATAATAGTTGCAAAAAAAATACTACAGATTCTGATTCAGTAGGATGAGGATAAGGCCCAGTGATTTTTATTTTTTTAAACCTCCCCAGTGGATTCTCAAGCTTCTTTCAGCTATATAATCCTGGTACATTAATGTGCTAAATGCACATGTGAAAGAAATATCCTTATATTAAAATGGTAAAGGAAAGTTGATGAAAACTGTCCTGTCAAGGTCATGCAATAAAATTAAAAAAACCAAATTTGTCACCTGGTAAGGAAGTTTGGTCCACTAGTTAGCAAATTTCTTAACAGTTGGGACTTGATTACACTTTTTGATATCCCACCTTACCAATATTTGTCATAAAGTATGTGTGAGAAAATAAAAAAGCACTGCCTGATCGATAACAAGGTAGCATCTCTAACAAAATCCATTTGCAACTAGAAAAGTTTTGAGATTTTCAGAAAAGCTGGCTAACTTTCCCCTTATTAAAAAAAAATAAAAATTTTCCATTTGCTATTCCAAATGTGCCAAGAGGAAAACTCAGGACAAACTGCTCACAAAGCAAGAGCAGGAAGGGTATCACCATAGTAGGACTCAATGGGAGTTATGTCCTAGCAGGGAGCTGCCACCCAAGTTCAACCGCATCGGCCATACCTCATGAGAGATGTTTGACACACGCAGGTTGGTGCCACAGTTCTCACCACTTCTTCTCCCCATTTTGTTGTAGCTGGTTCTCTGTCTCCTTAAAATCCTATACAGGTTGTGGGACAGGCACATTTATGGGTAAGGGTCAACATTTATGAAAAAGAAAGCATGAGCTTTGACTTCCCAGCTAAGGGAGGTTAAGACAATGCTTAGAAAACTGAAGAGGAACTGCGAGGGCAGGGTGGGGTGACCACAAGAAATCAACCAGAAGCAAGCAGCAAGCCAGACCAAAAAAGGACAGGGACAAAAGCAAGCTGGAAGATGTAACTGACAGGAGATTAGGAAATTAAGGTCAGAGGTGAGAAAGGAGATATCAGATAAGAGAATGAAATACACAGTAGAAAAAATATGGTGAATTTTCTAGAATTTACAAAACAGGGCCATGAATTGTTTTAATCATTCAAAATAGGTGGTCCATTTGAAAGCAGGGTTAACCCTGCATACTGGCACAGCTGGCACCACAGGCACGTTACAGAGATGCCAAGAGGCCCACAGGACAGAACTCTATTTTCCACACCAAACTATCATGGTGCCTGTACCACCCACTACCATTTAAGGTAAAAGTGTTAGAGAATTATAGGATGCTAGTAAAGCAATCACGGGATTGAGGCATGGCTATCTGGAAAGAATCACAAATTAAAGCCACCGCAGTAATCAGTGTATTTGCTAATCATTTACAATTTATTGTGTCCTGGAGAGAAAGATGTACCCTGAAGAAATAGGAGATCCATACAGCTCAGGTGTTGATCCACCTGCTGCATGTACGCAGGGCCCTGGGTGTGCGTGTGGGAGGAAGGAGGTTGCTGGGTTGGTGGCGCTGCCGGGCCACACAGGTGTGTGCCATGCAGGAGGGCACCGGAGCCTGGAACGGGGGTCTGGAAACAAGGAGGCCTTGGTGGGTGCGAGTCCAGGGAAAGGCGGTTCAGGGGCCAGGGAGGTGCGGGCCCCCGGGGAGCGGGCCCCTTTCCATGCTGGAACGTGGGGCCTCGGGTGGGGTGGGGGGCAGCCCAGGCCCAGGGCTGCAGGTGGGGCTCTTACCCCACGGCGCCGCAGGCCCACTTGTGCTCCCCGGCGTCCTCTCCGAGGGCGCTGCCGCCCCGGGGCCGGGGCCCCTCCGCGCGCGGGGCGGACGGCTTGGCGGGCGCACCCCGCGACTCGGCCTTCCTGCAGCGGGAGGACAAAGAGGGCAGCGCGCGGCGGCCGGCCGGGAGCGCCGCGCCCTCGTCGGGAAGGGCCTGCGAGGCCCTCGGGCGGGCGCCGGAGCCGGGATCGGGCCCGGGGCCCAGGCCGGGCCCAGCGAGGCCAGCCGAGGCCGGGTCTGCCGCTCCGCGGGCCTCCCCAGCGGCCGGGTCGCCGGGCAACCACCTGCGGGAGGGGGCGCCCGGGGCGGCCCCGCGTTCCACCAGCTCCACCGGTATTCGGGGGCCGCCCAGACTCGGAGCCGCTCGGGGGCACCTGGCCGCCGGGCCCACAGGGCGCTCGACGCTGCGGGGGAGGGCGCCCGACCTCGCGTCCTGCCCCCGCGCCCCGTAGGGCCCCCGCAGGGGCCGCCCTAGCCACTCGGCCGTCGCGGCGGAGTGAAGGCCTCAGCCTCCCGGGCCTTCTGGAGGCTTCCCAGGCCTTCCGGACTCTTCCCGGGCCTCGTCGGGCTTCCTTGGCCTTCTCTGAGGCCTCCCCGACTTTCTTGGACCTTTCGGGGCCTTCCCACCCCTTCTCTGGGCCTCCCCGCCGTTTCTCTGGGCCTCCCCGGGCTGCGGGCTCCGCGAGGCGGCCAGTAGGCCTTGGCACCCAGGGCCTGGCCCGTGGGCCTCCTCCGTTGCCCGTTCAAATAACAGCCAGGAGGTTTGCCCGTCCTTCTCCAGACTAAAGTAACCACGTAGATATACAAGTGGGTATACGCAAAGGTATAACTATGCTTATAATGTATTAAATAATGAAAATGGAAGAAGAAAGGTATCCCTGCTGAAAGCAAGCCCCCCCTCTGATCAGTTGCAGGTCAGTCATCCGTCTTACAATGGGAAGAACAAAAAATTTTTTTCTGTCTGGAATACGTTTATATCAGAGGAGCCCCATTCTGTACCTCCAAATGGGTGTCTCTTATTGCCGCTCCATGAAGTGGAGGGGAAGGGGAAGAGTGTCTGTATACCTCTCTATATAGCTCCCCCTTCCACATCAGTTTGATATAGAGAAAAACTTAAAATAAATCAAAACTAATTATATATGTAAGTACAGTATATGAATACTGAAATTGCCAGTTATATTTTTTCTAATAAAGCATTGACGTTGAGGAAGAAATTTTTGCAATCATTTGTTGATGATGCTCTTATGTTCTGTAGGGTTGAACACCCAGCTCTAGATTCCAACCCCACAACATTTCAATAAGCATCTAAATACACATGTTCTTAACATCTGGGGGAGGGGATCCTATGTCCCTTTGAGAATCTTCCCGCATATCTACCAACTGTTGAACACAATTTCAATGGGTTCGCAGATACCTGACACCCTGCTCCTGTCTCCTTCCTCTGCACTTTCCTTTTGCCTCAGAGAGGCCTTCCCTTTACAGAAGCCTTTCCCACACACCCTACGCTAGTTCATGACACCCTGTCTCTGTTTTCTTCTTTGCACTCTTCACAATCTTGTTTGTTAATCCTGCTTACTTGTCTGCTTTTTCCTTGTCTGTCTCTCCCCAGTAGAATATAAAACTCCATGGGACTGGGGCCTTGTCTGTCCAATTTGTTACTGTATCCCCATCACTTTAAAATTGTGCTGGTCACTCCAGTTAAAATGGCTGTTATCAAAAATACAGGAAATATTAATAACGAATGCTGGTGAGGAAGTGGAGAAAGGGGAATGCTTGCATACCGTTGGCAGGAATGTGAATTAGTACAGCCACTATGGAAAACAGTATGAAGGAAACTAAAAATGGAACTACCATATGATCCAGGAATCCTCTACTGGGTATTTATCCAAAAGGAAATCAGTATATGGCAGAGATACCTGCACACCCATGTTCCTTGAAGCCCTATTCCTAATAGCCAAGATATGGAATCAACCTAAGTGTCCATCAATGGATGAATGGATAAAGAATATGTGGTATATGTACACAATGGAATATTATTCTGCTAAAAAAAGAATGGAATCCTGTCATTTGCAGCAATGTGGATGGCATTGGAGAACATTATGTTAAGTGAAATAAGACAGAAACAGAAAGACGAATACTGCATGTTCTCACTCATGTGGGAGCTAAAAAAATTGATCTCATGGAGACAGAGAGTAGAATGATGGTTACCAGAGACTGGGAAGGGTAGGGGAAAGGGGGTGATAAAGCGGAGATGATTAATGGGTACAAACATACAGATAGATAGAAGAAGGAATAATATCTAGTGTTCAGTAGCACAAAAGAGCAATTACAGTTAATAATTTATTATGTATTTCAAAATAACTAGAAGACTAGAATTGGAATGTTCCTAAAACAAACAAATGATAAATGTTTGAGGTGATGGATATGCCAGTTACCCTGGTTCCATCATTGTATGCTTGTATCAAGTTGTTGTTAGAGTAGACTAGGAGACAGGGCTGAGGCCAGGTGCAGGGGCTTGCAGATGGGGTGCGGGTGTTAAACAGCCTCCAGCAGAAGCTAACTAGGAGGGGCTGATAACCACAGGCAAGAACCAGCTGCAACCGGCCTGTCAGCTCTGTCACCTCACATGAACTTTGGCTAATTACAATATTATTTTCATTGCAGTTTTTAAATTTCTCTGCCCTTGAAATCACCATGACACTTCTGAGACAACCACATAAAGTATGAAAATGGAAGGGAACCCAATTATAGGAATTACTACCTAAATTCTTTGTAAAAGCCAACCCCTTGGTTTTACATATTCTCTCAATTAGTAAAACTACAAAAGATCTAGAACCACTTCCTCCCAGTGCAGCTGCTTGTTTTCAACCCTGCCTGTGCTCTCTCCTGAGGATGTACTTTCACTTTCAATAAAAAAAAAAATCTGTTACTTGCCTGGCTTACATGGTGCATCCTGAAATTCTTTTCCCTACAATCACCAAGAATGTGGAAAAACCTCCACTTGGAGGCCAGTAACAGTGTCACATGTGCTCCATAAATATATATAACTATTATGTATCCATAAAAGTTAAAAGTAAAAAAAATATTAAAAAGAAAACTGTGCTAGGCACATGGTAGAATTATGATCAATACAGGTGAATGAATAAGAAAGATTTGGGCAAGCCTCATTCCCTGCCGCCTCCTTGGAGGTCTCCTTTCTGGGCCCTCTCCTCCTTCAGCTATTTTCCGTGTGGCTGCTCTCAAACACAGACCTGCTCAAATGCCCTCCCAGTGTCAGAAGAAAAAAACCTGAATTCTGCAGCCGGCCTTTTAAATGTCTGCTCATCACCTTTCCTGCTCCTACTCTGTGTCGAACACATCAGACATTTTACAATTTGCCTAAACACCCTTTCTCCTCCAGGACATACACCATTTTTACTTTTCCTATCGTAATGCCTCCTTTTTACCTCCTTTTTTTACCTGCCTGGTGAAATGCTAGTCACATAGTTCTAGCTCACAACTCATCTTTCCTGACTGCTCAGGAAGAATACATTTCTACCTCCTCCAAGATCCCTATTGCTAGTTATAACAATTTATTTATAACCCCTTACTCAGTTACATTATAATTATTCATTTACAATATCACAGTCACTATCTTTTCAACACCTTAAAGGTGAGATCCGCCCTTCTGCTATCCAGGAGAGTGCCTGGCATGGACTGTAGTGGGCAATCGATAAATGTTTGAATTAATTTGATTACCACAAAAATAGTATTTGCTAGAATGTATGGTGTGGTTAGTATGTGCCAGGCACACTGCTGAACATTTTATATGGATTAACCAACTTAATACACCTGACAGTCCAGTGAAGCAGGTACTATTAATGTTAGTTATTCCTGTTTTATAAATGAGTAACCTGAGTCTTTAATATGTTAAGTAACTTTTCCTAACCTACAATTATTTGAAAAATAGTGAATTGGGGGATAAATACTGGGGTCCATGTATTCCCAACTAACACTTTCTACAGATATGTCTAGCTAGGAAATATGTCCTCCCTTTTGAGCAGAAATCATGTGTGCACACGTGTGCATGAGTTCCACGCATCTGGCTGACATAGCTCCCATCTTCCTTGCTTTGTTTCTGTTTCTGCTTTTTCCTTTTGTGTTAGAACCTGCACTGATTCCTGATCCCTTGGAGTCCCTCTCAGATTTGTCCTCCATGAAAACATCTTCTAAGATTCTCTTTTTTTCCTTGACAGAACTTACTCTTTTTTTTTTTTTTTTTTGAGACAGAGTCTCACTCTGTTGCCCGGCTAGAGTGAGTGCTGTGGCATCAGCCTAGCTCACAGCAACCTCAAACTCCTGGGCTCAAGCGATCCTCCTGCCTCAGCCTCCCGAGTAGCTGGGACTACAGGCATGCGCCACCATGCCCAGCTAATATTTTCTATATATATTTTTAGTTGGCCAGATAATTTCTTTCTATTTTAAGTAGAGACGGGGTCTCGCTCTTGCTCAGGCTGGTCTCGAACTCCTGACCTCGAGCGATCCACCCACCTCGGCCTCCCAGAGTGCTAGGATTACAGGCGTGAGCCACCGCACCCGGCCAGAACTTATTCTTAAAAATCTTCCTTTCCTGTGATCATCCACATTTGACTGTTCTTCCTTTCTCTGGAGACATTTGGACGCTTTGGCATTGGCATCATGGCTGGCCCTCCTCTTGTCGCTCACTGTGAAAGGCTGCGGGGGTGTGAAATGTAAGGGAAACAACGAGGAGAATGGTGCCCTCTCCAAACACTGGGCTCTGGTCTGGCTGTAGCCCAGCCTCGGCAGGTGGAGAGTGGGCCATTTTCCACAGTAGCTTAGGTTCAGCTTTCACAGCCGTCCTTGGCCCAACGAACGTACCTTCCTTCTGGCCATCTCACAGCCATGCCCAGGGTCCGTGTTGAGGGGTAGCTTCAAGCTTGCCTTACTTTAAACCTGGACCTCCTTAGCTAATCCCAAGTGAAGTCATTACTTTTATAAATGAAGTAGGATAAGGTAGATGCTCTCTAGCTCATGGCATTTAGCAAGCTCTTATGTTAATTACAATGGTCTAATAAGAGGAAAAGAAGGCAAGCCTTGGACAGTCATTTAGTAGGTCCAGTAAGCATGCCTTGCTGCCCACCTCAGTTCCTCCTCCTGTGACACAGGTGGCAACATTGACCACATGACTATTTTGGAAAGCACCTTGACATACATTCTTTTCATTATTCTGGGTTATGCAACGAAATGTCAGTAGCAACTTTTCTTTGTTTCTAATTATTCTGGAGGGAAAAGCCTTCTGATTGAGTCTACCTCTTTCAGTACCTTTCGTGCTTTGATGTCACCCAAGCACCTGCCCCCACCTCCCTTTATTTTTCCCTTCAGTGTCACCAAGATCATGACTGGTCACGTACTACAGCAGTATCTTGTTCAATGTAATTATGTAAACATTTTTAGAAAGTCAGGACGATATTTTCTAATTAATAATATGCATTTTGGTTTTCAAATAAGATGCTAAATCAGTGGGAAACATTTCAATTCAATTATGGGCCATTTGTATTTTGCGTGTGGCTTTGCCAACTAGTCTTTTTTATCCTGATTTAGGAGTCTTTGTCTATAAGCATTCAGTTTTGTTTTGTTTTAAGAGACAGAGTCTCACTCTGTCACCCAGGCTAGAGTGCAGTGATGGGTGCAGTCATAGCTCACTGTAACCTCCAACTCCTGGGCTCAAGGGACCCTACCCCCTCGGCCTCCCAAAGTGCTGAGATTACAGGCAGGAGCCACCATGCCTGGCCTATTCATCTTAAATATCCTAACTTTCTTGTATTCATATAATTCCTTTTTAAGAAATATATGAGAAAATATTTCTAATTTTAAGTTTTAAAAATTAACCTTTAACACATTGCTCCTTTAGCAATGTCTTTTTAGGGAAGCCACTGTTTGGTTGCAGAAATATAAGAAATCTTGTTTAAAATCTATTCCTAGAATGAATGTGATAGTGATATATATGATCATATTTCCAAAAGGAAGATAAACACCTCTATCAGTCAATTCTACATCTGCATATGTTGCAGCTAGTACATTTGAATAAATTCTCCATCATATATTTCCTCCTTTATTTTGATTTAAGACTTGATTTCTATGGTTTGATTTTTGTTTTTTATTTATTTATTTTTTTTGAGACAGAGTCTCACTCTGTTGCCCGGGCTAGAGTGCCATAGTGTCAGCCTAGCTCACAGCAACCTCAAACTCCTGGGCTCGAGCAATCCTCCTGCCTCAGCCTCCCGAGTAGCTGGGACTACAGGCATGTACCACCATGCCCGGCTAATTTTTTTCTATATATATATGTTTTTAGCTGTCCGTATAATTTCTTTCTATTTTTAGTAGAGACAGGGTCTCGCTCTTGCTCAGGCTGGTCTCGAACTCCTGAGCACGAACAATCCGCCCGCCTCGGCCTCCCAGAGTGCTCGGATTACAGGCGTGAGCCACCGCACCCGGCCCTATAGTTTGAATGACTTCATAAGTCTTCCTATCTTTTAGATGCCTATACTCCGTGTTAATGTTTTCCTTAGCCTTATATCACAAGTTTACTTTCAATTTTAGTTTAGGTTTCAGTATCAGAACTTACTTTCTGGTGTCAGGAAAGGTGTAGCTTGAATTCTCTTTCTGGTAGTCAGGCCCTTCCCACCTCATCTGCTGTGAACGGAACACTCTCTTTAGGAGGCTTTCTTTAAGGAACTTGGAGATGATCTTCTCTCTCTGAACATTACTGAACACTTTGCCTTCTGGAAACCAGCTGATCTTGTCACATCCACCATGGCAGGCGGGAAGGGGAAGGTGTTCAGGAGACACAACAGCCCTCTTTGGAACAAAGAAAGGAATTGCAATTTACCTAAAAGTCGCGAGTAAAAGATCAGCCTAACCAGAAAAACAACCCGAGTCATGCAGCTGCTGTGCCCTGGGATGGATTTAGTCAGTAACGCACTGCCGGCGCCTAAGCAGCCGCCGGCCCATCGTGGCAACTTTCATCACATCAAGGAAGGGAGTGCTGGCTTAGGGGGACTCTTTCCAATTGTTTCTTGGGAGGAAATCATAGCACATTAAAAACACAGTTTTGAAGAGGTAAATATATTGGTCATTGAATAATAGAATTGGAAATAAGAGGAATACAAAACAAGACACACAAATGGAAACATTTGTTTCACCAAGAATATGAGTTCTGTGGGCTGAGACCTGGCTGGTGACACAGCCGGCTAGCGGCAGAGTACTTGTCAGCTGCTCCCATGGCTGTTAGCACCCGTCCTAAGCTGTGTTCTTTCCACTGCACCATAATTAGAGAGAAGGAATGAGATCGATTCCTAGAAGAAGCCTTACTCATTGTAAAAAAAAAAAAAAGTATCCATCTGATAGTTCATTTAAACATAAAATTTAGTAATTGTGACTTCTGATTTCAACCAAGGCCAACAAGCTTCAGATAACTGTAAATGTTCCCTCCATTGCTATTTAGAGCAATGATTAAGAACATTTGGGTCAACTTACAAGGAGTGTAAAGAACCACATTTTAATAGATCACTTCCTTGGCATGTTGAGTATCTTTCCTATTTATATAAAGGAGAGTTTAGAGGAGTCACTGAACCTTGCTTGGAAGAAGGAAGCTAGGGGATATGTCTCCTGGCTGCCAGAATATTCTAACCCCATTCTAACCCCAAGACTAATTCCCTTGTCTCACCCATAAAATTGTGAGAATCACATTGCATTCAAGTAGTTCTTGTTAGTTCTATAACATATTTTAAACATTTTTGCATTTAAAGTACACCTTTTTGTTTATTTTTTTTTAAAGTTTTACTTTTTAAATTTGCAAGTTGAAAATTAAGAGATAGAATTTGATTTCTCCTGCTCTGGACACTAATGTATCATATGGTATAATGGTGATGTTTTTATAGTCTTGGCCAAAGGTTTTTGACGTTTGGTAAAAATCTGGCCAACACTAGCAGCCTTGGCTGTGGCGTGTGTGGCTCACCTGCCTTCTCTGTTTCTCACCATTCTGCAGTGTGGTTCCCCAGCTGGCTCTTGAAGAATAATTATGAGGAGCCTGGCTCCACTGGTAGAGAATGCTGAAATTAAATTAAGGAGTAGCTATAACAAACCCTATTATTTGCATTTTTGTCCCAATTCTGGAAGTAGTTCTTGGCAGCTTCTATCTTGCTCGGGGCTGTGCTATCAAGTGTGGTGGTTTAAGATTAGTTAGTACTTCTGTTGTCCTCTGGTTTTTGGTCTGTAGTGCAGAATGGCTTCTTACCAGTAAAGCTAGAGCTCAGCATGTTTGCATGTTTACTTTGTTTCCTCAGTGTTAGTTTGGATAAGAGAATACCAGGCAGTTTGGTTTCTCACCTGTGTCAATCTGGACATTTGCTCAGTTTGGGGCGATGAAGCTCTTTGCTTGGTTCTGCCCAGGACTGTGCTGATGTAACCACACTCTCTAGAGGCCTGGCAGGTCTAAGGAGCCTTAATCACGCACACAGGGTGCAAGACCCCTACTCAGCGCCAGATGGGAGAATAACCCTGGATCTGTGCACACCAGGTTTTCCCTCTTCCCTTCAGGAAAGCTGTTTTCCTCACAAATTGTCCATGTCCAGACAGACAGGAAACTGGAGTTTCTGTGAAAAATCCCTGAAAGACTTGGCAGGATGTTTGTGATAGGCTGGATTCCTCTGCCTGAGGGGTACAGGGTGAGCACTCAGGGTTCTGGGCCACCGTCCGGGCCATTGTGACTCTCAGAATGCTAAGCAAGCAGAGGCTGGGCTGGTCCACGGTATCTTCTTGGCGATGGGAGAAAGCTTGGAGGAGGCACAGTTGCGAGGCACTCCACTCTTCATGTTCCCGGTTTGTTCTTCTCTATAACTTAGCAGGCATCATGGCGACAGCCAGCAACCATTCTAGGGTGCCGAAATTGCCACCCCTTGACAAATGCCAGAAGCCAAAAAACTATGCCCATTCTGAGGTCCTGTGTCACACCTTTGAGACTCTGTCTAACCTTCACAAGCTGCTTCCGAACCATCTGATGGAGCTACTTCATTCCTACAAGAGTGAAGAGGACCAAAAAAAATGTATGTGGGCAAAGGGTGGGTGTGCACTTTTTAGTAAGCACATACTTTATCTCCACACAAGCTGCCTCTTCTTTTAGCCGTGACTAAGGACTTAACACAGTGCGATCCGTCCTTGAGACCTGTGCCCCGTCGTGCACTTAGGGCTTACTCTGGAACTCGCCCATGCGCTGACTTAACCATCACTTCTTCATGTTCCTTTTATTTAAAGAGCCTTCTATGAGCCAAGATAGGTCTGTCCCTTTTCTTTGGGCAAAGTATACTTATGGGAAGACAGAAAGGGTACTGCATGGAAAATGCCACTACATTTACAATTTAAGCTTTAGATTTGATTTAAGATCAGGAAGAGAACCTTCAACTTGAAGTCCAGGCTTTGAACTTTATTCGTTTGCTTTATTTCCTTCTATTCCTTCCTCCTATTGCCATGACTGTACAGTCCCAGGAAGAAGCTGGAGATTTTATTTCCCCCTGAGGATTATAACCGACCTGTACTTTTTGTCACTTGGAGTGGCCTGCCACTCCTGCAATTCCGTCAGAGTAGTTGATAATTGGGTGGAGCCTGCCTCCTGAATTGTTCATGCTTACAGGGTGGCCGCCTGTGCCCATGAGCTTAAAAAACAAAACAGCAGCTGCCATGGTGACCAAGACACAGTCATGGGGATGAAAGTAAGTATTGGTGTAATGATTTTAAATCTCTATGGCAAATTTGGCCATTTGGGTTATGATGAATCTCTAACCCCTGAATCCAAAATAGTGTGAATCAATCCTAATGTCGAGATTACATTACAGATTACGTGAAGAGTACTTATAAACCATCAAGAAAACTATAAGCAACCTAATAAAATGGATAAATGTGTGGACAGGTGATTCACAAGATTTAGCTACAAGTTATCAATAAGCATGAAAGATGTTCAAACACTCTGGCCATCAAGGAACTAAAACATAAACAAGGAGATATTTTCAGGCCACCATACAGGTCAAATTTAAAATGATCCATAATGAAGAACATGTGGGGAAAATCAGTGCCCTCACACACTGTTGATGGTGCTTTTGAAGGATGATTTGAAAGTCTTTGTCAAACCTTCATATGTGTGTTACTGGCTTATTGAACCCGAACTTAGTCAAGAGTAAGCAGAAAATAATTTTCTTCTTTCTCACAGTTCCTCCTTTTGACCCATTCTGTCGACTTTTTCCACCCTTGGGTGACATTGCAGGCAGATCTCATAGCTTTCCAGGTCATATTCAGATAATAAAAAGTTTACTCTAAGATCCAAGCTCTCAGCTCTCACCCAGTTTGAAACCTCTGTTTGCCACTGTTCCAGCCTGATTGAGCCGCAGAAGCCTGGGGAAGGCCCAGCCCTGGGGCGTCTCTTTCCTCTGCCTTGCTCTGCCTCCTCCTTCTCAGGCTCTGGCCAGGCGGATGAGGTGAGGGTGGGAGGGAGGAAGGGCAAGAAGCTGAACAGCTTTTTTCTTGACTAGTCGGATCTCAGCCTGTGATCTCACATTTGTGCCCTCTGGGAGTGGCAGCTGTCAGAAGCTGACTGGCTCTTTCCTGGGGCATTTGTGTGGGTTCTTTGCTATTTCCCACACTGGAGGGCTCTCATTTGCACAGTCTCCTGCTGACATGTCCTTCCTCCCCTCATCCACACCTGTCTTAGTCCATTTAAACTGCTATAACAAAATACTGTAGGCTGGGCCTTGTGGCTCATGCCTATAGTCCCAGCACTCTGGGAGGCCAAGGCAGGAGGATGACTTGAGGGCAGGGGTTCAAAACCAGCCTGGGCAACATAGTAGGACCTCATTTCTACACAAAATTAGCTGGTGTGGTGGTGTGCACCTGTAGTCCCAGCTACTAGGGAGGCTGAGCCAGGAGGATCCTGTAGAAAATATATTTTCTCCTCCTTATGGTTTTCTTAATAACATTTGCTTTTTTCTAGCTTAATTTATTGTAAGGATACAGTAAATAATACATATAATACCTAAAATATGTATAAATCAACTGTGTATGTTATTGGGAAGCCTTCTGGTCAACAGTAGGCTGTTCGTAGTTAAATTTTGGAGAAGTGAAAAGTAGCTAGGCAAGGTGGCATGTGCCTATAACCCCAGATACTTGGGAAGCTGAGAGAGGAGGATCCCTTGAGCCTAGGAGTTCAAGACCAGCCTATGCAACATATGAGACCCTGTCTCAAAAAAAGGGTTATATGAAGATTTTTGACTGTGTGGGGGTCAGTGCCAGTAACCCCTGTGGTGTTTAAGAGCTAACTGGGCTTTCCAGGGGGTTTACATTCAGCTTGTGGGAAAGCTAAGCCCTTGTTTTCCATACCTTCACCCAGGTGGTCAAAGCACAATGACTTCCAACTCTGCTCTCATTTCTTTGTGGCCACAGGCAGCTGTGGTCCCAGCCACTCACCATGTGATGTTTCCAAGTGTTCTGGGCTGAATTCTATCCCCCCAAGAGATATGTTGAGGTCCTAACCTCCAGTAGTCCAAAATACGACCAGATTTGGAAATAGGGTCTGTATAGGGTGCAGACGTCGTTAATTAGGTTCAGAACAGGTCATACCAGAGCAGGGAGGGGTCTTAATCCAATGATTGATGTCCTTGTAAGAAGACAGAGACACACAAGAGAAGATTGGCCATGTGACGACAAAGGTAGGAATGATGTAGCCATAACTAAGGAATACCAAGGATTGCCGGCAAACAACAGAAACTAGGAAGAGGCAAGGGAAAATGCTCCCCTGGAGGTTTCAGAGAGAGCATGGCTCTGCTGACACCTTGATTTCCAACTTCCAACCCCCTAAATGTGAGACAATAAATTTGTTGTTTTAAGGCACCCAGTTTGTGGTACTGTTATGACAGCCCTAGAAAATGGATGCACCAGGTGTATGGGACATGGTCTGATTCTCCAGGTAGTTCTCTTAAAATACCTCTTAAAGCTAGCAGGTGGGGAGGCGGGGGGTGGGGGGGAATGCTATAGTACTATGGTCCCCAACCCCCAGGCCGCAGACTGGTACTGGTCCATGGCCTGTTAGGAACCCGGCCGCACAGCAAGAGGTGTGTGACGGTGTTTACAGGCGCTCCCCATCGCTCGCATCACCTCCCAAGCTCCGCCTCCTGGCAGATCAGCAGTGGCATTGTATTCTCACAGGAGTGCGAACCCTACTATAAACTGCACATGCGAGAGATCTAGGTTGCACACTCCTTATGAGAATTTGTCCAAAACCATCCACCCTACCTCAGTCTGTGGAAAAATTGTCTTCCATGAAATTGGTCCCTGGTGCCAAAAAGGTTGGGGACTGTTGCTATGGTACTTGGCACTACCACAACTCTGTGCCTAGAGAAATCCTCAAGTGCCTTAAACAATGCTTAGCTTTTTCTTAGTGTCAGGTAGGTTTCAAATCTGCAGGTGGTGGGTGTAGGCCAGGAGGGTGGTTCCTAGGGGTGGAGAAGCTGGGACCAATCAGGAGAAGGGACTGCAGTAAAAAACATAGTTAACGCAAACCCAGGAATCAGAGGTTTTGAGGTTTACATATCTGTGGAGCATAAGTGGATAAGAACACCTGTCAATCATTCGGTACAATCCCACACCTCCCGTGAGCCCACCCTGAGACCAGCCCAATATAAGGAAACCGCCTGGGAGTCCTCAACGTCTTTCTCCACTCATGAGACTGACCTGTTCCTCTCTCTGGAATGTATTTTCACTTTGGGTAGCTTCCTTCTTTACTTTCACTTTGTATAGTTTCTTCCTTTTCTGTAATACACTGTGTGGGATGGCTTTGTGTTTGTGATCACTCTGTCATTGGCTCAACGCGGTACCAGAACTCACTCTTGACCCTGGGAACCGCAGACCAGGGAACATTGAGATAGACCTAACATTAGATAGATAAGTATGTTGTGCAGAAATGAGTATCTGGCACCTACTGAATTTTTCTCAGACTTTATGGCCTTGGACAAAACTGAGACAACAGAAAAATTGACAGTTTCACATCCTGTCACATATGCACGTCCTTCAACTCAGCAATTCCGCTTCTAATTATTATCCTACAGAAATACTCATACCTATGTACATAGATGCATTAACGTAGATGTGCATTGAAGCCTTGTTTATAATGGTGAAAAAATTTTAAACAGCCTAATGTCATTCAGCAGCAGAATGATTAAATGCATGAGCATATCCACACTGTGGAATGCTGTTAAAAAGAAGGTTGACATTAAAATGCTCACAATACATACTTAGAGTTTTAATAAGTTGCAAAAGAAAAAACACAGTATGAATCCATTTATACCAAGAGAAAATTATATGTTTTATTTGTTCATACAAATATTATGTAAATGCATAGAAAAGAGTTCTGGAAGGAGACTCAGCAAATTCAAGATAGTAGCTACCTCTTGGAGAAGGAAGATAACGGAAAATGTTCTTCTGAGTTGTTTAATTTTATGTATTCCAACAGAAATCTTTACATATATTATTTTTGTAATTAAAATGTAATTTTAAGATTGAAAATGCAATGAGTAAGTGAAGTTGGAGAAATGGGTTTTGATTTTCTAGTGACTTTCCCATTTTATGTTGATTTGGATTTTGTTCCCTTAGCCTCCCGATGTAGACACTGATAGATGCTGATACACCTTCGGGAGATTGTAGTTCCTGCCATGTTACACTGCTACACAGCAGTTAGGTGCCTTTGTCCCAGAGGTGTTTGGGTGCAGTGATTCTTCGCTATTACTGGAAGCCAATTTAAAGAGGTGCATGACGCAGCTGAGGTGAATGGCATTAAGGGGGAAGAAATGTCTCCTCTGAGTCCCAAGTCTGTGCCTTCAGCGACCTGGCCTGAGGCTGAGTCGGGTCACTGGGGGCACATTGGCCTTTGAGGCCCTGAACTCTTCACTGAAAGACTGCTTCATTTCTAAAATGCCATTTTCAAATCATTTTCAGTGATTGCCTTGCAAGTGCATCCAGAAGAGATGACCCTATTTCTCTGACTCTCACCCATCAGATCATGAATTTGATCTTGCTACTACTGTGTCTAAAGCCCTCCTTCTATTAATAGAAGAAATTTCTTTTGACCTTAAAAATAGGTTTTGTCCCTTTCCCTGCCAACCACCTCTTCATCTGCAGAGATGCTTCGCCTGTATTAGACTATATTGGTTCCCCAGGAATTATCACACAAAGAAAGAAAAAGAACATCTATAACTAAAACCCTAGGTTTTTCTTCTATATTTTAAATATGAAGTTAAATCATAATGTAAAAATCAAGAAATAAAAAATGAAGATCCGTTATACTATATAGATTTAGGTGTACTGATGTTCAGATAATTGTCTCGAAAACATGAAAAGCCTCTGTGTACATCAAAAACCCCTAGCAGAGGTGTTCTTTCTTGCCCACCCATGCCACAGTGCAGTGTAAGGGATGCTCTGAGATCTTGTTACCGTTTTATGATGTTTAACGCATTCCACTTACCAATTCCCTAAATTACTTACTTGCACCAAACAAAAAGTAGGAAGTGGGAGGAAGGTTAAAGCTTTTGTTTATTGTTTTTAATGCTGAAGAAGATACCTCTCTTAGTTAATCCAATGCTTTTTTCCCCCAGAATATTTTGGGAGGCTGCCTAACTAGATGGTGGGGCATGCAAGGAGAAGCGTGGCCAGTAGGCAGCACGGTTTCCTCAGAATAGGTGGGCTTGGGGAGGAGACCCCGAGGGCAACTGCCAGGAGCAGCGTGAGCCATTCATGCGCTGCAGTCTCACTGATGGGCTGCAAACCCGTGACTTCAGCAGGAACATGGGAGAATGCAATTATGGGGTGCACAAGTAGCACATCGTCTTAGAGCCTAAAGTGTTAAGTTACCTATTTTTACTGTCTCTGGTAACACACATGTACACACACTTGTCCTGTTGCTTGGTGTATCTGTTTATGTATATTGTCTGTGTTGGTTTGTATTAAATGTGATTACTCCCATTCATTCATCCATCCAACATGCATTTCATTCCACACATTAAAATAAGAAATTGGCTGGATGCAGTGGCTCACGCCTGTAATCCCAGCACTCTAGGAGGTGGAGGTGGGAGGATCGCTTGAGCTCAGGAGTTCAAGGCCAGCCTGAGCGAGAACCCCATCTCTACCAAAATGAAAGGAAAAAAAAAAAACCCAGCTGGATGTTGCTGCACACGCCTGCAGTCCCAGCTACTGGGGAGGCTGAGGCAGCAGGATCACTTAGAGCCCAGGAGTTGGAGGTTGCAGTGAGCTACAATGATGCCACTGCACTCTACCCAGAGCAACAGAGTGAGACTGTCTCAACAAAAAAACAAACAAGGCAACTGAACGCCCCTCCTGAACACTCCCCCACCCCTTAAAAAAAAGGAAAAAGGAAAACAAAGTAAAATAAGTCCAGTATCACCAAAATTTCATCTATAAATTTATAATCAATATTATTTTACTTCAAATAATTTGTTGAGGTGTCCCTTGCTTATTCTGTTTTCTTTCAAAAACCAGAGCACTTGCTTATAATATCAAATAAGGTTGGCACTGAGGCACAATTAAATATTCAAAGTGAGTTCTGAGTTTTTATCTCATTTTGGTGTGTAGCATCAAAATATAATTAATCATACTGGAGAATATGCAAATTTGTAATTTTTGTTAAATATTGGTTTTTCAGTCTCTCTTTCTAATTTATCCCTAGCTGCTTACAAAGGATTTGAGACAATTTACAATATTAAAATATGTATATGTACCAAAACTATCAAAAACAATTCAGCTGAAGCAAAAAAAAAGTTTTTTTTACTGGATGTTACCAAATAACCGGAATCGAATAACTAATTCAGTTGAATATCAAATTCAGCTTTGACATTCTGACAATGGGCACAAGCAGCATGCATGCCATTCCTATTGATAGAGTGTGCTTGTGAGAACTTCCTCTGTAGCCCAGCCGTGTGGGCACTGAGCTAACTGAAGTTCTGCTAAAGGCAGTTGCAGTCCTATTCTTGAATCACTCGGAGTGGTTTTGAGGCCTCTCAGGAGCACTCTGTCCAGCAAGTCGTCACACCAGTCAGATTGCCAAGCTATGGTCCCTTGAGCCAAATCTCAGTCCTTTGTGGTCTCTGTCTACTACTGTGCTCTAGAAGGGTCTATCGATGATTCAGCCTGAGATAAAAGGAGTTCAGTCTCCTTCCTGTACGGGATCAGTCCAGGTCTCTCTGAGGTTCAGCTTCTCATCCTGTCATGAGGGCTATGACCGCTGTCTAATTTCCTAGTGCACTCACATGGACTGCAGAGCTACTCAAGGCGTGATCTGCAAACTGCTATTGGTTCTCTAATTGTTACCGATTGGAGAAGAGATAAGTTTACAAGTCAACTGTGTGACTAAAAACACAATGTAGTTTAGCTGACTCTTTTCTTTTCATTTCTCTTTTTCCCTTACTGCAAGACTGCAGTATGTTGAATTACACTCTGGTGTGAGCATCTTGTCTCATTGCAGATGGGCAATTTGGCTAAGGGCCAGTCGAGGTCAATGTGAACCAATGACTGTGGTATAAATGTGATGTGTGGTTAATCTGTCTGCAGATAAAAATAATTGTACAAAACTTAATTATATCTGGCTTGATATGAGTGAGACTGGGAATATGGAATCCCACACCACCCAGTGTCCCCTGCCCCAGACACAAAATATTACTCTTTTCCCCTTTCTTGGATTTTAGTATGTCCCTCCCACATCCGTAGAGATGGGATGCTAGCCTATGCTGCTCAGAGTCCTCCAGCCGCAGCCGGGGTCTGTGCTAACCTGACTTCCCACATTCCCCCCCGCCTCCCCGCCCAGTGAGCAGCAGCACCTGTGGAGCATGCTCACTGTGCAGCGGTCACAAATGTGCTGAGTCGGTGAGACGGACACTCCTACACACAAGTTACACGAAGTAAGTTCATTATTTACAGACAGGCAGCAAGAGACAACAGAAGCTTAGGCTCCATTCTGAGCCAGTCCTGCAAGCCTCAGAAGCTCTGCCTGAGGTGGCTGGAGTCTTGTCTGCATGTGACCCACTTGTGCCACAGCTGAGGGACCCCAGAAAGCAGCCTGCCCTGTGTTTAACGCTCACGGATGATGTGACTCACTGGGCTAAGCACTGAAGAAACATCCTGTGTCTAGACAGGGCACGTCACAGAGCCAGGCTGGGCCAGGCAGCTCCCTCTTGTCTCAAGATTTTGCATCCCCAGCATACTCTGCAGTTATTCTTGAGAACTGAAAGGGAGAACAAAGGGGAAGCGGGGTCAGTCCAAGACCACCTGGAGAAACGTCCTGCAGCACCGACCTGTCAGGGAGCTACTGGCTGACCAGGGAGGGATGCTGTTGCCTTTCTGATGAGAACGTAAGCCCCTTAGTGTTGACCTCAACTTCTCAAAGTAGTTCTGCCATGCTGTTGCTGTAGGTGTGCCACTGGCCATCCAGAGGGTGCCAGCAGTAGGCTGCAAAGGTGCAAACCCAAAGTCTTAATTATTGTAGCCCCCCAAAGCAGGAAGACATTACCCACTAGTGTAGGTGAAAGATAGATATGTTTATAACAGAATAAGAAAAAGCACTGCATTTTTGGCTGGAAAAACATTTTGTGGAATCAGAAAGGATCAGTAAGTTATACTCCCAGATGATTACTGATAAAGCATGCTGCTATTTTAAGTGGAATGTTGCAGCCCCAAGTTATGGGGCCTGACAGTAATGCCAACATTCACCCCATTTATTCTGGGAAGCTTCAAATGCACAACTCTGATTAAGTATGTAATGAAAGTGAAAATGAGAATAACCATAAGAATAATTGCACAGTAACTTGCCATTAGTTTGAGAATCATGCACAAATAACTAGCAGTGTTTGCGTAGTACCAGCATGCCTTGTTTGTTTGTTCATTGATTGATTTATTTACAGGACATCTGTTAGATGCCTAGGGTCAGGCTAAGATCTAAATGTTGCTCAGTAACATTGCTGGCATGAAAGAATGACAAAACTAAGTAGGTATCAGTAAGTAGCATGCATATTCCTTATCAGATCAATGCCATGTTACTCTTGCTATACAAAAATGGAAAGGAACATTGAATTGTATTCATGCTTATCCTATTATCAGGTGAGAATCCCGAGCTCTCCGGCTTAGAAAGGATTTTAGCAAGACATCAGTTTCCAAAAGAGATTAGCCTGACTCCAAAGCCAAGCAGAGTGCCCTCATGGAGAAGAAAAGCCGTCAACAATGTAAGTGACGGATGGAAGAAATGCCACTTGTGGAAGAGAAACACAAAAGACCCTCCAATGTCCACCATAGTTGTCAGGTAGGCTTTCTCTAATTTCTGCCCTAGCCGGACACATTTAGAGATACACAGGGTGATCATAAAATCTCTTTATGACTTAGCTAAAAAATAATTTAATGTGATCTTTAAGATACACAGTAAGCATGGAAACAAACACTGTGTAAAAGCACAGGGGTCCCATTTTCACACATCCCAGAGCTGCTGGAGGAGCCTCATGAGAATAAGCTCACCAAGATGGGAGCAGGCGTGTGAGGCCCCCGTGGTCCATTGCAGTATAGACTGGCGAGCAGAAATCTAGCAGGGCTGGAGTACGATTCTTTGAGAGAAACCCAACCACTGAGCTGTGGGACTTTTTGGTTGCATGAGTTGGGAAGCCCAGCGCCAGCATTAGCATGACCAGGGGCTAAGGTACAATAAAATGGCATGGTAGAACCTTGGCTTTGTCCCAAGTCTGCCAGATTGTACACTGAGCGATATGGGAAGCCATTGCAGGCTTTTAACAAGAGGGCGACCCGAGCTGGGTGGAAGCAGACCTGCCGGGAGCTTTTACAGTTATGCAGGAGAGGGGTGGCGGCCTCAGACCAGCTGGTAACAGTGGGGATGTGGAATTGGTTGGATTCTGGTGCTCAAAGTCTAAGCTCTGCTTACTTGGCATGTTACCTTTTTTTGGTGCACTTCCTTCCCTGCTTATGCCAGATAGGTCTATATTTGTTTCTTTAGTATTGCTGCACGTATTGCTGTACAATGCAACGATGCCTACACTTTGCACATAGTAGGTGTTAGGATGGAAAACTTAGGAGGTGCTCACATCGCTGGTGGAGAAAGATTTCTCATGAAGAGATTAGGATGTATAAATGTAAAAAAGTTTATCCTTTTAGAAGGAGAGAGAGAGTGAGAGAGGAAAGAGAGGGAGAGCAGGGAGACAGTGTGGCATCCGGTGGCATCCCATGGCATCCCAAAGAAAGAGAAAGGGTGCCACCCCTGAGGTCAAGTGGATGGCTGATTTTAAGGGGGACAAAGAGAAAAAACTAGTGACGGTGTCAGTTGATAACAAAAGCGGCTGCAGGATGTCAAAGTCCAAGAGTTGCTTTCCCCGAATTTCCCTGGAGAAGGGACTATCACAGATGTGACTCTGCCCTCCAGGTATGTGTGGTTGAGGCTGTAGCTCCTTCTCCTGCTGTTTACTCAGGAACTCTGTAAAAGCAGAGTCTCAAAAAAAAAAAAAACCAATATTAAAGAGAAATATTTACATCTCTTTTCCATCTGTTCAGCTCTTTTCAGAACTTGTACAAAACAGAACTCCTACGGGGTACCTGTTAGCAGGAGAACTCATAGGATTGATCTCTAACTGCTACTAGGAAATTGTAGGATTAGGTATTTTCCTGTTATTTTTGCAAGGCCGTCCCTTTCAGTAGGTATTCAAAAGCTGTCATTGCCAGGCAGGCAGGAGAAAAGTATACCTTACTATAAAGACAAAGATCTTTCTGATTTGAAGGTTAACAGATACAGGGAGAGAGCTCCAGCTCATGAATTTGCCTGTCCCGGAAGCTTCCACTGAGATCATTGCCCCGGGCAGTGTCTACTTTTGTCTACTTTTGCTTTTCAGTGTCCTCAGTGGCATAATTGGTCAATTTGATTTAAAAATCCGTAGCCCAAGAAGGTAAAGATATGTTATAAAACAAGGTGGTCACTAGAACCATGATGTTTTCTAGACAATACAAAGGCACTAAATTTTTGTCCAGAGAAGGATAAAAGTTATATTAAGTGATGATTCCTATTTGACCATGCTTTAAAGCAAGCCTATTAAAAGAAATTCAGGTTTCACAACCATAGGTTTATATACCTCAATTTCAGGTCATGATGTCTTCACATGTCTTTACATCCCAGTTTGGTTTTTGAAAATATATAATTAGAGCATCAGAACATAAGAAATTACACTGTTCTTTAAACATTTCTTTCTATGAGCATTCATTTGCTTTCCTTAAAAGCAGGGACTGTCTTATTTATTTTTGTATTCCAAGTGTTGTGGGTTGGGGTCTTGGGAAGCAAGTGCTGAGACAGAGATAAAAGTGTAAAAGGTTCCCTGGGGGTGCTGTAGCATGCAGGGGGCACAGAGGAAGCCCTGCTGGGCAAGAATTCAAGAGTTGGGAAAGCAGGCTCCACCTCAGTGGGTGGAGCAGCAAAGTCACATTGAAGAGGGCGTGGATATAAAAGGTTGGAGGATTGGGGCCATTTTTCAATCAATCACGAACCTTTCTTGGTTACTGTGATTCCAGATTCCAGAAGGAGCTGCTGAATTAACTGGTCTAGTCCTGATGATGCCTCCTGGCATCAATGATTCTTGTCCTATCACTTGGTAACATGGTGAATATAGTCACTTGATAACTGTGTCATTCTTCATCCTTTGCGACTTTACTGGCACCCTTGAAAGAATCCATTCTTTAGCCAAGGCAAGCCTGGTTATTATAGAGGAATATTATCAATAATAGCTTTGTCCTTAAAATTAGGATTACCATATGACCCAACAATGTCACTACTGGGTATGTATCCAAAGGAATTCAGCATGTCGAACATGCACCCCCATGTTCGTGGCAGCACTATTCACAATAGCCAAAATATGAAATCAACCTAGTGTCCATCAACAGATGACTGAATAAAGCAAATGTGGTATACAGACACAATGGAATGCTTTTCAGCCATAAAAAAGAATGAAATCCTGTCATTTGAGGCAACATGGATCAGCCTGGAGGAATTATGTTCAGTGAAATAAGCCACACACGAAAAGATACTCTTTTGTGGATGTTTAAAAAGTTGATCTCATGGAACTAGAGAGTAGACTAGTGGTTACTGTGGGCTGGGAAGGGCAGGGGGTAGGGATGGATAGCCAGAGGTTGGTTAACTTAACAGGTACAAAAGTACAGCTAGACAGGAGGAATAAGTTCCAGTGTTCAACAGCACTGGAGGGTGACTACAGTCAACAATAATTTGTTGCATATTTTCAAACAACTATGAGTTTTGAATGTTCCCAACACAAAGGAATGACAAGTGTTTGAGGCAATGGATATGCTAATTACCTTGTTTTGATCATTGCATTGTATACACATATAGAAAAAGCACACTGTACCCCATAAATACGTACACTAATTATGTGTCAATTTTTAAGAAGAATAGCGTTGTCTTTGTCTCTAAGATGTACTGACAACACTGCCGAGTAGTGCCTTGGGCACCTGTCAAACGGTACTGCTAATACCTCATGTTGTGTCAGGCAGACTCATGACACTGATGAAAAGATGACTGTGGCATTGAGTTTTGACAAGTATAAAGTGTATTCAAATGCGTCGTACAGTATTTTCACATATGGGATTGAGCCAACTATAGGTACTGACCTTGGACTTGCACTGGCAAACATCTGCCCAGCTTATGCTGTGTGTCCCCACTAGCACAGAAAGGGGGAGGCCTCTCTCACGCATGGCGATCACCGTTTTAGGTCCACAAAACAGGCAGCTCATACCTGATGCCTGCTGGCTTTGAAAAGTTCCTTCGATGCTGTGCTATGTAAATAAATCATCAGGCATAAAACCCAGGAGTCCTGGGCCCACACTGGTGAACAGATTTTCTGAGTCTAGAGCTGCAGATGGTGGTGTCTTATCCCTGTTGGAGAACTTGGCAGGATTCCAACCCTCAGTTTTATAATACTGGAAATCCCTGCTGGATACTGCATGTAAATTATAATTACTTGTAAACTGTACTTACTGGCTCAATATGTCATATTCATATGGGCTCTAGGGCTTAACTTTTTTTTTCCCTGGGAAAACTGTGACAAGAGCAGGACTTCACAGGAGAGGGCTGTCTATGCCAGACAAGAACTTTGGTTCAGATTCCAAAATGCTTTTATCGCACCAACATGGTAGCAACTGAAGACAGGATCTAGTGGTCAATAGGTTTTATTCTGCCCTCTTTTGTGCCGTAGACATTTGCAATTAAGCCTGACTTGGGGCCAACCCCCAAGAGACAGCCACCCCTTCTCTATGCTACCATTCTTCTGTTACTGTACCTACCCTGCTGTAGTGTATGTGCGTGTTGGTTTGCTACCCAGTCCAAGATCTCCACAGAGACATCGGGTAGGTTTCATGAAAAACATTTAGTATTTTCTACTGCAAACTAATACCACAAGATAAATGAAAAACACAGTTGATTAAATGTAGCCAAATGAAAGGCTCCTATGTCTCTTTTCTCCTCCCTTTTGTTACTTGTTCCTCCAACTTACCCAGGACTCATCGGCCTGAGAGCTGGAACAGCTCTGGGCACAGCCCTCTGGTGCTTGTGAGATGATAGGAAACTGAGACTAGGAGAGGCAGACGTGTCCCCAAGGGCATACAGCTAACAGTGGCGGAGCAAGGACCAGAGCCACCTTAGAACATGTTAAGTTTCTTGTCTACTCTGACTTATCAACACTGATATATTCATCAAGGTCCCTGGTGTGTCTGCAGGCTAGAGTGACCCTCACTGATGGACATTCCACATGACCATTGATTTTGTGTGTCATCTTGGGTAGGCCCCAGTATGCTGTTGTTTGGTCAAACACCAGTAAAGATGTTACTATGGTGTTTTTCAGATGAGATTAACATTTACATCAGCAGACTTTGAATAAAGCAGACGACCCTCCGTAACATGCATAGGCCTCATCCAATCAGCTGAAGCCTGGGGTCCCCGCAGGGGAAGGAATTCTGCCTCCATTTGGCCTTTGGACTCAAGACTGCAGCATCGACTCCTGCTGGAATTTCCAGCCCCTCAGCCAGCCCTGGACGCATCAAGACCCATCAGCATCAACAATTGCACGAGCCAATTCCTTAAAATTGCTCTCTCTCCATATAGATTAGATATAGAAATATAGATATAGATATAGATATAGATATAGATATAGATATAGATATAGGGATAGGTATGGATCCACTGCTAACACTGCTGACTCATGCCCTTGTTTTCTATATTCTACTGGCTCTGTTTCTCTGGAGAACTCTAACACAGTCCATGAATTTGGCATTTGTGTGGTTCCAAAGGGGCTTAAGTAAAGTTTTTATTTTGTTTTTTGGTTTTTTTTTGCGCAGTCTAAGAAAAATAGGCTCATAGGGGAATACTAGTCTGGGGAAGGCTGGTGATTGAGGACTGCACATTTCTGAAGGCAGAAAGGAGGGACTGTGTTATCACACCTCTCCCTTGCACCACCAGTGTCGTCTACCTGGAAGCAGCAACCGTCTGCTGGGCACGGGGCTGAAAGGAAGAGTAACTGGAAGCCTCAGGGTAGATACTTTGTGAAGAGATATGACTGACTCGACTTGGGAAACATGCAGAAAGATCTAGGAGGTGTCAGAGAAAACCAGAGCTGGACAGAAGTTCAAGTTGTGAAGATGAATTTTGTTCAGGACAATTGCCACAGGGGAAGAGAGACTCCAGTGTAGAATGGCACTCCAGTCCAAATACACGGGGGACAAGTGGGGATTTATGGCCACGGAGCAGGGGGTCTGTGGATGGAAAATTGCTAAGAGGAGACACAAGACTGGGGGGAATTCTAGCGGAACCAGCCTAATAGGAACGCAGGGATGATCAGAGTCAAAGGGTGGGGAGTGAAGAATTTTGATCAGATACTGAGGGTGATCAGGTATTGAGTTTGGGAGGTTCTTGCTAAACTCCCTTAGCAGTGTTACTTGCTAAAGCTAGATTTTACACGGAAGCCTAGGCGCCTAGGAGAAGCTTCAGAGGCCTGACTGAAGGGTGGCCAAGCAGGGAAGTCACTCATTGCTGACCTTCCAGGGGCTCTGAGCCCCGCCTGCCCATGCAGTTGCCCCACGCCTGCCGCGCCCACCCAGACCAACTGAGTCGTCCTCCCAGGGGCAGGGCCAGGCCCACAGGGGATGACAATGCACAGCCAAGGGCGACAACCACTGAAACCTTCCAAGTAGGAGCTATAGAAACGGAAATAATTCCCCTGTGATGTGTAGAGATGACCCTTTTCAGCATTCCAGGGACACTCACAGCTGGCCTGACTGCTCGCAGGGAAAGTAAGCCTTGAAAAATACTTTCTGCTCTTGAAGCCATGAACGTGAATAAAAGGGTCCCACAAACTAGGGAAATAATCCAGGAAAGAAACCTGGAAACACAGTCTGGAGGTACTGGGAAATCAAACTTAGCATCAGAAGTTTTTGAGAAAAGAAAATATACAAGAGGAAAAAAGGAGTCTCTGAAAGACTAGATCCTGATAAAAAGAATGCTCTCCCCCAGAAGTGGGGCCAGAAATCCGGAAGCCAATCCACGTGGAAAGACGGGAACACGGCCCTGTGTGCCCAGGTGCGAGGCAACCAAGGCAGGTTTGGGTAGGAAGGCTCACCGCCCCTTCTAGGGACGTGCGCCCTAGTCAGGGGGGGCATCCCTGGGAACTCAGAGGCAGGTCTCGGGTGATGCCGCCGACAATCCCCACACTCACTGACTTTCACAAATCCTGGCTGATTCAAATGGAAGGGACACCTGTATCTCCTGATGTTGTCAAGCGTCACTTGTGTCCCTACTAGATGCTGAAATACCTTTTCCTGTGAAACAACTGAGTCAAATCTTCTGCGTATTTTAACTTTTCCTTGTCTTGTAAGAGTTCTTTATATATTCCAATACAAATTCTTTGATATAAGCATTGCAAATATTTTCTCCCAGACTGCTTGCCTTTTGTTATTTCATTGTACCCTGAAGAACAAAAGTTTTAAATTTTGATCAAGTCCAATTCACCAATTTTTTTTCTTTTACAGTTTGTGCATTTTATGGTCTAAGAATTTTTTGTCCAGCCCAAAGTTGCAAAGATTTTCCTTTTATATTTCCTTATAGAAGTTTTATAGTTTTAAGTTTTAGATTTAGGTTGCTAGACCATTTTGAATTTATTTTTATATATGGTTTAATGTTCATTTGTTCATTAGTTTGATGTTCATTTTTTTTTTTCTGTTTTGCTATCCACTTGATCCACCACCATTTGTTGAAAAGGTTTTTCTTTCCCTACTAAATTACTTTGGCACCTTAATAAAAAATGAGTTGACCAGGCTGTGCACAGTGGCTCACACTTGTCATCCTAGCATTTTGGGAGGCTAGGGCAGGAGGATAGCTTGAGGCCAGGAGTTTGAGACCAGCCTGGGCAACATAGTGAGACCACTGTCTCTACAAAAAATTAAAAAATGAGCCATGAGTGGTGGCACATACCTATAGTCCCAGCTACTTGGGAGGCTGAGGCAGGAGCATTGCTTGAGCCCAGGAGTTTGAAGTTACAGGGAGCTATGATGACACCACTATATTCCTTAAGACAAGTGAGACCTTGTCTCAAGAAAAAAATGAATTGACCACACATATGTAGTGTAGGTGTATTTCTGGACCCTATTTTGCTCCATTTATCTATGTGTCTTTGCCAAAAGAAAACTGTCTTATTGTAGCTTTATATTTTGTAGTAAGTCCTGAAATAAGGCGGGGTAATTCATCTAATTTTGATCTTCTGCTTAAAAAATTTCTTTGATTATTCCAAGTTCTTTGAATTTCCATAAATATTTAGAATCAGTTTGTCAATTTCTATGGGTCTCCTAGAATTTGGTTGAGATTGAGTTAAATCTATAGATCAGTAAGGGAGTATTAATAATACCAAATCTTCCAATTCGTGGACAGGGTATATATGTCCATTTGTTTAGGTCTTCTTTAATTTCTCTTAGCAATGTGTTGCAGTTTTTAGTAAAGAAGTGTTGGTCATCTTTTGTTATATTTATTACCAGTGTAGGGGGTGAAAGGAGCTTCCCTTTTGCCCTCTGAAGTCCCTATGAAAGGAGTCTGCTAAATTTGACAGTAGATTACCAGGAGAAAAGGCATACAAATCTATTAATGAGCAAGTGCATGGGTGCCATGCATGGTATGAAAATTCAAAGAAAGGCCCACTGGTTGAAGCTTATACCCTCTTCATAGGGGAGAGGAAAGTGGAAGATGTAAGGAATTTTAGGGGGAGAGTAACTGATTTTGGGGGAGATCACTGGGCCCTCCAAAACAGACTATAGCCTGGGAAAAAGTTCATCTGAGCTTTGGGAGAGGTGCCAACAATTTAGGAGCAGGTGAGTGGCAGAACTGCACTGTACACAAAGGTTGTCTGCTTACGTAGATGGAGTCTCTCAAGCACATCCCTCAGAGAACAGATGAAAAGCCTGTCCAGGCAGGCACGGTAAGAACCTTTAGTTTCTTCTTCAGTGATTAACCTTTCCTGGTTAATGAGATTGCAGATGGGGTTAAAGGCAATTGTATTTCTTTTGGAAGAACTTCCCTAAGTCACATAAGGGAACTTCAGAGAGAGCCCCTCCCTGTGCTTTGTGGGGAGAAAGGGAAGGTCAGAGAGATGTTGATTCTGGGCAGCTTCTAAGGCCTCCACTTTCCTGTGATTCAAAGTGTTCAGGGTTCCAAAGTGCCGTATTCTAGGGTATCATTTTCTGAGCCCCAACACTAGGTATTTTATGTTTTATAGCACTATTATAAATGCTGTAAAACATTTTAAAATTTATTTTAAAATACAATAAATGGAAAATTTTTTGAAAACATAAGGATACAATTTATTTTTTATTAATGTGGTATACTGCAAATTTGTAATTAATTTATTAGTTCTAGTAGCTATTTTTTAGATTACCTGGGATTTTTCTTTTTTGAGACAGAGTCTCACTCTGTTGCCCGGGCTACAGTGCCATGGCATCAGCATAGCTCACAGCAACCTCAAACTCCTGGGCTCAAGCGATCCTCCTGCCTCAGCCTCCTGAGTAGCTGGGACTACAGGCATGTGCCACCATGCCCAGCTAATTTTTCTATATATATTTTTAGCTTTCCATATAATTTCTTTCTATTTTTCATAGAGACAGGGTCTCGTTCTTGGTCAGGCTGGTCTCAAACTCCTGAGCTCAAATAATCCAGGATTTTTCTTTTATTGTAGTAACACTTTACAGGAGATCTTAACAAACCTCTTAACAAGTTTTAAGTGTACAATACATTATTGTTGACAATGTTGTAAGCGGATCTCTAGAGCTTATTTATCTTTATGTTTACTAAAACTTTACGCCAGTTGATTAGTAACTCCCATTTCCCCTCCCGCAAGCTCCTGTAACCACCATTCTACTCACTGATTCTATGAATCTGACTATTTTAGATGCCCCATGCAAGTGAATCGCACAGTCTCTCTGTGACTGGATTATTTCACCTGGCATGATATTCTCAAGGTTCATCTACATTGTCACATACTGCAGAGTTTCTGTCTTTAAATGCTGAATACTATTCCATTGTATGTATATATCATATTTTCTTTAGCCACTCATGTCTCAGTAGGCATTCACATTTTTTCCACATCTTGGCTATTGTGAATAGCGCTGCAGTAAACATAGGAGTGTTAGTATCTCTTCAGGATCCTGATTTTAATCCTTTTGGGTAAATACTCAGAAGTGAGATTGCTGGAACATATAATTCCCTGGGGATTTTTCTATGTACTTAGTCAGATTGTCTGCAAATAGGAACATTTTTACATCTTCCTTTCCAATCTTCATTCCTTTATTTTCTCTCCTTGTCTCATTACAGTGACTAAGATTTCCAGGACAATGTTGAACGGAAGTGCTAAAAGCAGGCATCCTGGATTTGCTCTCAATCTCAGAGAAAAAAGCACTTCACTATTCTGTTTATTCTAGGTTTTCGTAGATTCCCTTTATAAGTTTGAGAAGGGTCCCTACTGTTGCGGGTTTGCTTTTATCACAAGTGGTTGTTGAAATTTGTCAAATGTTTTCTGTGTATCTATTGAATTAATCATATTTATCTTTTATTCTGTTAATATGGTAAATTGCATTGTTTTAAAAAAATATTTATTATGGTAAAATATGCATGCATAAAATTTGCCATTTTAAGCATTCAAGTGGAATTAAGTCAGTGGCATTAAATATATTCACGTTGTTATGCAACCAACGTTCCATCGCCAGAACTTTTTCATCATCTCATAATGAAACTTTCTCCTTTTAGCAATAATTCCCTATTCTCCTCTGCCCCCAGCACCTGGCAACCACTGTTCTGCTTTCTGACTCTATGAATTTGCCTATTTTAGGTACTTCAACTGAACAGAATCATACAATATTTGTCCTTTTGTGTCTGGCTCATTTCACTTAGCATAATGTCATCAGGTTTCATCCAAGTTGTAGGAAGTATCAGCATTTCACTCCTTTTTAAGGCTGATAATATTCCACTCTGTGGCAGACCACATTTTGTCTCTCCATTCACCTGTCAATAGACATTTGAGTTCTTTCTACTTTTTGCTCCTGTGAATAATGCTGCTATGATCATGGTGTAAGGCTGGCGGCAGGCACCCTTCCCTTCCTTAAGGAAAAAAAGAAGAAGCCCCTCCTATTCCTCAATACCCGCCCTAAAACTGCAACAAAGAAATTCCTCACTCTTCGGCCAAAGAAACCCCCATCCCCCAGCCCCCAAAACACATATAAACCCACTCAGACTTCTGGGCGGGGCGACTTTTCGGGTCTCTCTCTCCCTCTCCTGGGACCCGAAAATCTCGCCTGGGCCCCACTCTCAGGACCCGTTATCCTCACTCGGAAACACTCCAATAAAGCCTCTTTACTTACCCCTTTCGACTCTGCTCATCTTTCTTTCTCTGGCACTGACAAATCCAAAAATCCTTACATTTGGTGCGGAAACCTGGGAGAGTGCTTTGGTCGCGCCGGCCAGGCCTGGACTTTCGGCTGTGCCGCCCCTCCCGTGGACTGTAGTCTTGGACCTTACACAAGGGTATCAAGTGTCTGTTCAAGCCCTTCTAGTCAATTCTTTTGGGTATATACCCGGCTATGATTTGAATGTCCCCTTCAAAACTCATGTTGAAATTGAATTGCCAGTGTGACAGTATTAAGAGGCGGAAACTTTGAGAGATGATTAGTGTTTGAAATGCAGAGGGAGGAATGTATGAGGCTGGGATAGGTGAAAGGAAGTTTATTTTAACATCTGCATACAGATGGGCTGAGCCCAAGACAGCGTCAGCCCCAAAATGGTGAGTGTTCAGGGGTTTTATGGGCAGATTTGGGCAGCCTCCCCTCCGCCTCAAAGGGAGTGTGGGACTATCTTGCATAAGCAGGAAATACCTTGCAAGAGCAGGATACCTAGTTTTGGCTATTTACAAGCAAAGGCCCTGCAGGGAGGGGGAGGATTGAGGGTCCCAAGGTAAAGCCCCAGTTGAATCTTCTACTGGCCTCTGACTTCACCCTAACATTCCAGTCTTTTGTTTTTATGGAGTAGTGCCCAAGGTCTCTTCCTCTGTGATTGCTTCCTGTTGGACAGGGAGCATTGACAGGAGGGGGCAGGTAGCCACCCGTGTGCTGGTGCCACAGATCTTCTGAGGACTGGATTAGCATCTGGTATGGTGCTGAGGCCTGTAACATCATTTCTCCCACACATTGATTAGTGAAGGTCTGAATTTGATTTTGAAGGAATCTAGAGAAACACTGGAGGATACAGGGACTAAAGATTAGTATAAGGGTTATGATGATTAATGGTCCTAATATGGGTAAGAGCCAGGGCACCCTCCCCATCAAAAGAGAATTAGTCCAGGGGTATTTGTTTGGGTCCAAAGATTTTGAGTTTGTTCTCATAATTTGGTAGATGTTTCTTTAACTAATCCTGATTTATTGGTGTAGAAACAGTACTCTTCCCTTAGGAAGACATAAAGACCACCCTGTCCTGGAGAAGGCTCTGTGTCCCAAAGAGAAAATGCACCAGCTATGGGGAGAAGTTAAGAATCTTTATGACCACCATCTGCGTAGCTCCGGGGTGGCAATTATAGAGAAGCAAATGGGGGACTGCAACTAATTGTTATCATTATTGTTAGCTCTCACCTTGAACCCTGTTATTGAAGGACGGTTTCAGTTTCCCCCTGGGCTTTTACCCAACCTCATGTGTGAGGTGTGGACGAATGAAAAAGGAAAGGGCCGATGACCTTCTGGCTTATTCCAACTGAGAAGTGATGCAGTTTGGGGTTCAGCCCAGGATAAGGAGAAACGCTTTTGCAGTCATTTAAAAATATCTATGGGTGCTGGGCTTCAGCCCTAAGCTTTGCAAGGCAAGAACATTAGGAGCCTCGTTTACAGCCTTAGCACAGCACGTAAGTGAACAGTGGACTATAAGATAGATAATACCTAGCTTCATGAGCCCCTGTAGAGCTGATCCAAAGTTCTGAGGAATCCGAGTGAATAATCCCCAAAACCAATCAGTCACTAGTAGAGCCGCTTTGTAGCCACACAGCTTGTTGGGAATTCTTTTTCTATCCAGGTTTCAACTTTTCCTGCGGTACAGCAGATAGTGTTTGACACTACACAGACTCCTCCTTGTTTAGCCAACAGGAAATCTAGTACTGCCTAATGATGTAAGACTACCTGGGTTGCCAGTCGAGGGAACTTTCCTGAGCCCTAAGGCTTTTTGTGGTTTCTTCTGTGACCAGTACTACAGTCATAGACAGATTTCTAATCTTGTCTCTGTTTGCAGATACCCTGTAAATAGGAACCGGTATTTCTAGCAAATTTTGCTCCCAGGTATCTTGGTATCTTCCTGGCAACTCTCTCTTAAGAGGCCCATGAGGAACTTTATCTGGAGACTTGTAGACAGGAGAGAACTCGGCATTTAATCCAAATTGTAGGCAAATATTAAAAACTCAAAAACAGTGGACAAGACTAAAGACTAGAATCTAATAACAGGTGGACTATAGTTTTTTGGTTTTGTTTTTTTTCCTGAACCATATTTTTCTCTCTCCAGTTTCCCATTTTTCAGTAAAAGTGAATTATAGTAGGATCCATTTACTTGCCAGGATAAACTTTACTCTCAGTATACTTGGCCTGATTATTTGCATAAAGTGCAGCAAGAATAATTATTAGCCATATAGGCTTTTTTTTTCTTTTAAAATTGGCTTTGCTGGAACTTTTTCATAAGGAATCCCAGGTTGGACTTGAAAGCCTCTCCAGCCAAGCGAAGGATTTATCCGAGCCATTAGGTAACTGTATGAATTGGGTAGATTCCTCTTTTCCTGAGGTCCCAAAGTAACCTGGGGTTCGTAGACCTGTCAGAAAGTGACATTCTTTATTCACCACAGGTCAGGAAATGTTATTGATGAGGTACCTGGCAAGTTTTTCCAAAGGACTTTTTATCAGCCTTGCAAAGCCAGCCTTAATTCCTTAACACAGTCTGAGCACTTCTGAGGATGTGCCGTTCCAGTAGGAGCTGTGGTGAAATAACCAGCATCTTTCTGTTACAGAAGAAAACAGATTCGTATTGAACTTATGCAAATAACAATATTGCCATAAATTAAGAATACTTATAAATAGTTTTCGAATTCTGGAGAAATCAAATAGAGAGAAAAATAAATGCTTCAAATTTTGCTTACAAATAGATAACTTTTTTGTAAGCTCTAAATAGCTCAAAAGAAGGAAAAATGTTTTCTTGACTTCTGGAAAACAAAATACAAAAAGAATCAGCAATGTTTCAAATTAAAATTCATAAAAATATTTAGTTCAGCCTCATGTAATTAATTCCTGTTCTGTTTGAGGTTGAGTAAGTGATGGACATACTGGCTTTCTAATTAAAGTCCTGGAAGTTTGTTTTATTTTAGTTTGATGGTATATAATCTCCAAAGTTACCAGAAACCTGTATTGAAGAGAACTTATCAGTCTTTTCCATGACTTTCCTTGAAGAAGCAAACTTTGGACTTAGCCAGTTCAAAGAACCACTTTCTGAGATGAATCAAAGTAAAATAATAATTGACTATGGATGACAGAAGTCTTAGACTAGTCATAGTTAAAGAAACAATTGACAGATAAAGTTGGTTATTTTTGTGGCATATAGCAATTTAACATGGTAACCATAATTATTACTGCTAATATACTCCAAGACATATCTATATTTTACAACAGTGGAACATACATTAATAACATGTTTATACAAATATAATCCAAAGAAAGTTAAATACCATTTCATGTTTGACAATGTTTCCTATATGGTTTTATCATGCCAGATAAGCCTAATTAAAATGTCTCCCTTAGACTTTCAGTGGCCTTAATATATTAAAAGCTAGTTTGAGGTCAAAAGGCTGGATTTAAAATTTGGGTTTTGTAAAGTTTGTCAAATATCAAAGGCTTGAAACATTTGTTCGGATAGAATCACAAGCTGTTACAAAATAAGGATCATTTATTTAACCAAGAGTGATAGTTATCAAAAGATTCTAAAGGCGATACAGGAAATTATATGAGTGTAAAGCTTAACCCTTTTAAAGTTTAGTTTTTAGTTAGTCAAAACCTGATAAGGATAACACAGGGATTATCTTGAAAGAATATAAAATCTTTGCTGCTTTTAGGCCAGTTACTGAAAACATAAAGAAGAACTTTCTGTAGTGTGTTTTTCTTTTTAATTTAAAAAGGAAACAGTTTATAGGATGCAAATGAGAACATTATGTAATTTCATTAAGAGCAAATTAGTATCTCAAGAACACTTTGTTTTAACTAAAATTTTTATTCAGGCTCTTTTCTGGTTCTAAGCAAAGTGTAGAATTATTTTTTCTAGATCTGTGAAATACGCTGTTGGTATTTTGATGGGGATTGCATTGAATCTGTAAATCACTTTGGGTAGTATGGACATTTTAACAGTGTTGATTCTACTAATCCATGAGCATGAGATGTTTTTCCATTTGTTTGTGTCCTCTGAAATTTCTTTCTCAGTGTTTCATAGTTCTCCTTATGCAGGTCTTTCACCTCCTTGGTTAAGTGTATTTTATTTTCTTTGTAGCAATTGTGAATGGTATTGAGTCTTTGATTTGACTCTCAGCTTGACTGTTATTGATATACAGAAATGCTACTGATTTGTGTACATTGATTTCGTAACCTGAGACTTTGCTGAATTTATCTATCAATTCCGGGAGTCTTTTGGTAGAGTCTTTGGGATTTTCTAGATACAAGATCATATAGTCAGACCTCTTCTTTCCCAATTTGGATTCTGTTTATTTCTTTCTCGTGCCTGATTGCTCTGGCTAGGACTTCTAGTAGTATGTTGAATAGAAGTGGTAACAGTGGGCATCCTTGTCTTTTTTTTTTTTTGAGAGAGAGAGTCTTGCTCTGTCACCCTGGCTAGAGTGAAGTGGCACCATCATAGCTCACAGCAACCTCAAACTCCTGGGCTCAAGCAATCCTCCTGCTTTAGTCTCCCAAGTAGCAGGGACTACAGACTCATGCCATTACACCCAGCTAATTTTTCTATTTTTTGTAGAGACGGGGTCTTACTCTTGCTCAGCCTGTTCTTGAATGCCTGAACTCAAGTGATCCTCCCACCTCAGCCTCCCAGAGTGCTAGGATTACAGACGTGAGCCACTGTGCCAGCCAGAATCCTTGTTTTGTTCTAGTTCTTAGGGAGAATGTTTTCAACTGTTCTACCTTCAGTATGTTGTTGGCTGTGGGTTTGTCATATATAGCTTTTTTTTTTTTTTTTTTTGAGACAGAATCTCACTCTGTTGCCTGGGCTAGAGTGCCATGGCGCCAGCCTAGCTCATAGCAACCTGAAACTCCTGGGCTCAAGCAATCCTCCTGCCTCAGCCTCCCAAGTAGCTGGGACTACAGGCATGTGCCACCATGCCTGGCTAATTATTTATATATATACATTTTTAGTTGTCCATATAATTTCTTTCTATTTTTTTTTTAGTAGAGACGGGGTCTCGCTCTTGCTCAGGTTGGTCTCAAACTCCTGAGCTGAAATGATCCACCCGCCTCGGCCTCCCAGAGTGCTAGGATTACAGGTGTGAGCCACCACACCTGGCCATATATACCTTTTTAAATTTTGAGATATATTCCTTCTATGCCTAGTTTGTTGAAGCTTTTTATCATGAAAGGGTGCTGGATTTTGTCAAATGCCTTTTCTGCATCTATTGAGATGATCATGTAATCTTCATTTTTGCTTCTGTTTATGTGGTGAATCACATTTATTGATTTACATATGTTCAACCATCCTTACATCCCTGGGATAAAAGCAATACCAAGAGAAACACTCAAAACTACACAAAGTCATGGGAATTAAACAACTTGCTGCAGAATGATTATTGGGTCAAGAATGAAAGTAAGATAGAAATCAAAAGATTCCTCAAACTGAATGAGAAATGGGATGCAAGCTATCAAAATTTATAGCATTCAGCAAATGCAGTCCTAAGGGGAAAATTCATAGCCTTAAATGTCCACATCAAAAAGCATCAAAAAGACAAAAAGTTCAAAAATTAACAACCTGGCCGGGCGCGGTGGCTCAAGCCTGTAATCCTAGCACTTGGGAGGCCGAGGCGGGCGGATTGTGTGAGCTCAGGAGTTCGAGACCAGCCTGAGCAAGAGCGAGACCCCGTCTCTACTAAAAAATAGAAAGAAACTATATGGACAGCTAAAAATATATATATAGAAAAAAATTAGCCGGGCATGGTGGCACATGCCTGTAGTCCCAGCAACTCAGGAGGCTGAGGCAGTAGGATCGCTTAAGCCCAGGAGTTTGAGGTTGCTGTGAGCTAGGCTGACGCCATGGCACTCACTCTAGCCCGGGCAACAGACTGACACTCTGTCTCAAAAAAAAAAAAAAAAAAAAAAAATTAACAACCTAATGTCACATCTCAAGGAACTAGAAAAGGAAGAGCAAACAAAACCCAAAGCCAGCAGAAAAACAGAAATAAGAAAGCTCAGAGCAGAACTAAGTGAAATGGAATACAAAACAAAAGAAAAATACAAAGGATCAAAGAAACAGAAAGTTGGGGGATATGTAACAGAGGGAAGGGACTGAAGAAAAAAAATATATTTTCCGTCTCTTTAAAACTTCCCCCACTCTTTTTGGGAACTGCAGCCTGGCCTGCATACCTGAAGCAGATTAAGTCCTTTATTAAAAGAGATAACTCAGTCATCCCAGATGGTGCCAGCCCTCCAGGTGGGTGGCTGGCAGAGGTCACAGGCTTTGTCTTTGGCAGAGATGGGATGATTAGAATAGTTAACCACAATAGCCTAGAACTGAGGGGCTCTCCCTTTAAAAGCTGTGTATTTCTGCTTATGTTCAGGAAATTTAGATTTTGAGATGAGACGGTCTACCATTTTACCTCCTTTGTCAGCAAGTAATAAACTTCTTTTTCCTTCTCTTCAAACCACTTGTTCACATTCTTCTGATGTGGCCTCAAGGACAAGTGCCAAGTTTTCAGTAACATAGCCAGATTAACTAGGAGTAGAATAGAAAAGACCCAAATAAGCTCAATCAGAAATGAAAAAGGAAATATTACAACTGATGCCACAGAAATACAAAATATCATTCATGGATACTATGAAAATCTCTACACACATAAACTAGAAAATATAGAGGAAATGGATACATTCCTGGAAACACACAACCTCCCAAGACTCAATCAGGAAGAAATAGATCTCCTGAACAGACCAATAATGAGCAGCAAGATCGAAGCAGTAAAAAAAAGGAAAAAAGAAAAAAGAAAAAGAATAGCCCAACATAAAAAAGCTCCAGACATATGGATTCATAGCAGAATTCTACAAGACCTGCCAAGAGGACCTGGTACCCATATTACAGAAATTATTTCATAACATCGAGAAGGAGGGAATCCTCCCCAACTCATTCTACCAAACCTGTATCACCTTGATCCCAAAGCCAGGAAAGGACACAACAAAAAAGAAAACTATAGACCAATATCCCTTATGAATATAGATATAAAAATCCTCAACAAAATACTACCGAACTGAATTCAACAGCACATCAAAAAAAAAAAAATCAACCATGCCCTATCGGGATTCCAGTTTTTACACATCTTTGCCAATACTTATTTTCTGGCATTTTTCTTGGGGGGGAAATGGTTTATTTTTTAATATAATACTATCCTAATGGCTGTGAAATAGTATCTTATTGTGGTTTTGTGGTTTTTATTTGTGTTTCCCTATTGATTAGTGATGTTTATTATCTTTTCACATGTTTATTGGCTGTTTGTGTATCTTCTTTGGAGAAATGTCTTCAAATCCTTTGCCCATTTTTTAAATTGAGTTGGTTTTTTGGTTTTGTTATTGAGCTATAGGAGTTCTTTATATATTCTTGGTATTAATTCGTTATCAGATATATAATTTGCAAATATTTTCTCCCATTCTGATGGTTGCCATTTCACTTTGTTGATAGTGTCTTTTGATGCACAAAATTTTTAAGATTTGATGAAGTCCAATTGTATCTGTTTTTTTTTGTCTGCTTGTGGTATTGGTGTCATAGCCAAGAAATCATTGTCAAATTCATTGTCATGTATTTCCCCCTCATGTTTTCCTCTAAGAATTTTATATTTTAACTATGTTGTTTTTAATTTCAGCATATTATGGGGGTACAAATGTTTAGTTTACTTGTATTACCTTTGCCCCAGCTGAGTCAGAGCTACAAGTGTGTCCATCCCCTAGACGGTGTGCACCACACCCATTAGCTGTGAATGTACCCATCCCCTCCTCCCCTCTCCCACCTGCCTGACACCTGATGTTACTACTGTATGTGCACATAAATGCTGATCAGTTCATACAAATTTGATGGTGAGTACATGTGGTGCTTGTTTTTCCATTCCTGGGATGCTTCATTTAGTAGAATGGGCTCCAGCTCTATCCAGGATAATACAAGAGGTGCTAGATCACCATTGGTTTTTCGTGACTGAGTAGAATTCCATGGTATACATATACCACATTTTATTAATTCAGTCATGTATTAATGGGCACTTGTGTTGTTTCCACAACTTTGCAATTATGAATTGTTCTACTATAAACATTCTAGTGCAGATGTCTTTTTTATAGAATGTCTTTATTTCCTTTGGATCGATGCCCAGTAATGGGATTGCTGAATCAAATGGTAGTTCTACTTGTAGCTCTTTGATGTATCCCCATATTACTTTCCACAGAGGTTGTACTAGTTTTCAGTCCCACCAGCAGTGTATAAGTGTGCCTATCTCTGATCCATTTTGAATTAATTAGTGTGTATGGTATAAGGTAGGAGTCCAACTTCATTCCTTCATATGTGGATATTCAGTTTTCCCAGTACTATTTCTTGAAATACTATCTTTTCCCTATTGAGTGGTCTTGGTGTCTTTTTTTTTTCTTTTTTTTTTTTTTTTTTTTGAGACAGAGTCTCACTCTGTTGCCCGGGCTAGAGTGCCATGGCGTCAGCCTAACTCACAGCAACCTCAAACTCCTGGGTTCAAGTGATCCTCCTGCCTCAGCCTCCTGAGTAGTTGGGACTACAGACATTTGCCACCATGCTCGGCTAATTTTTTTCTATATATTTTTAGCTGTCCAGATCATTTCTTTCTATTTTTAGTAGAGATGGGGTCTCGCTCTTGCTCAGGCTGGTCTCAAACTCCTGACCTTGAGCGATCCTACTGCCTCGGCCTCCCAGAGTGCTAGGATTACAGGCGTGAGCCACCGTGCCTGGGCGGTCTTGGTGTCTTTATCAAAATTTATTTGAACATACATGCAAGGATTTATTTCTGAATTCTTTGTTCAATTTAATTGGTATCTATGTCTTTATTCCAGTACTACACTGTTTTGATTATTGTAGCTTTGTAGTAAGTTTTGAAATCAGGAAGTGGGTCTACAAACTTTTTTAAAAAAGATTTTTCTGGCTACTTGGGGCCCCTTAGGATTCTATATGCATTTTAGGATATATTTTATATTTCTACAAAACACACTGTTGGGAGCTTGATAGGAATTATATTATATCTGCAGATCACCTTGGGTAGTATTAGTATCTCAATAATGTTAAGTCTTTTAATCCATGAACACACAATGTCTTCCCATTTATTTATGTCTTCTGTCATTTCTTTCCCTGATATTTTATAGTTTGCATTGTACAAGTGCTTTTCCTCCTTGGTTAAATTTATTCCTAAGTATTTTATTATTTTTGATGTTGTTATAAATGGAATGGTTTTTCTCAATTATCTTTTTGGACTGTTCATTGCTAGTATATAGAAATGCAACTGGTTTTTGTGTGTAGATTTTGTGTCCTAAAACTTCAACAAATTTGTTTACTAGTTCTATCAGTTTTTTTTTTTTGAGTGTGTGTATGTATACAATTTTTAGTGTTTTCTATATACAGTATCATGTCATCTTTAAATAGAGATAATTTTACTTATTTTTCAATTTGGATGCTTTTATTTCTTTTTCTTGCCTGATTGCTCTGGCTAGGACTTCTAGTACTTTGTTGAATAGAAGTGGTAAAAGCAGACATCCTTGTCATGTTTCTGCTCTTCTTTCATCATTGAGGATAAGGTTAGCTGTGGGTTTTTCATATATAACCTGTATTATGTTGATATATTTTCCTTCTACTCATAGTGTGTTGAGTGTTTCTATACTGGCAATATGTTGAATTTTGTCAAATGCTTTTTCCACATCAATTGAGAGATGATTTTTCCCCCATCTGTTAATATGGTATATCACATTGATTGATTTTCATATTTTGAACCATCCTTACATTCCAGGAATAAATCCCACTTGGTTATAGTATATAATACTTTTAAGATGTGGTTGTATTTTCTTTGCTAGTATTTTGTTGAGGATTTTTGCATCTATGTTCATAATGGATATTGGTCTGTAGTTTTCTTTTCTTGTAGTGTCTTTGGGTTTGGTTATCAGGGAAATGCTGGCCTTGTAGAATAGGTTAGGAATTGCTCTCTTTTCTTCAGTTTTTTGGAAGAGTTTGAGGATTTGGTGTTAATTTTTTCTGAATGTTTGGTAGAATTCACTAGTGAAGCCCTGTGGTCCTGGATTTATAATTTTAAAAGGTTTTTAATTACTGATAATATCTCCTTACTAATTATAGGTTTATTCAAATTTTCTATTTCTTCATGATTCAGTCTTGGCAGGTTGTGTCTAGGAATTTATCCATTTCACCTAGGTTATCCAACTTATTAGCATACAGTTATTTACAGTAATTCTTTGTATTTATGTAAAATCAGTGGTAATATCCCTTCTTTCATTTCTGATTTTAGTTGAGTCCTCTCTTGTTTTTTTCTTAATCAGTCTAGCTGAAGATTTGTAAATTTTGTTGATCTTTTCAATGAACCAGCTCTTGGTTGTATTTATTTTCTTGACTGTTTTTCTACTGTTTATCTTTAATCTTTATATTTTTATTCCTTCTTCTAGTATTGGATTTAGTTCATTCTTCCTTTTCTAGTTTCTTGAGATGTAAAGCTAGGTTATTGAGATCTTTCTTCTTTTTTAATGTGTTTGTAGCTATAAATTTTCATATTAGCACTGCTTTTACTTCATCCCATAAGTTTTGGGTTGTCGTGTTTTCATTTGTGTCGAGATATTTTTAAATTCCCCTCATGATTTGTTCCTTGATCCACTGATTATGAATGTGCTGTTTAATTTCCACGTATTTGTGAATTTTCCAGTTTTCCTTCTGCTGCTAATTTCTAGTATCATGCCATTGTGATCAAAAAAGATATTTTTATGACTTCAATCTCTTTAAATTTATTAAGACTTGTTCTATGGCCTACCATATGGTCTCTCTTGGAGAATGTTCCATGTGCACTTAAAAAAATACGCATTTGGTTGTTGTTGGGTGGAGTGTATTATATTTGTCCATTAGGTACAATTTGTCTACAGTGTTGTCCGAGTCCTCCCTTTCCTTACTTATCTACCTGGTTTTCTATCCACTGTAGAAATTGGGCACTAAAATCACCTGCTATTTCTCCCTTCAGTTTTGTCAATGTTTGCTTTATGTATTTCAGAGCTCTAATATTTGGCTTGTATATGTTTATATTAATAATTAACATATCCTCTTGGTGAATTGATTCTTTTATCATTATATTATGTCCTTGTTTCTTGTAACAGTTTTTGACTTACAGTCTATTTTATCAATTAATATGGCCACCTCTGCTCTCTTTTGCTTACTGTTTGCATGGAATATCTTTTTCCATTCTTCCAATTTTACCCTATTCATGTCATTAGATCTAAAGTGAAACTTTTAGGTAGCATTTAGTTAGATCCTGGTTTTATACCCTCTCTGCCAATTTATGTTTTTTGATATGTTTTTAATCCATTTACAGTTAAAGTAATTGCTGCTAGGGAAGCACTTACTTTGGCCATTTTGTTGTTTACTCTTTGTCTTATAGCTTTTTCGTCGCTCATTTCCTCTATTACTGTTTTCCTTCCTTTATGTTTAGTTGACTTTTTTGTAGTGACACATTTTGGATTCCCTTATCACTTCTTGTGTATATTCTATGAATATTTTCTTTGTGGTTACCATAGGCATTACATATAACATCCTAAAGTTATGATGATCTATCTTAAATTGATACTAACTTCATAAACTCTACTCCTTTATAGCTCTTATCCCCTTATGTTATTGATGTCACAGATTACATCTTTATATATTCCTTAACATAGATTCATAATTATTTTTTATGCAACTGTCTTTGAAATCCTATAGAAAATAAAAAATGGAGTTATAAACCAAAATTACAATAATACTCTTTATATTTGTTCATGTATTTACCTTAACTGGGGAACTTTATATTTTCTTATGTCTTCCATTTACTATCTAGCATTACTTCATTTCAAACTGAAGGACTCCCTTTAACATTTCTTGTAACATAGTGATAATAAACTCCCTCAGCATTTATTTGTCTGGGAATGTCTTAATTTCTCCTTCATTGTTGAAGAAAAGTTTTGCCAGATATAGAATTCTAAGTTGACAGTTTATTTTCCCTTTTAGCATTTTAAATGTATCAGCTCACTGCATCTAGTCTCCAAGGTTTCTGCTGAAAGATCCACTGATAGATTTATTGGGGATCCCTTGTACATAATGAGTTACTTTTCTCTTGCTGTTTTCAAGGTTCTCTTTGTCTTGGGCTTTAGCCAGGTTTGATTATAATGTGTCTTGTTGTGGATCTCTTTGGGTTTATCCTACTTGGAGTTCATTGAGATTCTTGGATTTGTATATCTATGTCTTTCCTCAAATTTGGTAAGTTTTCAGCCATTATTTATTCAAATAGTCTCTCTTCTCCCTTCTCTGTCCTTCTTCTGGGACTCCCATTATACATATATTAGTTGGCTTGATGGTGTCCCCTAAATGTCTTAGCCTCTTTTCACTTTTCTTTCTTCTTTCTTCTTTGTTCTCCTCAAACTCAATAACTTCAAAAGACCTGTTTTCACGTTTGCTAATTCTTTGTTCTGCTCATTTAAGTTTGCTGTTGAATTCTTCTAGTGAAAATTTTAATCAGTTATTGTTTTTTTCAGTGCAAGAATTTCTTTTTGGTTCATTTTTTATAATGTTTATCTCTTTATTGATATTCTCATTTTGTTCATATATTGTCTTCTTGATTTTCTTTAGTTTTTGTCCATGTTTGTCTTTAGCTCTTTGAGCATATTTAAGAAAGTTGTTTTGAAGTCTTTATCTAGTAGGCCTGATGCCTGTGTTTCTTTGGGGACTGTTTCTGGAGATTTATTTTGTCCCTTTGAATGAGCCATCTTTCCATTTCTTTGTGTGCCTTTTCATCTTGGTTGAAAACCAGGCATTAAAAGAAATAGCCACTCTTTCAGTCTTTGCAGACTGGTTTGTGAGACCTTCACTGTTTTGTGAGTTCATGAGTCTAGAGACTAGCTCAGGTCTTTTCCAGGCATTCTTCCTTTCAGTGAGTCTACGTGTGCTTCCCAAACCTTCCCCTCAGCTGCTTTTAAATGTCTTAATTTCCCAAAGAGTCTCATATCAGTGTATTCTCAGGGCCTCAGGTGTTCTATTGTATTCCTCTGTCTGTAATCTCTTGCCCTCAGGAGTCTACAGGTCTGTAGTCCTTGTGTGGTTTTCATCTTCTGCATTGCCTGCCACTGCCTTCTGTGGCTTTCAACCCGAAACCAAAACTATGCTTCTGTTTCCTGTCTGAGATCTGAGTCAGGAAATACAGAAACTACTCCCTTTTGCAGCCCATAGACAGGCCAGGAGATCACAATCAACTTCCACTCTGCTCCTTCTATCCTGGAGGAGGGAATGGAGACTAGGTCATTCTGACTGCAACACACAGGAGGGTGGATGAGGCAAGGGTGACGAAAAAGGCCATAACATTTCCAACCATTTTCAATGTGACGTTTTCTGAATTGGGTATTCTCTTATTTGTAGTAGATGTTTGACTGTTTTCCATATCTCTTATAAAGTTATTTTAGTCAATCCGTAGTTACTTATTTGATGTTTCCATGAGGGAATGAGCGCCTACAACTTTTTTGCCATCTTGCTGATGTCACTTTATTTATTCATTTCCCCCCAATATTTTCTTCTATTTGTTCTTCATACTAATTTCTATTAATCTATCTTCAGCATTCATTGACTCCTTCATCACCTAGAGTCTGCTAGTGAATCCCTCCAGTGAATTGTTTTCTAGATTTTTAGTTCGAAAATTTCTATTTGGTTTTATCATTTGTGTTCCTCTGCTGAAAAATTAATATATTTTAAATCATTTCTAGGGTTTAGCTTAACCTCATGGAACATAGTTACAAGAACTGCCTTAAAGACTTTGTGACAATTCTGACATCTGAGTCATCTCAGGATTGACATGTGTTGAGTATCTGTTTCAACTGAGTTTTCAGATTTTTATGATTTTTTTGTACATCAAATAATTTTGGATCGTATTCTGGACATTTTGACTATTTACTATATCAAATGGATCCTGGGTCTTGTTACAACCATCTGGAGGATGTTGGTGTTTTTAGGGATCAAATTGCAGTCATCTGGAGAATGTTGATGTTTTTGTTTTAGCAAGTAATCAACATGATTAGGTTCAAGCTACAAACTCTGTCTTGATCTTCTGTGGGTGGTAGTTAAAATCCCAGTTCGGTTCTCAAAGCCTTTGCTATGTTGGTTTGAGTCTGTCTCCCTCATGAACTTGAGACTTCTATGGGTTCATACACAGAATTAGGGGAAATTCTCTCTCTACTCTGGGATTCTCTTCTGACTCTCACTCTTTAGCCCCCAGGGGATCCTTTTCCTAGCCAGAAAGATGTTTTTGTTTTCCTTGACATTTATTTGGTTGGCTATGCCATGGCCATCATAGCAACCACTCCAGAATGGGGGTGTGCTTTTCAGGAAAAAGTACCGTGCTCAGGAGAGAGATCCCAGCAATTGTTTTATTTCCCACAATCTGGGAAACTCCTTCCTGTACAGTTGCTTCTATTTTGATATCGTTTCACAATCCACTTGCTCTTGTTTAATTTCAGCATCCTCTAGTAGTCCTTTTTCGTACTTTGTCTAGAGGTTTTAGTTGTAATTAGTCGGAGGAATGGGCAAGAGGTGGCTTATGCTGCCATGGCAGAACTGGAAAATTCTGCCCGTGTTTTTAATCTCTATTTTGAAATTTACTGGGAGTTTGACTCTGGAAAAGCTCCTTCAATCTCTGTGTCTCAAGATGCCTACTTGTAAAGGGTAGTAGCAACAGGACTTACCTCATTTTAAATTTTTGGCATCTTGTTTTTGGGGGGGTATAATGTATGATAATGGGCCTTAAGCATCTGTCATAGTAAGTGCCCAATAAAAATTAATGGTTATTTCTATTCACATATTTTCTGTAAGACTGAACATTTTGGATTCAGATTACTGGAATAAAAACATTAAGAACTAAAGAGTTAGAGGTTTAGTGGGGTTAGCTACCTGGAAACTGATGGCTGAAGGAAAGGTCAAATAGGAAGAACAATATTTAGAAAAGCAAAATATCCCATGCCACTTTTGTGACCCTTGGAATTACACCCTCAGCCCTTGTCAAGTGACACATATGGCACTAATCAAAACATGAAGTTGCAAGGACAGTTAAGGCAGCTTGCAGGTATGCCTTTCATAAAATACCACATTAAACAAGAATGGGACCCTACCACAGACAAGGAAATAAATACTGATGCAGAGCATTACTTTCTATCAGTTTGACCCAATTTTCCTTCTATGCCTCTTTATTAGATTATGGGGCACAAAAAGGAACTAAGATTTTTTATTTGGTTTCCAGTAATACTATTCCTTCCATTTGTTCCCTTGCTAGGTGGCTGAAAACGAACATGCAACCCACCGAGGATCTCAAGTCCGTGATCTGCCGGCTGTCAGCGTTTGGCCCGATTCAGTCAGTCACTGTGTGCGGAAGTCAAAGTGCTATAGTGGTGTTCAAAGACATGACTTCAGCTTGTAACGCTGTGAGTGCTTTTCAAAGCCGGATCCCAGGCACCATGTTCCAGTGTTCCTGGCAACAACGATTCATGTCAAAAGATGTAAGACTTTCAATCACCAAAAACCTATGGGAATTCTTAAAGCTTGTTTTACAAAATTTTTTATTCATCAGGGCTGGGGTGAAATATAGTCATCATAATGGATATACTAGCACTGAAAAAAGGCATAATGACGTTTATTTAGTTCAAGTACTGGAAATCAGAAGCACGAGCACATCCCTTCCTTGGACATGCTTGGCTCTGCGGTAGTGGTCGTCACAGTTTTGCTTTTCTGGATAAGAAGTTCATGACCGCATTCATGCATTCATCTGACAGCCACCTTTCCTGGAGGACATTGCATTCTTCAGCATTAATAGCGTGTAGCTTTTCTTTCTCCTTATTTCTGATTACTTCTTTTGAAATTCTCATGGCCTGGAAAAACAAAACCAACAACAAGGTTAAGGGTTATTCTAATAGGGGTGGAACTATTCTGTGTTTCTGATTCTTGTTTCTTCAGTGTTCATTTAACTAATCCTGATAAGTCTTAAGATACATGTGTAATATAAGACAGTGCTTTTCAAACTGTAATGTGCATATGAATCGCCTCAGTAGGTGTGGGCAGGCCTGCGATACACATTTCCTAAAAGCCCCAGATAGATGCTAAAGCTTCTGGCTACAGAACCACACTTGAGATAGCAAGAACATAAGAGCAATCAGTCATTTATAAAAATGAAAGTGTTACACAGTAAGAGAAAGTTAAGTCAACCTGTCTGGCTTCTCACCTGGATTATATATATAAAAATATATGAAAATACCACCTATCATCCTGTTCAAGTTATCCCCATAAAGAATTGCCCTGCTGACCTCTTATCATAGAAATGAAATGTCTATTTCATAAGTTTTGTAAGAATCAGTACAGTTGAGCCTTTAACAACACCTGTTTGAACTATGTGGGTCCACTAATATGTGGATTTTTTTTCAATAAAAGTTACACTGAGTGTGCCTGTCTCTCCTGCCTCCCTTCCACCTCCTCCACCTCTGCCACCCCTGAGACAGCAAGACCCACCCCTCCTCTTCCTCCCCCTACTCAACATGAAGATGACAGGGATGAAGACCTTTATGAGATCCACTTCTACTTAATGCATAGTAAATATATTTCCTCTTTTTTATGATTTTCTTTTTTTCCTCTAGCTTACTTTAAGAACGGAGCATGTAATACATGTAACATAGAAAGTATGTGTTAATCAACGGTTTATGTTATTGGTAAGGCTTCTGGTCAACAGTAGGCTATTAGCAGTTAAGTTTTCGCGGAGTTAAGTTATATGTGGGTTTTCAACTGTGCAGGTTGTCAGCACCCACACTGATCAAGGTCAACTGTATTTCCAACATTATGACGATTATTTTAAATCCCAAATTCAGACATGCTTAAAGCTAACTAAAGATGTCTCTTGTCTTTTTTGTGACTCATTCTCTGAAGGCAAGCAAATTTGTCCCTTAGGAAATTATTTCCATGGTTTTTATAAGTAAAAGATGAATACCAACATTTGGGGGGAGCTTTGCATATGCTTTCAGCCTGGTCCAAACTTCTTTCTGAAAAGTGCTGTCAGGAAAAACTTCAGTAACAAGTCCTTGAGCACATGCCTCTCTTGCTGTTAACTTCTTTCCAAAAATAAGCATCTCAGTTGCCTGAAATGAAAAGCAAGGGTAAGATACTAACTTAATAAAATAAGGCTTCAGCAGTGGCTGCTTTCAGGAGGCACAAAGAGATTTACTCAGGGTCTTTTGAGGTTGCTGGCATTTCTCAGTAAGGGAGAAGCTGATGATTTCAATGAGCAACGGTTTGCAAACCAGGTGCTGAGACATCACAGCCTGTCCAGAAGGTCCGGGAGGGCTGCTGCTCCCATGTGTATCTTTGTTGGAGAAGCAAGACTGGGGCAGAAATGACCTGAAGCAGATGCTAAGTCTATGACCCACAGCAGCTATGATTATTTTTTTTAATATACCATAAACCATCACAGAAGAAAGGAAAAAAAAGAAAGAAAAATCATGGTCACAGGGTTAACCTTAAGAAACTTTCAAAATTCCATTCCTTGGAAATTCTACCCAGTGTCTGGCTCTGAGAGTTTCCTTTACCTGCACAGGTACTCAAATCAATTCTATCTGCCTGAAGGAAAGTGAAGACTTATATTTAGTTTCTAAAAAAGCTGAGGCGCTAAGTGTATATCCTCCCTGCATTTACAATTCCTCTTCCAGAAAAGTAAAGACTATTTCATAGCCAAATGCTCTAAGACTTCAAGTTGGTTCTGCCCAACCTTCCAAAGTTCAAACCTGTATAACAATTCAGGCTATAGGACAACATAATGAGATTTAAAAGAATATATATATATTTTTACAGCAAAAACCCAGTAGTGTATGAAAAATAGGCTCAACACACACACTTTGAGATACGAAAGAATGTTTGCAAAGCCTTCCCCTATGCCTTGGTTCTCTGGTCTTGTCACAGTCCCCGTGGAGTCATGCCACAGAAGCATGGGCAACAAGCATGGGCAACAAGGTTCCCATAAACACAGTGACAGACCTGAGCAGCCACGTAACCACCTGGGAGTCTTAACTGCACTGGCAAAACAGGCTGATGGCAAGGCCGCTGTGGTTGAGAGTGGCTGTGGAAGGGGTAAACCCTCATGAAGCCTCACACCTGCTGGTACTTAATACAACTGAAAGTGAAGACGACATTGTCTCTCACAGGGGACAATGGTCATCTATAAAGGAACTAAGTGCCCCCTGAGCTCAGCAGACCAGGGGAGCTGGCATAGCTCCAGTCTTTCAACTGACCAAAGCCACACAGCTGTGGAGGACGAGGTCTAATGCTGCTTGCAAGCAGTGGCACTAGGCAACCAGCTGAAAGTGGAGGATCCCAGTTCCAGGAGCTGCAGAGAATTTCTAATTTCCTTCATACCAGACACTTTCCATAGCCTGGTTTCTCCATACGTAAGACTCCCAAGAGTTGAGGAGCAAATAATTAGCTTCTATCTCTTCTGTCCATATTAACAAAGGAAAGAAGGGAATATGAGATTACTTTTAGAATACAGATGACTCATTAAGTTCTTATTTTTAAGTTTTCCAGAAGTTACCTTGCTTGGGCTCATTATCCTGGGAAAAGTGTAAGAGGAGCATCCTTCTGGACTTTGGCCCAGGTGACTGAACGGAGTATGGAATGTTGCCTACGGGCAGTTGGAGAAAAAAAAAATCTTTTCATATGTGATTTAAAAAAGTCACTCTTTGCTTATAACTTCACAATATTTAATGACTTTTTTTTGAAGTTAAAATTAAGTGGTATAATGTACACACAAAATTCACTCTTTTATGGTGTGTAGTTTGTTGAGTTTAATAGACATAGTTATGTAGTCACCACCATTATAAACATGCAGAACATCTCCATCACCCCAAACATTCCCTACGCCCCTCTGTGGCCAATCCCTTCCTCTCACCTGCAAGCAGCTACTCATCTGTTTTCTGTCTCTACAGTTTTGCTTTTTCTAGGATGTTCTATGAATGGAATCCTACATTCTGTAGCCTTTTGAGTCTGGCATCTGTCACTTAGCATATGGCTTCTGAGAATCACCATGCTGTTGCATATATCAGTGGGTATTTCTGAGTAGTATTCCAGGGTATGCATGTGTTGTGACTTGTTTCTCCATTCACCAGTTAATGGCATTGATGTTGTTTTCAGTATTTAGGCTATTATGAATAAGGCTGTTAGGAAAAACATCAAGTTGCATACCTTAAATATATACAGTCATGGGTTGCTTAACGACAAGGATATGTTCTGAGAAATGTGGTATTAGGCAATTTCACTGTTGTGCGAATAGTAGAGTGTACTTACAGAAACCTAGATGATATAGCCAACTCCATAGCTAGGTCATATGACACAGCTGGCTTGCTCCTGGGCTACAAACCTGTGCAGCATGTTACTGTACTAAATACTGCAGGCAACTGTAACACAATGGAAGTATTTGTGTATCTAAACATACCAAACACAGAAAGGGTACAGTGAAAATAATGGTATTATAATCTTATGGGACCACTGCCGTACACGTGGTCTGTCATTGACTGAAATATGGCTTTGCGGCTCAGGATTGTACAATTCCTATTTGTCAATTATACCTCAATGAAGCTGAAAAAAATATTTTTCAGATATTTCTAACACAAAAAGGTTGTTATGAACATTTGTGTACCAGTCTCTGTGTAAACCAATGTTTTCAATTCTCATGGGTAAATACCTAGGGGTGGAGTAGCTGGGTGTGTGTGTAAATGTATGTTTAACTTAAAAGAAGCTGCCAAACCATTTTCTAAAGTGACTGTACATTTGACATTCCCAACAGCAATGTATGAGAGTTCCAACTGCTCCTCAGCCCCGCTAAAGCTAGTTATTAGGTCTTTTTCATTTTAACCATGCTAGTAGGCAGGTAGTGGTATCTCACTGTGGTTTTAATTTACATGTTTCCAATGATTAATGACCTTTTCATATATTTATTAACCATGAGTATATCTTCTTTGGTGAAGTAACCGTTAAAATATTTTGTCCACTATTTTTTAAGTTAGATTGTTTACCTTCTTATGATTGAGTTGTAAGAGTTCTTTACATATTCAGGTAACAAGTCTTTTATCAGATAAGTGTTAAGCAAATATTTTCTCCTGGTCTGTAGCTTATCTTTTCATTTTCTTAATGGTGTCTTTCCCATATGGTCTTAAGAGCCATTTATTACTTCACTTTTTGTGGCCTATTTATTCCTCACCACTGCCCATTTTTATATTAGGTTGTTAATCCGTCACTTTATAGACATACTTAAAAAATAGAGAGATTAGCCTTTGTCATGTGAGTTGAAAAACTGTTTCCTTAATATGTCATTTGTCTTGATTTTGCCCCAGAGGTTTTTTTGACTGGCTTTAACTATTAGAATCAATTTCAATATTGGTTATTTAGAATATAGTCATTTTTAGTTTTTTTCTAGATTTAAGAAATATTTTTGTGTTTCTTGATAAACAACAAATCTTCATGAAAGAAAATTAATTTATCATTGATAATATATAAAAGAATATTTAAGTTTCATTTCCTATAATTAGATATGGTGTTATTTTTAATGTATATTTGTTAGAAGATATGTAATGTATGCAGCATATAAATCAAAATAAAATATAAAATAAGGTTTTTATTTGACATCACATATCTTCTTTTTTTCCCCCAAAAGAAATCTTATTCAAGAAAATGTTCCCAGAAGACACAGCCTAAGGAACATAAGCAAGAAACTGAAAAAAAATGCCAACCATAGCTAAGGGGCCACAAAGAGGTAGGTACATACAAAGCCAGCAATGAGCAGCATTTAAATGGTGATTTTCAGAAACACAGCAATAGATGTAGTTATGGCTCTAGGCTCTGGCATCACACTACTCTGCAACTTAGTTTCTCACCCTCTCTGTGCCAGTTTTCTCATGAAGAATGGGGAATAAGAGTCCCTTTACATGAATATATGTGTGTATATATATCATGTGTATAAAAGTACACATGGTATCAGAGTACATTACATGAATATATATGTGTGTATATATCATGTGTATAAAATGTGTATTAACCGAGTACCTAGAAAATAGAGAGGATGCAAATATTTATTATTTTTAAGATGTCCACCTTTTTAACTCATACAAGAAATTATCATTTGCTGACAAACAAGCTAACAGGCATTTTTAACCACTGCTCATAATAAAGAATGGATAAATATACTAATATTTTGTTTACATGGGTTAAATATTGATCCATCATTTAATGTGGCATTTATTCATGAAGCCAATAATGATAAATCCTGGAAAAACAATTCCTCTCCACAGATTCTTCCTTTAGTCACTTTATTTTGTATTGACGCTTGCTTTAATTCAATTGGGTCAACTTTTATCAGAAGTCATTATTTGAGAAATAAATCTTACCTTGTGCCAAATTTTTAAAGCATCTAATATCTACATATAGGATATTTTAATATATATAAATAGAACATATATGTTCTCTGATTTTAATTTTTATTCCAATTTATATCATGAGATGAAAGTCATCAAAATATTTAAAAGGATGAGATATATTGAAAGTAATTTTGAATTCAGTGGGAGAATCAGGACAAGATTCAAATATGATAATGTTTGGCCTCCAAGTGCTGAAGAATGAGATCTCCAATTTCAGGTCAGTAACTACTGACCCAGCTCCTACTGAAAGCAGGTCAATGATTAACCAGTTACCTAACCAGAATGTGAACAAAGACTATTGATTTCTGCCTTTGAACAGAAACTCCACCTATAAAGGTTGGGCAACCTCTACAATCTCATTTATTATTTTCATGGGAAAATTATTCCTAAGAATTAGGTCTGCCAACATGTCCAGTCGCATTTGATGGAAGCCAGCAACAGAAGACCGAAAGTATTAAGGACTCTAAAATGTGGTCCTGTCTACTGGTAGAAAAATACCTCTGAACAAAACTAGGAATCTCTTCAGTGGTAAAAAGCATGTTTCCTACAAGGTTGCAGATCAGCACATTTTACCAACATATAAGCAAAAGTCACTTGAACAATCTGATAACCCTAAAGGTGATTATTGGTTCTATGATAAATGTTCTAGGGTAGGCTGGGTGCAGTGGCTCACGCCTGTAATCTTAGCACTTTGGGAGGCCGAGGCGGGAGGATCGCTCAAGGTCAGGAGTTCAAGACCAGCCTGAACAAGAGTGGGATCTCGTCTCTACTAAAAAAAACAAAGAAAATATATGGACAACTAAAAATATATAGAGAAAGTATTAGCCGGGCATGGTGGCGCATGCCTGTAGTCCCAGCTACTTGGGAGGCTGAGGCAGAACGATCGCTTGAGCCCAGGAGTTTGAGGTTGCTGTGAGCTAGGCTGATGCCACGGCACTCACTCTAGCATGGGCAACAGAGTGAGATTCTGTCTCAAAGAAAAAAAAAAAAATGTTCTATAGTAGAAGTTTTCAGATAAATGTTCATCACATCTTGGCTTAAAATGACAAAAGCTGGAAATGGCCTAGGGTTCAGTAGTCAGGGACTGGTTAAATTGATAAATTATTAATATATAACCCAATGTCAGCACTAGTTATCTGAGTGGTGAGATAAAGAGTGATTTTTTTTTTTTAATAAAGAGAGTCCAGCTATGTTGCCCAGGTTGGTCTCAAACTCCTGGCTTCAAGCGATCCTGCCAGAGAGCCACAGGCATGAGCCACCATGCCTGGCCAAGTAGTGATTTTTAATTTTTTCTTTCTACTTTTTCATATTTTTCAAAATTTTCACTATGAGATATATATTACCACTATTATAAAAATAAAAATCAAAATCTATATAATTCAGTGATGAACACAAGGCTGAACTGTGTCTGGGCAAGGAACTTCTCAGAGCTTCAGTTTTCTTATCTGCAAAGGAGGGAGTGAGAGGAGATAATGCCCACTGTCCCTTCTCATTCTAAAATTCTACATACCAGGATTTATTTACTCAGAAAAAAAGGATCAAATAATCCACTTGCATAACCTACAAACATAATATTTCCCCTCCCATAACAAGCTTTGAAGTATTTTAGAGTAAAACAAAAATTGAAAATTGAGTATAATGGTATAATTTGATTAGAATATACGACCATCAGAGTTGGGACAATGTTCACAATACTGGTGTTCAGGGAAATTCAAGTTAATAATGAAGGAAAAACATCAGCCAAATTAGGCTAATTCTTTTGAGAAAAATCTAAATTTAGTACATTCTACCCCAAACCACATGTAATCCATTTACAACTAGCAGTAACAAAGGAGGATTCCCAAGACCTCATCCCCCTACACTGGCCTGACCTCTTGCTGTGCTGGGAGCTGCCTTACCCTGTCGGTCGAATACACGGCATCAAACAGCCCAAGAGTGGTGACGGAGATGCCCACGGCCGGACCATTTACCACTGCAACCAGAGGCTTAGGAAAATCTATAAAACAGCCTACAAAATTCCTACAGAAATAAAAATATAAAATCATTAAACATTCCAAAGCAGTATGACTGAAGCACAGGTGAGACAGTGTGAGTCTGAAATGACAGACCCTCTGGTCAGGCCGGGTGTTTCCACGACCACCAGCGGCGGGGCTCCCCGTCCCGCCACGCCCTGGCTTACACCCCGGCTTCGTCCAGGACGTCCATTTGAATGGCACTTGACCAAGCTCATGCAGTGAGACCTACAGGTTGACCTGGTTCAAATCTTGCGTTCTCAGCAGTGAGTTAAGGGCTGTTCAGGGCCTACAAAGTGTGGGACAGCCTAGCACCTAGAACCTTATTTGCTATTTTTATGGGAAAATCATTCATAAGAATTAGGTCTACCAACATGTCCACTCTGGTTCAACGGAACTCAACAAAAGAAGATCCAAAGAATTTAAGACTCTAAAATGCGGTCTAGTCTACGGGTGGGAAAAATACCTCTGACCAAAACTAGGGATCTCTTCAGTGGTAAAAACTATATGTTTCTATGAGGCTGTAGCTCAGCAAATTTTACCAGCACATAAGCAAAAGTCACTGGAACAATCTGATAGCTGTAACTTATCAGTTCTACCGTAAGCATTCCAGGGTGAAGGCTGTGATCTTAGAGGTTGCCACGGGGACTTCGCACATGCCACAGCACAGCTCAGTGGGAATCAGATAAATGGGACGGGAAGTGTAAGGGCTTCATGACCTCCTTCTGTGTTTGTCAAGACTCCTTCAAGTCTCCTATCACCAGAATCATGGAAGTCATCCATTCCTCTGGCTGGATGAGAATCTGCTAAATTCCTCTGCCTCAATACAAGAGAATTTTATTTTATTTTGGATCCAAAGAGGATTTTATTTACATTCGGAGTTCACGTTATGTTTTCCAGTCAAATCGCACGTAGAGCAGCAGGATGAGGTAGAGAAGTCAGAGTGGAGGAACGGAGGCAGTTTGGAGAAATGTGCTTGTCCAGAGTCACAGTTAACTGCGCTCACATGGAGAAGTAGTAATCTCACTTATGCTCAACGAAATACCACTTTGATGAATAAGAATGAGACCTCTAGGATCAGATAAATGTCAGTCACTCTTACCTCAGTAAAATGGCACTGTTTTTAGCTAGCTCTTCTACTCCCCCAGAGGCCATATCAGTGAAGTTAGTCAGATCATTCCCACTACTGTAATAGTCACCGTTTCCTGCAACAATGAAACCAACAGGTCCACCGATCATTCATTCATTCATTCATTCAGTAATTACTGTGCCAGGCTCTATACTATGCCCTGGAAATTTACTGGAGAACGAGCTACAGTTCTGGCCCTAATTTACAAACTACTAGGCTGAACATTGATGTAAAAACACACAAATAATGTAAATAATGCAGCTCTGGAATAAAGGAAAGGTGCGTAATAATATGAGGGTATGTAACAGGGGCTTTGGTCTAACTGGGGAGTTGAGGGAGGGTCTTTCCTTAGGAGAGGCCAGGTTAGTTAGAGAGGGGTGAGAGGACAGTTCATGCAGAGGGAACAGCATGTGCAAAGGTTCTTTGGAGAGGGTATCCCAGGTATGTATGATGGGTTGAAAGTAGAGCCACCATGGCTGACGCACAACAAGCCAGGGAGAAGTTGGTGCAGGGTGAGCATATGCAGGATAGATCATGTGGAGCTTTGTGGATCCCGTTAAGAAGTTCTGCCTTTTGTTCTAAGAGCCACTGAAGGTATGTGTGTGTGTATGTGTTTAATTAAAGTATAATTTACATGCAATAAAATGTCAAATTCTTGAATTTTCAGTTCAGTGACTTTTGATCACTGTGAATACCCATGTGATCACCATCCAAAACAAGATCCAGAACATCTCCATCACCCCAGGATGTTCCCTTGGGCTCCTTTCTAGCCATACCACCCCAACTGTCCCAAAGCAATCACTCTCTGACTTCAGTCACCACAGATGAGAACTTCTGCCTCCCGTAGAACTGCATGGATTCATGCAATACGTACTCCTTGTCTTGTCTTATTTTGATGAATTATGTTTTAAAGATTCATCCATGTTCTCGTGTGTACCATTTATTCATTCCTTTACTGCCGAATAATACTCCACTATGTGAATAGTCAGCAATTTGTTTATTCATCCATCTATTTTGTATATTTGCCTTGATTACTGTTTTCTGGCTATTGTGAATCAGGCTACCATGACTTTTCCTGTACAAGTCTTTTTATGGACATACACTTTAATTATCTTGGGTAATTGCCAAGGAGTCGATATCCTGTGTTTATTACTTTATTATATATCAATTAGAGTATCACAGTACTGGAAAGGATCTTAGAGCTTTTTAACTCAATTCCCTATTTAGTAAGAGACTCCCCCTGAAAACAGAAATTTAATTAGGAAGTCCAAGAAAATGTGTTACCTGTTATAACAGTTATTGGTGAGTCATCCTTGCTTGCAGCTTCAAGCGCGAGCATGATTTCATGATACATCTACACGAATGGGAAGACAAAAAGCTGAATTCTGGAGATGGGAATCATCACCCAATGGCCTCACTAAATGTCAGTCTGCAAGCCTGGTCTCAGCAAAGTGCCAAACAGTCATGTTGGTTGTATTTATAACCAAAAAGGTGGACCTGTACCCCTGAAAGCATTTTCATACCTTTTACAATTACTTGGTGCATGTTATGCACCAGGTGCTATGGGAGATGCTGGGGGGATATAAACCTCTTTTTTCCAAAAGGGAACAAAAAAGACATAGACCTTGAGCTTTTGGAATTAACAGAGGATTCTGATACTTCAGTAGGGCCAGGGGTGGAAAGTGCAAAGCAGCAGAAAACTCAGAGGAGGGGCTGAGGCTTGTCTAGGGTGGTTAGGGTGGGGTGTGGTCAGAGAAAACTGTCCACAAAGCAATGCTGCCGTTGTGACTGCAAGGAAGAATGAGTGTCCCAGGCAGTCTGGGAAGTACTAACCAATGCCAAAAGGCTGGAATTTCTAAGACACTGTAATGGTATTCAAGGACAACACCTCAAAATTTTAAATCAGCAACGCTTCTGAAAATCTTGGACATGCAGCTATAATTTTTAATACGTTTAAAAGAGGCACATTATCTACCTTAGATGAGATTTCAGTGTGGGAAAGAACAATGAAGAGGGCTGATATTTATGGATACAAAGATGCCAAGCAAGCAAACACACAGGGACTTTATATACTACAGCTGGTCTTCCAGCTGGTCTTCCCATTCATGCGTTCAGCATCCACGGATTCAACCAACCACAGATGGAAAATATTTTTTAAAAAATTCTGCATCTGTACTGAACACATACAGACTTTTTTTCTCATCATTACTCCTTAAACAATACAGTGTAACAACTATTTACGTAGCATTTACATTGGACTAGGTATCATAAACTAGGGATGATTTAAACTACATGAAAGGATATGCATAGGTTATATGCAAATACTACACCATTTTTATATCAGGGACTTGAACATCTGAGGATCTGGGTATCCGTGAGAGGCCCTGAAACCAGTTCCCATGGACACTGAGGGATGAGCGTATGCGAGTAAAGATGTGATCATCTCCACAGAGCCGGGTAATAAGGAAGTAATTCCATCATTGTTACAGTTGTAACAACGCAGCACAGCAGGGCGGACACCGGGATTATGACGTGAATGTATCAGGTTCAATTTAGGTTTTGCCGCTTATTAGTTATGTGAACTAACTAAGGGCAAGTTACTTCTTAACCTAATTATTTTGACGTTAAATAATGATAACAACAGGCTCCTTGTGAGAATGACATGAACCTCTGTGTGGACAGTGCTGACACTTACTAGGCACTCCATAAAGAGTAGCTAATATTGCCACGGTTATAGAGAAGTGAGTTGGGGGAAATGGAAACAAAGTGTGAGTATTAAATGCTTTATTAATTGAAGGACACATATCCCACTTCATAAAATTCTTGACTATTTTAAGTTAGCATATTCTTTCTACCACAATGGAAATTATAAACCCTAATGGTTACAGTCCTCTCACATTTTAGCTACCACTCTGCACCAAGCATCCAATTAATTCCCTACAATATTTTTCAAGAGGGAGGGGCTGAAGTGGTTATTTTGTTATCATTCTAGTTTAATGAGAGATTCACAGATGAAACTGCCCTTGTGAAGCAGCTCACAAATGCTATTTAAAGATGAAGTCCTTCTCTTCTTTCGCCCTCTATTTATACAAAATAAATCTCCAAGTGAGGAGAAAGAGTCCCTCTCAAGTCTAAGTGACAAGAAGATACTTCTGGGGGGCAGGCTATACCAACCTTAGAGGGCCTCTGTGCGAATTCTCTTGTATCAACATGTTTCATTTACATTAATTTACTTGTATTTCCATTATTAGGAAAGTTGCAGTGCCTTTTGGGTATGTCAGAACCTACCTGAAGCTCACAAACACTAAACAATGAATGCCAATGTTGTATGAAGTGGCCACAATTGTAATCTTCCTGTGCAAATCAAATAAGAAATACCGCAAAAATAAGAATGATGCTGAAATTCAACAGTTTTGACTGAAACACATAGAGGAGGAAAAGAAAAGCAGGACAAACTTCCAGGGCAGGTAACATTACCTGACGGTTCATGGCATTTTTTTTGGTGGGCCGGTTTAACATGATCTTTGTGATGCCATCTTCTGAGGTCACCACCAGCGTTTCATATCCAGGTGGTTTCCAGTCTGCTCCAGGCTCCACCTGGCCAGAGGATTTTGATGAAGAACTCAAACTAGCAACCAAATCCACATAGTTCTGCCTGGCAGTTTCCTGAAGAGAAGAGAACAAATAGCTTCAGCCCATGGTCAATGAATAAGCATGTTGAGAAACTTACTATATTAATAAATAGCACCTTGCAATGAAGAAAGACCAGGGACTTTGATTCAATATTGGCACATCAAGAGCTCAAAGATTTCATCTCTAATGGCTTGATGAGAAGCTCCAAGCTTCTTTAGAAGTACAGAAAATAAAAAAAAAGCAGAGTAACAAGTAAATTCACCTTAGGCAGACTGCCAAGGGCACTCCATGTATCCCATTTGGCCTTACTGATCAAGTCGAACACACCTGGTTTGGGCGTATTACAAGGTCCTTCAGTGGCCTGTGAAAAGGAGGGCAATTAATGTCAAATGTCCATGCAAACTGGAGCCCTAAATATTTAAGATCCATAAATCCGCAGCTGGCATGAGTGCCTGGCCAGATCCTTTCACACGGTCTGTAAACTGAACCTGAACTTGCCCCTTACCTTCTCTTTGATGACGTGGCTGCAAATGCACAAACAACAAACAAACTGGACAGACAGAAGATACTATTGGCTGTAAGTCCCCAAGGTAAGTTATAACTGCCTGCATACGAAAATAAGGCAAAATAAAGGTTTTGGGAAAGTACCTTCTAAAAAATTCTAATAGTTCATTAGTTTTATATTGATGATCACATTTTTTGCAACAATCAAAATATTCAAGCAAACAATCTTCAAGGGGAACTAGTCAACAAACATTTGGAAACCCACAGTGTATTCTTAAAGCCCATCTAAAGGTACATAAAACACCACTGATTCGGTGTGGACTTCCGGTAACTGGGCAACAGCACTGTAGCTGAGGTGGGGGGGCGCTGGGGGATTTCAGAATCATTGGCCCTTAAGAAACTTAACTAAACGACAGGCAAGGAAAAAGTAAGAAGTAACTACATTTTATTTGAGGGTAAGTGGAGTGGGTGTTTCAAGATGAATAAAATATCCCACTCAGTGACTTTTCAGGAATGGCAATTTAAAACCACATTTAAAAATTTTTAAATTTTATAATGCAGTTAGCTATAAGAGGAAATAGAGGCTTTGAAAAATAAGAACAGTAAAGGAGGCTACGAGTTTCTATAGACACAGAGTCACCCTGCAGGAGTTAGCCAACTGAGAAGACAGAGGGAACACAGTCCAAAAGAGGTAACGGACTGCCCTTATCTTCTTACTGTCCTCACTGCTGACACCAACTGCAAGGTTGGGGCGGTTCCCAACGCCACCCTCAAGTTCCATAATTTTCTAGAAAGACTCTCAGAACTCACTGCAAGCTGTTATGGTTATCGTTATGGTTTAATAAAGGGACAGGATGGAGATTAAAAGCAGCTGAGGGAGGAAGCACACAGGCTAGAGTCTGGGGCAGTAGTCAATGTGGAATTTTTGTTGTCCTCTCCCTGTGGAGTCAGGAAGCGTGACTTTCCCAGAATTGATGGGTGACAACCAGCCTGCCAAAGAAGCTCACTCCAGCTTCAGTGTCCAGAGTTTTTATTAGGGTTCCATCATGTGTGTATGATCATACAACCTGAAGCCCCCACCCTAAGTCACATTAAGATGGTCCAGGCAAACAAAGACACTCTTATTGGGCATGACAGTCAAGTGCTTAGAGATTAATGTCTCAGACACTGAGACCAAAGCCAGACCTCTTTTGGGGCAAGGTTAAATTATTTACCATACACACTCATATGAAAGTAAAAGAGGCTCATACCAATCACAGAACATAAAAATAGATTAACAACACAGAAGCCCAGAGAGCCAGGAATGCCAGAGAAGTCTTTGGCATCACAACTTAAAAGCTTTAGCTTTTAAATTTTGTTATAAATTTTTTTCAAACATACTAAAGTAGAATATTATAATGAATTCCCAATATGCATCACCCAAATCCAACAATTATCAAATTGCCTTACTTACTTCATCTATCCTTTTCTCTTTTTTGCTTAATTTCAGTGAATTCCAAATATTAATATACGCTATTTCACCCCTACATACTTAGAATGCATTTCTAAAAAATATCAACATTTTCTTACATAACCATGACATCATTAACAATAACTCCTAGGTATCTTCTGATATTCAGTCCATATTCAAATTTCCCCAACTGTCCCAAAATACCTAGTTCAGTTGATTTATTCTAATCAGGAGCCAAGTAAGATCTACAAATTCAATGTTATATTTTATAAGTCTCTTTTACTCTGGCATGATCCTGAGGGGTTACTTTGTGCCTTAATAGTATTTCAAGATCTAATGCACAAAAAACTCCCATATATATACTCTCTAGAGAAAAGGCAGCAATACAAACCCAAAATATTAAAGCTACATTTTAGTAAACATACAGCATATCTATTTAAGGAGTCATTCCATGAAAATGTCTCCAAATGACGTCAAATCTTAGGCATTTACCTGTTTATACAGTGCGTAGAGTTTTAGCTTCACTTCATTTCCTGGATCCTTCTTCAAGAGTTTTACCTGATTCATCGCATTTTCAAAGTCCTTCTGACTGGCTCTCATCGCCATTAGGCTCATATGCAGCCGAACCACTGGGAAATTAATGACCTGCAGAGGACTACAATTAGAGGGGACTGATTTCTACTTGCTCCCAGCCTTTACACTTTACACTCAGCCTGATTGCTAATTGTTCCCAACCTTGGCAGGCCAAAATGCTGTGTTTCTCCATAATTATTTTCTCTATACTTGTTCCCAGCAAGCTGGCTGCAAATGATTGGCAGTAATGATTCCTAGATAAGAAATCAATACAGAAGCTAACTATAGTAATTTTAAAATAAAAGAAAAGAAAGGTACAATCCAGTGAGGTCTTTGTAAGCAAGCAAAATTAATAAAGATCAAAGCAGACAGAACTGAACAGCCAAGTAAATTTTGCCACAGGCAAGATGTAAATGAAGAGCATGCAAAATAGAGGAGGGCAAGAGACAAATGGGTAAAGTACATGGAATTTCATCAGTTGTCCCAAGAGCCTGGAACAGCCTCTGCACTCATTGATTAACAAAGTATAAACTTTGTTATATGTCAGGTCAATTCTTGCCTCTCTGCTCACAAAACATGTGTCCCAACATCCACACAGGTGGAAGCGGGGGATAATGGAAGAAGCAGCAAGAAAAGTTCCAAAGGACAGATGAGCAGATGCTGGCATTCCAGAGAGCCACAGCCTTCTTACCAGCTGGGAGGGAATCCACCTGTGGTGGAAGGTAGTCACTGAAGCCAGGCTCAGCAGGTATATACCCCATCCTCACCTAGAATTACCCAACCCTCATGGAAGATGTTTAACCAGCCAGCCAGGAACAGAGCAGAAACAGCAAACACCGACAGGTGAAAAGCAAGGTTTCCGTTTTGTTTGAGACAGGGTCTCGCTCTGTTGCCCAGGCTGGAGTGCCGTGTCTTCGGCATAGCTCACTGCAGCCTCAAACTCCTGGGCTCCAATGAAACTCCTGCTTCCGCCTCCCGTAGTGCTAGGATTACAGGCGTGAGCCACCTCACCAGGCAAAACTCAAGTTTTGAACCGAAAACCGGGGCCCTGGCCTACCGGACGCGCCATCCTGACCACTCCGGGCCCAGCGGACAGAGAGGGCGCGCGTGTGAGGTCACATTTCAGCCCTCTCTGGCCGGAAAAGCATGAGAGTCAAATCCTGTTCTCACACAGAGAAGACAACCGAGAGGCAGCTCCCATGGGCGGCGACCCTCACCTGGACAGCGGCGTCCTGCGGATGACCTGGGGCCGGGCGGCCCGGGCTTCAGGCTTACCTTGGACACCAGCGCCGAAGCAGTCCGGCCACCAAGTGCGCCATCGCCACCCCGAGAGCGGACGGGCCAGGGCGGGGCCGAAGGCGGGGCCGAAGTGCCCGGGGGCCCAAGCGACGCCGACCGGACCCGAGGGCGGGGGCGGGGCCAGAGCGAGGCCGGGCAGACCCGGGGCGGGGGCGGGGCCAGAGCGAGGCCGGGCAGACCCGGGGGCGGGGCCAGAGCGAGGCCGGGCAGACCCGGGGGCGGGGCCAGAGCGAGGCCGGGCCGACCCGGGGGTGGGGGCGGGGCCAGAGCGAGGCCCGGCAGACCCGGGGGCGGGGGAGGGGGCGGGGCCCGAGCGAGGCCGGGCAGACCCGGGGGCGGGGGCGGGGCTCACCAAAGCGGCGGCGCGCGGGACTGAACGCTGAGGGGCGCTCTGGTCCCAGGCCACGCCGGGGCCAACTTGGAGCTGGAGGCGCTGGCAGCTCCTCTGGCCTTTGGAGCGCCCGAAGCGCACAGGAGGGCGACGGTGTGGCGCGAACACCCGACTCTGCGAGCCTGCGGCAGCCGGAGCACCGTCGCCCAGCGCGGGTTCCGCCCGCAGCTCTGCCCAGGGCCCCGCGGAGCCCAGCGGGCAGGAGTCGCGTCGCCCACATGGCGGGCCGTGAGCTCCCAAGGGACGGGCCCTGCCTTAGAGGCGGGAGGTGGAGTAACAGTCGGGGGCGTGTGCTTACAAATAACCATGTCATTCACCCCAAAAGAAGGTTTACGGACCTGGAAGGACGCCTGCGGATCAGCGATGGTTTTTGGAATATTTTAAACCAACTTTTTCATTCTGTAACTGTGGGTATTTTTGAATTCTGCCGAGGCATTTACAAAGTGTCTTATTTGGTGAAGAATTCTTAACAGTTGGAGGGGCCTTTGGCTGTCTCACCTTGCCGGGTTCCCAGAGACACCGCCCCCGCCCCCAAATCACGCCTCTAAATCGAGTGCTCCAGGTGTAGTGTCTGAACACTCCTGGGTGTTTTAGATTTATGTAGCTGACAGTTGCGGGCTATCAGTAGTGAGCCAGGCTCACTATAATTCTTTCAACAAGCCTGTAGGGAAAATGATACTGCCTTGTTGTGCTGATGTGGAAAGTGAGACCCAGAAAGATTAATCAGGTGGATTGCCCAAAGATCTGAGACTTGCACGTGGGCAGAGTTCAAGTCTTAGTAAGTTCGTTATTCCATGCTGATGTCTCTATAGGTTCACCAGGCAGGTCTGGGTAACAGTGTAGGCGGGGGCAAGATTGAAAGCCAGGCAGAACACTGTTGGTTTATTCAAAACCTTTCTCCAGTCACTACACAGTGGGCATTGGTAGGCTGGGCTGCATCTCGAAAGGATCCTGACCTCCCAGGCTGACTTAGGTGACCCTCGGAGGTAATGGAAATGCATTAGAAATTGCAAATACTGGGAGTTTCATGGTCTCCGGAAGATGAAACAGCTCTCACAGAAACATTTTAAAAATCTCTTACTGGTAAGCACATTTGGATAGTGAAACTGTTCACAGTACAAGTGAACTCTTCTCAGGCTTATACCTACCGCGTTTCGCACAGAGAAAATTGGGATGTGGAAATTAGCTGTCTTTGTCAAGGTATAATTTTAAAAACATGGGACAAGCATGTGTCAAAGATTTACTTAACTCATTAGGGAACAAGCAGGATGCTAAAGAAGCATTTAAAAGACCAGTTTATATGGCCAATGTAATACAAGAATGTGGGAATAGATTGCTAAGTTAGATAAAAAAACTGGTTAATATTCTATAGAACAATGAAACCATCCCCTCTAAAACAGTTTTTTTCTATTGAATAAATCATTTGCATCTGTAAGAGTTGTCATTTATTAAAGCCCCATTATGTGCCAGCATGGGTGGTTGAGGAGACAGACGTTCCTAGCAGAGGGTCATCTTGGGCCCACCTTTCGTGTACCGAACTGTTACCAGGAGTCCAGGTCATGCCATGCCGTGGAAACATGGCTGACGTGGCAGGACCAGTTCTCAGCAGAAGCGAACCGTTGCGATTTGGGGAGGTGTTCCACCTGAGCATGAAGATCATGGTATCCATGCTAAGGAGTTTAGCTTCTGTGCTGAGAGCAAGTGGAGAGCCATTGAAGATGTAGCTGGCATGCCTGGCTATAGAGTTCTTGGTGAAATCATAGATTCCCAGTATATCCTCAGAGTGTCATTCTCCTGGAAAAGAGTGAGAAAGTCCAAAGCCAGTCAAGACCTCATCCAAAGCTCTAATTTCCACCCTTTTATTAGAGTATATCAGGTTCCCATTGGTGCTTATGAAGATCTTGGGCAGGAGGATTTCCAGCCTGGTTAGACCCTATCTTAAAAGTATTGACTGCAAGGGACCAGTGCTGCCTTGGAGGGGAGTTGATAATGTTCTGGGTACAGAGAATCAGACTCCCATAGCACTCACAGGTGTCCAGGAGATGTCTCTGGCTAAAATCTATCTTTAGGACCAGGGTGTCCCCTTTCAGTGTTATGCTCAGTGGTGGGGTGAAGGTTTCTTTTTTAAGATCACAGGGTAGAATGCAGAGTAGAATGTTCCATTATGGTTTTGTCAGTCCTAATGATAATTTTTATTTCTGTTACTTAAATCATCAGATACTGTTATTACAGCATATAAAAACTGTCACATTCCGTTGTGAGGAACTACTGTGGCATCACTGTCCGGTTAGCAATGCAAGCTAGAAATCTGCACAAGTCTTGGATTCCCTCACCTCACTGATACCTCACATCTAACAGTCACCAAAAACTTGTGATTCTGTCCCCTAAATATTGTGTGATTTGTGCCCCCTTATGGTTTTCCTCTATACGGTCTTCACTCAGGCCCTCAGGGATTTTTGATTACTGTTACTTGGATTACTGTAGCAGCCACTTGCCAGGTTTGCCGAGTCAGTCCCACCTCTGCAATCCATTCTCTCCCTGCTTTCTGATTGAGCTCCCTAAATTGTAAAGCTTACACTGCTCATAATTCTCCCCTGATCTTCCCCCAAGACTGAAAATCTCATAGTGGGTCCCCTTTGCCTTCTGAACAAATCCAAGCTTCTTAGCCTGGCATGGAAGGCCCTCAAAGTTTGGCCCTTGCCTACCTGCCCAGTCATTGCTCTCCAACCCTACACTTGCACTTTCCATTTCAGGTGGACTTGGGATATTCAGCTTCTTCAAATTTCCTCATTTCCATGAACTCATAGCCCAGACATTAGTGTATCCAGGATGTCTTCTCTGGCCCACCCTCTGGGTATGTCCTCTCCTGCTGAGTTCCTAAAGTCTCCGGGGCTTCTAGCACCAATGTCACTACATTCATGGCTGGTTAGTAACTTGTCTCATTACAAAGTGCACACCCTGGGAAGAATTCAATCCTGTATTAAATCTAATTTCCCATTTCCTGACACACTGCTTGACACAAAATACTGTACTCTCTGAAGGTGTATTGAATGATGCATGAGCTTTTGAAAGTTTCTGTCTAGACCATGCTTTTCCACATTTGATAGTAAGGTGTGAGTCAGTTGCTACCTTTTAATTAAGTTGTCAGAAGGCATTAACATGAGTGTTTTGTGCTTTGAAATATTTATTTTTTTAGTGAGTGGTAGCTCAAGGCAAAGAAATTTGACTATTGCCAAGTTCCTATGCTGAAATGAACTAGGAAAAATGGTACCAAGCAAATGATATTATTTAATCCTATAAATTTCTAGGGGAAAGATCTATTGTAGCTTCTTCTATTAGTCATTAAAGACTATTAGTCCATGTTCTGTGTTCTGTATCATAACTGTGTCCTGGTTTAGTTTGATGACATTGCTTGAGATAAATTAAACCTGTGCTATTATCATGCTTCCTTTACAAAATGAATCCTCTTTTTTTTTCTAGCTAGGCTTTGTGTCGCCTTCCTATACAGTCTTATATGTCAGAGTTCATGCAGAGATATTAAAAATAATATACTGGAGTCTTATCTGCTATTAAGTGTCTTCTCTTATTCACAAATGCTATAATTTAGAGAAGAAAGGCATTTCAGAAGAAAACATTTGACTCATTTTATCACTGCTAAGTTCCTTATGCCTGTGTGATTTGTTCATTCATCCAGGGTGGTTTCATCCACTCTCCTTGTATTGGATTGACCCGACTTTGTGCTCAGGGATTACTTTTCAACTACTCTTCTGCTGAAGTGTTGTCTAGTGTTCCTAAGCACAAGAATGCTGTGTTGTGCCTTACAGAGGAAAGTGTGTATTAGATAAGCTTTGTTCAGGCATGAGTTACAGTGCTGTTGGTGAGTTCAATGTTAATGAATCAACAGTGTATATTAAATAAGGTGTCTTTAAACAGAAAAACACATAAAACAAGGTTATGCATTTACCAGTTGATGAAAATGTAACCATAAGAAGCTCAAAGGAACCTAATCCTGTACTACCCTTAGAAATAAGCCAGTATTGACTTATTCAGTGTTTGCTATGACTTTAGAAAATCTAACTACCATGAATAATGAGAAATAAGTGTATACGCAGCTGTCTTAGCTTGGGCTCTCACAGAAGCTGACCTCAAGAGAGGAAGTTATTTGGGAACTGATCCCAGGACACATTTGTGTGGGAGTAAGAAAGTAAGACAGGCAAGAAAATGCAGGCAATGGAGGGTGAATTTTCAAGCAAGTTACCTCTGTGTACAGAAGCTCAATTCTGCTCGAGAGGCCTGGGAGCCAGTGAAGAACAGGTGCCTCAGTTATCTTTCCTGGGTGGGAGGGAGGTAAGGTATTTCTAAGTATTTGGGGATTTTTCAAATATCTTTCTCTCATTTATTTCTAGGTTAATTCTATTATGTTCTAAGAAAATACTTGGTATGAATTAAATTCTTTTAAATTTGTTCAAGTGTGTTTTATGACGCACTAAATGGTCTATTTTGGTGAATGTTCCCATGTGTTTTTGAGAAGAATGTGCAATCCTATCATTGTTGGGTGGATATTTTTTAAATGTGATTTACTGATTGTTTTTGTCTCCTTGTTCAATGGGTAACCGAGAGGAATGTAAACGTCACCAAGCAGAATTATAAATGTGTCTGTTTCTCTATTTAGCTCATTCAGGTTTTGCTTTATACATTTTGGAGCTCTGTTGTTAGGTGGATATAAACTGATGTTGTATGTCTTCTTGATGGGTTGAGCTTGTATCATTTCGTGCTGTTTCTTTTTATCCCTGGGAAGTGATTTCCTTTTATCTGAAGACTAATTTATTTGAATTAATATAGACAATACAGTTTTCTTTTGATCAGTGTTTACATGGTTTATCTGTTTTCACCATAAATACTTTAACATATGTATATCATTATATTTAAAATAGGTTTCTTATAGACAACATGTCATTTTTTTTTTAAAAAAATCTATTTTGAGAATCTTTGGTTTTTAAACGATGTGTTTATACCATTACGTTTCATGTGATTACTGATACCATTTTGTTAATTTTCTGTTTGTCTCCTTTGTTTTTTATTCTTCGGTTCCCTCTTCCTGCCTTCTTTTGAAAAGTTTTCAGTATTCCATTTCACTCTGTTAGCTTTTATTGCTATATCTCTTTGTATTAATAGTATTGGTTGTTCTAGGGCTTATAATATACATAACTAAGTTTTCTGAGTCTACATAGAGTTAATATTTAACAACTTCAAGTAAAATGGAGAAGAATTGCAACCAGATAGTTCTCTCTTTACCCTGCCCCCTTTACGTTATAGTTATCATATTATTACATTTGGATACATTGACACCCTCCCAGGGTTACAATTTTTGTTTTCAACCTTCATATATGGTTTTAATAACTTTAAAAAAGAAATACATTATTTAACCAGATATTTATAATTTCTATTTTTTTTAATTCATGCCTGCAGTTCTAAGTATTTTTCTGGGAACATTTTCCTTTAGCCTTAAATTCTTTTAGCACTTTCTCTAAGAGTGGATATATTGGCAATGAATTCTCTTTGTTTTCCTTTATCTGAGAATATCCTTATCTTTTTATTCTTGAAGGATATTTTCACTGGATATAGAATTCTGAGTTGACATTTCTTTTCTTTCAGCACTTTAAAGATTTTGCTCCACTGCCTTTGTGGTTTCTGGTGAGGAATTGCTGATAATCTTTAGTATCTGTAGTATTTGAATTGTTTCTCCATACAAAATGTATCATTTTGCTATGGCTGCTTTCAAGATACTTTCTTTTATCTTTGAGTTTCAGCAGTTTAATTTTAAAGTGTATAGCATGATTTTCTTTGAGTTTATTTTGTTGGGTTCACTGAACTTCTTGAATCTGTGAATATATATCTTTCACCATAATTGAGGAGTTTTTAGACATTATTTCTATAAATTTTTTAACTGTCCCAGTATCTTCCTTCTCTTATTCAGGTACTCCAATGATACTGAGATTGGTCCACAGGTCCCTGTGGCTATTTACCTATTTTTAATCCTTTTTCTCTTTGTTCTTCAGATTAGGTAATTTCAATTGATCTATGTTCAAGTTCACTGATACTCTCCTCAGTCACCTCCATTTTGCTGTTGAGCTCACCTAGTGCATTTTTAATAATTCTCAAATTTCTACTTGGTTCTTTTTTAGAGTTTCTCTTTCTCTGCTGATAGATAACTTCTTTCTTTCTTTTAAATTCAGAAGTGCTTACATTACCTCATAGAGGAAGGTTAGAATGGCTGCTTTATGTTGTTGGCTCCTACCAGTTTGATTTCATACCCCCTCATGGGTTTAGTCTCTTGCATAAACCCTTGGATTTGCTCTGCCTCTAGTGCACCTGCTTTGGGACTCCACTTGTCTGTCGGATTTCCCACCCTCACTGCCTGGTCCTGCATTTGACAATGTCAACTCTAAGTTATGTCTTGTGTCCCCAGTGAGGCTACTGGATCTTTGTTGATTCCCCTCCCCCAACAGTGTCTTTGCTCATATTGGACAAGTTGAATAAAATTGAACTGAGTGGATTGATTGATAGAAAATTCATGGGTCCAATCCAGCCAATGTAATACTTTCTTTATTACAATGTGATATTCTCTTGAATAACGCTTTTCATTCTAAGCGTCTGTGGAATTTCATGGAACAGAAATGTAGTGCACATTTCATACCTCCCCATGTTTTAAGCCCAATTATAATTGCAGACAGCCCTCATAAATCTAATTACATGCCTTACAGAGACTCCCTAGGTACCCAGGCCAGAGGGAATTGATGTATTAGTGTTGCTATCAATCACAGGAAATTAAGACAAATAATGTATTAATGTGACTGATATAAAATGAATGATATGCCATTCATCTGCCACAGTCACCTGCTGTATTAAGACATTGGCAGCATTTAGCAAGGCTGTTGTCTTAGCCTTTACTTGTTGCTATAAAGGAATACCTGAGGCTGGGCGATTTATAAAGAAAAGAGGTTTATTTGGCTCACGGTTCTGTAGGCTGCACAAGACACATGGCGCCAGCACCTGCTGCTGGTGAGGGCCTCAGACTGCTGCCACTCGCCACAAAAGGTGAAGGGGAGCTGGCCTGTGCAGGTCACGCTGTGAGAGAAGAAGCAAGAGGGAGACGGGGAGGAGGTGCCAGGCTCTTCTTAACAGACAGCTCTCTCAGAATGAATAGAGGGAGAACGGGCTCACTCCTCCCTACCCCAAGGAGGGTATTAATCGATTCATGAAGGATCCGCCCCCAGGATCCAAACACCTCCCATTAGGCCCCACCTCCAACACTGAGGATCAAATTTCAACATGAGATTTGGAGGAGTCAAACAAACCATATCCGAGCTATAGCAGTTGGTAAATTGACAGCACTTATTCATTCATTCTTTTATCATTTCTTCAGCATATATTTATTGATCATCTATTATATGCCAGGCAGTAGAAGAGGACACTGTTGGGGGTGAAGCTGGGGCTCTCTGGTGGAGGCCTAGGGACCTGTGGGGTGATGAGTCTGCTGAGGAGAAGCTGTGCGTTGGCAGGTCTTCACTCTCTCTGTGATACCAAGAACGGACAGTGAGTCTCAGCAGAACTGGTTCCAGGAAGTCACACAACAGAGAGGGAGGAACCCGGGCCCATGTCTCTGCTGTAACACCACCACCACCAGTAAGAGTTCAGTAACTCTTAAATTCAATAACAAGCTCAATATCATCAATAAACCACAGTGTGCCATGTCTGTTATCCAAAATTATGTCAGGGATAGGTAAAATTAGTTTTGTTATTTTACAAATCAAAAACTTGAAGCACAGAGAGTCTGAATAGCTTGCCAGAGTTTGAGTTATCAAGTGGCTGTCTGATTTGGAAGCTCAAACTCTTTTTGTTTAAATTAATTAATTAATTAATTAATTTTTTTATTTCAGAATATTACGGGGGTACAAATGTTTAGGTTACATATATTGCCTTTGCCCCACCCAAGTCAGAGCTTCAAGTATGTCCATCCCCCAGATGGTGCGCACTGCACCCATTAGGTGTGAATATACCCATCCCCTCCTCCCCACCACCTGCCTGACACTTGATGAATACTATTACTGTATGTGCACATACATGTTAATCAATTAATACCAATTTGATGGTGAGTTCATGTAGTGCTTGTTTTTCGATTCTTGTGATGCTTCACTTAGTAGTATGGGCTCCAGCTCTATCCAGGATAATACAAGAGGTGCTAGATCACCACTGTTTTTTGTGGCTGAGTAGAACTCCATGGTATACATACACCACATTTTATTAATCCACTCATGTATTGATGGGCACTTGGGATGTTTCCACATCTTTGCAATTATGAATTGTGCTGCTATAAACATTCTAGTGCAGATGTCTTTTTTATAGAATGTCTTTTTTTCCTTTGAGTAGATGCCTAGTAATAGGATTGCTGGATGAAATGGTAGTTCTACTTTTAGCTCTTTGAGATATCCCCATATTACTTTCCACAGAGGTTGTACTAGTTTTCAGTCCCACCAGCAGTGTATGAGTGTGCCTATCTTTCTGCATCCACACCAGCATATGTTGTTTTGGGACTTTTTGATAAAAGCCATTCTTGCTGGAGTTAAGTGATATCTCATTATGGTTTTGATTTGCATTTATTTCCCTGATGATTAGAGATGTTGAGCATTTTTTCATATGTTTTCTGGCCATTAGTCTGTCTTCTTTTTGAAAAGTTTCTGTTCATGTTCTTTGCCCACTGTTTAATGGGGTTGTTTGATTTTTTTCTTGCTTATTTTCGTGACTTCTATATAGATTCTAGTTATCAGCCCTTTATCGGATGTGTAACATGCAAACATTTTCTCCCATTCTATAGGTTTTCTGTTTGCTCTTATGATAATTTCCCTGGCTGTGCAGAAGCTTTTTTAACTTTTTCAGGTCCCATTTATTTGTTTTTGTTGTTGTTGTGATTGCCTTTGGGGTCTTCTTCATAAATTCTTTTCCTAGGCCAATGTCTATAAGAGTTTTTCCATTATTCTCTTCTAGAATTCTTATAGTTTCATGCCTTAAGTTTAAGTCTGTTATCTACCGTGAGTTGATTTTTGTGAGAGGTGAAATGTGTGGATCCTGTTTCAGTATTCTACATCTGACTATCCAATTTTCCTGGAACCATTTATTGAATAAGGGTTCTTTTCTCCAGTGTATGTTTTTGTCTGCTTTGTCAAAGATCAGATGGCCATATGAGAATGGTTTTATATCTGGGTCCTCAGTTCTGTTCCATTGGTCTATGTCTCTGTTCTTGTGCCAGTACCACACTATTTTAATTACTATAGCCTTGTAGTATAGTTTGAAGTCTGGTAAATTGATGCCTCCCAATTCGTTCTTTCTGTTTAAGTTGTTTTTGTGCTACAGGGTCCTCTATGGTGCCATATGAAGCATAGAATTATTTTTTGTTGATCTACGAAAAATGATGTTGGTATTTTAATAGGGATTGCATTGAATCTGTAGATCACTTTGGGTAGTATAGACATTTTAACAATGTTGATTCTGCCGACCTATGAGCATGGTATGGTTTTCCACCTATTTACATCCTGTGCTGTTTCCTTCCTCAGTGTTTTGTAATTCTCCCTATATAGGACTTTCTCCTCCTTAGTTAAATATATTTCTAGGTATTTTATTTTCCTTGTTGCTATTGGGTTTTGAGGGTATTGAGTCTTTGATTTGGTTCTTAGTTTGACTATTGTTGGTATATAGGAATGCTACTGATTTGTGTACATTGATTTTGTAACCTGAAACTTTGCTGAATTTATCAATTCTAGTGGTCTCATGGCAGAGCCTTTGGGGCTTTCTAGATATAAGATCATATCATCAGCAAAGAGTGATAGTTTGACCTCTTTTGCCCCCAATTGGATGCCCTTGATTTCATTCTCTTGTCTGATTGGGAAGGTCAAACTCGTAACCACAGTGTTCTCTCTGTTGATTATTCACATGCTTCAACAGAGCCAATATCAAGGATTAGTATTAAAACATGCCAAGTTTGGGGCAAGCAATACTTTTTTTTAATTTGGAAAATGCAAATATTATGTCTAAAATAAAATAGCTTATTATTTTAATTCAAATAAATTAATCTATCTTAAATTGAATTTCAGTAAATGAGTTTCATACTAATGGAAAAAGATTACAGACTGGAGAAATGTGATGGAAAAGCTCTCAGGAAGATATAGTAAGGGTCTAAGGTCACTGGATATTAATATTTATATATATTTATTTTCTTATGGGAAACGGATATAATTAATGGGCTTTAATTATTGTTGGCTACTTTTAAAAATTGTGGCACAACATATGTAGCATAAAATGTATCATCTTAACCATTTTTTAAGTATTCAGTCGGTAGTGTTAAGCAAATTCACATTGTTGCGCATTCAGTCTCCAAAATTCTTTTCATCTTGCAAAACTAAAATTCTATCCCCATTAAACAATAACTTCCCATTTTGTCTCCCCCCCAGCCCCTGGCAACCATCATTCCCTTTTCTATTTCCAAGAATTTGACTACTCTAGATATCTTCTGCTTTCAGTTCTTTTGGGTATATACCCAGTTGTTGATTGTTTTTAACACATTGATTGTCATACACAAAAAACCCCAGAAACTTTTCCTTGGGGCCACAGTGTTTTATTATGAAAATAGAATAAAAACTTTGAGTATAATTTCAAGGTAAACATAAATAGAAAAATGAAATTTATTGACTTCTATTCATTTAATCCACGTTTTTAGAATTAAATTGTCAATATTAATTGTAACAATAAGAACATCAACAAGTAAGATTTTATATATGCTTCACGCAGCCCCAGGGTCAAAAATAGAGTGAGTTAAATATAACTCTCATGGCACTTAATGTATTAACCAAGGTTCTCCAAATATCTGCGCATCCCTTTTCCAGAAGATAAACTATATGTTGTATTAAAAGTGAGGAGAATAGGTAATTTCTGCAAGTTTTCTGGAATAACTCTCTCCTGGTTTCCAAGTTGTATGAACTAGCTTTCCATTTTCTGTTAGAAAAATAAGACTGGAGAGTAATTGTCCTTCATTGAATCAATTGAGTTAAGAGAGTTATGATTGCTAGGCCACGGGCTCATAATTTTTGTCCCAGGGTAAGTCAAAAGAATGTGAGTATCTCTCTGCTTTGGAAAATGTCTCACCACGCGGAAGAGACTCAACTGGAAAACATGGTGCTCGCTTGGCCACTGATTGTTGTTTAAGCAGAGGCGTTATGCAGGCAGCTGAAGAGTGCCCACTTCAGGCAGACTGCCAGAAGCAATGTGGGCAATATCTGGATTTTTTTCAGTATTGCATTTGATTGGAAATAAAAACAATTTAGGCCAGTCTCTTGACCTCCAATTTCCATCTTTTTTCAATTAAAAGAATCAAAGTTTGGTATGAGAGGAGAGACCACTTCCTTGTTTTGCAGGTCTTCAGGAGAGTTGAATTGTTTTGTTTTTTGTCCTCAAAAAGAGGGTCCACAGTGACACTAATCCACATGGCACATTTTTATATGAGTTAGGAAGGGTGACCCAGCTGGACACATGAGCACAAGGCTTGGCCAGAACCTGGCTTGGCAAACTGGACTTGCTGTACTTCAACGCCCACCTGTCCCTTTGCACAGGCACCCTTAGGCAATGAACCGACTCGCCCAGCCGTGCCACTCTGCGGCCCCAAGTGCCAGGTACATTATGAGCCTGAATAAATATCTGTTAATAAAGCAGTGTGCTTAGTATTTGGCTCAACAAACAGTAAGGAGCTATTTGGGCAGGCAGACTCAAAAGAGCTGGATTTGGGAGCTGCCACTGTGGACTGGAATGGCCAGGGAAGGCCTTAGGCATGCTGGATATACGGGGAGTGCGGGAAGATGCTCTACCTTCAGAAGATATCTTGGATATCTTATCTACTTTCTTTTATGAGCCAAAGCCCATACCGCACAGCAAACAGCAAGATTTTAGATCAGTAGCATGCACTATTGATTTTCTTTCAGAAATCCATAGACTATAGAGAGCTTTAAGGTTACCTATGTCTTTTAGAGAATTCCACTATATCAGACACCCAAGGGAATATGCACAGAGTGAGAGCACACATTAAAAGAGAAAGAGTAGATAAAATGTGAGATGATCCACAGGTTGTTTCATCTTTTCTGTCACTGATGCTGAAGATTGAAAGGCAGTAAATTCCTTCTTATCTCAGAGTAACAGTGGATAGACCTAAAGTCACACATCCTTTTGATGTGTTTGGGGTTAATTTGCTTAACTGTGGATTTCTAGGCAGTGGTTTCTAAAACTTTGTACTCAGCTTCATTAATTTTCAAAGGCCAGGATCAACTTTTCTGCTGCTATCACACTTTTTTGCACTCAAGTACTAATTGCTCATCTCAATCCCAGTTTTAAAAATATTACATTGTATTCTGAATAATTTTATTTCTTTTTATTGATTTCATTGAAATTTTGAAAATTTTCATTGAAATTTTCTGCTATTGAGTGCTGTAATCAAACCTTTCTCCACGAAACTTTCCACAGAAAACTGTTTACTTTCTTTGATAAATTACAGGTGCTCAGAGTTGGAGTTCATTCCGTTATGTCTTCAAGAGGTGTTTACTGAGCAGTGACCATGCACCAGGCTGCCCCAGCCCCCAGGAGATGGGGTGAACCAGGCACATAGAGGTCTTGCTTTCATGATGCTCACATTCTAGTGGGGGGAGGCAAAAGATAGTAGGTAGACAAATATCTTTAGGTCTTAAATATTATGTGGAAAATGGACAGCTCATTGAAAACCTTGTAGGTTATATTCAGAGTTTAGATTTTATTCTAAGAATAAAGAGAAGTTATTAGGAATTTAAAGCAGACAGCAGGAAGCATGTCCACTGTGCATCTGGAGAACTTTCCTGCAGAAGGATGCCTTTAAAAGACCAAATTGGCTGCAGCATTTAAAAATGGATCAAGGAGGCTGGGCACGGTGGTGGCTCACACCTGTAATCCTAGCACTCTGGGAGGCTGAGGCAGGAGGATTGCTTGAGGTCAGGAGTTCAAAACTAGCCTGAGCAAAATTAGTCAGGCATGGTGGCACATGCCTGTAGTCCCAGCTACTCGGGAGGCTGAGGCAGGAGGATTGCTTAAGCCCAGGAGTTTGAGGTTGCTGTGAGCTATGATGACTCTATGGCACTCTACCCAGGGTGACCAAAAAAAAAAAAAAGGATCAAGGAGAGAAAGAGTAATTAGGAGAGGTAAATGTCCAGGTAAGAGATGGGCTTGAATCAAGGTGGGAGCAGTGAAGATGGAGAGAAAGAAAGGTACTCTGTAAACTGTAGAATATACGTTTAGGTCACTGGAAGTATAATTATGTTGTCCCCGAGTAATGATACACACTTTGCTTTCCCTGGTATTAATATAACTTTTACTTCTCTTTCATCTTTTCTTATATTGGCTACAATTTCCAAAATATAAAATAGTAATTGTTACAGAGGATATCCTTTAGGATTCTAAGTATGATGTTGGCTTTCAGTTTAGGAGAGAGAATCTTCTTCATATTAATGGATTATCATTCTGGTTCTAATTTTTGAACAGTTTTCAACAGGAATGGGTGATGGATTTTATTGAATGCTTTCTTGATATTAATGAAAGGATTTTATTTTATTATTTACTTTTTTTTTTTTTTTTTTGAGACAAGGTCTAGCTCTCTTGCCCTAGGCTGGAGTGCAATGGTGTGATCATAGCTCACTGCAACCTCCAACTCCTGGAGCTCAAGTGACCCTCCTGCCTCAGCCTCCCAAGTAGCTGGGACTACAGGCATGAGACACTGTACCTGGAAGGATTTTATTTTTTACTGATGCTTTGCATAAAACTAATATATTTGTTAATATAAAACTAACATTCTATTTTCTGTTTCCATGAATTTGACTTTTCTAGGTACTTCATATAATCAGAGTCATACAGTACCCTTTTGTGACTGGCTTGTTTCACTTAGCATAATGTCTTCAAAGTTCATTTATATTGTGACATGTGTCAGAATTTCCTTCCTTTTTAAGGCTAAATAATATTCCATTACATGTATATATTACTTTTTTCTTTTTATCCATTCATCCGTTGATGGACGCTTGAGTTGCCTCCACCATTTGGCTTTGTGAAAAATGCTGCTGTGAGCATAGGTGTATAAATAAATCTTTGATTGGTGGCTTTCAATTTTGGGAGTATACACTCAAAAGTGGAATTGCTGAATCATATGGCAAATCTATTTTTAATTTTTTGAATACTCATCATAATGTTTTCCTTAGTGGCTATACCACTTAAATTCCTAGCAACAGTGCACAAAGGTTCCAATTTCTCCACATCCTTGCCAACACTTCTTTTCTTTTTTTTTTGGTGGTAGTCATCCTAATGTGTATGAAGTGGGATATGTGTGTGTACACACACACATGCACATAAAAGTAAACATTTCATCTCTCTCTTTTTATTTTTCTCTCTCAGTTAAGACTTGTCAGGTTTTCTGATTATTATTATTATTTTTTTTTGGTGATTTTACATGCTCACTATTTTCCAAAAAAAAAATCGTTTTCCTTGGTATTTCTAAATGTATTAGTATAGAAGAATACATATTATTTTAAAAAATCAACTTGCCTTTCAACATCATAGTTTCAGTTTATATTTTTCCCATATTAGCTTTTCCCTTCTCCATTTCCTCCTTACAAAGCAAATAACTAGTCTTTTGGTATGTTTTGTCAGATATACAAATTTTATGTTTTCTAACTCATTAACCTCTACTTTGGCCATTTAAATTTTTCTTCTTCTGGTTTCCTTGAAGATTTTTGTTTGTTTTGTTTTTCCTAACCTTTTGTGTTGATTTTTTTAAAAAAATTAATGAGCTGGCCAGGCATGGTGGCTCCTGCCTGTAATCCTAGCACTCTGGGAGGCCGAGGCGGGAGGATCGCTTGAGCTCAGGAGTTCAAAACCAGCCTGAGCAAGAATGAGAGCCTGTCTCTACTAAAAATAAAAAATTAGCCAGGCAACTAAAAAAACAGAAAAAATTAGTGGAGTGTGGTGACATTCGTCTATAGTCCCAGCTACTCGGGATGCTGAGGCAGGAGGATCACTTGAGCCCAGGAGGTTGAGGCTGCTGTGAGCTAGGCTGACACCACAGCACTTGCTCAGGTGACAGAATGAGACTCTGTCTCAAAAAAAAAAAAAGCATTAAAAATAATTATAAAAGTATTTAAATATAGAAATTCCCTTCTTAGTATAGTTTGACCGCATTCCATATGTTTTGAATGTGGTGTCCTCTTTTAGTTCATAGTCAGTAACTATAATTTTAAATTCCCCTTTAAAACTCTTTAAAAGGAGAGTTTTATTTCTGAAAATCAAGAATAAAACCACATTTTAAATGTATTCCTACGTACAACAGCACATTTATCGTGCTTTTATTTCCCCAATCCTCCTAAAATTTCTAGTCTTTTAATTTATTGAGGGGTTACAAGTGCAGATTTCTCTATCTGGATATATAGTTTTTTTTAAAGCATCTTTTCTGTTTTGAAATATACCATAATTGTAGGAAAGTACATAAGGCATATGTATAATTTACCAAATAATTATTATTAATTTTTCATTATTTAAATATTTTAAATAATAGTTTTTGTGTTTTGAATTCAATTAGTATCTATGTCTATGATAAATATTTTAAGCCAATACTATGTTTTAAATTAGTTTCAGTGCTCAATATAACTATTTTTATATTATACCAGTAATTCTCAACCTATTTAGAATGATAGAATCAGAATCTAATAAAATCTGCAAGGTTATGGTCCATTTTCTAAGGAAAATGCATGTATTCTCATGTCCACAGTTTATATATGCTTTCCAGGAGATTTAAGGGCCCCCTTCAACACAGTAAGGAAACATGGACTTTGGAACCTTTACTGAAGTTCTGGTTTTCATTTGTATCTTAGTCTGTTGGGGCATTATTTAAATCATGTAAGCCTATGTTTGTGGAATATTTTTTTATCTCTCTTGTTAAAGTAACTTTCTGTTGCCTTTGCACTTGATCAACAACCTGGTTGTGTATTATATGTGGGGTTGCAGCTGTTCTCTCTCAAAGCATCAGGAGACGTTGCTTAGGATTAATCTGAGGAATTTTGAGGTGTGTTTCTTGCAGCAGTGGTATGAGGCAGGGTTAGATGCCTGGAGTGTTTTCCACACACAGCGCCTGTTTTCAGCCCACTGATTTCTCTCTGATGTGATATTGGATGCCTCCAGGTTCTTTCCTTAGCTTGAAAAAAAACCTAATAGAGCCTCAGGGATCTGTGTGACAATGATAAAAGTTCTAATATTTGTGTCACTGGAGTTCTAGAGGAGAGGAGAAAGAGTGTAGTGCTAAAAAACATTTTCCTTTTTTGAGACAGGGTCTTGCTCTGTCAGCCAGGCCTGAGTGCAGTGGCGTCATCATAGCTCACTGTAACCTTGAACTCCTGGGGTCAAGCGATCCTCCGCCTCAGCCTCCCAAGTAGCTGGGACTCACCACCTGTGCCCAGCTAATCTTTTTTTAAAAATTATTTTGTAGAGACAGACTCTCCCTACCTTGCCCGGGCTGGTCTCAAACTCCCGGCCTCAAGCAGTTCTCCCCCCTCGGCCTCCCAAAGTGCTAGGATTACAGGTGTGAGCCAGGGCGCCACCCTACCTGCCCTGAAAATCACTCGAAAAAGTAATGCCTGAGACTTCCCAAGCTCGGCAAAGGATATAACCTAAAGATTGAACAAACTGAGCGAACTTCAAACAGCGTAAGTGCAAAGAAGCGAGCATGAAGTGTAGCTGCAGAAAGCCAGGACTGAGAAATGGGCAGAAGACGCCGACTTCCGTGGAAAAGCGACGAGCGCGCAGACAGGCGGCAGTGGCTCAGGCGGGGACTGGGCTCCTGCCTTGTGCGCGTCCTGCGACGCGGAGCTGAGCGCGGCCAGACCGTCCCGTGCTCTGCAGCCGTCGGCGGAGGATGGGAGGTACACGTTGATGCAGTAGCACCCAGATTAATGTCAAATGACGGTGGCGGTAAATGCTGTGGAGGAAGGGCACACAAGGGGGGCAGTGGGGCAGCTCCTGTGGCCCAAGCCTGGGCGGAATAAACTGTAGCCGCTGCTTGAACCGAACCTGCCCTACGGCCTGTACCCCTCGGAGGGGGCATGTGGAGCGCCGGGGTGTTGCCACTGCCATGTGCTTAAGAGTAATGGCATCCGGATTTAGAAGGGACTTTGGTGGTCTTCTAATTCACTATTCGTCCTTCCCCAGCCCAGAAACACCTCTCACTGGGGGTTGATCCATTCACTTCCAGTCACAGGGAATAGAGTCAAATCGTGTTGTTTCCACATCCATTCTTTTAGTAAGACTGCTTGGAGAACAAGGCTTCATCACTGAGTAGGGAGAAGTGAATAGTCCTGAGCCCTAATCCATGCCTAGGGGTGCCTGAGACAGTGAAGCTAGGAAAGTGCCCACTCACGATTCAGCTTTAAAACAGTGATCAATACCATTCAGGAACACCAAGGAAATGCTACAAAAGAGGGACAAAGTGTGTTTGGGTTCTAGCAAATTCCCCTGTTCTTCCCGGGCCTCCCTACCCCAGTGCCTGTCCACATATTGGTAATAATGTATTAAAACCAATTCTAGGTGACTCATGCCTGTAATCCCAGCACTTTGGGAGGCTGAGGGGGGAGGATTGCTTGAACCCAGGAGTTCCAGACAAGCCTGGGCAACATAGTGAGATCCCCCTCTCTACAAAAAATTAAAAATTAGCTGGGCACGGTGGCATGTCCCTGTCATCCCAGCTACTCTGGAGGCTGAGGCAGGAGGATGGCTTGAGCCCAGGAGTTCTATGCTGCAGTGAGCTGTGATGACACCATTGCACTCCAGCCTGGGCAACAAAGCGAGACCGTATCTCAAAAAAAAAAAAAAATCAGTTCTACATTGTGGGGTACTTATTTTTGATATTGATAGATACTATGGAGGTTTGACATATTTGATGCCAAGAAGAAAAGCACCACACTCACCCATACCAAAATACAGTCTGTTATTTGGCCGTCTCCCCTCCCCCCATCCTTCCAAAGCCAATGGTTGGAAGTCACGGAGGTCCCTCTGCTGCCACCTAGTGACGACAGTGTGATATACCTACAAAGTCTACTGGAAAAAAGTTTTAAACCGTGTTCTCTTTCAAAGGAGTCCTGCGATTCCCTCCTATTGCTCTATTTTGACTAAAATAAAAAAAATCATAACTCTGTAAACTCTTTCATTTTAAAAAATCTGCCCTGTAAGGAATGTATCCTCACTTTCAAGAACCTAGCCTTCAGGTTCCAGAAACCACTGCAGGTCTCGGGGGCAAGACGTCTGGGCAACACTGCTGAAGGTAAGGCAAGGCGTTTAGTGGTCAGGGTTCCCTGGAGAAACAGAACCGACAGGATGGGGAGCTAGAAAAAGGGAGAGGAGGGAGGGAGAGAGAGGTTTGAGGAACTGGCTCGCAAAATTGTGGAGGCTTGGCAAGTCCAAAGTCTGCAGGGTGGGCAGGCAAGTTGGAAACTCAGGGCAGGCCAGTCTTTGTTTATTAAGATCATCAACTGATCCGACGAAGCCTGCCCACATTATGGAGGCCATCTGCTTTATTCAATATCTACTGATCTAAATGTTAATCTCATTTAAAAAAAGTCACAGAACACTGTTGGACCACATATCTAGCACTATGGCCTGGCCAAGTTGACACACAAAGTTAACTGTCAAGGCAGCAGGGAAACATAGATGACGCTAGTGGTTGCCATCAAAATGAGACCTGCAGCTGGATGGCAGCAGGCCACTGGGCAAGAGCACGTACCCTCCTGAATCCCGGGGCAGCGAGAAGGGCTCTCCCCTCCCCTGTGCCCTGTGCTCTTCACAACACAGCTCATGGTTTAAGAGGGATTTTCTCAGTGTATTTCCCAGGAGGAGTTCGGCACCACCATATCTTGCAAACCTGCAGGAGTGTGTGTGCATGTGTTAATACAGCATGGGGGTGGGGCCTCGGGGGAGAGTCCAGATTTCCTACATAGGATGCACTCCCAGGGCTGTTCTGGTGTCAGGATATGTGGCAGTCATAGGAGCCATTGGGGTTTGTGCCTCTGCTTGGCTTTCTGTCAACTTACAGTTTCATCAATTTGTCGTTTATTACAGCTATTTGCAAACTGCCCTCAGGTCCTTGGCATTTGGCAGTGTGATACATATACACCTGTGAATATAAATATATTAATACTTATTTAATGGAAACAAACTAAAATTGTGGAGGAAGAATTTTTTTGATAATTTCATGTCTTCACAGTGTGAAAACTCAAGATGTAGGAGAATTGAAAATGTACAGTTTGTGGATCACAGGAGAATGACTTTAGGAATACCATAATATTTTTAAAAATCATCACTGATATTTTTCCACCCAAGTCTAACAGTAAAAGAGGAAATTTAGCTTAGTTCTCTTACTCTGTTTTATATCACAGCACAGAAATCGTACTGTCCTGGATTCCTGTTAATTTACCTCTCCTGGACTGTGAGTCCTTAAAGAGAGGGATTAAGTGCTGTATTCCCAACACCTGCACATTAGAGGTGATCATTAAATGAATAAACAGATAATGGGATAATGGGTGAATAAAGGGATAATGTCAGTCTTGCAGATCTGCCTCCCCTCCAGCCAGTTCCATCTCTTGGAGATCTTTTAAAGATGCAAATCTCATCATGTCCCTTCCCTGCCTCCAGTGGTTCTCCAGGCTGTCCGGATGTAGTGCAGACTGTGGCTTGGCCCAGAAAGTTCTTTGTGCTGGCCTCTGCCTACTGCTCTTTCTCAGTTTTGTGACTCTCTGACACTAGCCCTTTGCTCCAATCCTGCAAGCAACTGTATCTCTATAAAATTGCAAAGCTTTTCCCTTCCTCCTCACTTAGCTAATTTCCGCCTTACTGGTCATCTTGTTTTATTATCAGTGTCTCTTCCTCCTTATTCTTTAGGTGACATTTTCTCTCTGCCATGGTATGCAGGAGGGTAGGTGTGTCAGCTACAGGCTCTGCCCACTCCTGGCCCAGGGCAGGCGTGTGACTTGGCCTGGGCCCCAGGATCCTATCCTCAGGATTTGGAAATGTGACTAATGTGACACAAAGAAAGACAAGACATGCTGGTTGCTCATTCCCCCAGCTCTGAAGCTCTGGCTAGATGACCTGTAAGTCCTTGCTGGATGGATCCCTCCTTCGGCTGACTCCTGTCTTTCCTGAGTCCATAGTCATAGATTCTTTAGAATATGGTCCCATTCTGCTTGGGCTGGCCAGAGTCAGATTCTGTGCTGCAACCAAGAAAACCCAAAACAACAATGCTGTTTCTGGAAGATTCCAGATCTGCCAGCCTGACCAAGATCTCTCTCTTCTGCTCCCAGGGGCCCAGTGTGGTTCTGATCTGACCACTGGTCTCTGCAGGCTGTGAACACCTTTAGAGTGTCGGCACCTGGCACCACCCCTGTCTCAGAAGTGGCATGTGATAAATGCCTGTTGCAGTCTCGCATTCAAAATAAAGAAGAGAATCAGGAAAGCATAGTTTCACAGAAATCAAGGAAATGTGTATTTATAGAGATCAAATAAATTTTTTCAACTTTTTAAATGAAAATCTTTAAAAAATACACACATTTCCAGCTTGAAACAGCATAAACTGAACAAATGCAGCCCTTTCATGACGACCCTGAGAATACGCTGGTTTCTCTGAGCCAGCATAGGGTGCAGCCCCGGGACCTTCCCAAGAGCCTTATCTTCTGCTCCCAGTGCGACAGCTGCTTTAGACTTCGGAGGTCTGCAGCCTCTTTCCTGTCACCACAATATTATCTCTTATTTTTTGATGTTTCTTTGATGCATTATTCACGAACTATTTATTGAAAGCCTGCCATGTGTATTAGAAAGGCCAACATGCGTGGCCATGGTTGCATTCACAGGACGGCACTGCTGGGGAGGGGCTGATGGGAAACAGGGTGCAGAGATGGATGTATGTGCTGGGTGCTCAGGAGCACGTAGGTAGGGCACCTAATCCAGACTGGGGGCAAAGAAAGTTTTCTGGAGGTGTTACCTGAAATGAGACTTGAGGGAAAATGGGCTATTCCAGGTGAAGAGGAAGGATTTTCCAAACCTGCAGTGGACTTCCAGGTTACGGGATACCTGGCTTCTTCCCTCCTCCTAACCGTGGCTGCTCCCAGCTCCAGCCCTGCAGTTCTCTGGGGAGCTGCCGCTTTCTGGGGTGCTCTCTCCTGCCCCAGTGAGCAGGTGTTACAGGTGGGCACAGTGGCCAGGGTGAGTGGTCAGGCAGGCACACTGCCACACGGAGCTTCTAAAGTCCTCCTGAGGGTATCTTGAATTGCCAGTGAAACGCAAGGTTTCTTTCTGGAGGTCAGAGCAGTAAAATGTGGGCTCGGGGCTGGCCTCCCGGGGTCCATGTGGAGAAAGCTGCCCGCAGGCGGGGAGAGCAGAGGCTTCGGAAGGAAGGTGCAGATGGAGGGGAGGGGTCCCGGGGGCACCCAGCGCTGACTCTGGGTGTCCCTAAGACCCAAGTGCATCCCTGTTCTCCTCACGGTTTGCTGGCCGACCCTTCCTTGGATCGATCACATGATGCATTCTAGTACCTTCCATACTATTCTTAACTATTTAATAAATAATTTACAACAAGTAGGTAAATTCCTAAGAAACAGCTTAAGCTATTCTCTGTGGGGTTCTTGTCAGCCGTAACCAAAAATGTTCTGAAAAATGCAGCATCCTGATCTCTGGGGCTGTCACTTGCCATGAGTTAGTACGCACTGGAGGACGAGCCCTCTTGCTTAGAAAACCAGTCTGTGTTCCAGAAGAATGGTTTTAAGAAACATGCTGGATGTTTCTAAGCAGATGGATTTAGGCGTTTGAAATATTAGCGCATACTGAGAACATTAGGAATGTTGAAGGCAGTGAGCATACAGGCTAGAGTACTTAAAGCCCGTGAGAGCAGGGAATGCCAGACACTGGGTTCGGACACCTGTGCCTTTCAGACCATGGCTGGCCACCCAGTAGGAACCTCTCTCCCTTTCCTTCCCTCTTCTTGAGCCCAGTCCCCTCTGACCTCAGACTGCTCTTGGCCTTGAACTATGATATCAGCCCCATCCAATCTAAACTCCAGATTAGAGTTGTCTGCAATTGACTCAGTCCTTAACCTCAACCTATCTCTCTATAGTAGAGCCTTTAATGACCTGCTTACACTTTTCCTATGACAGTCGTCCCTCAATATCCCCCCTCCCACCCCCATGGATGCCAAAATCTGCAGCATAAAATGATATAGTATTTGCACATAATCTACACAATCCTCCTGTATATTTTAAATCATCTCTAGCTTACTTACAACACACCTAATACAACGTCTACACATCCCTTCATTCACGCGAATTCAGTGTAGTACTCAGCATGCAGCAAAGTCAGGTTGTGCTTTTTTGCAACTTTAGGAAATTTTTTTCCCTGAATATTTTCTATCCACAGTTGGTTGAATCCATAGATGTGTAGCCCATGTGTAGAGACCACTCTCGGGGGTTTGTCTTGTCTTTTTGTGTCCAAGCTGAAAACTTGAAGGGAGGCTTGAGCCACTAGGGTGTTCAACCAAGGGGCTACTCACAGGCCAGCCGGACACTCGTTGGCTGGAAGACCTGGAATAACTTAAGGGAATTCTTGACTTTCAGGGATAGCAGAGGCCCAGGAGGACCTGGGCAGAAGGGATGATAATAGAACCCCTGAAAAGTGAAAGACAAAAGTAGCTAAAAGGAGAAACATCTGGGGTCCCCATCCGAGGCTGGGAGCTCTGGATGGCTGCTGGGGACAAACCCTAGCAGTGCTGTCATCCAAGTCCTGGTTGTCCCAAGACTGGGGTGGTCTGGGGAAAATTAGACTCATATCAGTCCTTATTTTGATATTTTTTTCCCCAGGCATCCCTGAAAGAGCATTTACTTAACCCTGAGTCCTGGTTGCTGACAAAGTTCAACACATTCCTTGTGGTGGGAATGAAGCTCAATGAATGAAGTCCAATTTTCAATACCAATATCGACTCTATTTGTCCTTGAACTCTGCTTTTCCACTCTAGATCTCTCAGAACACTAAAAGGGTCAGGCAAATGGCAGGTCTTTGAGATACTTTCATCTCCAAGTTGAACAGGTTTTCAATGGTCAAATTTATCAGGATGGAAGTAGGCTACCAGGGATGCTCTTGTTCCTTTGTGGGCTTTCGTAGAGAAACATAAAAAGGTTTCTTACTGCTTGGAAAGGTTCTCTGGAAAATCACCTTAATGGATAAAATGAGGAATAACAGAGATGTTGACCCAGCAACAGGCCCTGTATTTTCCTCATCACTTTTAAGTTGTGGGCACTCTCATCTGATTCCAGTACACTGCCAAGTTCATTCTTTTCCTGCTGTTAAGAAATCTGTAGGTGAGATCAGAGACAAGCTATTTTTGATGACACAGCTTTTAAATGCAGAGTCAGCTCTCCCTTTTCTGAGGCTAGAGGAGCCCGGGCTAGACTCTCCTCAGGCTAGAGTGCCAATGGGGGCTTTGTGCTCACTCACCCCTCTGTTGCCAGCAGCTTTGCCCTCCAACCCAGAAACCCGGGGGGCTGCTACAGGAAAGCAGGTGGCCTCCTTTTGGGTGACAGCCTTCAGTAGCACCGAGTGGTGGTGAGGCTGGGAGGCGGCAGCCGTAGGGAACAGGAGGGAAAAGAAACAGCCTAGGCAACTCTCGAGCAGAATCGATCCCTGAATTAATAACATGTTGGTACTAGAATAGGTTGTGAAAAGTCTGGGGAAATGCTGAATAACGAATGACTTGCCATGAAAGAAGTCAGTAAAGCAGATTCTAGAAGTCTCTGCAGAAGTCTTAAAGGAGGTGTAATAGACTGCACCAGCACATCCTCACTGAGAGTCTGCAGCCCGAACTGGATTGAAGGAGAATCGGTCTCAGCTCCGGCTGCAGAAAGCTGCTAACTTTATACTGGTCAAATCTAGACGTGGTGGCTCTGAGTGACAAAATCCCTTCTAATTTCCAAGGGAAAGGGGCAGTGTTCCAAGCGGAGCATGAAAAAATCTGCAGAATACATTTCTAGTGCAGATAAAGGCATATTTCAAAATTATTTAAATTATATACAGGCTTATCTCTTGCAATACTGGGGCTGTGCAATGGCGTGGAGGCACAGGAGTCGTAAAAGGCCGAAGGCAGCTGGGGAAGCTGCCCTCATTTCAGCCGATAAGCCTGTGCCTCCTGGGGCTTATCTGTTAAGAATAGCAGGTGGCCCGCATCTCCTCAGGCTACAGTGCACAAGGAGGCAAACCCACACACCTGGGAGGCTGCTGCACATGAGATCAGAGTCACTCTGGAGGCCACAGCTCCTGCGCCAGAGGCCAAGAGAGCAACGGTGGGGACCCAGGTCCCCAGTCCTTGGACCGGTAGCCCATTCTATCCACTTGCTTTCAGCAGAGCTGTCGGGGAGGATGAGTGGATGCCCAGGGAGGAATCTCTGTTTACTAAAATACTTTACGGCTTCAGCCAGAACCCGGCAAGGACCCCTGGCCTTGGCTTGCTGGGCCCCAATCAGTAATTTACGAGTCTGGGTCAACATCAACGACTCAGCTAACCAGCCTCAGTGAATCAGCCCTTTAGCGAATTTTGTCATTTGGTGCACTGGTTTTTGAAGAACTGATTTTTGGGGGAATGAGTACCGCCCCTGCAGGGCCTGTGTCACAGTCTGGTAGGCACAGTTAGGTCGGGGAGTGTAAACAGAGCAGCCCTGCTCCGCCTCTGGGTGAGCTGCAGTTTCCAAGCCCCGCTGGGCAGAAGGTCCCAGGGGCCTCTGGGCCAGCAATCCTCCACGCGGAGGAGTGCTGGACAGCTGCAGAGGTCAGGGGGCAACGACGCGGAGCCAGGGTGTTGGGAACAACAAACGGGACTGTTCCGAACTGCTGCTGGGAGTGGGAGGGATGAGAGCCCCGGTAGGTGTGTGGCGAGTCACTGGCAGCCCTGCTCACACCCACGCCTTCGCTGTCCTCGGCCTGCCAAGACCCAGATAGCCGGCTGTCCGCATCTCCCCTGAGGGAAAAGGCTCCTCCGGTCAGATGGGCCCTGCCAGGCTTGCCCCGGCGGCTCCCTGGTTGCTGTGTGCACCCCAGCCCCCTTGCCGGCCCCCACTTTGATTCTGCTGTTCGCCGCCGGCACCGTTTAGGCGGGTTGGAAGCGGCACACCCATTCTATCCTGTGCGCCCTGGGTTTTGCTGCTGTCATCTTCCTTACAAAGGGACGCTTTCTGCTCCCGAGATGCCAGGTTCCCCACAGTTCCTGCTTTCATTCCATGAAGCTCAGAGACTGAGTGGGCGACCAGGCTCCCTCCCAGACATGGAACGCCTCCACGCTGCCACCTGCTCGACCCGGGCACGACCAGAGCTTTCTCTACTCCTCCTTTCTCCTCCATAAGATCATGGGGGTGGATTCAGATTATCTCTACATTTCCTTTCTGTTCTACGTCATCCCTTTGTATTTAGAAGGGCTGAGTTCCAGGACCTCCAGGACAGCAAGATCCGTGCATGCTCAAGTGCCCGATATAAAATGTCAGGTCCTCGCATACCTTTAAGTCACCTTTAGAGTGCTTATAATACCTAATGCAATTTAATGCTATGTAAAGAGTCATTATACTGTATTTTTTATTTGTATTATTCTTATTGTTGTATTGCTGTATTTTATTTTTCGAATATTTTTGATCCGAGGTTGGTGGAAGCTGCGGATGTGGAACCCACAGATAGCGAGGGCCACGTGCTTTTGTTTTTAACACATTAACTGCTTTGAGAGTTGTATTTAACTCACTCTGGTTTTGACCCTGAGGCCCGTGAACCATAGATAAAATCTTGTTGATGTTCTTATTGTTACAATTAATATTGACAATTTAATTCCAAAAATGTGGATTAAATGAATAGAAATCAATAAATTTCATTTTTCTATTTATGTTTACCTTTAAACTACATTCAAAGTTTTTATTTTTTATTCCATTTTCATAATAAAAAACTGTGGCCCCGAGGAAAAGTTTCCGGGTTTTTTTATGTGGCAGTCAATGTGTTAAGCAGCTTTATATGGAGATACAGTTGACTGTTTTGACCACATTATCTTGGGCGAGGCATGGGGAGGCCAGAGGCGGATCAGGGGGAAAGAACCGGAGAGAGTGTCACGGGTTGGTGTGCTCGGCGGTCCCTGGGAGGACACAGGCCGCAGCGCAGGGCCACCTGGAGGCGGAAGTGCAGGGCTGGGTAAGAAGGCAAGGAGGGAGGCGGGAACTGTGGTCAAGCGTCCTTATCGTGGTTTCTGCAGGAAGGAACAGGCAGGCAGTGGGACACAGCCGCTGTCCCTGATTCGTTCTCGGCCCTGGGGAGATTAGGGCAGGTGGGTAGTGGCCTAGAATGTGAGTGCCTGCTAAGGAAGGCTGTTGGATGTGCACTAAATCAGCAGCTCTAGCCAGGGCCTCAAAACTGGATCCAGACAGCACTTTACAAGACTGTATCACATGAACATACAACGAACTGCACATATTTAGAATGTACAGTTTGATGATTTTTGATATATGTAAACGCCTGTGAAAGCATGGCCGCAATCAGGATAATGAACATAGGCGTCACCCCCAAAGTCTCCTCGTGGCCCTTGAGAATCCCCCTCCCCAGGGAACTGCTGATCTATTTCTGTCACTAGAAATGAGTTTGCATTTTCTAAAATTTTATATAAATGGAATAATATAGCATGTACCCTCTTTTGTCTGCCTTCTTTCACTGAGCATTATGACTTTGAGATTCAGCCATGTTTTTACATGTGTCAATAATGTAGTTCTTTTTATTGTGTAGAATAGTAGTCATCATAGGGATACTGGACCACTGTTTATCCATCCACCTATTAAATATTTGTTTTCAGTTTTAGCTATTATTACAAATAAAGTTGCTATGAACATTCATGCATATTTGTCAGTCTTCTTAGTTTTATTCATTCTAATGGGAATATGGTGGTATCTTATTGTAGTTTTAATATGCATTTGCCTAATGACATTGGATTGTGAGCATCCTTTTATATGCTTGTTTGCCATCACTCTGTCTACTTTGGTGATGTGTCTGTTCAAATCTTTTGGGTATTATTTTCTTATTAGTTTATTTGACATCTTATTGTTGAGTTGTGAAAGTTCTTTATATGATCTGGATGCAAGTTCTTTGTTACATATGTATTTTGTATTTTCTCACAATTTCTGTCTTTTTTAAATTTTCTTATTCATTTACTTTTGAAGGGCAAAAATTTTAATTTTGATAAGGTCAAATTTTGTTTTTCTTTATACTTTGTGCTTTTTGTTTTATATTTAAGAAATCTTTGCTAAAACAAAGGTCAGCAGGATTTTTCTCTTCTATTTTCTTGTAGAAATTTTATAGTTTTAACTCTTACATTTAGGTCTATGATCCATGTCTAGTTAATTTTTGTATATAGTATCAGGTAAAGGTCGAGGTTGATTCTTTTGCATGTGAATATCTAATTGTTCTAGCACCATTTGTTGGAAAGAGTATTCTTTCCCTGTTGAACTTCCTTGGTACTATTGTCAAAAATCAATTAACCTTACATATGTGAATCTATTTCTGAAATCTATTCTATTCATCAATTTGCCTATCTTTATGCTAAAACTACAGTGTCTTGATTGTTGTAGATTTATAATAAGTCTTGAAATCAGGTACAGTGAGTCCTCTAATTCTGTTCTTCCTTACTGAAGTTTTGATGATTCTACATGATATTCCTTTATCAATAGCACACTGTTTTTTTTTTTTGCAGCTCACTCATTTTTATTGTTTTTTTTTTTTAATTTCAGCTTATCATGGGGGTACATAAGTTCAAGTTATATACAATGTCCATGTCCTGCCCATCCCCCCGAGTTAGAGCCTCAAGCGTGTCCATTCTCCAGACAGTGCGCCTGGCACTCACCATGTAGTCATACCTCCGTCCCCTCCCCCCACCCCCCATCTCCCCGAGTCAGCACCCTCAAGCATGACCATTCCCCAGACGGTGCGCAACGCACTCATCATGTAGGCATACACCCATCCCCTCCCCCCACCCCCCATCTCAATCTGATATCTAATTGGTACCCTTCCCCGATGTGCATTTAGGTGATGATCAGGGAAACCGATTTTCTGGTGAGTACATGTGATGCTTGTTTTTCCATTCTTTCGATACATCACTTAATATAATGGGTTCCAATTCTCTCCAGGAGAACCAAAGAGATGTCGTATCACCGTTATTTCTTATAGCTGAGTAATACTCCATGGTGTACATGTACCACAGTTTACTAATCCATTCGTGGATTGATGGGCATTTGGGTTGTTTCCACATCTTTGCAATTGTGAATTGTGCTGCTATAAACATTCGGGTACAGGTGTCTTTGTTATAGAATGACTTTTGTTCTTCTGGGTAGATGCCCAATAATGGGATTGCTGGATCGAATGGTAGGTCTACTTGAATCTGTTTAAGGTATCTCCATAATGCTTTCCACAGGGGTTGCACTAGTTTGCAGTCCCACAAGCAGTGTATGAGTGTTCCCGTCTCTCCGCATCCACACCAACATGTGTTGTTTTGGGACTTTTTGATAAAGGCCATTCTCACTGGAGTTAAGTGGTATCTCATTGTGGTTTTGATTAATAGCACACTCTTTTAATGACCGAGGGGCTATAATATGCCTTGATGTTTATTAGGGCTGGTCCTGTCAAGGTGTGCTCCTAACTACTCAGAGTCAGGGGCAAAGCTGTCCCCACCCCCATTTCCCAGCTCCCGCCCTCTCAGATCACACCTGGCCTCGATTTCCCTGTGGGTACGGGGGCTAGGGGAGCAGCCCTTAGGGCAGAGCAGAGCGTGTGGGAGGGAGAAGGACAGAAGCAACTTTGCCCTTTTCTCCTGGTGAGTTTTGTATCAAAGGGTGCTTGCTGAATAGTGTAGCAGCCAACTTCCAAATGGAAAGGTATGATCAAATTCTGCCTGAAGTCCTCAAGCTCTGAACACTTCAGACATAAAAACGCATTTGTTTTGAGAATGATGGTGAATCACAGAGGGAAAGGGTAGAAGAAGTTCCCATGGCTTTTCTTTGAAATTCTTTCACAGTAGCATGACAGGATTTTTATAAAGAGAGAGTTTATTGGCAGGTTCTGAAGAAAAGAAAGAGAGCCAATGTTGTTATTTCAGGCTGCCAGTGATCTTACATGTATCCGGAGTCTTTTTTTCAAGGATTACAAAATGCTTTACAAATGTTACATTGCCAGACAGTCATTAATCCTTCCAGCACCCCTGTGCGCTTGAAGAACACAGTCGAGTGGTTCCAATGAATGTAAATGGCCTCCCACCTAGGCTCACCCATCCCCAAGCTGAACAATGAATCATGGCAGACTCATTCTCATGTGCTCCTGGGATACTGATGGGGCCCCCAGGGCTCCTACCGAGAACGCCCACCAGCCTCGTGATTCTGAATGTTCGTCATCCAGCGGGCTCTTGCTAACAGCCAGACAGGTGTTTCTCTGACAAACTTAAGCATCTTTTGGGAAACAGATCCTGTAATCTCTCTAGGTAATCCTGTTCAGATAGAAATATCTGTATTTTTTCTATAAGAATCTCTTAATTTATGTATAAATATGCACATACATGTGAACTTACACATTTATAAATTGTTCCTCAGTAGAGAGGAGTAATTCAATTATTTTCTTTATAGAAACCATAGAATTTTAGGGCTAGAAGGAAAATTTTAAATCATCTTATCTTTTTTGTTTCATGGGTGAGGCCATTGATACACAGAAAGATGAGTGGCACCTGTAGCCCATAGACTGGGCAGAGCTGGGCCTAGAACCCAGCTCTCTGGAGTACCTGTTTGGAGCTCTTTCCACTGGGTGGCACATACACAGCACACATACCCCTTCTCTCCACACTTTTGTCCTTGGCAGACATCCTCAATCAATCCCAGTGTGCTCTGTACTCAGCCTCAGCTCTTCTTCCAGAGATCCAGGCAGCCCTTTCCCTCAGTTGGAGTCAGCACAAGCAGAGAGCTGAGCACAGACTTTAGAATTAGACAGGCTTCGATTGGAATTCTGGGTCACGCCATGCATTGCTGGGAGCTTAGACAAAACTATCTTTCTGAGCCTCAGTTTCCTCATTTATGAAATGACAGTGATAGTCATACCAACCCCATTGGTCCAAGTGGAGGATTAGCTGTGTCAAGTCACGTAAAATAGCACACTTATAGGTGCTCAGCACTCATTGGCTGTGATTTTGATGATGACCATGACGGTGATGCTAACGATGACTCCTTTGTGCCATCCCACCATATTGTACCCCGCTACTGTCACACCTGAAATCAAGTGGGTAACACCATCCCTTCATCCGTCCTCACATATGCGCTGGAGAGCAGTGTGCTTTGCTCTTTTATCCTGCCTCTGTTTTCCTCAGCTCCTTGAAGTTAGACCCACTGATGTGCCCTGCATGCTGGCTGGGGCTGAATCCAGATCCTAACATCCATATCAAGCTGAGGCTGTGTCATGAGTTGCATCATGTCCCCCCCAAATTCATACACTGAAGTTCTAACCCCCATGACCTCAGAAGCTGACCTTATTAGGGAATGGGGTCATGGCAAATGTAATTAGCGAAGTTAGAATGAGGTCATAGGGAAGTAAGGTGGGCCCCTAATCCAATATGACTGGTGTCCTCATAGAAAGGAGAAATTTGGACAGAGGAGAACATGCACACGGAGAGAACAGCGTGTGACGATTGGAATTGTGCTGCCGTCGCCAAGAGATTACCAAATCTCCAAATTGTGTGGGAAATCTGACAGAACTAGTCTTAAGATTTTCTTTTCTTTTCTTTTTCTTTTTTTTTAGACAGAGTCTCTCTGTTGCCCATGCTAGAGTGCCATGGCGTCAGCCTAGCTCACAGCAACCTCAAACTCCTGGGTTCAAGTGATCATCCTGCCTCAGCCTCCCCAGTAGCTGGGACTACAGGCATGCGCCACCATGCTCAGCTAATTTTTTCTAGTTTTAGGAAAGACAGAGTCTTACTTTTGTTCAGGATGGTTTTGAACTCCTGACCTTGAGTGATCCTCCTGCCTCGGCCTCCCAGAGTGCTAGGATTACAGGCCTGAGCCACAGCACCCAGCCTTTAAGCTTTTCTGCTAACTGTTTTGTGTAGGCAGCTATGTTATTGCTCATCTGCAATAAACATTCTTGACATAGACATACCGGTTTTATTTATTTTACCTATATGTTTCCAGACACCATTTTGTGTGTGTGTGTGTGTAAATTTTGCTAGAGTTATGAATTCATTGTTTTCCCACAGTTTTCAGACTTTTAAATGATTTTCATTTATTTTGTCTCCTTTGAGGCTCTTGAGTACAGTGTTACATGTTATTTAAATCTGAATAGCAAACTGGTCATCACAGTCCCCTTTGAGTTTTCTCTGTAGGGAACTGGTGGCTTTCCCCACTGGAACTCTTTGGTGGTGGCAGCAGTGAGAGCAACAGAGCTGCTGGGTGGGGCGGGGTGGGGGTGTCACTTTCCTAGCCCCCCTTCCTGTTCCCTGTGCTTTAAATTACACTTCCATCCCGAGGAAGGGTCCTGGTTCCAACCATGTGAACTGATTATTTCAGAAAGCCCCGTGGTCTCCAAAGCGCTGTAATTAAGGAGCAAGAGATTCCTTTTCAGATAATTGAAAGGTGGCAGCAGAGACCTGGGAGTTAAATACTTTTCTGGCCATGTTTGCATGCACATTTTCCTCTTTAAACTATGCTCCTTGCCTGCAAATCCTTCTTTCCTGGAAGACCAAGAGCAAATTCAGTAAGGGTTTGAAGCAGTAGGTCTGCATTCACCCGAGGATCTCTGTGCCACTGATGGATCCCATGGTGCTGCCCGTGGTGCCCAGGCGACTTTCTGAGCAAGCCTCATCTGCCTCTTGGGGGCCCACGTGGCCATCAGGGGCAATCACTGTTAAATGCAAAGTTGGTGCCTTTCTTGCGATCTTTTCCCTGAGGATGAGGAAGAAACTTCTCTTCTTTGTGCTTCAGCACCACCCTGTTCCTCTATGAATAGCACTTGCCATACCATGTTGTAATTACCCCACTGTCTCCATTTACCCAGGCCACAGGGGCAAACTCATGGGTGACAGTGGCACCACTGTCAGTGGAGTTGCAGCTTCTCCAAGCCCCTTCTTCCTTTTACCCTGGGTTCTGCTAGTGCTTTGCCTCTGCAGTCTTCAGCATGTTCCTGCTGTGCAGTCCTCAACTTTCTGTGCCCTTACCTCTCACCAAAAGTGACAGTTCTGCCCTCGCTAGTACCTACCCAGTGCCTGGCACAGAATAGGCCCTCGATAAGTACTACTGGCCAAATGAAAGCCATCTGATATTATCTTTATCATTATTTTCTTGCTCTTTTTTTGCTCTAGTTATCACCACTGAGGTGATTTGGTGACGGGCAGACTTCCACTAAATTAGTAAGTGCAGCTCTTCCTGGAGTCTTAGGTGGTCAGAACATTGGGCAGGAACAGTTCCAACACAGGAGTCTATTCTCCCACGTGTGCAGCCCCGCCCTGTAGCTGACTCCTACAAGACACGTGTTCTCAGTTGGATTGCAGGACATTTGAATAGCACCACTGAAGGGCACTCCCCAAACTATCCTTTCATGCCCACCCCAAGGTGCTAGACGGGAAACCTTCATGAATATGTTGGGCAGGCAGGTTCATGACAATAAAAGAAATACCTTTAAGGTGTCCTTCCCCTAACCCAAATGTTGCTAAGTCCTCAAATCTAGTCAACTCCTTTTCTGCACCCATGAAACACACGGTTTGGGGAGAAAGAAGAGGGATGGATACACAACCACTCTTTGTACTTACTGGATCTCAGGGACGGATGAGGTGGCCCTTGATGGCTTGCTGAGAACCTCTAAGTGTATCATAGCCAATCTCAATACAGATGTGTTTAAGCCTCACCATGGCAACATCTCCTCAACAGTGAGATAAATAATGAGAGGGTAATAGATAAATGCAATTAATAAAGAACTGGCATATAGTAAACTAAACAAACAGTCACAGTTGGCATCGGAACAGGAGTGCAGAAAAGGGAGCTGAATGAGTAAGCATAGGGTGGGGTCAAAGTGAAGCCTAGTCAATTTCATTAACATCTAGTGTCAGGGCTTGGAATGAGGGGTACAGATTTGGAAACTATCTGAAGCCCATTCCAGTTAGTTGACCATTATGATGCATAATGAATTGAGTTTTGATTTCTAAACTTTTTGCCTCCTGATGTGCTAAGGTGCTCAGGCCTTAAATGGTACATGGGGCTTAAACAGTGAGGCTTCACTGATTGGTGCCAAGTTCGGGCTTGCTGGGTGGAGCCCTGGAATACTGTGGGGAGAGCAATAGCCACTCTGGGAGACCAGCACAAGCCCTGTGTCAGGTGTAGCCTGGGAATCTTGACATCACCTAAAGGCACGTGTTTCTTCCTTCTAGGATACTTCCCCAAATTGGGAGCACCCCTTGTGGACCCTTGCTTGAGAGTAGACAGCATTGCTCAAAGCCATTGTTTCGGCCCAGGAAGACTCACTCAGATAGATAGTCCACCCCAATAGCTGAGCAGTCCCACAACCACTGCCATCTTTGGTTGTAAAACTACTTCCACACTTAGATTTTGAGTTCCTGGAGAGGAACCCCAGGTACTTCCAATATTATTTAGCTTTGATCTCTCAGCATGTTGCACATTGCTGTGTAGAGCTAGGTGGGAGCTCCATGAGTCATGCACCCGAGGAGAGTGGGAGAGTATCTTTGTGTAATGAGAGTGGCTTATGGAGACGTTTGCCACCAATCCCTGTTCCTGTGTAGTAACGTGAAGCACCCCTGTGGCCCTGCATCTTAACGTCTAGCTCCTCCTGAATGGTGAACACATCCAGGGGGGCTGGCAGGCTCTGCTCACGTGGCCGCTCCCCTCACTGTAGCTTGTTTTTCAATGTACCCAAATTCCTGGATTCCCTGCAAGTCTCCTGCGTCTCTGAAGACCGGTAGCTGTACAGCATGAGCCGCCTTGTATAGAATCGCTGTGACCCCTGGTGGGCATGGCTGGGGATTGCACGCGGCCCGCGCTCTCCTGAGTAAGGCCCCACCTGCCTCGCCTGGGCAGCCTTCTCTCTGCACCAACGCCTGGCACGGTCGCCGTCCACGCTCCCACCCCCGCCTCACTCCTGAAGAGTGAGTGACCTGGGACAGGAGTGTACTAAATTGGTGTGCTTCACTCTGTTGGACAAGGCAGCCCTATTCATTTACTTCTGCCTTGAGCTGGGTTTTGCAAACGTCTCTCCCTGCAGGCACAGGAGCGGACGGGCATGGGGTGCTTTGCTTCCCCTTGGCATGGGTGCAACTCTTCCCCAGCTCCCTCTCCACCTCCCTCAGTGACCTCTGCACACGCGGAGGCAGCCGGCCTTTGGGGTTCTCCTTCAGCAGATGCACTTCTCTCTCACGAGACAGGCTTCCGTGGAAACCAAACCAAGCAGGAACGCTGTGGCGAGGCAGTTTATCAAGTAGGGTGTGGCAAAAACCCCAAGAGGGGTGCGAGGAAAAGGTAGTTATCTCAGGATTATATTAGAAATGTGAACAAAAATGCACTCAGAGGCAGAGGGAAGGCATATTGAATTTTAAAAAATGTTTTTAAATGTTATTCAATGGGAGTAAAAGACCCTAGAAAAACCAGAAGGTCCTAGAACAATTACGGTGTGCATGGCATGGTGCAAAGTGCAGGGAAGGATGGGTGGCAGATGTGATCCTGCCTCAGGGAGTCTGTGGCCTCTTGGGAGAGGTGAGATGCGGGCACCTGATCATAGCACATCAAAGTACAGAGAGAATGGGACCCACACAACTGGGCAGGGGAAGGCATGACTCACTTTAGGACAATCCAATGTACTTTTAGAGTACTTTTTTCACTTGGCTGCTCTATTATATTAAAATAAGCGACAAGAAGAACATAATCTGTACCATGGTGAACTTAAGGGAGCTCGATCAATGGTCCTGGTTCTCAACTCTTGTCAAAGAGGAGCTTTAAAATATGGGAGATAGTTAGGCATGCTTCTGTAGTGCTGGTGGTAATCCAAAAGAAAGAGTTAGATGAATGGAAGAGAGACAATGGTTTAGGATCCTGGCATCCTACCACCTACATCCGCATCACCAAGGGACTTTTAAACAATACTGGTGCCTGCCCCACCCTGGAGATTCTGATTACTTGGTGTGAGTCCAGGGAGCCAGGGAAAGCGGATTTAAAAATTTTCCCCAAACGATTCTAGTGTTTTAGAACCACTGGAAGATCTATTCCTAGTACCTTCTCCCCTAGCTACTGCAACTCACACACACTCTGCTCTTGTAATTTTCAGCTTTGCAGAAAATGGATTAAATAGAATTCAGAATGCTTGAATTCAATAGGCACATAATTATCCGTTTAAGATGCAAATGAGGGGTGATGTGGCCCAGAGGGCACCGCTGCAGTGGGGTATGGGAAGACTTGAAAAAGTTCCTACAACTCTGCTGTCCCTCTGAGTGGTGGCAACAATGTGCCTGTGACCCTTGACATATTTTCTCCAGCCAGCTGTGATCCTGACTCAGCGCCAGCATTAGTGAGTGCTGTCTGTGCCATGGGGGCCTTGCTAAGGGTCAAGAATGTAGCATCCACCAGGCGCGGTGGCTCACGCTTGTAATCCTAGCACTCTGGGAGGCGGAGGCGGGTGGATCGCTCAAGGTCAGGAGTTCGAGACCAGCCTGAGCAAGAGCGAGACCCCGTCTCTACTAAAAATAGAAAGAAATTATCTGGCCAACTAAAACATATATAGAAAAAATTAGCCGGGCATGGTGGCGCATGCCTGTAGTCCCAGCTTGGGAGGCTGAGGCAGGAGGATCGCTTGAGCCCAGGAGTTTGAGATTGCTGTGAGCTAGGCTGACACCACGGCACTCACTGTAGCCCAGGCAACAAAGCGAGACTCTGTCTCAAAAAAAAAAAAAAAAAAAAAAAGAATGTAGAATCCGGTTTGCAGTGTCAGTTATGACGTGTCGTGTGTTCCCAGGCTCCCTGTCTCCGTCCTAGTGTCTCTGTCTTCTCCGGGCATTGTCTTCATACCTGTGCTTTTCCTTCCGAATTTCTGTTCAAAAACCAAGTGCTTGACAGAACAGGGATCCCTTGTCCTATTTTTCTGACAATGGTTAACTTGTACCCTTACAGGAGTAAGGTAACACTTATCTTGTGTTTTCTGGTGGGGAAAACAGGAAAAGTACTGGTTGATGAAACGTTGCCATGACGCATAACATTCTACTGATTTCTCTTGTTGGAGTGATTGTTGCTGTTGGAATTTGCTGTGACTTTAATATTAAGAAAGCCCTGCCTTCCCCTACGGTCCGGAGTTACCGTTCGGGAATATCAGCCTGGCTATTGAAAGGGGTGGCCTTGCAAAAATAACAGGAAAATACTAATCCCGCAATTTCCTAGTTACGATCCTATGAGTTCTCTCACTAACAGGCACCCCGCAAAGAGTTCTGTTTTGCACAGGTTCTGAAAAGAGCTAAACAGACGGAAGAGAGAGGTAAATCTTTCTCTTGAAAATTGTTTTTTTGAGACTCTGCCTTTACAGAGTTCCTGAGCAAATACCAGGAGAAGGAGCTACAGCCTCAACCAGAGCTCAAGTGCAGAGTCACGTCTCCTGTGATAACCCCTCTCCACGGAAAGGCAGGAAACCGCTCCTGGGCTGTGACACCCTGCCGCCACTTTCGTTATCAACTGACATCGGCACTATTTTTTTTCTCTTTGTCCCCCTTAAAATCAGCAATCTGCTTGGCCTCAGGGCTGGCACCCCCTTCTTTCCTTGGGATGCCATGGGATGCCATGGGATGCCTCGCCATCTCCCTGCTCCCCCTCTCTTTCCTCTCTCACTCTCTCATTCTCTCTCTCCTCTAAGAAGTTAAAACAAACTTTCTTACTTCTATATATCCTGATCTCTGCGTGAGCACCTGCCAGGCTTTCCATGCCAGCAGCTACCCTGTGGGCTTTCCAGCAGGCGCTGTGGATTGGCTGGTCTAAAGAAAACATGTGCAGGATGGGAACTTATTTACAGGACTCTGGGCTTACTGGTAGGTTTTGTCGAGGTCAGCAGTTGTGGGCTGTGCTGGGTTTGAGTCAGTGGGATGAGGAAGGCTTCGTAGGAGCAGGCTGATGGCAACCACCACGAGGACAAGGGGAGGGGACGTTCTAACCAGGCCTAAGGAGACTGGGCGCTGCTGGTTCCAAACAGCTGATGTCAGGCCTAAGAATGCAGGCTGAGGCAACAACTATATTAAATAAATATATGACACTACTCTGCCCAGGGATCTCAAAGACTTTCTTCTACTATAATGTCTATGTTATCATCAAAATGATTTATTGAAATAATATTTTGAAATGAATACACATTTTACTAAGTTAATTTAGATGTATATGTATATATGTATGTATATATATTAACATATGACAAATTCAGTAGGATTTTTAATGAGAGCTTAAAATGTTATTTTAAAATAACAAGATTATTTAAAATATTGTTAAATAATGAATAGTCATGAAACTCTTCCTCACACCTGCAGATAATAATAATGGCCATCATTACTCCATTGTCGCCAAGGACTTTACAAACAGTTCCTCACCAAACTGTCACACAGCCTCAAAAACAGGCGTTTGCTTCTGCGTCCTACATGACTGAGGGAGCCTTAGACACTGCAGGCCGAGATGCTGGCCAAGGTCACGGGCCACTGGGTGGTAAAGCCGGCACTGGAGCTCAGTAACTCTGGATTTAAGTCCACCTTCTGACCCAGGTGGTCTGCCATCTTTCCGTCACTCGGTGGTTTGTAACCCTGCTGCACATTAAAATCACTGGAAAACTTGGGGGAAATGTACCAACGCCAAACTGCAATTAATCCAGACAAATTGCATCAGAATCTTGGGGGGTGGTGCCCAAGCATTTGTATGTTACAATTCCTAAGTAATTGTAATGTGCAGCCAAGGTTGAGAATAACTGCTGGTAATTATTAACCCATGGGACTAAGGAAATAGTCTAGATTTGTCACGTTCTGTGCTATTCATATCCCAACCTACATATTGGGACAAATCCCTTTCTCTCGATTCAGTCCGGCGTTCTCATTACTAATCGCACACACACCCCTCCCTTAGCTCAGAGTCTCTCTTCACACAGGCAGCCATAGGTGTGCCAGCCCCAAACGGGGACATATCCTCTCGATGTCAAGGTCAGACATAAAGGTGGAACGTCACTCGTCTAAACACTGCAGTGGGCCAACCCATGAAAGATGATTTGAAAGGCAAATCTTAGGAGAGACTGAATCAAAAGTTTGGCAGAGGGTCTTCCAAGCAAAGAAGCAAGGCAGAACCTGGGGGAGAGGCATCTGGGACGGGGACTGGATGGTTTGGAAGAGGGATCTTTATAGAGGTCTGGTGATATTGGACATGGGTTTTGAAAAGGAGCCATAAATGCAGAGGTCACCAAGTGTTTTGTTTTCCTAGCACCAACAATTACAAAATTTGAGTCAAAGTTAAACTAGGAGATTCTGGCTTAAAACATCTGAAGACTTGGCCACAGTAGGCCTTAGTTCCCACAAGGCCGCCATCAGTGGCCCTGGGAATCGGAGGCCTCGGGTGTCCGTGGGATGGGATCTCCAGTCTCCACAGCCCCCGCAGGGGCTCTGGCGTGTATTTAGGCCACCTGGCTGCCAATGTTGACATGGATTGATATCGGTGGTTTCTGATTTAGGATTCCAAACCAGCCTGGATATGAAGTAGTCACAGAATACCAAGTTTTCATTTACTGATTTCTGTGGTCACCTTTGCTTCTCTACCTGTGTCCCTGTAAGATGTCACGGCTGCCATCTCATTAGGGAGCCGGACTGGCGGGACAGTGCACACCTGGCGGTTGCTCTTTCATTTCAGTGCCACGTTCCGCCCTGGTGTGTTCGCTCCTGCGTGCCGTCTCCCTGAGCCGTCAGCGTTTGGTGTTCAGAGCCCCTTTCTGCTCAGCGTGTGGGCAGGGGACGGACCCCTCGCTGTGTCACACCATGGGACTTCCCATGTCATGCCCTAACTACTGCTGACTCTACAGCAACAGATGCCAGCAGGGCAGGATCACTCCGATCATGCGGGCGCTCCCATCACTGGGGCTGCCCCACGTCTGCTTTTCCTTTTCTTAACCAGCTTCCCTAGTGAAGTCAACGTCTATAGGCAAATTCCTTGAAGAAGTCAAATGAACTTCTAACTATTCCTCTCAAGGGTATTTTGTGTTTTTTTGTTTTTGGCCTGGCCTATTTTTCTGAAGGTTTATTTCCCTAATTTCCTTAAAGATATTATAATCAACTTCCTTCAGTTTGGCCGACCAGCTTAGGGAAAGGTCTGAATGTTCTGAACTTTGCACTCCTAGCAGGGCTTGTCCTCCCTGAAGACACCAGTAATAGCAGAGGAAGGGAGAGCAGATATTTCCATAAAGAGTGTTTTCTCCTGGGAGAGCAAGACAGTCTTGGAGTCTCTTTACTTGTTGCAAAAATAAATAGCAATTAAACAAACACACCAATAAACAGATAAATCTCAGAGAAAATTGGAATGTATAAATTGTTGCCATTAACAGGTTAAAAAGGTTAAAGTCTTATAATCATGTGCTAAACAGTTATTTTATTTACTCTTTTATGTATTCCAAGTGTTAAAAAAATACCTCAAACTTGTATATAAAATAAAAAGATGACCATGTCCTTTTGTTGCCACATTCGAGCATTGGCTGGGGTACTTTTGTTTCAGTTACTGTTGACTATTGGTAAGGGCCCAGATTCTGTAAAATTAGATGTTAACTTGTAGATTTATGAGGTAGAAATGACTTTTCTTCTAGTAGAGATGTGACATAACTTCTCTCCTCTAGAAAAGACAACCACAGGATTATGGTTTCATTGCCCTGCGGCCAGTGACCAGTTTGATGTCTAACCTAACCATCTCATTCCACCATGCTTTCTTTCAGAGCCCGTAAACAGTCTTTCCAATTCCCTTGGAATCAGCTTTCCATTTCTGTGAGTTCTTTCATTAATGAGTAACATACATTTTTGAAGCATGTTCATTCTATATTTGCGTGAAAGTCAACTTTTTAAAAATTATACTTTGACACTAACCTTATCCCCAAAGGAAGGTTAGATGGCCCCAATCTCCTCTTCACACTGGAGCTTCTTTCCTTGGTTGCTGTGGGTGGCACTGGGCAAAGCTTTGGAAGTGCTTTTGTAGTTGATGTGTTAGGTTCACACTTTGTTGAGGAAGATAGAACTTAAAAGTTAAGCTCCAATTTAGGGGAAATACAACCAGATGAAATTATTCACTGATAAAGCAAAAGCCATTTAATAATGTCTCTGCTCCTCACAAACATGACCTCCACAGCTGCCATGCTAATCACAGGGTGACTTGTGCTGAGGGAAGCAGAATATTTGCTACATTTCTCTTTTGATACTTGAGTCTTTCTGAGGTTCCTCTTTATTCCTCCTCTTCCATTTCTGTGCATCATAGGGTCTGAGGGGAGAAGACTTGGCCATCAGCCTATGTCACTAGAGAGTATCAACGAACTCTCTAATAAAGATGTTCCTAAAAGGTTACCTATAAATTCAATTTTTAAAAATCTTATCTCAGCTGGGCATAGTGGTATATGACTGTAGTCCCAGCTACTTAGGAGGCTGAGGTGAGAGAATTGCTTGAGCCCAGGGATTCAAATCCAGCCTGGGTAACATAGTGAGATCCCATCTCTAAAAAAAAAAATCTTAATTTCAAATGAGCTGTATGTTTGCTCTATTATAAAGAGAATGGATTACTTAATAATTGTGAAGCAACAACTATTTAGCTCTATTCTAACATGGTGTTAGCGTTTTTAAAAATCATCATTAGTTTTTAGAGACAGGGCCTCACTCCATTGCCCAGGCTGGAGTGCAATGTTGCAATCATAGCTCACTGCAGCCTTAAACTCCTGGCCTCCAGAAATCCTCCTGCCTCAGCCTCCTGAGTAGCTGGGACTACAGGTGTGTGCCACTATGCCCAGCTGGTTCTGTTTAAATACCTTTAAATTCATTATTTAGGGAAAAATATGTCATCTCTTCTAAGTATTGAGATAGGCTTGGAGAGTAAAACAGTAATGAATATCTATGAAATGATGTAATAAAAAGTGAAGTGCTTTGCAAGCTATGTGGTACTGTATTTCATACAAATGCTATTTATTGATAACAGTAATTATAATGTAACCTTAATGTCCTGAAGTCTATAGAAAACTGAGATGTCACCTTTCCTTTTATATCCAAACAAAATAACTTGAGTTCACATCTCAGGTTTGACTTCAGTAAGTTCAGTCCCCTTCTGAATATTTCTGAGAATTTCTGGACAGCATTTCTCAACTGCAAACTCCAGCTGTCAGATGATTCTAGACTAGTTTTGGCGGTTGGGTTCTCTCCCTGGTTTTGCTATACTTTGTTACTGCCTTTGTTTTTATGTGGTCCAATTCACCCACCAAAATGGTCACAGACGTTCCTTTATTTCTTAAGAAGATGCTAAAATAAATCTGACACTAATTTAGCAGCTAATAAAGATTCCATTGGAGGACAATGGAGAGGAATTAAGATACAAAACAGTACTCAAAATACTCTCACCTCAGAGACTAGCCTTTTAGATGATCATGAAGAGGACCTTAGCTCTCTTTTGCTGGTCCTCCCCATCCTAGGGAATGCCTCGGGTCTTACCTTTCCTAACCAGCAACTCACAAAAAGTCTGTTTCCCTAAACAGAGGACCAACTCCTCCTCTTGAAAGCGCCCCTCATTCTCCTCTAAAGAATGTGGAAGTTGCTCTAGCACGTTTTCCTTCCATCTGCACTAAGAATATCACCTGTGGAGACCCAGACAAATTGCCAAGGCGGAGAAGACCTGGAAGCCAACTTTTACAATATGTGACTCTACCTCTGAACTGATTTGCTTTTTGTATATTGACCAAGCATCTAGGAACCTTACTAAATTCAGTCATTAGATCCAATAGTTTTGTAGATTATTTTGAATATTTTATGTAAACAATCATATTATTTTCAAATGAGAGTTTTACATTTCTCTATATATACTTTATAACTTTTATTTATTTTTCTGGCCTTATTACAGTGACTAAGACAGCCGATTCCACGGTGAAAGGAGGGACAGTGGTGGACACCCTCGTCTGGTGCTGACAGTCAGGGGTCGGTGTTCAGTATTTCAGCTGTAAGTATATTTTTAGCTGTAGGTTTTTGGATCTGCCTTTTATGAGAGTGAGGAAGTTTCCTTCCAGTTATGGTTTGTTGAGGATTTTTTATTATGAACATGTATAGAATTTTATCAAACACCTTTTCTGAATCTATTGAGATGGTTATATATTTGTTCTTTATGTTGTTAATGTGGTGACTTGCATTGATTGAATTTTGAGAGTGAAATCAATCGTACATTCCCTAGATAAACCGCACTTGATGGACTTGATTTGTTATGATTTTGTTTTTCATGTTTGCATCTTAGTCTGACAGAAATTGGCCTATAATTTTACTTTCTTGTAATATTCTTGACAGATTACAGTATCAAGACCTCATAAAACAAGTTGGAAAGTATTCCCTTGTTCTCTGTTTTCTAAAGGAGTTCTAAGACAGGTGTGATTTCTTCCTTAAAGGTGTGGGAGAGTTTGCCAGTGATACTACCTGGGACTAGAGTTTTTTTGTGTGGAAAAGTTTTTAATTATGGATTCAATTACTTTGACAGGTGCAGGACCATTTAAATGTTCAATTTTTGTGTGACTATTTTATTAAGTGTTGCATTTTAAGAAATTTGTTCATTTTATCTAAGTTGTCACAGGTAGGGGGCATAAAAATGTTCATAATTCTTTTTATCATCTTTTTAATGTATATTGAATCCTGATATTTCTCTTCCTTTTTCTCTTTTTCTTAATAAGTCCTGCTAGAAAGTTGTCAATTTTATTAGTCTTTCCAAAGAGCCAGTGGAGTGGGTTTTCTCTCTTGCTCATCTGCTCCCTGTTTTGCTGCCCTCTGACACCTGAGAGGCCACCATGCTCCCGGCAGCTGGCCTGGGTTCTTTCTTGAAGGGCTCTCCGGGTGGCACATCTCCACGTCCACCACAGCCTAGTCCAGAAAAGAAATCAATTATTCCAGTATCCCTAGCAAGAAGCTAGGGGAAAAAAGCATATTAAGCGCAGATAAAACAGAAGGGTAGAGATAGAGCTAAGAGCTGCGAGTGCTGAAGCAGACAGCAGATGCAAACCCAGAGAGATTTTGGGGGGTGGTGCAGAGACTTTGGGTTGAATCTGCATGGTGATCTAAGGGCCCCCTGGCTAGGCCTGCTGGTTGTTGCCGATGGTTATTATTAAGTTGCATCCATGCCTTACAGGCAGATAAGGCAACCTGAAAGCAATTGAAAAAAAAAAAAAACGGAGAGCAATTAACAAAAATTTAAAAAAATTAAAGGTGGGAGTTTGCAAAGAAGTTCTCATGCCTTGCAGTAGGCTGACACAGAAAAGGCTGGATTTGATAGTCCCTGCCTATCCCGAGTGGCCCCACCTCCCGCTATAAGCTGGTGCTCCACGGAATAGGAGGACAGACGTCTTTCTTGTCTTTCTTCTGGGAGGCAATACGTCCCCACCTCAGGAGCTGCTCCCCCTGCCCTGGTGCTGCCAGACTTAGAACCAGGATAAGTTGCGTCATAAACCAATTAGGGATGTGCTGGGTCGGCTACGGGAGGGCAGGGCCTTAGCCTGGCCAGCATGGCAGGACTGGATTCTGAGGATGCGCAACCAAGGAGGGTGAACGTAACGCTGGATAGGAGGGAGTTTCTTGACTTAGGGGAAACTCTCTTGGGATACAAGGTTCAACACCTTGGAAATGATGCAAACTTGCTGCTAGGGTGTCTCCTAAAAGCTTAGAAAAAACAATGTCGCGTGCTGAGTAAGACTGAAATACCTAAATTTCCCTGGGAGATGGCAGAATAAGGGATTGGACAGCATAAGGAAGTGGCATGCTGAAATGTATGTTCTGTGAGGCCAGCCAGCCCGTGAGAACCTTATTTTCCTTAGGAAGGCCTAGAGAACACACTGCCCACCAAGGCCCTCCGAATGAGCTGTGAAAGGTGTCCATGGTCGGCAGTGGCTCCCCTCTGCAGGGAGCACTGATGGTAGGAGAAGCCATCGCAGGACTGGGCTCACTGATAGCAAGTGGGAGGATGGAGGATGGAGCCCAAAGCCATCAAGGCCAAGTGGCAGTGCTTAGCCACCAGAAGCCAGGTGGTTGTCATCACAACTACTAACAGGGTCAGAGTGCAGCCAAGGGGGCCCAACCTGCAGGAAGTCATGGAGATGTTAACAGGACATGGCATTTCTAGGGACAAAATAGCTGGCAGCCAACAAAGGTAGGGGTGTGTGTGTGTGTGTGTGTGTGTGTGTGTGTGTGTTTTCAAAAGAAAGCAAAAATGAAGGAATAGGAGACTGAGGGTCATCACCCCCAAAAGAGTTGTGATCTCTTGCCTAGCTTTGGAGGATAGTCTAATGACCCTAAAAATTTTAATTTTTAGTTTAATTCCATACTTTGTATGATTGTACTCCTTTGAAATTTGTTGAGAACTTGCTTTATGGCCTAGCATATAGTCCATCTTGATTGATGTTCCATGTGCTCTTTTTTTTTTCAAGAAAGTGTGCAAGTAGTAGTTTTTTTTTTATTTTTAAAATTGTATATATTTAAGGTGTATAACATGGTGTTTTGATATCCCCACACATAGTGAAGTGATTGCTGTGGTCAAGCAAAGTAATATATCCATCATCTCACATAGTTAGCTTTCTTACTTTTCTTGGTAAGAGTACCTAAAATCTATTCTTGTGGCGAATTTCCAGTTACACAACATTGTGAACTGTAGTCCTCATGTTGTACTACATCTCCAGACTTATTCATATGACATAACTGCAAGTTTCTACCCTTTGACCTATGTCTCCCCATTCCCCCCACCCCCCACCTCTGGTAATCACTGCTATACTCTCTGTTTCTATACATTTGACTTTTTGTTTTTTTTAGATTTCCACATATACGTGAAATCCAACAGTATTTGTCTTTTCTGACATTTCACTTAGTCCTTATAGATTCATAAGTCCTCAAGATTCATCCATGTTGTTGCAAATGGCAGGCTCTCCTTCTTTTTTAAGGTTGACTAATATTACACTGTGTGTGTGTGTGTGTGTGTGTGTGTTTATAAATCACAATTTCTTTATTCATTCTCTGTCAGCAGACACTTAGGTTGTTTCCATATCTTGGCTATAGGGAATCACACTGCCATGAACATGAGACTGCAGATATTTTTATGAGGTGGTGGTTTCATTTCCTTCAGGTGTATACCGAGAAGAAAGATTAATGAGTTATATTGTAGTTCTACATTTAATTTCTTTAGGAACAGCCATGCTGTTTTCCATAATGGCTATATCAATCTACATTCCTACCAACGGTGTGCAAGGGTTTCCTTTTCTCCACACCCTCACCAACACTTGTCCTCTCCTGTCTTTCTAGTAACAGCCATTCTAATGGGTGTGAGGTGGTACCCTGTGGTTTTGATTTTCCTGATAATTAGTAATGTGGGGCACATTTTCATGTCCCTGTTGGCCATTTGTACGTCCTCTTCAGGAATATGTCTATTCAGGTCCTTTGCCCATTTTTTTAAATCAGGTATTTGCTTTTTTGCTGTTGAGTTGTATAATTTCTTTATATATTTTTGGATGTAAACCCCTCATTAGATAAATGGTTAGCAAATGCTTCCTTCTAATCCATAGGCTGCTTTTACATTTCCTTGATTGTTTTCTTTATTCTGCAGAAGCTTTTTAGCTTGATGTAGTCCCACTTGTTAATTTTTGCTTTTGTTACCTGTGCTTTTGGTGTCATATCAAAAAAATCTTTGCCAAGACCAATGTCAAAGAGTTTTTCCCTATGTTTTATTCTAGGAGTTTCATGGTGTCAAGTCTTACATTTAGGTCTTTAATCCACTTTGAGTTGAATTTTTGTGTATGGTATAAGATGAGGGTACAGTTTTATTCTTTTGCTTGTGGGTATCTAGTTCTTCGTACATCATTTGTTGAAGAGACTATCCTTTCCCCATTGTGTCTGCTTGGGGGGGTCTTATCACAGATTAGTTGACCAAATACACTGGGTTTATTTATGGACTTTTTATTCTGTTCATTGGTCTATGTATCTGTTTTTTGCCAGTACTATACCGTTTTGGTTACTATTGCTTTGTAACGCAATTTGAAAATTAGGAAGTGTGATGCCTCCAACTTTCTTTTACTTTTTCAAGATTGTTTTGACTATTTAGGGGTCTTTTGTAGTTACAGGCAAATTTAAGAATTGTTTTTGCTATTCCTGTGAAAAATGTCACTGGAATTTTGATAGAGATTATGTTGAATCTGTATATTGCTTTAGAAAGTATGGACATTTTAAGGGTATTAATTCTTTCAATCCATGAACATAGGATATCTTTCCATTTATTTGTGACTTCTTAAATTTCTTTCATCAATGCTTTATAGTTTTCTGTATGTGGCTCTTTCACTCCTTTGGTTGAATTTATTCTTAAGTATTTTTTGATGTTATTATAAATGGAATTGTTTCCTTGATATCTTTATTGGATAGATTGTTATTGGCATAAAGAAATGTAAGTGATTTTTGTATGTTTCTTTTGTATCCTGCAACTTTACTGAATTTATTAGTCCTAGCAGTTTTTTGATGGAGTCTTTAGGGTTTTCTACATATAGAATCATGTCAAATGAAAACGGTGACAAGTTAACATCTTATTTTCTTATTTGGATGCCTTTTCTTTTTTTTTTTTTCTTACATAATTCCTCCGGCTATGACTTTCAGTACTATGCTGAACAGAAGTGGTGAGAGTAGGCATCCTTCTTTTGTATCTGATCTTAGAGGAAAAGCTTTCAACTTTTCACCATTTAGCGTGATGTTAGCTGTGGGTTTGTCATATATGGTGCAGAATTTTTTTGGTAGTATTTATATGATTTATTGTTTTCCATATTTGACTTTCACATTCATTATTTACCCTTCTCTTCAACAATGTGAAGATCCTGACATGCATTAACTCTAATAGCCTCCAGATACTACCATTTTATAGTATTTTACTCCTCGACTATTTTCCCATTTATTATAATTATTGTTTGATGGAGTCAATGCTTGTTTGAATTTACTTACTTTGCCAACCATACTTTGTTTTTTGCATCTTAGACCTTCCATCTGTGATCTCTTTATTCTACCTGAAATAAATCCTTTAGAATTTAATTTAGTGAGAATGTTTTGGTGATAAACTTTTACTTTTTTCTCTATAGTTTTTTTGTTTTGTTTTTTTTTTTGGTCCTCTTCTTTGAAAGTTAATTTTTTTCTGGCTATAGAATTCTAGGTTGACAATTTTTTTTTCAGCTTATTGATGATATTTCTTCTGTTATCATCTCACTTCCATTGTTGTTATGAGAGACAAGAGACTAATAGTCAGTCTACTTGCTATTTATTGTTGATGGTCTTTTTTAAGGTCTTTTTTAATCTAATGTTCTGAAATTCCACTATAATAAGTCTGGGTGTTGATTTGGAGGTATATTTTTCAGGCTTCCTATACCTGCACATTGTTGTATTAATATTTCAATAATTCTGGGAAATTCTTAGCTGTTTTCTGTACAAAATGTCCTATTTTCCTTTTGTCTTATTCTAGAATCTGATTAGACAGAGTGTAGGCCTTTTTCATTTTCTTTAATGTCCATTAACTTTATTTCAAGATATGAATTTTAGAAATCTTGATAATTCCTTACTTTCTTGCCAAATATTTGATGCTTTTGCAAATATGTCTTAGAATAATATCAGTGTCATAATTTTTGCTTCAACCATCAAACATAATTTAGAATACTCAAGAGGAGAAGGAGAAAATATTGTATTTACCTATATTTTGGCTTACTATGTTAGTTTTATCCTTCCTCCCATTCTAAGGCTCCTTCTTTTATCATTTTCTTTCTGTTAAGAGATCTTCCTTTAGCCATTCTTTTATGGTGGGTGTGCTGGTAACAGATCCTCTTAATCTTCCTTTATCTGGTCATGTTTTATATCTAATTACCAAGGTTTTTAGTTGTACTTAGTAGGAAGAATAGGGAAAAGTATGCCTACTCCATCTTCCCAGAAGCAGAGATCTCCCACTTCCTAATGTTTTGTTTTTTTTTTAAAAATTAGAAATTTCAGGGTTTTTTTTCTCCCCCATTGGGAGGATTTGTCTAGATAACTAATCATCATTTAAAAGCAATAGAATTTGCCTTATATGCTTGTGTTTTGGTAGTTTTGATTGTGAAATGCTCAGTTTTTACCAGAAATTTATGTACAGAGATTATTTGAGGCCTGGGTTGAAGTTAAGGGTTTTCTGCCAGTCACTTTGGAGCACTAGCCATTGATACCCACTTCAAATTAAATTTTCCTTTCAAGGGGTTTCAGACTACATAGTTATCAGGAACCCAAATCCACCTGATGTCCAACTTGTAGTTATGAATTCCCAGGAGATTATTTTAGTTTTATTTCTTCCAGCCCTAGGACTGACATAATCAATGTTCTTGCTATTCTCTTCTGCTCAGTGAGGTGTCACTGTGGGTATAGTGCTTTGGAGTCTCAGCTTTTTATGGGAATCTCATTTTTATTCCCCACTTTGGGTATGCTCCAGGCTTTACCTCCTGTCTCATGTACCTGGTGCAGTCATTAAAACAGAAGCTCAGGGATTCCAGGTTTTGGCAAAATCCTCCAAGATAGATGCTGGCTTTGGTATTTCTAGAGTTCTGTGTCTCACATCACCTTGGAGATTGGCACATACTTTACTTTTACACAAGCTTAATGTACACAAAATATTTTTTAAAAATGTTATCAGGTATTTGAGTTATTTTATTTAGATGGGCTTGTCAGGGAATCCAATCTACCACACTGCTAGAAAAAGAATTTTTCACAAGATATGATTTTCTTTTATAAATTCTTATCTTCTTAGCACGTCTCTTAGCTGAATATATTGCAGTCTTAAAATATTTAATGATTAACCATTTTTATCATTACTTAGGGATTTTTTTTCTGAATAGTTTGTTTACTACTTTCAATTTACTGTCAGCTTTCATTCTCCCTTTTAACCCTATCATATAACATGGGTGATTAAAAATGATCTTCTAAAAAGCTGTGCAGTCAGCCTGGTATGATTAGATGTCATAAAAGTGATGTGACTTGAGTTTTTGGCTGCATAATCACCTTGGGTTCTTTGCCTTTGGATTGAAATTTAGGAGAGGGAACTTGGAGATCAGAGCTGATTTATTGTCTTATTTACACATGAAGTGAAGAGGAGAAATCATTCTATACTTAGCTGGAAATGTTCATGAGAGACATTATCTCTCAAAAAGCAATTGGGGATGTGGGGATTAGAAATGAGGCCAGAATAGCTATAGAAATGCTATTCCAGCCAAATTAACAAAATTCAAGAAAATAATTATGTTGGAGTAGAGAAAGGTTGCCTTTTCCTAGATCCTGGGATCTAGGGTCAGGAGGCAGCTCAGGAAGATATACACTTTCCCATGTACACACAGGGGCACACACAATTGCCTACCTACACAGACACACACACCGTAAACACACACATGTAATTAAGTAGTAACAGAACTGGGGGAATTCTGGCAAGTGAGTCATTGAGTTTTGTTTTATCCGCTCCCCCTAATCCTCAAAGAAATATGTGTTCATTAGAAAAACATTGGAAAGTCCCCCCCAAAATTCCCTATAATGCTACTTCCTAGTAAAAATAAAAAGGGCAATATTTTGGCACATTACTCTTCTTCATCTGTACTTATTAAACATGGTTCAGCTTGTACGAATAATCACATTCAATCCTGCCCTACTCCTCCACTCACAATTCTGTATTAGGTATACCCCCATGTTTCCAAATAGTATTTTAATCATGGCAAAATATTCTTTCATCTGGGTGGTTCACAATTTCCCTCATGCCCTCTTTTTAGAAATTGAAGTTGTTACAATTTTTCCAATAATAATATGAGTCACTGTTGTCCTCTGCTTTGGTCCTAGAAGAATAATTTTTAAAAATTGTGAAATCGCTGAAAGGTTCAGGTTAAGCCATCAATCTGTAGCCCCCTCATTCCCCAGGGGGGTTTTCCCACCTCCAGTTCCTACCCTCGTCTTGGCCACAGCGAGCTTTTCAAAGAATTTCTCCCAATCACATGTGGTACATGTTCTCCTTGAGAAGAACTCTAGTAAATGAAACAAATAGCCATCTCATTATATTTTGGGTGCTATTTTAGCCCCCTCATTATCTAAAGGATACATTAGTGTCTGAGACATCAACTGGTGTCTTGCAAAAGTAGACGAGTGTTTGAAATAGGCTATTAAGCACTTGAAATGTAGCTAGTTCAAATTAACATATTCTGTAAGTGTAAAATACATGATGAATTTCAAAGACTTTGTATAATAAAATAATGTAAATTATCTTATTGGTAACATTCTTTATATTGATTACATGTTGAAGTGGTAATATTTTGGATATATTGGGTTAAATGAAATATTGTATTAAATTTAGTTGCATTCATTTCTTTTTACTTTTTTTTTTAAAGTGTGGCTACTAGAAAATTTTAAATTACATATGTGGCTTGCATTTGTGGCTGGTATTGTATTTCTGTTGAACAGGCTGATTTAGAGCTTAGAGTGGGAGTCTCATCCAGTGGCTGAACCTCAAAGCAGAAAGCCAGCCATGTGGCCCAGGCCCCATCCCACCGTTCCCTGCCTTGAGAACACACCCTCTCTCTGCTTCCTGCTCAAGCCTCCGGAATCCTGCATAAAAGGAAAAAAAAAACCCATGTTCATAGGTTTCTTCCTGCCCCACCCTCTCTCAACATCCAGCCCCGCGCTGGTGCATGAATCACAGCCTGTGGAAACACAGTTACAGAAACACAGTTACTGGGTTGGTTGGTTGTGACATCTCACTAATGTCAGGTCCATTCTGCATTAAGTTGGATGAGTGACAGACACTCCCAGGTGGAACAGATGTAGCAGGAAAGTACTTGCTGAAAGCTCTGTGGCAGCTTTCGAGTCATTTTCTCCTCCTCCATTCAGCTTCAATCACTCCTATTGCAAAAGCCCCTTGGCTCCCTGGTGCCTGCTTGCCGGGATTCAGAGCTGGGACCCCACAGACCTTTTTGCCGTTTCAGCTGCCAGGAAGATAAACAATGGTGCGTAGCAGAGCTCCTGCTCTGAGCAGCTCGAGAGAAGGCTGAAGCTGGCACATTTGGTTCAGCAGGAGCCTGAGATAACTGAACCAGTTTCTGTAGATTCAGCAGTTTCCCAGGCCTACCAGGATACTCCAGCCTTCCAGACAACTCAAGGACTTGGACAGAAAACGTCGAGTCAATAAGTGACGGTTGACATACGGTCCTGAAGCCTGCCACAGCGGCGTGTCTGTGTTCAGGCTTCATGGGGAGATGGCCCAGGAATAGCACAGAGCCTCTTGGCTGTGAGCCAGCCCCTGGGGACAGCTGCCTGTGGCTCCTGGTGTCTGCATTGCCGGGACTCCAGGGGCAGCTGAGGTTACTTGCTGCCCTAACCCACTTACAAAACTGGTCCGGCTCCCATCTAAGCAAAGGTTCTTCCTGCTTTCAATTATTTTTGTAGGAACGTCTGTGGGTGTGCAGAGTCAGATTTCCTGACATGTTTGTTTAGTCTCTTTTTCTACCGGCCTCTTCCCATTCAGCCTGGTTGAGGCAGAGGCTTTCTTGCGGCTTGATGCCAGTTGAGTCTCTTCCAGATGTGGCCAAAGAAGCCTGGCAGAGTTTCCCTTCTGAAGCAAGAACCTTCAGGCTAATTCTAAGGAACTGCAGTCAGGGAGAAGAGACAGACACGTGCATAGCCCCCATTCATGCACATGACAAATATTTGAGTGCTTTTTTGCTGTGGGCTAAGCTCTGTGCTAGCCTCTGAGAACTGAAATGAATCAGGCATAAATTCAGCCTTGTTGACTTTTACAGCCTATGAAATGTGATGAGTGTCATCAAAAAGGTACACACAGGGGATCCAGGAGTTCAGTAGAGGCATAGATAGCTTTGACTAGACAGAAATGGGAGAAGAAATCACGGACATTTCGTGAAAGTGACATTTGAGCTGGCATTGAAGGACAGGCATGACTTGGCTCTAGTACAGGATTTTCTCAACCTCAACACCACTGGCATTTGGGCCCAGATCATTCTTTATCGTGGGAGCTTTCCTGTGCATTGTGGGATGTTCAGCAGATCCCTGGCTTTTACCTGCAGCATGCCAATAGCACCCCATCCAGTTATGACAACCCAAAATATCTCCAGACGTTGCCAAACATCCCCTACTGGGCAAAATCACCCTGATTGAGAGCCACTGCTACAAAAAAAAAAAAAAAAAAGGAAAAAAATAGGCAAAAGAATTTTCTGGAAAGAGTAAAAAACTCGAGGAAAGGACAGGCCCTGCAGGAGCACAGCAGGTGACTTAGTTTAGATAGAAAATGAAGAGGATGCAGGCAAAACAGTGGAAAGTTCGAATACTAGCTCCACATGGTGGGGAACTTGGGGTGCATGTATGTTTTATTCTGCGATATGTCCCAAGTGCTTGGAACAGAGTCTGGCACATGATAGAAGCTCAACAGTGTTTGTTGAGTGGAAGACAGTCTGGATTCACTTTATAGAGGCATGGGAGCACAGGGGAGTAGAGGGAGAATGTGGGAAGACATTGAATGATTTACATGTTGGAGGCGTTGAGTTGGAGGTCTGTAAACAGCCAGGTGGGGGTAGGTAGTAGATGGGTGGAATATGGTGGCTGAGCTCAAGCAATGCGAGCTGTGGACATCCTCCGCACATGCCCATAGCTCGGGGAGACTGAAGAGTTTGGGGTATCCAAGGAGAGGCCAAGTCAAAATCCCTGGGTGGTGTCTACATCCATGGGTGTGTAGCAGAGATCAGTACTTACCCACTTTTTTTGTTTTAGCTTTATTGAGGTATAAATTGGTGTACAATAATTGCACACACTTAATATATACATCTTAGTGAGTTTGGACACATGCATACACCACACCATTACCACAACCAAGGTACTAGACATATCGAGGTGGTTGTCCATTATTATTCATTTTCACCTTTTTCCACAATAATAGAACCTAAATCTTTAGTTGGACACAGAGTTGTCTGAAACAAAGACTATATATGTCTCAGCTTCATTTATCACTAGATGTGGCCATGGGACTAAGTTTTGGCCAAGAGGTTTAAGAATATATAACTATGGTATATCAATAAAAATAAAAAGATTAAGTGTCATGTAATTGCTTTCAGGAACCTGTCCTAACAGACATTTGACATGTGTTCTTTGCCCCCTTTTTCTTTGCCCCATGTTCCATCATGCTTCCTGGAATTCTGATGTGAAGGGCTGGAGTTCTGGCAGCCTCCTTGGACCATGAGGATGAATGCTCCACAATAAGGGTGGAACAGGAGAGGCTGGCATGGGGCCAGGGCTCTAGATGACGTTGTGGGTCCACTATACCTGGATTGCCAATCCCCAGACTTTGACGGGAGGGAGAGATGAACTTCTACCTTGTTTAAGCCACTGCTATTGTAGGACTTTGTTGCTTGTAGCCAAACCTGATCCCAACTGACAGTATGAAGAACAGCAGACAGGGAAGAAATTGCCAGAGAATTTGAACAGTGTCATGGAGACCAGGAAGGGCAGAGTTGCAGAAAGGGGGTGACCCTCAGGGTGGAAGATGATGAGGTCTGAGGACAAAGACTGGACAGCCCAGAGGTGGTTACCAGTAAACACAGTCCCAGGTTGACCGTGAGGGAAACTGTGTGGAAAGATGCTCCGCGACATCTGCAAATCCCCAAGGCTGGCAGTTTAGCCACCCACGCCTTGGAATCTGGGAGGCGCCTGGACATTCTGAATAAAAAAATGTTTGCGGACTCACTTCGCACCGTATAGGCTGTAGCAGCCTCGGGGAATCAGAGAGCCACAGTCACAGTAGAAAGTTGTCAAGAGAACTAAAGAAGGACTCCAGGCGCAGAGTGAGGACGGGGTGAGAAGCAAGAGCTCTTCCTGCCACCCTCTCTCCCCTGGGCTGATGCTCGCTGCCCCTTCAGGTCTCAGCCTAAATGTCACTTGCTCCGAGGGGCATGTCCTGGATTCCACTGTCGTAGTCTCTCATATTCTCTAAACTTTTCCTCTGCATTTCTCCCCAGCTTTTATCTATGCATTGATTTATTTAATATCTGCATTTCTCAATGGTGTCTAAGTTCCATGGGGCCTTGAATCCTGTCTGCTTCATTCATGTCTGTGCCTTCAGGTCCTAGCCCCTTGCCCGGCAAAGAACAGGGCTCAGGTGAGTGCATGCGTGTGGTCTCTCCTTGCTTTCCATGATGTTCCACCTAGTTTCTTCCTGTGAGGGGACACGGGGGACAGGAGAGATTTTCCTGACATTGCTTCTGCTCTTGGCTTCTCAGTGTTTTTATAGAAAAAATTGTAATAAAGAAGAGAGAAGAGAATGTGGAATTTCTGCTTAACGTCTACCTGCATTAGGGGTGAACAGTGTCTTACTTAATCCCTTGTTTGCTCACTGCGGGCATGAAGGAACCCATTGGTATACGAGGACCACGGGATTCCCAAGCATCTCTCAGAACCTGGAGGAGTGCAGAGGCCTCTGCATTTCCCCTGAGCATCTTCCAGGCTGCAGGCTCTCTAGAGGGTAGTCCCGATCAGCACCTGTTAGAAGGCGTTTCTGGTACGAAGGAAGGGCAGCATTCCAAGGCTCCCCCAGTCGGGCCTCTGCCTCCTCTCTGGCCTTGCCTCCTCATTCCCTTGGGCCAGCCCTCTGTCCCAGCGCACCTCGGGCAGGGCCTTCTTGTGCCCCAGATCAGGAGTTCCCGCTCCTGAGTGTCCTCTGCCCCCTGCGTCTGCCTCCCAAACGCTGCCCACTCTCAGGACTCATGTTCAATCCTGTCCTCCGGGAAGCCTTCCTGAGCCACCCAGCAGGCACTTGTCTTTCTTCTCCAAATTCCAACAACACCTGTTGTCTCTCTTCCTTTGAACATTAGCACATTCTGTCTTATGGTGTCACCATGATTTTCAGATGGAAATTCAACTTCCTGAAGGGGTGCTGCCTTGGGCTTCTTCGTAGCCCTTGGCCAGCTAGCAGACTGCCTCGAACAGAGGAGACATTAGTAAGTAGCTGTTGGTTGACTGATTGCAGCATCCTGCACCTTAACTATGCTCTCCTTTTTGCTGAAGTGGAGAAGAACACACGCAGACACACACACACACACACACACACACGTGCACACACAACAACAGCCGCAACTGTGCAGTCCCTGCTTAGGAAGCTTCTCATCTTGAACTGTCAGACACACTATGAGATGCTGGGAACTCAATTTATTTTCCTGTCTCAAAAAATATATAATAATCTGTTGTGGCTAGTAACTTATAAACTGTAATAGATGATTATAAGTAAGATGCATGTAATTGTTTTGCAGCAAGCTTTAAATAAACACATAAATTTCAGTGTCTCTTCTTATTGGATTTCCTTGCATGTTGGAATTGATCTGAGATCTTACTGAAGTGTAAACTATAAACTAGCCTCTGAGGCTCTTAAAGCCAGAAAGGTGGGACTAGAGATAATAGAATAGTGAGCCCTTTGAGGAGCACACCTATTTAGCAGCATGGCTGGCAGATTACATTCTGTCAGCCAGAGAATGACAGCTTCCTTCTTAGTACGCTGCCAGGCTGCCCCTAAAGCCTTCCCTCCTTTTCTCTTCTCCATCGCCAAAGGCTTTGGCTGACAGCACGGGGCACGGTCAGAACAGTAACCTCCCCTTGTGACACAACTGAGATTCTCATGATCAAAAGCTCCTTTTGCAACCATCCCTCAGGGTGGCAGCCCTAACATTCCGTTTCAGTGGCGCTAGGGATCCTGTTCATCAACTTGGCCACGTCACAAGCACGGCCCCTTAGGTACGCACCCAGCTTACTCAGAGGTTAGAGTAGATGCACATTTAGCGATCGTAGAGATAATTACAGCAAAAAGAGACTGTGATGAAGGTCTTGAGACACACCTAAAACAGCACCAGATGTCTCCAGGGCATCGACTTGCCCTAGCCTGAGGGCTGTGATCTCGCAGTCAGTGTCTGACGAAGCAGCCCCCTCCTCCCCAGATTGCTAGCCCGAGTCTGGGCTGGGCTACACCTCTTTCTTCCATGTTGTAAACACGTTCAGTTTAGGTGAAGTTATGAACTGATAAGCCTATGCTGCTATTGAAAGCTTTCTTGCTAAAGCAGGCTGAGTGAGAAATTACTGATGGCTTCCAAGGGACAATATTAGCACCAACTTAAGTGACAGCTTCACAGGGCAAACTGCCCAGGTTAGAAGAAAGGGAAATGACTTCCTACTGACTGGAAGAATAATCCTCCCTGGACTGCCCAATAGCAGGTACCCAAATAGATGGCAGGATTGTATACCCTTTGCTATTAGCTTGTAGAATAAAGAAGGGATGGCGAGTAATTCTAAGAAGGAAACAATGCCCTTTATTGGAAACAAGTTAGGGGACTTTGCTTGCTAAAAAAATGTCCCAAGACTGGAAGAAGGCTGCATGCAAGGGTTTTTGCTGCAGAAAGACATGGAAGGGTCCAATATGAAGAAAAATTTGATAAGCTTTAGACAATTGCATCCTCCTCAAATTAGCAAGAGATACATCAAGCTGTGATGGATAGTGGTTAGTGGTTTTTATGTTTTCCTGTGATTTCTAAATATCCTGTAATTGAATATGGCTATTAAGAGCATGGATTCTAGAGCCAGCCAGACAGGGCTTTACTCCTGGCTCTGACATTCAACAACTTAACTGTTCTGTGCCTCAGTTCCCTCATCTAAAAAATGAGGATACTTACAGTGTCTACCTAATAATGGGTTTTAGGAGGATTAATAGAGTTAGCAAATGGAAAAACCTTAGAACAAGGTCTGGCACATACCAAACACTGTATAAATGTTTGTTGCTGCTGCTGTTACTGCTACTACTATCGGGGGTGTGGAGAGGGGAGCAATTTTTAAGAATTATGGCTCAGAATTGTTGAGAAAAACATTTAAAGAGCACAGACCCAGAATTCAGACACGCCAAATTTCAAGTTCAGGTTCCATCACTAGCTGTGTGAATTTAAGCAAAAAATTTATTTCTTTAAGCATCAGGTTTTTTGGTCTATAAAATGGGGTGATCTTAGTACACACTAGCGGGGTTGCCAGGGTTAAAGAGGTGAGTGCTCGCAAGGTACTCAGCCTGGTCTCGGCACACAGTGCGTACTCAAAACACTGTGTTTGTCATACCATTACCTTAGTGCTTTACCTTCTTTAAGAATAATTTCAGGTGGGGGGAGGGGATGGGTGTATGCCTACATGATGAGTGCATTGCACACCCTCTGGGGAATGGTCATGCTTGAAGGTGCTGACTCTCGGGGAGGTGGGGGGGGGGGAGGGGATGGAGGTATGACTGCATGGTGAGTGCCAGGCGCACTGTCTGGAGAATGGACACGCTTGAGGCTCTGACTCAGGGGGATGGGTGGGACATGGACAATATATATAACCTGAACTTATGTACCCCCATGATGAGCTGAAATAAAAAAAAAAAAAAGAATAATTTCAGAGGTGGGTTATCAGTTTAAATTTAGTGATTTTAGCTCTTTTGAATACTTATGCTTGTCTGTCTTAATAAAGTATTATCTTTGTAACATAAAATGAAACACATAACTGGACAGGAAAATATGGTGCTCTCCTTTTTTCTTACCTACATGTATTTAGAGGAAATCCAATGATTCAGATCACAGGCCATTACCACAGCCCTGTATTGTACCTGTTGGCAACCACCCTAATTACTGGCAGAGAAAATATGTATCTCCAAAGAGCCAGCCTCACAAACCTAACCGATAAAATGGTGGCAAATGCCACAGGTGATTAAGTAAAGTAGTGGATTTATGGAAACTCAGGGACACTCATGATTTTTCTTGGGAAATAATCTTTTTCCCAATTACGTTTTTGGAAAAACTCAAAAGAAATACAAAACCAAGGGATACGCTTACATTTTATTTCATAAAGTGATGTAGTAGAAGTGAATACCTAGACCCATGGTGGCATTTGGTTCTCTAAACAGAGCAGCACTGATGAGTGGCATGAAGACAGCAGACTGTCTCAGGAATTGGATTGCGCCTGTGCCTCCCACTCTGTGCACTTCCTCTAGGAACAAGTCTGAATTAGGGTGGGATATTGCTGAGGTTAAAAGGGCTAACCACCAGAAACTTACGTGGAAAAATAAGCAGACATATAGATTATTCGAGGTTGAGGGTCAGTAAGCCACAGCCTGCAGGGCAAATCTGGCCCATTGCCTATTTTTGTTAATAAAGTTTTATTGGAGCACAGCTGTGTCCATTTATTTATATGTTGTCTGTGGCTGCTTTGGTGCTACAAAGCAGAGTTGGGTGATTGTATCAGAGACTGTAAGGCCCATAAAGCTTAAAATATGTTTTACCTGGCCCTTTACAGAAAAAGTTTTCCTGCTTCTGGTGTAGATAAAATTTAACCAATTCTATTCAACTAAGGAACCATAAACAATATTAAAAAGCAAATGGTAAAGAAAACATTTACAGCATTAAATACATAATGGGTTAGTAGCTTTAAAATAGCTTTAAAATACATAGTAGTAAAATGTAAAATATAAAAATATATTGATTTCTAAATCAATAAGAAAAATATGAATGGTACCAACAGAAAAAAAAAATGGACAAAGCCCACAAATAGCCAATTCACTAAGGAAGAACTGTGACTGGCCTGCGAGCTTGTGAGAAACTGATCACAGGGCTAGCCATCAAGGAAATGCAAATTAGAACAATAAAAATATTCTGCCAGTAAAATAGCAAAAGTTTTTTTCTTCTTCTTTTTTTAAAGATAATATTCAAAATTGTAGAAGTTATGAAAAAAAGGGACTCTTGTATGTTCAAGTGTAAAGTGGAGCAAACTTCTGGAAGAAATCTGGCAATATGTACCAAAAATCTTTAAAATTGTGCTTTCCCTTTGACTTAAAAAATTCACTTCTGGGAATTTTTCTTAGGAGGTAACAAGACAAGGCATAAAGATATGGATACAAAGATATTCATGGCAGCAAATTTGACAACAGCTTAACTGTGAATGAACCAGGATTGGTCAAATAAAGTAGGTAACATACAGGCATTAAAAATGTTATGAATTAATGTTATGTTTATTGACATGGAAAGAAGTTCCTAATTAAAAAAAAAATACATCAAAGCCAACTGGAAGAACAGAAGCTCTAGCTTGGGGTTTATAGGATGAGTAGAGTGAAGCTCAGTAATAAAACATCATGTCTAAACTATCAGAACTGGAAATAACCTTGTAAAGTCCAGACCCCTCACTCTGCAAATGTGAAGTCCAAGTCCCAGAGAGGAAGTGAATTGATCAGTATCACACAACCAATTAAACTGAGAGGAGACTCAAAGTTTGCTGTGAAAAAGTGTTCTTTGCCCACATCATACCCTGGACAGGGATATATATCTGCATGCTTCCTGGGAAGTTTTATCATAATAGTACCTCATGCCCCTGCATGGTCTAAGTGTGTGTGCCTTGTGCCTCTTTTTACCCCCAAGAAATCATCTTGCTTTGCCATCATTAAGTTGTTAGATACGTCTGTCCTCTCTGCTCTGTTGTAAGCTCTCTGAGAACAGAGAACACAGATTATTTAGTTCCTTATTTCTTTGCAATTCAGATAGTGTTTTAAATGTAGCAGGTATTCAAATTCTTCAAGAACATTTGTTATTGCTGTGGTTTTGGTTGGTTGGTTTAGTTTTCCCCTTTCACATGGGCTCGGCATGGCACACAGCATCTGAAGCCAGATCGCCTGGTTTGAACTCTCGTTCTGCCATTTCCTAGCTGTGTAAAACTGAAAAGGCCAGTTACCCTCTGTGCCTCAGTTTCCTCATCTGAATAATGAAGACAAAGATTATACAGGCGTGGTTTGAAAATTAAGTGAGTTAATATTTGGAAAACACTTAGAAAGATGTTTTGGCCTATGGTATTATTAAGAAGTATGTTAAATGTTTGCTAAAAAAATTAATTGAGCTTAGGAAAGCTCTGGCCTATATGTACGTGGAGGGGTTTATATGGACAAAAATAAACACACGAGGATCCCAAATGTCAGTTTCCAAATGGATTCAGAGAAGTCATGGGGAAAAAAAACCCAGATATTTTTGTGGCAACTCAAAACCAAAGCAAGAGAACTAGTGTCCTAAATGTAGAAAAAAGAAAAAAAAATGTGTATTTAAGAACTCATTTGTCTCTGGCTGTTTGTTTCTTTGATAAACCAATTGGAATGAAAACCCAGGAAGAGCGTCCCCCTCCCCTGTGAGATGAAACAAGGATGGCCTCGCTTTTCCAGCAGCACCATGCGAGCGTCATTTAAAACTGCAGTCAGCTGCACATAACAGAAACCTAATTGTAGCAGCTTAAGCAAACAGGGATTTATTTTTTCAGAAGCAACAAGAAGTCCACAGCCGCCAGGGACAGAGGCCCTCTCTGTTCCTCCTTTCTACCTGTGCGACTTTTGTTCTACTCAGGAGCTGGCCGCTGCACCTCCAGGCATTCTGTTTGCACAGTTAGCCCAGAAGGAAGAGAAAGGGAAAATGGCAAGAGCAGTAATTCCCGCTGGGTCTTCCCCTTTTCAAAACTTCCTTGGGAAGCCCCCCAGGAACTTCTGAGTATACCTTACTGGCCAGGGCTGGGCTCTCCTAACCACTCTTGGCTGTGAACAGGTTTGGAGAGGTGAGCGTCTGGGCTGGTGGTGTTGACCCCCTGAACTGGGGACCTGTGAGTAAGGAAGAACAGGAGAGTGGATATCGGGAAGGCATCCGGCAGTGGGCCTTATTGGAAGACTGTGAACACTTTCATAAGCAACCGGGTGGAAAGCAGAGCCATTCGCTGAGATTGGGGAAACTGGGGAAGAAATCATTTCTTTGGGAGAAATTAGGAGTGCTGTCTGCACAGGCCGAGTTTGGGGTGCTCGCCAGATATCCAAATGGAGATGTTCAGTCTGCTGCTGGACACACGTTTGGCGCTCAGGGGAGCGGTCAGGACGGGCGTAAATATGCATCATTACCATGCAGAGAACTTCTGCTTTTCCGTAAACCTGAGGTTAGTCCATCAGCTGAGAGGAGAGAGAGCAAAAGAGATGTGAGGAGAGGGGAGCAGCACGTGAAGGCAAACTTGCTGGGCTGGTGGGACTGCCAGGGCGAGAGTGAGATTCCAGCAGTCACGGTCTTGCTTGTCCAGCCAGCCAGCCAAATTACGTGGTTTTTTTGAGCAGTGTTTAGTTGGTCGGATGGAATCACACAAAATTAGACGTGCCCAGGTTTGAACTTTTCCTAGTGAGTCTGAGGAAGAAAGAAAAGGACAAAGAAACTGAGAGTAATTACAAGTTGATGCTTTGCAAAAAATTGTGGCTTATGAACTGGTGATCTTGATAAGGTAAAAAATTGTGCTATGGGGCGATTAGAGCTCATATATTAATGCTTGAAGGATGAGAGGTGTTAGATTATGGGATATTTGAAAAAGGGATTTCAGACATGACACAGTCGTTAGTGAAAACAGGGTCTAGGGTGTGATCTTGGGAGAGGGCGGCTGAGAGAGCAGAAGGACAAGGTTGGCCTGGAGAGAAGTCAAGCACCTGAGTGCTGGGCATTCGCAAGGATGGTGAAATTTCCAAAATGAAGACAGGACAAAGAGGGGAAAGGTCACCCATGAGCCAGGAGCTAACTCCATAAAATAATGGGAACAGGGAAAGTGCAGGGGTTTAGAGGTGGTGACTAAGGAGAAAGGGGACGTGGCAGGTGGTCTATTCCAGTGATGTGAGCTTCGGGAGAAAGTCCAGTTGACTCTTGAACAATGCAGGGCATAGGGGCACTGGTCCACCTCACAGTCAAAAATCCAAGTATACATAATTTTGACTCACCCAAACTCTCCTACTGTTGACTCAAATCCTTGCTGATAACATAAACAGTTGATTAACACATATTTTGTATGTTGTATGTATTATATACTGTATTCTTACAATAAAGTAAGCTACAGAAAAGAAAATGTTATTAAGAAAAATAATAAAAACCAGAAAATGTATTTACTCTTCATTAAGTGGAAGTGGATCAACATAAAGGCCTTCATCCTTGTCATCTTCACATTGAGCAGGCTGATGATGAGGAGGAGGAGGGGTGGGTCTTGCTGTCTACAGGGTGGCAGAGGCAGAAGAGGTGGACGAGGGGGAAGGAGAGGCAGGAGAGCCAGGCAGACTAGGGGGAACTTTTATTGACAAAAATCCACGGTTAAGTGGACCAGGCAGTTGGAAGCGTGCTGTTCTAGGGTCAACAGCAGGGTCACGAGAGCCAAGAGGAGTCTGAAGACAGAGTACTCTCTGTTCCGTGTGGTAGAAGGAGGATCAAGAGAAGGTGGCCTGGATGAAGGGCAGGCATGGAGGGACTGTTCTGGGAAGCGGCGGGCACCACCCGGAATGTGGAGTGTTGGGCTTTGTGGCCTCAATGAGCTCTAGCAGAGGGAAATTTGTCTGCTGAGAGTGAGGAAGGTGCGGGTGGGTGGTTGGGGGCTAAGGACTTAAGGTTTGAAATAAACATTGATAAGAAGGAGAAAATGTCCTTTCCTGATGACAACTAGAAGGACTTTCAAACCCTTTTGAGGTGGACAATGGTGAATTTGCTGCAGCATCAGGTAGATGCTATGACGGTTAATTTTATGAGGCAATTTGACTTGGACCATGGAATGGCCGGATATTTGGTCAAATATTGCCTGGGTGTGTTTGTGAGAATGTTTCTGGAAGAGACTAGCATTTGAATCAGTGGCCTGAGTGGCAGGTGGCCCTCCTCAAAGTGGATGGGCCTTGTCCACGCTGTTGAGGGCCTGAATAGAATCAAAAGGAGGAGGAGGGTTGAATTCTGTCTGCCTGATGCATCTGACCTCGACATGGGCCTTCTGCCCTCGGCGCTCCTGGTTCTCCACCTTAGACTAGAATCTGACCAGGCCCTCCAACTACGCCACCGGTTTTCCTGGGCTCCAGCTTGCAGACTGCAGATCCGTGGGACTCCTCAGCCTCTGTAATTGCATAGGCCAATTCCTTATAATAAACCTCTTCCTAGATACATATTAATATATTTATATCTCCTATTGGGTCTGTTTCTCTGAAGATGCATGGTAATACAGATGCCATGGCTTGTAGGGCTTTTCTGTACCAAGCTCAGCTGTCTGGGAAGAGGAGCACACAAACTGAATTGATCCAGGTTAATTTTTCACTGAGCAGGGCTATGGGAAGGGTTGGCAAGCAAAGGAGTCAAGGGAGATCGTGTGGAATAGTTTAAATGATTGCCTGTGAGGCTCAGAGTGGATGGGAAGAGAGTAAGTTCTCCAAGGAGTCATAGGTTGGATCCAAGTAGAAGGTCCTCCGGTCCTGGAGGAATAGACTTTGAACTTTTTTGATGTCTTGCCCCCTAGAGGGGTTTTGAGAAATCGGGGTACCTACTCTAACATGTCTAAATTAACACCTAAAATGTTTTGGCTTAATTTTCGGTAGTTGAAAATGCACTTATTAGATGTAGATATAATTTCTAGTACATAGTAACTAATATTTTAAAATAAAATGGCTACATTTCTGATTTAAAGGTGTCCAATCTAAATGCCATACTTCACTGATAGTTGCCAGCACAGCTGTTCTTTACGAAAGGGAGCTTCTCAACAGCCTTTTCCTCCTCTTTGTATTTTTATTCCACTCTCCCTAAAGAACGTTACTCTATTTTTTATTCTTCTGCCTGAAAGTCTTTTGTTGTTGATACTATCATATTTCCCCATAATATAAATATTTACGGAAATTGAAATAAGGTTTTAAAATATTTCCTGTGAACATTAGGCTCTGAATGTTAACCTTTTTTTTTCTGGATTGAGTTATCATCACATGGTGCACGGTTGGTTAAAACAACACCCACACACGTGCCTCTTGGGTAAAGTGGAGAGGACAGCTGGAGACCTGGGAGACCCAGGTCCATTCCAAAGGAGGCTGTTTTAGAACAAGTCCTGCAGTAGGTTGAGTTACCAGTCCTGATTCTCAACTCCTCCATGATAAAATTGTGTCTCCACACCCTTGCCTTGGCCTCACGGCAGTGGACTGTGCTTCCTGCCCATGGACTCAGGCTTGGTTTAGTGACTTGCTTTCCCCCGAGAGAAGTTAGCGGCCGTAAAGTAAGCAGAGGCTCGAGATGCGCTTGCACAGCTTGGTTTGGCCTCTAATGCTTCTGCTGTTGCCATGAGACCATGCCCTGGGTAGAGGTTGTCCTCCGCACCCCAGGCCAGGGTGGATGTGAAACCCCCAAGAAGTTGCCACCTCCATTCTGGAATGTGTTTGGTGCCAGGATTAGAGGTGAAGAAAAGTCCCCACCAACTGCCCACCAAATGTGCCATGGCTGGAGGGGTGGGAACGGCCATCACCTTTCCCCACCCAAGGAACTGGGGGCAGAGTGTGTGCCTGACCCTGACCTCCCCCTGTCTGTGTCCAGGCTTCCCCACCAGGGGCAGAGAGCAGCAGTGGTCACTGGGCAGAGACCCAAGAACCCCAGCAGACACCCAAGACCCTACCCTGAGATAGAGGAGGCAAGGTTATGTGTAAATTGAAGCTCTAAGCCCCTGGTTTGTGCTCTACCCACCTCACTTACAAACCACACGTGTGTCTGGGCCATTCCAGAGCACTGGGGTCCAAGTGTGGGGTCATTCTAAGTGCAGAGCCCTGATCACAGAACATGCAGCCAGCCCTGGCCCAGCCAACTGCGGACGGGCAGGCTGAAAAGGACACCCCACCTCACCCACGGTTGTTATGGGAATAAATGATTGTTGTTTTAAGCCACACAGTTTTGGGGTGGTTTGGTCAATAGCATTCCTGTGGTAATAGCTGACGGATGTAAATTGCATTCAGGAATTTAAAAGTTCAGGATGTAAAATATGCATCCTGCAAGTTCAGGAACTAAAATATGGTTTTCTTAAAACTACTCATGCCCATGGACTCCTTAGAAAGTCTCTGCCACCCGCACGGGTCCGTGCAGAGCAGCCTGAGCACCGCAGGCCTGGAGCTTGGAGGTGGGCGTGGGCGGGGCGTGGGCCATCCGAGGGGCGGGGCGTGGGCCATCCGAGGGGCGGAGCGTGGGCCTGCCCAGGGGTGGGGCGTGGGCCAGTCCAGGGGCGGGGCGTGGGCCAGTCCAGGGGCGGGGCTGGGCAGTCAGCCTGGTCCTGGACTGGGCCGCGTCAGTGGCGGAGCAACTGCGGGGTTGAGGAGCGCAGGCTTTGCGGAGCGGGCGCACTGCATGTCCACACGGACTCTAGGGCACCCATTAGGGGCAGTGTTGCCTAGTGGTCAGCGCATGGGCTGTGGTGACCTGGGTTGGAGTCTTGTGCGACATGGCTGTGCTACTTATCCTTCCTTATCTGTGAAATAGGGACAGAGCAGTCCCCGCTCTGCGGTGTTCTGAGGCCCACATAGGGAATCCATGCGCAGGCCTTAGCACAAGGCCTGGTGCTTTGTCAGCACCCAGTAAGCGTTAGCGGTTTACTATTACGCAGCGCGGTGGGAGCTGGGTGCCTGGATTGGTTTCCTGGGGCTGCTGTAACAGCTGGCACGATAGAAAACTATTATCCCCAGTCCTGGAGGCCTGGAGTCTGAAATCTAGTGTCAGCGGGGCTGCACTTCCCCCAGAGAAGCAGGTGGAGAATCTTCCTGTTCCTCGCCTCTCTAGCCTCTTCCGGCTTCTTGTGGCTCCAGGTGTCATTTGGCTTGAATGTTTGTCCCCTCAGGCTGAAAGTTAATCCCCAACGTGGCAGTATTGAGAGGTGGGGCCTTTAAGAGGGGATTGGGTATTGAGGGCTCTGAGTGGATTGATCTACTCATGGGTTAATGGGTTAATGTGCTGTCACCGGAGTGGACTGGTAGCCTTGAAGAGGAGGAAGCCAGACCTGAGCTAGCAGCTCAGCCCTCTCACCACGTGATGCCCTGGGCCGCCGGGGACTCCGCAGAGAGTCCCCACCAGCAAGAAGGCTCTCACCAGACGCGGCCCCTGGACCTTGGGCTTCCCAGCCTCCAGAACTATAAAAAATAAATTTTGTTTCTTTAGAGACAGGGTCCCACTCTGTCAGCCTGGCTAGAGTGCAGTGGCATCATGATAGCTCACTGTGTTAGGCCCAGAGCCCAGAGAGAGACACGAAGCCTCATGTGTAGCAAAATGCTGTTTATTTTGAGTATCTGGGTGTAGATGGGTGGAGGCGAAAAAGGGTCCACGAGAGAAAAGAGGAGAGCCTTGGGTTTTATAGAGGGTCTTTTGCGGGGGAGTAAGTGGCCAGAACAGCTGCTTGTAATAAATTCTTTTGCAAACAACCAACTCAGGAGACCCTTTTGCCCCAGTCGCATCCATCCTTCTGCTCTGGCCTTGTCCCTATCAGGAGAGCTGGGGAGGGACAGCCTTCGCCTCTATCAGGGACGGCAGGGGAGGGAATGCCGGCTGCAGCTGTCTGTTAAAACTACAAAGTGCAAGGACTCCCAGACTCCTGCTGCTATTGTTTTACAAGTCTAAGTTTTGCATTAACCCCATTCTGTCCTACACATACTTTTCGGATTCCCACCTGGAACAAACCCACCATTCCACCCTTTTTGTTATATACATATAAGAAAAGGAAGGGTAAGGTATGGGAAAAGGGTAAAAATTAGAAAGATTGGGAAGTGGGTGTCATTGTCTTTCTGATTGCTTCTTTTTCTGTTCCTGGAGATTTGGTCATCTTTGAAATGCAGTCAGGAGCTGTGTGGGTGATCTTTGCCCCTGAGATTTGGTTTTAGGCAGGAAACAAAGGCCTGGAATTTACACCTCTGCAGTCTTTGGAGCTTTTCAGGAACACCTTGAGGCTGTAAAACAAATTCTAAGAGCTGTGAGCTGGGGAAATGTAAAGAGAAAGATTCACATTTCTTTTCTGGGGTCTTTTAGGTGTTTGTGAAAACAGTGTCCCAGCAGGTTTGCCTGCTAGTTTGGGAGAGAGATAGTAAAGAGCAGGGAGAGTTCAGAATTGATTTTTAGCTATCAGTAGAAAATTGGGAGATTCAAGGCCATCCTAACACACTGCAACCTCAAATTCCTGGGCTCAAGTGATCCTCTTGCTTCAGCCTCCTGAGTAGCAGGAGCCCAGCTAATTTTTCCATTTTTTGTGGAGACAGGGGCTCACTCTTGATCAGGCTGGTCTTGAACTCCTGACCTCAAGCATTCCTCCTGCCTTGGCCTCTCAGAGTGCTAGGATTACAGGTGTGAGCCACCATGCCTGGCCGAAATTTCATTTCTTTTTAAATTATCCTGTTTTAGATATTCTGTCATAAGCAACAGAAAACAGACTAAAACCCTCGCCCAAAGCAAATCTGTTCTTATGAGCCTTCGTTTGTATGCCCCGAGGCCCATCAGCAGTGGGGCTGGCCTGTTCTGATGCCTTTTTACACTTTAAACTTAAACTCTTTATCATTGTGCAACCCTTACAGATGAGAGTGTGGTTTTCTTTTCCTAGTTGATACCATTTCTATATCGATGTGGTTAAATGTGTCTACTCAGCTCCTTCTGATCTTTATCACACAGGACCACTGTGCTAAAGGAAGGATTTAAATCAACGCTGAAGGGAGTGATTAAGGTTTACAGATAATTGTTCCATCAATTGGGCTAAGTTATCACATGTTATTTGCATATGTAAAAGACATCCTAGGAATAATCTAGCTTCTCCCTTTTTGAATTAATATTTGGAAAGAAGAGAACCAATTTACAGAGCGCTGATGTCCGTAGTTGGCTTTGTTTTATGTTGTGAAGAGAAATTAAGAAGAACAGCATCGAATAGATAAAGAGGAGTGCCGAGGACATTTGGAGCAATGAAGTTGACTTTTAACCCTTTTCTCAGAGGGGGATGCCAGGGACCACTTTGGGGATCTGCTGAAAGCTGTAGCTTTCTTCCTCAGACAATGCACGTAAGCACATACGTGCTGGATTCCACATGCATCCTGCAGGGTCCTCAGTCTCCCTGAAGCCCAGCCACGTTGCTGGGAGGGACCTGCGGAGGCCAGCAAAGGCCTCTGGGGCGTGACAGACTCAGAGAACACTGGAAGCTGCAGCTCCATTGGAAGGATGGCTGAAGTGGGAGAAGACAAGGTTGGAAAGTGAGAAGGTCTGGGATGCTGGGGCTGTAGGGGGATGGGGACTTCTAAATATTTTGGGCAGGATGCACACTGAGAATTGAAGAAGAGATCCCAGATCTTGGCCAAGTCACCTTTCTGGGCTTTAATAGATTTGTCTGTAAAATGGGGACAGCTGCATGATTTTTCTCTTTCATAGGATGTTCTCAATGCTAGCATGAAAACAAATTAAGATAACCTAAGTGAAGGCCTTTTGTAAACCTTTCAAGTTACAAAAGTATAAAATGGTGTTTTAAGATTAGTTAGGTTGTAACATGATAATTAGGCTGTAACACTCACAGCCCCCAACCTCGGGGCAGGGAACATTTTCCGTGGCTTAAAACTGTTAGTCAGGGCAAGAGAATGAGAAAACCCATAGGCATGTTACAAAGTAAACCAGGTGGAATGAACTTACCATTTTTGAAATGAAGGGTAATACTCCAGGTAGATTATTACCTTTTAGTGCGCATGGAAAGGTCTTGAGTAAGATCAGGAAGAAGATGGGAAATATTAATCCCGAAGGCCCCTGAATTTTTCTAGAGATCTTTCTTCCCAAACCAGATGGCAGGTGCATTAAATTCTCTAGAGTTAGAGAATATTGAATTTTATAACCAAACCAAATTGATGTCTTATGCCAGGCCCCAGTGCACTAGTGAATCTATTGGGAACAGCTTAGATTATCTTCACTGTTGAATCATGAAAAAGGTTTTGGCAAATGGTCTCAGACAAGGAATGAGGCAGGAAACAGCATTTGTCATACCAGATGGGTTGACTCACCCTTTGGATGGAAAAATTCACCTGTCTTATTCTAAAAACTGCCTTGTGGTCTCTTAAATGGTCCAGGGACATTTCTTACATCACATATTGATGAACAAGTCCAGTTTATCCAATGTATATGAACTTCTGGGATACTTCCGTTTGGTGCTAAGTGTTATCTATAAGGCTAATTTTTTAGGGTAACTTAATAAAAATCCATTTGAACATCCAAAGGTCAGCTATTTGGAAGAAAAGATGGGAAATTGGCTCATAGCCACTTTGAGAGGAAGAAGACATTGTCAGAGGTTGAAAATCTATTGTATGCAAGAGAAAAGTGAGTTCTTCTGCTCTATAGGATAGTAAATAAGAGATTGTTCCTTGTTTGGGGGCCACAGAGGGACCTTGGTGTCTTGATGCCAAAAGGTAACTGACTAAAAAGTGATTTGGATTCAGAGTTGCGAAGATTGCTCTTCCCCCACCTTCACCCAGCTGTTCCACACTCATCGTCTAAGGTTCAGCAAAATGCCACCTCCTCAGAGAGTCCCCCTGACCTCCATGAGTAGCTTCCCTACTCCCTAGTCCTGCCCTAGGCTGCTGTCATCTTGCCTGTCACAGGCTCACTCGATTCCACACTGAGTTCCTTGTTCCGAGTCTGCTTCTCCGGCCCCCCCGCCCAGGGAGCATGTGAGTCCTGCGAGGGACCTCGTCTGTCTGGCTCCCTGCTGCACCCTGAGCTCCTGGCACACGTGTGACCCATGTTTGTTGAAAGGATGAATTTGTGGAGCTTTTGAAATGTTGAAACAAACCCCAATTTTCTTATCACATTTTAGAGTCCTAGACCTTTTCTACTCTTTATTCTGACACGTCTTTTGAATTCTATGCTTACAAGGTATCTCCCTGTTTCTGCCGTTGCTATCCTAACTCAGAACTTCCTTACATTTGGGCCACTGCAATGGCCTCTGAGATATCCTGTCTGCCCTGGGTCTCCATCCACTCCAGGACATTCCGTCACCCCTGCCGGATCGATTTTCTGTTACCTGTTCAAAAAACAAGCCATCGGGCTGAATTTCAAGGTTGCCCTTGTGTGTCTCTGCTTCCCAGCCTCTTCTTCATGTGATCTTTGGGTGGATCAGGTCAAAGTCCTCCTCCCCCTGTGCCTATACAACTGCATTTTCCTGCCTCCAAGCCTTTGCTCAAATGGTTCTGTCTCTCTCTCTTTTTTGCAAAGATGGGTTCCCACCACATTGCCCAGGCTGGATCTGAACTCTTGGGCTCAAGCAATCTTCCCGCCTCAGCCTCTTGGAATAGCTGGGACTACAGGTGTGTGCCACCACGCCCAGCTTCTAAGTGATTCTCTTTACGTGCCCAAATATTAGCCAACTTTTAAAGCCCAACTCAAATATTCTCTCCTCCAAGGAGCTTTCCCTGATTTCAATAAACTAAAAGTAACTCTGCCTTGTAAACTTTGCTAACACTTTTGAAAGGGCGGCCTTGCAAAAAAATAAATAAATAAAATAACAGGAAAATATCTAACCTCACAATTTCCCAATAACAGCTAAAGGTCAACCCCATGAGCTCTCCCGCTAATAGGCACCCTGTGGGGGCTCTGTTTTTCACAACATCTGAAAAGAGATGAACAGATGGAAAGGAAATATAAATCCTTCTCTTTTAAAACTGCTTTTGAGAATCTGCTGTTTACAGCCTTGGCGTTCATGAACGAACCGCAGGGCTCGAGCTTCAGGCCTCAGCCCTGTGTCCAGGGAAGCCACACCTCCAGGGATAATCCCGTCTCCACGGAGAGGCGGGGGAGCCAACGCTTAGACATCCCGCTGCCGCTGTTGTTTTCAGCCACCACTAAGAGGAGAGAAGGTGCGATTGCAGCAGTGTGCAGCGCCCTGTTAATTTGGCTGCAGCCACAAACCTTTACATCCCCTAAGTAAAAAGCCTGAATACCGGGTTCTCTGCCAACACTCTCCACCTCCTTCACTTCTGTGCTGGCCCTTTTTCTGCCCAGGAAAAAGTAAATAAACTTCTTCTCTCTATCCTAATCTTTGTCTGGAGAAATCTTTGTTAAAACCCGCGCTCACTAAAACATGCACCCTAACATTTCCGGTGACCCTACAAGGACAGAACCCACAGCACCAAGATGTCTTGTCGTAGTTGTCTGTTCTCGGTTCTTGGTGTGCTCTTGGCCTAAGAATGACCAGACACACCAAAAGCGAGGCAAGCATGAAACAAAGTTTATTAAGGAAGGGCAAGGTAGGTTTACAGAGCAAGAGCAAGATATGTTCGCCACAGACGACGACAGGCCTCCTTGTTGTGGCAAAAGTGCTCTGATTATGGTCTGGGGTTTTGTTTTACAGAGTCTGGACTGGGCCTTCCTCATAGTTCAGACATCCCCACTGAACCACTTTGATGGACAGTTAACGACATGATAATAAGCCTTAGGTTACCCTACTTTCCAAATCCTACTGTGCCTGGGCTGCAGGCTGGGGATTCCCTGCATTCTTTTGCAGATTGGCAGGGTGCTTGGGGCAGGATCAAGGTGGGGAGCACCAAGACAGGGCACCTGCCTTTGTCCTTCTTCTCCAGGTGGGGCAATTGCTGGAGGCAGCACCAAGGCGAGGCACCCACTTTTGACCCTAGGAGAGTCGGAGGTCCCTTGCTATCTCCCTACGTACTTTATTCACCCCTCTCTTATGATATGAAACACTTCATATGAATGTATGACCTCCTTCACTAGGGCATGATCTCCTCCAGGTGGAGACTAAATCTTAGTGATGTTTGTCTTCTCCAGAGCACTTAGCACAGAGCCTTGCAACAGGAGGTACTCAAGAAGGATTGTAGAATGAAGGACCATTTCTGACTTCTTGTTTGGGTTCAGTTTTATTTTAAGGCCAGGAAAATGTAAAACATCCTGGAATATATTAGTCATAATTATTACCAGGGAAAGGAATCTGTCTTGTACTGGAAGAAGTGTCTGGCAGTGGATTGTGGTTTGGTTGGTAAAAACGATCACACAGAACCTTACGACTGGCAGCGGCTTTCAGAGACTTGCCTTCATGCCTCCCTTTGCCCTTGCGAGGTGGGCAGGGGTGTCATAGGTGTCTCTATTTCACAGTTAAGAAAGCTGAGACTTAGAGAGGATGAACAGCATGAAGTTTGGCAGCTATCAAGTGGTGGGACCGGTGCTCAGATCCTGGAAGCCTGGACGGCATGCTCTTTCCCTTCCATGCCACTGTCCTCCAGCCACCTCAGGGGCCCAGGGGGCTGAGGTGGGTGAGGGCTGTGATCTGCTTTTGCTGCATTTTTCAGAGATGGCCCCAGAAATTCCATTTCCAGATGAGCCTTCACCTTGGGTGAGAAAGATTGAAAATAAATTAAGCTTTCAGTTCAAGCAGTTGGAATGAAGAACAATGTTGAAAAGTAGTAGAGGCAGGGCACGCTGGCTCACACCTGTGATCTCAGCACTCTAAGAGGCTGAGTCAGGAGGATCACTTGACCCCAGGAATTCGAGGTTGCAGTGAGCTATGACGACACCACTGCACTCTAGCTGGGGTGATAGAGTGTGACTCCACCTCATAAAAAGAAAAGAAAAGTAGTAGTGCTTGATTAGACAGTGATTGAGACATTTTATGAATTAAATGGAAAGGACCCTTCCCTTGACTATGAGCTGGTCAAGCTTAGGAATCTTTGTGCCTGATTCCTCAAGTGTCCTAGTATAAGGAAGGCGTGTCACCACTAGCAGCAGGAGGAAAAAGAGGGAGCTCAGGGGTTAGACGTGGACAGACCTGGGTTCAAATCTCAGCCTCACTTGCTGGCTGTCTGGCTTTGAGAAAATTACTTGTCTGAGCCTCCATTTCCTTATCTGGAACTGAAATCGCCCTTGTGATCGTCCCTCAGATGCTATAAATCTATTATGCCATTCAATTCTCCCCCAGATCCTAAGAAGTAGGTATTAACATATCATTTTTTACTGACTTTTACTCCTTCCTCATCCTACAGACCAGAAATGAGTTCAGAGAGATGCAAAGCCAGCAGCAACAAGAGGTCGCCTTGAGCATGAACCCGATCCGCTCCCTCCTTTCCAACACACCAGGGCGTCTACACCACAGGGAAAGGAACCCGTCCCTGCAGAGTTCCTGTGGCCATCAGGTAAGGAAATGAGTTTGAAGTGTCAGGGTGATATTAATTAGATCCCTGCTTATTTCTTTTGATGAATGTTTGTGAGTAAATACGTATATCCAGGTCTCTGATTTCTCTAAATTGTGTGTGAACAATGAACCCTGTGACTAACGATGGTGATTTGTCCGTCAAGTTCACATTTACATTTAGCTTTCTTTAGCAGAGACATTCCTGGGGAGTGCCTGTCACTGAGCACCTGAGTCTGAGCCCAGTACTGCCCTCCAGCTGGTCCCTCCAGCATATCCCGCTGGCGGGGGCGGGGAAGGCCCTCAGAAGCAGGGAAAGAGCCTGGAAGTCCTGCTCTTGCAAAACCAAACCTATAAATGACAACATATATCATCAGCACAGTAATGAACAGTGTTACAACTGGTGTTATGTTTGATGGGGAGTTGCAGAAGTTAATCAAAGAAGAATAAAACCTGGAAGGAAAATATTGTACAAGAATTATTGATGGGTCTGTGTTTAAAATGATTATTTTCATCAGACTTTCTTAGCCCTTTTAACACATTGATCGCCACACTAGGAAAAATAATGTTTTCCTTGGGGCCATGGTGTTTTATTATGAAAACAGAATAAAAACTTCGAAAACAAAATGATTCTTTCTAATTTAATGAAAAATTTGTTATCTTTTATTGTTTTCTGTGCGTGAATTATATGCAACTTGAAAAATAGTTCACGCGGCTCCCTAGGTGAAGAGATGTGTGAGTTACATATGCCTCACGAGGCCCTGGGCTCAAAACTAGTGAGTTAAATACAACTCCCATGCAGTTAGTGTGGTTAATGTGTTAATAATCATTCTAGCATCAAGGCCCTGGGTGGATGCTCGTAACAGGGGAACAGAGACCATCACTGGGGGGAGAGACTCCGAGGGGCTGCTGGAGAGCGGAGCCGCCAGGTGGGCAAGACCAAGACTTAGCCCTGAGTTTGAGCCTTTGCTTTGACTCTTATTAGCTGTGTGACCTTCATCCAATGCCCTACACGCTTGGCCCTCTGTGGCAGAGATGACCTGTTCTTCCCCAAATAATTTCCTTTTCCCCTGGACACACAGGAGAAGTGAGGAGTGGCCGGGGCCTGACTCTGGCTGACGGAATGTTTACAGGAGTCAGGTCTGCCACGGCCAGGCCTGACCCCCTCAGCACCTCCATATGCTCCTCCTCTCGCTCTCCCCACACCGCCAGAAGGACGAGAGGGCTCCGAGGACCTAGAGAAGGGCAGGGCCACAGGTAGAAGGGGCCTGGGGCCTGAAATGCCACGTGAGAGGCTGCCACACCAGAGCTGGTCTGTGGATGCATTATGCGAGCAGGGAGCAAACCTTTGTTGTGCTGAGCCCTGTAACTCGGGGTTCATCTGCCACCACATCTAGAGTTACCTTTGCTAGCACAGATTCATTTCCCTTGTCTGCATTATGGGGGTAAAAATGATCCTCATCTTCAGTGCTATAAGAATCAAAAGAAATACAGTCATGTATAGGAAATAGTTTTAGATTCTCTACAAGTCCTCATCGTCAGTCTGGTCAATGAGCCTGGTGTAGACCTACTCGCAACCCACTCGATCCACCGAGTCTTTGGCCCTGGTCCACACCGGGCCAGGCCCTCCGCCCCGGGAGAAGGAGGCCTGGAGCCACAGCCACCCTGCAGCCGGGTCACAGGCGCTGCTCATGTGCGAGGACCGAGGACGCCAGGCCGCTGGCTTTGCTCCTCTCCACCTTCCGGGCAGGGCCGGCCGCGAGGGCAGTGGGGTGTCCCGGCTCACTCCCTGCGGCACCACTGGCTTCTGTCACATTTCTCCTATTTTGCTACCTGGAATTTCCTCTCAAATGGTTCTTTTTTTTTTTTTTCTGATAACAAAGAGAGTTCAAACCTCTTGTGGAATAATTGAAAAGCAAATTTTATGGCACAAGAGTGAAAATAACCACTCACTAAAGATAATCATCATTAGTATCATGGCATATTGCTCCCCACACTTGTTAAGGTAAACATATTTTTTACCACCATTGAGGACACAATACACGTTTGCTTTGGTATCTTGCATCGTGTGCTTCGTTCGCCGTTTTCATAAGTGTTTCTCCGTATCACTGAAGCCTCCACAGCCATGAGTCGCCGTGGCTCTGTGCTGTTCCACTGTGGGGATGTACCGTAGTCTTCCTCACCAGCTCCTAGCTGTTGGATAGGTAGGTCGTTTCCAGTTTTTCAGTGTCGTAAGAAGAGCTGCAGTGAATATATTTGTACACTTTGCATTGCTTCATTTGTCATCTGAATTCTCTAAGGCCCTCAAGGTTTTGGATCTGGGTAATATGTAGAAGAAACCTATTACAGTTCTTAGGTTCAACCTGGTTTCTGCAATGTAACAGCATGGAAAGGTCAACTGTGGCCGCAGGGGCCCCGGACAGGGTGGCTGAGATCCCTGGAGACTGGGGGGACATGTTCTTCACACCAGCTCTGGGGGAAGCACACAGATGTCTGAGCATGAGGAGTGTGATGGCTAATTTCAGGTGTCAACTTGACTGGATTAAGGGGTACCCAGAGAGCTGGTAAAGCATTATTTCTGGGTGTTTCCAGAAGAGATTGGCATTGGAATCAGTGGGCAGAGTGAGGAAGATCTGCCCTGAGCCAATGTGAGTGGCTGCCTTCCAGCCAGCCTTGGCCCCGAAAGAACAAAAAGGCGGAGGAAGGCCAAATTCTGTCCTTCTCTCTTCTAGAGCTGCCCTTGGACATCAGAAGTGTAAGTTCTTTGGCCTTCAGATTCCGAGACTTCATCCGCAGCCCCCAGTTCTCAGGGCGGGACTGAGCCATGCTCCCAGCTGGTTCTCCAGCTGGCGGCGGCCTGTCGTGGGACTGCTCAGCCTCTGTAGTCACGTGAGCACCTTCCCTAAGAAGTTCATCTACCTGCCCATCCACCCTATTGGTTCTCTCTGGAGAACCCTGACGAACACAAGAGACCATGGAGGGACCCTCCAGTTATCTGTGGGCGCCATGCCAGCCTCTTCCTCGGGAGTCTGGGCTGCACTGTTGGGCCAGGCAGCACACTTCTTAAAGTGTTATTTTTTTCTTTCTCTCTCTTGTTTTTAAACTACACATGAGCGTTTTTAATTGAGATATAATTAACATACCATAAAATGTGCCCCTTTAAGTGTATAGTTTAGTGGTTTTTAATATAATCACAAAGTTGTCCACCCATTACCACGAATTCCAGAACATTTTCATCACTCTCAAAAAGATACCCCATCTCTATTAATAGTCAAGCCCAATCTCACCCCCCCCACCCCAGCCCCCCACCCCCAGCCCCTGGCAACCACTGATCTACTTTCTCTTTGGATTTGCCTGTCCGGACTACACGTAAGTGAGATCAATAATATGTGGCCTTTTGGGGCTGGCTTATTTCATTTAGTATAATGTTTTCACAATTCATCCATGTTGTTGTGTATATCAGCATTTCTTTCTTTTATGACTGGATAATATTCCATTGTATGGATATTGGACCAAATTTTGTTTATCCATTCATCAGTTGATGGGCATTGGAGTTGTTTCAACTTCATGGCTATTGTGAATAATGCTGCTATGAACATTTGTGTAAAAGATATTGTGTGACTTTATCTTTTCAGTTCTCTTAGATATGGATCTAGGAGTAGAATTACTGTTTAACTCCCTGTTTAATTTACTGAAGAATAGCCAGTCTTTACTAAAGGGAAACATCATCTTATTCATACATTTCCACCAGAAGTATATGAGGGTTCCAATGTCTCCATATCCTTACCAACACTTACTTGTCTATCTTTTTGATTATAGTTATCCTGGTAAGTGTGAAGTGCCATCTTGTTGTGGTTTTTATTTGTATTTTCCTAATGACTAGAGATGTTGAACAGCTTTTCCTCTGTATATTGGCAGTTTGTATGTCCTCTTCGATATATATTTGTATATCATTTCTGTCTATTTAAATATTGCTCACTTAAAAATTTTATTTTTTTATTGTTGACCTGTAAGAGTTCTTTATATATTCTGGATACTAAACATTTATCGTAAATACAGTTTGCAAATTTTTCTCCCATTCTTTGGATTGTCTTGTTACTTTCTTGGTAGTGCCCTTTGCAACACAAAAGTTTTTAATTTTGATGAAGTATGATTTATCTATTTTTTTCTTTTGTTGCTTATGCATTTGGTGTCATGCCTAAGAAACCATTGCCTAATCCAAGGTCATGTAGATTTACTCCCATTTTCTTCATAGAGTTTCACAGTCTTAGCACTTACACTTAAATCTCTGATTCACTTTGAGCTAATTTTGTATGTGGTGTGAGGTACAGATCCAACTTCATTCTTTTGCACGTGGATATCCAGTTATCCCAACACCATTTGTTAAAAAGACTATTCTTTCTTCATTGGATTGTCTTGGCACCCTTGTGGAAAACCAATTAACTATAAATATATGGTTTTATTTCTGCACTCTCAATATATGTCTATCCGTATGCCAGTACCATGCTGTCTTGATTAGTGTAGATTTGCTGTAAGTTTTGAAATTGGAAAGTCTGTGTCTTTCAACTTTGTTCTTTTTCAAGATTGTTTTGGCTATTCTGGGTCTCTTGCATTTCTATATGAATTTTACAATCAGTTTGTCAATTTATGCAAAAAAGGCAGCTGGGATTTTTCTACAGATTGCACTGAATCTGTAGATCAGCTCGGGGAGTATTGCCGTCTTAACATTATTAAGTCTTCCAGAGTGTTATTTTTAAAAACAAAACAAACCGCAAGCCTCAACAGTTACTCAACTCACATAAGTAAAAATTATTAAGTTTCTCAGTAATGTAGGTCACTCCTATTTCCTCCAGCTACTTTAAAAAATGGAATGCTTTAACCTTGTAAATGAATTATCTTCTTTATACTGGACAAGTTCAACTATGTATGTTTACTCATTGGACCTTAATGACTCTGTTTTAGTAAAGCTCTTAGGGGTGGATACTATATGAATTTCACTAAAGGATGAGAAAGCCAAGGCAAAAAACAAATATTCAGACAATTGCTCCACTTGCCACAGAAGAACAGGTGGATCTGTGATGAGAATGACAGGTGCTGGGTTCTCAGACTACTGTGCTCTCTCAAGGGATTAGGAAAAGTCCCAACTGCTTGCTCTCCAGTCCTCTACCTTAGTGTGGAATTTCGTTAAAGTACCTAATTTCTCTGAATCTGTTTCTTCATCTTTATTATAGTAGGTGACCTCATGGGCCTGTGTCTGTAATATAACTCACACTTACTTTTAATGACAAATTATTGTCACCAGAACCTCCTCCCTCTAGTCTGGCTTCCAGAAACCCCCTCATAGTGTCCCCATTTGTTTTTCTTTCTTTCTTTTTTTTTTTTTTGAGACAGAGTCTCTGTCACCCTGGGTAGAGTGCCATGGCATCATTATAGCTCACAGCAACCTCAAACTCCTGGGCTGAAGCGATCCTCCTGCCTCAGCCTCCCGAGTAGCTGGGACTCCAGGCACGTGCCAACACACCCAGCTAATTTTTCTATTTTTTTGTAGAGATGGGGTCTCGCTCTTGCTCAGGATGGTCTTGAACTGCTGGCCTCAAGCAATCCGCCTGCCTCGGCCTCCCAGAGTGCTAGGATTACAGGTGTGAGCCACCATGCATGTCTTGTCCCCATTCCATTTCCGGGAGTCCCCAGAGGGTGTCCCTGTGCCCAGAGCCAGTGTGTCGGCTGCAGTCCCCTGCTTCATCTTCTCTGCCCTGTTGACTCTTCCACTACTGCTCCCCACCTGCCCGGACAGGGCCGGGAGGCATGCTCCTAATTGCATGGGCAAAACCAGGCCAGGGAGTTGCTTCAAGGTTCATTCAGAGCTCCTGTTTATGCTGCTGGTCCCAGAGCAGTGCTGTTTCTGTGTAAACAGGAGGACAGTTTCCTCTACTCTGTTAGCAACCAACTCTGATCAGTCCTGGAGTCCGTGACCTCTACTTGAAAAATCCCATCAGCCTTAGCCTTTTATATTCCTGGCCACACTCCAAGTGGGTTGAAGCACTTAGAGAGGGAACAGATATCATCCCATCTCCACCTTCTCCCCACTTTCACTCTCCACGCCCTCATGCAGCCTGGTGCCCTCTCCCAGGTCACCACACAGAAGTGGGGAGAAACACATGCACACTGGCAGAAAAGGAGCCCTGGGAGCCGGCTCACTGACAGACGCTGGCGCTGGCTCTGGGGACAAACGTGAGGTCTCTGAGGACTAAAAATGGCACCTACCCCAGGAGGCGGTGTGAGATTAACTGAAAGAATGCAAATAAAGTCCTTGGCACCAAAAACACATTTCCCCCAGGGTTTCAAAATATCAAAGGCGACAAGCTCCCTTTTCCGGCAAAAGGTGCATTTATTTTCCAAATACTTCTTACTGCCCAGTGGAAATTTGCCCGGGCCTGTGATTCCCCGGGAAGACTGGGACAAGCCTGCTTCTTCCTATGGACTTGCACGGTTCCATTCGTGTCCGAAAGCCGATGAAGCTGAAGTCAGAATCCCCTCCTCCTCTGCTCACTTGGCCAGGCACTGGGAAATGGTGAACTGTCTCTTTGTCCGTGGGTTTGGCCTGGCTGACACCAGAACACTGGGCACAGACGGCGTCGCAGCCCACCCTCCCCTGCCCACAACGCCTGGGCATTCCCTGCAGTCACTCCCCTTGGCTTCCACCAAAAATAGAAGCTTGTTTCATCCACCCATGCAAGGCCTTTCCTGGGAGGACTCCCCCCAGAAACCCTCGGTGCTTATTAGGGGGCTGCGCTAATCCCTGCTCCTGCCCACGCCTCAGCCCCACGCCACGCAGGCACGGCGAGCCCTCTCATTCCTTCCTCCTCGCTCTGCACAGCCCAGGTGCTGCGCCCAGGCGTTCTGACAAAGCTGTTCCCCTTCGCAATCTGGCCAGACTCCACTCTGCATAATTGCGCTCGCTGCCCACCTGCTCCCCTGTGGCAGTCCCCCGGCCCCACAGCAGGGGGGGCCCGTTGCACAACGTCCCAGGCTGAAGGAGGAATCAGAAATGCCAAACTGGGTTACATAAGTGGGTTAGGCAGGTGGCGGGTGAGGTGAGTGCTGTAAGGAAGTTGTGAGTCAGGAGCCTGGCAACGTGAATTCTCAGTTCTCCTTTTGGTTTCATTTCAACAAGCAGCTATTGGATGCCTGGTGTGTTCGCAGAAGTGTGATAGATGACTCTAGATGTCGGAATACAGAAGTAGAGGAAGGGCCCTGTGAACCAGGCCCCGGACACAAATACCACGGGACACAGGCCCCAAACTCAGAGTCACAGTCTGTGTGGAGTCAGACATGGAAAGTGATAAACACACCGCATGACAGCATGTGTAGCAGTGGGAATGCATGCAGGGCTTGGGGAAAGAGAGTGACTCTGGAGAGTCAGTGAGGACTGCCAGGGAGAGGAGGTGATGTCCAAGCGAGTTTTGAAGAATGGATACAATTTTGCTAGGTGGACAAGAGCATAGAACATTCTTGTTGGAGGAAACTGGAGGCGGGAGGGATTTGGTGCCCCATAGTCTCACTCAGCACCCTTCAAAGCCGCCCTCAACACGCATTCTTAGCAAAAATGGTGAGTTTGGTATGTGAACTCCACTTCAAGACAAGTCTGGACTGTACCTTCAATCCTGCATATTAACTCAAGCTGCCCCTGAGGGGTGTGGGTTGGGACTTAGGGGACAAAAAATTTTCGATCTGTTGTAGTTCTGGATGACTGGGACAGAAACAAGGACAGACAAGTCCATGATAGGGCTTTGGGTGCCATGCTACAGGGCTTCAGCTTATCCTGTAGGCTGGAGCTCGCAACCTGTGGCCATGAGATGTTTTTTTAACCCAGGGACTTGTTTTGTTTAATTCTTACAAAGGTTTCTTTTTCTTTTTCTTTTTTTTTTTTTTTTAATTCTTACAAAGTTTTAAAAGTCACTACCTTTCTGGCACCTCTTGGAAAAATCAGAAGATCTGACATCACTGATTCATGATCCTGCCGTGAGCCGGCACCAGGTTGCAGCTGCCTTCTGGAAACCAGGCACTGGCTCTCCGTTCATCTCAGTCGGTACCATTCCCTGCAGCTGCCAGGAACTGCCTGGGCTCTGCAGGAGTCTCAGCACGGACGCAACGGGGAGCTGCTGGGTCTGAATAGGAGCATTCAGTGGTAAGATTTGGATTGGTAACCTGGTTAGGTGACTGAATTTGAGAAGAATACATTGGAAGCAGGGAGACATGTCAGTCAGCATTAGAGAGGTGGGATAGATTCAAGTGAAGTCTGAAACCAGTCCCCCACCCCCACCCACACACACACAAGTGCACACAGTCATAATTATGACAATACTGTTCTCTCTTCTTCAACACTTTGAGTTCTTAGATTTCTTTACTGTGTCAAGAATTATTCATGTTCAGTATTAAGATCATTTTCTTTTGAGAATGGGAGGGAAGTACAAATATCATTTTTTACAAATAGGCCCTCTTCTCCCTCTGCTCCCTACCCTTAGAGATGGAGCTGGGATGTGGCCTGAGGAGAACTTCAAATCCTGGCCCATTGATGTTCTGACCATAGAGGGCCCCTTGAAGGATAAAGCTGAATACTTTTCAAGCTTCTCTAGTGTTTATCCCCCAAAGAACCAGTGCAATATTCTTCCCCTGCTCAGCAAACACTTATTAATTAACTGGAAGGAAAAAAAAGGGGAATTGTAGGAGGAAGTGTGTCAGGGGTATAAAAGAGGAGGTACCTCACTGACCCCAGAGCTGTATGCAAATCCGCGCAAATCTCTTTCCAAATCATAACAGTGGCTTAGAGGAGAGAAAGGCTGCATCGCATTCCTACCTCCAGCATTTGCACCTAGTCCTCTGTCAAGTGACCTGCCCGGAGTGGCTCTGAGTCTTCATTTCTGCAGCAGGATGGAAGAAGAATCGTATAATGCTGGCCCAGTGCCACGCCGATGAAAAGCAAGCAGTATTATTTGTCTGGCAATTAATCTAGCCAGTCTTTGTCTCTATTGCTAGAGCTAATTACATTCACAGGTGCCATGTTATTTACTGATTTAATCATCTTGTCCAGTGCCCCTTTCCAACAAAGTGCTTTTAAGTAAAATAAGTCCTTTACATGTGACTCAATTACAAATTCAGTAGAGACACAAATGAAGGTTGAAATTTCCTGCGTGTATGTGCTCTTCCTGGCTCAGAGGACGTGTGGCTGCTGGCAGTCAGTCTTCATGAACCAGCTGTGGTGGGCTGAGTGGGTGGCAGGGACTCAGACTGAGGCTCACTCATTCATCTAGCAAGCACTCCATCCCTGTCTGCGTTCTCAGGGAAGCAGATTCTGAGTCAAGGATTTAAGAGCAAGGAGTTTATTGTCACTCTGGAAGTGAGGAAGTAAGACAAAGAAGGGAAGGCGGCCAATAAAGGGTGCATTGTTGAGTCTGCTCCCACTGTGGGAGCTTAATTGTGCCGGAGAACTTTAGGATCCAGCGTAGAATACATGCCTCGGAGTTATCTCACCCACAGGGCAAGGGAGCTGGAGTATGTGCCCACCAATTCCCATCAGTCACTGGTGGAATACTGCTCCCAGGGAGCATGGAGTCCCTCGAGCTTCTGCCCTGGTGCTGGAGTAGGGAAAGCAGTTTCTGGTGGCCAGAGAAAGCCCTCGACCAAAGGAGGGCAGGTGCTGGCAGTTGGAAGTGGAACCAGCCTGTACTAAACAGATAAGGACAGGGGCTGTGGGTGAGGCAGTGACAGGACTGCTACATATTCCCTGAGGACTTCCTGTGTGCCAGGCACTGCCTGATTGCCACCAATAGAGATGGATTCTGTATGTGCCCTCACGGTGCCTACAGCTTGATGGAGGAGACAAACAAGTGAAAGGCAGAGCCCAAAATATGGGGTAGTTTGTGAAGCTAGGAAAGAACAGTGTGTCAGGGAAGGCCTCCTGGAGAAGGCGGCATTTGAGCTAGTCCTGAATTTAGACTAGAAATATCTGTAGGCAGCCGGTAGCAGCACGTGAAAGGGCCCGAGGAGAGTGCGTTTGCAGCAAGTTTTGAGAAACTATGAAAAATTTGACATGCCTGGATTGTAGAGTTCAATAGAGTAAGAGACTAAGGGAATGAGAGTGAGAAGAAGGATGCTGAAGACTCTGGAGGGCAGCCAGACGGTGGGGAATTGGGAAGCTGCTTGGAGAGGCCCCAGAGGCAGTTTCTGCCCAGGCGCAGCTCCACATCCAGCCCTGGTTCCAAGCCCCCGGGTGGCCACCCAGACTGCTCTCCAGTGAGCCGCTCCCTGCTGTTTCCAACTTGCACGCAATCTTTGATACAAATTCCAACAGAACTTTTTAAACATTTTAAATAGTAAACAAAAGTTTACTAGATATGACAGATAGATTAAATTAATATATAATGGACCGATTATTCCTGTTATTGGATTCAGTGGTTCGAGCAGTATAGTCACGTGTCACTTAACTGCAGGGATATGTTCTTAGAAATGCATCGTTAGGTGATTTTGTCATTGTGATTACTATGGTAGTGATACTGTGTGATTTTTGAGGTTGGGTCATAAAAGGCAAAGCTCCCCGTGGTTTTCTAGGAATACTTGCCTGTGGATCCCTGAGCCCTCATTTGACAAGTCTGAGCCTGCCGTGCTCTGAGGAGGCCCAAGAGGTCGTGTGTAATGGTCGTGTGTAATGGTTCTGGCCGACAGCCCCAGCTGAGGTTCCACCTGATGCGTAGCATTAACTGCCAGCTATGTCAGTGAAGACACCTCCGGATGATTCCTGCTCCAGCTACTGCATCACCCCCAATCACGGAATCATTCCCAGCCTTTGGATCCTCCTAACCAAGGCTGGACCTTTGTGGAGCAGAGATAAGCCACCCCCCCCCCATTCCCCTTCTGAATTCTTTCCCCACAGAATCCATGAGCATGGTAAGTTGGTTGTTTTAAACCACTAAGTTTTGGGGTAACTTGTCATGCAGAAATAGGTAATTCTCACAAGGGGAGGATGGGCTTACATAGCTGAGTTTCTTAGAGAAGAGTCAGATACTGTATGAAAGGACCAGAACTAGTGCTACAGGTCAGCACCATGTGGAAGGAAGGTCACAGAAAAGAGACTTCACAGTTGTCTGGAGTTTTCAGGGAAGACTTCTTGGATGAGTTTGGCCTTGAGCCCAGCCTTGAAGGACTGTTGGCCACCCTGTGTTCACTTCCTTTTCCAACAGAACTCTACAGTCCCTTTGGCAAAACACCCCTGTCCTTTTCTCAGTTGTTTTGTCTCCTTGGGATTGTTTCCCCCACCCCAGGGTGGGCCATGATTGGATGAAACCATAAATGGTTGGCTCAGAGCCAAGGAAGCCCAGTCCACATGGTTAAAGACTTGGAAATAAAGGCCTTGACTCTTGTCTGGAGACTACCAGAAGGCAATCAAAGTGGTTTGTGAGGAAGAAGGTTGCAAGGCAATCCTTCCACTTCGCAGTGAGTCTGGAGCTGCTGGGGGAAGGGTGTGGGCACTGGAGCATGCCATGCAGATTAGAGAGAAGGGGGTCAGGAGAAACCAGATGTGACATTGCCTGATCTGCTGCATAAACCCTTGCTGGAAGTAGTCTTAGGCCTAGACTTTTCAGCCTCCTTTGTTATATAAACTGTTTAATTCAATTTCTGTGGTTTGCAACAAAAAGAATTCTCACTGATAGATATGGGTAGGATTATTTGTTACCTGGCTTGAAGGCCACAGCATTTCAGGCAAAGGGAGAGGGAAAAGTTTCCCAAAGTATCATATTGAAACAGCAAGGGGGTTTCGGCCTAGGTCTGCTTGCTCACTGCACAGAAAGCCACCTGCTGTGACCATGACCATGAGGACTGCCAAGGAAGACAGACATTTTTAATACAAAAGATGTTAGGAGAGTGGGGAAATCAGCTCACATCCACCTGCCCAGCTAAAGGAGGGTACAGGCTTTGTAAGAGGGGCTGTGAGCACCGGAGCAGGTTGTGCTGAAATTAACAAGGGACTATGCGCATTGGGGCAGGCTGTGGGGGATGGTGAGGCTTGATGTCAGGAAGTCTGCACAGGAGCCTTCAGAATTTCAACTACTTTGGCAGAAATTCCACCATTTCGAGGAAACAACTCAAAAAGCTCATTAGCTAGTTAGAAGTGACAGGGCTCTGGTCATCAGGATCCTACTGGCCTCAGAATCCAAAACATGTGATGGAGAGGATTATGGAAAACATATAGGGGTCATTGAAATTTGCCCATAGAGCCTGTTACAGTATGTGTTATGGTGGGGCAAGTCCTATTATATAAAAACAGAGAAAATTTTCCAAGTCAAAAACATTTGTTTGGTGCAATGTTTTCCCAAGTTACATGTTTTTCTTCAGTTGGTCAGTGAGTATGCATGCACTCACTGTATGCCAGGCACTGTGTCGTGCACTGGGGACAAGACAGCAGGTGCGAGAGCTGTGGTCCTTGCCCTCGTGGAACGCACATTCCAGTGGGAAACACAGATGTGCGGAGGATCACGGAGGCGACAGCGGGTGCAGGAGGAGTGGAAGACACTGCGGGAGCTGTACCAGTGGCCTCACCTCAGGTGGGAGGAGGGGACGAGGAAGGCTTCCTGAGAATGTGACATTTAAGCAGAAGCCTAAAATATGAGTAAAGATTTAATTAGTCAGTGGGGGAGGGGCTTGAGGGATATTCCAGGCAGAGAGAACAGCAGGCATTTGACTGTAGGACTCTCACGTGTAAACGTGTAAGTGCAAATGTGCATTGTGAAGCCCCAGAAGGGCTGAGGTATGCAGCATTCCGCAAATTCCATGTTGCTGCGGAGTTCTGATTGATTTGAGGAGCATCTTGTAAGATGTAGAAAAAAATAGGCATGCCTTCAGGAATGGACAGAAGTGATTCAGGTAAAGGGGATGGGCGTAGAGGGTGATGACAGATAGCTAATGTCACTGATGCATATATGACAGATGATAAACATATGTGTATGATAGATAAGCTCAATTATAGGTGACAGGTCCCCAATCTATGGTGAGTTGTATAATTATTCCGTTATATATTACAGTGTAACAATAATAGAAATAAAGTACACAATAAATGTAATGCACCTGAATCATCCTGAAACCATCCCTCTCCCCCCAGCCCCCGTCCGTGGAAAAATTGTCTTCCATGAAAATGGTCCCTGGTGCCAAAAATGTTGGGGACTGCTGTTATACAAAGATATGAGAGATAAATGGATGGATGGATGGACAGGTGGATGGGTGGCAGGTAGGCAGGTAGATGAAGGAGTAAGCGGGCACAGTATCAGACAAGGTCCAGAGGGGTCAGGACCGGGAGGCCAGTGAGCATCAGGGTGAATAGCTGCTGACGTCTGCGTGGAGATGTGTGGCCGAGGTTGTCTGTGAGCAGCAGACAGGCTGAAGGGATGCAGGATGAAGGAAGGAGATTCTAGGCTAAAGTGCAGAGACTGGGGAGAGAGAGAAATTTCTGAAACACCGCAGAGGCAATTAATAATGAACAGATATCCTAGAGTGGAAAGAAGGGCAGGTGGAAGCAAAGTTTAGAAACTGAGTTTCAGGAGGAAGAGGCCCTCTAAAAACAAATGGAAAACCCGGCTCTCTCCAGGGACTACTAGTTTACTGTACAATGGCAGAAAAGTTCCAAGTCTCCAGGTGCCTAAGCATTTGCGAAATCATTAGCAGCTCTGGCAAACCTGAGGAAGCCGGGAGAGCAAAAGTTATGACAAATAGGAGGTTGAAGATTTTCAGTGGATTTTAATCACCTCGTGTCGGCCTTTTCGCCCATTCCCTTGACCCAGAGAGCTGCCTCTGCTTTTGCTCAGTCGTCACGTGACTGACAGCATCTACCTCAAACCTGTGCAGCCACATCCATTAAGAGGAGAAAGTGGTAGAAATTGCCTTCGGGTCAGAATGTTACAACAGACAAAAAGGAGAAGGTATTTAAGAGAAAAGTAACTCCGCAGTACACCATTAATCAATCTCTCTCCCTCTCTCTCTGTCTCCCTCTTTCATCCCCCCTGACCTCGCACCCGGAGGCATCTGCAGTGAGGGAGGGGGCGCAGGCAACGTCCTAGGAAATGGGGCTCGCAGAGCCGCGGCCCCCACACACCGGTGACCTTTTAGTCCCTATCCACCATGCTTTCTCCGGGGAACCTGCACACCCCACTCTATACCAGAGTCAGGACCTACTGTGGGGGCTCCCTGGAGATCCCCACCGATGCCCATTGCAGCCTAGAAAGCAGAATCTTTCAGACACCGTGACCTGGAATTCTTTCTCACCATTCCCTGGGAATGACATCGAGGTTCAGTCCCACCTCTGACACGAGCACTCTGCCTGTTCATCCTTTGTCCTCCTATGAAAAGTGGCGTGGACGAATCTGAGTCACCGGGAACCCTGACGTGTGGCCAAGAGAGAAGCCCGGTGGGGCATGGCGTGGACTGGAACGAGTGTGCGTATTGAATCCGATTCAGTTAGTGTTTCCAGAGTGCTCCCCTGTGCCACGGCGCCCAGTGCTGGGCTACAGGCGACAGCTGTGAGGGCTCACACTCAGGGTGAGCACCACGGCCCTGCCACAATGAGAACAAGGCCCAGTGGGGGCTCAGACAAGGGCTGGAGGCAGCACTTGACTTTGGGATTAAGGAAGGTGTCAGGAGGAGGTGACACTTGACCTTGAAGAGTGAGTAGAATTTTGGAAGATGGAGGAAGATACCCAGGCAGAGAGACTAGCAGGAGCCTATGGTGTTGCTAGAGGAGAAAAACTAGGAAAAGCACAGTCTCTGGCATCCAGGAGGGAGGGGGCCTGAAGATTTGGGTTTGTAAATGTCGTGCTCACTTTGCAAGGAACAGCAATATAGTAATAGCTGGATTCTAATGAGTGTTTACCACATGCCAGGCACCCTGCTATGTGCTGTCCCTGAATTTTCCCTTTTAAGTCTGTGCAGCCTAATGAGGCAATAAATGGCATTACAGTACCTTCCTTTCACATGTGAGGGAGCTGCGACCTGGAGAACTTCAGTAGTGTGCCCGTGGTGACACAGCCAGCGGCTGCCAACCCAGGGCTCTCTGCCCCACAGCCCAGGCCCACCCTTCTCGCTGCCAGCTGTAGAGTGTGGCGGTGTGCAAGAATTTTCACACCGGCGGAACTTATAAAATATGGAGACTCTCAGATCCCACTCTCCTAAATGTGATTCAGCATTTTGAGGCACAGAAGCCAACACTCTGTACTCTCAAAGACCTCCCAGGCGATTTTGATGGGATACAATGACATAGTAGTTGTGAGCTATGCAGGGCATTTTCCGTCCAAACCTACCTACCAAGTTTTGCTGCCCTGTCTTATCACAGCAGAAAGGATGTTAGGCAGGACCTAAAAGACCGGAGTTCTAGACCGGGCCTTGCTACCAACCACCTGATTTTGGGGAAAGTCACGTGGCCTGTTTGGATTTTGATTCTTTAATCCTGACATACTTCAGAGTTGGGGGGCTGGACCAGATGCCTCCCGAGATTGCCTCGGGCTTCATCATTCAACAGTTCTGTCAGGCAATGACAGAATTTCTGCTATTAGGTTTTGACAAATCCAGTAATTGAAGCTTGGAAGTCTGTATTAGTTGTTAGGGTTGCTGTCACACAGTGCCACAGACCAGGGGCTTAAACAACAGAAATTTACCGTCTCTCGGTTCTGCGTGCTGGAAATCCAAAACCGAGGCGTTGACAGAGTTGGCTCTTTCTGAGGGACGTGCGGGAGAACCTGTTCCGTGCCTCTGGAACCCGTGTGGAACCTGTCTGCCGTGGTTCTGGTGGTTTGCGGGCAATCTCGATGTTCCCAGCTGGTAGAAGCATCACCCTGATCTCTGCCTTCGTCTTCACATGGTGTCTCCCCATGTGCACGTCTGGTGCAAATCCCACCCTTACACGAGAGCACCACTCACATTGCACTAGGGGGCCCGCCCTGTTCCAGTATGACCTCATCTTAGTTCATTTACTTCTGCAACAACCCTATTTCCAAATAAAGTCACATTCTGAGGTATCAGGGGTTAGGGCTTCAACATCTGAATTTTGGGGGCACCCAATTCAACATATAACAAGGTTGAAGTGAGAAACAACACTAAGATGAACCAAAGTCACTTGAAATTGAGTTAAGTTTCTGCATTAGTCAGGAATACAGTCACGCACCAGGTAACAATGTATCAGCCAACAATGGACCACCCATACAACTGTGGTCCCATGGGGTTATAATGGAGTGAAATATTCCTGTCACCCGGTGATGTTGTAGCCATCGTAAAGGCGCCTCACTTGTCCGTGGTGATGCTGGTGTAAACAAGCCCGCTGCACCGCCAGTCTGGTAACGGTCCAGCACATGCAGTTACACACAGTATTGATACTTGATGATGATAATAAATGACTACATTCCTGGTTTATGTATTTATTACTCTGTACTTTTTATCATTATTTTAGTGTACTCTTTCTACTTATAAAAAAAAGAAGTTGATATGAAACAGCCTCAGGCAGGTCCTTCAGGAGGCATCCGGAAGAAGGTGTTACTGTCATACACGGTGACAGCTCCATGTGTGTTACTGTCCCTGAAGACCTTCCAGTGGGCCAAGATGCGGAGGTGGAAGACAGCGATACTGATCATCCTGACCCTGCGCAGGCCTAGCTACTGTGTGTGTTTGTGTCTTTCTAACAAAAAAGTTTGAAAAGCAAAAAAATGAAAAATAATAGAAAAATTATATAAAATGAGGATATAAAGAAAATATTTTGGTACAGCTGTACAATGTATTTGTGTTTTAATCTAAATGTTATTACCAAAGAGTCAGAAAGTATAAAAACATTAAAAAGTTTATAAAGTAAAAAAGTTACAGTAAGCTAAGGTTAACTTATTATTGAAGAAAGAAAAATGTTCTTTTATAGGTTTAGTGTAGACTAGATGTGCAGTGTTCATAAAGTCTACAGTAGTGCGTGGCAATGCCCTGGGCCTTCAGTCACGGACACACGCAGAACAGCTTCCAGTTCTGCAAGCTCCATGCGTGGTAAACGCCCTATGCAGATGTGCCATTTTTATCTTTTATACTATATTTACCCTGCTTTCCTATGTTTAGATAGTTTGGATACTTAAATACTTAGCATTGTGTCACAGTTGCCTGCAGTATTCAGTGCAGGCACATGCTGTGCAGGTGTGTAGCCCAGGAGCAACAGGCTCCACCACACAGCCCACGTGTGTAGTCGGCTGTGTCGTCTAGGTTTGTCAAAGTACACTCTGTGATGCCCGCACAGTGATGACATTGCCTGATGATGCGTTTCCCAGAACACATCCCCATCGCTAAGTGATGCATGACTGTGTTTGTTGCAAACAATAGAAGCCACTCTTGCCGTTTGTGCTGGGAAGGAATTTATGAAAGGATGCTTGGCAACTCTGGAGGGGCCGCCAGGTCAGGAAGACACCAAGTGAGCCATGGCCCTGCTCTGTTGAAGGCCCTGAGCCTACCTCATGCAAGACGCCTCCACTTCTACCCACACCCCCACCCCCAGCACCTCCTGCCACCCAGGAACCAGGGCCTGCAGTGCCTGCTGCCTGCTGTCATTTTCCCCATCGAGTCTCACACAGGTGTGACTCGTGTGCTCTCAGAGGGATAATTTGGAAAACCCACACTAAAATGGAAAATGTGCATGCATACCCCTTGACTCAGCAATTCTACTCCTATGCAGTTTTTTCCTAAGGAAATAATTCAGTGAGTGCCCAGAGAATATATTTATGAACATGTTTGCTCATTGGAATATTGCTTATATAAACCCAAACACCTCAGTGCCTGTCCATGGTTGATTTGTTAAATACACCCTGATACACATGTGCAGGGGAGTGGGGCTACGTTAAGTGTGATGATATGAATCAGTGGTTCTCAGCTTGATCAGACCCAATGCCCCCCTTTTATGATAAATGCTCATAATGCCCCCTTTATCATCCTGAAATGAAATTCATAGGAAATATAATTTATACATATGATTTTTATTAGTAAAACAATACCATGACCCCATAACTCACACACTTAGATTTTAAAAAACCACTATATTCCCTTAACTGTAGCATACAGGAGAAATAAAGAAGAGAAATCGAGAAGGAACTGTTTCAACATGTGAACACAAACACACAGGCATGAGTACGCTGGGCGGCACACCACGCGTCAGAGGTTTCTGGGGTGTAGGGTCACTGTGAGCGTCCCAGCCAGGAGAGGTGACTCTTCAGGTACTGGGATCTCAGTAGCTGCATTGTGATTGGTGATGAGACCTTCCAAAATGAACAAAGCAAGGTATGACCCCTTTCAACATCCCTCAATATTTCTGAAAAACATTGGGTACGTTAAAAAATGCAAAAATTAGTTGTATCTAAATGAAAACAAAGTTTGGATCTTGGCTCAGATTATTCTAAGCAGCCTTCTCAACTACACAAATGTCTGGTGTGACATTTCAAAATTATATGGGATGATCTTCAAGGGAGGCACTGACTTGCACAGTATGGACGTCCAGCACCCCAGGATTCTCACCCACTAAATGCCAGGAGCCCCTCAACCAAAAAAAGGCCCCCACAAATTTCCAACCCACTCTTGATATGGGGCAGAAAGGCCTTTCTGGGAACCAGTTACCACTGATCTGTGTCTACTCTCAGAGAAAGAAGGCTACGATAAGTACTGTAAAATACGACACATGGTTAAGTGAACACGTGGGTTACGGGTCCACCTCTGCAACATGATTCCACTTTTGGAAAAGGACAAACATGAAGAAAGGTGGCATGAAAGAAAAAGCTGTGTGTGTGTGTGTGTGTGTGTGTGTGTGTGTGTGTGCGCGCGCATGTCCACAGAGGGAAAAATCTGAATGTATGTGAACAAACATATTAACCGTAGTTTTTTCTAATTGATATATAATATTAATAGGTGTGCATATTTTGGGGGTACAGGTGATATTTTGATAACTGTATACAACTGCAGCCGCTCCAGGTCCCAGCTTGTGTGGGAAGGGACAGAGCCTTCAGGTCTGGGTAGCCTGCTCCGCTTTGAAGTCCTCGGCGTGTGGCAGGTGCTCACAGCTGTTCCCTCAGAGGTGGGGGAGGAGCTGCTGCTCAGTGGCTCCTCCACAGCCAGCCCCTGCTGCAGTTCCCAGGAAGCAGGTGACACCCCCTCCCCCTGGGGGCTACTTTGGAAGCCTCCTTCAGCGTCTGGCTCCGGGGTCCACACTCCGGGCGGTGGGGGGGGGGTTGCCCCACCCTTGCAGGCAGCCTCTGGGGACCGGCTGCTGTCAGATCTTCAGGGAGCAGCACCCTGCGGTAGGTGAAGCAGGTCCTTCGCTCTGAGCCTCGAGGCCGGCGGGCACCAGCACCCTGGCCATCCCTCTGCACCCTACCCCAGTGGACGCATCGGCCGGGAAGCCCTGCTACTTAGCCTTGGGCGAGGGGAGCATCCTGCCCCTGCCCTGCGCAGCAGTGAGGGGCGAGGGGCATGAGGGACTGGAGCAGCCCATCCTTTGTTTCTTCCAGAAGGAACTGCCCGCTGTAGGCCACCCTCACCTTGGCCTCGTCTGCAGGGGCAGGCCGGGCTGATGTTGGCCGAGCGGGCTCACCACCTGTGGCGGGCGCTGCGCACAGACAGACTCATGATTTAGGTGATGATGACGTGAGATGTGGTCCTGGAGGCTCCAGACAAACAGAGAAAAAGAGTTTATTTGAGCAGCAGGTGCCCTCACCTTCTGGGTCACCTGGATTACCGGTGGGCTTCTCGAAGGTTCTCAGGGGGTCCCAGCCACATTCTCAGACCTCTTCTCAGGCCCTAGCTAAGATCCAGGCTCCTGGGGAAGTTTTCATTTTACGGTGACCGGCTCCTTAAACGCGCAGGAGGGGTTTCTGTAGAAAATGGGCTGCCTGGCATAGCACCAAGCGCTGCCAACAATGACTCCCCAGCTACACGGTTTCTTAGGAAGTAGCACTCCATCTCAGAATCCACAGGCTGCATTTACGTTTCAGCTGGGGCTGTCAGTGCCCTGCCAGCCTTGGGCTCTCAAATGTGCACAAGAAAGAATGCATTGAGGCTGATAAATCGGAGCCTGCAGGGCCTGAAAGGGCTACTTCAGCTTCCAGAGCTGCCAAGCTGATAGCTGGGAAATACTTACTGAGTTGAGGGTTAAGGAATTCAAATGTTCTCAAATAGGAAAAGTGATTTATGGATGTAGTAGACTGAGCTTGGTGGAGACAGAGCTATGACTTCAGCACAGGGACCTTGGGGTCAAGTTAGAGCAGAGGTCCTCAGAGTGGGGTCCCTGGGCCAGCAGCATCAGCTTTGCATCACCTGGAGACATGTTAGAAACGCAGACTCACAGGCCTCACCCCAGAACTACTGAAACAGGAACTCCGGGGGTAAAGCCCAGCATTCTTGTTTTAGCAAGCCCTCCGGGTGAGCGTGATGCCACTGGGGTCTGAGAAGACTGCTTTGGAGACACAGGCGGCTCTCCGTACCTGTGGGTTATGTAGATTCAACCAACTACAGCTCAGAAAATATTTGAAAAGAATAAAAAATAGCAATACAACAATAGAAGGTAATACAAATAAAATACAGTACAGCATAACAGCTATTTACATAGTGCGTACATTGCAGTAGGTGTCGTAAGTAACCTAGAGATAATGCACTGTGTACGGGAGGGTGTGCATAGGTTATAGGCAAACGCTACACCACTTTATAGAAGGGACTTGAGCATCCTCGGATTTCGATATCTGAGGGGTCCTGGAACCAACGCCCCTGCAGATACCAAGGGAATGACGTACTTATTGGGGAGGGGGGCTCAGCACACCCTGTGATTTGCCTGGAGCCCAGCATTCAAATATGAGCTTGGTCCATAAGTGGGTTTTAGCAGCCAGGTGTGGCAGTGGGATAGTGAGGACCTGTGTTTAATTCATCATGCCCAGCCAGCCCTAGAGGCTCATGAGCTGGGGAAGAAAGGAGTGTGTGACAAAAACGGAAGAAATGTGTCATTCTGGAGCCCAAACAGTGCAATTGGGGTGACCTGTGGAACACGGCCCAGAAGCAGCAGTTAGCGAGAGCAGAGTGGCTGGGCAGATCCTGGCTCGGGGGCGCAGCCCCTCAGGGGGCTCCCGTCATTCATTCATTCATTCATTAGTTCATTTAACAAGTATTAATTGGGCACTGGTGATGGTCCCTGCACAGTGCTCAGTCTGAGGATACAGTGACGAGTAAGGCTGATGTCATTCCAGCCCTCTTGGGGCCTGCAGTTTAGTCTGTGGAGGCTGATTTTAAACAAATCATGACACACACAGTCACACCTGCAAGATTCTGTGAAGGAGGTGTGGGTGCTGTTAGAGTGACCCCCGGAGAAGCTGGGCAGGCGGGCTGCAAGGGGCAGAGAGGTGAAAATGGTAAAGGGCCACACTTGACAGACGGGTGACGTGTACCTGTAGTGAATCTTGATTGGGCGGTTGGTTTTACTGACATGTACAAAGTGCTTGGTGGTGCAACACAAGGGCTATTTGTTGCTTGCCAATAATTCGTGTTTAAGGGACATCTAAAGGAATAAGAAAAAAAATAATAAGGTAGAAATTCGGTACTGAATGCTCCTTCCACATGTGGTAGCTCTTCTGCTGGTCACTTTCTGAGCTCGGCATTTGCGTTTAGGAGCAAATGCACCGTCCAGAGCGAGAAGAGAGGGTGCTGTGCAGACAGATATTAGCTCAAACTGAGAAAATGTTTGTAAAGTGCAAACAACTCCCAGAGTGCAGCCCCTGGAAGCATTTGGGGCAGGCGTGAATGACCATTCAAAGCCATCGCCGTATCACACAATTCAGCGTACTTGTCTGGGTAACGATCCCCAGCCTTCAGTAAAGAGCTAAATTATACACATGTTATTGTATTAGTGAGATGGGAAACCCTGAAGTAGAACTTAGAGGAATTTACATTAAAAATAGTGAAAGCCATGTATTTGGAACCTTTTTCTCCTACTGCCAGTTTGTGCCTTCTAATCTCTTCTCATAGAATAGTTTTTTGAACTTGACTGTGGGATGCCAGCGATAAACAAAACAGTGAATGTCTTGATTCAGGTGTCACTATTTGGATTATAGATGCCCACTTTTTCTCCAAGGGGAAAAATAATTAGTCCCGTCTTAATGGTCCCATTTACGCCCAGAGTATAATAGCTCCGGAAATCTCGGTGTGCTCCAGCGTATTTTCCCCCCCGCATCATCATTTCTAGATCACTTCGAATCTCCTTTTAACCATCACCACCCTCAATTAAAAAAGATTGTCAAGAGTTTAATAGGGCCTTTAAGATCCATTTAGCTTAAATAATGCATTATTGAGGGGCCATCCCTCAACCACTACAGCTGGCTCCCTAAGACAATTTCTCCAAGTGGCCTCGGGGTAAATTCATTTCATTTAAGCAGCATTTTGTTTGTCACAGGATTATCATAAGCAGTAGGGTATTCTCTGAAATAAGGCTTATTCAGGATTCAAGAGATTCAGGATTCAATCTGCTTTCAATTTCTGTGTAAGAATAAGGATGTTTGTCAGATAAACTAGTCGTCTTTGAGGGATGGTTTCCTTGCGTGGCAGTTATTGGCGAAGTCTTGCATGTATTTCAGACTTGAGCCCTAGAGGAATGAGGCAGCTTTTTCCTGACATTTGAAACTGCATATTGTCCTCCATCCCCAATCCTTGGGCCTGAAGAACAACAGAAATTTACAGTGACAAATTTCTATTTATCTTCTGGGCCCACTGCAGCCTCCCCGACAGGCACCCACACAAATGCTCATCCTCCCCTGCCGGTGCGAGGTCTGGCCCTGCTCTCCAGACCTGCTTTATTTAAAGAACTCGGCCTCTTTCCCAGCAATGGCCTTGGGACAAAAAGATCCAGATTAAAGTCCCGGTTCTGCCACTGACTGTGTGACATACTGAAGCGTGTTTAAACGGTACTGTACTCAATATAAAAACACAAAAGCCCTTTTATATGTGTGCTGTTATGCAACAGAAGGAACAAGAAAATTCTTTCTTGTTACATTTGAGGCTTACGTTCAAGGCCACTCAGGTGCCCAGTCAGGAGTACGGTAGCAGTCATTTTCTGTACTTCCTAAATGCTGCACGTCCATTTGTGATGGTTAATTTTAGGTGCCTACTTGCCTGGACTGAGGCAGGCCTGCTGCCTGGTGAAGCGCTGTTTCTGGTGTCTGTGAGGAGATCGCGGCACGAGTCAGCCACCGAGAGGAAGACCTGCCCTCCGCGTGGGTGGGCACCACCCAGTAGGCTGGGGAGCACCGCAAACAGAGCAAGGGGAAGGAGGGGCATCCAGTTGCTTGGTTTTCTTAGCTCCCTCGCTCTTCTCCGGAGCAGGACGCCTCTTTTCTCCTCCTGCCCTTGGAGGAGATCCCAGGATTTTGGGCCTTGGGACGCTGGGACTTACACCTGCAGCCTCCTGGGGCTCTCAGGCCTTCAGCCTCAGACTGGGAGCGGCACTGTAGGTGTCCCCGGGTGTGAGGCCCTCACAGTGGGCCCGAGCCGTGCTGCTGCCTTTCCTGGAGCCAGGCCACAGGCTTCTCTCGTTCTCCAGCCTGCAGGCAGATGGCCCGTCAGGTGGTAGGACTCCACTTCTGTGATCCCGTGAGCCAATTCTCCCTAATAAACTCCTTTCATATATATGCATGTGTGTCTATATTACACACACACACACACACACACACACACACACACACACACACACACACATCTATCTCCTGTTGGGTCTGTTCCTATGGAGAACCTTGACTAATACACCATCTTAAACTGATCTCCGAAGGATGAAAATGTTGGATAGGGCAGAGGAGGCTGGGTTATCAGGTTGATTTGCACAGGGCTTTGCACCCCACAAAGGATGGTCTCATTCTCTTAGTGGGATCTAGCCTAAGCCCCTTCTGAAGACTATAGGCAGGGTTCTGCAACCAGGAGAGGCTCCAGGGTGAGCCGTGGTGAGAGGGGACTGCAGAAATAGGAAATCTAAGTGACCCTATGGCAATTGCAACATCCTGGCCAGAGTGTGCCCTGGTCTGATTGGATTCTACATTGGAGTGATGGACATTTGCTCTCTTCTGTCCTGGAATTCTGACAAACTGGAGTGGGTCATCAGGTTTGGACAGATATTGCAATTAGGTTATATAGGATATCATGGAGAAAACAGCCTAGGGAAGAGAAGACTTTTCCAACAAACCTCAATGATTTATTGAGATAGTTGAATTGGTTGAAATAGTTGAACTAGTCAGTGAAGCATGTAGGGAGAGAAGCCCCTACTGACTCCAGGTGATCCCTGTGCTATGCAGGGGGCCTGGCCTGCCTAGGCCTAGCCGTCTTTATCAATGCCCTGGTGGCATATTTGCCAGCCCGAGCAGGCACACCCACCCCAGCCTGTCATCACCATAGCATTTTGAAGCTTTGGGGCATCCACAGCCCTTGGGAGGGTTGTGACTGTCTCCAGTAAGCTTCCAGAAGAACAGTCAACCATAGCTGGCACTCACCAGAGGCGGTGGGAGCCTCTGGGCTCTGAGCTTTAGTGGTGGGGAGGCTCTTCACGTGAATATTTCCTCTGTATTGTTTTTCTAGACCCTGCATTTCCTGATAGACAGCTACACGCATTACCCTTTGTCTTAGAATGTTTTGTCTTAATTACATTAATCATATGATCTCTTTTCTTTTAACATGACTTTGTGGGCTCCCATAGTACCACTGGTACTGTGTTCAGTAAGGTTCAAATTCCATCAAAGCTGTGGCTGGAGGCCTCACGCGGGCACCTGCTCACAAGGAAAAGGCAGGAAAGGAGATCCAAGAATACCTGCCTTGCCCAGGGAGGGTTACCTTGACCGACACCTCCCAGCTCTCTTCCTCACTACATCCTCCCGTGCCAGTTGTAGCTCATGGGTCGTCATGGTGTTGGGAGGCGGTTGGGACTGGAAAGCTCTATGAAATGGGAGAGTTTTATTTTTCCTCCTGTGACCCTAGTCCAGGATGATGCATGCTTTGGAAAAAGTTGGGAGACACTCTTATCCAAATAGGTGTCATGGTATTAAGGAAGTCTACCAAGGTGTTGTCAACCTTTGTCTTCTTCCAAGTCACTCCAGGATCTTCATAAGTGCTTCTAACACTGAAATAAAACTTAAAAAAAAATGAGGTCCTGGAACTAGAAACATGGGCAAAGGGGCACAGTGCAGGAGCCTGGGATGTTTTGTTTGGGGTGGGAGTGGAGATAGGGTGCCAGGGGAGAGGAGTGTGTTGACGGAGGTGAGGCTCAGGTGACCCCTGCCCACCGCTTCCACTCCCGTCACCCAGCCCAGAGAGGAGGGGCAGGCTCCGGGTGCCTGGACCTGGCCTGGGGGTCATCCATCCTCAGAAAGAAAGGTGAGCAGCCCTTGGCCTGGATGTTGCACCGAGCTGTTCAGATGCTGCCCTTGACTGAGTAGCCCCTGCCCACATTCCCACAAATGGGCGGACTCACTTCCTTCCAGAAGGACTTTATGCCACTTGTAATCTCATCTCAACTAAAATAAATCAGCCCTCACCCAGGGACCGGTTTGCTGTGCCAACTCCCCTGGTGGTGAAGGGGAGGAGGGGACTAAGAGTGACCTTTGCAGGGTATGCCCTGTACTTTCTAGAGTTATGAATAGCTCGGCTCCCAGAGGGAGACTTCTGAAGTTCATCCTTTACAGTTAAACTCTTGGTTAAGATGGGAAAGTTATTCTGAGTAATAACTATAATATTTCTTTCCCCTTGAGCCCCCGCTATGAAAAAGTGATACTTCCTACTTAGGACTTCACATTCAGTAAACAGAGCTCTAAGTTCTGGAAAGAAAAATAAATTGCTTTCTAAAGGGCAATGGGATTTTTGCTGCCTGCATTGATCACACAGCCTTTCACTGCTGGGTGGTTTTCCTTGACCTGTGTGAGGTTTGCACACCCCAAAGACATGGCAGGGCCTGAACTTTTAAAAACTCTAGTGACATTCCAGGCAGGCTGTGAAATTTTGCAGTAAATCTGAAAAAAGCCATTCTCAACTCAAATGATGAGGTGGAGACTATTTTGATCACATAGGAAAACTGGTGCCCAAAGGCTATTGCGTCCATGGCCTTCCTGCACTCCCAGTGCTTCAAGCTCCATTGAAGTGAGTTGCCCCTCTGCCACTGTGTCCCCTCTGAATCCCCACCTGGGCCATGAAAGGCTGGGCAGGAACACTTTCAGGAGCACATTTTCAAAGCCCCCATTCACCTCTAGCTGGGGACCTGCTGTGATCCCAGCCTTTGGTGTTGTGGCCGGTTCCCATGGTCAAGATGCTTAGTCTCAGAGCTTTCAGAATGGTATGGGCAGGAAGCAGCTCTGCTGCAGGCCTGCAGGAGGTAGGCCTTTATTTTTAGCACCAGCAGGCCTCACTGAAAGCTCTGGGTCTGCTGGTGATCACAGAGGAAGACCCTGGTCAGAGGTTCAGTCCCTCCCTGCCCCTTACCAGCTGGGTAATCCCAGACAGGTGCTAAGTGTCCTCATCTATAAAACTAGAGGCCAGACTAGATCCGCAGCTCTCAAACCAGAGAATTTGTAAGAATCATCTGGGAAACACATTAAAAACAAGAATTCCTAAGACAACTCCCGGAAATTCTGATTTTGAAAACTCCCCGTTGATGTTGACACTGATGGTCTACAGACCGCAGTTGGGAAAATCCTGGACCAGATAGAAACCTTCTGGCCCTGAGAGTCTCAGCTGGACCTTAGCTGTCATGTCAAATTTGTTCCCTCTGGTTGGCTTGTGTGTTCCATTTATTATAATCTACAAAAGCATTTTTAATTGGAGAATCTACAGTAGAACAATTACATTTGGAAACACTTAAGAGAGTAATGTTAATATTAATATTAATACTCTCTGAGGTGAGTTTCTTTGGGCAGAAGGATAAATGTACGCAGGATACAGGTGAGTAGTTGGCTTTATATCAGGCATTCTAAAGAAGACGTTCTAGGGAAGACCTGTGTTCCAGTATAATTCTCTTTTTGGAATATTTTCTTTCCCCCCATTTCCCTCCTCCCCTGTGTCTCTCATCTCCTCTGCTTTAGTTCTACACGCCCTTGATCAGAGGTGGGGGGTAGTAAGGGCGATAGCTGTCCAGTGTGAAAGCAAACAGGGGAACATGGGTTCAGGTCCTCCCATAGTCAATCTCGAAACTCTACCTTGTTGAGGTGTACATCCCAGGTCATTGGGAAGCCCCTTTCTTTGGCTTTTGGGGATTTTTATCAGAAAGGGATGAGCCATCCCAAGGCTGTTTTTACCTTGCACTGACAGCATCAAAACTTACATCAGAAAGCTTGAGGAAAACCAAAAATGTGTGGTCATCAGGAAAATGTTGAGGGTCCTACCTTTAATCACAATAAAGCTAGAACTGCCAGATAAGACACTTTTGGATCTTTGCATCTGCTAATTCAAGTAGTTCAACAGCAATTGGCAATTGCCATCCTAGTGGTTTTGCTAATTCCTCATACCATTTATTCATTCAACAAATAGTCATTGAGCATCTATTAGGTGCCAGCACTAGGGATGCAGTGTGGGCAGAAGACATGGACCCTGCCCTGCAACTGCCACTTGTGATGCGTGCCACAAACAGAGGGACCATGGCACTTGGGTCTGAGAGGTCAGGAGGAGCCTTTCCAAGAAGGGGACGATGAGCTGAGGTTTGAAGACCAGTGAGAGAACTAGAAGGGGTGGAAGGGTGTTTGTTCTATGTAGGGAACGGCATGAGCGAAGCCACAGAGCAGGGAGGAACTGGGGGTGCAAGCTACTGAAAAATAGCTTTCAGGGGGGCAACAGCAAATTGTATCCTCCTGTGACAAAGGAAGAGGCCAAAATCATGACCTGTCTGCCTCACATGGGGTGGGGGGTTACCTTTTTAACCCTGATGCCTGATACACGTTCTAATACCATTCTTGTTATTGAATTATGCAATAGGAAATTTAAAGCACATGCTGTTTCATTAAGAAATTTCTATTACATTTTCCTTTGACTTGCACTTCCAAATAATAAACCAAATGTTGCTCAGTTTAATTTTCAAGTTGATGAAGCTTCCTTTCCTGTTGCTAATTTAAGTCACTTAAAATGAATTTTGATTAATCTGGGATAGGAAGTTTTGTCTTTCTTAATTGAAAACATTTTTGAACCAGTAGCATACTGCACTAAATTATTCGGGAAATGGCAGGGCTAAAGCTAAGGAAACCTTTATTCTTTTCCTTTTTTAAAAAAAATCACAGCTTTCAAAGGATTAATTTTTCCAAACTCTCACAGCAATCTTACCAAAAAGAGTTATTGAACTCTCAGTTGGCTACAAATGACTTATCTCTGCTAATTAAAAATAAAAATCTTTCTGACTTCTTGGAGTCGACGTGTGCAGTTCCAATAAGGATCATGATCTATATTTGTACTGGGGCTAATATATCACTTCCATAGATTTTTATCTTTTTAAGCTTTAACCGGTGGATGGTGGGGAGGGGAGGATCTTGAAGACTGATAAATTAAGATTGTGTCTCATTTTAAACCATGAAATAGGCATATAACAAATCAGAGCTGAAACGCACAGTCATTTTAAAGGGAAAGATTGAGCTGAAGGTGCTCACTGAAGGAAGCGCGCCCGTGTCAGGCAGGAGGAGGATGAAATCCCGTCTGCGTGAGGCCCGCACGCTCTCCACACAGTCCCGCGCGTTTCCCAGGACACACCCAGGCCTGCTCGCGCCTCAGGGTCCCTGCTGCCCCCTCTGCCTGCGGTGCTCTTCCCCTGGGTGGTCCCCGGCTCTCACCTCCTCAGGGCGGCCTTCCCTGACCAGCGGAAAATGCACCCCTGTCACTCTTCACCTTCCTCACTGCTTCCTTTTTCCCCTGACCCTTACCGCCAACTGATGAATTTTATATACACATGATATATAAAATTATATATATCATATATTTAACAATTTCATTTTTATAGCAGTTTTAGGTCCACAGCAAAATGAAGAGGAAGGTACAGAGAGTTCCCATTCACATACAGCCCCCATGTCAACATCCCCTACCGAGTGGGACATTTGTCACCACTGATGACCCTACACAGACACATTATCATCATCCAAAGCCTGTGGCTTACATCAGGGTTCATTCTCGGTGTGGGGTACGTCCTCTGGGCTGTGGACAAATGCAAGGTGACATTATCCACCAAGACAGCACCACACGGGTGTTTTCACTGCACCACAATCCTCTCTCCTTTGCCTATCTGTGTCCCCCCACCCCCCGAACCCTTGCTAATCACTGACCTTTTACTGTCCCCATAGTGTTGCCTTTTTTAGAATGTCGCATGGTTGAAATCAGGCAGCGTGGAGCCTTGTCAGGTTGGCTCCTCTCACTTAGCAACTTGCGTTTCAGTTTCTTCCATGTCTATTCATGGCTTGACAGCTCGTTTCCTTTTAGTGCTGAATAGTATTCCATTATCTGGGCGTCTGGGTGTGTCACAATTTATTTGTCTGTTCACCTCCTGAAAGACATCTTGGTCACTTCCAAGTTTTGGGACATACAATGTATTTAGTTATTTGGTCTCTCTTTTCCCATCCACAAGCATAGGAACTGTGCCTCTTTGTTTACTCTTGTATTCCCAATGCCTGTAATACTGACTGCGCATGGTAGGGGCTCAATGCACATTTCATTGAATAAAGAATTAACGAAGGAAAGTCAAGAACACAGAAAAAATACCAAATGAGCATTGGCAGTAACAGTCATATATGTACAGGAGGAGGTACACAGGACCCAACCCGTCCAGTCCTGGGGACAAGGACAAGGCCTGAGGAGACCTCTTTGTTTAGTGACTCAGTGTGCAGATGGGATTTCTGTTTAAAGAAGGGCACTATGATCAAAGACAGAAGACAGCAGGAGAGAAGATATTTGCAATTCCTAAAATGAGGGATCAATGTCTAGAATAGCCAGGGCCTTTGCATCAACAAGTCAAAGATGGCCACTGCACTAGAAAGAAAATGAACAAAGGATATGAACAGGCAATTTACAGAACAGGAATCCCCAAAGGCTAGCAAGTGTATAACATGTTTAAAACTGTTACAAACATGAGAAATGCAAATAAATCTACAGTGAGGTGTCCATTTACAAGATCAGACTTGGAAAAATTAAGAGGTGGGCCGACGGGGCCTCGATGATAAATGAGCTCTCATCCAGCGCCGGTGGCAGGATAGGTGGATCCAGCGGTAGGTCCTGATGTGCACACGCAGCCCGCGATCAGCCTGGACAGCAGAATTTCCTGAAAACAAAGTGAGAAAAAGATTGAGATCTATGCCACGAGTTCCGTAAGACATAGCCTACCTGGTCCATTTGCTACCTGAAGCAGATCATTTTTAATATGATAAAATGATATTCAGTAATAATCAAGAAATGAAATGAACAATAATGGTCAGAAAAAACAGTAAAATTTTTATTTTATTGAATTTTGTATAATTATGCCAATTAAGAAATAAATTAAAATATGATAGTACAAACAGGAAATAGCAATAGATTAGCACTTTAAGAAAATGAAAACATATACCTGCATATTAGTCTACTACGGTAATAAATAATGACATTGCAGCTTCCATATTTGAGCCTTAGCTCCTACAAATTTGTCAATGACTTCATCAAAATAGCAGTATTAGCAAGACTCATCAATCTATCTTCATTTATGAAAGAACAATTTTTATTAAATTAAATTTTGAAAAGTTTCTTTCACATGAAACAGCAGGTATATGCATAAATAAGAAAAATCTTAAACATGAGAATAAATTTAGCAATGAGTCATAAACATTCCATTTCACAGAAAATTCAAAGGCAAGTGTAAATTCCAAATGATCGTATGGGATAAAAGCATAGAAGAGACTCAATTTCTGCGTTTTTCATTTTTACACTCACTGTGCTATTCTTGGTTAATTCAAATCTAGTGTCCAAACCTTTATGAATCTACTTCTGAAAGGAATGTGTTATGTTGGGGGCTGACAATAACTAAGAGTTCTCCAAATTAACTTCAGTGCTCACTAAAATGTCTATTCAAGGATAGGTAACAGAAATGTGCTAATTTAAAGCTTTGTACATTATCAAACTCAGCAGTCACTTCAGCAAACGATTAGAAGCTAGAACACCCAAAAAAGCACTTCTGTTCAGGGAGGAGTGTGTCATCTTTGGCGTCACTCAGAGATGCTGTCACATGTTGATAAAAAAGCAGATCCTTTCTTAGTGTCATCATCATTTTTGAATTCTCCATGGTCAAGGTACTGTCTTATTGCCTGCCTCTGAGGCCTGTTGCTACCATTGCTTCTCCCTAGGTACGTGCTGTTTATAAATAAAAAATAATCCACATAGGAACCGCAAAGAAGTTCAGAGGGGAGGGGTGGTGAGAAATAAAGGTGGAGGAGAAGCCGGGAGCCAGCCGGACGGGGGTGGGGTGGGGAGCTGGTGGGACCAGGTTCACAGCAGCCACGCTCTGCTCCAGAGCCAGCCTCGGCCAGTGAGCTGTTCATGGGCCTTTAAGTCAGCAAGTAAAAGACAGCAACCACTACAGAAAACAACAGGCAAAGGATATGAACAGGGAACTTTCAGAAGAGGAAATCCAAAACGCTAGCAAACAAAGAATGTATTTAAAACTATGAGTAATCAGAGAAATGCAAAATAAATCTACAATGGGATGCCACTTTACAAGGTTGGATTTGGAAAAATTAAGGGGCGGGGGGGAGGGCGTTGGTGATGAGGCCTTGAAGGCTGGAGGCAGGAGAGATACGTCCATGCAGTGGTCATCTCTTCATCACCGCAAGCCTGTGGAGCAGGGGCGGTACCTTGCTCTGCCTACAGACAGGCCAGTCGAGGCACACACGCATTCTGCAAGCACATAAACAAAAGAAACGCAGTGGGCACATGAAAACAGCTGCCCCTGGAGTGACAAAGGGGTGGGATGGGCTGGGGGCCCCAGGGAAGGAGCAAGTGAAGGAGCACAGGGGGCTTGGCATGGACTCAGGGGCAGCTGGGGCTGGACTAGGGGGTGTTCAGCTCAGCTCGAAGGCTCCGAGAAAGAGAAAGGAGGGGGAGGAAGAAAGGGAGGGAGGGAGGGAGGAGGGGGAGAGAAGGGAAAGAGAAAAAGGGAGAAAGGGACAAAAGTAGGAAGGGAGAAGGGGTGGGAAGGAGAGAGGAGGGGAGGAAAAAGGGGACAAAAGGGGAGAGAAAGCCTGCAGATTCTACTGGGTTGGTGCAACAGTAATTACGGTTTTAGCATTGTTGACATTTGCCATTTGCTGTAGGAATACATTCTTAGGCCGGGCGCGGTGGCTCACGCCTGTAATCCTAGCTCTGGGAGGCCGAGGCGGGTGGATTGCTCAAGGTCAGGAGTTCGAGACCAGCCTGAGCAAGAGTGAGACCCCATCTCTACTAAAGATAGAAAGAAATTATCTGGCCAACTAAAAATATATATACAAAAAATTAGCCGGGCATGGTGGCTCATGCCTGTAGTCCCAGCTACTCGGGAGGCTGAGGCAGTAGGATCGCTTAAGCCCAGGAGTCTGAGGTTGCTGTGAGCTAGGCTGACGCCACGGCACTCACTCTAGCCCGGGCAACAGAGCAAGACTCTGTCTCAAAAAAAACAAAAAAAAAAAAAAAAAAAAAAAGGAATACATTCTTAAATAAATGTGGTTATGTTACATATCATTTTAATGCACATTTCTTACTTTACATATTTTTGCTAATGACTTATTACTTGCTGTTATTTTATATTTATTTTAGAATATGGAAATGATGTTAGACAAAAAGCAAATTTGAGTGATTTTCTTATTCTAGTTCAAAATGCTTCATAAAGCAGTGGAGACTACTCACAACATCAGTGATGCATTTGGCCCAGGAACTGCTCACGAATGTATAGTGCAGTGGTGGTTCAAGAAGTTTTGCAAAGGAGACGAGAGCTTTGATGATGAGGAGTGCAGTGGCGGCCATTGGAAGTTGACAATGACCAGCTGAGAGCAATTATCAGAGCTGATCCTCTTACAACTACATGAGAAGTTGCCAAAGAACTCAATGTCGACCATTCTACGTCGCTCTGCATTTGAGGCAAATTGGAAAGGTGAGAAAGCTCAATAAGTGGGTGCCTCTGACCGAAAATCAAAAAGATTGTCATTTTGAAATGTCGTCTTCTCTTCTTTTATGCAAGGACAAACCATTTCTCGATTGACTTGTGACATGTGATGAAAAGTGGATTTTATACAACAGCCTACAATGACCAGTTCAGTGGCTGGACTGAGCAGAATCTCCAAAGCACTTCCCAAAGCCACACTTGAACCAAATAAAGGTCATGGTCACTGTTTGGTGGTCTGCTGCCGGTCTGATCCACTACAGCTTTCTGAATCTGGTGAAACCATTACATCTGAGAAGATTTGCTCAGCAAATTGATGAGATGCACTAAAACCTGCAACACCTGCAGCTGGCATTGGTCAACAGGAAGGGCCCAATTCTCCATGATAATGCCTGACTGCACGTTGCATGCTTCAAAAGTTGAACAAATTGGGCTACGAAGTTTTGCCTCATCTGTCGTACTCATCTGACCTCTGGCCAACTGACTACCACTTCTTCAAACACATTGACAACTTTTTGTAGGGAAACTGCTTCCACAACCACCAGTATGCAGAAAATGCTTTCCAAGAGTTCGTTGAATCCTGAAGCATGGGTTTTACACTACAGGAATAGACAAACATTTCTAATTGGCAAGAATGTGTTGATTGTAACAGTTACTATTTTGATTAATAAAGATGTGTTTGAGCCTAGTTATAATGATTTCAAATTCACAGTCTGAAAGAACAATTACTTTTGCACCAACCTAATAAAATTGGACTGCCTACTTTGGAACCAGGTTCTGTTATTCATGAGCTGGATCACCTACAACAAGTTCATTAACTTCTCTGTGTCTTAATCTGCTTGTCTATAGAGTAGTAAAAGTACCTACTTTATGCTGTGCAAAGCCCATGGGACAGTGATGTCTCAGTTCAGGCTGCTGTAACAAATTACCACAGGTTGCGTGGCTTAAACAGCATAACACTTATTTCTCACAGTTCTAGAGGCTGGGAATTCCAAGATCAAGGCACTGGCAGATTCACCGTCTGGTGAGGGCACACTTGCTAGTTTGCAGGTGGTGTCTTGTATCCACACATGGCTAAGAGAGAGAAGAAGCAAGCTCTCGAGTGTCCTTTGATAAGGGCTCTGATCCCTTCCATAAGGGATCCACCCTCATGCCCTAATCACCTCCCAAAGGCCCCACTTTCTAATGCTATCACGTTGGGGATTTGGTTTCAACATATGAATTTGGGGAAGGACATGAATATTCAGTCCATAGTAGGTAGCTTGGCCTAGGTTGATGCTTTGTAACTGTTGACCATTCATCTTACTGGGGTGGAGTAAGGACGCTTGGGCTGCAGGAGCCTCATCTGGCTGGTGGGCAGGTGGGCAGGGCCCTGGGGACAGCAGGCACCACACCCAGAGGCAACGAGGCTGCAGGGCTTCCAGGAACCTGAGGCAGCTCAGGCGGAGGAGTGGGGTCTTGTATTGTTTTTAAAAATACTCCTGACTCTGTAATATTTATTAGTACCCTGACATCACATACGAGGAAATTGATGGGACAGAAATGTGCGTGTTGTACTTCAAAGCTGCTACCCTTAATTAGTGTGGCCAACTTCCTGACAGACATTAATCTTAAGAATTTTGGAGTTCCTCAAATCATGTTATGCTAAACATAATTCCCACATTCTTCATACTCCCTACTCATTGTTACGAATATCTAAAAACTTCACTCATAAATAAAACATGTTGTTTAGTTGTATTTACAAAAAGCTATAACCCATAGGCCAACACTGTCCAGTACAAATATAACGTGAGATGTGTAATTTTAAATGCTCTGGTTGTCACATTAAAGAAAGTGAAAAGAAAGGCAAAATTAATTTTAATGATATATTTTATTCAAATAATATATTCAAAATGTTATTATTTTAACATAGAATCGATATAAAGACCACTAATGAGATGTTTTGCATCTTTTTATTCATACACAGTCTACAAAAATCTACCACATCTCTGAACTAGTCACATTTCAAGTGTTCAACAGACACACGTGGCCAGTGTGTGTCAGCTACAGACGTATCAGTGCAGCCATAGAGCATCTCCAAACACCGGAAAACGCCACACACTGGGTAGCATTTGAATGAGGTAACACTGGGATCTCCTAGCAAGGTTAATAGCACCACACAGAATTGCTCTTGAAATTGTCAAAGAACTAATTTTGCTTCTGAAACTTCTTATTTCTTGGAACAGTACTGACAGGATTTGTATAAAGCAACGATGTGCACACATTTTTCAATATTGATTTTATCTGTGAGAGAGACTCATCACTAGCAGCAGATGAGCCGTGAACACACACAACAGGCAGCAGCTCCAGGCAGCTCTGACTCACGAGACCTGTGGCTACCATGTTCCTTTTCTAGTTTCCAGAAATGTCCGCCTCCACCTTGGCCTCTCTTGTCAGCCCTTGCTTGACCTCAGTGGATTCCTTTGACCAAGTTACATCTCTATGTGGATTAAGCTTTAATTATTTGTGGGAGAATTATTACATTTTTTTCCAGTTTTCCCAATTTTTTGACGATTTTTCTTGGGATTTAGAAAAAATGTATACATTTCCCAAGAAATGCCAGGCAGGAATTTCTGCATGGAAACACTACCCTTACTTATCCTATAGTTTTGCTATCACAGTAGCTACAACAAAGGTGATCTGATACTCTCAAAGGGCTGTGTGGATGTGGACAGACTTTAAAGACTACAAGTGACTTCATCTTGTCTGTCTTTGACAGGTTTAAAATTTTCCTATCCTTTTTGTTTGGCCTAGGAATGCTATTATAAACATACTACATTTGTGTTAATAATTTAACTGCTTGAATACTAGAAGATAATTTGATATTCAATATTCAGGTTGAATATTGAGCAATTAAATCAATAGGTAACCTTATTCCTTTGTCTTAAACTTATTGCATAGCAACAAAGGCACTAAACTAGAGACAAACATTGGGTGGTCTTCACCCTGTTTCCTGGAGCAATATTATGTCTCATCCATGGAATCCACTTGGTTCAAATGGTGTACACCTAAAATTCAACTTCCCTTGTCTTAAGGTAAAGGGTAAGATGTAGCAAAATGCCAGTAAGAAAATTTATTCCAAAATAAAGATATTTCACATAAACAGATTGTGAGTTTGGTACTTTAAAAAAGTAAATAATTACAGTAAAAAGGCTCATAAAATTCTTATCCATTGAGATTAGGACCTAAGTTAAGTGGTTAATCAAAATTTGTAGGGAATTACAAAACATGAAAACACTCTATTTTAATTTAAAATATATAAACACATGTTCAGGAATCTTGATGTAGGACCACAGTCTTTTCTTCTTGTATGGTCTATTGATTGGAATCCTTCATCATCTTTCTTGAATGAAATATGCCCATAATGTGTTTTTCATGACTATTTTAGTATCTTTCAAGTGGAGCTAGAACTTACAGCACTTTCAAAACAATCTGAGTACAGAAACCTTCTAGATTTGTAAGATTTAAGATTTTCCTCCAATCTTTTATACTTGTCCTGAGCACACCTAATTTTTAAAGTTTACTTTTAAATTATCATGTAGTAAAATTGACATTTTTTGTTTTGGTGTACAGTTCTATAAATTTTAACATATTCATGTAATCACCATCATAATCAGGATACAAAACAGTCCATCACCTCCTAAAATTCCCATAAACTATTCCTTGATTGTGATCCCTTCCCCCCAACCCATAACCCCTGGAAACCTCTGCTCTGATCCGTCACTATAGTTTTGTTTTTTCAAGAATGTTATATGATGGAATTGCAGAGTATGTAACTTTTTGAGCTTGGCTTCTTTACTTAGCGTGATGTCTTTGAGGTTCATCCAAGTTGTTGCATATTACAGTTATTCATTTCTTTTTATTACTGGGTAATATTCCATTGTATGGATGTACCACGATTTGTTTATATATTCACCTATAGAAGGGCATTCAGGTTATTTCTAGTTTTGACTATTATGAATCAAGCTGCTATAAACAGTCATGCACAGGTTTTTGCAAGAACATAAGTTTTCGTTTTTGTAGTGTAGATACTTAGGAGTGATATTGTTGGGTAATATATTAAGTATATGTTTAAATTTATAAGAAATTGACAAATTATTAATAATTTTCTGAGTGCATTCCCACCAGTAATATTGTAAACTTTCAGTTGCTCTGATTCATACTAGCACTTCGTATTGTCAGCATTTTTAATTTTAGCTATTCCAAAAAGTATGTAGTGGTATCATGCTATGGTTTAAATTTGGGTTTCCCTAGTGATTAATGATGGTGCACGTCTTCTCATGTGTTTATTTATCATCCTTATAGACTCTCTGGTGAAGTGTCTGTTCTTGTCTTTTATCCATTTTTAAATTGGATTGTTATTTTCTTATTATCTAGTTTTGAGAGTTCTTTATACATTCTTAATAAAAATCTTTTGTTAATATGTGATTTTCAAGCATTTTCTCCAAGTCTGTAGCTTTTTTTTTTTATCACTTTAACAATTTTTTTTGGCAAAGTGAATGTTTTTAATTTTTTAAAAGTCCGATTTATCCATATTTTCTTTCATGTATCACACTTTTGGTGTCATGTCTAAGAACTCTTTGAACACAAAAATGATGTTCTATGTTTTCTTTTTAGAGGTTTATCGTTTTACATTTAGATCTCTGATCCATTTTGAGTTAACTTTTGTATGAGGTGTGGGGTATTGGTCAAAATTTATACTTTTGTATATTGCTATCCAATGGTTTTAACACATTTGTCAAAAAACTATATTTCCTCCATTGAATTGGTTTTGTAACTTTGTCAAAAATTTGTTGGCCACTGTGCCCCTGGCTAGAGAAACAGCCCAATAGATCCACCCTGGTGGAAACATCCTCAAGCCACTTAGCTTCCAGGCACCCATGCCCCTAGCCAGAGACACAGCCCTGTGGCCTCACCCTCGTCCCTGAGCCTGCTGACCCACCATGCTCCTACACACTCAGCCAGAGAAAAAGCCTGGATGCCCACTCCTGTATGCATACACACACCTTCAGCCTATGAACCAGCTTGATAAGCTCACTCCTGACAAAACTGTGTCACCACCATGCAAACTCCCACAGTCTAAGCCACTGACATGGCTTACATTGCTGACATGGCTGAAGAAACTGCATGGAGACTACACCACTGTGTCCTCCCAGAACCAAAGCCAATGTACCTTACACAAAAACACTTTAGCCATCTACAGGAATAAGTTCTCCCCTATGAAAGCTATTTCTTAAAATTGGAAGAGATGACTGTTCCACCAAATGTGCAGATACCAACATAGGGAAACATGAAAAAAGCAAGGAAACATGACATTTCCAAAGGGACATAATAATTCTCCAGTAACAGACTCCCAAAAAAGAAAATTTACAAAATGCCCCAAAATGAATTTAAAGTAATGATTTTAAGGAAACTTAGTGTGATACATGAGAATACAGATGGATAATTCAAATCATTATTTCAATAAGAAGTTCAACAGAGAGATAAATATTATTAAGAAATAAAAATTTTGGAGGTGAGGAATTTACTGAATGAAATAAAAAATACAATCAAGAGTTTCAACAACAGACTAGATCACATAGAAGAAAGAGTTTCTGAACTTGAAGACAGGTCTTTTGAAATAATTCAGTCACACAAAAAGAAAAAAAGAAAGAAAGAAGAGAAAAAGAAAAAAGAATAAAAAAGAATGAAAAAAGCCTTCAGGATTTATGAGACAACATAAAGTAAACAAATATTCACATTATGGGACTTTAAGAAGGATAAGAGAAGGGAAGAGGCATACAAAATCTATTTAATAAAGCAATAGCTGAAAACTTCCCAAATTTTGGTAGAGATATGGATATCCATATCTAGGAAGCTCAAAAGTCCTTAAATAGATTCAACTCAAAATTTCCTTCCTGAGACACATTATAGTCAAATTGTCAAAATAAAATAAAATAAAATGTATATCAGCTACCCAAGTAGAATCATGAAATAGGCAGTTGGAAATGCAAAACTCTATAGAGCTCAGCAAAGAGGTTACCAGCCTACAGATTTTATTTTTTCAAAGCCAAGAATGGTCAGCTTTAAGAATTCTAGAATTTTAAGGCCAGAAAAAGACTGAGATTGAATGAGAACACTTAGGGAGTGAAGGGAGCCAAAGAAGACAGGCAGGGACAGAGCCATGAAAACAAACAGAAAAAAAGAGCAGAGGAAGAGCCAAAAAAGAAGGTTGAGGCTGAGAGTCAGAAAGAAAGGAAAAATTCCAGAGGACCCTGATGCTATGGAAGCCAAGAGAAGATCTAATAATACTCAAAGGTCAAGCAATATGATCTCCAAGAAGTATCCATTGAGTTTGAAAATATGATCATTTTTGAGGATAGAAGCAAGACTGGCGTGGCATGAATAGTGAATAGGATATGAGGAAATAAAGCCAAGTGCAGACAACATTTTTTTAGAAATGTCGCAAAGGAAGGGAAAGAAAATGAGGATTTTTTTTTAAGATAAGATATTTGAATGTCATGGAGATTTGATATTCTTTTTGGCCTCCCAGTAACATCTGGATACTTTCATTTTTAGGAAATTCCTAAAATTCCTTAAATTATGAATTATGGAATTATGCATCTTGTTGGGAGGCGGAGTCTTCCTTCTATTGTACAAGCTGAAAATGCCAGATACTCACTTCTCTAGCCTCCATACAGGGTGGAGTATGGGGACATGGTGCAGCTTCACCAATCAGATGTAGCTGCTCATGTTGGCAGCCTGGAGATGGGATGGGAGAAGCACTCTGGTGGTGAAGCAGTAGTTGTAGTGGGATTGGGTCTCTGAAGCAATACTAGCTACAGTGCTAGGCAGATCCCAGCATCCAGTGCTCGAGGGGGTGGTGATGCCAGCAGCAGTGTTCTTGTAATAAAGTCTTCTTTTGCCTAAAAAAAAAAAAAAAGATAAATACAAAGAGAGAATTCTAAAAACAGCAATAGAGAAGCATCAGGGAATTCCCATTAGACTGACAGCGTATTTCTCAGCAGAAACCTTACAGGCCAGGAAAGAATGGGATGATAAGTTCAAAGTGCTGAAAGAATAAAGACTGGAATCTAAGAATATTATACCTAGTGAAGGTATTCTTCAGAAATGAAGAAGAAATAAAGTCTTTTCTACACAAACTAAAACAGGGAATTCATCACCACTAGATCCACCTTATAAGAAACACTAGGCAGTCCTATATCTGGAAAGAAAAAGATATATCTACCATCATGAAAACACATGAGAGTATAAGCCTCACTGGTATAGCAGATACATAAGGGGAAAGAGAAATTAATCAAAATTTATCACCACAGAAAACTACCAAATTGCAAAGAGAAACAATAATAGAGGAAGAAAGAAACAAAGGATACACAAAACCATCAGAACACAATTAACAAAATGACAGGAGTAAGCCCTCACATATCAGTGATAACCTTCAATGTAAATGGAATAAATTTCTCAATTAAAAGATATAAATTGGCTGAAGGAATTGAAAAACAAGACCACACTATATGTTGCCTGCAAGAAACTCACTTCAGTTATAAAGACATACATGGACTGAAAAGTAAAGGAATGAAAACAGATATTCCATGCAAATGCAAATCAAAAATGAGCAGGAGTAGCTATACTTACATCAGATAAAATAGACTTTAAGTCAAAAACTAAAAAGAGACAAATAGGATCTTCATATAAATGGCAGATCAATTTAGCAAGAGGATATAACAATTGTAAATACACATGCACCCAACACCAGAACACCCATATATATAAAGCAAATATTATTAGATCCACATGAAGTTAAAGACTCTGACACAATAATAGTTGGGAACTTCAACTCCCAAATCTCATCATTGGATAGATCATCTACACAGAAAATCAACACTGGATTAAAACTACACTTTAGACCAAATGGACCTAACAGACATTTACAGGAAATTCCATCCAACAGTTGCTAAATACACATTCTTTACATTGGCACTTGAAACATTCTCCAGGATTGATCATATATTAGGCCACAAAACCCAAGTCTCAAAAAAATTTTAAAACTCTAAATCACTTCAAGTGTCTTTTCTGACCACAATGGAATAAAACTAGAAATCAATAACAAGAGGAACTTTCAAAACTATACAAATATATGAAAATTAAAGAACATTCTTCTGACTGACCAATAGGTTAGTGAAGAAATTTAGAAAAAAATTTAACAATTTTTTGACATAAATGAAAATAGGAACACATAACAAAACCTGAGATCCAGCAAAAGCAGTATTAAGAGGGAAGTTTACAGCAAGAAATGCCTACAACAAAAAAGTAGAAAGATTTCAGGTAAACAACTGAGCAATGTATTTCAGAGAACTGGAAAGCAAAAACAAATCAAACTGAAAATTAGTAGAAGGAAAAAATAATAAAGATTAGAACAGAAATAAATGAAATTGAGACAAAAAAAAAAAAAGATCAATGACACTTGTATTTTCAATGACTCAGGAGGCTGAGGCAGGATGATTGCTTGAGACAAGGAATTTGAGACCAGCCTGGGCAACATAGTGAGACCATATCTCTAAAAAACAAAAAAATTAGCTGTGTGTGGAGGCATGTGCCTGTAATCCCACCTACTTGGGAGGTTGAGGCAGGAGGATTGCTTCAGCCCAGGAGTTTAAGGCTGCAATGAGCTATGATCATGCCACTGAATTCTAGCTGGGGCAACAGAGCAAGATCCCATCTCTAAAAAATGGTCAACAAACAAAAAATTGGGTTTTTTTTGAAAAGACAAACAAAATGAATAAGTCTTTAGGTAGATTAATTAAGAAAAAAAGGAGAAAAGATCCAAATAAGTAAAATCAGAAAAAAAAGGGAGACATTACAACTAACACTACAGAAATACAAGGGATCATTAGAGGACATGCCAGCTATTGAAAAATGTAGCAGTTTTCTAATACCTGTACACATACAACCTACCAAGGTTGAACCAAGATGAAACAGAAAACCTGAAGAGACCAATAACTAATAACGAGATTGAATCAGTAATAAAAAGTCTCCCAACAAAGAAAACTACAGGACCAGATGGCTTCACTGATGAATTCTACCAAACTTTTAAAGAAGAACTAATACTAATTCTTCTCATAGTATTCAAAAAAACTGAAGAGGAGGGAATTCTTCTAAACTCGTTCTATGAGGCTGGCACTATCCTAATAACAAAACCAGAAAAAGACACAACAAAAAAGAAAACTAGAGGCCAATATTCCTGATGAACATAGATGCAAAAATCCTCAACAAAATACTAACAAACTGAATCCAATAGCACATAAAAAAGATAATGCACCATGATCAAGTGGGATTTATCCCAAGGATGCAAGGATGGTTCAACATATGCAAATCAATAAATATAATACATCACATCAACAGAATGAAGGACAAAAAACACATAGTCATCTCCATAGATACAGAAAAAGCCTCTGACAAAATTAAACATCCCTTCATGATAAAAACTCTCAACAAATTAGGTATAGAAGGAACTTACCTTTACACCATAAAACCTATATATGACAAACTCACAGCTAACATCATACTGAATGGGGAAAAGCTGAGGCTTTTTCTTTAAGAATTAGAACAAGACAAGAAAGCCTTCTGTCACCACTCTTATTCAACATAGTATTAGAAGTCCTAGCCAGAGCAATCAAGCAAGGAGAGAAATAAAAATCATCTAATTTGGAAAGGAAGAAGTCAAGTTGTCCCTGTTTGCAGAAGATATGATCTTATATTAGAAAAACCTAAAGATGCCATCAAAAAACTCTTAGAACTTATAAACAAATTAAGTAAAGTTGCAGGATACAAAATCAGCATACAAAAATCGATAGTATTTCTATGTATCAACAATGAACTAGCTGAAAAATGAATCAAGAAAGCAATCTCATTTATAAGAGCTACAAAGAATACCTAGAAAAAAATATAACCAAGAGGTGAAAGATCTCTACAAGAAAAACTATAAAATACTGATTTAAAAAAACTGAAGAGGACACACAGAAAAATTGAAGGACATCCCATGTTCATGGATTGGAAGACATATTGTTAAAATGACCATACTACCCAAAATGATCTACAGATTCCATGCAATGTCTATCAAAATACTAATGACATTCTTCACGGAATAGAAAAAGTAATTCTAAAATAAATATGGAACCACAAAAGACCCCAAATAGCCAAAGCAATTTGAGCAAAATAACAAAGCTGGAGGCATCACACTACCTGATTTCAAAATATATTACAAGGCTATTGTAGCTAAAATAGCATGGTAATGATATAAACACAGACACATAGACCAATGAAACAATAGAGAACCCAGAAATAAATCCATGCATTAACAGTTAAATGATTTTCCACAAAGTTGCCAAGAACATTCATTGGGGAAAGGACAGTCTTAATAAGTGATGCTGGGAAAATGGGATACCCATATGCAGAAGAAGGAAACTAGATCATTATCTCTATATATATATATAAAAATAAACTCTAAATGAATTAAATACTTAAATGTAAGACCTGAAACTATGAAACTACTAGAAGAAAACATAGGGGCAATGCTTTAGGATATTGGTCTGGGCAAAGATTTTATGCATCAGACCTCCAAAGCACAGGTAACAAAAACAAAAATAAACAAAAGGGATTATATCAAACTAAAAAACTTTTGTGTAGCAAATGAAACAATCACCAGAGTGAAAAGAAAACCTGTTGAATGGGAAAAAATATTTGTAAGGTATTCATTCAAGGAGGGATTAATATCCAGGACATACAAGGAACTCAAACAACTCAACATCAAAAAACTAAATAATCCAATTTAAAAATGAGCAAATGATCTGGATGGACATCTCTCAAAATAAGACATTCAAATGGCCAACAGGTATGTATAACAAAATGCTCAACATCAGTAATCACCAGGGAAATGCAAATCAAAATCACAATGAGATATCATTTGCTCCATTTAGAATGGCTATTATAAAAAGACAAAAAGTATCAAATGCTGGTTAGGATGTAGAGGAAGGGGAACTCTTATATACTGTTTGTGGAAATATAAATTAGTATAGCCACTATGGAAAACAGTATGAAAATTCCTCTGAAAACTAAAAATAGAGCTACTGTATGATCCAGCAATTCCACTAGCGGGCATTCAAAAGAAAGGAAATCAGTAAGTCAAAGAGATAGCTGCACTCCAGTGTTTATTGCAACAGTATTCACAATGGCCAAGATGTGGAATCAACCTGTGTCCATCAACAGATAAATGTGGAATATATACACAATGGAATACCATTCAGCCATGAAAAATAATAAAATTCTGTCACTGGTGACAACATGGATAAACCTGAAGGACATTACCTTAAGTGAAATAAGCCAGACATAGAAAGATAAATAGCACGTGATCTCACTCATATGTGGAAGTTAGAAAAAAAATAGATCTCACAGGAGTAGGAAGTCGAATAGTGTTTACTAAAAACTGAGAAAGGTAGAGGGGATGAGGGATAGGGAAAGATTAGTTAATGAATACAAAATTGCAGCAAGATAGAAATAAGTTCTACCGTTCTGTAGCACTATAGGGTGACTAGTTAACAATTTATTGAATATTTTTGAATAGCTAGAAGAGAGGATTTTGAATGTTCCCAATACAAAGAAATAATAAATATTTGAAGTGATGAGTTTTCTAATTACCCTGATTTGATCACACATTGTACACAGGTATCAAAATATCACACTGTACTTCATAAATATGTATAATTATGTGTTGATTAAACATAATAATAAATAAATTTTTTAAAATTAAATGTAAAGAAAATCATGTGGCCACACTTGTGTGGGTCTACTTCTAGACTATATTCTGTTCCATTGATCTATCTCTTTGTCAATATTATACTGTCTTGATCATTGCAGTGGTGTGATTAATCCAACTTTATTCTTCTTTTTCAAAATTGTTTCAGCTATCCTAATTCCTTTGCCTTTCCATCTTGAGTTTTGAATCAACTTTTGTATATATTATAAGGCTGAAATGTTACTAGAATTGCACTAAATCTATAGAACTAGTTGGGGAAATTGACACCTTTACTACGTCAAGTCTTCCAATCAATGAAGATGGTGTATCTTTTCTTTTATTTAGATCTTTGATTTATTTCATTTGTGTTTTGTAGTTTTAAGTAAATATAGATCCTTTATGTGTTTTTTTAGATTTATACTTAAGCATTTTATCTCTTGTGAGCCATTGTAAATGCTATTTAAAAAAAACTCAGTCTCAAATTATAGATTGCTAATGTATAGAAATGATTAATTTTTGCCCACATTTATCTTTAAGTAAAAAATATTTTAAGTGACTTTAGACTATTTTCAAAGCATTCTACTTTATGTTCATGGAAATAACAACTCTTTTCACACAGAGATTCTATCAGTTTGTATAGTATATAATTAAATTGTGTAATTATTTTAATATGTACAAGTGATGTAAACAGGTTTGGGAATAAACTCAATCAACTCCTGGTAAGCATAAAAATCAACTTGTGAGAGCAAAAGTGTCAGTATATTAAAGTAGTCTACTAGCCACAAGGACGCAGCATGGCCATGGATAGAGTAAACAGAAGGTCGTCAATTAATCTGGAGAGTTAGTTAAGTGGAGAGCATCTAAGAGAGTTTCTACTGAAAGATCTACACAAAAGAGACAAGAAAGAGGTAGAAAAGCTCAGTTTCTGTGATTGCATTTAAACATAAACTAATGATATATTTTGAGAACATAAGAAATATAATTTATATGCACCATGATATTTCTACTGAAGCAGCACTTATAAAGAAAAGAGCCATTACAATCATGTTTTTGGAGAATATTTAATAATAGTGGAAAAGACCTTAATTATAATACTAAGTGAAAAAAAGCCAGGATACTAAATGTTATATACAATATGATTCCCAAATATGTAAAAAAATAAGCATATTTAAAAGAAAAAATGAAAATACATCAAAATGTTTATAATAATTATCTATGGCTGTTGGGATTATGGTTGGCATTTATTTTCTTCTTTTTACTTTTCTTACATTTTAACACTTTTTACAATGGCCTTGTGTTATTTTTATAATCAGAAAAAAGGGGTTTGGGTTTTTTTTTTTATAGAAGAGGAATTCTTTCCCTATTTTATTTGTCTCATTCGAATGTCTGACAACATCCTCATTGTTCTCTTGGGCTGTAACAAAAAACATTTCAGGGTTTTGGCATTTCCTACCAATTCCCTATGCCTTTTAAGGAACCAAGCAAGCTGCAGTATTAATAGTTTCTGCCATTTGGTAAATTACATTAATGATTATGACAGCCATAATTATATAGCCTTTGCAAAGCTCTTTATTTAATAGAATCATTACTACGGAGACTTTCAGGAATTACAAGGAGAGGTCAGGGCCAGCTTCATGCTCATGCCCCGCACAGTCATCCAACTCTCCCGCTTAGCGAAGGTCAGGGGTGTCACGTGGAGTGTCAAAACAGAAACCATTAAACACAGTTGTTTCACCCTTTTTCCTCATTTCCTCGCATGGGCTAACCTTAGAGTTTTTTGACAGGTGCCAGAATTATACATAAAATTCCAGGCCTGCTGGGGCATTTTAAAGAAGCTGCAAAACCTTGCACAGTGTCTAAGGCAACTCTCTCTCCTGGCTGGTGGCTCTTCTCCTCCTCAGTTTCCTGAGATGAGTGGTTCTTAAGCTTCGCTGGATCACAGTATTCTCAGTCATCTGATGTAGACATTAAAAGTTTCCTAAATTCTTCCATCACCAAATCTGTCCCCTCCCCCCAATCTGTCACCAATGCATTGGTTCTAGGACATACTAGTCTTCCACGTCGGTCCCCATGGGAGGCCTTAGCTCAGGCACCATCTTCTCTCACCACTGACCATGACCACAGAACGAACCGCCCTCACCTGAAGGCTATTCTTGATGAAATCCCTTCCTTTATTTTCTGTGGCTCAGGGGCATGTGGTGGTGTTCTCTCAGCCTGCACAATCACAGCTGGGCAAAGGTGTCAAAGGGTGAGAGGACACTTTCACATGCCGGGTGAACATGCCTTTCTTTTTATCCCACGCTTTAGGGCAATGCCAGTTTGCTTGGGCTGCGTTTCAAAGAGGGGGGCCTTTGTGAGCCATTATGTCCCTCTCCAAGGTCCACTGGCCCTGTGGATCCACTTAGGGCTCAGGCCCAAAAAGTGAACCACGGTGCTGTGGGCCACATCTGTGAATGCACCAGGGAGCCCCAGGGGCTGGTGGTAAGCCACTGTCATAAGCATGGCTGGGTAAGCCCTGGGAAGGTGGGCAGGTGATGAGAGAAGAGGGGCTGAAGGAAGCTCATGTCTCAACAGCAGTTCTCAAACATGGCGGCACACCAGAATCACCCGGGAGCTTTGAGAGATTCCCACACCCACGCTCCCCCAACCTATGAAATCCAACTCTCTATTGTGGGACCCGATGTCTGCATTCTTTTTGACCTGCAGGTAACGGCAACGCATGCAGGATTGAGAGCCAGTGTCTTAGAAGATTCGGGTTTGCCAGGACAGTTTCTGGATGGAGCCTGGGAGACCCCTTAGCCTAACGGTGGGAATGGCAGATGAGGGGCCCCACATCTAGTCCTAGAGCCTCTGGTGTTTGTTTTTTTAAAGCCACTCAATATTCCTCTCCCCATTTGGCAAAAGCATTGTCATCCATTTTTCTCTGTGACACCCATTACATTTAAAACAATTACCTAGTCCTATACGGGACAGTCTGAAGCAAGTGCAGCTTGCTCTGTCACTAGTCAACTGGGTGAGGCGGGAGAGTCAGCTGCCGGGCCTCAGTTGTTCTTCAGGGATGCAGAAAAGTTAGGGTCTGCCATCTCCAAGTTGCCTTCATCTTCAGCCTTCTAAAACTCCATCCCAGTTTCCTGAGGCTGTTCGGAGCCATCTGGGACCTTTCCCTCTGGGAGATCTCTAGCCACAGCTGCCTGCCTCGTGGCCCTAACTCTTGCTAGACATCCACTGGGGCAGGGTGGTGGGACAGGGAGGGAGAGTGGGGATGAAAAACCATGATGACCAGCAGCTCCAAATCCCCCAAGGGTAGCCTTCCTCTAGAGGAAGTGGCCACGTGTCTACACAGCAGTTGAGATGCAGGGTGAGTGTGGGCGGTGGGATCAGCTGCCTTTCTGTCCCAGCACCCCCAGCCCTGCTGGACGCTGTAAGGCAGGTGTGATTTGTCTTTCCCGGAGAACATGGACTAGCAGGAAACACCACCTGCAAGGAGCACGTCCATCGCACTAGCTTGGAAAGCCACCATCCGGAACTCGGAGTCACATCTGTGACCACAGCATGCCCGGGCAGCCCATTTAGACAGTGCTGCTGCCCATGAGGACCCAGGCCTTGTATTTAGAAGACCAGTCTCAGAACCTCACCACCCATGGAAGGAAACTGACACGGTCACACTCATGTACAACACACGCACCTGTGCACAAATGCATACTAAAACCAGGTGAGCTTAATTCCTTTTGGCTAGATTGAAGTCAAGGTTCTGAAAATATAAAACAGTTAGATTTCTGGGACAACACTGATGCTGGAGGTGGCATCTTGGTGAGACCAGGGAAGTGATCCTACACTGATCATATTTTTAGTGAGGAGATCCTTTTCTTGGTTTTTTGTTTTTTCTTTCTCTAGAAAAGGCAGCAGTTATACACATTTTTTAAAAATTACATTTGGGTTTTGTGACATAATAAGAAATGTATAGATATTGGTCTCTGCCCCTGGTTCCTGGCAGCTCCAAAAGCCTTGTAATTTCCTAAGTGATAGGGGTGCTAGGAAAATCTCTGTTCTAATATTTGGTCTTTGACCCTGGCTCCTGAGACAGAGCTCCTAAGTCCTTTGGAATTTCCCGGGTGATAGGAGCATCTGTTGTTTTAACAAGGTGACTCTGGGTGAGGGCTGGTCACCAGAAAGGGCAAGGATAAGAAGGGCCAGGATTAGAAGCTTGGAACATTTTGCTCCATCCCCATCCTTTGTTGGAGAGGAGAGAGACCGGAGATTGAGTGACTAATCGATCATGCCTGTGACGAAGCCTCCATAAAAATTCCTGAAATACGGGGTTTGGGGAGCTTCTGGATTGATGAACAGCCACACGATGGGGTGCATGTGGCACATCCCAACTCCGTAGGGACAAAAGCTCCTTTGCTTGAGACACTTCCAGACCTCGCCCTTTGTACCTCTTTATCTGTATCTGGTTGTTCATCTATATCCTTTGTAATATTCTTTATAATAAACTGGTATATATAATTGTTTCTCTGACTTCTGTGAGCTGTTCTTGCAATTGATCAAAACAGAGGAGGGGGCCATAGGACCCTCCAGTTTGTAGCCAAGTCAGACAAAAGTTGTGGGTAACCTAGGGAACTCACTGTGATTGGCATCTGACGTTGGGAGGGGCAGTCTTGAGGGACTGAGCCCTTAACCTGTGGGACCCGTGCTGATCCCGGGTAGATAGTGTCAGAATTGAACTGAATTATGGAACACGTAGTTGGTGTCCACATAGAGCTGGAGAATTGGTTGGTGTGGGAAGCTCCCCCGACATTTGGTTACAGAAGTGTTCTGTGTTAAGTGTGAGGATAGCGAATTTTTCTTACAGGCTCATGTTTAATGAATTATCTCCTTTGAAAAGAATACAATGACATCGAAGTCAACACTGTCTTGGAAAGTCTGGAACATATAGTGCTTTTGGGCCAGGGTTTTGTGTATCATTAAAACAACGCACTGTTTAGGGAGGGGACGACCCCGGGGTGGGGCTCCACTTTTAGAGGAGAGCCTTGATGAAGACTCCACTTCAGAGCTGTTCGTGGGCACATGAATGCGACTTCTCTGTCTCTGACGGGGCAGGAACAGCTCCTTCCTAGAGAGCCACTGAACGAGCCTCAGGGGAAAGTGCAGGTGTGAGCTTTTAGGCCACAGCAAAGAAAGGGGAGGACACGGAGCCTTGTCCCCTTCGGGGAGACTTGGGCAGCAGGAGGCCTCTTGCTTTTTAATGATATGTAACTATTTCATGAGGATTAAGAGGGCATTTTTGCCCATGGGAGATGCTAAAAATATACTTGTGGGAAGAAAGGAGAAAGGGAGAAAAGAAAGATAGGATGAAAGGGAGGAGAGAAAAAGGGATAATTCAAAGCACTTGAAATGAAACTGTTGGTCAGCCCAGAAAGGACGTGAAATAGAATGTCTACTATGGAGAGCAACAGCACGAAAGAGAAAACAAGCAAATATTCCTGGCTCTTTCTTTCTAGTCGCGTTCCTGAGTAGTTATTTAACCTTTCTAGATTTCAGTTTCCTCATCCGTAGAATAAGTGTTCCTTCCTAGGGGTCTTGTGAGGATCAACAAACAAGAAAGGGCTTACGTCAATTTGCCATGATGCTGGTGGCAAACACCACCTCACACTTACCACAGTCCCGGCACCTGTCTAAGAGCTTCACGTATGTGATCCGCCTAGTCTTCACAACAACCCTAGGAGGTGGTTCCATGAGCTTCACGTTTGTGATCCACCTAGTCTTCACAACAACCCTAGGAGGTGGTTCCATGAGCTTCACGTTTGTGATCCACCTAGTCTTCACAACAACCCTAGGAGGTGGTTCCACATGCATGTGTAGGAGGAGAAGGCTGAGCAAGGTCACTCAGCTGAGCCAGTGAGCTGCAGAGCTTCAATCTGAACCCGTAGCAGTCTGGCTCCTGGGTCTGTGCTGAGTCCCTTCCTTCCTCACCATCCTGTTTTGCAGTGGCCCCTCTTTTGACTATTTTATAGGTGAGATGCTCATTCTGACCATTTTTAAGATTTCAAATCACATTAAAAGAAGTTTGGTGGGCTAAATTGGGCTCTATGCAATTTGGGAATTATCTGTGGATTTGACCTGTCCAGGCTGAGTTTGTTGTTAACAAACACAATTGAGACATACCCAGACCTTGGTATCTAAGACTGAAAAATTACAAAAATTAAATCTACTAATGTATTTCAAATTTTGCATTAGTAAAACAAGAAAATATAAGTGTCACAGGATAATGGCAACTTTTCAAGAATGAATACCTTGAGTTGTGGGAAAAATTGGCCTTTTGGGTCATTTCACTTTAGCTCTTCAAGGGATAAAAACTATTATATATATGTTGTGATATTGAACAGCTGGGCTATGGCATATTTTAAACCAATGTTTAAAAATAACCCCAAACAGTGGGAACTGATGCAATCCTAAAGGGAAAGAAAGCTTAGAGGAGTGTCTGGCTTCCTCGGGGCTTGGAACAGACAGGCAGATCTTGTCTACTCTGGTTGGTTTTCTGGCATTAGGACATTATGCAAATGGACCAGTGCCATCTATCCCGGGAGGGAAAGTGTTCACTGGAAACGTTTTGGCAATCACAGATTCCTCCAGGTGCCTGCCTGAAAATTATTTTCTTACATTGAGGATTTTCTTCCAACTGGGCAGAGATGAGATAAGTCTGGACTTGTTTGGAATATGATCTTATCAGTTCTCGGATATTTTTAGAGCATCTACCTAACCCCAGCCCTTCATTACCCCTACAACGATCATGTTGATTTCATACTTGTAAGTCGTCGGATGTTAAAAATAGGAAGGACGTGAAACACCTAATGTGGAATTTACTCTTTATTTCTGGCATCGGCTAACTCAGACTAACATGGGTTCTGACAAAAATAATTAAAGCGAGTACTTTAACCATTCTCAGAAGAGTATTTTTTTATTAGATGTGCTGCTAAGAGTGTCTGATCTCACAGAGATTCATTCTCTTTCTCCCACGCAAGCTTACTTACATGTTCATGCTATCATGGTCTTTTGCCATTTTCTTGCTGTTGCCTTGCCACTCTAATAAAACAGTTTATTAGGCAGAATTTCTCTGGAATCAGTGTTGACTGAGAGCTGACTGCAACGTGAATCATGACGCTGTGTCATACTGTTTACATAGCAAGGAAGATTAGGGAGATGAGAGGTGAGGAGCCGACTGCTCTCTATTCATCACAGTCATTCCACCCTGCTATTTCTCATGCTGAGAGATTTATTGGTAATTATTGCTGCAGATAAACTGTCTTGAAGGGAGCAAAAACTTTCAGGAATCGAGGTGCTTCTGAACCAGAGGGAACTAGGATATGTCATTAATTCTGATACCGAATTACATGGAAGAAATGCAAAAGACTCATAAGCATTTAGAAAAACAGTAATCAGTATGTGTTGATTATCTCAACCAGAGTGTACCTTTTCTTTCCACCCACATTTCCAGGGCGATTTGCACTATATTTCCATGTTTTACATTGGGGAAACAGTGTGTGGTGGCTGGTGGGGGTGTGTATTAGCATAGCTTAAGATGGTGTACTCAGGCTTGTTTCTTTTTTGTAACCTAATAAACCCAGTGCATGTGCACAAACACCATTCATACTTGCTGCTTTCAAAGTAAATTTCATTTTGATTTCTCCAATCCATCCAAAGATTTGAAATGCGAAAACTTTGAGTTCAGGAGAGATTTTTGTTGTGGTTGTTTGTTTTTTAACGTTGGTATCAGATCTAGACATGCATTTGCTAATGAAGATGAGAAGTTGACTGTCCAATGTCGTCATCCATTAGACGAGGCTCCCAATCGAGACACAGACCATTCCTTCTCTATACCTGTTTCTGCAGTAGGCCTGCAGAGACCCAGGCAGTGTTCTTGGACTATTCTATAAATGTTAAATCAAGAGAAGTCTATTGATGATCTATTATTTGACACCAATGGCCAAGCTGAGAATTTGGTGTGTAATTTCTGCAGGCTACAATGAATGATTTGTGACAAGAGGCTGTTGTGTTGAAGGAGAAAGGGCAAAGGACACTATCACAGAACAATTAGTAGGATAAGTTAGTTGGCTCCCAGTTTGAGATTAAGGAATAATTTCTTAAGCTCTTTCTCTGTCTCTCTCCCTCTTTGTGACCTAAAAAATCTCCAACGATCAGAGAGTAGAGACACAGAACAAGTGCAGCCCTTGGAAGTGTTCCATCAGAGCAATTTATCGATCACCCAAGGGGTGGAAAGCGTGTGTGCTTCACACACTCAACTCAGTCTGACACTGAGACACAGGAACCAGAGGCTGAGCCATTGCTTGCATATTTCAGGGCTCAAGTGCTTGGCTGGCTGGTTGTTCGCTTTCTTTTGAGGATGAAAGCAGGCTGCTTGGGGGAAGTGACTGAGCTGACTGCTCAATCCTGAAGCCTGTTTGAGAACTTATTGGAAAAGCCATGGGCAAATCCACTTAGTCTGAAAAGCCTCTTGGGCACAGTGGGTTGCAAAGACTCAACTGGGCTGTCATTTCCCAAGATCTGATCATTTCACACACCTTCCTCCACAAATAGAAATTCTCCCCCCAAAATTTGCTATTAATACTTCCAACTGCACAACCACGCAAAGGCCTTGCTGAGCACAGCTGCGAGAGTCAGGAGAGCAGGATTCTAGTCCCAGATTCTGCTGCTCACTCACCCTGACAATGGGCCAATCCCTCCCTGACTGTTCTTGGCCCCGTTTCCTCCACTGTAAACCGAGGAGGCTGGACTAGAAAAGCGGTAAGTTCTGCTCTCGCTCAGCACTGGCAGCGTTCCCTACTTTCCAATCACACCAGCCAACGTTCCTGACGAAAGCCCAGTGCGGCGCTCCCCTGTCTCCAGCAGCTTTTCTGCCTTTCCATTGGGAAGGTTGGCTTTTAAGCTTGAATGAAACAAAACACCAGATCTTAATGCTGCTCAATCCTTGGAATGCTTCCTGGCTCCTCACTGCCTACAGAAAGCAAACTTCCTCCATTGTCACCCAAAGTCCCCACGAACTGACCCCATCCAAGTTTCCAACTTTATCACTTATCCCTGCTCACGTTGCCCCAAACCCATCACCCCATCTCTGTCCCTGCACCCTTCATGTCACCACTCTCTGAGCCTGGGCTCTTCCTTCTCTTCCCGTCTGGCCCAGAGAGGCAGCCCTCTGGGTCCCAGCCCCACCTTGGCTTCCAGCAAAGCTGTTCTAGACCATCAGATCTATTCATACTCCAAATTCAGCTTTTATCAAACAAAGAGATTCCAGAAAAAAATTAGTTTGAAATTTACCAAATGCAATGATTGTGGATTAGCATGGGCTGCTGGCTCTCTCTCAGGAACTTGACCCAAGAAGCCACATGACAGTTGATGGCTCCCAGAATCTACTGCAAAAACTGTGAGAAGCCTTTGGGGAGATGGAAATTGAGTGGGAGGCACAGTGGAAAACTCAGAGTGAAAGAGAACCTGGTATTGGGGAGTGGGTTTGAGCAGCTTTCTTTCTAGCTGAATCCCCCCCACCTCCTGTCTTCTATCCCCTCACATCACTCCCCCCTTGACAGGGAAATGGATGGTAAGGAAACAGCAGCAGCAGCTCAGCCAGCTGAAGGTGAGGAAAGAAAACTGGGGAGTCCCAGAGCCTGGATGGGTGAGAAGTGAAGGAGTAGCAACATGTGGGAGGGCAGGGAGGACACTGAGCATCCTGTCCTCCTGCCCACTGGCTGCCACTCATGGGCTAGCAGTCACATGCCGGGGAGCAGATCTTGGAAGACAGAAATGCCCTAGCACAGGCTCACCTGTGGCAAGTGGGGATGAGTCGTTGAACACAGATTGCAAAGCCAGGAGAGTCTTCCAAACCCCACCCCTTCTGTTCATTCCTAAATTTAGGAAGAGGTACAAATGCTGGGGCCATGTTTTTTTTTTTTTTTTTAAATCAGCTTTATTGAGGTATTATTCACATACAATATAATTTGTTTATTTTAAGCATTCAGTGATGTCAGTTTTGACAAATGGGTACATTCGTGTAATTACCAACAAAATCAAGACACAGAATAATTTTTTCACCTCTAAAGTTCACTTGTACAGAATTCCCCTCCTGCTACCCACCCTGCCATCTCCTAGAAAGATAGACCTGCTCTCCGTCATTATTGTTTTGCCTTTTTACAGTTTCATATAAATAGAATTGTTTGGTATGCCATCTTTTGGGTCTGGCTTCTCTCACTGAGCATAATGCTTTTGAGATTCATTGATGTCAGTAAATGTATCAGTATTTTGTTCCTTTTATTGCCAAGGGGTATTATGATGCATGGATATACCAAAATTTGCTTAGCCATTCACTGGTTGATGGACCAGTGCTTGTATTTGCTTACAGTTTTTGGCTATTACAAATAAAGATGCTATAAGCACTCATGTATAGTGTTTTTATTTTTTCTTGGGTAAATAGCATTCCTAGGAGTAAGAGTGCTGGGTAATGTGAAAAATACAGGTTTACTTGTATTATTGTAGAAAATGCCAAAGTGTTACCTAAAGTGATTGTAACATTTTGCAGTCCTAACAGCAATGTTTGAGAGTTCCAGTTGCTCCATATCCTAGCCAACATTTGGTATGGTCAGGTTTTTTTTTTTTTAACCTTAGATATTCTAATACTATATCTTAGTATCTTGTGGTTTTAATTTGCATTCCTATAATAACTAATTATATTGTGCATGTTTTTGTGTTTTGTTGTTGCCATGATATGTTTTATTTGGTGAAATGTTTGTTCAATTACTTTTTATTAGATTGTCTCATTATTGGATTCTAAGCATTCTTTACATTTTCTAAATATAAGAACTTTATCATGTATATGTTATTCACATATTTTCTCCAAGTCTGTGGCAAGGATTTTTATTTTGTTAACAGTGTCCTTCAAAGCTTTGAAGCTTTTTATTTTGATGAAGTCCAACTTATCATTTTATTTTATTTTATGTTTATACTTTTTAAAACCATATATAAGAAATATCTGCCTAACTCAAGGCCACAAAGATTTTCCCCTGTGTTTTCTTCTTGAAATTTTATAGTTTTATGTATATGATCGCTTAGGTATATGATTCATTTTGAGTTAATATTTTCATATGGTGTGAGATAAGTGTTGAAGCTTATATTTTCCCATATGGATATAGTTATTCCAGCACCATTTGTTGAAAAAACTGTCCTCTCCCTGTTAAAATACCTTGGCAGCTTTGTCAAAAAAAACAGTTGACCATATGTGTGTGGTCTATTTCTAGAGTCTCTATTCTGTTCCACTAATTCATATGTCTGTCCTTACACAATTACCACACTGTCTTGATTATTGTAGCTTTGTTCTAAGTCTTAAAATTAGGCAGTGTAATCCCCTAACCTTGCTCTTTTTCAAAATTGTTTTGTCTGTTCTAGCTAAATTTTTTACTTTTCCATATGAATTTTAAAAGCAGCTTGTTAATTTAGATCTTGTTGAAATTTGATTGAAATTGTAACATATTAAGTCTATAGATTAATGTTGGGGAGAAATGATATCACAGCAACCTTGAAATCTTCCCATGTATGAACATGGTGTATCTCTCCATTTAAATTAGGTCTCCTTTAATATGTTTTAGCAATGTTTTATAGTTTTCAGTGTACAGATTTTTAACATCTTCTGTCAACTTTATCCCTAAATATTTGATGTTTTGGATGCTACTAGAAATGCTTTTAGAAATTTTTGATTTCTAATTTTTTCTTGCTAGAAGATGGAAATGCCTGCAAATACCCATAAAAGCCCTACTTTCAATGCTTGAAGTGACTGACACATAAGGTCTAGTCTAGCATGCATTCTCAGTGGGAGTAATATTGACCCCAAGAGGGTGGAAAAATCTTATTCTTTTAATGGCTAAGGCATAGAGATATACATTTACATAAGCCAATATAAAAATGTGTACACTATATCTGTTATATTAAAATTTCACAGGGATGGAGTGATTATGAAAAATTATTTAAAAGGCTCCTATAGGGGAGCAATAATGAAAAACAATGATTGAGAAACACAGGTTTAGAGTGTTGTTCATACCTCCTGGAATGTAGGATACTAAAAGTATACAAATATTGTGAGTATTTGAACAACTAATCTCTCTAAATTTCTTACAGGTTGATCATATTCTGCTGTGGTAAATGGATTTAAATAAGACCTAACTCAACGCTTCATGCTTTCAGGAGAGGTTAATTAATACATATTATAAACAAATTTTAAATGTTGAGCAGCAAGAAGTTTAAGTTGGTGAATGCTGGACTGTGCTGTATTCCTTTAAAGTACTGGCCTGTGTTCTTCATACAGTTAAGTTACTTGCAGATCAGATTGACCCCTTGGAGGCTTGCTTTTCAGGTGTGTAAGGGTAGATCCAGAGCAGCCTTTACCTCAGGGCTAACAGCCTCGCCACTGAGATCTGGCCCTTCTGAGGACTCTCTCTGTGCAACGCCCTCTGTATTATGAGGCCTCTCCCAACTGGTGGGACTGTAAACTCTTCCCAGTCCCGTGAGAACTCCAGGAATTGTTCAACCTATTGCTTTTCAGTGGTTCTTTCCCTGGTGTTGTTTCCTTCCAAGCATGTTCAGATCATTATTTGGCCAAAGATGCCAGGAGACTCCTCTGATCTCTCCAGCTCTCACTCCATGTAGCTGCCTCTTCTCCAGCCATCTTCCCAGCCAGTTCTAGCTGCCTCTGCCTCCCCAAACGCTGATCTCTGTCTGCTCACTCAGTGAGCCTGCTGAGCTTTGTCGTACTTGCCTTGCACCATAACCTAGCAAGTGCTGTTGGGCAGTGAGCTGGTACAATCGTAGGGCTCGCTTCATTTGTTTTCATTCTCTCTGGGGTCACAGTCTGGTGCTGCCTATTGTTCAATGTCTGAAAACACTTGTGTAGTATCTTTTGTTTTCCAGTTTTATAATTATTTGTGGTAGAAGGTCAATTACCAGCTTTGATAGAACCAAGGAAATATGAGCTCAGAGGGAAAAAACAGTGATATATTTAAAGTATGCAAATACTATAAAGTAATACAATGGACTGAACAAAGTACACTGGACAAATAAGAATTAATAAGCCAAACAGAGAAAAAAATTTAAGTAAGTTTATACATATCTTCAAGTAGCTAAGAAAGGATATTCAAACTATGAGAGTGAAATAATAATTTGAGAAGAACCAACTGAAGTTTTTGGGTTTGAAAAATAAAAACAATTGGCCTATTTCCAGAAGTATTACAGAGCAGATATTTTGAAAAACTCCCCATGGAAAAACATCTAGATGCTGAATAAATTGTGAAATGTTTTAAAATACAATATTGAATCTATAAGTAATTAAGTCTAGCCCATACTCCCCTCTCCCTCAACAAATAGAGAGCTGAAACAAGCACAGCCCATGAAGGTGGAAATGAAGGCCACTCTCATTAGGAGGTAATCTCTGATTGTTTTCTGTCCTGGTGAAGCCCAGTCCCTGGAACAAAGCCTGAAACAGAGTAAGTCTCGAGTACATGTACGTTGAATGAATGGATGAGTGAATGAATGAATGGATGAGTGAATGAATGAATGAATGTTCTGAGGCAATGGTGATCCCAAGAACCTAGAACTTTGAGTATTAATAGCTTGTCACACAGGGTGTGGGAGACTGGCCCTGGGAAACTGGAAATGTTGTAAGAGCTGACCACTGTACCTCTTCCTATGAAGCCACCACTCAAGGACCCTGTTCTTAGTGAAGTGTTGGCTTTTAAAAAAAACCCACTTGCCTGAGACAGGAGGACGGGAGTCACCTAGGAAACATAATTGTCTCCAGCATGACGCTAGGAGGAAAAAACCCAGTCATAATCCCCTGAGAATTTGCAACCACTGGCCTTTCCTCATTTGCATCTGGTATTGAATTTATACTTCCTGAATGGTCAGAGAAACATTAATCTCTAATTAAATTAAAAGGGTCCCAGGTCTTAGCAACCTAGGGCACCTAGCAGAATCAAACACAGATTCTCTCACCCTAGATTCAGGGCCTCCAGGTCTCCCACAGATTAAATTCAGGCAAATCAGAGCTCACAATATAAAAATATATAGATATACACAAATCAGGAAGAAGCAAACTTCCCTTACTGAGAGTCAGAGAGAGCAACCCAAAATAGATTTAGACTCCAAAGGCTTCTGATATTGGGATTATCTAAAACAAAGTATAAAATAACTGTGAATAATTTATTTAAAAATAAAAGATTAGATAAAAAATGAACAAGGAAAAAATAGACTATTAAATATAGTCAGATAGATTTGAGAAAGAAGCAAATGGAGATTCTAAACATGAAGGCAAAGAACTTCAAATTTAGTGTTTTACTTGCTGCTAAACAATTTTAATATAAGGGTGAAACAAAGATATTCTCACACAGGTCTTCATAATTTTTAATGTACAATGAAAGGATTCCATAAAGAAGTATCCTTGAAAAGAAAAGAAATAAATCCTGAGGAGGCAATGAGATATAGAAAGAAAGGGTGAATAAATAACTTAGAAAAATCCTACTGCTTTGGATATATTGAGTTAAAAAAAAACATAGTATTAAAAATTAATTTCAACTAGGGTTTTGTTTATTTTATCTTTTAATGTAGAATAAACACTGTTATTGGAAAATGTAATAGGGTGAAACCAAAAAGAAATGTAAGGATTAAAACAAAAGAGACAAAAATATTACTATTTCCAAATGACCTTTATAGATAATCTACCAGACTCAATAGGTAACTACCAGTGTATTGAGAAAGTTCTTCAGGGTAGTTGAATATAAGGTCCATTTATAGGTACACTTATACCAGAAATAATCATCCAGAAAATGAGACATTTGCAACAGTAACAAGATGATAAAATATCTGATAATTAACCTAATGAAGAAGGTAAAGAAATTTTTAAGAAAAAATTATTTTAAACTTTATTAAAGGACATGATGCTAGGCCTAAATATGAAGAGAGTTTTAGCAAATCCAGGCAATAAATAATGATGGTTTTGATTGAAGTGGTAGTGATGGTGAGAAATAGTTTGATTCTGGACATATTTTGACAGTAGAGCCTACAGAATTTCCTGATAGATTGGATATAGGTTTTGAGGGAAAAAAGAGTTAAGAAAGGATCCAAGATTTTTGTTCTGAACAACAGAAAGAATGTAATTGTCCTTCAGAAGGAAGACTGCGTGTAGCCAGTTCAGCAGGAAAGACTGGCAGTTCATTCATGGACAGGCTGTGTGTGAGACGTCTGTTGAACACTGCAATGGAGATGTTGAAGATGCAGTGGACACGTGAGTCTGGAGTTTGGGGAAGAGGTCCAGGCTAGAGACACATGAGAGCGAGTCATCAATGAATAAATGCCCCAGCACCATGAGGATTACCAAACTCCCAGAGGCAGTGAACACAGACAGAAAAGTGGTTCAAGGATTGAGCCTTGAGCTCTCCAGTGTGGCCAGAGTGGGGGAAGAAAATGAGAGTGAGACATCAGGTGAGAGTGTGCCATGGGGGACAGTGAGATCAGTCACTTTAAGTGATAGGATGAGTAAAATTAAGACTGAAAATTGACCATTGGATATAGGATGTAGAGGTCATCGGTGACTTGAAAAGGAACATTTACATTAGCAAATTCTGTCAGCTCTACTTTCAAAGGGTAACTGGTGGGGGCAAAACCATGACGGGGCTGGGTTCAAGGGAGAATGAAAGCAGAGAAATTGGAGACAGTCACTATAGACTGTTTTGCTGGATGGCTTTTTCTGTGTGTTTTCTCCAGAGTCGTCTGCCTCATTAACAATTTTTTCATCTTAGAAGTCTGATTTTATAAACGGACATGATTTCTTGCTCTGTTATAAATGCTCGCTATTCTAGTCCTTCAATAAGCCTTTCATACATTTTCACCATGTCATCTATAGACACCTTTTCCGCAGTGTTGACAACATCCTCCTCATTGTCACTATTATCACAATCACCTTGGTTCAGAACCATTTTGGCTATTTCACCAGCAGTCAATGAATGAACAACTGGAACCTCATTATTGATGTTAAAAACTTTGATATCCGCTTCTTCCAGACAGACTCTGAAGATACATTTTTTGCATATGTAAGGAGAGCAGACATCATTTTTTTTCTCACTTAACACGCAGAATTTTTTGAAGTTACCACCTTGTTCATCACCATTATTGAACATAGTCAGAGGCCAGAGGTTGTGCAAACATGCATCTCTGTGGCCTTAGTCACTGTGCACCAAGAGTTGGCGACAGCATATTTGGCATCCTTCATGCTAAACTCCCTTTGAAAACCTTCCACACCGTGCCTCTGTTCACTGCTGCTAGCATGCTATTCAACAAAGTGTTTTATATTAACTCTTCATTGAACTAAGGATACCCCAGTCACATGGCTGCATTAATGAAGTCACGTTTGGAGGAAAGTACATGGAATAAATATTATTTTTGGGGAGAACTTCAGCTGGAGGGTGAGCAGAACAGTTGTCAGGAAATAACAAAGTTTTGCAGTGATCATTCTGTCTAGATTCCTGCAGTGAGCACAAGCCGCCAGTACAAAATGTTTGTAAAACCAATCAGAAAAGATGTCCCTGGAGATCATGCCTTTTTGTTAGCATAGCAATAACTGGAAAGAAACCTGCTCCTTGAAAACAGCAAGGACAGAAGCTTTTGCCTATCACAGCAGTTTACACTTACGCATGCCTGCTGCATTAGCACCACCCAGCATACTTATTTTGTCCTTGGCATGTCTAATTCCTATAGGCCGTGTCTCCTCAGCTGCAGCCAGTGTTTGTCTTGGGCAATAAAACCATTATCAGCATTACAGACTTGTTCTGGTGTCAGATTTTCATCAGCGATGATTTTGGCAAATTTGTCAATGAATTTCTCCACTACTTCATGGTCAGCAGATGCTTTATCATCACAAATCTTTAAAAGTGCAATTTCATGTCTTTTCTTAAATTTATACAACCAGCCTGTTGAATATTCACAGTTCTCTTCAATTTTCCATTTGGCATGGTAACTCTTTGCTTGTTTCATGATCAGCATATCATTAAACGGCACGTGTTCATTGTGATGCTGATGGATCCGTCTTTCAATACACAACTGAGATCTTCATTAGTAGCTTTATGCAATGTTTTTCTAAGTTTCATTAACCTTTATGCTTCACTTTCAGCATGGAGCTTCAACAGTTTATCCTCTTTCTTTGGGTCACATATGGTGATCATTCTGACACTCTGCCTTTTGTAACACATTTTACACTCACATCATTGTCCAATTTCTCCAATGCCTGGACTTTCCATGCTACAGATAAGCATAAATGCTCTCTCTTTTTCTTATCACTGTTACCCATGGGGTATCTGCTGGCCTTTTTGACATTTTAAACAATATCTTTATACCACAGAACAGAGAATAAGCGAAAAAACACAGTGAGTAATACACATAGGTCATGGTCCCATGTGAGTCACTGCGGGCAACTTCTAGTTGGTGCTTCCAGCCTGCACAGGCGCCATTTTATTACCTGTGTAGGTGTGCTTGAATGGAGGCATCTGGGCATGCACAGAATAGATACAGCGCAGCTGACGGGGGCTGGAAGGGTCTTTTTTCCCTTGGGGATACTGAATAATCTGTGTGTTGCGCACCTGCGTTTTGGCTGTGACTTATCACGTGAGGTCAGGTGTGGAATTTTCCACTTGCAGCATCATGTAGGTGCTCAAAAAGTTTCAGATTTTGGAGCATCTCAGACTTTGAATTTTCAGATTAGGGATGCTCAACCTGTACTCACTGTCTCTCTTTGATCAGTGCGACTCTAAACAGTCTTCTGTCCCTGCCACTCCATTGAGACTGACATCTTTAAGGTCAACAATGCCCTCCATAGGGATAAATCTCATGGGCGATTCTCAGACCTTATGTACCTCCTCCTGGCAAGGAGGATTCAGACACAATGAGTTATGCCTTCTGTCGCAATACTTCCTTCACCTGGCTTGTGGAATCCTACAGCCTCTCGGTTTTTCCTTTACATTCTTGGCTTCCTTTGATGGCTCCTCCTCCTTTCTCACACCTCAAAATATTGAAAGTCCCCCGGTGATAAGTCCTCAGCCTCTGTCCCCAGGAATGCTCACTTCGTAAGTGATCTCATCTAGACCTGTGATTTTAAAAATATTATCTCTATACTAATGACTCCCAGACTTATGACTCTGGCCACGGCCTCTGCCCACAAATGCTCCATACATGCAGGTGCCTCTCCGACACCTCCCTTCTGACACCAGTAGCCGTCTCAAACTCCAATTGTCCCAAACCAAGCTATTTATTCCCCTCTCAAGCCTGCCCCTTCCTGAATGTGCCACATTTCATTAAACAACACCGTATTTAAGCAATCTCAGTGTTACCTTTGACTCATCTTTCCCACCCCAGCCTCTATTTAATCCACCAGCAAACTTTATCAGCTCTACTTGCGAAGTCCGCCAGGCTCTGCCTGCGTCCTAATATGCCCATCGCTCCCCCCGCCCAGACCCTGTCATCCCTCATCCGCTCACGGGAAGTGTTGCCTGGCTTGCCCTCCCCGCCTCCAGTCTCCCCACCCCCTACTCTTCTCACAGTGTCCAAATGGTTTAAATGCTATTTGAAGTGACTGATTCATGTATTTAAATACTGAATTTATTCACTCTCCCACTCAAAACCCTCCAATGGATTCCTAGCATTCTTACAATAAAATCCAGGGTCCTTACCTTGGACATTGGGTCCTACACGATGTGGTCCTTGATCTCATTTCCTGCCCCCAACCCCTTCACCGCCTGCCCTCTGGACCCTCCGGCCTTTTAGCTCTTCCAGGAGCATCTGCTCAGCTCTGGGCTGGGAGAGCCCGTGGTTCACTCTCTTGTGGCATCCGGCTCTCTGCTCCAATGCCACATCCGGAGCGAGGCCTCCTGACCCGTTAGCCTATTTAAATAGCACCTCCTGTTAAGTCTCTTTCTGTTGATCTTGCTTTATCTCTCCTCACAGCTTTTATCATAGTCTCTGTGTTCGTGTGTGTGTGTGTGTGTGTGTGTGTGTGTGTGTGTGTGTGTGTAATTGTTTTGGCCAATATCACTCATTAGATTATAAATTTTACAAGAATAATCTTCTGTTTTTTCCACCACTGTTTCTCTATTTATTGAATAATTAAATGAATGAGTGAATGGACAAACAAATGACTGAATATTGCATTGTAGATAGATCATGTAAACATTGTGTTAAGTGAAAATTAAGAAACATAATAGAAATTATAGCACAATACTCTTGATGTAAATTGTAGGCACAAACTTCAAGAAAATTCAGTGAGGAAAGGAAAGTCTCTTCAACAAATGGTGCTAGAGCAATGGAATAAACATATGGAAAAAAATGAATCTCAACCCTTATTTTTATTAACTATACTTGGGTCATAGTTTAAACACAAGAGTTTAAACTATAAATCTTCTGGAAGAAAATATAGGAGACTATCTTCATGAACTTAGGAGAATGTAGGCAAAGATTCCCTACTTAGTACAAGAAAATCACCAATCATAAAGCAGAGAAAAAAACCCTGATATAATGGACTTCATTAAAATTTAAAATGTCTGGCTTATCAAGAGACAACATTAAGAAAAAGAAAAGGTGAGTCATGGACTGGGAGAAAATATTTACCGTATGTAAATCTAAAATACGTAAAGGACTTCTAAAAATCAGCAATAAAAATATAAACAATGCAATTTTTTAAAAGGACAAGAGATCTAGACTCTTTATAAAAGAAGACATAAATAACCAGTAAGCACATGAAAAGACACTCAGAAAAATTCCAGTTAAAACTACAATGAACTATTCTTACACATCACCTTGGAAAGAAGTTTTCCAGTTTCTTATGAAGTTAAACATACATTTCTCTAATGAGTCAGCAATTCCAGTCCTGGGTATTTACACAAAGGAAATGGAAACCTATGTCCACAATAAAGACTCGTACACAATGTTCACAGCAGCATTATTCATAATAGCCAAAAAGTGGTGCCAACCCAACTGGTCATCAGCCCGCTTGTTCATTCACACGATGGAATACTGCTGAGTGGCAAAAAAGAACGAACTACATGGATGATTGTTAAAAACATTATGTTGAGTGAAAGAAGCCAGACATAAAAGACTGTATGATTTCACTTCGAGAACAGGCAGAACTCATGCAGGGTGATAGAAACCTGAGCTGCCTATGGGCGTGGGGAGGAGGAGCACTGACCAGAAAGGACAGGACGGATTTGGAAGAGATGAAAATGTGCTGTACCTTGTTTGGGGTGGTGCTTATACTGGTATATACCTTTGTCAGAACACAGCAAACTGTACAATTATGATCTGTGTATTTAATGAAAGAAAATTATACCTACAACATCACCTACGTATAGAATAATCCCATAGATTTTTCAGGGTTCATTTCTTATCTAAGGATGTATATGGTAAGTATCTTTGAATGGGCCCTTTCTGGCAGAGGGGTGGATATGAAGATGGCATATAAAATTTACTATAAAATAATAAAACAAAAACAAAACTGAGAACTTGATGAAGACAATATGCCATGAAATGAGGAGAGTGACTGTATATGAAATTTATACCTGGGAAGAGAAAGGAAAGCAGGTAGGCAGGAAGACAGGAAAGAAGAAAGACAGGCAGGAGGCAGGGAAAGGGGAGGAGGAAGAGAGAGGAGGGAGGGAGAGAGAAGGAGGGAGGGAGAGAGGGGGAGGAAGGAAGAATTAACCGACTATTGTCCCTATATTGCCTATTCTTTCATTCTATTCATCTTCTCCATTAAACCAGGCCATAAGCTCTTGGAGGGAGGGGCTATTTTTATAAGTCCTTGCACCTGCCAGTGGGCAGAACTTGTTGGCTGGCTGGTTCACGGGCAGCGAGAGACTGCATATCAAACACCAGGTGTCCATTCTGTAGCACAGACAGCCCTTTCATCCAGATTGAAGGGAGGAAAACCCGGGTAGCATTTTATTGGAAACCCTTTAAAGGCAGGGGCTTCCGTGGTTTCATCGCCCAGGGCACCCACAGGCCCCAGGTGGCCCTTTAATTATGGGGAGGGTCCTCAAGGAGGCCTCAGTCTGATGTTCTACAGGTGCATGGGGTGTGATTTTAAACACACATGGTGTGACTCATTTTTGGGGGCAGAACTCACCGCACTGAGCCACCACCTGGCTCTCACCTTCACTGGCTGTCACCCAGGCCTGCGGCTCCCTGTGCTGGGGCAATTACAGCTGTCCTGGGGTTCTGGCAGCTCTGTGACCCCCTTCTGGACCTGTGAATTAGCTTCGCTCACCCCTGCTTCAGTTCTGCTTGGCTCAATTGTCATTAAGTGAGCTCCTTCCTGATGCAGCCCCAGGCTGGGCGCTGGAGGTACAGGATGACTGAGTCGTGGCCCTGTCCTCGAGGAGCTTGGGTGTAGAGTGGAAGACACAGACAGACAGAGAGAACTCCAAAATGAAGCAGCATACGCAAAGAGAGCGACAGGGGCCTGGAACCAGGCACTGGGCCCAGGCTGTGCTTCCAGGGGAGACTTCCCAGAGATGATGCCTGAGCCGAATCTCAACACTCATGCAGCTCTGAACTCGCTCTTGCTCCCTAGACATCTGAGGCCCGCAGGGGTGAGCCCAGCTGTGCTTCCGGAAGCCCCAGCTCCTGGCTGCCAACACTGCACAGTCAACACACAGACTTCCATGACAGAGGAGAGTGTCGTTCCCAAGATACCCTGGACCTCACATCAAGCACAGCGTGAGCTACCAGGAGCCACAGAATCAACAGACATGGGTTCAAGTCCCAGCTCCAGTTCTGACTAGCTCAGTGACTATGGCGGGCTAGTCAACCTCTCTTGACATGAATTTCCCCATCTGTAAAATGAGATCAGAAGATGGTGATGAGGATTAGGGAGGTAATGTTTTTACAGCTCATATCCCCGAGGGTGGCACATGGTGTGTGGTAACCGTCATCTTCCCATCTTCCTCTTCCTCAGTGGGTGCAGCAGGAGTTTCAAACTGTGCTTCACAGAAACCACATTGCAGCTGGTTTGCGTGCTGGCGATCACAGGGTGCTCGCAAGGGGAACTAGGCTCCACGTCATTGCGAAAGTAGTATGTTCATCTTTTAAGCATCTGTGGAAACATTATTTATGAATCCAATTTCTCTTTTTTTCTATCTGCAAATTACATTCTTATCATCATCTTGTAGAGGTAAATTTATTCCCAAACATAATCATAGATTACCAAAAATAAAAAAGTATAAGTATTATCACCTATGGCTAGGAAATTTATTGCATTTGTTTTACAATGACCCAGATAAATGTAATGAGAGAGAGAGAGAACAAGGACAGATGATACCATGTCTCCCAAAGCTTTATTTCAGCTACCTTCTACCTGATACTTATTTGTATCAACTCAATCTTAACATGTCTCAGTTGAAATGCTTTCTAAAACCCTGGTTCTAGGATGCCAAACTATGAAAACACTCTAGGTATTCCAGCCCTAGGTTATGCACAGAAAATCAATTCACTCAAAGTCAGTTCACCTAAGGATCTATTTCCATAATGACCAATTCATCAAATTTTCCAGCATATAAAATACGTGTTTCTCTTAACTGCTTATGAAGCTTACAGCAATTCATTGCGGATGCATGAGCAGGCCCAGGAGCGCTGTGGGAAGGTGGGACAGCAGGGACCTGGGCCTCACATTCTCCTTTGTTCCTCAGACTCCTCTTCCGGCCACCTGCAGAACCGATTATCCTCAGACGTAATGGCTTAAAATAATGACAAATATTTGTTATCTCACATGGTTTCTGCGGGTCGGGAGTTCAGGGGCAGGTTAGTCAGGTGGTTCTGGCTTGAGGTCTCTTGTAAGATGGCAGTTAAAATAACTTGCATTTGAGACTAGAGCTGGAACATCTACTTCCCAGATGGCTCATTCACACGGCTGTGGGCGGGAGGCCTCAGTTCCCCACCATGTGCACCTCTTCCTAGGCCTGCTTGAGTGTCCCCATAATATGGCGTCTGTCTGTCCTAGAGTCAGTGATTCAAGAGAGAGCAAGTGGGAAACTGCAATGTCATTTCTGCACCATCTTTTTGGTTACACAGGTCGTCCCTATCCAATGCGGGAGGGGATGACACAGGGAAGGGGGGACCTGAAGCTGGGGCTCATTGGAGGCTGGTCCCAGCCTGCGCCTCTGTGCCCCTCACCCTGATCCTCAGCCACAGCCTTGTTCTCCTCTCTGCTTTCTCTGCCCTTCAGCATCTCCCTTCTCTGGATGTGCAGCCTGGCAGTGCCATGTGGTCACTCTCCGTCTCCTGACCCTCGTCCCCTCAGCCACAGCAGCAGGGAGCTGAGCCAGCAAACTGACCTTCCTCACAACAAAAGCTAGTCAACTAAGTCTTATTAGAAATTGACCAAGCTATTGAAGCCATTCCAAATCTATTGCTAGACATTTTATAAAAAGCTAAAACAAACCTTTTTATTTTGGCAAATCAGTCAATTCAGCAAAACTGGGAAAAGAGTCTTTAAAAGGCTAAAATGTTGGCAAGACAGAAAATGGCTTTACTGAGGACTAGAAAGAAATCAGTAAAAATTAAAAACTTCCCATGGGAAGGATTGGAATTTAGATAATATGCATTAAGAGGAATATACTCAAATTCACTGTGTAACGCCAGGAAGACTCTTCCATAAAACAGGATTTGTGTAAGTAGGTAAGTCGGGCAGCGGCCTCTCCAAGAACTATCCTTGCACAAGCTGAGGGGGCAGAGAACGCCCTCTGGGGAAAGCCTTCTCTTTTTGGCTGTGACATCTCTGTGGGCTCCCAGGTGCCTTCTCGGGCTCCTGTCAGGGGAAGTGGGGGTGCACTGAACACACCACCTCTCCTGCCGCCACAACTCCCAACCGGAAACATGCTGCCGAAGTCCCCTGAGACCAAGCCCGTCACTGTCCCGCGTCGTTTCTGGCCCCCAGACGAAGCAGTCTGCACTGGTGGGTCCCACTGACAGCACCAAGGCGGCCGCCATTGTCTCAGCAGCCTCACGCTGGGCATTACCGTTCTTCCCGCAGAGGTCGGGAGAGGCCGGGGGGCTTGGCACGCGGGCCCCGCAAGAAGGGCCGAGTAAGAATCCAAACCTTTCTCTGATTCCAGACCACACCTGGCCATGCGGTGTCCCGTCCGCTTCTGACGAGGACTGGAAGAGTTGCTTCCTCCTCAGCATCCTCGGGCACCTGTGCATTCCGGCCGTGGAATGCTGGGTGTTCCGACCCGGAGAGCGCTGCGTGCCCGCGGCGTGGCGGATCGGGCCGGGGGCGGTGGCCTCCACCGGAGACCTCTGCACGCGCCGCGCGGTCCCCAGGCTGGCCACCGTGCGGGAGCGCTCGCGGAGGCCAGCAGGTGCGCGTGCACCGGGCCCCCTGAACGCCGCAAACGGCGCTTGTCCCACCTGCTCAGAGGCGCCTCCCGGGCCAGGCTTTCTCCTGGGGGGCTGCAAACACGCATGGGCCGATTGGTTCATCAGGGCAGCTGTTCTCTGGAAGGAAAGAGAATGAATCATTTCAAAGAACTCTCAAGCCACCAGAGAGAAAAAGGGGAAAAAAATCCTTTTCAGTCTGCTGTCTTCCTCTCCTGTCTTTATGCTACCTGTGTCTTTCTCTCTCCCTTTCTCCCGCTGGCTCTGGGTGCTGCCATCTCACTGGTGTGTGGCTCTGTCTCTCTGTTCCTGGGTCTCTGTCCCTCTGGTCTAGGTTGTCCTCTGAGGTCGGGGACTAGCCTGACTCCCCCTTTGCCTGGCACGGGGAGCACCAGCAGGTGTAGCTGAGGAATGGGGAGTTCGCGGGAGTAACAGAAAACTGCCCAGAGTGGTTTAGGGGCAGACCCACTTCCCTGCAGTGGAATTTCATGACCTCCATGGATTTGTGCACCATTGCTGTGCTGGCCCTTAGGGTGGCCTACAGCGGAGAGGAAGGATTGTGAGTGAGAGGCTGGAAGGCTTCAGGAATCCACCTGCTGCCGTATTTGTTGTGCAGAAAACCACCAGCACTGGCTTTGGTTTTCCAACAGGCTTGGTTGCTCTCTAGAACGTGAAGGGCTTTGCCGACACCACTGCAGGGCGGCATGGATTGTCATGTTGTGGGTAGGTAATGACCCAGTCTCTGCTCTCTGCTTGTTGCATAGAGAAATGGGTGGGGAAACCCAAATGTCCCAGGGTCATGTCTCAGGCAGCCTGGGCCACCGTCCGGGGCTCTGTAGCCATGAGGTGCTGGACGGCACTCACTCTGTTGGACATTGGCACAGAGTGGTCCCAACAGGCAGTCAGAGGGGCATCCCCCATGAGTGTCCTTGGAAAGCACAGGTGTATCACAGGAGCAGATAGGGGCAGCTGGACCAACCTAATGCCCATGCCTCAATGACAAATTATGAGCACTTAATTTTTATTAAAAATAGACCATTAACAATAGTTTTCCTACTCATGAAGCTTTGTTTCTCCCTCAAAGTACAACTGTCTTCTCTACAATACCCCAACAGTGTATTTTAAGTTGCAATAAGTGTTTTGAATAAGACAGTCATCAAATTTCTGGAGGTTATTTCTAGAATCTGTTCCCTGCCTTTATGAAGATAGCTCATTTCATCCCGAAGTGACTCTGGCTCCTTTTCATTTCTCTCTCTCTCTCTCTCTTTTAAGGAAGAACAACTAGCTAGCTGATTATCCCCATTTTTGCACAATTAGGAAGGGTCTACTGCACTTTCATTTCAGAGTGATGTATTTCGTGGTGATTACTGAAACGGGGTTGACCAGAGAGCGGAGAGAGATGGAGCACTGTAAGAAATCTTGCAGAAGAGGAAGTGATCTATAGAAGATGAGATGGAATTAGCACAGCATTACTTTCAAACTCAGTGGCCTGGGATCCATCTCGGGGCCAAAGCTATGCTGGAGCAAAACTGTGGAACAGCACATTTTGTTCTGAGTCTTGTCTGTCCTCCCACTTCACAGCCTTCAATTTTGGCATCCCTTGCTTGCTTTATTCCTGAAACAATATTGAATATATACTGTTTACATATTTCTAGGGCTTTTAAAAACTTATTTAAAAAATAATGTGCTGATCTTCATATTCTGATATTACAAGTTGTAAATACCTCTGCTAGGATCTGTTCTTACAGAAACAGGGCTGTGTGCTGTAGGCATCTCCCATGTGCGTAGAATTACAGGTCAACAAGCAGAGGAAAAGGAAAGCCTCACTCTTGCACTGCATGGTAGCAGGAACACATGATGAGACCCTCCATGTTCCTGGGTGGAAGAGGCCCATGCAGCAGCCATGAACTTGAACCATGTCAAGTTCATTGACATTGAACTTGATGCTCCAATGTGATGAGTTCATTGATACAACAAAGTTAATTTAACTTAGCTAGACTGCACATCAATGCCATTGATGTGATGACAGAATACGCCCTTAGGAAAACGGCACTGCACGGATGAACGGAATGTCACGCCAGCCCTCAGTTCTTCAGAGAAGGAGGTAAAGCTTGTGCATGTGGAAGATGCAAGGCATAAAACGTGGAGGGCTGTGGAGCTTGGCGGACAGACAGACAACAAAGGAAAGGTTTTGAGGATGAGGAATTTTTGCTTTGAGAGCCGCATGGCATTCAATGGGCAGAGGGACAGGTTATGGATGACTTTGAATGGCACACTGTAGAACTTAGCTCTATCTAATAGGGCAAGAGAAGGGGTGCCAAACGCTCTGCTTGAGTGCCACAACTATGCCAGTCCATACCCACCTGCCTGCTATACAAAGCCAAAAAAACAACAGTGATCGATTGTGGCACTTTTTCCTGACCTGAATATGGCCTCAGAATGCAGATGCGTCCCAGAATATAAACGCAAAAAGACCAAGTGTCTGCCCACTCAGAGCTCTCTGCAAGAGAACCTTCTGTGGGTAGCACGCTGATTAAGGCTTCCTGGCAGCTGCACCTCTGGATCTATCATGGTGCTCACACCTGTCCACACTTCTGCTGGCTGCCCCCAGCCAGTGACTGAGCCTGGCCGTGGTGCTAGAACTGGGCCATTCTTGCTCTCTGGGCAGTTCCTCTCAAGGGCAGCTTTGGCTCAAGGACTCACCATGCATTTGCCTGGGACTTGCTCAGGACTGCCGTGGGGTCTGGGGCTTTTCCTGGCAGAGCCTTCCTTCCCTCCCTACCTGCTCCCCCCTCCTTACCCTTCACAGGTGTCCCTTCCCCAAAATCTCTTGCACCTTGAATTCCACTTTGGTGTTTGCTTCTCAGAAGACACAGGCCCATGACCGATTTGACTGTGTGGCTTCTAAGTTGAAAACATTTTGGCATTTCTGTTTTTGGAAATGGGAAATCATGGACAACTGGGAGGCACTGTCTAGCATCAGGTGTGCAGAATGCATTCGGCCAGAGTCAGGGAGACCAGTTAGGGCTGTTGCCATAACTGAGGTGATAAATGTCTAGAGGAGGGTGGTGGCACCTGGATGGGAAAGGAAGCGTGGCTACAAGCAAGGCTGCAATATTTGCCTCAACTGACTGTCCTCATCACCGCCATCTCTCCTATCAGCATGGAAAAGAATGAGGGTTTTAAGGAAAGAGCACTGGCATGGAAGTCAGGAAGCCCGGGCTGGGCTCCAGCACTGACTAACCCTGCACCCCAGGAAATGACTGCAGCCCTCTGAACTTAGCTTCCACCACCTGGAAACGGACAGGGTGGGTGGGATGAGCTGATCTTGAAATCCACTCCTGTTCTAGCATGCACCCCCCTTAACTTGTAGTATAAGGCACAGAGCATTAAATTTATTGTCCTAATCATTTTTCAGTGTACAGTTTAGTAGCACGGAGCTCATTCACCTTGTGCAGCCATCACCACCGTCCATCTCCAGGACTTTTTCATCTTCCCAAACTGAAACTCTGTCCCCATTAAATACCAACTCTCCACTCCCCCTTCTCCAAGGCCCTGGCAACCCCCATTCTAATATACAGCTCTATGAGTTAATTACTCTAGGCACCTCATGTAAGTAGAGTCATGCAGTGTTTGTTCTTTGTGTCTGGCTTTTTTCAGTGAGCATAATGTTCACCTGTGTTGTAGTGTCAGACTCTCCTTCTTTTATTAAGGCTGAATAATATTTCATTTTAATATATACACCACATTTTGTCTACACATTCATCATTAATGAATGGACACTTGAGTTGCTCCCATCTTTTGGCTATTGTGAATAATGCTGCTATGAACACGGTGTATAAATATCTCAAGATCCTGCTTTCAATTCTTTTGGGCATAGACCCGGAAGGGGACGGCCGGGTGTCGGATCGCATGCAGCCTGCTGTTTGTAAGCAGTGCCTGCCCTACCTTCCAGCACAGTGCCCATAGCAGCTGCGGGGAGTGAATTCAGGAAGTAGTCACTGTCCAGAATTGGCCAACACAATCTGTTTTAAAATTCACCCAAAGTTGGCATTCTGCTCCATATTGTATCCTTGTTTGTTTTAATATAAAAATGATGTTTTAAACTACACTCCAGCTTAAGGAAAATTTTACTCTGCAGGGTCCAGGAAAGTCCCTGCTCCAAGGTGAGCCCTATTTATCCGGTGGCTGCCCCAGGACTTCCCCGTGGGGCCAGCGCCCAGTCTGACACGCACACAGGTTGCTGCTGAGATCGTCCAGCCCTAACACCCTCTAGCCTGGGGCAACAGCCTCCCAGGGGGAGTCTTCATTTTTAACCAAGATTAAGTGAGTGAAGGACTCTTGTTCCTGAGCCAAGAGGAATGAGTCACTAGTGCAGGGAATTTCAGGCATTTGCGTGTGTGCGATGGAGGCTGGAAAGGGAGGGGGGACGTTTCTAGAGCAGAAATGTTGCAGAGGCACAGTCCCAATGGGTCTGGCTCAAGAGCAGAGTTCTATTAAGGGAGGCTGGGCCCTCCCCGGGCTTGTTTCCCAGCTTCTGCAGCCCAGAGGGGGTTCTAGAAGATGGTCTAGGTGCCGACTCCTCCGTGCGTGACCGTAATGAAGTAGGTAGCGCTGTGTCACGGAGGCCGGGGAAAGTCAGTGCAGAATGTCAGTGTCCACTCAGGCGGGTCTGATGTTGTCTGAGTGTATCGTGTCTCCCGCAGCTGCTTATGGCAAAGTGAGGGGACGTGGCTGAGGCACTGTCACGGGCCACCAGAACCTTTTTGTGACTCCGCAGCCACCATGCTGGGAAGATGCCCTGAAAAGATCTGGGGACCGTCTGGGTGGGCAACTACAGTGTCAAGGCCACTGGGAACCTTTTTTTCAAATCCATTTAGCCAGCACCACGGCTGCCACTCCCTGTCGGGTGGAGCCCTTGGCCAGAGCTGGCTGTGACCGGTTTGCACTTCCCTGCTCTCCATTCCCTGAGGGTCGCTGCTGGAAGTGCCCCGCAGGCAGCAGGGAGGGGAGGAGAAAGTGAAGGCGGATAGGAAAGGCTGAGGAAACCCTCCGTTGGAGTAAATAGTTCTTGAATAAGTGAACAGTCCCTTTAACATGAACATATTCCCTTGAGGAAGAGGTATGGGAGTGAAACTCAAAATTCCCATTAATAGCAGTTCCGTCTTCTGCCACTTGCACATGCTCACGGGATGTGAGCAGGATCTTAACGTCTCCACTCTTGCAACGTTGCCCACAGGCCCACTCATGCTGGGGTCTCCCGCCCAGCTCCCCCGTAGGAATTGAAGGGTTTATCCCCCCAGCAGGAGCCCATCTTCAGTGGCCAGCTCTCTCCCGGAACACCCGGCTGCAGAGAGCCGCTCTGCCGGAGCCACGTGGGTCTTCCTGAGGCAGGCTGCGAACCGCCGTGCTGCAGGAGATAACCTGAGAGTGGAGAGGGAGGGAAGACAGACCAAAAGTGGCCTTGGGTTCCTGGCTGGCTGCGACAAGGGTAGTAGGAGCCCAGACCTGGGGCAACTGCAGGCAGCAGCAGGCGAGGCAGCCCAGACAGAGGCCCCCTGGTCTGCGAACACCTCCAGTGAAGCCAGGGCAGGGCGTGGGCCAGGCATGCCATCCTTCTCCAGTGCCACGGTGGCAGGTGATGCTTGAAATGTGTGTGCAACCCCAGCAAGAGCCAGGAGCAGGACACCTGAATTCACCAAGATAGCCCCACATTGGCTGAGAAAACTTGAACTGACAGGGAAGTTACTTAATTTGCTGAATTTATGTTTGCACACCTGTGGCTCGTGATTCTGCACTGCGTATCTCCTCCATGGTGTTTGCTTTCCATCACCAGGGGTGGTGAGCCGGGGAGGGCCTGGGCCCCGCTGCCTCCTAGAAGGGAAGGCAAGCTGTGCTTGCAGCTGGGAATCTGACACACACAGCTCAGGAAGCCATTCAACAAAATTCTGCCTGCAAGTGTGTGGCAGCCACGGAGGTGCCTTGCTCAAATCTCCCTCCAAGAGAAGCTTCTGTGGGGACCACAGCTGATGACAGCATCTGGCTGCTATGCCTTGGATCCACCATGGTGGCCACAGCAGGTCACGCTTGGCCAGGCTGCCCAGAGAGGGTGCTAGAGCCGGGCCTCTGAGGGATTCCTCCTCTGGGCAACTTGGGCTCAGAGCCCCCCCCTCAGCCTAGCTGGGACTCTCAGGACTGCTGAGTTCTGAGGCTCTTCCTGGCCAATCCTCCTTCCCTCTCCCCTTGCCAGGGTCAGACCGCACTGCAGCCTGAGGGCCAGTCCCCACTTCTGCTGTTCCCTCCCTTCCTCACAGACGTCTCCTCCAAGAAAGCCTGGCATGTCTGTTCTGATCTTAGCTTCTGCTTCTCAGAGGGCCTGAATTGACCACGGAGGATGAAGAAATTCCCTGGAAGAGCTCGGTGTAAGGCAGGGAGAAGTGGCCCGAGGATCTTGGCTGAGGAGCAGACTTTGCTGGAGAGGCATGGGGACTGAGCGCCATGGCCGCCCGCGTCCAAATCCCTCCCTGGCTGAGCTCCCTGGGCTCCTGCTTGGGTTCTGATGTCAGAGGATATGACAAAGACTTTCATCAAACTTTGAGACACACCAAAGTGCCACCCAAACCGGGGCGTTCTTTCTAACTTTGACACTGAGCTCTGCTGGGACTCGCTGAGATCTGCAGGTGTCCTGTGGGGGCTCCCCCAGGCCTGCAGCCGCCTGCAGGGGCACGTCCAATGCATGGGTCAGCATTTGAGCAGCACCGAGACTTCAAAATCAAATGAACACTTGTTTGTGTGGTGGTGGTTTTATTTTCTCTAACTACACCCCTCCAGCCTTAAAATACCATGGTCCTATTCTGTGTGAGTCTTGCAACCCTGGCTAGACCGTGAGAAACTTGATATCAGGGGCTTTTATTTCTGTATCTTTATTCATTTCTCGGCACCTAGTGGGTGTTCAGGGTGTCTGGGTTGGTTATTGGTATTTATGTAATAGTTTGAATTTCATTCTAGATCTATTCTCTTTAACTCTTTTATGGTTTCATACCCAAGAGCACTATATCGAAACTGTTTAATGATGGTTATTTTCCCATTGCTGTTCCTCTTGATAATGAAAGTTATTATGACCAAGAAATTCAGACGAATTTATCAAGTCACTACTGCATACCAGGCATAGTGACGGAAGTGGTGACAGGTTGGGTGGAGAAATGATGACACAAAGATGAGAGAGTCCCTGCGTGGGCTTGTAGCCTGGTGGGAAAGGCGGACACAAGTCGGCAGGTCCGGTACCCGCGGAGAAGCGCTGCAGAGAGCTCTGGCCGGACAGGCGGGGTGGGGCCGACTCATCTGGAAGAGCCCAGGAAAGCCCTGGAGAGGAGTGGCAGTCGGACTGGAGCTCACCGGCTGGGTGGTGTTCGCCAGCTTACAAGGGATAGAGGGGAATATCCCAGGAAAGGAGAGAAGGTTCACAAGGGCAGCCAGGCGGGAAGTCCTGGCCTTCTCAGCACGTGCCGGAGGAGCGTGGCCAGTCGCGGGCAGAGCTGCAGCTTGACCCAGGGTTTTCAAGGCCTTACACACGGCCCTCAGCACCCTGGACTCTGTCCTGGAGTTAGTGGGGAGCCCTGCAGGGTTTGGGGGTGGCCATGTTTTATATTGTAATTATAAAACATTACTGCTTTGTTAAACAGAAAAATATCAATCACTGTTTTTTGCATACCTCGCCCTGTTCACTCGGAGACAGGGAATTTATAGGGAGGGCCAATCACCCTGCACTTCCAACCGAGAGATGAGATCACCAGTTGTTCGTCCTACGAAAATGTTGATGGAATATGGGATTTATTTTCCCAGAATGAAAGAGGTCATTTTTCCTTTCACAAGTTGAAGGAGAGCCTCGTATTCAAACTGTGAGTGTTTTCTGAGTTTCCCAGGCCTCATGTCTGGGGCATAAGGGCAGGTTTCACAAGAATGGAAACAAAACAGTATTTGCTCTGCTCTGCTTCCACGTGTGCTGGGGAAGCCCATCACCCTCGGGTTCCTCCCATACAGCTTGCAGGGCCCCATGGGGGTCTCCAGGTGTCCAGCACCGCCCCTGGTGCCGCCCGAATCAGTCCGTGATGCGGTGATGCTCCGCGCACCGCCAGCACCAGCGCGCGCAGCTGCCGAGGCCCCTGCAGACGCCCGCACGCCCATCGCCGCTCCGGCCCGGGGTGCGTCTCAGCGGTACAGATTGGTAACCAGCGCCATGGAGTGTCACAGAGGGGTTTGGCTGGAGACAGAAAAAACATTGCCAGCAGTGGGGGCAGTTAGTGACCGGAAACGCTAACCCTCCAGTGCCAGCAATTAGCTCTCGGTTTCTTCCGAACCACTTGCCGCGAACGAGCCAACGCAGAGAGAAGCAGACCGGTCCAGGGTCGGAGGTCGCAGGGTCAGCGCAGCGGGACCAGGGAGGGAGGGACCTCGCAGTGCGGTGGTGAAAGGGTCAAGGGACCCAGCTGCGAAAAGGAAGCCAGGGAAGCCAGGAGGGTTGGGCGGAACGAAAGCACCTGTGCGCAGGAGCTGGAGAACTGGTTCAGTGCGCGGGGAGGGCGTGGGAGCAGCGGAGGGGTCCTTGGGGTCGGAGATTGTATTTGTCATGGTTTGGGCACCCTAGATTAGAGAGGAGGATTTCACAGATGAAGTAATGAGGTTTTAAGATGAAAAGTCAGCACATCAGTACATGCTTTTTATCCCCTTAGAAATGTTTACTGTTTTGAGGTGTGCTCCAGAAGTCACGCCCAGCCTCGTAGGCTTTGGCTGAGCGCGGCTGGCTGAGACCCTCTGTCTGTGTGAATCCGCACGGCCACGCCAGCCGCCTCCCTGCGGCGTGGTACGGAAAAGGAGATCCTTTTGCTGATGTTCAAACCGTGTGGATGGGGTCCCGGCCCCGGCACAGACCAGCAGCGGGAGGGTTCAGGGACGGCACTTGTGGCCGAGGGGAGCCTGCAGCCAGATCAGCTCGCAGGGCCCGGGGAAGGCTTGTGCTCTGGGCACCAGCCCTGGCCATCCTGGGGCCAAGCCCACAGCCCAGGATAGGCCTGTGGGAGGGGGAAGTCGAGTCATTCTGCATCACATTTCGTGTCACTTCTGTGAACGCTGAGTCATCCTGGATGCGGAGTCAGGATGCTACAGCTGCTGCCGGGAAATTCTGAACCGGGAAGCCCATTCCGCAGGCAGGAATGAGTGGGTGTGGGATGCAACCTCTGCTGGCCGTGCCTTAGTCACCACGGTCGCCGGTCCTGCGTGGGAAGGGCAGGCAGAGCTGGTGGGCTGGGGGAGAGGGGAAGAAGCACACCTGTGTCATTTTGGGCTTCCTTAGCAAAGGGAACGTTAGCTTCCCCACGCCCTTTCTATTCATCCTTTAATATTTCAGTCTCCCATTCAGATGATTTTCTAGCTAATCAGGCTTGAATTGTTGCTATAAGACAAAGTTTCAGCCCTGAGCCTGGCATTTAAGGGCCTACAATGTCAGGCCCAACCACAAAAACCATTGTGTCCTGGCAGCAGCCGTGGCTGGGAGAGGAGGTGGCTCTCCTGGCCGGCTGTCACTTGCAGCCACTGTCCCTCTCCTTCCCTCGGCTTCCTGAATCCCAGGCTCAGTGTACAGAGGTGAAATGGGGAGAGCCCACAGCCTGCCGCTCCCCAGCCTTCCCTCTTACCTGCAAAGTAGAGGGCAAAGAACGGGGATGGGAGGCCCTGCAAATCGAACTCAAATCCAGATCCCCTCTGACTCGCTGTGTGTCTTGTACAAGACACAAGCCTCTTTGCCCTTAGATTTCTTCTTCTGTGACAACACTCCCAGGTCCACGGGGGAAATGAAGCTCAGATAATGTCTGAGTGCTGGGCACTTGGGGGGACTCCGTCCACGCTGGCCACAGCCCTTCCACCCTCCTGTTTGTTTTACCACCCCTTTGGCATCCATTATGTCCACATATGTTTGTACATATCTTTATAATTATCGTATTATAGTCTGACTCTCTAATTGAATTGATTATGTATTTTCCATTCATTCTTTGAAAGAATTGTTGATGGAGGGTCTGTTATATTCCTCGCCTTGTGCTAGGCACTAGGGATTCAAAGAGGAAAAGATAACTGTTCCTAACAGGAAACCTGTCTTACACTTATTTGTAAAGTCACCATAAATACTTTTTAGAGACAAGGAGAGTAAGCATAAACAAAATATTTCTCCACATAGTGATAAGCAAAAAGGTGCCAAATAAATACTTGTGTTCTTAGCTTTGGAGTTTGGGATGAAAGGTATAACATTCCTTTATAATATTCTTATTATTTTATTTCTGAGCTTAACATATTCCAAGTGTGACCAAATGCGAAAGTCTGGACCTTCAAAACAGAAATGCTTGGCAATGATTGCTCATGACCTAGAAGGATCTGTCATGGGCTGCCTCTAAAAGTCAGCAGCCTCATATGGCCTTGTGTGTGTGTGTGTGTGTGTGTGTGTGTGTATCTTGCTGGCTACCGAGAGAAGTGAGGGTTGCAGACAATGCTCTAAAAAGCCCCTCAAAGCGAAAAATTAATCAGACAATAATCAATTACTATTCTGGGATTCTAATGTACATCAATGGAGAGATAAGATTTAACCTACACAAATTTGAATTGCATGCAAAATTTAAGTCACTAATCTCTCCTAAAGTCCGGGTTTCCTCCTGACACCCCAGCATCATTGTCCAGGCGGCTCACACAGGTCTGAGGGTAGAACTGGTTCTGTGACAGGTGCAGGAACTGTGCTACCCATCACTGCTGAATAAATGCCAGGGCATAATATGTTTCTAGTTCTTTAAAATGTCCAACCGCTTTCTGCAAAAAAGCCGTAGCCGAAATAACACTCTTCTGCTGTCATCCCTCGGGCCCCAACACATCCGCTTCCCTGGTGGAATCCCATGCTTCATCTTTTCTGTAGATTCTTGCAGAGCTTCCCCGCAATGCGAAGCCCATCAACAAGCCACACTGCACAGCGAGCGCTCTTCAGTACCCGCTGTCTGCTGGGTGGGGTCTGTGGCCGGGTCACGGCTCTGTTCCGGGGGTCTCCTGGTGGCTACCCGCTACCACGGTCTTCTGTCCTTGTTTACAGCGCCTGTTCCTTACCTGCACCTGCAGGCCCGGCGGTCTCCGGGGGAGCCATGTGAGCCCACTGCACCTGCCGCTAGGATCCCAGCAGCCTGGATGACACTCCCTGCCACCCCACATTCTGCTGCTTCACTGGATGCTGTATGTCACCCGCAGCTGTCATTGTTAACCATAACCACTGTAATGAAGCCTTCATTTCCACAGGAGATTAAAACATACTAGGGCTTTCACGGACATCGCCTCCCCTGCCACACGCCTGCCCGTGGCGTTCCCTGCCCACCAGCCTTCAGTGGCCCCACTGTCCTTGGGGTGAAGTCCCGGCTTCTCCCCATGGCACTCGGGTCTGCCCATCCCACCTCCCACTTCACACTCCCGGAACATCCAGCTGCTTGCCGTTCTCGGCACACAGGTCACCCTCCTCTCAGGCTTTGTATCTTAGCTCGTGCTGGCCCTGTGGCCTGCGTGGCCTTCCCTGTTGGCCTCACCCTTTCCTTCACCTGCCACTGCCATGCCCCTCCCCAGCTGTGCCAGGCCCCTTCTCCAAGCTCATATGTCCTGTCATCCTCTCTGATGGCCACTGTGTGTGTCTGTGTGTGTGTGCATGTGTGGTGTTTTATTGTAGCAAAATACACATAACATAAAATTTGCATTTTAATGATTTCTAAGTGTACAGTTCAATGGCCTTAAGTTCGTGTACACTGCCATGCAACCATCACCACCATCCATCCCCGGGACTTTTTCATCTTCCCAAACTGGAACTCTGTATTTGTTTGTATTAGTCTGCTAGGGCTTCCGTAACAAAGTGCCATAGACTGGGCAGCTTAAGCAACAGAGATTTATTTTCTCACTGTTCTGGAGGCTGGAAGTCCAAGATCAAGGTGTCAGCAGGATTGGTGTCTGGGGAGACCTCTCTTCCTCACCTTCTCACTGTGTCTTCATGTAGGCTTTGCTGTGCACTCGTGGGGAGAGAGCCAGCTCTGGTGTCTCTTCCTCTTCTTATAAGACACAAGTCCTGTTGGATTAGGACCCTGCCCTTATGACATCATTTAACCTTAATTATCTCCCAAAGAGCCCTATCTCCACATACAGTCACAGTGGGGATTAGGGCTTCAACATATGAATCTGAGGGGAAGGGGTAACAATTCAGTCCATAACACCATTAAACAATAACGCCTTATCAGAACTCCTTATCACTTCCCCAGCCCCTGACAACCCCCATTCTATCTTCTGTCTCTATGAATTTGACTACTGTAGATACACCATATAAGTAAAATCACACAGTATTTGTCCGTTTGTGACTGGCTTATTTCACAAAGCATAATGTCTTCACAGTTCAGCTGTGTTGTAGCATGTGTCAGAATTTCCTTCCTGTTTATGGCTGTATCATATTCCATCATCTGCATATGCCACATTTTGTTTAACCAGACATCCATCAGTGAAACCCCTGCTGTGACAGGTGTCTGTGCTTGTCTCTGCTCTGAAGTTGGACACTTTGTCTGATACTTCTCTGCATCCCACATGTCAAACACAGTGCCTGACATATTGTAGTCTCGATAAATGTTGAAGGAATGAATCAATCAATCAACTAACATACTGGTCTATTGAGCAGCCCTAAGAGTTAGGCAGGCTCCTCTATGACTACTTACCTCTTGCAGTTGAAGAACTCCGACTTGGAAAGGTAAAGAGACTTTCCATTGTACTCAGTTGCCTTTCTTATCCTGCTCACAATCATCCTGAGTAGAAATCCACCTGCCTTGTCTGACCCCCAGACATTATGCCCTATTTCAGACATCAATCATATAGTTCCATTTCCACCGTGGTGACTAAACTCACAGGGGAAGAGATAGTGCCACTCTCAGGATGATGCAGAAGGAAAGCCAGGGCGTTCTGGGGCTGTAGGTAGGAAATGGTCAGGTCCAGAATCCATGGTGTGCAAGGTTGTAACACAGTGGTCCCCAGCTAAGGGCAATCTAACCCCCCAGGGATGTTTGGAGATCTCTGGAAACATTTCTGGTTGTCACAACTGGGGCATGGGGTCGGTGCCCCTGGCATCTCATGGGCAGAGGCAGGATGCCGCTGGACATCCTGCAACGCACAGGACGGTCCCCACAGCAGAGGCTTATCTGGCCCAAATTCCAGCAATGCAGAGGTTGAGAAACCCTGTGTTAAAAGGAGCCGTCAGAAGCTAAGTGGTCTCAGCAAGGAGGGGGCAAACAGAGGAGAATAGGGGACTCCTTAGAGGGACTGAGGGCAGACTTCTGAGGCCAAGTCCCTGGCCTGACTGACATAGGTCCTGAGTGACTTGTCACAGGTGTGGTCGAATGATTTGGTGCGTCCTGGAGCCCTGGGGCTTTTTGGAGGCAAATATTAACACAATGGTTCAGTTCCACTTCCAACTTCCTGTGATGCTTCGTATGTGTTGCCTTCAGGGATGAAATATAAAAATGATGTGTCTGGACTATGCCAAAGCATAGACATGTTTGTGCAAAATAATATCAAATGGGAAAACAGCAGAATGTAACATGCCTTGTATGTGCTGGCACATCTGTGTTCCAATGTGCATTAATGTCTGCAAAGATCAGAAAAGTCTGGAGTGACACAGAGTTTGTATTTGGCTGTGATCTTTGTTAAGTTTTTACTTTTAAGGTGTTTTATATAAAATATCCACTTCGAAAATCAGGAGTATAGCCCTTCTTTTAGATTAGCAGCTACCATTTGTTGAGATTTTATATCCAGTCGAGCATGGTACTACGTGCTCTTTGGATATCACTGCATTAAACCCTGAATACCCAGTGCAGTAGGCGCTGTTGTGCCTCTTTTACAGATGAAAACCTGAAGCTTGGTGATTAAGTAGTTGACCAGGGTGACAAAGCCAGCAGATGCTGGGTCTGGATGTCACCAACTGCACAGTGTCTGCTCTAGAGCCCTGGGACGTGCCACGCTGCCCGCAGGGTTTGGTGATCTGGCAGCATAGCCAGTTTTAACAACAAGCTCCCAATCTGACTCACTGAATAATTAACTCCCTGTGTTACTCAGGGCTCTCCAGAGAAACAGAACTGATGTGTGTGCATGAGATTTATTATGGGAGTTGGCCCAGAGGATGACGGAGGCTGAGGAGCCAGCCCCATGGCCGCCATCTGCAAGCTGGAGAACCAGGAGAGCCAGGGAACCTTTCAGTCCGGTCCAAAGGCCTGAGCACCAGCAGTGCCAGTGTCCGAGGGCAGGGGAAGATGAGTGTCCTGGTGCAAGCAGGGGACGAATTCACCCTTTCTCTGCCCTCTCAGTCTGTCCAGGCACTCGGAGGACTGGGCGAGGCCCATCCACGGTTGTGGGGGTGATCTGCTTTACGCAGTCTACTGAGTCAAGTGCTCATCAATTCTGGAAAGATCCTCACCAGAAGTAACGTTTTACCAGCTATCTGGTCAGTCACCCCTTATCCCAGTCAAGCAGACATATAAAATTAACCATCACACTCCCTGTTTTGCGACTCGGCAGCCATGCAAATAGTTGGCGTTGTCTCCGGAATCTGTGTGTGGTCATGATTTTTTAGATTTCAGCTTTTACATGATAAATATAGCAATGTGTCTCTAATGCACTGAAATCATGACCTATCTTGGGTCTCCATCATTTCATAAAACCAAAATGAATTCCAAGTGATATTTATATCAGTGTCCACAAAACAGAAGAAGCAGCTGAAAACTCCAAAACATGATCTAGCCTTAACTACAAATCATTCAAATTGTCTATTGGTAAAAATGGTTCATTCAAAATTTTTGAGGGAATGATTAAATTTTACTCCTTTTCTCGTTTTTCACTGGTGACCTAGTATTTCAGGTTTTCGAAATGTAAACAACACAGTGCTGTCATTTTATGGGACTCTGATTGCAAAGTTAGGGCTCAATGTTCATGCATTTCCTGTGACAGGTATGTGGCCAGGAAACATACCTTCCTGGGAGCCTGGGGAACTTTTGGTTTGCTCTGTGGTTATTTTCCCAGATTGAGGTTCCTGGAAGCAGAGCCTGAGGCAGGGGTTTGGTGTGCATTCTTTAGCGTGGGTGTGCTATCCAGGAAGAACTATAAGCCAGTGAGGGACACAGGGTGGGGCAGAGAGGGGCTGAATAGGGATGTTATTCTCACCCATAGTGCACTGCAGTACAAACTTCATTCCGGTCTTGTTTCCCACTAAGGCAAAGGTGTCACCCCTCTGTCCCCTCCCCTGCCAGGCAGCCATGAGTATGCAGCCTCTCCAGCAAGGGGCCACTTATAAGCCAAGAACAATTAGCAACCAAACTCACAGCATGCAAGGGAGGGGTAGGGAAGAGGTGGGGGAGGGGACCAATGTCGGGGCACCAAGAACATCCACTAAAGTTCTTTCTTTCTAAGGTCAAGTTCTTCCAAAGAACACTGTATTATAAAAGATTCTCATAAACAGCAAGAGCTAAACAAAACATACAGCAAGTATGATCAGTTATCTCTCTTACTAAACTCTCACCGTTATACTCGTTGTTGTCTTATTCCTAGTCATAAGTCTTTACGAGAACATGGTTTTGTAGCTTATCTCAATGTGAAACCCCAATTCACAGACAAGACCCATGGCTTCAAGTACCTAGAAACCTCACCACTGTTTTGATAACTGCCAATTTGAGCTTCCTTAGCTGGAGAAACTAAGTTGGCCTGGTCTGGCCCCTTCCACCAGTGGTGTTTGGGAGTTTTGTCACCAACCAGGCCACAGCTTTTCTGACAGATGCAATAGAGGAAAGAGCTTAACCTCATTGGATTTCTCCACCCAGCGTGAGATCCATCCTGCCTGTCTTCATCCGTCAGAGGAAGGCTCCTTTATGCGCCACTCCTCCTCATCTGTCGCTTTTCCATTCTGACTGGGTGGAGAGAATCACTCCCCTTGGCCTCCTGCTCTGACCAAACTGGTAAGGACTTGGAGGAACCAAAGTTTGCCTTTGGCATCCCCATGGCAACGGGCAGCCTGGCAGGCCTCTTCCCCGACACCGTGTGCTTTCAGTTAACTACTGCTCCAAACCCTCGCTCTGTACCAGAACATTACTTTTTAAAACACATTTAAATAGAGTCTGACGAGGATTTTATTCAGAGCTATAAAGCAGTTTCACCACAGTGATTTGTAAATATCTCAATGTGGTTTATGATCATTATCCTTAATTTACCCCATAATCATCATCATCAGCCTAACGATATGATGAATGTCACAGAGGTCTGCATGGAGATTTATGTGTTTAAGCTGTAAAAACATTTAGAGAAAATAATACCGTGTGAAGACTCTTCATGGATAAAGATTAGAAGGGTGAACTGGCGTGTCAAGGCCTGAATGGTAAGTTTGTAATGGGCTGATCTGTTTCCCACTTGTGCTGCAGTGTGAGCCTTACAGAGTGGGAAATACCACTGCAATATTGTTATCTGCTCCCGAGATGACAGAGCACTTTTTGTCAGGTAATAAGTCTCCGTCGTCTGAGCTTCTGCTGTAGGGCCATCTGCAAATTCCACTTGGACACCATCACCATCCCTCATATTGTAGTTTAAAATGTACCAATTAGAGATAGCTCATGGTTGAGCTACTGGCGACAGCTGAGATGGACCAGGCTGCCCAGCAGAGAGAAAAGTCTATACTCCCAGCCACTCATTTCGTGGAGCACTTAATTCATTTGGACGTCCCGTGGTTAGTCCCTCCAAGTTTGCTCATGGGGCCGCCATGAAAGGAAGAGAGGCCAGTGGCTGCTTTTGTGTTTAGTAAGTGAGCGTCTCAGGTAGTTTGCATCCGATACGGAAGGCGTGGCCCTCCAAATCCTGGAGTCCTTGTCTCACACGTGTGAGAGCATCAGTAAAACTCGCAGTGAGGGACAACAAACGTAGTTTAGGGCAAAGCAAGAGGCACTTTATAAGGCTGAGAGCCTGCTAGCCAAGGCGGCTGGATTCCGGTCGGGACTCTAATCAGTTTCTCTCCAAAGCTAACACTGGCCCGATGCTCACATCTTACCAAATGGACATTAATTCTCCTGTTGGGGTTCATGAGAGCCCAATGGCACCCTTTGTCTGGCAGCTCCGAGGCAAAGAGGGCCTCCCTCTGCTCGGGAATCGTCTGCAGGGACTCTGGGTAGAGGCAGGGAGAGGTCCTTCCTCTGGTGCTTGAAAAATGAGCATGTGGATGAAATCCAGAATCCCAGGCTGAGAAATCTCCATAGCAACCATTCCTGCTCTAACCCTGCTTGGTCCAAAACCTCCAGACCTGACCTTTTAGCTGAATGGTGAGGTGGGAGGATGCACTTAGCCCAAAGAGACAGTCAGCCCTTTTCTTTCCTCCTTAAATCCTGCCGCCTGCCCACCCAACCCAGACACACGAGCATGCACCCAGACAGCCACACTCAGGTGTCAACCCTTGGACTTTATAACAGAGGAAAAACACCTTCCATGCCTCTATCTCCCGGGGAAGATATCTTGATCCCAAAGTCTTCATCTGATGAGGAAAGACAATCAACAAAGAGTCGTAATTTATGAACACAGTAGCCATTTTAAAAGCAAAACAGGAAAGTAATTTCTTTGCAAAATAATGGCCCTGGATATCTTGGAAGAGGAGACTCCATCTCTGTGTTTGCCCTCGTCCCTATTTCATGAGCTGTGAACCCTGTCTTCCCAACTCAGGAAAGCCAAGCGGCCCTGCAGAGCTGGTGGAGGTGCTGGTGGCAGGTGCTGGTGGCAGGGCTGGACTGGATCTGAATGGTGGGAATGCGAGGCCTGGAGTGCCCATGCAGGGGCAGCGTCCAGTCAGCCAAAGGGGCAAACCCAAGCCAGAGAGCAAGAACAGGGCAGCTGGCCATCCCAGCAGTCACCAGCAGGTAAAGAGAGGAACGTCTAGACCATCGGGTCTCAGACTTAGTGTGCGTCAGAATCATCTGGAAGATGTGTTAAAACGCCCACTGCTGGGCTCCTCCCCTGGACTTTCCAAATCAGTGGGCCTGGCTCGAGCCTGGGGGATCTGGGTTTACGGCAAGTTCCCAGGGGGTTGATGGGCTGGTGCACTGATCACTCGTAAGAGCCGCTGGTGTGATCTCACGGTGACCCACCTTGTACTTCCTGTCCTCAGGGACTGCTGGGGGGAGAGTGAGGGGTGAGCAGACGGATGCAAATTGCCATTCACCCCTCGTCTAGTCCTCCCAGCAGCCCTGTAAGATGGGTGTGATTCCCCATCTTTCTGAGGAGCAAAGGGGCTTTCACACAGTTCACACAGTTAGTGTCTTTCAGAATCTGATTTAAGTGATCTGGGGCCACGTATCAGATTTCCTATCGCTTCCAGGTGATTGCACTCCACAGTGTGGGTTCACAGCCACTGGGCCAAGACTGTCACACTCTGAACCCCACGGTGTGGGGCCTCTTCCCCAGGACCTGCCGTGGGATGTGGCAGTTTCCAAAGTCATCTTTTTGGAAAGGAATTTGTTTTCACATTCTGGGATGAAAGAAGTTGTGGGGACAGGAAGACATTAATGGGCAAAGACATAGAGGAGAAGTTTTTATAGCAGGGAATTTGAACATCACTCCAGGCTACTGAGTTCTTCAGGCTCTCTTGAGGCAGCAGGCTCAAGTTCCGGAACTATCATACTTAGATGCACAAGTAGCCATCGTACCCCGCACCTCCGTAGGAACCGGCCAGCGGTCATGACTCCTGTTCCCCCCTGTGTCAGCCATGGTCCTCGAAGGCAGCAAAGTGCGGTGATCTGAGGATGATTCCACAAGGGGCCACTCACACAGCTGGGTGAGCTAGGAAACCACAAGAAATCCTGCAGGGCCCAGAAGGAGAGAAGTGTGTCAGTCGAGATGGCTACTTTGAGAAGGACGATGACCTTTGGTCAAGGTCAGCCTGAAGCTGCCCCACAAGCGCAGAGCCAGCAGAATAACTACGCCAGCACAGTGGTACGCTGTCAGGGTTGAATACCGGGTTGTCTGGGGGAAAGCATTTATTTGTCCCATTTGCCCATTTTCTTCATGTAAATACACTCCCCGCGGCCTACGTCCAGCTACCAGCGCGAGGTCACTAGGTGCCGATGCGGCAGTAGCTGTGCACAGTCTAGGCTCGTGAGCAGCGCGAGCAGGCTGCCGCCCAGCACTGCCCCAGCCTCACCCGTCCCCTTCGTGCCCATCTCCTGCCGGGTCTCCCCAGGGACAACCTGCAGCGGGAAGCCAGAGGGGAGGAGCCCCCTGAGGTAGCCCATGTGGATGGCCCCCAGTGTGCCAGGACGGGAGAGATTCAACGAGAGAAGAAGGAGGAAAAGACCTTTGCAGAGTGTCCCTGGGGAAGGGGTGTGGCCTGTTCCTGAGGCTCCTCGGGCCCTGCCGGCCCCACTCGCCCACGCTGCGCCTTCCCGGTCGTGCCCTGGAGCGCCAGCGGGCGGCCTGCATGACCACAGTCATGCCACCGAGATAAACACGGCATGGGCTGAAATTTGAAAAGTAAGAGGACATCCCGCCTGAAGACTTGAATCTTCCTGTGTTTTTTTCTTTGTATCATCACGTGAAGAAGAAATTAGAGACGGTCTGGTTGTGGAGAGCCAGAGCCAGCAAGCCCGTGTTTATTGGTGGTGACACAGGGATGGGAGAGCTGGAAGCAGAGAGACAAGTTAGTGACTGAGGAAGCTGCTCCCGCCCCCAGAGCGGGGGCAGTGGGAGGAGGGGCCTTGCCAGAGTCTGGAAGTTCCATGAGGCTGCCACAAACAGGAAACACAGAGGGGAGAACACCCTCAGAGTCCCCCTCCACCCTCTCATCTGCTGCCTGTTGTCCCCATGGGCCACACCTACCCAGACGCTGGGAAACGTAGTTCTCCTCTGTGCAGAGCAGAGGATGGGGTGGGCATGAGCCCAGGCAGGCCCCTGGCTTGCGGGACATCTTTAGGCTCATGATTGGGAGCAAGCAGATCACTTTCTCTGGTTGGGGAGTCCAGGGAAATGAGTTAGTCCCAGTGGGACTGAGTAGTCCGAGTTAACTCCATCAGCCCAAATCCTAGGTCGCCGGGTCAGCCTTTTACAGCCGTGTCAGTCAGGTTCTCCAGAGAAACAAGACCAATAGGAGAGAGATAGATGACAGATATAGATAGATAAATAGATAGATGATAGAAAGAAGAGGGGGTTATTATGGGAATTGGCTCACATGATTACAGAGGCCAACAAGTCCCATGGTCTGTGGCCTGCACGCTGGAGGACAGTGGAGCCGGTGGTGTAACCCCCAGTCTGAGGCTGAAGGTCGAGAACCAGGAGCACCAATGTCTGAGGACAGGAGAAGATGGATGTCCCAGCTCAAGCAGAGAAAGCAAAATCACCTGTCCCCGCCTTTCTGTTTTATCGAGGCCTGCCCACCTTGCTGAGGGCCATATTTCTTACTCAGTCCACTGATTCAAAGGCCCATCTCTTCCAAAAACAGTTTCACACACTCAGAAGTAATGCTTTACCAGCTATCTGGGCACCCCTTAGCCAAGTCAAGTTGACACCTAAAGTTAACCATCACTGTGTTACCCCTTCCCCACCTCCTTTAAGGTCCCTCCTCATCCCTTTCCTTACTGCATGTGTCAGCCCTCTCCTCTCCCCAGGCAGGACATAGAGCAACAAGCAGCCTCCAGATCCCCACCTGGTGGACCCTCCCAAATGGACCCTGATAGTTGACTCTTAGGTAAGCAGACTGCGCACTGTACCACATCTCATTCTCTGAGCTCTCTGGTGCATTTGGTGAGTGCTGATGTCTCTGCTTTGCTGGAGGAAACTGACCCAGAGTGGTCACCCAACACATTAGCAGGAGTTCCAGATTTGGAATCCAAAGCTCCTGAGTCATGGCCCAGTGACGAGCACTGTTGCACCATGTGGCTTTTTGTGGCTATAAAAAGATCTGTCTCTGGAGAGAGCCTCCCCCAAGGTTCACTGAGATAAGCTGGCCACTGGCACTGTGTGTGCCTTAGCCGGGCAGCCACCAGTCACTGATGGGAGGAGTGACTCCAGGGCCGAGGAAGGGAGAACGCCTCAGGGAGCTGAAGAATTCAGCCTTTTACCGTGGATGGCCCGTGCTCACTCAGATGGAGACGGGACACAGTTATTGTGTCTAAATTATAGCCTGATCTGCCACAAGTTGAGAAAAATCTTTCTCAATTGCATAACTATTTGTAACATTTGCCAATTTTCTTGGTGTAAACACTTTCTCTGTGGTCTATTTCAAGCTCCCAGCAGGAGGCCACTGGACACAGACTTCAGAAGAGATGTGCATAATCCGTGCTCGTGAGCTGGTTTGAGCAGTCTCCAGCCCCCAAGAGCCCTAACCTTATTCCCCTACCCTCCATCAAGATCCCCATCTCCAGGTAAGAACTCTCAACTCATACCGATCTGGAATTTTCCATCCAGAGTTTATCATATGTGACACGCATCTCAAAGAAGTAAGATTCTGATGCCCTGGTATATGAAGTGGCTTGGGTATTATCTTTGTTACGTCATGCCTGGAAATAAACAGGTCCATCCTCATAGGCACTAAACGTACCATTACAACATCTGCTGGACGGTTTCAAGGTTAAGGGCACGGCCCTGCCTGGGTTCAAATCCTCACTTTGATACTTACTAGATCTGTAACCCCAGGCTTACCTTCTCTGTGCCTTAGTTTCCCCATATAAGTAATGGGAATGCTAGTAATATGATCTCAAAGGTGGTTATGAAGATTGAATTATTCAGAAAATGTAAAGTGCTTAAAATAGTGCCTGGTAAAAGCAGCCCCTGATAAATGTTAAATGTCATTATTACTACATGCCAACAGGTCAAAGGTGCGCCTGCAAACAGATGGGGAAGGTATGGGAGGGGAAAGCTGGCACGCAGGCCATTCTGGGTGTAGAGAGAACCAGCAAAGAACATGTGGAATGAGAGACTCCTTTCAGAAAAAGGGTGTTAAGGGCATTTAGCACGAGCTCCCCCCCACCACGGGACAAATCCCTCTACTGCCCTGGTTTCTGCTTGTGCACCTCTAGTAACAGGAATCCTGGTACATCTCAAGGCCATTTGCAGCCCTCTGTAATTAGTAGGCTGGTGTCCTCCCCATTGTGACTCAGAATCAGCCTCCCAGCAATGCACAGCTAGTTGGTCCTGGTTGGTCCTGCTGGAACCACATGGAAAAATTTGGTCCATCTTCCATCTGAGGAGGCATCAGTCGGCATTCTGGGCTCAGCGCTGTGTCGCCAACTCTGTCAGCCAACTTCAAACGCCAGTGACGTTAGCTCGCAGAGCCGAGTGACTGAGAGCTGACAGCCTGGTGCTCTGAGGTCTCAACACCAAGACCACTAGCCAGCCCCTCGGTCCCCACAGGTCGGGCCCAACCGGGCTCCATCTTTGTGTCCCTCTACCCACCACTGGGAGTTGCGTAGAGAAAGCCCAGATGGCCGTCTTGGCTGGAACACCACCCCTCGGCCCTGGGAGGGAGGGGCATTTCCCTAGCAGTCCCGCTGGGACCGCACGCAGCGAGGATAAAGTCGGGCTCCAAACAGTAGAAAAACAAAAATGAACTGAAACCAAAAATAAGGTGGCAGGAGGAGGATGTCTTCTATGAGAACTCTCCAAATATTTGAAGCTGCTGCCCTGCCCCGTGGGAGGAACTCCTTCCACAGCCCTCCGGAACGGTGTCTGCGGCAAAGAGGGGGGTATTAGTGACGAGTGTGGTTCAGGCACCAAACTGAGTTCGAGTCCTTGGGTCCCCCACTTGCAATCCGTGTGACGTGGAGCAAGTCGTGCAGCTTCCGAGCGTCAGTGTTCTCAACTGTAAAGTGGGGATGATAACAGTATATACCTCGTAAGGTCATTGGGAAAATGAAATGAATGTGTTAGAACAGTGCTTGGTGCTCAGTAAGTACTGAAACCCTGTCCTCTCAGTGCTCACATTTCTACCCACAGACACACATTACCTCCACCCTGCACCATCTCGTTGTACTGCATAATATGCATTTACATATTTTGTCTAGATGCTTCCCAGTTCTTCTAGACACTGTACTTTGTTCACCTCCATTTCCAATGCCCAGGGCATACAAGATGTTCAGTGTGCATTTAATGGATTAATGAATAAACAAATGAATGGTGGAAGAAATGAATAAACCTATGTATTCCCCACAGTGCCTGCATCTAACATGCAATGTCAGAGTTTCTAAAACCCAATCTTCCCCTATTGATGAACTACGAAGGGTTGTGTTGAAGTATGGAGACACCCACTCCCGATGGCTTTTCCTCCCAAAAGCGTGCAGAGAAAGGGAGCAACACTGAGCGCTAAGATGACAGCCCCACGTGGAGAGTATTACAAGCAGTTTCTCCAGAAAGTCCGAGAAGGACACTACGGATGGACACGTGGGCCCTGCTTGTGCTGCTGGGAACCCAGGTGTGGCTGCCAATCACTCCTCCCAAGGCAGGTGAGCCTGAGAAACACAACCCAGCATTTCTTCCTCGCCCGCCACCTGTGGGCCAGGGAAACAGACCTTGACAATGGCTTTGGGGAACCCCATGACTGCCCTTTCAGAGGTTTCTTTCAATGACTTCTTCTTTCATTTGAATAGCAAGTCCAAAGTGTGGCACTAACTAGGGGAGCAATTCAGGGAATTGAGACAATGTTCACTCAAATGCCTCCGGCAAAAAAAAAAAAGTCCTTTCCTCATGACAGTTCTCAGGGAAATGAAGCAAGAGGAATTTTATTTTTGTCTGCAGAACCGTTCTGCCTAATTCTGTGAAGATTCACTGCACACCCACTAAGTCTCCAGTGCCAGGTCCGGGGCCCTGGGGGTCACGTGAGTGGGACGCTGGTCCCCTCCATGCAGTTGGGCATCCCAGGGGTTGAGCTGGGTCCACTCCTCAGCCTCTGCTCACCCTGAGATAGAAACACAGGCCCTGTGCCCTGAATTTCCCACCGGCTACCTGCTCATCCCACCTCGGCAGAATGCTGACCTGTCGCTTAGATGGAGTGTCATCAAATAGTGGCTGCCACCTACTTAATTCAGCATCCTCCCAACTCCCCTGCAGATTTTATTTTGGCTGTGCTCTCGGTGAGTGATTGTTTCATACCAGCTGTTGCCTTCTGGGGGGCTGAACCGAGCCCCATTCCATGGGCTCTGACCAGGCTCCTGCACTCATGAGACCTCCTGAGGAGTTGCCCTCTCAAAAGCCTGCCAGTGTCACTGTGTGTTTGTCCTCAGGCGGCCTGGCTGCTGCAAACATGGCTAGCCTGTGACCTGCAGCCTCAGGCACTCACACAATTAGGGAACAAGATGATGGTTCCACCAACAGCTCTGAAGCCTTCTAACTCACTAGTTCATAGCCTGTATCCAGCTGGATTCAGCCCCTGCTCGCCATTTCCTTCTCATTTCTCACCCTTTCCCTCAGTGACTTGATCCACTTCCTGTGTTCAATTACTACAGCCTGGTAATTCCTAAATCTGTGTCTGCAACCTCCCCTCCTGACCCCAGGCTGGACACCTGCACCAAGCGACTGCAGACACTTTATGGTCGTTATGCACCCTGGCAGTGCCAGCCGTATCCCAAAAGACACTACCCTGAATGCCATGATCCTGAATGTTGAGACCTTGAATTATCAAACCGCCTAAAATGTAAAATCTTGAAAATCACAATCCTGAAAGATTAAAGTTCTGAATGTTGAAATCCTGAAAGCCGAACTCTGGAGCAGGGATTGATGCACTCTCAGCTGTGCACAGGGAAGTTGCTCATGTCAGTTGCATCATGTTAGAACAATTATCTCGTTATTGTCTTTATTTAGGAATTAAGCATGGTTTAAGGAGATGTGTACGGGTGCCAAGTTGACAAGGAGTAGACTTGTGGACTTAATTTTAGGCTTACACCTGACCAGATTGAAGAATACCTCGAAACCCGAAAGCATTAAGCCTTTTGGGATTATGGCTCAACTGCCCCGCAGACCTTCTCCTCCAAAGCACCCATGCCTTGCTCACAGGACACAGGGTCCCCCTACTGTCTCCCCTCCCAGGATCCCCCAATGCCACTGGCCCCCGAGTCCTGCCGCGTCTTCGTGGTATCCCAGTTCTTCTTCACTCCAGCCTCCGCTGTTGTAGGCCCTTTTCCTTTTCATCAAGAAGGCTGGAATAACTTTCTGTAGGATCGCTCTGTGTGTAATCTCAGCACCCTCACCCCAGTCCATCCTCCAATGTGCTGCCAGACTGAGATTCTGAAACACAGATTTAACTGCACTATTCCTGCTCAGAGCCCCCCAGGGGCCCATTGCCCGCAGCAGTCCTTGCTGAGTGCAGCCCCTCAGAGCGGCTGACCCTCAGTAGCTCATCCAACCCTCACAACCACCTAAGGGGAAAGCACTGTTATTACCCCATTTTAGAGATGAATAACCTGGGGCAAAGAGAGGCCACTTGGCTATTCAGTGGCTCCAGGTTCTTCATCCCTGTGCTACACGGACTCTCAAGCTGTTGTTATTTCCCTTAGCAGAAAGGTCCTTTTGATTTTCAAACAAAACCTCCGTGGAACCCTAGAACCTTACACGAAACTCATGAAAGCAAAGGGGAGGGGGACACATGACCAAAGCCATGTCCACTTAGTGTCCCCTCTCTTCCCCAGGCCCCATGGCCCCTTCCTGGGACTGCAAGGTTCTACAGGGCTGAAGTCCGGCTTCACTGCTCCTGCAGTTCAGAAGCTGGTTCCAGGCCTGGGTTCCGGGTGGTCAGCGAAGGGCCACGGAGCTGTGGGGGCCAGTGTGCTCAGAGCCAGGGCATCGGTTTGGAAAGCGGTGCTGGGGAGCCACGGAGGCCATGGGTGGGCGAGGAAGGTGGGGCCCCAGCAAGGAAGGCAGGGTTCAGGATAACTCTGGTGCAGGGGAGCTGGAGTCCGGGGGGCGGGGCAGGAGTTCACAATACCAAGTGAGGGTACACTTGCCCTCAGCTGCCCCCACTCACGAATTCCCCAGCTCTCCACCCCCTGGAGCCTGCACACACCGCGCTCCTATTGGAGGCCCTTCCGCCTGCTCCGCTGGCCAGCGCCTCCCCACGCCCCGGGACACCGGCCCTGGGTGGCCTCTTCAGCCAGGCTAGTTGTCTCGCCCTCGTCTGCGCTCCTACCGTGCCGCAAACACAACCTTTCTGGGGGCATCTCACCACCATCTTTTGTTTACGGACTTACCCGCACCCCCAGCCCCGACCCATCTCGTGGGAATCATGGGGCGGAGCGCGCAGGCGTCGGTGCGTCCGGAAGCTCCCGGGGCAGAGACCCTGGGCGCGTGAGTGAGCTGGGACACCGCCTCCTGGGGCCGCCACTGGAGGCCGCCTGGGCAGGGTCCACACCGCACCCCGCCTTTCCTTCCAGACTGCCCTTGGATTGTTCCAGGTTTCTTCCCTCCTCCCCCACCCCATCAAACTGCCCCCAGGCTGGCTGCCAGTGGTCAGCAGAAACCCCGGACTCCTTCGGAGCCCAGGCAGCTGTAGCCGGGTGTCATTCGCCTCCCACCCGCCGCGGGTGCAGCGTCTTGTCAATGACTCCCCCGCGTCTGCGGGGACCCTGCTCTGCTCACCCCTCCCCGGGAGCTGGAACCGCCGCGGTCTTCCCGGACTGCCCCGGGAAGCGGCGTGCAGAGTCACACGGCCGCGGGGGAGAATCCCGTGGAACCTTCTCTCTCTCTGCGTTCCAAAGTCCTCATGTGTGAAAACGCAGGCACCGATGTCCACTCCCAGAACAAAGCGTGGTGATTTCCATGAGCTTCATGCATTGCACTTAAACAGCGACCGGCACGCCCCGTAACGGCGTCCTGGAAGACTAACCGAGAGGAGGCAGTGCGTGGGGGGTGCCTGGCACCTCCGCACCGCAGGACCTGATGTAGGTGCAGCGTAACGAGCTGTGTAGCCAGCATCCTTCCCCAGTGTCCCTGCCCCTTTGTCCTTGCTCTGTCCCGTCAGTCACACTTCCCGGGCTCGTTGCTCCGGGGGAGGAATGAGATGGAGCATAAAGTGAAAAATAGCACGTGAGCCTGTTTCTGGCTTTAGTTTCCAAAAGTCCTTGTGGGAAATACCTTGCCCTGGGCAAAGACAAAAAAAGATGAGAAATAGGATTGAGTTGGGTGGGGGGTTCTCCCAGAACCAGGGGAGACAGAGCTGGGGGGAGAGCAGACTGAAGCTCCCTGAGGCGTGAGGCAGTTCCGCAAAGAGCCACCGCCAAGGAGGAGCTGGAGGAGGAGGGGTCCAGCATCCTCTGGTGACTACCACTTGTCACCATCAGCCAGGACCCCCCGGGGGATCCACAAAGGCTCAGGGACCCGGCCAGAGGCTGAACTGTTGCCCGGCTTTCACCCAGTCACGGTGCTCACTGCCTGCTATCCCAAAGGGCCAAGGCAGCTGATCTTCCTGCTAGAGTCCCCAAGAATGTCCTTTAAGGGCCGCTGGACGTGCCTGCCAGGCGTCCAGTGAGAGAGGGGGCTTCTCTGTGCCCTGAGACCAAGCTCGTCCTCTTCCTACGTACCCCATGGCGGCGGCCCCTCACCAAGTCTCAGGAATCCCGCTAGCCCAAGAGGAGGAGGCATGTCAGTGTGGCCCGTGTAAAGGTCCCCCCATAAAGGAGTGAGGGGCAGGCCTCGGTCCAGCAGAGATCCCCCTTCAGAAAGACCGTCACAAACATGAGCCAATTACTATCACATTTACTTTTATCTTTAGGAGATTTTTTTTTTTTTAACTCAAATTTGCTTCAGTATCATGACCAGCCACTGGTCACCACTTCCACTTAAAGAATAAGCCCTTCGAGAGCCCTCTGTGTGTGGGTGACTGCCACCTGCCCCGAGACTCCTTGCCTTTGTGTTGACAGCCCCAGTTCCCACAACTGAAGCAGGACCCAAATCTTCTACCATTCTTTGCGCCTGTCCCCAATGCAGGTTCTGTTAATGTCTCTTGAAATGTTGTGCCCAAACTGGTCATGAAGCCTCTGTCTCCTATTGGACACCTCTCTGGGAGGGCGGGGTTCTGTTAGCCTTTTGGGACAAACCATGGCAGTGGCAGGTGTTTGCCCCTCCCCCTCCCTGGACGGTGCCCCCAGTGGAAGGGCGTTACCGTGTCGCAAGGTAATTGCAACTGCACATCAGACATTCATTCTCTTTGACTGTCAGTAAAGCCAAAATAACGAGCTCCCTTGGCTGAGAGAGGGAGCAATTCTTTATTTGAGATAAGAAACCATTTCCAGGAGAACTAGATGGAATGGTTAATACAGGCCTTCATAAACATCTAGCAAATATTTTCATTTTGTACATCCTTTTTTCTTTTGGCTTTTAAGAAAATTCTTAGGGCACTTTCACTAAGGGTTGTTACAACTGCAAAATGTTACTGCTTTAGTGAGCACCTAATACTTCATATAGATCCCAACTTTGAAAAGCCACTTTTACTCACATCTACTCAATCTTATCAAATGCCTTTCAGGTCATCTGTCTGGTGTGTCAGTGAGGGGAAGGATACACTTGGTTATTTTAGTTCAAAATTAGCCATTTATGAGAATATGTATCCAGATACCCAAAGTGTTAAGCTCCTGGCGGCTTAGCCAAGCACTAAATGGGTTGTTGGACATAGCGAGAAATGCTTGAGAAGAGAAAGGTGGGCGAGGCGAGTGAGACTGCAAGGTGTGCTGTGTCCCATCATGGGGGCACATCCTGTGATGCTCCAAGAGACCTGAGAAGGAAATCCAGGAAATGATGCCTTTCCTCACCCCGCATCCCTGAAAGTCAGCAAGCAGACACATTACCCATGACACAGAACCTGGGTACACAACTGGCTGGAATTTTGGCAGGAGGATCATCTGTTTATTTTGTTTTTTTTTTTTATTTCAAAATATTAAATGCGTATAAATGTTTTGTTACATGGAAGTCAGGGCTTTTGGTGTGTCTGTCACCAGAATAGTGTTCATGTACCCAATAGGTAAGTTTCTATCCCACACCTGCCCTCGCACCCTCTCCCTTCTTGGTTTGCAGTGTTCTTTGTATCTCTTTGTGCCTGTGTGCACCCATTGTTTAGCTCCCACTTGTTAGTGAGAACATATGGTGCTTGGTTTTCCATTCCTGAGATACTTTGCTTAGGGTAATGCTCTCTGGTTCCACCCAAGTTGCTGCAAATGACATTATTTCATTCCTTTTTATGGCTGAGTAGTACTCCACGGTGTGTGTGTGTGTGTGTGTGTGTGTGTGTGTAATATATACCACATTTTCTTTACCTACTCATCAACTGATGGGCACTTAGGTTGATTCCATATCTTTGCAACTGTGAATTGTGCTGCAATAAGCATTTCGGTACTGGTGTCTTTTTTATAAAATGACTTCTTTTCCTTTGGGTAGATACCCAACAATGGATTGCTGGTAGGTCCAGCATTTATTTCTTTGAGGAATCTCCATACTGTTTTCCATAGAAGTTGTACTAATTTGCAGTCCCACCAACAGTGTGTAAGTGTTCCTTTCTCTCTGCATCCATGCCAACATCTATTGTTTTTTTTGACTTTTTAATAAAGGCCATTCTGATAGGGGTAAAGTGGTATCTCATTGTAGGTTTAATTTGCATTTCCCTGACGATTAATGATGCTGAGCACTTTTTCACCTGTTTGTAGGCCATTTCTCTTTCTTCTTTTGAAAAATTTCTGTTTGTGTCTTTTGCCCACTTTTTGATGTAGTTGTTTGTTTTTTTTCTTGATGATTTGAGTTCTTTGTAGATTCTGATTATTAATCCTTTGTCAGATGCATAGTTTGCAAATATTTCCTCCCATTCTATAGGTTGTATGTTCACACTGTTGATTGTTTCCTTTGCTGCACAGAAGCTTTTTAGCTTAATTAAGTCCCATTTGTTTATTGCTCATGGGTCAGCAGAATCAACATTGTTAAAATGTCCATATTGTCCAAAATGATTTACAGATTCAAGGCAATTCCCATCAAAATACCAACATCTTATTTCACAGACCTAGAAAAAATTAATCCTAAGCTTCATTTGGAACCAAAACGACCCCCAATAGCCAAAACAATCCTAAGCAAAAAGAACAAATCTGGAGGCATCACACTACCTGACTTCAAATTACAAGTCTGTAGTAACTGAAATAGCATGGTACTAGTATAAAAGTAGAGACATGGACCAATGGAATAGGATAGAAACCTACAACCAACTGACGTTCGACAAAACAGACAAACCACACACTGAGGAAAGGGAGCCGGATTCAATAAATGGTGCTGGGAAAATTGGATAGCCACATGCAGAAGGAAAAAGAAAACAGGACTCCCTTGCCATATACAAAAATTAATTCAAGATAGGTAAATAAGACTTAAATGTAGGGCATGAAACCATAACAATTCTAGAAGAAAATGTAAGAGAAACTCCTCTAGACATTGGCCCAAGCAGAAAATTTATGACTAAGACCCTGGAGGCAAATACAGCAACCTCTGTTTATTTTGGAGACATGCTAGTTTCAGCTTCCCAGCACCACTGAAACACCTGAGGCATGGGGCTGTCGGTAAGAACTGTTCACTTGATGCCTGGCTTCTGGGAGATTCCTGGGCAGGTGGTGACTGGCCCATCTTTTCCAGAATGCCTGGCCGAGGGGCAGGCCGAGGAACGGAAATGTCAATGTGAACTGTCTGAGGAGGCGTGTCCCATCCATATCCACTGCCTGGGTGTTTTGAATGTGTGCACTGCAGGGTCCAGTGTCGGGGGTGCAGTGGCAAAAGTTTATGATGGCCAAGCATAAACTAGAGAAGTTTCCCCAAATTCTGATTTTACAGTCTTTTATGTTTTCCAAAGTGTTTGCATGTATTATCCCACTTGATCCTAACAGTGATAATACCATTACACAGATGAGGAAACTGAGGCTCAGAGAGAGCATGTGACTCACCCACTGAGACCACTGAAACCCAAATTCAGGTTTTCTAATTCCAAATCCAGTCTTTACCAAAGCTGGACACAAGGGGAAAACTAGCATTGACTGGAATCCACCTGCTGTGTATCTGGCACTTGGTTTTCCCTGTTTAATCCCCACACAGCCCTGCCTGGCAAGTGTGAACTTGTTCCCTTTGCTGAAGAGGAAGCAAGTTCTGCATTAAACAGCCTGACTGACTCGCAAGTGGTCGGCAGTTGGGGTTAAACCCAGTTCTGCCGGCCTCCAAAGATAATTTTCTCTCCTCTCTGATGATCTAGTCTTTTTATTAGATGTGAGAAAACAAAGACCCAAGAGGTTAAGTGACTTTGGGAATCACACAGCCGGCTGGATGAAGAGCTGAGACCAGAGTCTGACCCAGTGCAGCGTGAGGGGCTGGCCGGGTTATTGTCTAATCCTTGCCGCCCTGAAATCAAACAAGGCAGTAATGAGGTGCCTGGTTAGTGCTTTATAAGCAGCTCTAACATTTAGTAGAACAAAATGTTAAAGGCAGCCTGGCACCTCAGAATGCCTGAAAGAATGGAATCAAAGCCGGCGGCCAGGGGTACAGCCAGGTCAGTTCTGTATATAGCTGTAATTGTTCACCAGCGTTTCCAACTAGCCGGTCTGAGCAGCCCGGTTCTGTAGCCTGCCGTCTCCACGGGTGCCAGGAACTGTGCTGTGAGTATCTGTGGATGCCGAACCATTAAGCCTATTGCATATCTCACTGTCTACAGGTAGCCCAACTGCGACTCTGTTCAAATAAATAAAGGTACCTAATGGCAATGACCTGAATGGTGGGCATATGGCCCGAGTGGTAACCAGAGATGGCCCCTGTCGCTGAGGCACAAAACCCACAAGAGGTGCAGAGAATAACAGAGGTGCAGACGCTATTCTTAGATTCCCACTGGAAGTCCTTTGAGCAGTGACAAAAGGAGACACAATGGAGGAGAGAGTCACAGCAGATGGTCTCCATCCAGGGAGGGGTGGAAGAGATGCTGATGTCAAGAAAAAAACGGGGGCTGTGAGTCTAGCGATGACTCTATTTCCTGTTCCAGGCTCCTTGGCAGGGATTCTGGTAGGAGGAACACTTATTTATTGTCAAACCTTACTAGTCTCTACTCTTCACAATTATTTGAGGGTCTGAAGAGACAAGAGGTTCCTACAACTGGAGGAGGATATTTTGCCTGGCCACTGCTTGGGGCTCAGTTGCTGCTGTGAGTGAAGTTCCGATAGCATCTCTCTGCCCTTGCAAATGTTTATAACAGCTAAGTAGTACCCTGGAGGGGTTGAGGAAGAAAGAAACTGGTTCTCTGAGCTTCTTGAGGTTTAAGAATTGTAAAGCATTTCTGCTGCACTGAGCCATATTCCAGTGAGGACAGCAGAACCCAAGAGAGGGAACTCATCATTAGAAAAGCACTAGGAACCACTGCGAACAGTTGTGCAGATTGTGTACTGAACAATGTTGGGCCACCATTTACTTCTTAATCTCCATTTAGATTTGTGTAGTACACAACATGCAAATTGTATGTGACAGCCCTGGGAATCTAGACTGGTGAACCTTATACAGCCCAAAGTGTAAAGGTCAGAGAAGAGAACCGATTCTAGGCATAGCATATTGCGAATACTAGAATCCACCCTGAGCTGGCCACTTGGGTGCCCTAGTATATCTGGAGGAAGCTGGCTTCAGGTTTGTTTGAACTTACAGAGCTATAGCACCAAGTATTATTACAATTTGGGACACAGGCAATTTTTGTACGGAACATACCATTCTCACCCTCAGTTCTCCAGAGTCAGAGTGAACTAAGAAAGGTTTACCCTGAGGCCAGCAGAAGCAGGTGGCTGAACTGGAATCACCACCCTAGGGGCAGTGGCACGTTGGCCATCAAGCCCTGGGCGCAGTAGCAGTGTGGTCAGCAGGTCTCCCTGGTGGAGGCCATGGTGGCCGGAGCCTCCAGCTCTATTGCTCTGTTGGCTCTGTCATCTTGGTCAGCAGTGAAGTGGGGACATGGCAGCAGCACCCAGGGATACAGTGGGAATGGCGTCTCCAAGGACTATCAGGGAGCCAGGGCTGTGGTCGTTCAAGTTACAGGGGCCCAGTGAAGTTCCCACTTGGCTGTCCATGAGTGCAGATTGAAACCAGTTCAAGGAACATCAGAAACAGCTCGGGAGATTCACACACATTTGGGAAGGAGAGGATGTGTGGACAACAGACAGGGGCTCCGCAGAGCTGAGTTACAGGCACTGGGGTAACATGATGCATCTATACCCACAGGCTGCCCAGGCCTAAGGCATGCTGGCTACACAGATATGCTCATGTCACCACAGAAATGGGGAGGCGACCGTGGAATGCTTCATGCTGCAATCCTAGCATCTGCAGGCCACAGAAGAAAGGCTCTCCACCCAGACACAGGAAGAACAAAGCAGTGTGTGCTTCCCAGGGGTCAGAGTAAAGCCAGTGATAGTCCCATCACGGAACCAGCAGGAGTAAAGCACCTGGGCACCTAGCCGAGAGGTGGGAGGGAATCTTCGAGGTCTTAATTACCTGTAAGGTTTTGACACAGGGTTGGGTTCACTGCTAGCTAGAAGAGGATGTAGGATCTTGTAGAGTCTTTTCTGAAACTAATTCCTCAGGGTGTTGCTGTGGCCCAAATTGGGAAGAGAATAAAACTCTCTGCTAGGATCAACTGCACTCAGAAAACCTGGCTGGGCTGATGGAGTATTTAGCACACTGAGTATGTTGACATTTTCCAGGGTTTGTGCGAAGGTCCAAGTAGAGGTATCTAAATTCATCCAACTGATGGGCAGCCTTCTACAAGAGGGAAGACGGAACAAAAATATCGCCTCTTCTGCCCAAGATAGTACAGGCCGAGAGGGGACATCATAAAGTTTATAATATTTATCTGAAGGAAAAGAGAGGGAAGTATACTGTTTCCGTGCAGCAAGGAGAAAACTTATGGAATTATTACAACAGGTGGTGCTCTGAAGCCAGTTAGGAATTGCTGGAATTCCACTCTCACAACGTAACATCCCTCTCATTAAGGACAGTTGTGCCTTCTCAGAAAGTTCCGTGGTGCCACTGCTGCCAAGAAGACGTCTGAATGGACTGCTGGCAGGGACATACATCTCTCCCACTGCTGTATTTTGTTTTGTTTTAATGTGATTTGGGGAGTAAAGGACATTTGAAAGAATCCTGGGGACACAGTAAGCTGAGATGTTTGCTGGGGGCTCCGTACTAATCAGACCCTGAAGGTCACATGTGGGATTTAAAAAAATAATAATAGCAAATAGCACCCAGAAAGCATCAACCCTATGTGGTCCGAGCTTCCTGAGAGCCCCTAGGGACAGTACATCTGAACCGAAAAAGGAAACAAGGAAGACCTAACTGTGGCTGCTCACCTTTAGGAGCTCATAAAAGGTTCTGGTGCCATTTGTAATGGAGAACAAGTCTTTAACATAGTTTAAGAAATGTTACTAACAGGATTTCTGCTTACCGCCCAGACGATTTACTTGACAAATGATGAGTCTCTGCTTTCTTGCATCTTTTCTTTTGTTGTCTCAAATAAATGGCTCGCAACCAGCGAGACAAAAATCACTGTACAGGCTTCAAATCCCTTTGTGCAGCACATGTCATCTGTGGATTTAGTAAATACTTCTCATACATTATATGTACTACTATTTTTCATATTGGTATTAATGGGATCAGTAAAATACAAATCTAACACAAAGCATTACTGGAAGGTATTGACCACTTTTATCATGTAGTTCTTCAGTCAGCAGACACTAAATAGATCCAAATCCTATTATAAACTCATATTTTTCAAACTGTGGTTAAAAAAATTTTTGATTGTTACTTTTCTCTAATTACAAAAATAATGACTTCTTATCTAATATTCATTGATGAATTATTGTGTGTCCAGCCATGTGTGAAGCCCTTTGCATGAAATATCTCATTTCATCATTATGACATTACTTCTTTTTTTTTTTTTGAGCATACACTTTACTAAAGCAGATGCATGTAAGCACATAAAAACATGGTAAACATCATTAGGCATTATGGAAACACAATGAGACAATATTACAAATTTATTTTTTCGTTTTTATTTATTTATTTATTTATTTTTATTTCAGCATATTATGGAGGTACAAATGTTTAGGTTACATATATTGCCTTTGCCCCACCCGAGTCAGAGCCTCAAGCATGTCCATCCCCCAGACGGTGCACACCACACCCATTAGTTGTGAATATACCCATCCCCTCCTCCCCACTCCCACCTGCCCGACACCTGATGAATGTTACTACTATGTGTGCACTTAAGTGTTGATCAGTTAATACCAATTTGATGGCAAGTACATGTGGCGCTTGTTTTTCCATTCTTGTGATACTTCACTTACTAGAATGGGCTCCAGCTCTATGCAGGATAATGCAAGAGGTGCTAGATCACCATTGTTTTTTGTGGCTGAGTAGAATCCATGGTATACATATACCACATTTTATTAATCCACTCAGGTATTGATGGGTCCTTGGGTTGTTTCCACATCTTTGTAATTGTGAATTGTGCTGCTATAAACATTGGAGTACAGATGTCTTTTTTATAGAATGTCTTTTTTCCTTTGGGTAGATGCCCAGTGATGGGATTGCTGGATCAAATGGTAGTTCTATTTGTAGCTCTTTGAGGTATCTCCATATTACTTTCCACAGAGGTTGTACTAGTTTGCAGTCCCACCAGCAGTGTATGAGTGTTCCTATCTCTCTGCATCCACACCAATATTTATTGTTTGGGGACTTTTTGATAAAGGCCATTCTCACTGGAGTTAAGTGACATTTCATTGTCATTTTGATTTGCATTTCCCTGATGATTAGAGATGTAGGGCATTTTTTCATATGTCTGTTGACCCTTAGTCTATCTTCTTTTGAAAATTTTCTGTTCATGTGCTTTGCCCACTTTTTTATGTAGTTGTTTGTTTTTTACTTGCTGATTTTCCTGAGTTCTATATAGATTTTAGTTATCAGCTCTTTATCGGATGTGTAGCATATGAACATTTTCTCCCATTCTGTAGGTTGTCTATTTGCTCTCGTGATAGTTTCCCTGGCTGTGCAGAAGCTTTTTAATTTGATCAGGTCCCATTTATTTATTTTTGTTGTTGCTGTGTTTGCCTTTGGGGTCTTCTTCATAAATTCTTTGCCTAGGCGAATGTCTATAAGAGTTTTTCCAATATTTTCTTCTAGAATTCTTATAGTTTCATGCCTTAGGCTTAAGTCTGTTATCCACCATGAGTTGATTTTTGTGAGAGGTGAAAGGTGTGGATCTTGTTTCAGTCTTCTACATGTGGCTATCCAATTTTCCCAGCACCTTTTAATGAATAAGGATTCTTTTCCCCAGTGTATGTTTTTGCCTGCTTTGTCAAAGATTAGATGGCTATATGAAGATAGTTTTATAACTGGGTTCTCAGTTCTGTTCCATTGGTCTATGTCTCTGTAATTATGCCAGTACGATGCTGTTTTAGTTACTATAGCCTTGTAGTATAGCTTGAAGTCTGGTAAATTGATGCCTCCCAATTGGTTCTTTTTGCTTAAGATTGCTTTTGCTATAAGGGGTCTACTCTGTTTCCATATGAAGCATATAATTATTTTTTCTAGATCTGACAAAAATGATGTTGGTATTTTAATAGGGATTGCATTGAATCTGTAGATGACTTTGGATAATATAGACATTTTAACAATGTTGGTTCTGCCGACCCATGAGCATAGTATGGTTTTCCACCTATTTATGTCCTCTGTTATTTCCTTCCTCAGTGTTTAGTAGTTCTCCCTGTAGAAGTCTTTTACCTCCTTAGTTAAATATATTCCCAGGTATTTTTTGTTGTTGTTGTTGCTATTATGAAGGGTATTGAGTCTTTGATTTGGTTCTCAGTTTGAGTATTATTGGTGTATAGGAATGCTACCGATATGTGTACATTGATTTTGTAAACTGAGACTTTGCTAAATTTGTTTATCAATTCCAGTAGTCTCATGGCAGAATCTTTGGGGTTTCCTAGATAAAAGATCATCTCAATAGCAAAGAGCGATAGTTTGACCTCTTTTGTGCCCATTTGGCTGCCCTTGACTTCATTTGCTTGTGTGATTGCTCTGGCTAGGACTTCCAGCACTATGTTGAATAGAAACGGTGATAGAAGGCACCAGTTCTGGTTCCAGTTCTAAGCAGGAATGCTTTCAGTTTTTCCCTATTCAGCATGATATTGGCTGTGGGTTTGTCATGTATAGCTTTTATCATTTTTAGATAAGTCTATGCCTATTTTGTTAAGTGTTCTTATTATAAAAGGATGCTGAATTTTGTCAAATGTTTTTTCTGCATCTATTGAGAGGACCATATGGTCTTTGTTTTTGCTTCAATTTATGTGGCGAATTACATTTATAGATTTGCATATGTTGAACCATCCCTGCATCTCTGGGATGAAGCCCACTTTGTTGTGATGGATTATTTTTTTGATGAGCACCTGAATTTGGTTTGCTAGGATTTTGTTGAGAATTTTTTCATCTATATTCATAAGCAATATTGGTCTGTAGTTTTCTTTTTTTGTTGAGTGAGTCCTTGCCTGGTTTTGGTATCAGGGTGATGTTGGCTTCATAAAACATGTTGGGGAGGATTCCTTCATTCTCTATGTTGTGGAATAATTTCTACAGGATAGGCACCAGTTCTTCTTTCTAGGTATGGTAAATTCTGGTGTGAAATCTTCTGGTCTGGGACTTTTCTTTTTAGGAAGGTTTTTTATTGTGGCTTCAATTTCAGTACTTGATATATGCCTGTTCAGGAATTCTATTTCTTTCTGATTGAACCAAGGGAGACTGTGTGTTTCTAAGAATTTGTCCATTTCTTCCACATTTTCAAGTTTATGTGTATAGAGGTTTCTATAGTATTCATAGATGATATTTTGTATTTCTAGTATCGGTAGTAATTTCTCCTTTTTCATTCCTAATTGAGGTTATTAGAGTCCTTTCTTTTCTGCTTTTCATTAATCTAGCCAGATGCGTGTCAATTTTGTTTATTTTTTGAAAGAACTGTTTGTTATATTAATCTTCTGTATAGTGTTTTGTTGTTATCAAGTTCCATTAGTTCTGCTCTGATCTTTGTTATTTCTTTTCTTTCACTGGGTTTGGGGTTGGTTTGCTCATCCTTTTCCAGTTTGAGATAATTCATTAGATCGTTGATTTGTGATCTTTCTGTCTTTTGAATGTAGACATTTATGGATATAAATTTTCCTCTCAGGACTGCTTTAGCTGTGTCCCACAGATTTGGTAACTTGTGTCTCCTTTATCATTTAGTTAAAAGAATCTTTTGATTTCCATTTTAATTTCCTCCTTAATACAATAATCATTCAGCAGAAGGTTGTTTAGTTTCCATGACTTTGTGTAGAGATGAGAGTTTCTGTTGGAGTTGATTTCTAATTTTATTCCACTGTGGTCTGAGAAGATGCATGATATAATTTCTATATTTTTTAATTTTTTGAGACATGTTTTGTGGCCTAGGATATCTTCAGTGTTAGAGAATGTCCCATGAGCTGATGAGAAAAACATATATTCAATGGTTTTTCAGTAGAATATTCTTTAAATGTCAGTCAGGCCCATTTGTTCTAGAGCTCTGTTTAAGTCCATTGTTTCTTTTTCTATTTTCTGTCTGGAGGATCTGTCCTTTTCTGTCAGAGGGGTGTTGAAGTCCCTGGCTATTACAATGCTGCTGTTTATCATTTTGTTTAGATCAAGTAGGATTTGCTTTATGAATCTGGGTGAACCTGAGTTATCTGCATAAATATTTAGAATTGCTATGTCTTCTTGTTGAATTGTACTCTTCATCATTATATGGTGACCATCTTTGTCTTTCATTACTTTTGTTGATTTGAAGACTACGTTATCTGAAATCAGAACTGCTATGCCAGCTTTATATTGGCTTCCATGTGCATGAAAGATTGTTTTCCATCCCTTCACCTTGAGTCTGAATGCATCCTTGGGTGTTAGATGTGTTTCCTGAAGACAGAAGATACTTGGCTTGTGTAAATTTATCCATTTGGCCAAGCTATGTCTCTTTAGTGGGCAGTTCAACCCATTCACATTTATTGAAAGAATTGATAAGTGGGGCAGATTTCTGTTCATCCTGTTGAGTTGAACTTTGTTGCTTTGTTTTCTCTCTTTAGCCAGTGTGGTATCTGGCCTTTGACCTTTAGCTTTTAGGTGATTTTACACTGGTGAGTGTTTATTGTGCTAATCCGTGTGTAATGCTGTTCTGAGTGCTTCCTAGAGGACAGGTCTTGTCCTGATGAATTCCCGCAGTCTTTGCTTGTCTGAGAAGGTCTTTATTTCTCCTTCATATAAGAAACTTAGTTTTTCAGGGTACAAGATTCTAGGCTGGACATTGTTCTATTTGAGAAGAGTGAGAATGGGGTTCCAGTCTCTTGTGGCTTGTTAGGTCTCAGTTGAGATGTCTAAAGTTAGTCTGTTGGGTTTTCCTTTGCAGGTTACCTGCTTCTTTCACCTTACAGCTTGTAGGAGGGCCTCTTTCATGTTTATTTTGGCCAGTCTGATGACTATGTGTTGTGGTGCCTTCCTGTTTGCAATGAATCTCCCAGGAGCCTTTGAGCTTCTTGTACCTAGATATCTAGATTTTTAGCAAGGCCAGGAAAATTTTTCTCCATTATATCCTCAAATAGTTCATCCAACCCTTGTGTATTTTCTTCTTCACCCTCCAGGGTGCCTATAATTCTCATATTGAGCCTCTTCATATAATCCCACATTTCTTGTAGGCTTTTCTCTTTTCTCTTATTTCTCAGCTCTAGCTCTGCAACTGACTTATTTAATTGAAAGGTGTTATCTTTGATCCCTGTTATTCTTTCTTCTGTTTGATCTACCCTATTTTTGAGGTTTTCCACTGTGTTTTGTAATTCCTTGAATAAATTCTTCATTTCCAGAAGTTCTGTTTGATTTTTCTTTGATATTTCAATTTCTTTAGTGAATTTTTCTTCCAAGTCCTGGATTATTATTTTTGTGTGTGTGTGTGGTTTCTTTCTGTTTGGTATCCGTTTTCTCTTGCATATCATTGAGTTTTCTTACAACCCATGTTTGTAATTCTTCTTCTGTCATTTTAGTGTTCCAAATTTGGTTGATAGCCATTGCTAGAGAGCTGGTATTCCCCTTTGGGTGTGTGATTTCAGTTTGATTCTTCATACTTCCAGAGTTCTTTTGCTGATTCCTTCTCATCTGGAGCAGCTGTTGCTTACCTTTGGATAATGACACTCCCAGTTTAGACTCTGAGCTGGTAGGTTGCTATTTGTGAGTGAGATTCAGCCACACGCTGTATCATGAGTCAGTAAATGCAGTACAAGAACATGCAAATTGATCTCCCTGTCAGTTGGTGGTGCTTGCTGGGAGGAGCAGGCTGCAGTGTTGTTTTGGGGTCCTGTAACCAGCTCTTTTTCCTCTGGAGAGGCACTCTAGTGCTTCAGGTGGTGGATGGGGCCCTGGGATTTCCAGGTGTGTCCTTATTCTTCACCTCAGTTGGGGAAAGTGGAGGAGTGAGGCTGGGCAAGGCTGGGTTGGGTGAGCCTGCCCTCAAGCTCCACAAATGCTGTTAGCAGGGGTTAAATATCTGTTCTCTGCTTCTGGGCAAAGCTACCAGGGAGGGGTGAAATGGCCCTACTCAGTCAAAAAGTCTGCATGTGGAGATGCAGCTGTCTGAGACCTGCAGTCTAGAGCAGGCTTCACTCCTTTCTACCCTCCTCTATTCCACAGTGTCTCCTGGGCCTCTGCCAGCAGATAGGACCTCAAGCCAGTTGATATCCCCTGACTGTGATGAGAGTTGGAAGTTTCCCTGCCCAGGATCATAGCCTGAGGTGGGAGCACAGCCCTCCTGTGGGAGGAGGGTTGCCCCTTGAGCACACCACAGCTACGACCCACTCTGATCTGCCCCTGAAGGCACACACACCTCAGTAGACTAGTTCACAAATATCCCTTCTGTGCCTCTGGGAAATGCGATCAAGCCCTGGGTGTACAGGATCTGGCCTGCAGAGATCCTTGAGCCCTGGAGATCAATCCCTGACCCTTCCAGGGAGAAGAGCACTGGTCTCAAGTCACCCACAGGATACCCAAGCTGAATCAATGTCTCTCCTCCTCAGGATTTTTCCTGCTTTGCTGGAGTCACCAAGCAAGCAGCACTTGGAAAGGCCAGCAGGTAGGAAGCTCACAGTCTGAGTACCCCTCAGTCCACTACAGGGCCCCAAAAGGAAAGGTCCTGTTCCCTGCAGATTCCTGTGGGTGGTGGCTAAATTATCTCTCTCAGCAGCCATGGGTAGGGAAGGGGAAGGGAAGAATGAAGCAATATGGCGCCTGCTGGTTGGCTCAGGGCTGTGGGGTGGGAGGTGCCCCAAGGGAGTTGGTAGCCTGGTACCTTGCCCACAAGTGGCTCACTGCTCACTGGTGGCAGCTATCTCTGGGCTGGTGTTGGCAGGTCTCTCCGGCAGCTCAGGAGTCTACCAGCAGTCTGAGATGCAAAGGAGGGGAAATTTAACCACTCCACCTACCCTTGTCACTGGTCTCCAAGCCTCTCAGGGTTTAGACCCTGCCAATGCCTTTCTCCTTCCAGTTCTGCTCTGCAACATCTTCCAGTGAAGTCTCCTGTAGTTTCAGGCACCCTTCCCCCCTACCCTAATCTGGTTTATGTTTGTCTGCCTGTTTGTTTTGTTTATTTTCATCTAAAATCTTTCCTTCTTACAGAGACACTCTGGCTGGAAGTTTTTCTCACCTGCCATTTTGCCTCCCTGTATCCTCATGACAACTTTATAAGGTGCATTATTGTAACCCCCGTTTTACAGATAAAGAAATTGAGGCTTGAAGAGTTTCAGTAACTTACCTATGGTCACACAGGTAACAAGAGGCAGAGCCAGGCCAGGATACCAGACCGAATGGTACTTTAATTACACACAATAGTGCCTTGTGTGCTCTACCAGAAAACTTAGAAAACTGGAGAGTATAAATAAACATATCTCTCATAACCCTGCCATTCATACATAGGAGTGATAATGTTTTAGATTTTGTCCTTTGGGTCCTCTTATTCAATGCTTTTTTTTTTTCTCCCCCACTGAAGTGGTTTTATACAGCACATTTTTGTTTTGTGTTTTCATTAAGCATCTACATCTATCAAAATGTTTTTGCTGTTTTTTTAAAAAATGTTTTTGTATAATATCATGCATTTCCTAGCATATGGTTGAACTATATTTTATTTGACCATTCCCCTGTTTTTGCACACATAGGTGATTTCCAACATTTCCAACATTCATTATCATAAATAATGTTGTGTGCTGGATTAGAAAACCTGCTCACATAGCATTCTCCTCTCATCAAGAGGTGGAGTCCATTTCTCCACTCCTTAAATCTGCCGTATCCATGTGACATGCTTTGGCCAACAGGACATTAGCAAGTGTACACAAGCTGAGAAACTTGGAATGAGCTTGCACACCAGGATAGCTCTCCTGTCATTCTTTGGAACCCACTGACCCACAGAATTGTGAGCTAATTAAATGTCTGCTATAAGATTTGGGGTGGTTTGCTATACAGCAAAAGCTAATGCAAGCTGCAAAGAATAATCATGAACACAAAAGTTTAAGAAAAATTACAATATAGAGTGAGAGATGGCATGAGGTTTAAGAATGGTATGAGCCTCAGAGATAAAGGAAGGGAGGGAGAGGCCCCAGAATAAAGGGGGAACTCAGGAATGGGATATAGTCATAGAGGGTCCAATAGTTTGGGATGAAAATAGCAGGCTCCAGAGTCAATGAGGCATTGATTGAAAATTTGATAATTTTCAAAACCAGAATGTTTATTGATTTGTTGGTTATGCTGCACCAAAATATCATTTACAAAGAGTGTAATTCCCCACATACTCACCAACAGCATGTATTGTTCTTTTTCCTCCTTGCCAATGTGCTAAGTGAGAATGATTGTCTTCATGCCTCAATTTTTCATTCTGCAATTACTAGTAGAGTTGAATTTGTTTTTATGTGGTCACTGTCCATCTTTTTTTTTTTTTCCAGTTCATGTCCTTGGCATATTTTGCCACTGAATGTTCCTCTTATTCTACAAACATTTTGTCATAGATGCTGCAACTATTTTCCTAGTTCCTAGTTTGTCTTTCAATTGTTTTCAGAAGGCTTTAAAAAATTAAAAAGTTGAGGTGCGACTTACATGTAAAAAGATACAGCCATTCAAAGTGTTGTGTTTGCTGAATTTTGTCTAATGGGTATGCTTATGTCACCACCACCAAAATGACCAAGATTTAGAACATCCCCTCACCCCAGAAAATTCTTTCATATCCTTTCCCAGTCAACTTCCATCCTACTCCTGGCCCCAAGAAACCATCAGTCTGCTTTTTCTATTATTATAGATAAAAATCATCTAGTCTTTTTGATATATAAAATGTATTTTAAGCTTCTCATAAGCTGGTCAAATCTAACAATCTTTTCCTTTACTGGGTTGTAGGCCTTTGCTACACCGAATTTACAAAAAAATTCACCTGTATTTTCTTCTATTCATTTTTACACTTAACCTTTAATTCATCTGGGATTTATTTTAATGTATACTATGAAGCATCTATCCTTATTATTTTCCAAGAGTTTATCAATTATCCCATATTATCTTATGCCACTAATAGCATGCGCGCACGCGTGCGCACACACACACACACACACACACACACACACACATACTTGGATCTGTTTCTATTATCTTTTATGATCCTAAATTTTTGCAGACTTTTAGAATTGCCATGGTTCTATACTGCCTTTGAATAACTGGTAGAGCAAGCACCCCTTGCTCCCAATCAATGCTTATCATTTTTTTCAAAATATTCTTGGCAGTTCTTGCCCATTTATTCTTCCCAATGGACTTTAGAATCACTGTATCCAGCTCTTTAAAATATGCCTGGGAACCATGATTTTTAATCATAATTTACATTTTTATTTCCTTGCCTTATTTGTCTGAGCAGGCTATAGACTTCCTAAGGACAATAGTCATGTCTTATAATATGTCTTTGTCATCTCCACAATGCCTGGCACATAGAAGATGCCTAGTAAGTGTGTGTTGACATAGCAACCACTCCCAAAAATCTATGTCACCAGAAGCTTTTCAAAAATAAATATTTTTAAACTACCTATTAAAAGAAGAAAAGAGCAATGTATACTACACATCTAATTTCAACAAACCTGGTGAAATATTTTTAAAAATTGAAATGTCCATCAATATTTAAATGATTCTACACAAAATAAATTAATAGATAAAATTTGAAGTTAATGCCACAAAAACTATTTAATGTCTGTTTTTTGTACTTAGCTTTTGTTGTTATTTTGAATATTACTAAGTCTAAGCCTTTTGCTGGACTTTGCATTATTTTACATTTTGTATGTGTGTGTTTGTGATGAAACTTAGTAAGACTGACTTCTGTTATAAGAATGTCTCCATATACAAATTTTTAAAAAAATCTTAAGGAAGATGAACTAAATCTAGGTGGCTGATTCACAGTCCTGACTTTTTAACCTTGACTGTATCTGTTTGTTAGAGAATTCTATAAGGTTAGAGCTGAAAGTGCCCTCAGAGATCCAAGTCCTTCATTTAACTCTCTGGGAAACCAAGACCTAAAAATGTAAGATCAAAGTCATAGTTACAGTAGAACTGGGACTAGAATCGACCCTGCTCATTCTAACCCTAGTGTTGAGATTACAAATTTCTTGCTCTTTTCACAAGACCAAATTAATTTAAAGTTTCTTTTTTTTAGAAGCAGGCCTTGTAAAATTTTTGCCCTTGTTTTTCGGAGAAGAGTGTCATGAAATCAAAGTAAACTAACAACAACTAGCTAAGAAAATCAAAGTAACTAACTAACCATAAGGGCCCTAAAACTCTAAAAAGATGAGTTTTTGCAAAAAGGTAAAGTTACTTTTAAAAAAGAGCAAGATCACTATTCAACACAGTGCTGGAAGTCCTAGTCAGGGCAATCGGGCAAGAGAAGCATACTAAAGATATGCAAATCAGGAAAGAGGAGGTCAAACTATCCCTCTTCACTGGAAATATGATCTTATATCTAGGAAAACCCAAATATTCCATCAAGAGTCTCCTGAAATTGACAAATAAATTCAGCAAAGTCTCAGGATACAAAATCTATGTACATAAATCAGTAGTATTTCTATATACTAATAACAGTCAAGTTGAGAGTCAAAGACTCTTGGGGAATCAAAGACCCAATACCACTCACAACAGCTGCAAAGAAAATAAAATACCCAGGAATATACTTAACCAAGGTGAAAGATCTCTACAAGGAAAACTACAAAACTCTGAGGAAAGAAATCACAGAGGATACAAATAAATGGGAAAACATATCATGCTCATGGATAGGTAGAATCAACATTGTTAAAATGTCCATACTACCCCAAGTGATTTACAAATTCAATGCAATCCCCATCAAGTTACCAAAGTCATACTTCACACACCTAGAAAAAGTAATTCTACACTTTGTTTGGAACCAGAAAAGAGCCTGAATAGCCAAAGCAATCTTAAACAAAAAGAACAAAACTGGAGGCATCACATTACCGGACTTCAAACTATCCTACAAGGCTATAGTAACCAAAACACCATGGTATTGGTACAAAAATAGAGACATAGACCAATGGAACAGAACAGAGAACCCAGACATAGAACCATCTACCTACAACCAACTGATCTTGACAAAGAAGACAACAATGTACACTGGGGAAAAGAAGCCCTGGTCAATAAATGGTGCTGAGAAAATTGGTTAGCTTCATGCAGAAGAATGAAACAAGACCCCTACCTCTCACCACTCACAAAAATTAATTCAAGATGGGTAAAAAAAATTTAGATCTAAGGCATGAAACCATAAAAATCCTAGAGGAAAATGTAGGAAAAACTCTTCTAGATATCAGTCTTGTCAAAGAATTTATGAAAAAGACCCAATTGTAATCATGGAAACAACAAAAATTAATAAATGCGATTTAATTAAACTAAAAAGAAGAATACAGCTAAGGAAACAATCAACAGAGCAAACAGACAACCTACAGAATGGAAGAAAATATTTGCAAGCTACACAACTGATAAAGGGCTAATAATCAGAATTTACAAAGAACTCAAACAAATCAGTAAGAAAAAAACAAACAAACCTATTAAAAAGTGAACAAAAGACATGAACAGATGCTTCTCAAAAGAAGAAAGACAAATGGCCAAGAGACATATGAAAAAATGCTCAACATCACTAATCATCAGGGAAATGCAAATTAAAACCACAATGAGATACCACCTTACCCCAGTTAGAATGGCTTTTATTAAAAAGAGCAAGATCACTTCTGACAAACAAAAGGCACTATTAGGGGAGAGATTGAAAAAGCAAGCCACAGAGTGGGAGAAGATACATATATCCAACAAAAGCCTAGTGCCAGAATATATAAAGAACTCCTATAAATCAATAAGAAAAAGAAATACAAGACAACTTTTTTAAAAAACGTAAAAAAATAGTTAAAAGACTTGAAAGGTGCTTCCTCAGAGAGAATATCCAAATGGCCAAAAAACATATGAAAAGGCGTTCAACTTTATTGTTTGGCAGGGAAATGCAAATCCAAGCTCCAGTGAGATTCCACTGTATACCCAATGGTTAGCAGGAAAAAGACAAACTAAACCAAGGGTTGGTAAAGTTGTAAAGTCACTGGAAACCTAATAAACTGCTGGTGAGAATGGAAACTGGAGCAACTGCTTTGGCAACTCCTCCAACAATACCTACAAAATTTGAAAGATACCCTACGATTCAGCAGTTTGACTCCTGGGTTTACATTACATATGTGCACCAAAACACATCTCAAAGAATGTTCACAGAAGCATTCATTGAACTTAATAATGAATGTTATTCATTATGGCCCCAAATTGAAAACAAACCAAGTACTCATCAACAACAGAATGAATAAGTGAATTGTGCTATATTCATACAATGAAATACTACAGCGCAATGAAAAGGAACAAACTACTGTTACCATGACATGGAGGAATCTCTCAAATGTGTTGAACGAAGGAAACCAGATACAAAAGAATACAAATAATGTAATTCCATTCACATAAAGTTCAACAACAGGCACAACTTACTGCTACAGTGCTAGAAATAAGGATTGTAGTGACTGTCAGGGGCGGGGATGTTGACTGGGAGGGACCTGGGGAGAGTTCTGGGTACTGATAATATTCTATTTTCTGCTCTGGGTTGGATTACGCAGGAATGTTCACTTTGTGAAATTCATTGAGGTTTATGTTTAGGATCCGTACACATTTCTATAGTAGTATACCTCAATTAAAAATTTATCTAAAATTGATTGTATGACAATGTCAATGTATAATAATACTATTGAACTGTACACTTAAAATGGTTAAAATAGTCAATTTTGTGTTATGTGCATTTTACCACAATTACAAAAAAAATTTTTTTTAAATAAGAAAGAACCAACCTTGCTGATGCTCTGATTTCAGACTCTGGCTGCCAGAATTGTGAAATGCAGCCAAACCCCACAAAGCCCATCCGTCGCACAGTGTCATCATGCAAGTGTGACCATGATGTGCCACACTGAGTTCCAGTGAGTTCCCACATCCATACTTCTAAAGCTCAGCTTAGTTTCTTATATTGGTAACATCTGTCGCCAAAATGTTTTCTAATCTGAAAAATTATTTAAGATTTAAATAAGGGAGTCTCACTCCATACACCTGTGTGTATGTATGTGTGTGTGTGTGTGTGTGTGTGTGTCTTAGTCTGTCAGAGCTCACCGAGCACTGTGACGAGGACAACTCTTCCAGAGTGTGAAATCCAGCAAGCAGACTTAAAAACTCGAGGCAAGCTCCCTCCATCTGTGCCCATGGGCCCCTGGTGGGAAGCTCAGTCTGTACAAAGTGCACAGAGCCCATGGGTGCCTACTGAGGCACAGCACTTGCCCCCATGGTTTTCCCAACCCTCGCGGTGTAGGGTTGAACTGATGGCAGGGCTGAACTCACCAGCTGTCCCCAAGGACCACGTCTGGCGCACACGAAAAGTGAGGCCAGAACACGGGTCCCCAAGGCACAGTCCAGCCCCACTGCTGACCTCGCAGCAGCATTCCCAGGAGCACTCAGCACCCTTCCCAAGAAGTCTGTCTAGAGGGAAAGCTCGTCACATGGCCCATCTGTCTGCCCATCCACACATTTATTCACTTAACAAATACTGGTTGAGTATTTATATGTTTGAGGCCCTCCCCTTGGTTCTACAAGAGAAAGTTCTAGGTTCCATGGAGATCATCTTATATTTTTGTAAGTGTCAAAGGTTCCACTTTGAAGGAACAACATAGGATATGGATATTCCCTGGACAGAACTGGGGGGACATATACAAAAAGTAAACCTCTGTACCTTTTCCTCAGATGTTCAATCCCCCTCCCTAACCACTGCCTGTGTCTGCTTCCAGAACACTCACTCTGGATGGGAAGTAGGCAGGAGGGGCAGAGAGCAGAGGAGGCTTCATTTCACCCTTTGCTTGGCTCAGTGGGCACAGAAAACCTGTCCTCTTCCTTGGGATTTGCTGTAAGTCACTTCTCCAAACCAGCTTTCCTCTGGGAAAGAAACTGTAGATGACACCATCGGCTCCTTCTTCGGAGCAGAATCCTGATTTTGCTAAGGTATGCACCCTCCTCTGCCTGTGTCTCAGGGAAGGCTCCAGCCACACAGTGGACCCCAGCTCAAAGGGCAGATCCTGAGAGGGCTAAGCCAACGGTGGCTTTCCCATCCCTCTGTCAGTGGCTGGCGTGGGTTTACGATGAGCAAACTGCAGCCTGACACCTGAAAGAGCTGCTGCTGGGGCTCTGGGGAAGTTGGCTGCTGTGGCTCTGTGATGCCGGGTACTGCAGCCACGTTCACCACCAGCCTCGGGAGGAAGAAGGAAGCGGGTCCATTCCAGCACTGCAGAACTGCTGAACCAGCCGGCTCCCAAGACCCACCCGAGCCTCTTACAGCAGGAGAATGACTCTATTTCCTCATTAGATAAGCCTATATGAGACTGGGTTTTCCCACTAGTTACAGACGGATACAGAAACTTGGTGAGCAAACTTAGAAATCCCCTTGCAATTAATTGTTCGGTGAAATCAGGCCAGGACAGAAGCAAGGTTGAGGTTTCACAAAATCTACTCTGGGCCTTTGGTCCACTGGCTTTCCTTTTCATATTAAGTGTCAACAGGGGAATGGCAGACACATTGGAACACAACACATCTGTTTGAAAAGGGACCAAAGATCACATACACTAATAGACCTGGATTAGATTGGTCATTATTTGAATGATTTCCTGGTCATGGATCTTTTTCTGCTCAGGAAGCAGATTTCTCAACTTGCTACCCCTCTGTTAAAGCCAGTTTAAAATAAATTGAAATGATTCTCAACAGTTGTCAGAGGTAGAACACAAGCCACAGGGCATCCAACTTCTGCCAGAGAAGTGGCTACCAGGGATTCTTCCTCAGCCCTATCTCCTGACATTCTGACTCAGCAAGCCTGTGCTGGGGTCCTGGAATCTGTTTTTTTTTTTTTTAGGAAACAACTCTGTCACCCAGGCTAGAGTGCAGTGGCATCATAGCTCACTGCAGCCTTGAACTCCTGGGCTCAAGTGATACTCCTGCCTCAGCCTCCCGAGTAGCTGGGACTGTAGGCATGCACCACTGCACTTGGCTAATCAAAAAAAAATTTTTTTTGGAGATGGGGTCTCACTATGTTGCCCAAGCTGGTCTCAAACTCCCAAACTCAAGCTATCCTCCAGCCTCAGCATCCCAAAGTGCTGGGATTACAGACGTGAGCCACTGTGCCTGGCTTGGAATCTGCATTTTTAACAAGTTTCCCAGGTGATCCTGATTCAGGTGACCCAGGGACCTTGCTTTGGGGAGAGTGGTCCAAAGCACCCAGCACCAATGCTGGCTATTTCTCCAGAATAGCCGGGGACAAAGGAAAGATGACACGTTGAAGTCCTGGCTCTGCTTCACCGATCTCAGTTCTCCATATGCAAAACAGGACAATACTCAGCCCCCGCAACTGTGTGCAGATGGAACACTGACTGTGAACCCGCAGTGCAGCTCGGCCTCACCAGTGTGTTCGCTTGTCAGTGTTTTCATTCTGCCAGGCTCTTCAAGACCAGAGCCCTGTCCCCTCTCCCACAGTCTGTGCCAGCGTCAGACCTCTCAGGCTGGGTCCAGGTCGGCTTTAATAAATCCACGCCCCGAGCTTTCCATCGGCACAGGAGCAGCTGCCTCCCACACACCTTCTGTTTGGTGCACACCGACAGTCCCTCCGGGTCAGCCTCTCGCTAAAGCTGCCCAGGATTCCCAGAAGCCAGAGTCTCACAGCCACTAAAGTGAGGAAGGGAGACTCTGCTATTCAGCAACGAGCATGCGGCCTCTGCCCTCCTTTGTAGACAAGAGGAAGGGAGTTGGCAAAAATCAACCCCCACCTGACTCCCAGGGGTCCTCTCATCCAACACCAAGTTACTGAACACTTACTAGCACCAGACGCTGGGCGGTGGCTCAGAGTTTGCCTCCGGCCCCTGCCACCTTCTCGCCAACCGTTAGCTTGCAGGAACACGTTGGGAGCCGCGTCTGGAAGAGAATGAGGCAACAATTTTCTTGACTGAACATCCACTTCTCATCTCCCTTCCTGCCATCATTTCTTCTCCAGCTTCCTGGCACTAGGGGAGCGCCCTGCTGCTGTCTCTGGTTGCACAAAGGCCGATTTGGGGCCTTGCCCTGTCCTGCTGTTCCTCGGGGACCTGCGCCGTGTGGTTACATTGGGGTTAGTGGTATCGAGCAAGCCTTCCCAGCCCCGGCTCACGGTCCGCGCAGTCCGCGGTGAGATGCCCCAAAGGACGTCCTGTTCCCAGTGGTTGAAGACAGAACTCATCTCAAGCTTGCAAACGGCGTAGTCCGTAAAGTACTCATTAGAGCCAGTCCAAGGCTGCCCTCATCCATCCTCTGTGCTGCTTCCTGGCCTCACCAGTGGACTTGGGGACGGCGCTGTAGTTTACACAAACCTCCTTCTCATCCCACCTGTGGTGGTGCTCGGGGCAGACGGGGAAGGCGACCGCTGTGCGCAGCCCCAATAGATGCTGCTCGGCCTGCATTTTCTCTAGTCCTCAAGAGAGGGAGGAAAATCCTCTCACCCTTGTGAAAATTCTCTGTGTAGAAAGAGCCCTGACACTGTCCTCAGTCCTCCTCCCTGGGTAACCTGAGAGGGTCTCAGCCAGGGCGATCAGCGATCCCCTGTCCCTTTGATCTTTATGCCCTTTCTGTTCCTCATTGGTGTCTTCACAGTCTTAGGTCATGTTCAAAACTGGACATCATGCACCAGTAAGGCTCTAACAGGACGTGGTGGCACCCACCTGTAGTCCCAGCTGCGCGGGAGGCTGAGGTGGAGGATCGCTTGAGCTGGGACTTCAAGGCCAACCCGGACAAATAGTGAGACCCTATATAAGACGAAGAAGGAAGGAAAGAAGGAAGGAAGGAAGGAGGGAGGGAGGGAGGGAAGGAAGGAAGGAAGGAAGGAAGGAAGGAAGGAAGGAAGGAAGGAAGGAAGGAAGGAAGGAGGAAGGAAGGAAGGAAGGAAGGAAGGAAGGAAGGAAGGAAGGAAGGAAGGAAGGAAGGAAGGAAGGGGAAGGAAGATAGATAAGGGTCTAACTAATGGTCAAAAGAATAAGATGACTCCCGAAGCCATGGCCTTGCACAATATACTGTCATATTTCTTGGGGTTCAGCTGGTCTACAGACAGACACTACTAAACCCCCTGCAGTTGCAGCGAACACACAGGAAAGGGCTAGTCCCAGGCCCTGGAGTTCTGAGGGATTTCTCCCAGGTGCAGAGCCTTGGGAAACAGCCTAAAAGAAGCTGCCAAGGCCTACACATGACCTCTGCTCCCGGGAGAGCCTGGAGGATTGTGAGGTGTATGCACATCTCCATGGTAGGCCGACCGTGGGACTCCTCCGTGCACCCCACTCCCCAGCCACATCAGGGCAGTCCCCATGCCCAGAGCAGGCTGCACAACTTGGCCTTCTGTGCCACGGTGCTATCCCGTTAGCCTGGGGTGCCCTCGATGTTCAAACCCCTCTCTCCCTTCAAGGTGCTACACAAAAGCCCCTTTTCTGACCCCACAGCTGCTCCCGGTGCAGTCCTGCAGCATGTTACCTGCTGTTTGCTGCGTGAAGCCCGATCCTAGTTTGTGACTTGGTAGTAGTTTTTGCGACACTCTTTCCCACCGAGCTACTTTGCCACTCCCTCAAGGACAGAAAACTTCGTCCACCATTGCCCGCCACATGCTACCTGCCAGGTGCCTTATGTGAGAATTGCATCTGATCCTCACTGTTCACTTCATCAGGCGGGCATTGGTACAGCCATTTTACAGATGTGATTCGCCACCTTGCAGCAGAGGGCTAGAATTAGGACTTAAACTCAAGACTGACTCTAAAGCACATGCTTGCAATGACCATGTTATGAATCTTCTATTAATCTTTGTTTGGCCTTATCACCTGGCACATTGCCCTGTGCATAAACAATTCCCACTAACTGTTTGCTGAGTGGGATGCATCATCTCAGAGTGGTGAGGGAAAGCAAAGGGGCATCTCGAGTAATTTAGACTTTGGCATAACATTCTGAAGCGGGAATTTATACTTTAAAGGGAGAAAAGTAAAAGAAATGATAAATGAATCTCTAATTGGTGGAAGGCAGAGGTGTTTCCCAGCATCCCTCCCTGCCCCTTCTCCCGCCACCCTCAATCTCTATCCGAGGGACCAGGCCCGGCTGGCCAGATGGAATATGGTGACTGGTTTGCCCTGGCCCTGGCAGGAGCCAGACACCCTGCCCAACCTGGCGGGAGCCCGCCTGGGGTGCACCCACATCTTGCCCCTTCAGTGCGCTCAGCTGAGTAGGTTCCAGGCTCTCATTTTGGCAGAAGGCAAGACCAGAATCCCTGCTCCAGATGGAGACATGCTCCCTTCCTGCTCTGCCATCCGGGGAGCCCGGAGCTGAGCTCCTGCAGTGGGAAGACTGTTCCTTACCCCCCCACCCGGCCTGGGCACCAGCACTTGCCCGGAAGCTTCTTCCTGGAGCTCGCCTCCTTCCGTGGGAATAGGGTGGTCACGGAAGGTTGCTGCCCATCAGCTGTAACAGCCATCAGGCTTCAGCCCGGGGTGCCGGCCAGCTGCCTCTTGCCACCCTCCCATCCCAGTCTCTGTAAGTCATCTGATGGCCCGAAGCCAAGGGCCGTCTCCGAATCATGTCCAAGTCAGTCCACTTAGGTTTCCTCCTCCTCAAAGTCAGATGCTTTGCCCAACCGCTGGGGGCCATGTGGAGGGAACAAATGCCACCCAGGCTTCCCCCGGGACTCCCACACATCCTTCTACGCATCCTGCAATGAACCCACTGCAGAGAGTCTTTAGCTCGAATACTTTTCCTCGGAGCTGCTCAGCAGAAGCGAGGGGCTTGTCCTTTCCCCCGCTGGTTCACCTGGTCGGTCCTGCGCGTCTCCAGCTGCTCCCTCCTCGTCGCTTGGATCGGGCTCTGCCTCTCAGAACTTCTGCTGAGTCACAGCTGGGAGCCGGCAGCGAAGGTGTCCCTTCAGCTCTCGAAATCTACTGTCCCCAGTTTGGCTCCCCACTTTGGCCATTTGACCTTGACCAGGTTGACTTCAGGGGAGCCAGCTGGGTTTAGGAGGGAGCCGCGGCTCCAAGGAGGAGGAGGGGGCTCAGCTTCGGGAGCCCTTCAGGGCCTGTGGCCAGAGCAGTCGCCTCTGAGCGCGCCTCCCTGTCCTGGCAGGGCCCGAGCAGGATGAGAGTGCGTGTCTGGCCCTGCGGCCACACGGAGGCGTGACAGGTTACTGTGACTTTTGGCTGAACATTGGAGTTGTGGGCATGTGGCCCTGGGGCTTGGCTCTGACCCCTGCTTGTCACTCACTCGGAATTCTCTTCTGGGTTTGGAGATCTGTGAGCAAAATGAGATGACACATAATTCTCCTGTTCCTCTTAGTGTAAGCATTCTTTTCCTTGGGTTCTTTTTTGGGAACAGAACAAAATTAAGAGAGCCAAAAGCAGCAGCACCCAAGGCTACAGCGTGGGACTGAAGAAACACATTTAGAAATGTGCGTGTGTGACCATCTCTGTGGTGGCTGAGTGACTTTGGGCCAGTTGTTTAACTTCTCCAGACCTTGTGCTGCTCATGAGACCCAGTGGCACCTTCATGAGGAATGACTGCGTGTGAGTATTCCTTGATTTCTCTGGTTTTCTGTGCTTGGCTTACGTTAATAACAGAAAGAGCCCAAAGCACTAAATAATGCTGTCATGCCATGCCACGGATGGCATTGTGGCATTGCGTTCAGGGAGCCAGGATGACTATTACTTTCTGTTTTTCCAGAAGGTTAACAGGAAACACAGAGTTCTATTGTGAAGCAAACCTTCTCCTTTTCCCGTGGGGCGAAAGCTCAGGCACATGCCCAGCTGAACGGCATCGGCGTCCTGGCTTTGCTTGTTCAGATGCCGACGCCTTTTGGAAAACTTCCCAGAGTTGTTTTCCTCTCTCTGCTCCAAAGCGTGAGGGGAGAAAAGATAGCTGGGTTTTGTTACTCAGCCATCAACAAAAATGAGGCAAGTGGGAGAGTCATCCCAAAGAAACAATTACTGAGGGAGACACACTATTTGAACTATTTGAGACAAATACATTGAGTTTTATATTTGACTATTTCCATCTTAACTCACGTGCCATGAGTGCACCGCAGTCAGGAAAGGTGTAAGTACAGAAATGGGGGGTGCTGAAACGTTAGACTGTACGGGTCAGATGTCCTATGCGAAGTCACGTTAACCACTGAATGCCAGAAGCAGGGTGACAACATGGTAAGGATGTAACTTGCCAAGAAGCACAATGTGTTCTGTAGATTCTATTCCATTCTTCATGCACCAGCAAATTCTCAATTTAGGGTGGGGATGAGGAGGGCAGCATGTGACAGTCCCTTGGGAGTTTTCCAAACCCCAGACACCCATGTTTCTCCTCCCCACTCTTCCACAGAGCTTTGCACACCCCTCCTGTTTGAGAGGCATTGTGCTTTCTAAGGGCATCCTCCCAAAGATAGCTCGTGGTGCTTTCGTGCTATTAATAGAAAAATGAATTTCTGCTACTTCCTGTCAGTCAAATCCTTCCCCAGGCCATAACCCCAGCCCAGGTGATGGAGTCTTAGCACCAACTCTCAAGGCTCACTGGTCTTTATGAATCTGATCCTTTTCATTTAGTTAAAAGGAACCGTTTAAGTTTACAGGCAAACTTAAGTCGTTGGTAGTCATGGGAGACCAGAAGGTCATGGATAATTGATATCCGCCGATAATCCCCAAACCTCATTTCAACTCTCCCTCCATAAAAGCAGCTGCTAATGATGCAGCTACCTTGACTGGTTCGTGCCCTACCTCTCATCCTGCATCAATCCATCTCCCAGCGGAAGTGACAAGCATCTCAAAGCCAGCCAGGCAAGAAAGGAGCCAAAACATCTCATGGCAGGGAATTGCTACCTACCTGTGCCCCATTCAAGAACTAATACAAAAAATCCAAATCTTAAAACCTACAAATTAGTGCATGAGCACTACAAACATATGTGCATTACAGACAGATTTTTACTTCATAAACAAACTCTCTATGAGCTATGGACCCCTCTCCCAGAAAATCATACTCATGCTTATATACATAAAATTTTGCTTATAATTTAAGGGGTTTCATGGGACTTCTAAGTGACTTGTAGATACAATGCAATATATTGGCTCTAATGTGAACAATAAATGATGTAATTACTTTCTTCTATTAGCCCTCAGCCTGTAAGAAAGAACAGTAGACCCTACAAGACTGGCTGTGCCAAGAGTTAGAATGAAACACATTGCAGTGCACCAACAAAATGTGCACATGATTTAATTATATATATTTTTTCAGGCAGAGTGGACATGCATTATCCAAACCTATTTGAGTTACTTTAAAGTTACATCAAAATATATACATCCTTTATTAATATCTAAAGTCTATTGGGAACCTCTACATAGCTATGTATGCCGCAGGCAGCGTAAGGACTGATTATTTCTAACAAGAATGGGGTTGTCAGTGATGATATCACAAAGAAGTTGACATTTAAATGGAGCCCTGAGTGTGATTTTAAAAGAATTTCAATGGGTGGAAAGACATAACGATAATGTGCTAGGAATCACAACCAGTGGAAGGTGAACCAGCAATACACACTCTACCTCTCTGGGATCGACAGTCGTCGGCATTTGTAAAAATTTAGGAGCACATCAAATGCTTAGGTAATAGGTCTATTTGAAAGCCATTTTCTCCTGCCTTTCCTCATATCCTCATAATTGTATTTGAAGAGTTCCCTCCACAAAAGGGGTCTTCACAGACCCCATCTGAAGTGTTTTGTTGGCTCTCCAGGCCTTAGGCACGGACAGCCTCTCCTGATGACAGGAAATTGAAAGGAGGTGCCAGGCCAAGAGAAATGCGCACGTGCAAACCGCCAACCCCAGCCCCGGCATGGGGACAGAGGATCGTGTTGTGCCAAAAGCAACTGCAATTTTAGAGGGATGGTTCCCAGATCAGGAGAGCCAAAGATGGAGATTTTTGCTTTGCAAAAGCACTATAAAGGCTTCAAACAGAGTAGCCTTGCAAAAACTATTTCTTGAATGAATGAAAATTAGATCTGTAAAGAATTCCAGAAGTTAAACTCCTTACTCCTCCTTTAACAATGGGAAGTAGAATTATTTGGTCACATGTCTCGTTCCCCTAAGGCAATCACAGCAACAACAAAAATAAATAAATGGGACCTGATTAAATTAAAAAGCATCTGCACAGCCAAAGAAACAGTCACAAGAGTAAACAGACAACCTACAGAATGGGAAAAAATTTTCACATGCTACACATTCCATAAAGGACTGATAACAAGAATCTATTTAGAACTCAGGAAAATCAGTAAGGAAAAATCAAACAACCCTATCAAAAAGTGGGCAAAGGACATGAATAGAAATTTTTCAAAAGAAGATATAAGAATGGCTAACAAACATATGAAAAAATGCTCAACATCTCTAATCATCAGGGAAATGCAAATCAAAACAACAATGAGATATTACTTAACTCCAGTGAGAATGGCCTTTATCAAAAAGTCCCAAAACAATAAATGTTGGCATGGATGCGGAGAGACAGGAACACTCATACACTGCTGGTGGGACTGCAAACTAGTGCAACCCTTATGGAAAGCAAAATAGAGATACCTTAAACAGATACAAGTAGACCTACCATTTGATCCAGCAATCCCATTATTGGGCATCTACCCAAAAGAACAAAAGTCATTCTATAAAAAAGACATCTGCACCCGAATGTTTATAGCAGCACAATTCATAATTGCAAAGATGTGGAAACAATCCAAATGCCCATGAATACATGAGTGGATTAGTAAAATGTGGTATATGTATACCTTGGAGTATTACTCAGCTATAAGAAATAACGGTGATATAGCATCTCTTATGTTCTCCTGGAGAGAGTTGGAACCCATTCTACTGAGTGAAGTATCCCAAGAATGGAAAAATAAGCACCACATGTACTCACCAGCAAATTGGTTTCCCTGATCATCACCTAAGTGCACATTTGGGAATAACACCAATTGGGTGTTGGGCAGATGTTGGGGGGGAAGGGGATGGGTGTATACCTACATAATGAGTGCCATGCGCACTGTCTGGGGAATGGACACGCTTGAAGCTCTGACTCAGGGGGATTGGGGGGCATGGGCAATATATATAACCTAAACTTTTGTACCCCCATTATAAGCTGAAATAAAATAAATGAATAAACAAAAGTTCCAATCTAAAAAAAGAAAACTCATCATGAATATTTAGACAAGATGTTTCTCAAAATCAGATCTGCCTTAAATTAGAGCTATTTTTTTTTCAAATAACATCTGAGATAAGACTCCCACAAAAAGGGGGTCTGCTCTGGTTAAAGCAGAGTAGCAAATCTGGGAGCGGGGAAGCAGGCCCACCGTTCAGCTGTCCTCCAGCATCCCATCAGCTTTAAATTCTTGCCACTCAAAGTGTGGTCCCTGGAGCAGCAACATCAGCATCCCCTGGAGTGTGTGGTCAGCGCAGCGTCTCAGACGTTGCCCTAGACCTCTCAAGTCAGGACCTGTATTTTGACAAGATCCCAGGTGATTCAAATGAACATAAAAGTTTGAAAAGCTGTACTCTCAGGAGCTTTCAGCCTTGGGGATATGCAGTGTTTGTAAATGGAAAAGATGAACTAGAGGTTGGAGTTATTTTCATTTTAATATGGAAATAAATTACAGGTGAACTTCTCGGGAAGTTTATGAAGCAGAGAGGGACTGCATGATCAATGAGCCAAAGATCTGGGCAGGTCAGATCACTCTGAATTCCACTCAGGCCCTGCTGACCTTCCGAGAAGCCAAAGTGCCTCTGCCTTGAGGGATCCCATCCTCCCTGCTGAAACCACAGAGCCCGTTTCAGAAGCAGCCGTCCTCCACTGTCCCCCATAGGACAACCATATGGGATATTTAAAGGATATTGGCATCTCCGTCACCAACGTATGTCTCAATGCCTCTGGATCATCTTGGGGACATAGTTAGGAAGTGGAGGAGCAGATCATACTCAATAAATCCACTCTGATAGGCCTGTCTCCCTAAACGTGCTTTTACAACATATCTAAGAATTTCTGACACCTTCACTTAATTTCATGTAAACTACCTGGGTTTTATGTAAGCCACCCAGGTTTCAACCAACTAATCGAGCCAACATGAATCATCCCCAGCTATTCAAAAATCCAAAGTCTCAAATAAATGCATCATTTTGTTAAATTTTACCCCAAAATCGTTTCAGAGGAACAGTGAGCCTGAGGCCTAGTAGAGCTAAAACAGTTCTAGGTAACCCACCAAAGTCCTCTTGATTCGTATAACCAAAAGCCAGCCCAAAGAAACAAAATAAAGAAAGAAACCAATAAAACCTCTGGGCCTGATGACTGGAGGTCCTCAGAGTGGTAGTGAGGGCTCTAGCCACTGTAGCAGAGTCATGACCTCTCATCCACTCCTATGGTCAGTTCAGAGACACAAAACGAGAAAGATGCTGCACCACCACCAAAAGGGCACGGTATAAATCTTCCCTTTGGCCTCCTGAAAAGGGGCCCCTGGCCATTATGAAATTAACCATCCCATCCCAGGGTCCTTGCTGTGAGCTAAGGTGAATGCCTAGGAGCCTGGAATGCTGCTGTGGTTGTCTGGATAGACTGGGACCTTGTGAAAAATATAGAATAAAGTTTGAGATCAATCACGTCCCACAGTGCATGCAATGCATTCTTGAAGTCATCTGTGGTTATTGCCTTCATTCTTGAACTGCATATCCAGAATAAACATACTTGGCACTTCTCACATTGTCTCCCTGACCATTGGAATGCATGTTATTAAAGTAGAAAGACGCAAGCAGAAGCCTATGGCCCTCACTACTAAGATAATCAAAGGCAACGTATCATCCAGGGGACTTCAGAGATTAAGGCTGCCATCAAAGCCTTGGAAAAGCAGGTGTGAGAGTCCTGTCGTACCCTATTCTGACTTACCTTGGCCTGTGTAGAAGACAGATTTTTCTTGGAGAACAACAGTAGATCACTGTAAACTCAGTTGAGTGTGACTCCAATTGTAGATGCTATTCCAGGTACTCATTATTTACTGGAGCAAACCAATACAACTGCTAGAACCTGGTGTGCAGCTATTGATCCAGAAAATACTTTTTCCTCTCTTACAATAAGCAACGAATACCAAAAACATCTTTCTTTCTCTTGGCAGGGACAGCAGTACACTTTCACTACCTTACTCCAGACGACATCAGTTCTATCACTGTGTCACATTCAGTTTGCAGAACATCCCACCACTGATCCATGGCACTGATTATTTCATACTGACAGGACTAGCCAGCAAGAAATAGCAGGTGCCCAGATACCTCGACAGGATACACGTGTGTCAGAACTCCAGATGCCAGAGTCTGATGGTTTATTTAAGTTTCTGGGGTATAGTATAGCAGTCTGGAGCACAGTAGAATTTCCTCTTTGAAATTAAAGACAGTTTCTGTACCTTGCATCCTCACCATTGAGAAAGAGGTGCAGAGCTTGATGAATGTCTCTGTATTATAGAGACAACTTATTCCAGATTGGGTTGCACTGATCCAAGTCATTCACTGAGTAGCCTCAGGGCAACCAGTTTTAAGTGAAGCTCAAAGCAAGAAAAGGCCTTTCCATTTGCAGTGCAAGCAGCTTGTTGCTCGAGCCTTATGATCCAGTACCTCCAAGTGTCTGTGACAGAGCAGGCTTCTCTGTGGCAGCTGTAGCAAGCCCTGTTAGAAGAAAGCAGCACAGGTCCCAAGGTTTTGGAACAAGCCCATGTCTGTCCCTATGAGGAAGAGCTTTTGGCTTGCCGCTAGTACCTTTCAGAGTCTGACTGCGTGTGAAACTTGAGCTGCGCATCATGAGCTTATTATCCTGACTTACAGACCAGCCTGTCGTGCATGCACAGAAGTGCTCCGTCACCAGTGGCAGTGAAACATACAAATCAGGTCAGAGAAAGTCCTGAAAGTGCAAGTAGTTTGCATTCACAGGTGGTTTCTACTCCCAGGCATCCACTCTTACCATATCACTGCCTCTCTTTCAGCCTATACATATGGCCTTGTGTGACATTCCCTAGGACCAGATGACTGAGGCAGAAAATAATTCAACATTAGTCCGCAAATGGTTCCTCATGACGTGTGGATTCCAGTCAGAGGAGGATCATTGCAGCGTTATGTCCCCAGATAGAGGCGGCCCGGAAGCACAGCAAGGAAGATAAATTGTCTCGAGCAGAATTTTGAGTGGCACATCTGACTGTTCACTTTATCAGGAAAGAAAGGTGACCGAATGTACGGGTCTATGCTGACTTGTGAGAGGTGCCTGAGTGTTTGGTCAGATGGCGAAGCCACACTTGCTGCATAAGCTTGCTAGAGAGGGTTCCGTTCTCCACCAGGCCAATGCTCTGCCAGGGGTTCATGTTGAAAATAACAGCTCCAGAAACATAGAAACTGATTGCCATTCATTTAGGCTCAATGGACTGTTTTTGGACACTTTTACTGAGAAATAAAAAGAATGGACCAATTGTATTAACTTGTTATAGAAATGGCAGTTCCCAAAACACTTTAGAAAATACATTGGTCTAATGTGTCATTGTGACCCTTTACCTCTGAAAACAATTGTTAGGGCTCAAAATACACACTGCATAATTTGTAATTAACAGTGTGAATCACTACAAATATAAACATGCTCTCACAGCCTGAAAGGCAGCATGCCCAGTGGTTTGGAGCTCCGGAGCCACGTGGGCTTGGACTCAGATAGTGGGTCCACTGCTCGTCAGCTGCTAGACTGTAAGTGAGTCACTCGCCCATCCTGGACCTTATTTTCTTCTGCTGTAGATTGAGATAATTATGGTACCTGCACCATAGGGGTGTTGTTAAGATAAATTGAACGGATATATGTAAAATGCTTGGAACAGTGTTTGGGGCCTAGTAAATACTCCAAACATGGTTGTTGCTGTTATGATGATTATTTTTATTTACATTAACATGTCAGCTTCTGGGCCTAATGATAAAAAGAAGCTGCAGAAAAAAATGAGCAAAGAAAAAGAAGATATACTATTGTGATGGTTAATTTTCTGTGTCAACTTGACTGGGCTAAGGAATGCCCAGATAGCTGGTAAGACATTATTCTGGGTGTGTCTGTGAGGGTGAAATAGATTAGCATTTGAAGCAGACCAAGTAAAGAAGATCTTGTTCACCAACGCAGGCAGGCATCATCCGATAGGGCGAAGTCACTCTCTGCTTGAGCTGGAACATCTGCCTTCTCCTGTCCTTGGACATCTGCGCTCCCAGTTCTTAGGTGGCTGAACTCAGACTGGAACTTATACCAGTGCTTCCCCTGGTTCTCAGGCCTTTGGGTTTGGACTGCGACTATACCACTGGCTTTCCTGATTCTCCAGCTTGCAGACAGCAGCCTGTGGGACTTCAGTTTCCAGAATCATGTGAGCCAATCCCTCATCCTCATAGTATATCTTTATTGTGTGTGTATATATATGTATATACACACACACACACACACACACACACACACACACACACACACACACACATATACATATATATATATATCTCCTATTGGTTCTATTTCCCTGGAGAACCCTGACTAATACAATTACACTGTATTGAAGACCATATAATATTTTTAGGTGTCAATGTTCCCCAAACATAACTCTTTACAGGAAGTACCTGATGTCACCTTGTCGCCCTACAAGGCTGGTGTGGCCCTATCTTCAAGTGATCACACTGCAATTCATTATTTGTTGTAGAACTCATTATTTCTACACCATGCTGCTGAACTAGGAAGTTCTCTGCCTAAGAGTCAAATACCTGGGTGTAAGGCCCACCTCTACAGCACACTCACCATGAATCAAAGACTTCTAGACCTTGTTTCTGTCCTTTATTGAGTACATTTATTATCTGGGAATCAGAATCTCTTCCCTACCACCCTTAGAGGTGTCATTAGGGTAAATGTAATCATGGATGTCAACACCTTCTGTGGGACTCAAAAGACATATGAGACTAAGGGGCACACACGATGCCCACGGCCACCCCAGAGTGGGAATTGACGAGATGTTATTAGGCAGGAACTCTGCCTTCAGAACTCCGGAGGGTTTTTCCTTCATTGTTCTCTGGACCAGGGCTGTTCTAGAGCTGCAGTCAACACAGTAGCCACCAGACTCATGTGGCTATGGAGCACTTGCAGTGTAGCTAGCGTGACTGAAGAACCGATTTTTACATTTAATTTTAGTTAATTTAAACTTAAATAGCCACATATGGCTGGTGGCTGCATATTGGTCTGAGTAGCTCTAGACTGTTAGCTCCAGAAATGCAGCATCTGTGTCTCCCTTCCTTCCCCTGTAACCTGGGTGCCAGGCACCTGGTCATTGCTCCATAAATGAAGTGGCAAACCAAAGAATGTTCAAATGACCACAAGTCCAGTGGCCATTGTTTCCATGTATGTGAGAAGCTGACGATTCTGTTTCCCTCAGGACTGCCCGGGGCATAGAGAGAACTTCTCAGGACAATGAGGCCCTGAAAGAAAAGGGGAGGACAGACATTACTTCTTCCCCTGTTGGATCCTGTCTGCAAAGGAGGGAGAAAGGGAGAAGTCAGAGAGACACCTGCTGCCGGACAGGGTCAGGGGCTGAGGTGCATTGCAAGGTCACAAGTAGAACGTGGCAACTCAGTTCTGGGGAGGGGCTTTGCGGAGGACAGTGTCAGGGCTCTAGGGTTAGGGTTAGGGTTAGTGTTAGGGATCCTGTTGGATCCATTTGGTGGGCTACCCCTCCCCATTTTAGTGTGCTTTTGCTTCAACAGCTAGGACCTTCTGCTCTCCTTAGCAGGACTAGCCTCAGACTGCTGGGCTTCTCTGCCCTGCAGCATGCAGAGAGCTAGAAGTGCCTAAGAACCCCCAGGTGTCCCTTAACCAATGAAGGAAGGCCACAGAAGTATGATGGTCCAGCTCCCTTGCTTTGAGTTGGGACAACTCAGAAGTGTAACTTACACTCCAGAGTGTCCTGCAGGATGGAGCTGGAGCTGCGCTGGGTGGGACCTTGCGTGAAAATGCACTCCCTGGGCGTGTTTCCTTGACAAGCCACATGTACGCCAATGCTCCTCCAAAGAGCTCCAAAGATCTGCTCTAGGGGACCCCTCCTAAGCCAGACACTTTGTGAACCACCCTGGACAGAGGCTGAAGATGATTAACGTGAAAACCAACTTGCAGAGTCTACCAGCATTGTCTGTCAGGGTGCAGCATTCCCCTGGGAAGCCCTCTCAGGAAAGCAAGTTGTAGCACAAACGTCTCCGGATGAACCAAGAGTCAGAGCAGGTTTAGGGGGGTGGGGTTCGGCAATGTTTCCATGAACCCCAGCTGGCCTGTCACTCACCGGTCCTCCTGCTCAGACTATTACCCCAGGGAGATGGGACTGGCACCCCAGCCTCCTTACCCCTGGCAACGACACAGCGTTTGGCTCCCTTCAGGGTGTGCTCCTGAAGACCCCAGCCTCTGATTCGGGTCACAACAGAACCTCAGGCTGGGACCACATGCTTGGGTTGTAACATGGTTAGTGTTCTTTCTGTTGCTGCCTTCCAGGCACATTTTCTTGAGGCCACACCCTGGTCACTGTATTAGTCAGGATTCTCCAGAGAAACAGAACTGGTAGATTGAATGTGTATATGGAGAGGGAGAGAGAGAGAGAGAGAGAGAGACAGAGAGAGAGAGAGAGAGAGAGAGAGAGAGAGAGATTGAGATTTTAAGGAATTGGATTACATGATTGTGGGGACTGGTAAGTCCAAAACCTGCAGGGCAGGCGGGCAGGCTGGAGAGTGGATGCTGGAGCTCAGGTCTGAAGGCTGCCTGGAGGCAAAATTCCTTCCTCCTTGGAGACTTCAGTCTTTTTCTCTTAAGGTCTTCAAGTAATTGGATGAGGCCTATCCACATTATGGAGAGCAATCTGCTTTACTCAACATCTACTGATTTAAATGTCAATTAGATCAAAAGGAAAAAAAAATTACCTTCATGGCAACACCTCAACTGGCATTTGACCAAAACTATGTATGAGGACCTAGCCAAGATGACACATAAAATTAGCTTTCACAGCCACCTTTATTGAACTGTTTTCTGCACTTAAAGTTAAGATGCACTTTATCCTCCCTTAAGGAGACTTGGAAAACTTGCTGGTATCCCCAGCAACAAGTCATCGTTCCAAGTGGTTAATCTCATTCACTTTATATTGGTTCTTACTGACAGCAGCTTTTGGACTTGACTCTCCGATTTTCCCTGCTCTGACTCCATTGGAGTACACAGCACAGACCACGCTGGATGGGAGAGGAGTGAGCATAGATGCTAAGAGCCTGGACTCGAGTCAGCAGCCTTAAATCAATCCCAGTTCTGCCGTCTACACCCTGTGTCATGGCAGCTGGTCATTTAGACTTTCTGAGCCTTTTTCCAAGCAGTAAAACAAGGAAACCACCGCATCTTAAGGATGTTGTGAAAAGTCAGTGGAATCATTCACATTAATTGTATTTATTGAACACCTACTCCAAGCCGAGCACTGTGGGAGCCCTGGAACAGGCCTGGCAGAGAGAAAACAGAGTCTGTGTCTGGGAGCTGACAGTCAGGAGTAGAGCTTGTATGTGAGACACTCGGCACAGTCCCAGACTCATGGTTAATTGTGGTGGTTATTATTTACTGTTGAGAGTCACTGATTGCCAATAAAAGCCTCCTTTGAATAGGCAGAAAACTCCTGTACATTTCCTGAGGAGAGCAAAGGAATGAAGTGCTGTCAGCATGCCAGTCTACAGTCACTCAGCCTTAATCGTGGCCCTTGTGGCTCATGAAAAACAAAGGTATTGTCCATTCCAGCAGACAACTTTTAACTTGATAAAAAGAGAATGCAGCCATCACTCTTGGGGAGGAGAAGCCTGTAATTAGCATCCATGGTTTTTCTTCTCTTATGTAATTGGGGTTTGGGGCATCCAAACCAGGGTACATAATCTGAGTGTATTTGGGGGAACAATGGGAAAAAGATACATGAAATTGATATTGCCCCAGTGAATCCATAATTTGTGGCCACCAAAGAAACAGGCTATGTTTCAAGCTCATCTTGAAGAACCTGGTTTGCCCAAATCCTTTTGCAGTTTCATTCCCTCAGCATGAAGTTTCTTTTATGTCTCACCTGTGTTATGCAGCCTCCCCCAATACCCTCAAAGATGCACATGTCCAAATCCCTAGAACCTTTGAATGTGTTACATGGTGAGAAATAATTGAGTGTGCAGATGGGATTAATGTTGCTGATCAGCAAATAGGGAGGTTATCCTGGATTTGTCCCAGTAGGCCCACTGTGGTTACAAGGGTCCTCACGTACTGAAGAGGGAGACAGAAGTGTCAGAACCAGAAAGAGGGCATTGTGACAAAGACTCAGCTGGCCATTGTGGCTTTGAAGATGGAAGAGGCCACTGCCAAGGAATGTGGGTGGTCTCTGGAAGCCAAAAAAGGCAAGGAAATGCATTCTCCCCAGCCTCCTCAGAAGCAATAACTATTATTAATACATATTCTTGTGTATCCTGCTATACATGTGCACGTATACATACATAAAATGTGTGGATAAAGTGACTTTCAACAGATCAATGCAAGTTAGAAGACAAGGGAATTACGCTTTTAAAATGCTAGAAGAAGGTAAATACCAACATAGAATCCAATACCCAGTGGAAATATCTTTCAAAATAGGGGCAAACTTTTGCTATTGACTACATAGGGAACCTAGAAAAATCTCTGGAAATCTGAGTTTTCTTACTTGGAAAGTAGAGATGGCAATATCCACTTCCTTGGACTATTGTAAATATTTAATTTTTAAAAGTATATAGACTACTAAACACAGTGCTTGGTACAAGTGATTGCTCAAAAATGATATAATTATATTAATTAACATTTTCCAAATTAGCAAATTAAAAGCAAAGTAAAGATGTTTTCAGACAAATGAAAATTGAGAGAATCTGTCACAGCATACCAGTTCAAAAGCAATACTAAAGAAGTTTACCAGGAATGAGAAAAATCATCCCAAAGGGAACATAGTGATGTAGGAAGGAATAGGAAACAATAAATACAAGGACAAAACTATTTAAAACAATAACAATAATAATGTCTGTATTAGTCTTCTCCAGCTGCCATAAAAAAGGCACCACACACTGGGGCTGCTTAAACAATAGAAATGTATTATTATCTCACAGTTCTGGAGGCCAGAAGTGCAAGATCAAGGTGCTGGCGGGGTTGGTTACTTCTGAAGCTTCTCTCTTTGGCTTGGAGACAGCTGCCTACTCCCCGTGCCCTCACCTGGCCGTCCCTCTATGTGCGTCTGTGTCCTCATCTCTTCTTAGAAGGATACCAGTCATGTTGGATTAGGGCCACCCTGATGACCTCATTTTACATTAATCACATCTTTAAGGGACACGTCTTGAAACACAGTCACATTCTGAGGTCCTGGGACTAGAACTCCAACATATAAAATTATGGGGAGGGGCACAATTCAGTTCATAACAATTTTGGGGGGAGTTTAAAATTTGTACAAAATTAAGATACATGAACAAAATAGGATGAAAAATGAGAAAGAAGTAAACGAAGTTAAAATATCATAAAGTTCTAGAGTACAGGAAATAGTAAAATTATAATTTATAAAAGACTGCCAATAAACTAAGAATAGTGATGTAATCTCTAGGACAATCACAAAGAGAATGATACAGAAGGAAATAAAAATAATAATGAAAAAATTAATCTAAAAGAAGTCAAGAAAGGGGAAGAAAAAGAAAATTTAAAAACATGGCAAATAAACAAATAGTAAATGAGATATTTAAATTCAAATGTATTTGAAATCACATTAAATATAAATAGAATAAATACTCCAATTAAAGCACTGTGTTGTCAGACTAGATTTTTCAACAATAGCAGCATGATGGTGCTTACAAAAGAGACAACTTAATATATGCTTAGGGGCAAGAATTCAGAAAGTTTGAAAGTGAAATAATAGAAAATGACATACCCTTCAAATATCAACTAAATGAAAGCAAGTGAAGCTATGCAGTTATCTGACAAGTCGATTTTAATTGAGCAAACATTACTACTAATAAAGAGGGATATTTAATAATGATAAAGGATCCATCCATCAGAAAGATATAGCAATTCTAAATTTGAATGCACTTCAAAATATAGTTTAAAAGGTGTAACCAAAAATTGCGTGAATTAAAAGAGGAAATACATCTATAATCATAGTGAATTTAACACACTTCTCTTAGTAACTAATAGAATAGGAAGGCAAAAAAATCAATAATTATATAAAGGACTTGAAGGATATGATTAATAAATTGTTGGCATAGTGACAAATGTAGACTACACACTGAACAACCACAGTATATATTATTTTCAAGTGCACCTGGAACATTTACCAAAATTGACCCAAGCCATAAAATAAGTCTCTAAAAATTTTAGAAGATTTAAATCATAGCAAATGCATTTTCTGGCCAGGATGGAATTAAAGATTTAAAAAAAACAGGGATAACTAGAAAATCACCAATACTCAATATACAATGTACAATGCTAAATAATCCATCAATCAAAGAAGAAATCACAACATAATTTAGAAAATATTTATTTTGAACAGATTAACAATGAAAATAAAACGTGTCAAAATATGTGGGGTATAGCTAAAGCCATAATGAGAGAGATATTTAAAATTTTAAATACATATGTTAGAAAAGAAGAAAGTCTGAAAAACAATTCTATCTAGAAAAGTTAGAAAAAGAATAGTATTAATAAATGAAGTCAAAATAAAGTAGAAGGAAGGAAATAGTAATGATGAGGACAGAAACTCATGGCCTAGAAACCAAACATACAGCAAAGAAACACAACAAAGCCAACAGCTGTCTCTGTGAAAAAAACTAATAAAATGGATAATCATTGCCAAAATGAGCCAGGAAAAAAGAGAATTCATAACTTATCAACCACATCATGAAGAAAAGGAGATTGCATAAAAATGTCATACCAATAAATTTCAAAATAAATAAAAGGGCAAGTTTCTAGAAAAGTATGACTTACCAAAACTAACATAAGATATAATAGAAACTCTGAATTGTCATACATGTATTAAAGAAATTAAAACTGAATTTTTTGTCACAAATAAAATTCGATTTATGTTGACCAAATTATCGATGAAAGTGAAGGAAATTAGAACTATTTTACCCAAAATATGGCATTTTGACACGCTGGACTGACTGAAGGCTCAAGGTCCCTCTGACCAGCACCCTGCTCCCTCCCGCCCCCTACTGGCACTCCCTGAGAAAGCTGACATTTCTTCCAGGCCCACCTAGGAGAACAACTTCCCTTCCCTTCCCTGTAAGACCAGGCATGTGACCACACCTGAACAGACTCTTTACAAAGATAACGTCCTGTCTCTCAGACTCATACAAATTCCATATTCCCAAGAGGGTTATTTACCAGTTAATCTCGGTTCCTCATGCATTCACCCTCCCCAGCAATCTTTTATTACCCGCCAACAAAATTCTTCTTTCCCCCTCCAATAACCCATTTTACCAGAAAGACATATAAGCTTCTAAACCACATTGGGGAGTTGAATCTTCATCCTGAGGGTACCTGTGTATATATGTAAAGTAAATTTGCTTCTCCTATTAATCAATCTGCCTCATGTCAGTGATTTTTCAGCAAACCTTAGCGGGGCAAGAGCCTTGCTCCCTACAAAAAACTTCTGAACAGTTAAGAAGGAAATGACACTGAAATTACACAACTCTGCCAGAGACTGAAGAAGGAACACTTCTCAATTCATTTTACCAGGCCAGTTAACCTTGATACCAAACTCAACAACAAAAGGAAACTTACAGACCATAGTGTAAAAATACTAAATAAAGCATTAACAAATCAAATTCAGGAGCTAATAAAAAGTATAATAAAACAAGTCCAAATTGGATTTATTTTAGGAATGTAAGGTTGATTTAATGTTCAAAAAATTAGTCAATGTAATTACATTAATTCACTAATTAAGAAAATAATGGGAAAATTATTTAATCATCTAAACAAATGCAAGAAAAGCATTTGATAAAATTCAACACCCATTCATGATAAGAAGAAAAATTATCCTTAGTGTAGGATTAGAAGGAACTTCCTTAAACTAAAGAGTAACTTGGGAAAAAACCTTTAAAGTAAACATTTCCCCCCAAATCAAAAAGGAAACAAAGATACTCAGAGTCACTACTTTCATTCAACATTATATCAGAGGTAGTTGTGAGTGAAATGAGGAAATAAAAACAAAAAAAACTATCAAAATTAGAAATAGTAAGAAATGAAATTGTTCTTTGTAAACAACACAATTGTATGCATAAGAAATCCAGAAAAAAGTCTACAGGAAATCCATGAGCATTAACAAGTGAATTTACCAAGGTGATAAAGACAAAGTCAATATAAGAAGCTTAATTATATTTTTATTTTTCAACAACAAACAAAATAATGATGAAATTTAAATGATACAATTAAAATAACAAATACTGAGGAGTAAATCTAGGATGTGTAAGACCTATACACAGAAAACCATAAAACATATTTGAGAAATTCAAAACCTGAACAAATGGAGGGATAAAGCCATGTTCGTTCACAAATTGAAAGACTTAATATTATAAAGATGTAATTCCCCTCAAACTGGTTTATAGATTCAATGCATGTTCAATAAAAATTGCATTAAGTATTTTTTATGGAAATTGGCAAGCTGAGTTAAAACTGTATATGCAAATGCAAAGAACTAACAATAAGAAAAACAATCTTACACAGAAGCAAAGCTGGAGAACTCACACTATCAGCTATCAGGACTTACCATAAAGCTACACTAGGTAAAATATTGTGATTCTGCTGGTGCATGAATGGATAAATAGACTAATGAAACAGAATAGAGAATGCAAAAACAAATGCTCATTTATAGGATACTTGATATTACAAAATTGCAACTGTATGACTCTGTAGATGATGGTCATTTAAATATTACTGGGTCAATCAAATATCCACGTGAAAAAAATAAATATTGACTTCTACCTTACACCAAACACAAAATCAGTTCCAAGAGAATTTTATATTTAAACGTGAAATTTTAAATATTGAAGTTTCTAGAGAATAATATATGAAAATGACTCCATGATCTTAGGCAAAGATTCCTTATTGGGACACACAAAAAAGTGCTAAACATAAAGGAAAAAAAAATGGATCATATTTAAATAAAAAACTTGTCTCTTTCAAAAGACACCATTAAGGTAAGCCACAGAGTGACTATATATAAAAGCACACAACATTTAGCATTAAGTCTTTTGTGTCTGACACAATAACCAAACCTTGGAAAGCACCTAAGTGTTTACCAACAGTAAAATAGATGTGATCAGGGTCCCCAAGACCAGACTCAGGTTGGTGATTTACTAGAGGGATTCAGAGGGCTCAGTATATGGGTCTACTGACAGCTATGATGTATCACAGAAAATACTTACAAAGCAAAATCAGCAAAAGGAAAAGGGCATTGGGCAAAGTCTTAAGGAAATCAGGTGCAAGCTTCCAAGAGTCCTCTCCTAGTTGAGTCACACAAGTTGCACTTAATTCCCCCAGAAATAAGTTGTGGCAACATGTGTAAATTGCTGCTTATCAGGGGAGCTCATTAGAGACTCAGGGCACAATGCTTTTATTGGGGGCTGCTCATGTAGGCATCTTCAGATGGCCGTCTTTTTTTTTTAAGATGCAAAAGCAATTCAATAGAGAAAGGAAAGCCTTTCAGCACATGATGCTGGAATAATTGGACATTCATAAGCAAAAAAATTAATATTGACCAACCTCATGCGTTATACAAAAGTTAATTAGACTTCTGTTCTTTGCTCTAACATGTAAAGAGCTTGAAGTCATCACTCCCACCTTCACAAGAAGAAGAAAAGCTGAGCAAACTGAAAATCTACAATTCTTCTTAGACCCACAGGGCAAACTGCTGACCCAGAAACCAGAGAGACAGGTAAATATGGAGAATCACAGCTTGTTGGAAGCAGAACCCACTACAGCAAGTAACTGTTAGGCAGGAAAATTTAAGTGATAATTGATGAGTTGCTGGAAGCTAAGTGTGGACTAGCTTGAGAGTTAAAATCTTCTAGGGACTCAGCCTTGGGGCAGGTGGGAAAGTCCAAAATTTCATGAGTTTTACCTCCTGGAGTCCCATAAAGTTATTAAAATGAAGATCAGAGAATAATCCCCTCCTGGCTCCAGCAGGGAGTTGGAAAAGTAATCATATTGAAATATACCCAGAAAAATCTGTTCTCATTAACAAAGGCCTTCCCTCAAAGGAAACTACTTTACCAAAAACTTAACAAGTGTAGGAGAGAGGTACCCTATTCCATCCCTCTCTAATGTTCTTGTCTCATCTAAGGTGGAAAAAGCTGAGAAGCACTTATGAAGGTCACAGCCCAAGGGCACACAGGCTTATTAAAAGATTAAGTCCTAATCACTGGACTATAAAGGACTTCTTTCCTCATACCTTACCACCACCTCAACAGGTTCCTGTATGATAATAAAAGATTGCAGCAGAAAGAACTATAAGGCCAAGACTCTATTTAAGAAGGAGTCTCTAGAGAAATCCCAACACAAAAACAAGGAGGCTAGAGGAAACTGAAGGCTCTAACACTTCCAGCTAAAGCAACCACTAAACACAGCTTAACTCCTAGCCAGATAAACATAAAACTTCAAACTAAAGGCCCGATTTACTTCAGTTTCTATTACCCAATAAATCATTTCTGGCTTTGAAAATAAAATTACAAGTCAGGCTAAAAGGCAAAAAGCCAAAACCAAAATGAACAAAACAGTCTGAAGAGACAAAGCAAGCATCAGAACACTCAGATATGATGCTGATCTTGGAACTGCCAGCCCAGAAGTTTAAAATAATTATGTTTCATATGCTAAAGGCTCTAACGGGAAGAAAGTGGAAAACATACAAGAACAAATGGGTAATGTAAATAGAGACAAAGAGACTCAAAGAAAAAATCAAAATAAAATGCAAGAAATCAAAAGCACAGTAACACAAATGAAGAATGCCTTTGATAGGCTCATTCTGTGATGGACACAGTCAAGGAAAGAATCAGTGAGCTTTGAGATGTGTAAATAGAAACTTCCCAAACTGAAATGCAAAGAGAAAAAAGACTGGGGGTAAAAAGGAACAGAATATCCGAAAGCTGTGGGACAATTGCAGAGGGTATTATGATACACATAACGGGAATGCCAAAAGAAGAGAGAGAACAAGCAGAAGAAATAATTGAAGTAACAATGATTAATAATTTCCAAAAATTAATGACAGAAACCAAAGCACAGTTCCAAAGGGCACAGAACACCAACCAGGATAAATACAAACAAGTCAGTCATAGCACATTCAAGCTGTAGAAAGATAAATACAAACAAGTCAGTCATAGCACATTCAAGCTGTAGAAAGATAAAGACAAAGAGAAAATCTTGAAAGAAACCAGAGGGAAAAACACCTTACTTACATAGGAGCAAAGATAAGAATTACACCAGACTTCTCTAAAGAAATCATACAAAGAAGAAGAAAGTAGAGTGAAATATTTAAAGTGTTGAAAGAAAACACCCCCACCAACCTAGAATTATGTATCCAGCAAAACTATTCTTCAAGAGTGAAGGAGAAATACTTCTTCAAATAAAAGTTGAGGGAATTTGTTACTGGTAGGTCTACCTTGTAAAAAATAATAAAAGTTCTTCAGAGAAAAGGAATATGATACAGGTTAGAAACTCAGAACTACATAAAGAAAGGAAGAGTGTCAGAGAAGAAATAAAGATAAAACAAAATCTTTTATTTATTTTAGTCCTAACTGTTTGCTTACAACAATAATAGCAACAATGTGTTAGACAAACATGGCATATGGATAAGCGAAATGAATGGCATCAGTGTTTTAAGAGATGAGAGAGAGAAATTGGGAATACTCTGTTACAAGGTACCTGTGCTACTCATAAAGTGGTATAGTGTCATTTTAAAGTGGACTTAGATTGGTTGTAAATGTTGCAAACTCTAGGAAAAGCACTAAGAAAAATTTTAAAGTATAATCGATATGCTAAGAGAGAATAGAAAATTGAATCATACAAAATTCTCAATTAAACCAAAGAAGGCAGAAAAAGAGGGGAAGATAAAGAAATAAAGAACTAGTGCAATAAATAGAAAAGTTACAAATATGGTAGATATTAATTCAACTATGTCAATAATAACTTTAAGTGTAAATGGTCTAAATACACCTACTAAAAGACAGAGATAGTCAGAGTGAATCGAAAAACAAGGCCTAACTATGTGTTGTCTGCAAGAAACACACTTTGAATATAAATACACCAATAGATTACAAATAAAGGGATGCAGAAAAATATACCATGCTAAACCTCCTGAAAACAAAGCAGGAGTAGCCTCATTAATGTCAGACAAAGCAGATACAGAGCAAAGAAGATTATTAGAGATAAAAGGCAGCATTACAAAATGATAAAGGGATCAGCTCTCCAAGGAGAAATAACAATTCTTAAACACTCCTCTATCAGTAATTGACAGATAGAGCAGGCAGAAAATCAGTGAGAATATAGTTAACTGAACATTACCATCAATCAACTAGCTGTAACTGACATTTATAGGATACTTCACACATAGCAGAATACACATTCTTCTTAAGCTCACATGGAACATTTACCAAGATAGACTACATTCTGGGCCATAAGACACACCTTGACAAATTCAAAAGAATAAAAATCATGTATTCTTTCAGATTACAATGAAATTTAACTAGAAATCAATAACAGAAAGATAGCTAGAAAATACCAAATTATTTGAATATTATACTACACAGTTAAAAATAACACATGGGTCAAAGAAGAAGTCTGAAGAGAAATTTAAAAATATTTTAAATTAAATGCAAATGAAAATACAACTCAGCATTTGTGGGATGAAGTGAGTGAAAGCAGTGTTTAAAGGGATATTTATAGCATTGAATGCACATGTTACAAAAGAAGAAAAACTTAAAATCAATAATCTAAACTTCTACCCAAGGAACTACAGAAAAAGAACAATATAAGCCTAAAGCAAGGAAAAGAAAGAAGTAATAAAAATTAGACCAGAAATCAATGAAATTGAAAACAGGAAATCAATAGAGAAAATTAATCAAACCAAAAGCTGGTTTTTTGAAAAGGTGAATAAAATTCATAAACTTCTAGCCAGTCTAACCTCTAGCCAAGAAAAAAAGAGAGAAGACATATTCACATTAGAAGTGAAAAAGGGATCATTACTATCGATCCCATGGACATTAAAAGAATAATAAAGGAATACTATGAATAACTCTATGCCAACAAATTTAATAAATTTGGATGAAATGGACCACTTCCTTAAAAGACATAATCTATCAGACTCACACATGGAGAAATAGATAATCTGAATATGTATATATTTATTAAAGAAAAAAATAAAAAATTAATAATATTTCAAAAAAAGAAAGCACAAGGCCCATATGATTAGACTGGGAAATTCTACCAAACATTAAAAAAAATGGTACAAATTTTCCATAATCTCTTTCTTTCACAAGATAAAAGCAGAAGAAACACATTCTAGCTCATTCTATGATGTCAGCATTACCCTCATACCAAAACCAGATAAGGACATTACATTTCCATCACAAGGAAAACTATGGATCAATCTCTCTCATGAACAGATGCAAAAGTCTCCAACAAAATATTAGCAATTTGCACCGAGCAATGTATAAAAAGAATTATACACCACCATCAAATAGGATTTATTAGATGTATGTAAGGCTGGTTCAACATTCAAAAGTCAATATAACCATACTGACAGACTAAGGAAGAAAAATCATATATCAGTAGATGCAGGAAAAAAAATTGACAAAATCCAACACACATTCATGTTAAAAACTCTCAGCAAATTGAGGGGACTTCCTCAATTTGATAGAGAACATCTACAAAAACTTACAGCTACCATCATACTTAATGATGAGAAACTAGATGCTTTCCCCCTAAAAATCAGAAACAAGGGAAGTACGCTCCGCTCACCACTTCTATTCAGCATTGCACTGGAAGTCCTAGATAATGCAATAAGAAAAGGGAAAAAGGCATACAGATTGGGAAAGAAGAAATAAAACTGTCTTTGTTCACAATGACATGAATGTTAACGTTGAACATTTCAAAAAATTGACAAAGAAAAAGAAACCTTCTGAAACTAATAAATGATTATAGCAAGGTTGCAGGATATAAGGTTAATACACAAAAGTTAATTGCCTTTCTACATGCTAACAATAAACAATTAGAATTTGAAACACAATACCATTTACGTTAATACTAAAAATTTAAAAAAAAACCTTAGGCACAAACCTAATAAAATATTTACAAGATCTATATGAGGAAAACTACACACCGCTGGTGAAAGAAGTCAAAAAAGATCTACATGAATGGAGAAATTGTCCACGTTCACAGATAGGAAGCCTCGATATTGTTCAAATGCCAGATCTTTCCGACTTGATCTATAAATTCCACACAAGTCAAATTAAAATCCCACAAATTATTTTGTAAATATTCAAAAAATAATCCCACTGTTTGCATGAAAAGACGAAAGACGCAGAATAATCAACACAATACTGAAGAAGACAGCCAGGAAACTAACACCGCCTGACTTTAAACTTACTATAAAGCCACCGTAATCAAGATAGTATAATACTGGTAAAAGAATAGACAAATTCATCAGTGGAACACAACTGAGAGCCCAGAAATAGACCCTCACAAATATATTCAACTGGCCTTTGACAAAGGAGCAAAGGCAATTTAACGGAGAAAGAATCATCTTTTCAGTAATAATGCTGGGATAAGTGGACTTCCGTATGTTTGAAAACAGGAGATAACATTTCAACTAACATCCTCTCAAAGTCTGAATCACTGGTATGGAGACTTTCCTGAGAGCAAGTTTAGAAGGAAGAAGTGGGGAGTAAGCACTGGGCACCAGAGGTTTTTTGCCTTGTTTGGCTGGGTTGGGGGTGGGGCAGCTGGGAAGGAAATGCCATTGGAAAGAGCAAGAAACGCAGAAGCGGAGACCGGATCGCTGGAGAAAAGCTTTGCACTCCATCCCCCGAGCTGCACCTTTGCCTTAGCCCTCCCTTCCAGTATCTTTCCCGACTGGGTAATTCCGGAAAGCGCCAGCCTGCAGCGCTCCCCCAGCATTCCGTACACCTGGGTGAGCGGGTAAGTGCCGCCCAGCACCCACAACCCCGACCCCCGCACTGGGCACTGCCTCAGCTCGGTCTGGCGTGGCCGGCTGCCATGTGCGGGGTCCCCCGGCCCCTTCCTGGCTGCGGTGGGCCCAGGGCGCCACTCGCGGGGACGCACCCTGCCCGCCTGGAGCGGCTTCGCCCTCTGGGACGTCACTCTGGGTCTGCACACCCTCCCCATATCTTGGTGCCACAGTGGATCTGTCAGATTCGAGCTAATTAATCTCACCCGAATATGCCATTTCCTTCAGAGAAGTCTTCCCGCACTTGGCTTTAATAGAACATCAGGTCCAGGCGAAAAAGGCAGCACAAGTGACGTCTATTTATCCACCCACAAAACTGCCTTTCCCTCCAGAAACAGCAGGCTGACAGAGATAGCGCCTGCTGTCATCCCATTCCTGTGGTCCCGAGGTCATGAATAGTAAAATATGCAAACAAGCCACCCTTCCCCTGCCATTGGTCAATAACCTAACCAAATAAAATCTTACCCGGAGCCTTCCTATCAACCCCCAGTGAGAAAAGCCTGGTTCTAAACCTTAATTAAACCCGCATTGTTCTGGGTGGTATCTCTCTGGGCAAGTCTGTCCTTTGAAATTCAGATTCCTTGCACAAACAGCGTTCTGGCATGATACCCCCTGTTGCGAGTTTGCTAGTCCAGCTATCTGAGAATAAATTATGCATGTGTCCAGCCTACAGAAAGCTACTGGGAAGTCGGTTTTCCATTTAGCACTTGTATCACTCAACTCTTCCCTGCACCAGAAATTGACTCCAGTCCATTATTTGCATTTATAGATCACAGGGCCAAAACAAAGCTGTAGGTTCCCCACCCGTTAGAAAACATTTCCCTAGAAGCCTTTAGCTAAAGTGACAGATGAGAAAAGGCTGGTGGCACGCTGAGGTTTGGAGTTGGTGCTTGCTTTCGTTACTGCCTGAGTTTCCCAAGCAGCTTTTGAAGCATGAGAACTAAGTTTTCTTAAAAGAGTGAATGTCCCGAAGAGAGGCCACCCTTGTACCTTGAATGCTGAAACTTTGTAGTCCTGGAAGTAAAGCAGTTTCAACAGTGCCAGGCCTCAGAGCTAGGGCTGGGGCTAGGGCATTCTAACCTCGGGAGGGCTTACAGCTTGGGGACACTCTTTATATCTTTGGAGACTCCATTTTTTCAAGCCCAAAATGAGGTCAAGTGATCTGGCAAGCTTGTGTTTCTAACATTGTGATAAGCCCCCAAATGACATTTCATTAAGGTGAAACTCCTAGATCCAGGCTGCTGAGGCACCTGGGCTGGGCCCACACTTTGGGGCCCCCACTCTGGCCTTCTCTGGCTGTGTCCACCCTCGTGGGGCCAGGAGCCCTGGAGCTTAAGGCAAAGTCCCACCTGAAGAGGAGTTCCCTTTTTAGATGACTGTCCCGAGGGGTAGCCAAGGGGCAGGTGGCTGTTTAGGAAAGGTTGGGGGCTGGGTGATTTACACATATCCTCATGAGGCTGGGGCCCCTCAAGGGACAGAGAGGAGAAAGGAGGTGGGCTGCACCCAGGGGTGGTGTGTGTTTATCCTGTCCTGCCTGCTTTGTCCCACAATAAGGGTTCTTGTCACAGCGTCCCCCCTCTGCCTCTGCCTCCTGATGACCCTGGAGCTTCCCTGTGTGGCCGTGTGTGGCGTGGTGTGCCTCCTCCTCGGGAACCGTGAGTTACAAGCCATGTTTTCAATGACAGTCATCTCCTGATCTGCTGGCCTCATTATACCTAATAGAACTACACTTCCAAGCAGGCTCTACCTTCCATTAGGAAGAAAGAGGGCATCCCTGGGGACATTGCACTTTGGGCTGACCCTTGAGGCAGCTGGCATGGAGGTGTGGGAAGGCTCTCACCAGACACTGAATCTGCCAGGGCCTTATTCTTGGACTTTCCAGCTTCCAGAACTGTGAGAAATAAATTTCTATCGTTTGAGCTTCCCAGTCTATGATGTTTTTGTTACAGCAGCCAGAACAGACTAAAGACAGCACTCAAGTTTAAGAATTACTTCTCTGTCGGATTGGGACCAGCCATGTACTGCTGGATCTGGAGCAGGCTAAGAAATAGGGCAGCTTCCCTGGGGGGTTGGAATCAGATTTCTAATCAATGGAGCAGAGAATAGATAAGGACAGTGTGGCCACATCTGAAGCCTGCTGTCCCTAGGCCCATACCATTTATATCATCCCTGTGGGTGGCGAAAAACATTCCACCTGACACTTCTTCAGCTTGTCGGTTGGCAGCTTCTCCAAAGGGCTCCCTTACCTGCTGGGGCCACGGCAAAAGGGCTGGAGGCAGGGAGCTAAGGACGGGAGTTTGTTTAAGACGAGGGTATTTGTCCCCACTGGGTCAGCATTTCTTATCAGAAGCCACTTCAAGCAACAATGCTGATGACAATGCACCCCGCCAAAGCCACCAGGAGAGTCTTCCCATCTTAGTTTGGGCTGCTATAACAAAGCACCCTGGAGTGGGCAGCTCATAAACAACAGAAGTTTATTCCTTACAGTTCTGGAGGCTGGAAGTCCAAGATCAGGGGCCGGCATGGTTGGGTTCTGGGGAGGTTGGAGACTGCCAGCTTCCTGTTCTATCTTCACATGACAGAAAGAGGGCGAGAGAGCTCTCTGGGGTCCTTTTATAAGTACAATAATCACATTCATGAGGGCTTCTCCCTCACGACCTAATCAGTCCCCAAAGGCCCCACCTCCGAATACCAACACGTTGGGATTAGAACTCAACATGAATTTTTGAGGACACAAACATTCAGTCCACAATACTCCCCAGACTTCAAGAAGTAGAGGGAAATGTTTCATGTCTAAAATCTAAATTGCTCTTGGCTTGTATCACACTGCCTCATTAAGTAAAGTACACAAGACCCACATAAATGACTGGGAAAGGTGCTATCGGAATGCAAATGGAGAGTCTCCTGGGGTCTGCACAGGTAAACAGTGACCCAGGGAAGATACACTGGGAGGAGTTAGCTCTGGACACGGAGTTACAGTTACATTTCTGGACATGCCAGGGCAACTCTCTTCCAGCTGACTGAAACCTCCACCTCAGCCGTCGGTTTCCTCCATGCTCACACCTCTGCCACCAGCGCTATTGTTCGCTGTCCATCACAGCCTGTCTCTCCCTGATCAGACTGGTCAGTGCACCTTGTTGCACTTAGAGTAGTAATAGAATTCTGGCTGTAGGAAACAGAGAAGCTTTGGCTCGGATGTGATGGTTAATTTTGTGAGTCCACTTGGCTGGGCCACAGGGTGCCCAGATATCTGGTCGAACACGGTTCTGGGTGTGTCTGTGAGGGTGTTTCTGGAGGGGATTAGCATTTGCATCAGTGCGTAGGCACCATCTAGTCCACTGATGGCCGGGTAGAAACGACAGGCAGAGGGGAAAACTCACTGTCTCTGCATGATGGCTTGAGCTGGGACATCGCTCCTCTGCTCTCAGACTGAAACTTGCACCATTGGCGTTCCTGCCTCTCAGGCCCTCAGACTTGGACTGGAATTTACACCACTGGCCTTCCTGTGTCTCCATCTTGCAGATTGTGGGACTTCTCAGCCTCCATAGTCATGTCAACCGATTCCATGTAAGAAATCTCTCTGTATATCCAATTGGTTCCATTTTTCTGGAGCTCCCTGATTAAAGCAGTGTACACGCCATGCAGACACCTCTTGTTCTCAGAAACCTTACACAGTGGGCAGTTTTTAGGCCTCCTGGGCTCTTCCCCAGAATGTGGGGACACAAGTGCTTCCTGTTCTTTGATCCTAAACGTACCCAGGTGATTCCGTCCCCATCTCCCTAGTGCCAATCTTGGCCCCTTTCCAGGGGTGTGCAGCAGCATCTGACTGTCCTGCTTCCCCCTGACTCATTCTCCCGTCAGTCCAGGAGAGTGTATCTAGGCCTAGATGAGGGGCTTTTGAGGCACCCAGCCCTGGCTGGGGATGTCATCTTCCAAATGGATTATGAATCTTAGGGTTTTGAAATCCAAAAGGCAAGAATTTTATTCTTAGCTTTTGCAGCCTACTGTTTTATCCCTTCTGTGAAGTAACAAAGTAAAAATTGATAGCTAGCCAATTGGCAGGAAGATATATAAGGAGGAAAAGAAGCATCAGTTAATATTGCCAACTATCTTTGTCACCCCATAGATTTAATAATGTAGCCAAACTCAGATCTTAATAAATGCTCATCTGAGCGCACTAACTGAAACTGTGGTCAAAGTGCAGTGTGGCGACGTGTTGGGAGTGACAGCAAGTGCGTGGCCGGCAGAGCGGAGGGTCTCTTCTGTAGCAGCCCTCATGAGGCTGGTCTAGCGAATACAGCCACATTCTTCACAGTTCCTGAGAGACTGCCGTTCCCAGTGTCTGATCTCCCCTTCTTCTATATTAGTAGCATTTTTACCTGAACACGTGGCCACCCCACAGCAAAGGCTACATTTGCCAGGCTCCCTTGCAGCTAGGTTTAGCTTTGTTGGTTCTGGAAAATGCATGTGAGCATGTTTGGCAGTTTGTAGGAACTTTCCTTGGAGACAACTTCGCCTCTTCTTCACTTTCCATACTCTTTATGGCTGGAATATGGATGTAATGGTTAGAGTTAGAACAGCCTTTTCAAACCATAAGGTGAAAGCTACATACTGACGATAATGGAGAATGAGCAGAGAAGGATCCTGGGTCCCTGGTGATCATGGAGCTACCACACCAACCTTGGCCTGCATACATTGACCTGAAAGGGAGAGAAACTTCTGTCTTGTTGAAGGTCCTGCTACCCTGGATTTTCTGTCCTGTATCTGAACCTCATCCTAACACATAATTTGGTACCAGAAGTGGGACTCTGGAGGTGTTTTATTGAAAGCTGTGCAGCAGAAGGCAATGAGGACTCAAATGTTGCAGGTTGGAAAGTTGGTGACTCTTATTATTTCAGTTGCAAAATAGTTAGCAAAACCATCAACTGTGGGCAATTTCATTCCAAGCCATACTAGAGCCTGAGACAAGAGGAAAAATGAGCAATATTTATCCTTTCTTTATTTAAAATTTTGACATTTTGTTCATCATATTTTTTTGGACTTTCTTTAAAAAAATCACATTAAAATATTATTTACCTTGATTACTGAGGACATTAGTGTGTGTGTGTTTCCCTTTAAATTTTGCACCTGAGGCGAGTGCGTCTCTCACATTACCTCAATTCCAGCCCTGCCTCTGGGCTTACACCACATCCCATCCAAGGGCATATCAGTGGGAGAGATTTAGAGTCTGTATGTGTGTTGCCACCTTCTGACTACTTTCAACAAGGTCCTATAAGAGAAATTAACACTGATTATAGCCAGTTTATATGCAGGCAGAGATTAGGGGATAACTTTGCAAAGCGAGACTTTTCTATGCCTGTGTTCTGCAATCTAAATTCACCGAGAGTTAGTCGTTTAGACCTTCTGAGCTGAAAACGTCAACTGCTTCTGCAGCCCAAAATAATGTTATTATAAGCAGTGACTTCAAAGTGACAGCCTGTGGCCACAAGTCTTTTTTAAGCAATTTCCTCTAGGTTATCTCTGCTGGGCAACAGGAGACTACCTAGCAGCAGAGTCAAATTAAGGTTTTGTCTTCCCGCTTAATCCTATACATCGTATGACCTCAAGTGAGCCACCATCGAGTTGCAGGAGTGGGAGATGGAGCGAACAGAGGCTGTTCACTCAGAAGAGATGGGGCACATTCAGGGTGGGATGGCTGCAGACAAAGGCTGTTAATTCAGTCTTTGGGTTAAGAACTTTGTATAGACAGATACTCAATTGTGGTTGTTTGCCCAGGAAACCAACCAAAGCCAGATAGGTGGAAAGCGTAAACTTTTAAGGAAACTGAGTCACTAAGCTGACCCAAATTATAAAACTGACCTGAAATACTCTGCATTGTTCAGTCCTTGAGCAGCTCTCAGACCCCTAAAGCTGGCCCAGCCGGAAGTGTATGCAACCCATGAAAAGAGAACATTCTCCAGTGTCCCCCGTGACATAATAAAAAATATATATTAATGTATTTGGTCTCTGCCCCTGGTTCCTGACATGTGGCTCCTACTTCCTCAGAATTTCCTGGATGACAGGAGCATCTTGTGATCTAATGAGGTGATTCTTGGTGGGCTTCTGGGTGCAGGCTGGTCACCAGAAACACCACGCCCTGATTAGAATTTTGGAAATTTCATCCCCTCAGCTCCCCATCCTCCTGTTTTTCCTTCCTTTCTTCCTCTGGGAAAGGGAGAGGAGCTGGAGATAATAACTGAGTTGGTAATTAATCTTGCCTGCACAATGAAGCCTCCGTGATGGTCCCTGAACCATGGGGCTTGGAGAGCCTTGGTGAGCATGCAGAGGTGCTGGGAGGGCGGTGACCCATGAGGGGCAGGGGGGCTCCCCACCCCTCCCACATGCCTTGCCTGTGTACTTCTTTGTCTGCCTTTATTCTTCGTATCATTTATTAAATATTATGCCAGTAAATATAAGTAAGTGTGTCCCTGAGTTCTGTGAGCCAACCTAGCAAATTATCAAACCTGAGGAGGGTTTGTGGGAGCCCCAATTCATAAGCGTCAGTCAGAAGTAAAGGTGACAACTTGGGGCTTGTGATTGGTGTCTGAAGTGGGGGGGCAGCCTTGTGGGACGGAGCCCTTGATCTCTGGGGTCTGCACTAACTCTGGTTAGTGTCAGGATTGAACTGAAGTGTAGGACACCCAGTCAGGGGCAACAGAAAATTAGAGATTTTCTTGGTGGGGAAAAAAACACCCCCACATTTTGGTGACCAGAGGGGCTCTGTGTTGTGAGTGTGAAGAAATGCTGGCATCATTTATTAAACACATTTTGAAAGTTCTGTCGCATTTTCAGGAGTTGGAGAAGGAGAAAATATTTTTCTTTGAGGAGCATAGAATATCAGTTGCTTTTTTTGTAAAACAGAATCAACAATAGCCTTACAGTATTTATTGTTGCATTAAATGAGAAAGTGTGTATGGAAATGCTTAGGAAATTTCAAAGCTTGGTACAAGCATAAAGATTTTATTTAATGTGGGTTCACAAGTTCATGGATGACTCAAAGTCAAAAAACGTTTTTAAAAATGAGAAATCAACCCCTACAATCATACTCAAAAAGAACTACAAATTTTTGGCTAACAAATCAGCTATTTTGCTATATGATATGGGTTTATTGATATTGCTTCTCTGCTAAACAGAAACATTCACATGCAGAACACATGCAGAAAAGGTAAATAAATATGTGGTTCTGGTAGAGAAGTTGAAACAAATGTGGTACTAAGGGACATAAAAACAAAGCCAATAATCATCTCAGAGACTATGATAATTCCACATGTGCCAATTAAGAGTCCCAAGATGTGTCAGATCAATTAACTATCACTGGTCAATTCAGAAGGCGCCAATTCTGGATAACTGCCAACCTAATTAGATATTTTTGTTTCTTCAAGAGATAATTACAACATGCTTATCATGTATTATATACACATTGAGACCAGGTTCATCTGAAAATATACTAGTAAGTATCTTGGGACTCATTGGATTTAAAGAACAATTTCCTCTGTAAAAACAAGGTACTTTCAGGAAAACTATAAAACACTGATGAAAGAAATTGAAGGGGACACAAACAAATGGAAAGACATCCCATGCTCATGGACTGGAAGAATTAATAGCATTAAAATGACCATACTGCCCAAAACAATCTACAGATTCAAAGCAATCTCTATCAAAATACCAACATCATCTTTCACAGAAATAGAAAAACAACTCCAAAATTTGTACGAAACCAAAAAAAAAAAAAAAATCCCAAATAGCCAAAGCATCTTGAATAAATAGAACAAAGCTGGCAGCATCACACTACCTGACTTCAAAATACATTACAAGGTTATAATAATGAAAACAACATGGTATTGGTATAAGGACAGATACATAGAACAATGGAACAGAATAGATAATCCAGAAATAAATCCACATATTTACAGCCAAATGATTTTACGCAAAGGTACCAAGAACATATGCTGGGGAAAGAACACCCACTTTAATAAATGGTGCTAGGAAAATTGGCTACCCATATGCAGAAGAATGAAACTCAACCCCTACCTCTCACCATGTACAAAATTCAACTCAAGATGGATTTAAAACTTAAACGTAAGACCTGAAACTATAAAATGACTAGAAGAAAACATAGAGAAAACCTTTCAGTATATTAGTCTAGGCACATATTTTATACGTAAGACCTCGAAACCACAGGCAACAAAAACAAAAATAGACAAATGAGAATATATCAAACTAAAAAGCTTCTGCACAGTGAAGGAAACAGTCAACAGAGTGAAGAGACAACCTGTTGAATGGGAGAAAATATTTGCAAACTATTCATCTGACAAGCGGGTAATATCCAGAATATACAAGGAACTCAAACAACATTAAAAAACCAAATAATCACATTGAAAAGTGGACAAAGGACATGAAGAGATGTTTCTCAAAAGAAGACATACAAACGGACAAGAGGGATATCAAAAAATGCTCAACATCAGTAATCATCAGGAAAATGCAAATCAAAACTACAATGAGGTATCATTTCACCCCAGTTAAAATGGCTGTTATCAAAAAGACAAAAAATAACAGATGCTGGTGAGGATGGAGAGAAAAGGGAACTCATATACTCTTGGTGGGAGTGTAAATTAGTGTAGCCACTGTGGACAGCAGTATGGAAATTTCTCAATGAACTAAAAAAAGAACTACCCTACAATCCAGCAATCTCACTATTGAGTATTTATCCAAAGGAAAAAAAATCAGTATATCAAAGGGATATCCACACTTTCATGTTTATTGCAGCACTATTCACAATAGCAAAGTTACATATTCAACCTAAGTGCCCATCAATGGGTGAATGGATAAAGAAAATGCGGTGTATCTACACAATGGAATACTATTTGGCCATAAAAAAGAATGAAATCATGTAATTTGAAGCAACATGGATGAAACTGAAAGTCTTCATGTTAAGTGAAATAAGCCTAACACAGAAAGACAAATTATGCATGTTCTCAGTCATATGTGGGAGTTGAAAAGTTAATCTCGTGGAGGTAGAGAGTAGAATGATGGATACCACCAGGGTGTGTGGGTGAGAGGGGAATGAAAGGAGGTTGGTCAATGGGTACAAACATTCAGATAGATAGAAGGTATAAGTTCTAGTGTTTGATAGCAGAATAGAGTGACTACAGTTAGCAACAACATATTATATATTTCAGAGTAGCTAGAATAGAAAACTTGAAATGTTCCCAACACATAGAAATTATGATGGATACCCTAAATGCCCTGATTTGATCATTACACATTCTATGCACATAACAAAATATCCCACAAATATGTAAAATATTATGTATCAATTAAAAATGAGGTACTTTCAGGTACAGAAATGATATCCCTCACTATTGTATGCATAAACAAATGAAGACATATTGAGATGAAACTAAAAGCCTCTGTAGCAAAGCGATCATTTTAGGACACACCTCTGGACTGTTCTTTGAATAGCAGTTTTACTTTATACTGTCCAGGCAGGTGTTGCATGAAGCTTGTCTCTTAGGAGACAAAGTGACACAATGGTAATGCATCAGGGAGAGGGAAGGTAAGTGTGTGGGAGAGATAGCATGGGAGACTGCAAATATCACATGGCAGAGAAATCTTCTCTTTGGTGCAATACACTGTGCTCACTTGGGAGTTAATCCAAATTGTTCTGTAGGAGATGTCTTGTGTCTTTACTACAGAATCACTGTGGCAGGAGGAATCTAAGACCTTAACCCCTTTGATGGATCAGGAATCCTCTAGCTTAGTGTTGTCTAAAGCAGAGGATATGTACCCAGATGGTGCATAAGACAATCCATTGAGATTTAGGAAGAAAATAACAGAATTTCTATTTATATTAATTTTAAGTTTTTATTGTCATAAAATATACATAACACAAAATTTACCATTCTAACCATTTTTAAGTGTACAGTTCAGTGGTATTAGTACATTCAGATTATTGTCTTACCATTTTCACCATCCACCTCCAGAACTTTTCATCTTCCCAAACAGAAACTCTGCACACATTAAACAACAACTCCCTCCCCTCCATCCATCCAGCACCTGGCAACTCCCATTCAAATTTATGTCTCTAAATTTGACCATTCTGGGTAACTCATAATTGAAATCTTACAATATTTTTCCATTTGTGACTGGCTTATTTCACTTAACATAATGTCCTCCAGGTTCATCCATGTTGTGGCATGTGTTGGAATTTTCTTCCTTTTTAAGGCTAATATCACATTGAATAGATAGATGACATTTGATTTAGCCACTGAGGGATACTTGCGTTGCTTCCACCTTTTGGCTATTATGAATAGTACTGCTATGAACATGGGTATGCAAATATCTGTTTGGAACCCTGCTTTCAATTTTTTGGGTACAAACCCAGAAGTGGAATTGCTGGATCATATGGTAATTTTATTTTAAAATGTTTGAGGAACTGCCATCTTCTTTTCCATAGCAGCTGCGCCATTTTACATTCCCACCCAACAGAGCACAAAGGTCCCAATTTCACCGTATCTTCACCAACACTTGTTACTTTCTGGTTTGTTTGTTTTTTATAATAGCCATCCTAATGGGTGTGAAATGGTATCTCACTGTGGTTTTGATTTACATTTCCCTAACGATTAGTGATATTAAGCATCTTTTCATGTGCTTAATGGCCATTCATACGAGGTCTGTTTGGGAAGTATCCAGCCATGTAATATGAAAAATGAAGACTTTTGTTGAAGAAGATGCAAGATATAAGAAACATTGTACATAGGACAATGACACCTCAGTCCCCTTCAAAGTAGGCACCCTAGGATCTCACATAGTTCTCCCAGCGTCTCTCTACTGTTCAAAACAGTCTGCAAAATCCTTCGTTGGAATCACCATCAGCTACCTTGTCATATTTTCCTGAATCTCATGGACAGTCTGAAATCTCTTCCCTTTCACAGGTGATTTTAGTTTTGGGAAAAGCCAGAAGTCACAGGTTGCAAAATCTGGGCTGTAGTGGGGCTGAGTCACCTGGGTGATTTGGTGTTTCACCAAAAAACTCTGTGTGAGACGTAATGCATGAGTGGGTGCATTGTGATGAAGCTGCCAATCACCAGTTGCCCGTAGCTGTGGCCATTTTCGTGGCTTTGCATCTCTCAACCAATGAAGAACATTGAGGTAGTGCTCCTTATTAACTGGCCTGGAGGAGTGTACTGGTGATGGGCAACACTTTCCCAATCAAAAAACACAGTTAACATGGTCTTGATCTTGCTGCAACTTTGCTGTGCCTTCTTCGGGCCTGGAGAACCAGGAGGCTTCTGTTGAGACAACTGGACCTTCATTTCAGGATCACAGCTGTAGACCCACAATTCATTTCTGGTTATGACCTTCTTGAAGAAATCTTCTTCATTGCTAGTGATTTGAAGCAAGTCATTAGCAAATGCAGCACAATGTTCCTTCTGCTCTGGTAGCAGAAGCTATGGAGTGCATTTTGCCATGTTTCCTGCCAAGATCCTGCATCAAAATCTGGACAGAGTAGTTTTTGGAATCCCAAGATCAGCTTCTAGTTCTCACACTGTCAGTCACTGATCATTGTTGATTGCAGCCCGTACACCTTCAACATTCTCAGATGCTCTGCTTGTTGCAGGCCTTCCAGAACATGGATCACCTTCAACAGATTCTCAGCCATCTTTGTAGCATGTGTGCGCACTTTTATGTGTGCTGCACTCCTTGTATCTTCTCTGACAGCCTTCTGAATCATCCGAATAGTTTCTGTGCAGGAATGTTCAAGCTTAACACAAAAGCTGATTCGGATTCATTGCTCTACTCGCTCAGTCATTTTTAACGTGACGCCTACATAGTCACTACACATATTCACTCAGTGGTGTCTGGCGCCCCATTGGCTAGTGCAGTGAAGTTGTGTTGTTCACACATACACAGCCCAGTCCACTCTTGTTGGCTGCTAGGTTACATCAATGTGGCGAAAACCTTTCTGGTTGTATTAACAATGGCTGGATACTTTCCAGACAGCCTTCATTATATCTTCTTTGGAGAAATGTCTATTCAAGTCTCATGCACATTTTTATTTATTTATTTATTTTTATTATTATTTCAGCATATTATGGGGGTACATAAGTTTAGGTTCTGTATATTGCCCTTGCCCCCCCAACCCCCGTAGTCAGAGCTTCAAGCATGTCTATCCCCCATACGGTGCGCATCACACTCATTATGTAGGTATACACCCATCCCCTCCCCCTACACACATCTGCCCAACACCCAATTAATGTTATTCCTAAATGTGCTCTTAGGTGATCTTCAGTGAAACCAATCTGATGGTGAGTACATGTGGTGCTTATTTTTCCATTCTTGGGATACTTCACTTAGTAGAATGGGTTCCAGCTCTCTCCAGGAGAACATAAGAGATTCTATGTCCCCATTATTTCTTATAGCTGAGTAATACTCCATGGTATACATATACCACATTTGATTAATCCTCTCATGTATTGATGGGCACTTGGGTTGTTTCCACATCTTTGCAATTGTGAATTGTGCTGCTATAAACATTCAGGTGCAGATGTCTTTTTTATAGAATGTCTTTTGTTCTTTTGGGTAGATGCCCAATAATGGGATTGCTGGATCAAATAATAGGTCTACTTGTATCTGTTTAAGGTATCTCCATATTTCTTGCCCATTTTTTAATAAGGTTGTTTGTTTTTGTTGTTGAGCTATAAGAGTTCTTTTTATATTCTGGATATGAATCCTTTACCAGTTATGTGATTTGCAAACATTTCTCCCTTTCTATGGGTTGCCTTTTTCCTCTGTTGATAGTGTCCCTTGATGCACAAAATTTTTAATTTTGATGTACAGTTGTTTCTTTGTATCTTCAGGGGATTGGTTCCATGACCCCTCAGATACCCAAATTTGCAGATGCTTAAGTTCCAGATATAAAGTGACATAGGGTGTGCGTATAAGCTACACACCAGCTTTAATATACTTTAAATCATCTCTAGATTACTTATAATATCTAATACAATGTAAATGCTATGTAAGTAGTTGTTATACTCTTTTTATTTGTATTTTATTTTCATATTATTATTTTTAATTTATTGTTTTCCAATATTTTTGATCCATGCTTGGTTAAATCAGTGGTGATGAACCTGCAGATATGGAGGGCCCACTGTACTCCAATTTCTCTACTTTTTCTTTTGTTGCCTGTGCTTTTGGTACAATATCCAAGAAATCGTTGCCAAATCCAATCTCCTGAAACTTTCCCATGTTTTCTTCTAAGAGTTTTGTAGTTATATGTTTAGGCCTTTGACCCACTTTCAGTTAATTTTTGTATATGGTGTAAGGTAAAAGCCAAACATCATTTTTTCACATGTGGATGTTCAGTTTTCCCAGTGTCATTGTTGAAAAGACTGTACTTTTCCTATTGAATCATTATGGCACCCTTGTTGAAAATTGACCCTGTATGTGAGGGTTTATTTCTGGGCTCTCTATTCTGTTTCCTTGGGCTATGTATCTTTATGCCAGTACCACACTGTGTAGACTAATATAGTTTTTTTATTGAGTTTTGAAAGCAGGAAATATGAAACCTCCAACTTGATACTTATTTTTCAAGATTGTTTTTGTTATTTAGAGTCCCTTGAGATTCCATATAAATTTTAAGATGGAGTTTTCTATTTCTGTAAAAAAAAATACTTTGGATTTTTATAGAGATTACATTCAATTTGTAGATATTTTTGGTAGTATTAACATCTTAACAATATTAAGTGTTCTAATACATGAACATAGGATGTCTTTCCATTTGTTTGTGTCTTCTTTAATTTATTTCAGCAAACTTTCAGTGTTTTGCCATTGAGTATGATGTTAGTTGTGGGATTTTCATACAGAGCTTCTTTTTATTCCTAGTTTCAAAAGTGGTGTGTACGTTGAAGTAGTTTCCTTCTATTCCTAGTTTGTTGAGTGTTGAATTTTGACAAATGCTTTTTTCTCTTCGAGATTATCACTTTTTTTTCTTCCTTTCATTCTATTAGTGTGGTTTATTACATTGCTTCTTTTTTAATGTGTTTACAACTATAAATTTTCCTCTTTTCACAGCTTTTGCTGGATCCCATAAGTTTTGGTGTGTTGTACTTTCATTTTCATTTCTCTCAAGATGTTTTCTAATTTCCCTTCTGACGTCTTCTTCAACCAATTGGTTGTTTAAAAGTGTGTTATTTAATTTCCACATATGCGTGAGTTTTCCAGTTTTCCTTCTGTTGTTAATTTTTATTTTCATTCCACTATGATTAGAAAGATCGTTTCTATGATTTCAATCTTACTAAATTTATTAATAATAAATTTATTAATAATAAATTTGTTTTGTATCTTAACATATGCCCTATCCTGGAGAGGGTTCCATGTTCACTTGAGGAAAATGTATATTCTGCTCTCATAGGGCAGAGTGTTCTGTATTTGTCTGTTTGGTCCAAATTGGTCTATAGTGTTATTCAAGTTCTCTATTTCTTTGCTGATCTTCTGACTGGCCCTGGTTGTTCTGTCTATTATTGAAAGGAGGGTAGTGAAGTCTCTTACCATTGTTATGCTATTTCTCCCTTCAATTCTACTGATGTGTGCTTCACATATTTTGGAGTTCTAATATTTGGTGTATATATATTTATAATTGTTATATCTCCCTGGTCAATTGACCTTTTTATCGCTATATAATTTCCTTCTTTGTCTCCTGTAAAAGTGTTTGACTTAAAGTCTATTTTTTCAGATATTACAGATAATATCTCTCTTTTGGTTACTCTTTGTGTGGAATATTTTTTTTTTTCATCTTTTCACTTTCAACCTATGTGTGTTCTTAGATCTAAAGTGAGTCTCTTGTAGGTAGCATAGAATTGGGTCCTTTTTTTAAAAAAAAATCCATTCTATCAATCTATGTCTTTTGATTGGTGAGTTTAATCCATTTACAGTTAAAGTAATTACTGTTAGGGAAGCATTTACTTTTGCCATTTTTTGTTTTCTGTGTGTAGCATAGCTTTTTGTTCTTAATTTCCTCAATTATTGCCTTACTTTCTGTATAGTTGATTCTTATAGTGACATGCATTGATTTTCTTCTCATTTCTTTTTGTGTATAGTCTATAAATATTCTCCTTTTGTTTGCCATTGGAATCACATATAAAATCCTAAAGTTATAACAGTCTAGGTTAAATTGATACCAACTTAACTTTAATCACATACAAAAACTCTACTCCATTACCACTTCACTTCTCCTTTATTTTAATAGCATAACATTTTATAAAATTTTGTTACTGATATCACAAATTACATCTTTATATATTATGTACCTGTTAACATAGATTTATAATTATTTTTAAACATTTGTCTTTTAAATCCTATAGAAATATAAAATGGAATTACAAACCAAAATTATAATAAAATAGGCTTTGATATTTTTCCATGTATTCACCTTTATTGGAGAACTTTATATTTTCATATGGCTTCAAGTTACTGTCTAGCATCCTTTCATTTCAACTTGAAGAATTCCCTTTAGCATTTCTTATAAGTCAGGTCTAGTGGTAATGAGCTCCCTCGGCTTTTGTTTATCTGGAAATGTCTTAATTTCTCCCTCATTTTGAAGAACAATTTTGCCTGATATAGACTTCTTAGTTGACATATTTTTCTTTCAGCACTTTAAGTATATCATTCCACTGCCTTCTGGTCTGAAATTTTTCCTAAGAAATCCACTAATAATCTTATTGAGGATCCCCTGTACAGGATGAGTCACTTTTCTCTCACTGCTTTCAAGATTTTCTTTGTCTTTCTCCTTTGACAGTTTGATTACCATGTGCTTGGTATGTGTCTCTTTAGGTTAATTCTACTTGGAGTTTGTTGAGCTTCTTGGATTTTTAAATCCATATTTTTCCTAAAATTTGGGAAGTTTTCAGTTATTATGTCTTCAAATAACCTCTTTGCCATTTTCTCTTCCTCTTCTCCTGGGGTGGCCTCAATGTGTATGTTGACCTGCTTGGTGGTGTTTCGTAAATCTCTTAGTCTCTGTTCACTTTTCTTTTTTTTTCTTTTTTCTCTTTATACTTGATCATTTCAAATGACTTGTATTTCAAGTTTTATGATTCTCTCTTCTGTATTTTCAAACCTGCTATTGCACCCCTCTAATAAGTTTTTCAATTCATTTGTTGTATTTGTCAGCTCCAGAATTTGTTTGATTCATATATATATGTAGAATTATATATATAATTTCTATCTCTTTATTGATATTCTTGTTTATTCATATATTGTTTTCCTAATTTCCTTTATTTCTTTAGCATATTTAAGGTAGTTGTTTTAATGTCTTTGTCTAGTATGTCTGATGTCTGTGTTTTTTCAGAGATGATTTCTGAAGATTATTTTGTTGGGCCATGAATGGGCCATATTTTCCTATTTCTACAAAGGCATACAAATGCCTTGTGCTTTTTTGTTGAAAATTGGGCATTTGAAAAAAAAACAGACACTCTCCCAGCCTTTGCAGACTGGGCAGGAAGACTTTTACTAATTACCAGAGAATATTCTGAGCCATGGGATGAGCCCAGGGTGAAAGCTTAAGGTTTTCTCTCAAGATTTTTTCTGACCATGCATCCCACCTTGGCCTTTATGTGCTTTTTAAATCCCCCTTCCCCATATGCATGACTGCTTTTAAATATCTTGATTTCCTAAAGCTCTCACCCACAGCTTCTTCTTGGCATCTCAGATGTTTTATTTGTATTCTTCCATGTGTAATCTTTTGCCGCAGGCATCTGCAGGTTTGCAGTCCCCATGTAGCTTTTCCCATGCCATAGTACCTACCACTGCCCTCCAAGGCTAAGCCACCTTTCCTCAACTGAGCTCCAAGTCAGGCAAAACAGAAACCAGTCCCATGGGCAGCCTATGGACAGGTTAGAACTCGCAAATAAGTTTTACTTGCTCCTTCCATCCCCAGAAGGAAACCAAAAATTGGCAGCTTCTTCCTGATCATGCTAGGGAGAGAGTAGGGCAAGGTCAAGTGAAAATGCAATGAGATTTCCTACCACTTTGAATGTTTTTCCTAGATAAGTCATTCCCTTGGTTGCTATAGATCTTTGACTGTTTCAGAGATTCTATAAATTTATTTTAGCCATTCTCTAGGATTTTGTTGTTTTGTTTTATTTTTAATGTTTCTGTGGGGGAACTGGAGCTTCCTAGTCCACCATCTTGCTGACATCACTTCCCCAATTAATTTTAGTAAACTTTTATTTTAGAGTAGTTTTAGATTTACCAAAAACAATTGAAAACAGCATTCCCATATATCAGTGTCAATTTTCTGACATTCACAGAGGTTTGTTGGGATCTGGATACTAGAGGAAGTGATGTGGAAAGACAGGAGGGACAGTTAGAGAAAGGGAAGCAAGCACAAGATGCTATAACAATAAACAAACCCAAATTCTCAGTACCTTTAAATAACAAGGGTTTATTTCTTGGTCAGGCTATAAGTCCAACCAGGTCAGCAGAAGGTCACTATTCATCACCAATTAACTCTCATAGTCCCAGATTGACAGTGTAGCCATTACCTCAAATGTCACTGATCATCATGCCAAGAGGAAGAGAGGTAAGGCTCTGCACCTTAAAGCTTTCCCCCATCTGCCACCACTGGCCAAGAGAGGTCTTGTGGCCAGGACTACAATTCTCTCATATGCCTGAAGTCAGAGAGCCAGAAATATTGCTGTTGGGTAATGCAATATAACAAGGTCAAAGGTATGTCCTAGGGAATGAGCAGAGAAGAAAGGGTGGAGGACAAGGCCACTGGAGGAGAGAAGGTCAAGAAAACGAGAGTTTGTAGTGTAGGACACATTATCTTTGTGTATATTGGAATCATTGGGAATTAAGACAGGGGTAATGTTTCATAGAAGGACAGAAAACTCAGAGCTAAAATTAATAAGAAATGAGAGGTGTTGTCCTAAGGGTCACTAAATGACTATAACCATAGGGCTGCATGGACAAAATATAATATTCAAAACCGGAGTATTTTAGGGAGGGGGAAGAAGGAAAAATGATTTGAGAGAACAATGAGTAGCAAGAAAGACACACGGGCCACTTGCAAATGCAGGAGTTAAAAGGCTGGAGGAGGAAAAATAGCTACCACCTAAGAGGGCTGCAGGAGAAACAGGTTCCTAAGGGGAAATCTGGGTTTCCTTAGAGCAAGAAAGTGAAAAATGTTCAGAAAAGATGTGTAAGATATAAAGGATTTTGCCAAATGACTTTCAGAGGACACAGTTCCAGAGTTTCATCTATTGTAGAAGAATGCAAGATGTGATGAGCTAGGTGGGCATTTAAGTACAGGGGATGAGGAGTAACCTGGGAGCCTTGGGCCTCTGAGGGAAATTGACGCAAACATAGACAAAGGTCACGGCAAGATTGAACACAGTGTATTTGAGAAAGACAGCAGTGGAAAGGCTGCGAGGGTTGAGGAATGGATGTCATGGCTCCCTCTTACCCTTTGCAGATGGAGGCAGGTGAGCAGTCCAAACCCAAGCACACACATCTCTCTTGACACCTGTGGATGGAAGGAAGGAGGTCTGGGAGGCCAGGTCCTATCTTGAGCAATCACAGAAAACTCTTCTCTGCCCACAGACTGGGCAGCTGCGCCTGGTCTGACCTGAAGACAAGGCTGAAGAATTAATTACAGAGGAGGCTGTATCAAAAGTGAACACTGTGGCTTCAGAGAGAAGCTCACAAGATACATTCCACAAAAATATGTGACAAATTTGATACCAAGTTCTGGAAACATACTGTTGGAACTTTGATATTTATATGTGGTAGTAGAAGTTCTCCTCTGATTGCTGCACTCTTCTCAGTGAAGTAGACAGTAAGTGTGTCAGCTGGAGGAGGAGAGAGAAGGTATGAAACAGTTGACAGTGAGTCTTTCTATCCATGAACATTGTATGCTCTTTATTTCGCTCCTTTTTAAAATAAGGTTTAAAAGTTTCCTCCATGAAAGTCCTGTACACTTTTTGTTCATTTATGCCTAGGTAATTCATTTTTGTTACTGTTGTGAGTGTACCCTTTTGAAAATTACTCTTCATTTGTGCTGGTTTATGTAAGAACATGTGATATTTGTACATTGCTCTCTATTCTAGCTACATTGATAAGCTCTCATAAATTCTAATAATTTTTCCTGTAAGTTATTTTGGGTTTTCTAAGTAGATGGTCATATTGCTGGCAAATAATGATGGCTTCACTCCTTCTGTTCCAATACTTCTATCTTCTATTTCTTTTTCTTACCTAATTTTGCTGCCTAGCACTCCATACAATGCAGAATAGAAGCAGTGACCCACTGAGTTTTCAACTTTAACAATTATTATTGTTAGTTATTAATTTATAGGTTTTTTTACTTCTATAAATTCTATTTCATTTTATAGTCTGCATAGTCATTTTCCATTCTGACTCTTCCCTTATTTTTAATTTTCATCTTTTATTGAGTTTAATTACTCCTTACATAGCCATTTTACACTCTGTATCAGAAAAGTAAAAAATATCTGATTTTCTTGGAGATCTAAATCTGGAGTTTATATATTAGCTCTGTTTGTTTCCTTGTGTGTTTGGTAATTTATTATATTACTAGCTCCTACTTAGCTGAACTTAATTTGTGGGGATCCTGACAGCCTAAACTGAGGGTGCTTTACTCCAGAGGTATTCAAGAGATCTAACTTAGTTCTAGATCTCTCATTTTGTCAAGGACTTAACATGTACTCTGGTGATCATAACTGCTGCTGTTTGCATTAGCTGTGCAACCCTAACTCTCAAGTTTGCTTATCCTTTACCTTCTGGTTTCAAAGCACTGTTTTATTTATTTACTTTTTAAAATTAAACTGTTTACTTTGAGATGATTATAGATTCATATGCAGTTGTGAGCAATAATACAGAAACATCTCATGTGCCCTTTACCCAGGTTCTCCCAGTGACAACATCTCTCAAAACTACAATACAATATCGTAGCTAGGATACTGACACTGATACAGTCAGAGGCAGAACATTTCCACCACCACAGGATCCCACGCTGCCCTTCAACCACACCCTCTTCCCTTTCTTCCATATCCCCTCCTTAACCCCTAGCACTAATCTGTTCCTCACATCTATGATTTAGTCATTTCAAGAACTTTATAGAAACAGAATCATGCATTATGTTACCTTTGGGGATTGACTTTTTTCATTCAGTATAATTCTCTGGAGATTCATCCGGATTGTTGCAGGTATCAATGGCTCATTCCTTTTTAGTACTCCATGATATAGACATACCACAATTTGCTTAACCTTTCACCAATTAAAAGACATCTGGTTATTTCCAGTTTAAGGCTATTACAAATAAAGCTGCTATAAATATTGGTTATAGGTTTTCATACAAATATAAGTTTTTATTTTTCTGGTGTAAATGCCCAGGAGCACAATTGCTGGGTCACATGCTAATTACATGTTTAGTTTGGGTGTTTGTGTGTGTTTTGTTTTTGTTTTTTTTTTAAGAAACTGCCAAACTGTTTTCCAGAGTGGCTATACCACTCTGGAAATTGTGATACAATTTCTCTTCACCCTCACCACCATTTTGTGTTGTTACTATTTTTTATTTCAGCCATTCTGATAGGGATGTAGTTTTACCTCATTGTGATTTTAATTTGCATCTCCCTAATGGCTAATGATGTTGAACATTTTTTCATGAGTGTACTTGCCATCTGAGTGTCTTCTTCAGTGAGGTATCTCTTCACATCTTTTGACCTTACTCCAATTGGATTGTTTGTTTTTCTGACTGCTGAGTTTTGAGACTTCTTTATATGTTACATATTCTAGTCTTTTGTCAGATACATGGTTTGTAAATATTTTCTCCTAGTCTGTAGCTTGACTTTTCATCCTCATAACAGGGTCTTCTGCAAAACAAATGGTTTTACTCTCGATAAAGTCCAAATTATCATTTTTCTTCTTATGGAGCACATTCTTGGTGTCAAGTCTTAGAACTCTTTGTCTAGCCCTAAATCCTGAAGATTTTTCTCCTATGATTTTCCTAAAAGTTTCATAGTTTTATGTCTTACATTTAAGTGCATTATTCATGTTGAGTTAATATTTTTTATAAAATGTGAGACTTAGTTACCTTACTTCTTTGGAAATTGCCCAGACTTTCTTGCAGTCCTAGCAATCAGTCAAAAATAATTTGGAAGAGGGCAATTTATCCAAAATCTAGTGGTATTACAACAGATGATTCAGTTACAATATTCCTTTAGAATATCCAATGTGCCATACTCTATATTTATTTTAATCTCTAAAATAACTAAGTTGAGCTCTATCACTATTTAGCATCCACACTAATAATGTTGCTTTTGCTCAATTAGTACAACACATGTAGCCTGCCGGGTCCTGAGGAAGTGGAAAATTTTCATGTCTGTTAAGGAAGGGAGGAGGTTGGGAAAACTAAGATTCTCCCTTGATTGCTTTCAGATTAGATGCGTCTTTTGCACTTTATGTGATTCTGACTATGTGGACGTGAACATTATAATCTGTTAATTAAACTAACTCTCATAAGACAAAATAGTGACTTTAAGGGTTTCTATGAAAAAAAAAATTCCTCTGGACTTAAGATAACGGTAACACCACAAGTGTACAAGAACAGCAAGACAGTGCAAGGTTGGCACCTCCTCTCCTGGTGTGAGCTCTCCCACAGCCCTACTGTGAGTAAAAGCAGTGGCAACCCAATCTGATTTGACAGGGGCTTGGCCAGAAATCTTCAAAATTACCAAGAAAACTTTCTAAAAGTGAAGATAAAATAGGATTTACCTTTACTATTATTAACAATAAATGCTGCCCTATGTGTATAATGTTTCTTATGATATTAGGCAATCATAGCTGTGCACGTACGTTTGATTAGGGAGCCATTCAGTTGCAAGGAACAAAAAACCCAACCACAGTGACTTTCAACAGAAGGAAATCATTTTCTTCTTCTAACAAGAAGTCTGGAGGTGGCTAGTCACAGACAATTGACAACCGCCTAAGGGAGTTATCAAAAACTCAACCCCCTCTGTCTTCTAACTCTACTTTCTTTACCAGGTAGCTTTTGTCTCCAAGGTTGCAAGACTACTGCTGCATCACAGACTGCTGTCTCTGTTAATAGACATCTCAGCCACACTGCAGACAGGAAGAAGGGCTGAGGGGAGGAATGCTATGGTGAGGGAGGCGCAATTCTACATTTCAAGCAGCTTTCTTTTTCAGCAAATGTTCTCAATTATTTCCCAATTTTTACCTTTTTTCTCTTGGGAATTAAAAGCCTGTCTCCAAGGATATAACTGTCTTCAGGCTACACCTGAGAACTCTGGGTCGCCTTCTTTTTAAGAGGAGTCATTGAAAACAACCTAGCCATGTCCTGCTGTAGAAAGCACTAGCCACTGTCGTCATCATGACAATTTGTCATTGCTAATAAGATAGCATTGGTTTTATGATTCTTAATGTACCATAAAAGTATATGTCCATTCTCCTATCAGCAAAAACACATCAGCAATGGGAACATGTTAACATTAATATAGAATTGTCATTCAGTAATACATTATGTGGTGACATGGTATGGCTGAGTTTCTCTGAGAATGTTATATACACTCTCTTCACTCATGGCTGCCACCTTTCTCGGGTATCTCAAGGTGCCATTTTCCTCTTACTGCTAACTCCATGGTAACACTAAAGTGTTTTCCCAGTGGTGGGGCTACTACCAGGGATTCCAAGGGAATTCTTGGACATTTCTCTTTCTAGAAAAGGGAGAAAAATACAAATGTAATTTCTGGCAGGACACCCTGAGTTGTGAGTGTGTGTGTGTATGTGTGTGTAAATACGAATGTGAAGCATAAATGGCTGTACACACATATGCGTATGCATGAATGCAGTGTGTATGAGTCACAGCTCACATTCCCAAATATGCAAAACATAGAATTTTCTTTAATTTCTTGAACAATCTCCATTTGGCTACTAAGCTATTAAGACATGTCAGCCTCGGTCTTTATGAGCTTCTGCCACCACAATGGCCAGAGCTGTGCACAGTTTCAGAGGCCTATACAGAGGCAAAACACAGGGAATTATAGGGAAATCCCTTCCTTGGCCATCTGTCCACACGAGTTGTCATGGAAAATGTCCTCATCCCAGCACGACAAATCCTTCTGGTCCAGATGCTGTCTACCTTTCCTGAGCTTTGGGATACTGGAATCTTTTCAAGGTTGCCTACCTGCCTGGATGCCCCTCCTGGCCTCCTTCTCTGGGGTCAGGCCACCTCCCAGCACCATCTGCCTCTCTGCTCCCCTAGAGAGAATAGAGATCAGATCTATTCCTAAGCCTGGGTACATCCTTCTTTTGCCTGGAGATGGGAACATTCTGTGCTCTCCACAGTATCTGGCAAGATTTTTTGTCTGTGCCCCAAATCCTCTCGCCTGCTCCGAAATTAGACTTAGAGACACTAAAGTAAAAAAGACGCATAGATTATTTCTGCTTTTGATGCTCATACGGTCCTCCCCTCAGACAATGACGCAAGCATCTGTGAGCAGAGTTATCTGACTGAAATGGTAGACAGGAAAAGGAGAAATGTGGAGAGGAAAGAGATCACAGGTTAATATGTCAAAAATATTCTCCTTCCATATTTTTATAGGTATATATATTAATATACACACATATGTATACACACACCTATATATGTAGTGTATGTTTTATGTACAATATATATTATACACATATACACTGTATATATAGTGTGTGTGTGTACAATATCCTCACCAAAGTTAATATCTGCTATAAGAAAAGAAAAATGTTTAAGTTACACACTATGTTTCTGTTAATACATTTAATTCAATGTTTTTTTGTTTCTCACTATGTCTTCAGAAATGGGGAAAATAAGATACATTAAATAACTATAAATTTTGCTTCTTGTTCCCAAAAAGTCTCAATTGTATTGAGAGCTAGGTTATATAAGCATACATACAAAAAATAGACAGGAAATTAAAGATGTCCACACACAAGAAGTGTATGCAGCTGTAATTCAAACAGCATATGGCAATGTGGAGCAGGGAGACTCATAATAATTAACATTTGTGAATTGCTTTCCACTGTACTTGCATATATAATTTAATTTGATACTCACAATAGCCCCCAAAAACGTGGGATGATTATTATCTCTGTTTTATAGATGAGGAAAAAATGCAATACCAAAATTAAGTAATTTTTCCAAATTTACACAGTCAATGGGAATTAAAGTGAAGGTGGCTCCTATGAAAGATCTGCCCAAAGTCCAGACTCCAGAGGAAGCTGAAAGGCAGTGAAGATGTCCAAGTGCAGTGCATGGAGATGTGCTATGCACGACTGAACGCTTTGCGTGAAACCTATACTGGTAAGTTGAACTGCTGAACATGGTGGCTCTAAATCCAGTTTAATCAGAATCTCTGGGGTGAGTCCCCAACATCAGTAATTCTTAAAGCTCCCTAGGTGATTCTCACCAGGAACCAGGGTTGAGAACCACTGGGTTTTGTTGCTGTTGTTTCACAAGCAAAGAAGGGATATATTGAAAGGCAGAGAGAGAGAAAGTGACCCCATCAGAGCAAAGAGGAGGTTCAGGGTGAAGGGGTTCAGCATTCAGGGCTAAGAGTGGGGAGAGGGGAGCTAACTTAGATAAAGCATGTTTGAAATAACTTTGGAACGTCATAAGGCACCACTAGCATAAGACTAGTGACATCAATAATGTTACTTTCTATTGATAATTTTGGACATAACTGAACATACAATAAACTTACTGACATTTTTTAATGCTTTAAAATTTTTTCCAGCCCCTCAAGGTTTCTATTCCTCCAAAGGATAAAAGTACCAGAGCAGTTTCCAGTTTTTGAGATGGCTAGAATAACAAGCTATTTCCTGTTCATAGAAATTTATAAACTAGAACCAAATTAAAGCAGTTTTGAGAGTTTCTTAACCAAAATACAAAATTATGTGATTAATTGTCAGCAGTAGGCTCTATGACTGATTGATGTCCCAAACAGTTGTAGAGAATTACACTTGCATCCTCATTGTATAACAGATTGCATTTCCCCATATTTTTACCCACTTAGTGTTATTGGACTTTTTAGTTTTTCCCACTTTAATGAAGTTAGCACATGCAGACATAAGGAAAAGGAAATATGTGCAAAAGTCAAAAATAAACTTACCATTAGTAAGATGATAAAGAATTACAGTAGAATGCCATGTAGCAGTTAAAATAAATTAATTGTGTCTACCAGTTTCAATAAATCAAGATATTAGGCCTAATACTGAGGCACAAAGCAAGTTACAGCATGGTGCCATTTTTGAAATGTTTTAAAACACACAAAATACTACCCATTTCTGAAGCAGTGCGTATGTAGTAAAGCACAGTGCCATGCATTGGGAAACACACACCAACCTGCAATGATTTCCTAGGGCCAGCAGGGCAGGAGGGAAAGCATGAGATTAGAACTTTAGCTGTTTTTGAAACATCTTATTCCCCATCACCATGACAAAAGACATGAATATGAGGCAGATACAGAGAAATTAATATATTTAAATGTAGACTATTGGTATTTACATATTAGCTACATTATTTTCCATACTTTTCTATACTTTTGAAACACTTCAGATTTTTTAATTGTTAAGACAGTTTATGAACATATTTTGGCAGCGAGGATGAACAAAAGTATTTTTGTTGGTGAGAGTAGCCTTAGAAAAAGTGCAGAGATGCAAATGAATAGGACAAGCCCCATTGTCCAGTTCAACCCTCAAAGCATTGACAGATTAATTTTTTTTAATAAAGCCCCAATCATGCAACAGTTATAAATTATATATAAACATATCAACATGAATTAATCTGATAAATATAGTTCTGAATTTAAAAAAGAATAAAATAATGATAACATAGAGAATGAAATATATATAATACCATGTCACTTAATCAAATTAAAAATACAAGCAAAGGGAAACTTCATTTCCAGCCATGTTGCAGTAATGTACTAGAGTAAAAATCTGGACCCGATATGTGGAATGACTGTTTTGAAATATTAGACAAAAGACAGCACAGCACTGTACTCCCTGGGAGAAGAGAAACAAGACACAATCAAAAGAAACTTCTGCCCAAACACATTCTCCAGACCAAGAGCTGGGGAGAGGAAACCCAAACAATGCATGGCAGTCCCTCTGAATTGAGGAGACGTAGATCAGAGTTCAGGGATCCCACGGTGGCTGGAGTTTGTTTGATAGTATACCAGTAGTCTTCAGAAGGGGCACTGAAATGGCTTATCCAGCCCGAGTAAAGGCTACTCTAGACTTGCCCTGATAATGCTTAAAAACAATCCTTAAAGGGATTAAACAGATTTGCAAATAACTTAACTGCCTGACACAACAAAGTCCAATACTATTTAAATGAAGACAACAAAATCCACACAACTCAACAACCTAGTAACACAATGATCAGCATCCAATAAAAAATCACTAGACATGTGAAGAAGTAGCAGATGAGATTTGTAATGTGGAGTGGAAAAATCAGTCAATAGAACCAGAACCAGAATCGACATCTATTGTGGAATTAGCAAAGACTTTAAAACAGCTATTATAAATATGCTCAAGGATCTAAAATAAAACATCAACATAATATATAGAGAAGTGGAAGATTATATGTATATATATATATAAACCAAATGGAAATCCTAGAGCTGAAAAGTAAAATATCTGGGGTGGAAAAAAAAAATCACTAGCTGGGCTTCACAGAAGATTAGACACTACAGAAGAAAATATCAATGAATTTGAAGAAATAGCAATAGAAGTTATCAAAAATAAAGTGCACAGAGAAAAAGAAGACTGAATAAAATTAACAGAGCCTTGGAGACTTGTGGGATAGCACCAAGTTGTTTAACATATATGTAATTAGGTTGCAAAAAAGGGGAGGGAGAAAACACATTAGAAGATGAAATGGCTGAACACTTTCCAAATTTGATGAAAATTATAAACTCACAGATCTAAGAAACTCAGTGAACCCTAAGCAAGAATATACTCAAAAGTATGCCCTACAGTTTGTGGCTTTAGCACTGGTCACTGTGTAGCACTTGATGGGATTCATGAGCTGAATGTGCAGCTGGCATACAGTGTACACACCACCTGACCAGCTGGGTGGAGATGGAACTCAGAGAACTGGCTGGGGAAACAGTATTGTCGGCTGGTAACAGAATTCACGGTAAGAAGTTCAGAAATCCAAACACTAGGACAATGTCAAGTTGAAGACCAGAGGGTCCAAAAAATAGCATCGCGAGTGGGAGAGCAATAAGTCACTGGGAGGTGCCGCTGAATTTCCTGAATCTGATGGGTTTGTTAATTTGTAACTGGGCTGGACGCTTGTGTGGTGGTTTTGGGTCACAAGCATCCTGAGGGTCTTCTTGACTTCTATAAACAGGAGCAGTGTTCAAGGTTCCCTCCCAGTTCTTTTGTCTCAATAAGCCAACAGGGTCTTCCTCTCTTTATCCCTGTGGTGGTAAAACTAGCCCTATGGCACTTCTGCTGTAGGTAAACTTACTATGCCTGGTTCTCGCTCACTGAAGTTCTGAGAGCTGTGACACCAACTAACAAATCACTTTTAAGTAGAAAAGTCTCTCTAAGTATGTTTGATGCCTTGGAGTTCTTAGAAAGAGAGAAAGAAATGTTGCATTTAGGAAAGGTTAGGTTTAAAAGGAGAGGCATTAAAGCTCGTGTGCAGGGATGGTAAATAGCTAATCACTGGACACCCAAAAAAGGATGTTAAATTTTACCCACTATCTATATTAGAACTTACCACATCAGAAGCTTGCTTTTTTTAAATAACATTTCCCTGATTTCAAAAGAATTCATTTCTCTATAAATTATATGAAATAAACATAAAAACAAAATTAAAAATTATCTATAGTGTCTTCACCCAAAGGTGATTACTGTCAACATTTTGGTTTAAATCTTTCAAGATCAATTTTAGGGAAAACAATATATAATTAAATTGGGATTGTAGTGTATAGGCTTTTTGCAACCTAATTTTCGTCAGCTATGAAAATTTTTCTCATTCATTGAATAAAAATTACTTATTTTCCCCCACAAAACTGGGCTCATGCTTTATACATTCTTTTTAGCCGCTGTTTTTTCTCTTAACAATATATCATAAATATTTTACCATGTGATTCATTCTTTCATCCATTTGTTAAAAAAATCAATAAACACTGTAAGATAATTTTGCCTGTCTTTGTAATGGTTATGCCCATTTCTGTCTTTATTGTGTGGATGATTGTAGCCACAGCCATCTCTGCCTAGTGCGTGGCTTTAACGAGACTTCCTCAGGATTTCACTGAGGAATATGGTGCTGGCTGCCAGTCAGAGACAGATCACCTTTGCCATGCTAGTTGTCCTTCTATTGCTAGTTTGCTCAGAGGTTTACTTGCTTATGTATTTATTATTTATTTGTAAGTAATGAATGGGTGTTGAATTCCATCAAATTCCTCTGTGGCACCAGTCGGGAGGTGGGGTGGGGTGGGAGCTGGGAGGACCAGCTGAGGAGCTACCTCACTGGGCCACATCCAAGGAACCAGGGCAAAGTCACCAGATGTGGAAAGGGAAAGAAGAGGAGGGCTGCTGCCCGCACAGCCCGAAGAGATAGAGAGAGACTGTGAGACTCTGAGCCCGGCTTCCTGGGAGACTGAGGCCGAGTTTGACGGGAAAGATGATGTTCAGTTGAATGTTGAGTTGGAGGCACTTGAGACACCCGTGGAGGCGTCCCGCTGACAGATGAAAATCTGGGTCTTCATTCTGGAAGGAAGAGGACGACCTCGACTCACAAACTTACCTGCACAGAAGTACGTCAAGGTCACAAGAGGACATGAGACGGCCGAGGGGAGCGCACAGGGTGAGAAACGCTGACTTAGGGAGGAGGAGCTCTTACGAAGCTCTGGTAGCCCCTTGGCAGACCCTGCGTTTATTTTCTGAATGCTGCAGTGCCGTTACAGGCACAGAGCACAGGGAAAATGACTTGGTTTGGGGTTTAGGGTAGAGAGGTCTAAAACGGGAAACAAGTCTTTCTCTTAGGTAAGACAGAATGGTAAAGGTCACATAAAGCAGGAAGAGGAGAGATGGACTCCCTTACGCCAGTGGGACTCTGGTCTTTCTGTAGAGTTGGAGATGAGGTCTCTGCCGAGAGTTAGGGTCAGAGTAGGTGTGAGTTGTGAGAAAAGTGAAAACAGGAACAGCTATGATAGGAGGTTTGTGAAGAATCAACTGGGACTGAGACGAAGGCTCACTGACTCTAAGAGCTCAACATCGCACAGCGTAACAACGTGGGCGGTAGCACCAGTGTCCCCCTCTTAACTGTTTCCAGCAGGGCTCAGCAACCTGAGATTCAGAGGGAAAGAAAAGAATGAGGCATGATGGGAAGCCAACTCGAGACGTTATATAATTCTCACAGCCACCTTATTAGTAAGGGACATTATCGGCCCCATCTTGTGCATGAGAAAATCAAGGCTTAGAAAGATTTGCTGACTTGTCCGAGGTCACAGAGCAAGTAAGTAAAGGGGGCTGGACTCAGACCACTGTCTTTGGGTGGCAAAGGCCATCAGATCACACTGTCCTCACCTCTCGCATGCCTCATTCTGTGTTCCCCACAGGCAGGCCCCTTACACGTGACTTCTCATTTAATCCTCCTGACAACGTTGCCAGATGGGTATTGTGCCCTTGTTTCATGACAGATGGCAAAAGGATTCGAATCCCATTCTCTTGGTCCCCAAAGCCAATGCCAGCACCCATACCCAGCCTCCTTTTCTGCTGTTTTGGTCACTGGTGTAGATTCTTTGGACTTCCCTCTGCTAGATTAACTTTCTATACAGTACAGCATTCTAGACCAGGCTTACAGACATTTCCTCATTTCATTGAGATTGGAACGATGCTAACACCTTTATCTAGATAGTCTCACTGATGACCTAGGGCCTCTGACCTTGGCTACAGAAAAAACTCATTCCTATTGGGAGACTTGACATCCTTATACCTTGAAGTCCCTCCCTGCAAAAGTATACAGTTTTGTATATGCTTGTTCCTCCTCCTATAGCATTATGAAATTTCCCTAGTTTTCCTACATAAGCTTGGCATTCACTACCCAGAAAATCTTTGGGTCGACTGCAAACTGGAAGATTTAAGCCTATATAATTAAAACTCAAAGGCAACTGCCTTTGAGGAAGAAAATCCCAGGAGTAATAAGTTCCCAGCTGTGTGGTTCCTCTGGGTCCAAATTAAGAGCCCATGAAACCATCCTCCAGGGTCCCCCAGGCACAGTGGGTTTGACGAAGAGTTTGAAAACCCATCTGGTTGGTGTCATAAGTGGCTAGTGAGCCCAGCTGCTTGCTTTTCACATAACTTAAAGGATTGAATTGTCTCAGGCTGACAGCACCAGGGACCCTGAGAATCTGGGGATAGTAATTGTAAAATGGACCATGAGTCTAACATCCCTAAGAGATCATGTAGACAGCAAACAAGAAATCTAAACTGGGAGATCAGCTCACAGGACGAATGAATCCAACAATGTGAGTCAGTCAAGAGTAGGGTCAAATGCCTGTACAGCAGACCTTTACATCAGTGGCTTAAATCACACAGGGTTTTGTGTGCTTGGTTGTTTTGTCTCTCACTTATAAGAAGCCCAAAGTCAGGTAATCTATGGCTAACATGTTGGTCCCATGACATCATCAGAGACCCCAACTAGCTTTCTGCTCCCTGCTCAGGGCATCCGTCCTTGGCTCCGGGTTGGCTGCTGTAGCTGCAGTCTGTGTTCCAGGCTGCAAGATGAAGGAAGAGCAGAGGGCAGACACAAGGACATTTGCTTAAATTTCATCAGTCACCCTCTCCGTAAGGGAGACTGGGAAATGTAGCTTTCAGCTGGACACATTGTTGCCTCACATAAACTTGGATCCTATTCCTGGGCAAGAAAAGGGAAACAGGAGTCAGATAGTTCATTACTGTCACTGCCCCATAACGAATCCAATAAACTGCATAAACATACAGCCAACTTTGGGAGACCAGTCAGTCTCAGCTGTGTCATGCTTGCTTTCATTGTTTATTTGTGCTGAGAGCAGCCCAGACCTGCCGCTCACAACATATGGCCACCATAGCGGCATCACCACTCCTCCCACAATCCTGACCAGTCAGAAGTCCAAAGACACTGGGAGTTGGCTCCATGCTGCAAGACATCTCGCCACCCCATGCTACCTGGGTCTTCCTCCTCTTGCAAAGCCAGGTAGTGTAATCCTGGATCCCAGCAGGTGGTTCTCTCCAAGTTTGAGAGCATAAGGCTCACTGATGCTGATTCCCAGGAGGATAACTCTGACTCCATTCTCTCTTGTGTACCATTTATTAGGGACAGCTGACCACCATCCTAATCCATTCCTACTGCTACAATAAAATACCTTAGATTGGGTAATTTATAATTAATAGAAAATTAGTTCTCACAGTTCTGGAGGCTGGAAAGTCCAAGATCAAAGTGACAGCAGATTTGGCATCTGACGAAGGCTCTCTCTCTCTCTCTGTTTCGTAGATGGTGCCTCTTGCTATGTCTTCACATGATAGAAGGGAAAAGAGGATGAACCCTCTCCCTCAAACCCCTTTATAAGAACACAATCCCATCCTCGAAGGCAGACCCTTCATGGCCTAATGACCTCCTAAAGGGCCCACCTCCAAGTATTATTGCATTGGAGATTAAGTTTCAGCATGAATTTTGGAGGGACACAAACATTCAAGTCATAGTAACCACTAAACAAACAATTAAACACCACTATGTATCAGGTATTGTGCTTGGTGTGGAGTCAACAAAAATGAAGAGCATTTTTCTTCTTGAGCATTCAGAGACCAATGGAGACAGGTAGGTGAACAAATAAATTACAGTATGATGTGGTGGGTGCCCCAGCAAAGATAGGAAGGGAGCTCAGGAACTCTGGGGGAGTCACCAGCTGCACCCTGGTGGAGCCCAAGCTCTAGAAAACCTAAGAACACCAGGGTACCTGGGCAGCTATAAATACCTAGGTTTCCAGGTATTGTCACAGGAGTTCTAATATTACACATTCAAATTCCAGACCTACCAAATCAGCATCTCCAGATTTCTCTTAGAAATCTACTCTCTTTTTTCCCACAAAAATCCCAAATAATGCTGGCAGAAGCAGATCTCAATTTGAGAAATTCTGCTGTAAGGGGGCAGATAAGGACAAACATGCTGTTGAAGGAAGGTTCAGAGGCAACAATCTGTGAGTTAACGAGGAGGGCATTCTAGGTGGAGGGGACGGCTTGGGCATGAAAGTCAGGTAGGATTTGCTTTGTCAGAGAAGAATAAGACACAGAGACCAGAGCATAAACAGGGGTCTTGAGAGGTGCAGAGCCACAGAGAACAACGCCAGAGTATTTTAGTTCATTAAATATGAAATGTCCGATTTCGAATCAAAAGTGTAGTTTATTATATCTCAAACAATAAGCAGTACAATTAATCAAAGTATGCTCCTAAACTATCAACACAGTTTTGCTATCTTAACGGTGACTTGTTTATGCCAGCAGCAAAGAAGCCCAGAGAGCGAGCGAGTGGCAATGAAATCATAAAAGGTGTTTTCCACAGCTTGTTGAGAATTGAGTAATTTTCCTTACAAGAAGTGGTCCAAAGCCTGGAAGAAGTGGGAGTCAGCTGGTGCAAGGTCTGGTGAATACAGTGGTTGACAGAGAGTTTCCAAGTCCAGCCTCTGTAGTTTGAGCAGCATTGTTTGTGTGACATGTGGTCGAGTGTTGTCTTCCAAGAGGATTGGGCTGTCTCTACTGACCAATTTCGGCTGTTTAATCACAAACACCCTCATCATTTCGTCCAGTTGTTTGCAGTAGACATCCATTGTAATCAACTGACCAGGAAGCTATAGTGGATAATACCAGCACTGGACCACCAAACAGACACCATTAGCTTTTTTGGATGAATATTTGGTTTTGGATTGTGTTTCAGCACTTCATCTTTATCCAACCATTGTGCCAAATGCTTGCGATTGTCAATAAAAAATATATTTTTTATCACACATAATAATATGATGTAGAAATGGTTCACCTTTATGTCATGACAGCAAAGAAAGGCAAGCTTCGAGATGATTTTCTCTTATGATGCTCATTTAGCTCATGCAGAACCCATCTGTCCAGCTTCTTTTTTTTTTTTTTTTTTTTTGAGACAGAGTCTCACTTTGTTGCCCGGGCTAGAGTGAGTGCCGTGGCGTCAGCCTAGCTCACAGCAACCTCAAACTCCTGGGCTTAAGCGATCCTACTGCCTCAGCCTCCCGAGTAGCTGGGACTACAGGCATGCATCACCATGCCCGGCTAATTTTTTCTATATATATTTTTAGTTGTCCAGATAATTTATTTCTATTTTTAGTAGAGACGGGGTCTCGCTCAGGCTGGTCTCGAACTCCAGACCTCGAGCAATCCACCAGAGGCCTAGGATTACAGGCATGAGCCACCACGCCCAGCCTACCATCTGTCCAGCTTCTTTACCTTGCCAATTTGTTTCAAATGATCCAACGTTGTTGGAATAATAACGGCAAACCTTGCTGCTAATTCACACATAGGTTGAGGTGGATTCGCTTCCACTACGGCTTTCAGCCCATCATTATCCACCTTGGTCTTAGGTCGCCCATGTGGCTTATTTTCAAGATTAAAATCACCAGAATGGAACTTCTCAAACCATCAATGTACTGTGCATTCATTAGCCACATCCTTCCCAAAAACTTCATTGATATTTCAAGCTGTCTGTGCTGCACGGGTTCCATGATGGAACTCATATTTGAAAATAACACAATGTTTTACTTATCTGTGGTTTCACAAAAATTGCTCTAAAAAAAAAATCTGAAAGATAACCACAAGCCAAACCGTGTGTTTAAAAGACCGAGGATGTACCTTCACAATAAAAATAAAACAAGAAGTGTCAAAGTGAAATTTCAGAAATACCAACTGTCCAACTTAGTACTTAAGGAAATCAGATACTTCATACTTCAAAGCCCTTTGCATTACAAAACCTAGACAATTTTGCTTCTGTAAGACAAGGTTACAGGTTGGGGATCTGGGAGCCTAAGCTCTGAGTTTCCCAGTGAAGCGCTGACAAACAGAACCATGTGCACTTTGACTTTTCTGGACTGACCACCAGGCCATCCTGGCTCCTGTGCCCCGCCTTGTGTCCCTCCTGACTCTCTGCCCCCTGCTCCTCTGAGAGCTGATGTGTTCTGTTGGAGCCTCAGCTCAGTCACACTTCTGATCTGTCTTTGTTTCTAATCTTGATTATTCAACATCTACTCAGCTCTGGCAGGCCGATTAGCCTGCTCCCCAGGGAAGCTGAGGGCCAGGCTCTCCGCAGAGCCAAAGGAAAACATTCGCTCCCCAGCCAGGGGCAGCAATTACACATCCCTCTACTTTACCCATCTCCGTGCCAGGCTGGTGGATGAAGCTGGCATTCCTCCATTTGGGATATATGCTTACCTGGGGTTGCGAAGACTCCCCACATGATACTCACGCAAGGATAGTTATAAAGGGAACAATGACCATCAATATTCTTTGCTAATATTAATCTGCTGAAAATGAACTTATGTTCAGAATGTATCTTTACTCATTTTAGAAAAGAGAGCTATATCCCTTATCCATCCCAAATCTTGCTTTGATGCTTCGCTACAGGGTGGAGCATAAAAACAATGGGATAAACTTAAATCAACGATAAATCAAGCCCTTGAGCTCCTGAGGCTTTCTGTCCTCCTCTGTCTTATACACAATTCTGCAAGACAGATGGGCATGTTGGTCCCTGAGGGCTCAGAGTCCAGAATATCCAAAATTATATGAGGCTGCGATGCTTATCCTTTTGAAGAAGCATAACTGGAATTTTTGCAGGGCAATTGGATATTTCAAAATACAATAAATCACACACACAAGCAAAAATTTCACCTTGTATCTTTCAGGTATGTCATGCTTTAATCAATAAAGTAATGAAAATCTGTTTTATCAAATAATATGATAAAATACGTACACCAATTGTAGTCAATTCTTATCTTATTCCACCACATAAAATAGTTAACATTTCCTATGTCTTATTAATAAGAAATAAACTTATTTAAACTTATGATGAAAAATTTTAGATGTCAATTTAAAACTGAGAGGATGAGTACATAGATTTTCAAAATTCTTTTACAAGGTTCACAAGCAAACATTTGAGGACACTGGGGTAGGACAATTGCCATCACAGTTGTTCTTTTAATTCAACATATATTAAGTTCCTACTCTGTGCCAGGCACAGTGGGCCTTCTTTAAAATAAGGTCATCTCTCTGTGCCCAAATGTCCAGTTTCTAGGTGATGGGCTCCCTGGTCTCAAATGGCTCTACAGTCAGCCTCCTACACTGAGAATTTCATTCATCAAACTCAGGACCAGAAGTTGTGACTTGCACATCCCAAAAGAGCAGCACACCCAGCCTAACATTCTCTGGTGTCCAGGTGCATAAAGATGAAGCCTGACACAAGATAGATTATGGAAAGTGCCAAGTGGTGTTTTAGACCCTGTGGGGTATGTGTTCTCCTGGGAGTGGACCAGTGTTCCAGAGAGTTAGGATACAACAAGACTCATGCCAAGGTTAGACATAATGGATGATGCATGCATACTGGGAATGTGTGCTCAGACATGTCACCCCAAAAGGGGTAAGAGATCCACAAAGTGTGGATTTACACCAAGAGCAAGCCATGAGATCAACGTGGGGCATCATCCATGAAGCTGCCTCGGAGGAAGCTGGACTTGGAACATGGATAGGATGTAGACGATCAGAGAGGAGGGGGAAGTTACCCTGTTCCAATCAGGCAGACATTTACTGAGCAGCTGATCTGCGCTTAACTCTGCTCAGGGCTCTGAAGAGTGAGGGAAGCTGGATGCAGATTTGACAAGGGAAGCCAGACACAGGGAGAATTCAGGTCGCACTGCAAAGTGGCATGCATGAAGGCCTGTATCTGTGACGCAGTGAGCACCCTAGGAATTTGGGAGAAATCACGGTGGATATGATGGGTCAGAGGTCAGGGGTCAGGGCAGCCTTGTGCAGGATAAAGAGCTGAGTGGGGCCAGGAAAGGTAAGTAGGATGAGGATGGGAAGAGGGAAGGGCACCCCAGGTGCAGAAAGCAACAGGAATGTGGGCTTGGGAACAGAAATGACAAAACAGAGAATGAATGTGGAGTATTAAAAGGCAGGGCCAGCCTGGGCATTAAGAGGAGTCATTCTTGCCATCAGCAAAGATGCACGGAGTCCCTACTTACGAGATCCTGCAGACACGCAGTGGGGAAGACGTCTCAGCCCTGGCTCTCACGAAGCACGTCCATGTGGACAAGACACTGAACAAGAATTGGAATTGGGAAGGGGGATGGGAAGAGGAGGTGCAGAATGTCATGAAGCTTCTTACGGGGGCCGCCCTGGTCTGGGAGGTGGGAAGGGTCTGGGGGCGTTGGGGTTGAGAGAGGGCTGGGAGCGCAGGGCTGTGTCAGACGGGGAGGCACTGCTGTTCATTCCCCTGCATTTCACTTGGCAGAGCACGAAGTCACCACACGTAGCGAGACCCCTGCAGTGGCAGTTTGCAGGATGGATTTGGACAGAAAGGAGGTGGAAGCAAGGGAGTCAGCTGGGGAGATGCTGAGAGCATCTAAGAGGGGCATTACATGTTTTGCAGGGGTGAGCCCCGGGCCTGTGGGAGGCCAAGTGCATCCACGCAGCTGATTTCTTGAGAAAAGACGGACGCCACGGTAGCCACAGACCAGCCTCGTTGTCACTGTTGACATTGCTGCAAGGGACAGCTTCAGGGCCCAGTAGAGGGAAAATACATATGTAAACTTAATAGAAAGCAAATATGAGACAATGTTATCATTTTTAAAGTATAATTACATTTTCACATATTCATTTCAAGCAATTGCCAGCTTTTTCCCTTTCTATTCTCCTAGCTCTCTTTTTAAAGGTTTTAATGCTCTTCTGTGGGTCTGATTATTAGATTCAAAGTATTTACAATGAACCCTAACAACCAGAGCTGTTAGGGAAGTTAAGCCCAACAGCACGGAGAGGAAATGAAGAAACAGGGTCGGGCCCTAACTGCCCGGTAATCAGGCAACAACCCCAGGCCATTTGGTCCCGTTTAGTGGTCAGGTCTTTGGAACACGCGTGTGTTTTTAGGTAGCTGCTTCCAGGGCTCTCGGTTACAGGGAACATCTGGGATGTGTGAATAAGTCATCGTCAGCAAAACAAAGTACGGCTCAAGTGAGACCCTGTGTGCGGATGGCGCACGGCCGTCGGTTCCCTGCCAGCTGGCGGCTCTCAGCAGACTCCAGCACATTCACCGACGTCCCTGAGAAGCTGTGCCGGGTGGCAGAAGCCTTGTGCCCTGAAGGATTTGTTCCTACATGACTTGGAAACAGTTTGTCCTAGTTAGCTCAGTCTGTCTGTGTCGGTGCCAGGAAGGCTGAGGTTGCAGGTTTGATTCGGGAATGGGATGGGTCAGTTAGCTCTGCACAGAGGAAAACTTTGTTCCTCTTCGCTAACTGCACCCCGGCCGAGCCAGCATCCGTTAAATGGGAGCCAAGTGACAATGGGGGCGTTCTTCCTGGGAAAACCAACAGTGAGTTCATCGATGCCGCGCTGTGGGTCGGGAATGTCATCCTCGCCCACAAAGAGCATTTTATTGTATTTGCAAACACATCATCTGTAAGGTCTTCAGTTCCCCTCCCGGGAGCCGCACCATACAAAACAAAATGCAGACTCCCCTCCGCTTTAGGAAGGCAGCAGGAGCCGCTGGGTTGATCAAAGGTTTGGATGGGGGAGCCAAGATCTGCTCCCCAGCTTTACAATCGGTATTTGACACGAGAAAGCATTTGAGGCCAAGGGAGATTTGGTGCCAATCATTTTAACCGGACGCTCAAGGAACCTGAATGCCCTCAGCGCCCTCCGTGTGAACAGAAGCAAACAAACGGCTTCTACAAACGAGAGTCTTGGACAGCAGATGTTGAAAGCAAATGTTTATCGCAGTCTCTGAAATTCTCCTGCCTTTGGAGGTAGCATTTCTCTTCCTCTCACCACAAGCTTAGATTTGACAAGCGACTTTAGGGTCATAATTGTAGCAGTTCTCTTTTCCTTTTTAGGAGTTTAAAAATGTGTGTGCAATATGCAACCATGATAGTTAACTTTCAAATGCTTCTCTGTCTACCTACAGGAAAGAGAAGATATTAAATAAAGCCAGATGGTCTGGCTTTGTCTTTGTTTGGGCTGAGAATAAGACACAGCCAATCTGAGTGCTCCGCTGACCAGCCGTATGTGAGTTGTCAAGCAGGGTATATACGTACACCTAACCCATGATCGCCCCTTTTCCTTAAAGACCCTTTAAGTTGCTATAGTAAAAGCTGCTCTTCCAAACACTGTCAGACTACGGTTTTAATTGCTCATGGCACCAACCATAATGAAGATGTACTTACTATTCTTACTTGTTTTCCTGGCACCTATAATTATTTCAATGACATTTCCTATTCAGTCTCCAAAATTGATGCCCAGCCTTGATCTGCTTCATTAAGATACATATTTCTGGATTCAATTCCAAGGAGGTAAGGGGAAGAGTAGGCTGTGCACAAGGGACAAATAAAGCATGAAAGGAGGATTTTTTTTTTAATTAGTCCATGGAAATCATTAACATACCATCTTCATTACTCATAAACTTTCCAGATTATGGGATGCTCATTTTGGCAATCAAAACATCTATACCAAAACATCAACAAAAATATGTATAGCCAATATATCTAAAGGTTAGTATTCTTAATGCATTTGACAAAACATTTGGCTGAGCTGATAGTCAACAACTTTTAGACCTACAAAAATGTTCATTATATATGGTTTAATTTAATACTAAGACCTTAACAGATAAATGGCCCCAAATTATTAGTAGAAAATACAAAAAGCTTAAAACATAGAAAAATGTGTAACTTTACTAATAATCAAATAAATGCTTATAAAAAGCAAAAGATCCATTTTCAGATGTCATGAATAGCAGGGATGTCAGCAGAGTATGACTGTCTGGTGCTAGATGTGGGAAACAAGCATCCTCCTACAGTGCCTGTCGGAGGGAATGTAAATTGGCACAACGTTTCTGGAAAGCAAATTAGCAATAATGAAACCAACACGGTAGGGACTCTTTGGATGTTCAATTCTTAGTTCTGGTAATTCCAGTTGTGTGAATTTATCCTAAGAAAATACAAGGGAAAAAATATGTCCTGTCCAAAGATATGCCTTGCAGTATTCATAACAGTAAAAATTTGGAGGCAGACTTCATGTCCAACAATAGATAAATTAAGTAGTGATTAGAAGCATGGAAAGTGAAGTCAAACCAACTTGTGTATAAATCCCTCTTTGGCTGTTTCATATGTATGTGATGTTAGACACATTACTAAAACCCTGAGCTTCGATTTTCTTATTAATTTGTATGATAAGAATAATTTCTACCTCATTGGCCTGTTATTAGGGTTACATAGAAAAAAATGTATGTAAATTGCTTGGAACAGTGTCTGGAATGCAGAAAATGCTTCTCTGCATTATTATTTGTTTGCCCTCAATATTATACAGCTATTTAAAGAATTTATAATAACATAGGAAATATCTATTATATTATCAAAAAACCTAAGTATGTACTTATGTAGAGATTATAGCCCAGACTCTGTAAACTGTACATAGAAAAAGAAGACAAGAATAAATGAAATATAAGTCATAATTTACCAAGAGTTGTCTGGGTCTTGGAATTAGGGGTGACTTTCCTATGAGCTTTCAACTTCTGTGTCATTTTCAACTTTGCTACAATGAGCATGTATTATTTTTATCATTGAAAAAGGATAAATTGTATTTTCTAAAATACATCACCAGCCTCTGGTGTTTGGCCTCCAGACACGGCAGGTGACTATTTCTTTCCATGGCTCCCAGGCAGGGATGGAGGGACACTGTCGTGCCACCAACGGAGGACCACAGGAGCTAGAGCAGCTGGTTTCTGGGCCCTGGAACTCCAAGTAAAGCTCCACAACTCTGGCCATGGTGGGCTGTGCTGGAACGGAGAGAGCACTCGATGGGATGAAGCCGTTGCTGTGGAGACCTGAGACCTCTCCCCCTCCCAGGATGCTGCAGCACACTTGGGTCTCTGCTGAGACCTCTGAATACCCTTTTGGTTCCGTCTCCTGCTAGTGGCTGGGTGGAAACACCTAGCTGAACTGTTCCATCAGTTCTTACCCTTTGTTTTGGGTTGAGTTGTGTCCTGCTCTCCAAAATTCGTATGTTGAATTCCGAACCCGTAGTGACCTTACTTGGATAGGTCATGCAGATGGAGTTAGTTAAGACGAGGTCACCGAGGTGGACCCTAATCCAATATGGCCAGAGTCCTTATAAAAGGGGAAATCTGGACACAGAGACATGCAGAATGTGGACACAGTCTCCACACAAGGCGAAGACTCCGGGAAGGTTGAAGTTACACTGCCACAGGCCAAGGAGTGACCGGGAGCTGGGAGAGAAGCCCACAACAGATACCTGCCAGTCCTTCACAGGGAGAACGCGCTGCCCTGGTTTCAGACTTCCAGCTTCCACGCCGTGAGACGACGAATGTCTGGTGTTTAAGCCACCCAGTCTGTGGTATTTTGTCACGGCAGCCCAAGCTGGTGGAGACAGATTCCTTTCCTGTCAGCCTTTACCTTGCTGCCTGGTGCTGCCCCATTTCCAGGATGGCTGCCTGTCACATTGGCATTCCCCCAGCAGGACAGGAGAAAGGGACAGGGCGTGCACACCCCTTCCCGCTGAGGCGAACCACATGCAGGACACTGTCCTTGGGGCCCAATGGCCCAGACTCGATCACAGACCACGCTTAACACACAAAGAGCTGAAGAACTTCATCTTCTTTCCTGGGCAGCCAGTCCCCAGGCTAAAAATTCTATTTCAATGGAAGAAGGGGATGGTGACTATTAGGGAATAACCTGCTGTGCTTCCCGTAGCAGCCAAATAGATTTTTATGACATGGCCTTTCTGTTTAGGCGGGAACTCGTGAACATGCGCAGCTTCCCTGGCACTGGGGAGGTCACTAAGCAACGTGCTATCTGGGAGAGAAGCAGAGTGTTGGGCCCGTGGGAGGAAACGGGCTCTCAGGGAGTGGGACCCCCACATCTATTTTTCTCTTTCTCCTGTGTCTGCATCTAATACGCCTTTGTCTCTTCCGGGACCACCTCCCGTCTCCTGTCAGCTAAGAAAGCAGTCTGTGGGCGTGTGGCTTCCCTTCCCGACTGAGGGATGGGTGGACGTTCTGAGGGGGTCTTGGTCTGATCATTCGAACAAGAAGAAAGCAAACATTGGCATGTGCCAGGTGCTGTTGGGGGCCATAAAACAAATCTACAAAGGACTGAAGGAAAGTGGATGCTGATGTTTCCAGAAATTCAATGTCATGAGAGAACTAAGAAGAGAAGTCAGGATAAATGTTCCAGTTTTGGTTCTGCTGTTTTCAAGCTTGACTTCTCAGAACCAGTTTCCTCACCTATAAAATGAGAAACTTGTATTTTATCTATAAACCCTCTAACCCTTTGTACGTGCTATAACATATAGATTCTGAGCATCCTCAAGGCCTGCAAAACACACTCAAGGCATAGGGAACAGTGGATTCACAGGACTACCCTTATTTAAAGTGAAAAGGAAAGACAGGTAAACTTAGAGTGCCCAGAATCTAGATGGGAAGTTTTTACAAGGGACCATAAGGTGATGGGCATGGGAAAAAACAAACAAACAAACAAACAAAACATAAACAACAAGTCCCAGAGAGCAGCAGCTTGGAGCCTTGAGTCCAGTGGGCGAGGGTTCCAGTCCAGTGTGGCTGAGCCCAGCTTTCCTGGAAGTGCCCCCAGCCCCACCTCTGTTTCCTCTGTGCGGAATCTCAGGCACAGGGCAGGGTTAGGGAGCAAATTGTGAGTCTGTAGCATGAAGATGATCAAAAGGAAGGATGTCAGATGAAGAAAATTGTGACAGAAGCCCTCCTGGTCATTCACTGATGTCACAGAGGTGAGAGCTTACCTCCACCTTTGTGAAAGCCAAGCTTTCAATTCAACACCATGCCAAAAACACAAATTATAAGCTGTATGAAACACAAACAATCAACCCACCTAATAATTAAATTTAAAAAACACTGGTTTTGGAGCAAATTGGGTTATATTTTCAGCATCTGCAGCTTAGGGATTTTTATTGCCTGTTAATAAAAATCCACTTCATCTTAATATCCACCACCATAACTTTTCCTCTGCTTTGCTTCCATTTCCATAGAATGGTTTCAGTTTTATGTATGTACAAATAAAAATGTTCATCCAGATCAATTAAAAAATATCTTAGGCTCTTTACATTTTTCAATTGCTTTCTTCAATGTGTCTTGATTAATTTTATACTTTCCTCTTCAGATTCCTTCCCAATTGATTTTTTTTAAGTTTCACTTGATGATTCACCATCAGTGGTTTGTCTTCATAAAGCCCTCCTCTTCCTCTGCAGCAACACAGCTGGCCCACAATGGGCACTCCACAAATGCCTGGTGGATGAATGAATCCATGTCCATGATTCCCAGTATCTGGAATAAAGGCCTCTTTGGGATTGGGATGACAGTGATGGAGTCTCTGCTCAGGAAACCGGACACACAATTTTGCGTGACAGTTTCATGGGATTCACAAAACCCATCCTCTGACCGAGAGCTCTTTAAATCCCAGATATCACGTTAAAGTATTGCAGTTTTTGAAAACACTAGAAAGTATTTGCTATAGGTACCTGGCACAAGGGAAGATGGTCTCTGAAATTAAATTTACCGCCTGGTAATTCAAGACATACCCTCACTCCCGGTTCCGGAGGCACTGTCCTCTACGAAGGAAGACTTTGGGAACCGATAGGCAGAGCATTGGTCCATAAAGCTATTAAATAATTGAGCACGAGCTGCCCAAAGGGAGGCCATCTCTCCGAATTGCAAAGTATAAATAAGCTCAGAGGTTGTGGGGATCTTCTCAGACTTTAGAAGTGTACAGGAATGAATCCATGAGGACCTTGTTAGAAAGCAGATTCTGGCTCAGTGGGTTTGAGGTGGGGCCTAAGGTTCTGAATTTCTGACATGGCCCTCAGAGGGTGTCATTG